>NW_024543218.1:7525000-8808750 GCF_018167655.1 Microtus oregoni | reverse complement strand
AAAAGCCCACACCATTTCCAGTTGGCTCTTTTTTCTCACACTTGTGGATCAAGATGTGAGTTCCCAGCCACTGCTTCAGTCCCATGTCTGTCTGCCTGCTGCCATGCTCCCCACTGTGATGACCTTGGATTCTAATCCCCAAGAGCCCAAAGTGAAATGCTTCCTTTCATACGTTGCCTTGATCGTGGGGTTTTGTCACAGCAATGGGAAAGTAATGGAGATACAAGTCTAAAGTATTTTTGGGAAAGAAAAAAATATTTTTTTCTCATGCAAAATATTTACACTAGGAATCATTTTCATATGAGTCCATTGAAACGAAGTAAGTTGCTCACTATTGTTATGTGTGCTGATAATTTCTGTCAATGTGGACTTGCACAATTGGTTACAAATCTAATTTTCCTGAGAAACAAAGGAGAACTCAAAAATCTCAAGGTCATTGCAAACTGCACCATTCATGTTACCCACAGTCAAAAGAACTCCTTCAAACAGAACTTTCTTTTATCCTTTTTAAATAGAACTTTCTTGCCGGGTGGTGGTGGCGCATGCCTTTAATCCCAGCACTTGGGAGGTAGAGGCAGGCAGATCTCTGTGAGTTCGAGGCCAGCCTGGTCTACAAGAGCTAGTTCCAGGACAGGAACCAAAAAGCTATGACGGAGAAACCCTGTCTCAAAAAAAAAAAAAAAAAAAAACTTTCTTATGTAGCATAAAAACAAATTCTTGTTCGAGTGATAATAATGGTAGACTCTGGGCATCCTCAGATCACTCCCCCCACCAAATTTTGTTTGTTTGTTTTTCAAGGCAGGGTTTCTCTGTGTAACAGTTCTAACTGTCCTGGAAGTAGCTCTTGTAGACCAGATTGGCCATGAACTCACAGAGATCGGCCTACCTCTGCCTCCCCAGTGCTGGGATTAAAGACGGCAAGCACCACTACCATCACCACCAGATCAAAAGAGTTACTCTTAAGGTTTGTCTTGAAGCTTAATGAGCTAAAATCCATGAATACACAAGTTAGGAGAGTAACTTTTTAAATTAATTATTTCTAGACCAATGACAGTGTCCCCTCCCTCCCTTCCTCCATTCCTCTTCTCCTCCCTGTCCCTGCCCTCAGCCGCCCCTCTTCCCCTCAACCACTCCTCTTCCTTCCTAGAAGAACAACTTTTTAAAAGTCCGTGTTCTTGTTGATAGTTTCCACTGAAGATAGCAAAATTCAGGTTGAGCCTGACAAAAGAGGACAAGCATCATACTGTGCTGGGAAGTCAGTGAAGATACAATAGAGGAAATAGATTCATCAGTCAAAGAAAATGTTAAATCTAAAAAATGTTTAACACAAAATATCCAGGAAATATGGAACACCATGAAAAGACCAAACCTAAGAATAATAGAGATAGAAAAAGGAGAAGTAGTCCAACTCAAAAGCACAGAAAATATATTCAACAAAATCACAGAAGAAAACTTTCCCAACCTAAAAAAAGATATGCCTATAAAGATAAAAGAAGCTTACAGAACACCAAATAGAATGGATTAAAAAAATCCCCTCCACATAATAATCAAAACGCTAAACATACCTAATAAATAAAGAATAATAAGAGCTGCAAAGGAAAAAGGCCAAGTAACATATAAAGGAACAACTATCAGAATTATACCTGATTTCTCAATGGACACAATGAAAGCCAGAAGGTCCTGGTCAAGCATAATGCAGACATTAAGAGATGGATGCCAGCCCAGACTACTATCCTAGCAAGACTTTCAATCACCACGGACACAAAACAAGACATTCCATAACAGTACCAGATTTAAACAATACCTAGCCACAAACCCAACCCTACACAAAGTGCTAGAAGGAAAACTCCAACCCAAGAAGTTAGCAATATCCACAAAAACACAGACAATAGCACCAAATTTCAAATAGGGGGAAAACACAAAACAACATCACCAACAATGAAAACTAAAATAACAGAAACTAGCAACCATTGGTCATTAATATTCCTTAATATAAATGGACTTGGCTCACCTATAAAAAGACACAGGCTAACAGATTGGATACAAAAACAGAATCCATCCTTCTGCTGCATACAAGAAAGATACCTCAACCTCAAAGACAGACTAAAGGGCTGGGAAAAAAATTTCGAATCAAATGGACCTAAGAAACAAACTGGTGTAGCTGTCCTCTTATCTAACCAAATAGAGTTCAAACTAAAATCAATCAAAAGAGACAAAGAAGGACATTTCATATTTGTCACAGGAAAAATACATCAGGAGGAAATCTCAGTATCGAACATATATGACCTAAATACAAGGGCACCCTCATGTGTAAAAGAAATACTACTAAAGCTTAAATCACACATTAAACCACACATACTCTCGCCAATGGACAGGTCAACCAGACAAAAAAATTAACAGAGGAATAAAGGAACTAACAGATGTTGTGGCTCAAATGGACTTAACAGATATCTATAGAACATTCCATCCAAACAAAAAATAATATACTTCTTCTTAGCATTTCACGGAACCTTCTCAAAAATTGATCACATACTAGGTAACAAAGCAAACCTCAACAAATACAAAAAAAGTTAGAATAACCCCATGTATCTTATTGGATCACCATGGTTTAAATTCAACAGCAACACTAATTTCAGAAAGCCATGCACACATGGAAATTAAGCAATACTCACCTGAGTCACCAATGGATCAAGGATAAAGAAATTAAAGACTTCCTAAAATTAAATGAAATGACCACACAATATATCCAAATATATGGGACACAATGAAAGTAGTGTTAAGAGGAAAGTTTATAGCACAAATGCCTACATAAAGAAGCTAAAAACAAAAAACCTTACTAATGAACTAACATAACACCTAAAAACTCTAAGAACAAAACAAAGAAAACTCACTCAGGATGACTAGACAGCAGGAAATGATCAAACTGAGAGCTGAAATCAGTAAAATAGAAACAAAGAAAAGAATACAAAGAATCAATGAGACAAAGAGTTGGTTCTTGAAGAAAATCAAAAAATTATCCAAACTGACCAAAACGCAGAAAAAGAACATCCAAATTAACAAAATCAGAAATGAAAAGGGGGACATAACAACAGACAGGGAGAAAATCTAGAAAACCATCAAGTAACACTTCGAAAACCTGTAGTCCACAAAATTGGAAAACTTAAAGGAAATGGACAACTTTCTCAATAAATATCACTTACCAAAATTAAATCAAGAACAGATAAGCAAATTAAATAGACCTATAACTGAGAAAGAAATATAAACAGTCATCAAAAGTCTTCCAACCAAAAGAAACCCAGGACCAGATGGTTTCAATGCAGAATTCTACAAGATTTTCAAAGAACTAATACCAATACTCCTCAAATTGTTCCACACAATAGAAACAGAAGGAACATTGCCAAACTCCTTTTATGAAGACACAATTACCCTTATACCCAAACCACACAAAGACATTACTAAGAAAGAGGGCTGGAGAGATGGCTCAGAGGTTAAGAGCATTGTCTGCTCTTCCAAAGGTCCTGAGTTCAATTCCCAGCAACCACATGGTGGCTCTCAACCATCTGTAATGAGGTCTGGTGCCCTCTTCTGGCCTGCAGGCATACACACAGACAGAATATTGTATACATAATAAATAAATAAAATAAATTATTTAAAAAAATCTCACTCATCAACATTGATGCAAAAGTACTCAATAAAATGCTGGCAAATCCAAGAACACATCAGAAAAACCATCCACCATGATCAAGTAGGCTTTATCCTAGAGACGCAAGGCAAGGATGGTTCAATGCACAAAAATCTGTCAATGTAACTGAAAAAAAACCCCACATGATCATCTCATCGACAAAATGCAGTATGATAAAAGTTTTAGAGAGAGCAAGGACACAAGGAACATACCTAAACATAATACAGCAAGCCAACAGTCAACATCAAACTAAATGGAGAGACACTCAAGGCAATCCCACTTGAAATCAGGAACAAGACAAGGTTGTCATTCTCTCCATATCTATTCAATATAGTACTTGAGGTTCTAGCTAGAGCAATAAGACAACAAAAGGAGATCCCAAGTACTGGGATTAAAGGCTTGTGCCCCATGTCTGGCTCCATTTCCTATTCTTTATGGCAATTTGAAATGTTACAGTATATCTTTACCAACATTTTTGCCACATCCCTACCAACAATTGATACAGTCAGTGTTTTCAGTATTCGCTTTCTGGTGAATATAGTAGTTTGGCTATGGGTTCCATTTCCTAATGAGTAATAGTGGTGAAGATGCATTGACTTGTAACTGTGGCTTTACCTATCAACAAGCATAAACTGAGATATTCTTGGGCAAAGCAGAATAAAAGAGAGTGAAGGGAGGGTAAGGGATGGGGACAGGGAAGAGCTTGTCTTACTGGGTTAGAATGCTGTGTGTGACATTTTGTTAACATGAGGTTACATAATATCTTTTCCTTGCTACTGTATAAACTAAAAACTCTAATGTAAATTGACTTGTTTTACCCTCAGAAGGAAAAAAAAAATAGCAAAAGGATCTGAGGGTAAACATTTTTGTAAAAGGTGGCAGAATACATTTAAAATTAATATATGTGAGATACATTTGTCTTTAAAATGGTGTATACTACAAAGCTTCAAAAAGTATACGTGAAAGAGTACAACGCTGTAACTGTTTGATAACGTATTCAATATGTCTCAGTTTTAGAGAAATTGAAAGTGGTTCCACTCTCTAGGCAACCCCAGCCTTCATTTTTCTCTCACTGCACAGATGAGAACCATATAAGGTCACAGACTGCTGTGGGCTCTTTTGGAGACGCTCTGCCAGGCCTGTGAGGAGACAGAGGATGAGACACCTGACTGAGCATTGGGAACCACAGATGTTTGTCCTTCTGCTCTGTTTTCATAAAAGGAGACCCTGTCAATCAGAGATGTTTATAGGGAGCCCGTGGGTCCTTTTCTATCTTCACTGTCTTTTAAAGTCAGACAGCGCCAGTCTGCTTCCTGCAGGCTAGAGCAGCAGCAACTCTGCCTTTTCTGAGTCAGTCTCAGTATCCACAGAGCATGATGTCCACTGGAACGTTATAACATTTTATATGCAATATATATTGCAATTGATCTCATTAGCACAACGTTTTATACACAATTTAGTCGTTTTTAGGATTAAACATCAGACACAAAGTCTCCTACAAGCGGAACTGGCATTTCCAGGGCTTCAGCACCTGACTAGATAACCTTTAAAATAATCAACTAGGCTCACTGGGTTTTCTGTGATGAACAATATAAACATTTGCTCTGCAGACCACTGGAAGAATTTGAGATCAACAAAAGACTGATATCAGATAAAAAGTCTCCTTAACTTTCATAACAAGCATAGATTTTTTTCCTGTTAACCAGACACAGTTGTGGAAGCAAATGGTTTTGTTTTTTTTTCCACTTTTTTTCAGTTTTGTTTCACTGACATGGGAGCCTTTTCTATCAGGATAACCTTTTCTAGAATGATTCTTTTTCAAATTTAAAAGAAATTTTGGGCACTTATCTCACAAAGTAACAGGGGAAAAGAAAACTGTGTGTTTCAGATCCTTGCTCCGCATCTTACTATATGACCTTGGGCAATTCATATTGTCTTCACCGGCTTGAGTCTTTAAAATTCTGTGCAGAACGGAAGCTCTGAATGATTCATTTAGGAAATGAGAAAGCCACCATTTTCTCAAAGTCGTTTGTCAAGATCACCAATAAATTTGTCATTGCTGAACCAGGGTGAAGCCTAATATGTCAGCCCCTTGATTTTCTATTCCAAGAACAGCAGTCAGCCTCTTGGGTTGAGCCATGAAACGTGGAGTTGGTATGTAGCTTCAGCCAGCAGCCGGGATTAAATGGGCAGTTTTGATCCCTCACCAGACTGTATCTTCCTACCATGAGAACTGTCCAGACTTCCAGTTGATCTGAAGCTGATCGCCATCTTGGTGGAGTATTATCTATGTAGCACAGGAATACACAACAGGTCAACAAAGCCATGCTGCCTCCCCTCACAGAATCAGCAAATTGAGGCCGACCCTTTGGGAGAAACCGGAGCTAGGCGGATGGCAGGGGCTTAGGAAGAACTAATCAGATTCAGGTTTAATTTACCCTAAGTCCCAATGTGGATTCGTTTACTGGACGTGGAAACAGAATGAACGTTTATAAAATCTCAGTGTTTGGTGGGCTGTCAGGAGATAACTGCCTCTGTAAAATCCTCACATTTCCCACAGTTGCTGAGGCCATTCGGATTTCTTTTTGCCAGTTGCTGTCATAGAACTCTCTTCCGTTTCCTCCTCACCACTCATTCCAATTTTCTTCTCACAAACACGTGACTTAGCCCAACTCAACCAAAAATGGATTATCTGAAACCACAGGTTTACCTGTTCATGTTTTATGTTCTAAATGCCTTTCCACACGCTTCAAAAACAAACCCTTCGCCCTTGTTTCTCAGCCATGCATGCGATTGATGACCCACACTGCGGAATAGTTATAGACTGTGAATGTCCCACAGGTTGCTAAGGGCATTCCAAAGGGAGCTAGCTGAAGACATTTCAAAGATCAGTAGCAATGAAATAAGTGGAGAATTCCCAACAGTGAGTGCTCTCAGGGGAGAACATCACTTGGATACTTCCTCTTACAATGTGTGTTAAATGGTGAGTCAGGTTAAGCTAGATAGCTGTCTTTCGGATGTGCAGATGCTCAGTGTATATGCTTGGGCGTTTACAGTCTCAAGGTCTCTTGTACATCTTAAAAGGAAAACTCAAATTAAAAGAGAAAGGCAGATAAAAATAGCATGTAAAATGCTATTGGAAGAAGCACTTGCTGGGAAAATATAGAGAAATTTGACAGGTTTCCTAACACAGAAACATCAATTTCCAGTAAAGAAAATGTTGTGAAAAGGTGGTTATATTTCAGTGTTTCTAAAGCATGAAAAGGCACAGCGAGAAGTCACATGTCAGGAATCTGATCACTTTAAAAGGTCTTTTGTCTTATAATCTCAAAAGATATTTTATAATAATTTTAGTTTGCAGAATATTTAGGGTTCAGTTTCAACTTTATCAACTTTAAGCTTTATGTCTTGTGAAATAGGCCTAAAACTACACTTATGCCTCATCTGGACGCTTTATATGGCACTAAAAATTCAGGAATCATAAATGCACCAGCCTTTTGTCCTGCAGCGTAAGTGCAGGACTCTTTAATAATTCAGTGGCCTTCTGGAATGATGAAGTCATACTGATGAGCTCAACAGAAAACATTCAAACACCAAGCAAAACCTAAAGAGACTAGTAAGCATAATAGAGCAATAAAAATAAATTCTAACTGCTCAAAATGTTTTGCTTTTTCTTACATTTATGCATATTTCTTAAATCATAGTGACAGCTTTTCGTTTCTTTGTTGCAATACATGACAGCTAGTCATATTCTGGAGCAGGTGCAAGACATAAATGCTTTCGTATTCAAGTCAAGACTATCAGTATTCCGTGTACGGTGATGGGCAGGCCTCCATCATTTTGCATAAGTTATCTCCTGTGACAGCTATCACCATATCCTGTTACTGCACTATCAATTTATCCTCACCTCAAGCAGTTACTCTTCAAAGGCCATGGTAAAAGGCACTTTACTCTTTAGATAAGGAATAAAAGAAAAAGGTCCAACATAACAGAGAACAAAGTCACTAGTAAGCTTAACGTAAAAAATAAAATCTAATACTTTTGAAATGGTATTTTGTACTTTTGAATAATGATAAATTGATAAATATGACTATGTAGAATAACTCATTTGAAAGCTGGAGAGAGAGAGTAACAAGTGCTTTTCACAAATTAATAGGTATGGCAGATTATAAACTGAATTACGATGAGGCATAAAGAGGTTCATTCAAAAACCTATACTATAATCAGAATAAAATAAAAGTTCCCACTGTGGTTTCATATCATTTATTTCTTTTGCTGTTTTGTTTCTCAGATAATAATGAATCAAAGTCATGTTCATGATGCATAATTAGAGAATAATTTTGACAGTTTATTGACAGTGGCATGAATTACAGCACAGTGGTTTTGAACTGAGATACTTGGAATTTTTTTTTTAAATGAAAGGACAAAAACCATTAAATTTCTCCAAAGACATCAATTGCTGAGATTTTCAAAGGAATGGGAAATGGCCATTATGTAGAGAATCACTTAGCAATTGACTGTTAGCATTCTCACCGCTAACAGAGTTTGTGATAAGAGTTCTTTAAAAACAACATATTTAAACCTGGCAATTACAATCGTATAAGTGGTCAAAGCCGAATATCCTTTCAGTTATTCTTAAGTTTTCTACATTAAATAATCTTGCCATTGCCTAGAATTTTGAGAATAAAGCATTCATTTGTGGCAAATTGTATGATTTACTGGATTCCAGTTATGATATTTCCTAATGAGGAATGAGGCCAATTGATTTATACAGCTGGTGTAAACCCCCAAGAGAATTCCTACTAAGAGAATCCCCCCACCGAAACTAAAAAAGACTAACCAAGAACCCTCTAACATCCTTCTCTGCTGGTGGGGTTTGGGACTCACTCTGTGACTTCAGACACCAGAACACGACTCAAGTCTGAGAAAATGAGGCAATAGAGAAATGGCTTCAGCTGACTAGATAGATGGCTTCCTCCTCAAAAGGACAGAGAAAGTCCCAGGATTCTGGTTGAACAAACAAGATGACTAATTTCCAAATGACTGTTTCAGTCCATCAACTAATGTTCAAGTTTCTGCCTGTGAGCACTATAATTTGGATCTTGAATATTTCCCAAAGGCACTTGTTGTGTAAAATTATTTAAAGATGTGTTACATTCCCTTTATGCTGTAGAATATTTGTTCAATGATGCAAAGATGTGTTGTGTTCTTTTATGTTGTGTTTATTTAACTCTGTGAAGCTTTGATTCTCTGCCTATCTAAAACACCTGATTGGTCTAATAAAGAGTTGAACGGCCAATAGCTAGTTAGGAAAGGGAATAGGCAGGGCTGCCAGGCAGAAACAATAAATAGAAGGAGAAAAAGAGAAGAGGAAAGAGAGAGATAAGGAAGATGCCAGAGGCCAGTCACCCAGTCACACAGTCAGACATGGAGTAAGAGGGAAAGAAGAGACATTTATAAAAAGAGAAAGGTAAAAAGCCCAGAGGATAATATAAGAAAAGCTGGCTAGAAACAAGCCAAGCTAAGGCCGAGTAAGAATAAGTCTCCGTGTATTTATCTGGGAACTAGGTGGCAGGCCCCCAAAGAGCAAGAGTTAAAAACAACCAACTCCGGACATTAGTGTGTTCAAAGGTGAGGGTCACCAGACTGTATAGCAACTGGGAGGCGGTGGAATCTGCAGAAGGTGGTCTTTATAGGACTCTGTAGAAGTATCTTCTGAGCTATTGGGACATCGCACCTTATCCAGTGGGATGTGAGCAGCTTTCCTCTGACACAAATTTCCACCTTGATGTCCCAAAAGCAAAAGAGTCAAGTGACCATTGGCTAATGGCTTCAAACTGTGCACTAAAATAAACCCTTTCTACATTTAAGTCAGTTTGTATTTGAGGTAACTCGCGACAGCAACAGAATGTTGATGATGCAAAAGGAAGTTGGTAAAGCCATGCTGGTGGCACACACCTTTATTCCCAGCCCCTGGGAGGCAGAGACAGGTGGATCTCTGAGTTCAAGACCAGTCTGGTCTACGCAGTGAGTTCCAGGACAGCCAGGGCTACTTAGAAAAACCCTGCTTCTAAAAAACAAACAGACAAACAAAAACCAACCAAACAAGCAAAAAAAAAAAAAGACAAAAGGAAAAGAAATTCCTAAAAGAATGACGCATGATAAAAAGATCAGTTTTGATCCAATGCGAGACACGTCCTGTTTCGCACGCACATATCCAGGTTTCCCTAGCTTAAAAGGTCTGGCTTTGTCACGTTGGATAAAACTTTAAATATATACAGAATCAAGCTTCATTTAGTTTTTCAATTCTTGATACTGCATTCTCTTGATCCTGGAGCTGAAGACTGTAAATTTTATATTGAAACAATACTGCCAGCAGAAAGAATTTTAAATCTTTGCACATTTTGCCTAACAAGTGGAAAATTTTAAAAACCACAAGAACAGTTGTTGCTTTTAGTCACAGATTTGCTCTTCTTGTCACAGGCATCCAGGGCCCGAAGGATAATCTGTCATAGGGGCCATGGAAATTTTGGCAGCAGAATGTTGGCTATCAGGGTATGAGTATATGGGGTGCTGTGAAGACTGGAAGCTACACTTTCCTCAGTAATGTCCGTGTCATTGTTACCTTGCACTTTTGCTGACAATATGGTGTGTGTCAGCATCTATCTGCCAAGAGGAAGGCCCTGAGGACAACGAGAGGACCTCCGGAAGCAGCTTATCAAGACATGAGAGCTTCATGTAGATAACAGGGCCTCCATGACTAGCGGTAGTTGTGGGAACAGCTGTGTTCTTTGAGGGACTCACTGCCCAGCTGGGATCCGGGAGGCTCGAGCCACACACAGTGACAAAGGGTGGGTGGCCATGCAGATGAAAGGGATGTACCATGTGGTCAGCTACATCTCAGATTCTCTGCCCAGAGGGATTCAGGGGAGGATTCAGGGAAGTTGCTCAATCAACCGTTACTTCACAAAACTCAGTGCATTTCCTGGAAACCATCATGTCAAATATCACCAGCCAATGGGGAACAGTTCATAAAACAACTGTGAATAGATTTAACCGATTATTATCAAATGTTAATGAAGAAACTATTTAGCATTGACACTAATGTGGTTTGTTTTTATTATATTAAAATCATCTAATATGCTGAACTGTAAGAGCCTTCATATTTTGTATTTTGGAAAAAGAAATATGTACATGTATTTTAAACCTATCATTGATTTGATCAAAATTTCATCAAATTCTAATAATATTAATCATTTCAAATTTAATACTGGAGCAAAACTTTGAATAATAGAGCTCTTTTATAAAAATGAATGTGAACAAAATTATGAATAAAATATTTATTGTCATTGCCACAATGAGAAAATAGTATCTGACATGATCATAAGGTAAGCCAATAAAGCTGAGTATGGAAATTGATGTGTCAGATGCATCAATATGTAATATCTATAACACTTTGTGCCCAAAAGCAAGAGTAAAAAGGTTATCAAAGTAGTTAGGATGAATATTACTCAAAATTTAAAAACAAATGAAAAAGAAAACCCAAATCTTAACTAATAACAAAATCTTTTTCAACCCCTACAATCTCAAATTAGTAGACAAGGCTAAGTAATAAAATACTCTACAAAAATGTTCAATAGAATTAAAAACTTTTAACTTAAAGGAATTTTGATGTTCAATCAATCTCAAAGAGTCCGTAGACATCAATAAAATCCCAATGGAAGCCTGAAAGAAAAAGGATATGATAATTACTGGATGTTAACTCTTACACTGCATGTTCTGACTAGAAGTCTTAAAAGTTCAAGGCAACACATCACTCGTAGTGTTTGTAGAAAGGCAATATTTTCCAAGCCAGAGGTCATTACTTGAAAACCTTGTATATGGTCACGATGATTATAAACTCAAATAGTCCTTCACCCTGGAGTGAACTGAATGGAAGGTTCTACAACTACCCAAGTGAACATCAGTGATTTGTCTTCCTTCTGCTGACAGGAAAGGGAACAAGCTGAGCGATCCTGAGGATGGCGTTTCCCAAGCCCGCACTGAAGTCTGAGTGCACACCCACTATAAAGAATCTGGAGAAAAGCTGAACATGGCAGAAGAGAAACCTTGTACTCTGAGTGGATGCGATGAGAAAATTCAGGAATGGGCAGGCAACAGTGAAGCAGCCATGGTGGCCACTGAGCACAGAGTCTCCCTTTCCTGGTGCAGCTCCTCAGCCTCATCAACCCATTCCTCAGCTCCCTGGCACTGCTCTAAACCACAACCCTCTGACTTTGCTTTTCCACCCGAAATGTCTGCTTCCAAATAGTCCTCAGTGCAAGTCCAGCTGAAAAAAATCACTCCCCCTGTAATGTGTAGGGCAACCTTTGTTTTTTTATTATTATTTAATTAATGCTTTTTCATTTATTTTATATACTGGCCACATTTTCCCCTCCCTCCTCTCCTCCAGTTCCCTCCCCTTCACTTCCCCCCTTCCAGCCTCCCATCTACCCACTTCCCCATCCACCACCCTCAGTCTCCACTCAGAAAGAGACAGGCCTCCCATGGACTTGAACAAAGCCAGGCACATCAAGTTGCGGGAGGAACAAGACCCGGCAAGGTAATCCAGATGAAGAACACACCTTTGTTTATCATAGTGACCTGTAAACCCCTACACATTCAGATGGCTGTCTGTCCGGGGTACACACCCTCTAGGCATCCTCTCTTGAGAACCTCATCGTCTTCCCAACTCCTCTCCTGGATGACTCTCATATCACAGTTAGGGGTATTTTTATTGTTGTTATACATAACAATACATTTAGTTATGAGATTTTCATACACATATCCAACACCCTTGGATCACATTTTCCCCATTCTTTGTCCTCTCCTGTCTTCCACTGTTCCCCAAGCAGTCCCATTTCTACTCTGATACCTTTCTAAAAGTCTAGACTCTGCACCTGTGAGGAAATGCAAGGGGTGTGGTATTTTGGGCTCTGATTAAGTTTCACCCCTTTAGGGATGCCTTTCTACTTATCCCAACCAGGCCACCTTCCCGGAGCCCCTGCTTTCTGTTCCCTTTGATCTTCCAGTGGGGCTGCAGTTCTCAGGTATATCTCTTTGCACCTTCCTCTTTTTGTAGCCACGCTAGAAAATATCTGCTCCCTACGGGTAGAGAGCTCTGCCTGTCTTGTCTAAGTTGCATTCCCAGTGCTTGGCATACAGAAAAAAAATCAATAAAATATTCAATCAATTCCCTCCCACTCTGATCTAGCCCACTCCAGCTCCCTTTAGTCTTATCAATTCCACAGTGATAGAAACTCACTATCTACTCAGTGTTCTCATTGTCAATCCAATCGATACGCAGAGCCCACAGGGCAGGGTTTGTGAGGTGCTGTGTCATGGCTACTGTGTGCTCTGAGCCTCTGGTGTGCGCGGTAGTTATCAGACTACCGCCTCAACCATGTGGGCATGGAACTATCCTAATCCTGATCTCACAGGCAAGGTTAATACTGTCTCCAAGACATCACAAGCGGTGAGGATTCCACACTCCACAGGGTAAAGTGAAGTATCTGCCCTACGGTAAGTACGAGGAGAGAGAAGACAATAACATGAGCTGGGTATTCAAGAGGGAAAAAATACATACATACATACTTACATACATATGTACATGGGTTAGGTCAGGGGTTAAGGTTAGGATTAGGGTGTGTATGTATGCATGTATGTTTGTTTGTATGTATGTATGTTTCAGGGAGGCCAGGATCATCGTATGAAGATGAAAATTGAGTAAAACTTTGAGGGTAAAAAGATTGGGGTTTTTAATGAATGAACACCAAGAACCAGTGTAAGGGCCCTTATCAGAAAGTGAATAGCGAGAATGAACCTACAGAGGAAGAAATACTAAAAGAGAACAAGAAATTTAAAAAAAAAAGAAAGAAAATTGAATAAAAATTGAATTAAGATTTGAAGATTATTGTGATGGTTACTGTAGGCCCTTTTTCTAGTAATACTATTGGCTTTATTATCTGCTTCTGGTGACTACTTCAGCGATTTTAGATCTTCTGATGATAGGCATGACCAAAGTCTTACACTGTCATTGGCAACACTGTGAAAGAGAACTCTGACTATGTCAGCAGGCAGGAAAAAAGAGCAGCCAAGGAGACACAGAGAGGCCAGGCGGGGACCAGTCCAAGCCAATGGAGATAGAACACGACCCCTTGCCCTGCAAGGGGCTTATAACCAGACACAGAGATGATGGCCACTGTACACTCCTGCAGTGGAGTAAATACAAAAGCTTACAGCTCCCAAATTCTACAAAACAGAGTTATTTTAAAAAGATATTACTGGGGCTACAAAGATGGTTCGGCTGGCTATATTGCTTGCTGTTCATGAATGA
The DNA here is from genome assembly GCF_018167655.1 of Microtus oregoni. Classification (NCBI taxonomy): domain Eukaryota; kingdom Metazoa; phylum Chordata; class Mammalia; order Rodentia; family Cricetidae; genus Microtus; species Microtus oregoni. Next base: position 8,794,693 of record NW_024543218.1, on the reverse strand, counting down.
AGAACGGGTGCTGGTGGTGGAGGGGCATGGAGATAGATCTCAAGGCTCCAAAGGCCAACACTCCAGCTGAAATGGTGAGCTCCAGGGTCACTGGGAATCCCTGTGCAAAGCTAATGTAGTAAACAACAGAAGAAGTCACCCAGCTGATGTGGGAGTCCCCTCTGTATGCCGTGGTTACCATTAATGAATAAAGACACTGCTTTGGACCTATAGCAGGACAGAACTTAATTAGGTGGGGAAAACTAAACTGAATGCTGGGAGAAAGGAGGCAGAGTCAGGGAGAAGCCATGGAGCCGCCACCGGAGACAGATGTGCTGAAACTTTGCTGGTAGGCCACGACCTCGTGATTAATGAAGCTGGGTTAAATTAAGATGTAAGAGTTAGCCAATAAGAAGCTAGAGCTAATGGGCCAAGCAGTGATTTAAATAATATAGTTTCCGTGTGATTATTTTGGGAGTCTGGGCAGCCGGGAAACAAGCAAGTGGCCTCCTTACTACAACACCCAACATTGACCTCTACATATGACAACAGGCAAGTACACACATGTTCACACAGCACACACAAGCACACGCAAACACACATACACAGAGTGTTTAAAATAAAAATTAATTCCAGGACTGGAAAGATGGCTCAGCCATTAAAGGGTAGACTCAATTAGTTTCAATAGTTATTTAATTCACAAGTATTTATGCAGAAATGTCGATACTAAAACAGGTACATTCTATGATAGATGAAAATAAAATAAAAAATAAAAGCTGCACATACTTATTTATAACATCTCCTTCTGAACCTGTTCCCTCAGCAAATCTTCTAACTCTGCTTTCACTTTCTCTGGCCCCTGCCTGCGGTTGATTAATGAATTTTCTTGAGCTGAAACACTTCTCCTCCTCTTTCAGTAGGAAGCAATTACCTTAATTCTCCTTCCACATCCCTACCATCTTCCCGTAGAGTATTTCCCTCACTTCTGAAATAACTAAAGCCGCGCAGAGAGAGGAGAGAGAGAGAGAGAGATTCAGAAAAGACCTCAGTGTGCACCGTTTTCCTGTGTTTACCCAGCCAGACACAACGGTTTTCCCCGGTACTTTAGGGAGCTTGCCATCACCCTGTTTATGGGAAATGAGACCTGGAAAACTTCGCTCCTGTGAAATTAGGGAGACTTGTCTGCTGTTCTCCCTCTGTCTCCCTGTGTGGCTGTCTGTCCCCCCCTCTCTAATAATCATACAACTGTGGAGAGCTAACAGTGCCGTGGGAAACATCAAAGGGTGGAGCGGGCGTGATTTGGTGGAGGGTTCCCCTTTCTACCACCCTTGGGCAGAAGGTGCCAGATCACAGTATTCTTTCCCGTAGAGCCTAGGCATTGCTTAGAATCCCTCACTCTCTGCCCGATGCTCACATAGCCAATGTCTTTTTAGATAAAACATTTATTGTGTATGACTGACCATTCTCTTAGTACACAGAATGCATCCTGTAACGCAAGACACTCCAGGAGAAACTACAGTCTATTTTCCGCTGCCGTAGAACCTATTATTTGGCAAAGTGCTTCTTAGTAGCTTGAAACACTAATAGTTTAAAAGCATTATTGTAGTTTACAGAAAAGAGTGTATAAACAGCTTTCACCTGTGCCATCCACTCCCTTGCTCTTCAGGGCTGTGCTCACTCACTCTAGGATCCCCCCTCCCAAGCCCTCAGAGAACTTCACAGCCTCTCTCTGCGCTTGTAGATTGGGGACCCTGAACCATGCGCTCCCATCCTCTGTTCTCTCTGTAGCCCGCAAGCATCCCTACCTCCATCCAGGGCTTCATGCACTGTTTCCTCACTTTGGGCCACAGACCAAACATCACCGGTTCCAGCCCCACCCCTCTAGCTCCTCATTGGTGCTCTTCGTTCTGTTACCACAACTTCAATGTAAGAATTTTATTCTTTTGTCTTTTTCACCGGGACCGCCAACACGGGCGGGGGACTGTGAAGAAAACAGTTTGGGCCACTCTCCAGAAGTAGTACAGTCGCGCGGAGGGGGACAGAGGGGTGTGCCGGGGTAGCAGGCTACATCACGACTGAGGACACAGACCTAGGGAGATCCTGCCGCTGGTATTTCTTTCAGATTGCAGAAAGAGGAAAGAGGAGAGGTAATTATGTCCCTGAGGTCTGAGTCCCAGCTCCCTGAGGTAGACCCGACGCAGCATAGGAAATGCTGAGGCCTCTGGACTAACACAGTCTCTCCAACCTACATGTCACTCAGCTGGGATGGATTTCAAACCACCAGCTGCAGCCTTTTGAATCTGTCCTATTGTATTTTTAATAAACCTGGGGACAATTCAGAAAATTCTTTCTTTTCATGGAAACGTCCTCATCGTCCCTGACTTTTCTTCATACCCACAGCATCCTCATCTTCCAGCAGGCAAGCTAGAAACGTTTCTCCATAGCTCCCTTCAACCCTTGCTACTTCATGACTGATCAGTGTGCTTGCCTCTTCTGACCTCAAACGTGATCACATCTTTCTTATTTGGGCTTTATTTCTTATTCACACCCTTATTTGGGCTTTCTCTGGTGCTCATTTTAACATGTGGCAGGCTCCTTTTAATAATTCTTTCTGCCTCGACCTCTCCTCTTTACTCACAACCTAAAACCCCTAGCCCTTCAGTACCACCCTCAAAGTGCACTCACTTACAAATGTGGTTGCTTCCTCTTACTCATTGAGACTTCACATTCCTTCACATTCAAGATTGTGTATGGCCATCACCTATGAAACAATGCTTAAGTCCCTAGGTGAAGATTTTGAGGTTTATTGCAGATCAGGACCAAGTGCCTTTCTCAAAGCACAGTACCGTGAATGACAGCTCAGGTCCCGGAAGCAATGCGTGTGGCAATGAGCAGGGCCCCGTGCCCACAGGTATTGGCTGAGGTGTCCTTTCTGCCTGAGAGGTAGGCATCTAGAAGCAGGTCCCTGAACCATGCCCATGCTGAATCCCGATTAGCTGGGTTGCCATGGTTACCTGCTCTAAGCGGTACCCAACCCCACTTGCGTACTTTCTCTACCCTTTAACTTAACCCCTGGGCACCTATAAACCTCGTCATGGAACTTTGCCAGAATGCAGTTCGTTTTGTATGAGCTTGTCTTAAAGTTTTATGTTCCTTGAGGATTTTAAGTGTCTTTTAATGTTTCTTCTAAATGTTCTTACAGAATTACAGTGGCATAATAGGCTCAAATAGCTAAAATAGCGTCATTTATAGAGTACCCGACGTATCAGTTCCAAACGGTAGTTTACATATAGTATTTATTTCTCAGACAACTTTCTCAACATTTTCTCCTCTAATTCAGGGAGAATTCAGTGGTGTGCTAAATTCTCCTAAACTGCAAAACAGAGGGGAAAAAGCCAACTGAAGCAAAGAGTTCTTCCCGAGTTCTTCCCAGCTCAGACCACGTCCTTCCCCTGACCAGAGCCACCCTTTACTGCTTGTGAGTTACAGTCGAGGGCTGTTTCCTTTAACGTTACTCCCCACTTTCCTAGCGAAGTTGTTCTTCTACCTTCCCTGCAGGTAAGAACTCAAGATCCAGCAATCGGAACAATCGCTTTAGATGTCTCAGAATTAGCGAATTCCACGTAACACTAAGAAACCTGATTCTAGAGCTGCGCCATCCACCCCTCACCCCTCCCTCCTCAGACAGCACTTGTCACTCATAGTTATTCGTAAGTTCTGCCTATGTGATTTCATTTCATTCACTTAAGAGCTGTTTCTACAGGACTAATATTTACATTTATATAAAAATTTATTCCTATCCAATATTTGATTAACTTTGGTCTTTATATGGAATAAGATAAGGTCTTTATATGGAATAAAATAAGGATTCCAATTACTTCAATATAAATAATGTGGCCAGTTGCTGTTTCTCACAAGAATTTGATGCGGGCTTGGAGAGATGGCTCAGAGGTTAAGAATGCTTATTGCTCTTGCAGAGAACCAAGTGGTTTCCAACACCAGCACACACACACACACACACACACACACACACACTAAATATATAAATAAATAAAAATAAATCCAAAATATGCATCTCTTTCAGGAAAGAAAAAAATTTGAAGGACTTTTACATGAAAATAAGCTAACATTAATGTTTATATAAATAAGTTATTATATAAACAATTGATCAAGAACATATGAGGGATTTGTAGTTAATGTTTATCATTATTAACTTCATTAAATCATTAAGTTTTATTTTATACTCTATTGTATTCAAATGACTTGGAAGAGTCAGGACAAAATGCAACCCACAGAAATAAGTAGGCACCAGTCTGATCCCCAAAAAGAATTTTGAACTAAACATTATTCACAAAGAACAGAGGGGAGAAAGGAAGCTACAGAGTCAGAACTAACCACCAGGTTTTAATTTAGTATAAGAATATAATTTCAGGGACTGGAGAGATGGCTCAGAGGTTAAGATCATCGCCTGCTTTTCCAAAGGTCCTGAGTTCAATTCCCAGCAATCACATGGTTGCTCACAACCATCTGTAATGGAGTCTGGTGCCCTCTTCTGGCCTATAGACATACACACAGACAGAATATTGTGTACATAATAAATACATAAATATTAAAAAGGTTTTTTTAAAAAAAAAAGAATATAATTTCAGAAAAGTGAAAAACGGGGGAAAGTTTTAACAAAAATGAGTATGGCTAACATATATGCACCTAACTGAGACGTAAGGAGCTACGGGGGCAATGAAGAAGTCCTTAAAATACACATCATTTTACCTGACCTGACTTGAACAAAACTGCTATTCAGTTTTGCCAGTGTCTATTACTTGATTAGATAAGTTCTACTGCTTTTTAAGATTGTGTGTGTGTGTGTATACAAAAGAATTCCAAATAAATTACCCCAAAAATCGCACTGCTGGTTATGACAGTGCTAGTTTCCAGAGCTCCCCAGTGAGGAGAGCCAGCCTGCGATGCATCATAAATGGGTAACTAACATCCACGTGGAGGAAGAACGCTGGGGAGAGAAGGAAGGGCAAACCATTTCATCACAGCTACCATAATGCCAGCATTTCAGACAATAATAATCGAATTTACAGAGTCCTGTTAACGAAACTATTGTCATTCTGCCATTCACCCCGTGTCTTTAACTGGTACCAACTAGCAGAGAAAACAATAGCTTGGGTCTCTCTTCGTGATTTCCAATCACAGTGTGTTCATTAGGCTTAGGCATACTCAGTGTACAATTTCATAGCATCCGTTTATCTACAGACAGCCAAGGCCGGGACAAGTTTCTCTTTAATTCTACTTTTAAGTGAAAATATTGTTATAAGATTACATTTAAATGATCATTTTTGATCATCTGAACAATGTGTCCACAAATTATGGCTCATGTACCAAAAGCATGCACTTGTTAGTTTGGAACACAGACACGTATCTCCATCTCTGGTTGTGTGGGGGTGCTTTCTCAGTACGAGAGCGCTGCAGACATGTGGGAGATCAGAAAGCTCCCACAGGCTGATGCAAAGTTTGCCGATTCTCTCTTATTTTTCTAGGTGAAAACTTCACCTTCTGGGCTTCGTCTTCTCTTCCCCATTCCGAGCCACCACATCCACTTTCAATCTTTTCCCAAAATATCCCAGCTGAAAATTTTTGCTTCTTGGTAAATCTCCCACCTTATATTGCTGCATAGTTACCTTTCAGTAACTATAACTCCGTTCTAAAATTTATTAAACTTCAATATTACAAAGGCCAAATGTGGCCCAGCTTTTGAATGGAATCAATTCAAAGAAAAATCAACTTAATAATGACAAAAAAATAATTGGAAGAAATTTAAAGCTTTACTTAGTATCTTAGCTAGGGTTTCTATACTGGGATGAAACACCATGACCAAAGCAACTTGGGAAGAAAGGGTTTATTCAGCTCACACTGCCACAGCAGTGTTCTTCACTGAAGGATGTCTGGGCAGGAACTTGGGGCACACGCTTAGCCACAGGTAATGGAGGAGTACTGCTCATTGGCTTGCTCCCCTTGCCTTGCTCAGCATGCTTTCTTAAAAAATCCGGGATCACCAGCCCAGGGTGGCCCACCCACAATGCACTGGGCCCTCCCCCATCAATCACCAAGTAAGTGATTTATGGGATATTTTCTCAATTGAGAGTCCCTCCTCTCAAGTGACTTCAGCTTGCGCCAAGCTGATAAAAAACTAGTCAGCACACTTAGGCTTTAAAGAAAATACTAAAAGGGGAAGGAAGAGTATGCTTTCATGGATGGCACAAAAGCAATACCATCACCCAGAGTCATTGTCCTCCACATTCTCCTAGACCAGTGGTCCTCACCCTTCCTAATGCTGTGACCCTTCAATACAGTTCCTTATGTGGTGGTGACCCCCAACCACAAAATTATTTTTGTTGCTACTTCATAACTCTAATTTTGCTATTGTTGTGAATCGTAATGTAAATCTCTGTGTTTTCTGATGGTCCTTGGCCACCCTGGAAAGGGGTAGCGACCTACAGGATGAGGACCACTGGCCTAGTTCAATGCCAGCTGCTGTGGTGTGGACCCCGGCACACCACTCCTGTGTCTTCCTTCTCCAGGGACAAGGCATTCATTCTTCCAGACGCCAGGTCCTTTTTGCAAACTGACCTCATTTGTGGTTTGCATCCTGCATCTAATGATTGACACCACTGTCCCTCCATGGGTCAGGTCAGTCCCCGAAGGCCTGGCTGGTTCCAGAGCTCCTTCTACGATTTGCAGTGTTCTCTCTCCGGCGTCCCTATGTCAGTTCGACTCTTCCCTCCGCCCAAGACTGTTTCTGTCTGCCCCTTACACGCGGGACTCCTGCCAACACCCCTGCTGAAATCCAGCAGGCCTGTGGGCCTCTTTCAGGGAGCGGCACCCCACGTGGCTGTTTTCCTTCTGTTTTCCTGTTCCTCTGGGCCTGGACTCTTTACCTCCCTGCTTCCTCTTTCCAATCCTGTTTCTGCCATTGCTAGATCAATGCTTTGTTTTTCCTCAATAGAGTTTATTGTCTTTCTTTTAAATTTATCAACAAATATAAAAAGAGACTCGCACAGCCCCATCTTTCCCTTGCCTTCGGGTTTAACGCCCTTCAATTCGGGGATTGAAATTCGTCTATGGAATTCACAGATTCAGTGTTCCTTTCTCAATAATTCTAATGATGTATTCCTGAAAAGCTGTTTCCTACAAATGGGCCAGGGTAAAGAAATTCTCTGCAGTGTTTCTAAGAAGCTTACCTTTGAAGAACGTTCGCCTTCTCTCTCCGAAAGAGCTGTCTGTTCAGTTATTTATTCATAATATGCTATGGAAAAGGAAATAAATTTACCTTCTCAAAGACTTTTAACAAAATCCAGTAACAGCATTACAGTTTTAATCTTTAAATACATCAGTCATAAAATGTCCACGGATGCCATAAATACACTACTGTGATCATAATACTCCTGCTATTGAATATTTAGGAGTCAAGGAACACAGGGTAGCATTAGCCTGGTGAGAATCTGACAAAGGGGAAAAGGCCAAGTCTTTGAGGAAACCACCAGACTCGTTGTCCTCAGTGACAGAAAATCAGCTGCCATCAGTGACTCCCTAAGCCAGGAAATCATCCAGATACATTTTCCAAGAACTCAGTGTGGGCCAGCACTGCTCTTTCTCCCCCACGCTTTGTTAAATAACAATGTATAAACCCCATGTTTTCCTACTCCTCATACCTGAAGCCTGTTTATTCTCTGCCTTGTGTAGAGATGAAGGTGACCAGCCAGAGGAAGCCACAAGTGAGGGGGGAACTAAGGGAAGTTTGAAGAACTCAGAAAAGAGTTGCACAATGGGTAACCTGGAGGGCTGGGTGAGACGAAGGGGGAAATCCCCAAGAATTCCTGAAGACAAAGGTCTCCTTCAGTTTCCTCAGTTAAGTGGTAAAAGAAGGGAAAGGGGAAGTAATTAAATCCCCAAACAGTTTAAAATTTTTAGCACTCCCCTGCCAGTACTCCGATGATCATTTCTGTTACTATTTTGCAAATCCTAGTCTAACTATTGAATTATTAATGTGTTTTGCAAAATGAGGATAATGACATCTGTTGTCACGTTTCCCACATGGACCTTAGCTCTGTGGGTCTACAAAGAGCCTGACTTCTGGCTGTCAGCCACTGAAAAAGTCTGGGGTAGCCTGTCAAATGGAAGAAAGCACTTGCCGGTAGCATTCCAGTCGCGGTAACCAGGAACTGGTCCATTTCTTGCATAATAAAAGGCCTGCCGCCTGTTCAAAATGGTGGTGAATTTAAAGTTTAAGATTGGTTACAGTTGAAATTATCTTAATTCTTGGTATAGAGTATAGTAGAGTTGCTTTCTTAACATGAAATATTGTCTTATCTACTCATCAGGAGAGCCAGTGCATTTTAAGAAAAATACAAGAAAATCAATTGACAATAAAACCAACAATTGCTTCTTTCCACCTCTCTGTCCCACATGCAGGCAAGGTATTAATCTTTCCCTCTCAATATCTCTAGTGACATGGATACTGAGTGCGTATCACATCATAACTACTTTGATAAAGAACAAGCATTTGAGAAAACGAGTATATCAAATATCTATGTGTTATTAACATTTAAAACTTTAATTTTTTGTTTTATTTTTTGAGAGAGGGTTTTTCTGTAGCTTTGGAGCCTGTCCTGGAACTCGCTTTGTAAGCCAAGCTGGCCTTGAACTCACAGAGAGGCAACGGTCTCTGCCACCCTAGTGTTGGGATTAAAGGCGTGAGCCACCACCACCCAGCATTTTTTTATTTTTTTTTAATTCAAAACAAGGTTTCTCTGTGTAACAGTCCTAACTGTCCTGGAACTCACTTTGTAGACCAGGCTGGCCTCGAACTCACTGAGATCAGCCTTACTCTGCCTTTTAAGTGATGAGAGGAAGGGTGTGACTTGAACCCAGGGCCCTCTGCATGCTAGCCAAGCGCTCTGCTGCTGAGCCGCATCGCCTCTAGAATCCAGCTGGGGATGACTAGATGATCAAGAACAACTTCTTTATAGAACACTCTCATGAATGCTGTGCCCACTCAATTAGCAAAGGTAGAGAATGTCTGTAAAAGAAATTTAAACTGGGGATGGACAGCAAAGCTAAACCAGAACCAAATCGGTTGTCAGATTGCATTTCCAAATCATCTTTTAAAAGGGAAATAGAAGAAGCTTCAGCAATGGGCGCTTGCTATGGCCTCTGTTCCTATGCTTGTCGTCTGTTATTGTGTTCGTAAGCACTACAAAAAGGTAATGATATAATACACCATAATCTTTGTTTGTTTGTTTGTTTGTTTTTGTTTTTTTTTTTGAGACAGGGTTTCTCTGTAGCTTTGGTGCCTGTCCTGGAACTAGGTCTTGTAGACCAGGCTGGCCTCGAACTCCCAGAGATCCGCCTGCCTCTGCCTCCCGAGTGCTGGGATTAAAGGCGTGCGCCACCACCGCCCGGCACACCATAATCTTTTAAAGAAAATACAAAAAAAGAGCCTCTTGCCACGCATGTACTGTGTCCCATCAGTTCTCTGCACAATTATTGTTTTGCTTTTGAGAGGAAAGGGATATGGCCATCTTACTTTGTCTTCTACTGACAAAGTGTTATATGTTAATAAGGGAAGGACACAAACCCCGACATCAGGAAAATATAATTTCCTAGACAAAATGAGGGTGCTGAACAAACAAACTGTATTTTGGGCAACCTTTTATATGTGTGTGTGTGTGTACACAGATAGACACATAAATCGCTTTACATGCAGATAAGCCTATTTGTATGCATCTATTTTTAGTTGTTTCTACCTGTCTTATCTTCCTATCTTATCTTATAAAAGGCATATAATCTGACAAAAAAAAAACATGTCAAGCTATAAAAGAGTGGAAAAAGAGAAATTGGGAAAGAACTATGAGCTGTATGAATATTTTCCAGCTCTGCAAAGCCACTTTGGAAAAAGACACTCTATTCTCCAGGAGAAGAAACAAAGGAAAAGACTCGAAACAGAGGAAGACAGGGAACCAAAATATTCTACTTTAGTTGTGAAAAGAAAGTAGTTTTTGTGAATTAGAACAGAATGTTCTTGCAAACACAGTGGAGGTCTATTGGATGGGTGGGGGAGGGGGAGAAAGAGCCAGGTAAGGGAAATAGAGGAAGACACTGGGGGAGAGTAAGGACAAAGTATAATAACATATACTTATGAAAAATGTCATAGGAACATTATTATTGTGTATGCCAACTTAATTAAAAACTCACTCAGGAGAGCTTCAGAAGAATAACTATAGGAAAAATATTTTGTCAAATGTAAAGATAAGTGATTATTATTAGAATAAATATTATTATTATTATTATTATTATTAGACTAAGGATATTTTCTTGTTTGTTAGTTGATTCCTTGAGATAGAGTCAGTCTCTCTCCTGGCTATCCTGGAGCTTGCTCTGCAGATCAGGCCGACCCTAATACACTAATACGCCTGCACCTCCCGAGTGCCAGGATCAAAGGCATGTTGGCACCAGGCCTGGCTTCATGTTTGATCACAAGAAATAGTGAAGCTATCTCAAAACTCCACGGGAAAAAAGTAAAACTCCTAGAAAAACAGGGGCAAACTAAGAAAGATACAGAACATATATGAAGTGAGGTGTGGTTTTAAGATGGAGTGTAATTTTAAGAAAGAAAATTTAAGAAAGAGAATTCCATCGGCTTGGACATTGTTGCTTCTCCCTCAAGCGATGTGGATTGGTGGTATAGAACTGTACTTGCTCTTCTGTTTTGAGTTTGCACTCTATGTTTACTCACTCGAGTGTGAATTATCCAATCGCTTGAACAGTTTAAATTTCAGACTTGAAATGTGAGCCTTCTGAGGGGGAATTACAGTCGCAAAATGGAAAGTAACTTCTCCATAAAGTCAAAAGAGTGTGAAGGCTTACAGAACCGGGGCTCAAGGGAAGAGAGGATAAACGATAAGGAAAATGGGGAATCCAAAAATACGTTTTTGAGACAAGGTCTAACAATGTAGGCCAGGCTGGATTCTAATTCAGAGAAGCAAGCCCTGCCTGTCTTCCTCAGTACTAAGAATAAAGGAGAATTGCAGGACACGGTAACGCACACTTTTAATCCCAGCACTTGGGAGGTAGAGGCCAGCCTGGTCTACAGAGCTAGTTCCAGGACAGCCAGGGCTACAGAGAAACTAAACTCTTCCTTGGCAAACAACAATAAAAGATTAAAGGAGAACATTACCACTCCTGGCCCTCAAATTTTCTAATCTTAATATAAAATTTTCTTATCTTATTATAAAAACAGAGGATTAAATGGACTAAGTAAATTCTAAAAGATAAGCAATATATAAACACTGGTAACCTTTAGGTTACTAAAAACAAGAAAAAATGGCTAAAAATCTCAAAATAACACATAAAATAGCAAAATAATAACAGTGATTATCAGGACAGCACAAGATGAAATATTCAGTTTTCCGGATGGGGCGCTAAGTGTAATAGTATGTGACGTTAGTGCAGTATGAAACATTCAGCCATGTAATTCAGCTGCATGAAGGTAATCAGCAGGACCACAAACAGCCAAGCTGCAGCATGGCTTCAGCAGAGGCATGCTGGCTTCAGCAGAGGCATGCTGGCTTCAGCAGAGGCATGCTGGCTTCAGCAGAGGCATGCTGGAGGTGGAGGTGGGACAGGAAACTTGGTTAGTCTTTCTTTTTACCTTATAACAGTGTATGTACCTTTCAGTATTTTCATTAAGCATTTAGCTAAACACTTCCTGTTAACTATCTTAGTATTTTTTTCAGTGCTACCATCCCAAAGCGGACTCTTAGGAAGGGTAAAATGACATACTCCTGCATGTATAAGTGGTAGGCGAGGCAATACCACAAGAATCCTACTGCTAGTAATGCAACCAGTATCAGCATCGTGATTCCAAACAGGTCAACTGAAATTGATGAAAAGAGACATATTTTAAAAACAGATCAAAAAATTCTTATGTTTTTAACTCTTCTAGTATCATGCAATCTGAATTCCTGACATACATTCTCAGATCTCTGTTGGAATGAGGCTACAAGAGCATGCACTGCCCTGCGTGTTCTAAGGCCACCATTAATACGACAGTCACTGCTGAACCCCGCATTGGAAAGAGCTTAGCAGCCTACTGCACCAGTTCCCCTGTATTTGGCCTCTGTTTCATTTCTGGTATTTTCTCAGCAGGTAAGACAGTAAATGCCCAGACTGCCATTTCTGGGAAGGTGCCTGTAGACACCAGAGGCTGGGCTGTTGCCGAAGCACCAGTGTTCTGTTATCAGAGACAGCCCACACTGGCTGGAGGAGCAGATGTCTACTCTGGTGAACTTTCCCCTCCTTCAGACCACACAGCTTATTAGCCTGAGAGGCAGTGAGATGAACTAGAAGGGAAAACACAAAATAGGAGACCAGAGTTTCTCTTCCTAGTGAATGCAAGGTGTTTGTCTTTATAAGGTCCAAATACAGTTGATTTAAAATACCCATAGAACCTGAAGCAAGCAGAGATTTAGGCAGAATTATATATTTTCATTTCAGTTAAGAAAAACATCAGACAACTTGTTGATAGATGGGCTTTTCTTACCAAAGTCGTGCTCACTTGGAAAATCACCTGTTTTAGCTTTTCTAGAAATTTCATTGAAAAATATTAGTACTTTTTTTTCCTGCTTTGGTAACTACCATATAGCATGTCCAAATTTGACATTACAAATAGAAAGATACTTTTTTGGTAAATGAGATTTGCTATCTGAAGGAGTCACCATTCTTAATAGTAATTCTCCAGACAGACTCCATTTGCCGAGGAAGTGTGTTACAGTAAAACCACTCGGCTCAGAACATCTGCAGAACTAACATGTACATATGTACATACATACACATACATACAATCACATGTGCACACCACACACTCACACACACACACACACACACACACACAGTCAAGAGTTTCTACAGCATCACAACACAAACATCCCTTAACTAGGTTATGAACATCCCACAATAGAGATTTTTACAAATGAAATCTAACTGCTGAGTATTACGGCAAGGGTCCCATCTGACTCACTTTGAATCAATTCCACCCAGAACAACCCACGAGGGCAGCACTGAAGAGAAGCCCTGGACTAGAAAATTTTGCTAATGCAAATGCAATAATTTTGAATCCCTCAAATGCAGCAAATCTCTCCTATGCGCAAGTCAGATGCAATGAAGTCACAAAAATTGAAATGAGGACCACTTACCTCTACAGTTCGCCCAGAAGATGGAGTTGAATTTGCAGTCGGAATATGGGAAACAGTACTTTTTGCAGACTTTTTCTTCTCGGCACCAAATGCACTGTGTGGGGAAGGGGGAGATAAAGCGGTGTCAGAGTAGGTAACATTGGCAGCAGGTTTGCAGAACTAGTACAAGGGAGTGGTGGCACACACCTTTAATCTCAGGATCTTTGTGAGTTCAAGGCTACCCTGGGCCCCACGAGGTCGATCAAGAAACAGATCCAGGGTGGTGGTGGCTCACACCTTTAACCCCTGTGTTTAGGAGCTACACATCTTTAATACCAGCACTAGGGAGGTGCAGACAGGAGTGATGTGACTGGGTGGAGAGAGGAATATAAAGAGGAAGAGACTGAGTGTGGAGTCTGAGGATTTGTGGAGAGAGGATCTTGCCCTTTCGGTAGAGGTAAAAGGTCTCCGTAGTGGTGGCTGGTTTGTTTTTCTGATCTTCATTTTTTGAATCCCAACATATTTTTTTAAAATAAATCCGAACCGTTCTCAACACTGTTAAGGTATTAGTAGTAGAAATCATTGGAGGCCGTGAAGGGCTTTTTTTTCTTTTTCTTTTTTCTTTTTTTTCTTCCAGACCTGAGTTCTCAAACAACAGAAGCAGTGCATATGGCTGCCTGGGGTTCACAAGTTCCCTTTGGGAATATCTACCCTTGGGGACCACCTTGCCTTTGAGATTCCTATCCGCATTGACTGACTGATACAGAGCTCCAAACAGTGTCCCAGTGAACATCTTTGCTTTTAGCTAAACGACTACTCTGCTATGTGCTTTTCTTTTCGTTTTTTAAACCACAGGTGATCCATAGGTCGGAGCAAATGCACATGCTGAGCTCTTCTCTTTTCTTGACTCTCGTCCCTTCTCTTAGGATCCTGGGAATCCTTCGTGGAATTTTCACTACTACTCAGTCACACAGATGTCACGCACACTTAAATCCCTTTCTCAGATGCTGCATTTTTGAGGATTCAACCCAAAACCTGTGTCAGGAAGCGGTGTTGAGAAGCGCAAGAGGTAGTGTTTGAAATGTCCTGAAGTCCCTATTCTGCGGCATCTACTCTCCTGGGGGGGGGGGGGGGGGGGGAGGGGGGAGAGCCTGTCTCTCTTACGATGGTATTGGTCATGCTGGCTGTCAATCAGCCTCGCGTCAGTTCCCGCCACCGTCTGCTCAGTGATGATCAGACGGTCCCATGGAAACAGGAAGTCTGAACGCAAACCCTTGTCAGCATCAGGTGCAGAAAAGGCCAGTGATGTGAGCAAAGACCAGACCCTGGAAGAAGACAAAAATGCCAGGAGTGGAGCTGAAGAGATTGCTCGACCGTTAAAGGGACTTGCTACTCTTTCAGAAGATCTGGGTTTCAGTTCCCAGTACTCAGCTGGCTTACAACAACCTGTAACTGCAGGTCTAGGGGATCTAACTCCCTCTTCTGGCCTATGAGGGCTTCAGGCAAGCATGTGGTACATACGCGTGAGCAGACGAACACAGAAGATAAACATAAATCCTTTCTGCAGATGTTCAGACTGATAAACGGCTGCCACGCAGGACTTAGCCCGTGACGGGCACTGTTCTAAGTCTTCCATATGAACTAATTCATTTCACTCTCATAACACTCCTGTAAGCTAGCTTCTACACAGACGGGGACAATAAAGCACAGAACGGGCCAATGACTTGCATAATAGGACTGCACAGCCAGTAAAAATGGCAGCCCGGTTCTGAACTTGTAAACCGTTGTGAGAGACTGAGTCTAGATATACTCACATCACTCCTTGCTGCAGAACCCCAAAACTATGGAGGTGAAGAATCACAGAGAAGCTTTACTTCCATACTTGCCAAGATCAAAGGTCAGATCAAGTTGTTAAAGGAAACCCGAGAATGGGGTCACTTGGGTAGACAGACCTGTTACCTTAGGCTATGGCACTGCAAAGGCACTCAATGCTAAGGGCCTGCAGCTAGCCTTAGCTCTTAGTTCTCAGAGCTCCTAAGAGTCAAGCTCATGGCGTACGGCAGTTTGAGGAGAAATTGCCTCATGAATGTGAACCTAACAGAGATGAACTTGTTATTTAAGTGCTATGCTGGTTGACAGGACCCAGTAGCCATCACAAGTCCACAGTATCCTCTAAAGTATCTCCCTCTGGAAAATGGAGATCTTTAGGATGCGTTACTTGGATGTACCTGTTGGCCAAAGAGCTCACTGCTCGGCCTGGGAAACTCAAGATGAGCACATAGCACAGACTCTGGTACAATACCACTAACGACTGTCCTCTTTTCTGAATGGCCACTTTTACTATTGTTACCTTGATTTTCCTTTCCTGTTGATTCTGGGGAGTTGTTTAATTCATTGTGTAGCTGACGTGATGGAGCGTGGCCCATGGTTACTCATTTCCAAACACAGGATTTGTTTGTGTCTGTGTGAGACTCTAGACTCAACTGGGAGCAGAACTCACAGTGACTGTGATTAAATGTCACTTTTAATGAGGACGGAGAGCATTATTTTGCCTGAGGCATTTTTAAAATGACATGTATGTCCTCAACAGGCAGAGGCTGAAATGGGGCAAAGGGAAGCAGTTCGATTTGTCTAGTGTTGACCCATCTTGTGTTTCCACTTCTGATAATTATATCCTCTGTCCTTGTGGGTGTCTTCACTCAATGCTGTGTGGCTCTGAAGCTGTCAATCAGCTCTTCTCTGTTCCTTTCTTGCATATAGAGCAGTTGCAGTTATTTGACCCGGGCAGTGACACTCAAGGTAGTTCATCCCTCTGGCCAGTCTATTGTGCTGGTTTGACCTGAAGAAGAGCAATTAGAACTCTCTTTGGATCCACAGACGTTGTGCGAGCTGTAGCAGTGATCATTCTTCTTGCTGGTTTGGAGAAGACCCAGATTGTGTGGGAGAAAGTGAGGTCACTCTACAGGGCAGAAGAGAAACGGGAGTGTGACAGCCTTTGAGAGTGTGACAGCTGAACATGAGGCCACGCCCACTCGGTTTTATGAAGGCGTGAATTCTCTCTTCTATTAAATCAGCTTGAGATGAGTTTCTACCACTTAACCACAAAAAGATACCTTAACTACTGTAACTATGTCCAAAAAGTCTTCAAAGCACAGAACTTCATATTCATTGCCCAGGGTAACAGTATAATATATTGAGTGTCCCAAATTGGTAATGTATAATTTAAAACTAATATAACATGAGATTTTCCTTGTAGCTAAGGAGGGTGAACCGTGTAACTAGGAGAGCTTTACAACCTCAACTTCTTATATGACAGCTAAGAGTCTAGCTAAGGGCTTTGGAGTGATGGTTACTATTGCTCCATGGGACAGCTGGAATATTCATTTTGGAGTAGAACCTATTCTAACAACTTTATGCACATATAGAAATTGCTATTTTATATGGAAACATTATTAAAATGTAAAATACAGGAAGGGCAAAGGTACATAATGATGATAAGTGGTGGGTTGATATTGTGCTTAAAAGGGTGTAATATTATACTACAAACAGAAAATGAGTGTTAGGATGCAAAGAACAAAAGAAAGTTTACAGCCAGGTGCAGCAGAGATTGGACAGATGAACAAAGCATTGTTTCTGCTTCCTGGAAGG
This sequence comes from Microtus oregoni, assembly GCF_018167655.1. Classification (NCBI taxonomy): domain Eukaryota; kingdom Metazoa; phylum Chordata; class Mammalia; order Rodentia; family Cricetidae; genus Microtus; species Microtus oregoni. The sequence continues at coordinate 8,777,828 of NW_024543218.1, read as the reverse complement.
TGGAGTGTGCACACTTTAGAGAAACAAAGTCACATCTCTGAATACAAGAATATTATAATTTCAAGATAGTCAACATTTAAAATGTGATAACAGGAAAAAGTATCCCTTCTATTCAGAATGACCAGACAAGGTTTCTTTCGAGCAATATGAGGAATGTAGCACAAGTCTTGAGGAACAAGCAGATGTGTACAGGGAAGGGGAGAGATGCAGGAGACACGGCAGAACACTAATAAAAGGACTGTGATGGCAAAGTGAAAATCTGTACTGGTGAGTCTTTGTAAAGTCATTCAGAAAGATAGATGTCTCTTGCATTGTGATGGGCTTTGACTGTCCAACTAAGGGGTTCATATATTGTGTTTTACTTAACAATAGAGACTGAATTGGATTATTTGGGAGGTAAAGGTGACTTAATTCAAAATCTAATTATAATGACTAAGGCTTGAGAAGAGACTGGAAGGTCAGGGGTATGCAAATGAGGGATTGAGTAGCAGTTTACAATGTCTAGGATTGCTCCATTGGAAAGAAAAGAATAGACACTTTTTCTGGAAGGCAGAGAAGTCAAAGATTTTTAAAATTAGAATTCTTGAGGGATGATGCCAGGAATAAAGAAGACAAAATGATCAACTTAGTTAAAGGCATTTTAAGTTTGAAGTGAGAAAAACAAATACCAAGAAAGAAATGTTAATCTAGCAGCCGTGAGCATCGCTCTTAGAGATCTGGTAGGCGTAAGGGTCTCCGGTAAGAGAGCACAGGATGAGCATCCATCGTAACAATGTTCTCCTTGCAGTGGATGGTAATAAACACAGAGACTCACAACAGGACAATGGGGGGGGGGCCCTTTAGAGTGCTCAGTCCTGAATGGGATGTAATTACCAAATCCCTCCCTCAAGCCTCAGAGGTCTATGCAGAAAAGGAAGCCGAGAGTGTAAGGTCCAGAGGTGCTGGGTGATGCCAAGGAGACAGTGCTTTCCAGCTCCACCAAGACTGATGTGCATACGAACTCATAGCAGGACAGCAAGCACAGGACCTGCACAGGTGCAAACCAGATAGCATTCTGGGAAGTTATTTGCCATTGATGGATGCTGGGAGAGGGAAAAAAAAATCAGTTTTCTTCAGTTAAACACATTCTTCAATATCACCCATATTCAAGGGCAAGCCTCAGGGGTTCAGGAAGAGTTGGTCCACACAAAATGGACTCCAAGTTTTATTTTCATTCTTTTAGCTTTTATTTTTAAATGTGTTTTTTGTTTGTTTGTTTTGCTCTGTTTGGGTGGGTCTTTTTTGTTTTTTAAGAGAGAGAGAGAGAGCATTAAGTTGCGTGGGAAGGGGAGGATCTATACAGAATTGAGGGAGGGGAAAGAATGATCAAAGTATGTTGTATAAAAAAGTTTCAGTGAAAATACATTCAAAATACTTCATGTTACAAAACCAAAGACGAGTATATTAACTTAGGGATGCTCTCATGAGAAAGATGAAACGAGATAAGGGAAGGAGAGGTGGGTGAGTGAAGAGGCCCCTGGAAAGGGCAAGATGACCAAAGAAAGAGCTAACATCTGGAAGAGCAAGTGGATGGTTTGAGATGCCATGGCATTTGGTTACGGGGAGGCTTTAGCAACCTGTAAGTAAGTTTGCTAAAGACGACATGACACTATGTGGCAAGCAGTAGTAAAATACATACATTGCCTACGAAAAAGAACAAAAAGGATTTTTCATTTTATCTGAACCAAAGGAAGACGACAAGGCAGAGAAACAGACGGCAGCTCTAAGCAATCAATGAGATGACAGCACCTCTGAGTCTTTAAAGGTGTGCATATACTTATGTGCTTTTTAAAACTGTGTTTATTTCCTTATCATGTATGTGTGCACACGTGTACAATACACAGCTGTGGCGTGCACGAAGACACGCTTACAGGAACCAGTTCTCTCCTTCCGTCTTGTGGGTTCTAGGAATCAACCTTGGGCCAACAGACTCTGCGGTAAGAACTTCTACCCACCGAGCCCTCTCACTGGCCTGCTTCTGAGGCTGACGCAAGAACAGAGGCATGACTACAGAGACGCACCTTGAAGGTTTCTAAAAGAACGTGTAAGAGAGAAAGCTCTGACATCATTCAGCAGAAAAGAGAGAACACAAGGCCTACCAGATGGCCTTAAACACGTCAAAGAAAAGCATCCTCCACAAGAAGGGTCATGCCAAGAGCATGCACTGTGTCAGGAATACTTGCCCTGGAAAATAATGCATATTTCTGGCTCTTGTTTGTTTTCAGTTGGAGGACTTTACAAAGGTGATACATAGAAGTTCAATGCCATGTCTGGATCTGAACCCATCATCTCCTAGTATATACGCCCTACACACTTTTGTATGTGTTCACTATCCGAAAAACAAGTGTTAAAATGGATCTCTTGGTGCAATTTGGTTTCCAGCATTTATAAATGCATCTGATAATCACATAACAAACAGCCTTCCCACGTGAACTAGTCAACACATAAGTTAGGCCATGAGAGGTTTACAAGTCTTATAGCTTTCTATATGTCATTCCTTTCCATCCTGAACAGTAATCCATATCAGGAAGGGATGAATGGGAAAGACTTGTTTGTAGAGACAACCCAGGATCGACTCTGAGGCACTGCTTTAACTCACTGGAGAATTCAGCCTTGTTACTCCTATTAGTCAAGAACAAAACTTACCGAAGACAATCTCACCACTGTGACCTCAGGACTGAGAACCATCATTTCAGAGACTCAACATGGATACACAAAACTCTAAACAGCAGCAAAAGACCCGCAAAAATTGCTTAGCCTATTTTAGTTGGCATGGTCTTCTTAAAGGTTTACTTTTAATGGAACAAATACATCAACGTTTTGGTGGTGCGTGAGGGCATGAGTGTGTGTGTTCAAAGTATGAGTGTGTGTATGCGTGTGAAAGCCAGGAATCAACTTTAGGTGTTGATCTCAGGAGGCACCCTCTTTATTTTCCACACAGGGTCTCTCCCAGGCCCCAGGTTGGCCAGTTTGGCTAGGTTAGCTGGCCAGAAAGTTCCAGGGATTTGTCTGACTTGGCTTCCCCAGCCCTGGCTTTTCTCATGGGTCCCAGGGATCCTAACTCAGTTCCGTGTGCTCATAGCGAGCTTTTCACTCACTTAGCCAGCTCCCCAGCCCCCACATTTTCTTTCTCATATGCTGTGTTTATGAGCAAGTTAAGGATGGGGTTTTAAATAAGTTTTTTTTATGGATTTTTTTTTTTGGCCAGAACATTTTCTAATTCTAGAAAGGATGGCCTTTGCTATCAGACTACAAGGAAAATATTCAAACAGAATCTAAAGATTCTCTTTCACCTAAGAACATACATTATATGAACTCAAACTATAATGTTTGGGGGAAATTAGGTGCTGGTGTGATAATTCTCTTGAGTTAAGTGAAACAATGAACACAAAGTAGGGCTTTCCAAGATACGCCAAACATCTGTCCCTCCTGTGTAGCTCCAAGGAGAACGCAAATACTTGGTTGCTGTAGGAATTGCTGCCTGTAAAACAGATCTTTGGAGCAGTGTGGGAAATAATAAAATCTGCGAGTGGAAGTCACTGTCCCATTTCCAGATGTGTCATAATGGCTTGTGTGTAGAAATGTTTCAAGATAAAACTCTCTACCTTGTTACATTAGCGAGTGTACTGAATGCAGTGTAGGCTTCTTCGAATAGCTCAATAGTTATTGAATGCTTTCCACTCGATCACTGCAAGTGTGTGCTGGGAAATGTGTGAGGTGTGTTGACGCAAAGGTGGTGAAAACCCTGCCTTTGTCCTAGGGAACTGAGAACAGGAAATATGACAGCAAAAGACCAACACAATATATATCGTATGAAAGAAAATGGAACGATGCATAGGTGTAAGTCCTACGAAGTATAGCAGGACTGCAGGAGGTATTAATCCTTTAAGGAAAAATGATAAGGATATGTAAATCTGAATAAAAATGACAGTCATCCTAAAATTCAGTGATTGAAGCTAATACCCAGAGTCTCTGTTTTTGTCTTTAAAATTAAAAGATCAAGTCACCTTTTGAGATTGAGATGTGAGGGGTGTGAATGATATTGGCATTCTAAGGATGGTTACAATGTTCTAGAACATTCTTAGGAAATGTTGCTAACCAAAAGAGCAAAGAATAATTAGCACCTGGGATCAGGTGGCCTTAGCAGCTGTACTAACGAGGGCTGTGTTGTAGTGTGTCTGTGCAGTAATTCGCTAATAATGCCTCGCACTGGAGCATAGGAGGATCAGAGACCAACCAGAGCTGGGCAATGTGAGTGGCCAACAGGAAGGCAAGTTTGTTAACACTATAGGAGAACATCATTTACTGCTGGCATCACTAAAGGCTAGACCACAGTCCTATCTGTCTTCTAATGTGTCTTCAGCATTGGTGTTACCACTAAAAGCCCCTACAGAATGTGTTCAGTCCTTTCTGTCTAGTTACTAACCTTATAAAAACAGGGAAAGGGAAATAATAACAATAAAGTCATCTTAGTAATGTGGATGTGATCAGCAAAATCCAGCCTAGAGGAAGCTCAGCAGGACAACAATCTGTTCTGTAATGAATAATTTGCAATAAAAGAAAAGGAGAATAGAAAGAATACATAGACTCAGAGAGACTTAAGGTATGTCTCAACCAATTACAGCATGTGGATCTGATTAAAGAATGCATAGACTCAGAGAGACTTAAAGTATGTCTCCACCAATTACAGCATGTGGATCTGATTTAAACAAACAAATATGAAACAAAAAAAGTAACTGGGTACTTAGTTGTTAATTTTTAGATATGATTATATATGTAATACTTCAATTTTTGTTGAAGACATATATAGAGGGTCAAATATTTACAAATAAGATGATATTCGTGTCATTATTGACTTCAAAATAATCTACTTGGAAAGAGGGACGTTCATGAGATAAAGTTACCCAAGATGACCCTTAGTGCTATAAAGTTTTATTATACTGTCTCCTATATTATTTTTTAAATACGGGGTTTCTTTTAGTTGCCTAGGCTAGCCTTCAACTCCTGGACTCAAGTGATGCACCTACCTCAGTTTCCTAGCGAAGGACAAGGAGCTCATGCCATAGTTCACAGGTATGCTTCCTCTACTTTTATATGCTTGAAATTTTGCATGGCAAAACAATGAAAAACAAAAAGGTGGGGGGATTAATCTACGTGAATGATTAAAATTCACAAGGGAGCCTGGTGAGGTCAGGGGCAAGCACCTGAAGGAAACTGAGGGGACTAAAGGGCTGAGTGGGAGGGTGGGTAGATAGACTTATCTTGTTGAGGCATAAGCATAGGTACAGTGCCAGGAAAGGAGAAAATGACGGGCACCATAGGCAGTTCAGGGCTCAGAGAGTTTTCCCTGTTATCCGAACCACAGAGTTAAGGAAGTGGACATGGAGACAGCGTGTGTCTGAGCCAGGGTTATCTGAGGAACATGGAGACAGTGTGTGTCTGAGCCAGGGTTATCTGAGGAACATGGAGACAGCGTGTGTCTGAGCCAGGGTTATCTAAGGAAAGCTGGTAACGTGGTGGGAACAGAGTGGAGAATTCAATGAGCCAGAAACTCATGTCCTCACTAAAGCACAAGAGTGACCTGGAAGAAGAGCAGAGGCCAATGATACTTATCTAGATCACGATGGCAGAAACCCTCACCAGAGTGTGTGGTCAGTTCTCCAAGAGAGTAGACCTGAATGACTTTTCAAGAGTTACGACACAGCTGTGTGGTGTGGGACGTCCTTCTGTCTACATATTGTTGCCTTTATTGGTTAATGAATGAAGAATTTGTCTTGGCCTGTGGTAGGGTAGAATAGAGCTAGACAGTGGAACTAAACTGAATGCTTGGAGAAAGAAGGCAGAGTCAAGGAGATGCCATGGAGCCAGCAGAGGAGAAAGACACAAGTCACCAGTTAGAACATTGCCGGTAGGCCACCAGTCTTGTGGTAAAATATAAAATAATGGAAATGGGTTAAATTAAGATATAAGAGCTAGCCAATAAGAAGCTAGACCTAAGAGGCCAAGCAGTGATTTAATTAATACAGTTTCTGTGTGATTATTTCTGGAGTCTGGGCAGCTGGGACATGAACAATCATCTCCTATTGGACACTATCTGTACACTATTGGACACTATCTGCTTCATCGTTGTTGGGATTTTGTTTTTTACTTATTTGTTGTTTTCTTCAAAGCTGGAAATAAAAAATAATTATACAAAAAAAGACATTTAATCATCTGAGAAGGGGACCTTAGTTACGCTGAGGTTATGGATCATGTGCCATTCTTTCTAGCCTTTAGAGGTTATAATGAAAATATTGCCATATTTCAAAAGCTATAGCTTTGTTTACAAAAATTCTTCCAACATTTTGGTGTGATTTCATTTTTCAAGCAAAAACTTGCTTTCTTTTTGATGTATTATTTTCCAGATGGAAGTACAAGTCTATACTGAAGTATTTCCATTATTTTTTTAGACCCACAAAGGATGGTTTACAGTAAAGGGACATATATTCATAGCTGTCATTATTTGTTTCAGCTGTCAAAGTGTAGGAAACAAAACTTAGCACATCTTCCAGGTGACAACTGTAAGCATGTAAATTCATAACATTCCCAGGACAATTTATTCATAAGAAAATTAACTTACTCTCTTGTCTCGGGTACACGATGGACAAGTTTGCTTTTGAGCACAGTCTACAAAAAAATAAAAAGCATAAAAATTAAAACCAAAGCCAATTTATTGCTCAATTTATTCCTGTTTCAAGCTCTATTCATCCATATTCAAACAGCCTGCTTTTTTATTTACATACACCTAGACGCAGTCCTCACATGGTGGTTTGCATACTATCGGCCCTACAGGCTCATATGTTTGGAGGCTTGGTCCCTAGTTAGCAGAACTGTTTTGGGGAAGGATTAAGAGTGGTGGCCTTGTTGGAGCAGGTGTGGCTTTGAAGTTTAGAAGCCCACACCAGGCCCATTGTTTCTCTTTCTATAAGCCTCCTGCTTGTAGATCAGCTGCTTGGAGAGCCTCCCCTACTGCTCCAGCGCCATGTCTGCCTGCCTGTTGTCATGCTTGTCACCATGACGGTCATAGACTCGCCCTCTGAAACCATAAGCAAGGCCCCTAACTAAATATTTTCTTGTATAAGTTGCCTTGGTCATGTTGTCTCTTTACAGCAATAGAAAACTAATGAAGACACACTACCATTACAATTTAATCCCCAACTCATTTCCCCTAGTTTCTGGGGAAAAAAAAATATGAGATGGCATTATTGAGTGTTGATTAGCCAACTTCTACAAAACAACTGACAAGATAATCAAAATTAGCAAATTGTCAATTGCACCACACAGTTTTAATATATCATATCATACCTTAGAAATAGTTTAGTAACTCCTTTGTTGTCAGAACAGTTTTACAAAGACATTCCTGGCTAATTAATTAATCCCTTATTTAAAAAAGAAACCTGAGCCATGCAGTGGTGGCACACACCTTTAATCCCAGCACTTGGGAGGCAGAGGCAGACAGATCCCTGTGAGTTCAAGACCAGCCTGGTCTACAAGAGCTAGTTCCAGGACAGCCAGGGCTATTACACAGAAAAACCATGTTTTGAAAAAACAAAATAATAATAATAATAATAATAATATAAATAAAAATTAAAAAGAAACTTGCAATTCTCCAACCTGCTTTGCCACAAAACTTAAAAAGCTCCTTCCAGATGAAGATATTTTTCCTTTGTAGAAAAGTGATAGCATAATAACTTTCACTTATCTGTGAAAGTTCTATAATGAAAACTGAGTTCAAATTCAAAAACCCATTTTGACGGCTCATGTTATTACTCTGAAGGCTTCTGAAAAAACGAAGTTTATATCTGATATCTGGTGCTCATGTTTTATAACACAAGAATAATCAAGTTATTCTACCCATTATTTGGTGGCAGAACTCACAGGCTTTGTAAGAACAGTCTATTTAGTTTCAGATTGTTTAATTAGATGCAGAGCTCACCCGGCTGGGAAAAAAAAATACAGTTCAGTTCTTGAATTAAATCTTATTGATCATTAGTTCTTTTCCTACCCTTGAAGAATGTTAAAATTCCTACAGTAACATTAGACAATGAAAAGACAAAGTAAATAGAAAAGATTCTAAGGCTTCGAGAGTGTCCAAGATGCTGCTCCAGGTTTATTTCAGGAGAAATGACCTGGTCACCATTATCTGAACTCTAAAACCAGGGCCAGCAAGCTGGGCTCAGCCAGCAAATGCAAAGGTCTTGCAAGCCTAAATGCCTGAGTTCAGGGCCACAAAAAGGGGGAGGAGAGAGCAGACTGCACAGAGTTGATCTCCAACTTCCACAGGCATGTGTGGATCTGAGATACACGCCACCTTCAAAATAATAATGAATAAAGTTCAGCTTCAAAAAGAAGAAACCAAAAATGTATTGCTTTGCACTAAACTCCAGATTTTCTCAGGATTTCATTCGATTTTTACACCAGTGTCTTGTTTGTGTTTCAAGGTCTTGTGGGATTCCATATTGCCTTCAGACATCTTGTATCCTCCATCTGCAACAGATGTCTGTCCTGGTTTGTCATGACCTGGGAGTTTCTGATAAATGTGGATCAGCATTTTATGGGATGCCTCTCAGTTTGTATTTGTATTTGTAACTGTGTGTGCACGCATGTGTGTGCACATATGTGTATGCATGCATGTGTGTGTGCATGCGTGCAGGTTTACATACACCAAGGACATGTGTGCATGTCAGAGTATAGCCTCCAGTATTGGGTCTCACCTTCTACATTGTTTTGAAGCAAGTCTCTTGTTTATCATTGCATATCCAAGTTAAGCTGGTCATGAACTTCTAGGAAAAAACATGTCTGTCTTCCCTCTTGCCGCAGATGGGGATCACGGATCTGACTTTATATCATTTCTGGGGGTATGATCCTAGTCTTCACGCTTAGGCTCAGCTTTAACCACTGCACTATCTTCCAAGCCCCAGCCTGGTTTTTTTGTTTTTTTGTTTTTCGAGACAGGGTTTCTCTGTGGTTTTGGAGCCTGTCCTGGAACTAGCTCTTGTAGACCAGGCTGGTCTCGAACTCATAGAGATCCGCCTGCATCTGCCTCCCAAGTGCTGGGATTAAAGGCGTGCGCCACCACCGCCCGGCCCCAGCCTGGTTTTTATGTTTGTCTCCAGTGTTTATTTCCTTCCATGCAATCACCTTTTTCATGACTGCTAGAACATGGCTCTTTGCTAGTTTTTGTGGAATTATTGCTAGTCACTCTCTCTATAATATCCAGAATGTTGCTGATCCAGAGAATCACATCTTCTTCCTTGAGGAATATAATTACAAATGTCTAGCTGGTGGCATCAATATTTATAGCCAACTTGTCTTAGGGTTTCTATTGCTGTGAAGATACACCATGACCACAACAACTCTTTGTTTGTTTTAGTTTTGTTTTGTTTTTTGAGACAGGATTTCTGTATGTTGCTTTGGAACCTGTCCTGGAACTAGCTCTTGTAGACCACGCTGGCCTCAAACTCACAGAGATCCGCCTGCCTCTGCCTCCCAAGTGCTGAGATTAAAGGCATGTGTCACCACTGCCCGGCCACAGCAACTCTTATAAAGGGAAATATTTAACTGGGTGGCTCACTCACAGTTCAGAGGTTCAGTCCATTAGCATCATGGTGGGACATGGTGGCATGCCTTCAGACCTGGTGTTGGAGAAATAGCTGAGATTCTTACATCTTGCAGCAGGAAGTGGTATGGCTCACTGGGTGGCATCTTGAGCATATATGAAACATCAAAGCCTGCCCCTACAGTGACACACTTGCTCCAATAAGCCACACCGACTCCAACAAAGCCACACCTCCTAATACTGCCACTCCCATTGAACTTATGGGGGCCACTTACATTCAAACTACCACAAACTTCCTTTTATTGCCATTATAGTAAATAAATTAACAAAGATACTTAGGGAAGAATTCTTTTTTCAAGGACAGCTAAGAGAAAAAAGATAAACGAGATTCTATTTACTGAATTTTTAGTTGCTAAGAACCTAAGCTGACATCCTCACTTAGAAGCTCAGCAGCTTTCCTGATGTACAGCTCCTTTGGCTGCCACTCTGGAACTCGTGAGCATCTAGAATGCTTCTGAGCAGCAGCGCCTGTCACAGTGCTGATAGGTGAGCCTTATCTAGACTATAAACATCTTCAATTGTCTGGTAACACCTTCTCAGGATAGAGAAAGGCCTTTCCTGCCCAGACCTAAGAGACTCAAGAAGTTTCTGTCTATAATAATCCCTTATCCTCTCTCCAGATCTTGAAGACAAGGCTGCTTAGACTTGTGAACTATTAAGACTTAAATTTTTCTTCAATGATTATGGTCATAACTTACAACCTCATATTGTTCTGCTTTTAATATATTCCAAGAATGAATTCCTTCATAGAAACCTTTTATATTTTCCCCCTTACTGTTTTTTATAACACGATGTGGGATCTTATTCCTAAAACTGGACAACTGTATCATAACACCTGATGGCTCCAGACATGCAGACAGCAGCCCAAGGAACTTGCCAAAGGCTCACAGAAAGAAAAAAAAAAACTTGTATTTTCTAGATCACAGAAGTTTCAGACTAAGATTTTTGAAATGCAGAGATTCTAGTTAACCACCGGATATACAGAGTATTCTGAGGGGATGCTATTGATGAACTAGCCTGCCTCCATTCTAGGCTTAAAAGCCATCTTATAGTAAAGACAAACTGTGTTCATTCATATTTACGATTAAATCTTTGTTTCTCAAGGATTGGACTGTGTCCTACCTTGTAACCTTAACTACAAATGGTTCTGTACTGCCTTTTCCAGGATGGCAACCATACTTTTGTTTCTAAAGGTTATTATGACCACCAGTTGTTATGACAACCTTGTTATGCCCACCTTGCAACCATGTCTTTCAGTAGGTTGTTATGACTAACTTGTTATTCTTATGTTCTGCTTCTATAGCCCCCCTATTTGGCCACTAAACTATCCATTTGGGAACCCCCCCACCCCTGAGCTCCAACCTTATCTTCCTCACATCCAATGCTGACCTCTTGAACCCCACCTTAGAGGGAAGCCATCCACATACACCAATAAAAGGCTTGCTTTAATTAATTGCTTGCTTTAATTAATTTGGCCTTGATGATTTGAGTCGGTGATCTTTCTCCTCGCATCTTTGGAAGCAACAGTTCTGTCCTGCATAGGCAGGGATCATGTAGAATATATAGAAATAATTTAAAACACAAGTCATTTTCTGCTCCCCCAAAAAGAACTTTGAGACCCTGGCCCTGAGGGCACATTTGAGGCAAGAGAATGGGGCAGGCAATGAGATTGGGAGGCCTCCACAGAGGCTGCAAAATTAGCCTATGAAAAGAGCAAGTTGGCAAAAATGAAGGCCAGAACAGCCTCCCACTGGCACTCAACCTCACCCACACCCCAGAGACTAGGGCCAACTAGAGCGCAGAGGTGGCCCTCCAGGGCGTCTTAGTTCCTCACAACAGAGAACCTAGTCCCTGGGTGGGACTTAAGAAGCCAATGCGACAGGAAGCACAAGAGGTGGGGCCCAGAGCTGCATCATGCCATGCGCCTGACACCCAAACATGTGCAGGCTGGCATAAACACCAGCTGTTTGGAGCTCTAAGTGCATCTTGCCTTAATAAACTAACTGTCCCTGCTTCTGCTGGAGAAAACTCTCCTCAACTCCAATTCTCTCTACTTTACCTGTTGATTTCTCACACAAACATAATTTGTTGAATATTCTTTTTTTTAGAAATATATCTTTTACTGTACAGTTTAAAATATATATTTTAGGCAAATAAAAATTTATTAAGATGTCATCGTTGTTTATTTACTGTGTGTAAAAATAAAACGGCACCAGCTCCTCTGTTTGATTTTTAATTTGAAATTTCTCTTATTTAATATTAATACTGGTACATTTGCCTTCTTTAATAACATTTGCAAAGAATTTTTGTTTAGGCTCAAGAACTATTTTATTCATGTTTAAAAGGAAAAGAGAAAATAAAGCGAAATTCAAGGCAGGCAAGCTATAAATTTCAGTAGTTATCAAAAGGGCAATGAAGAACAGAACAACAACAACAAAGGAAAAAATAACCCATGCTGTGTGAGGCAGCCTGGAGGTCAGATACACGGAGAATAAACAGCTTCACGGTGAGAAAGAGCCCGAGATGTTGGAGGGAACCCACAGTGTTAGAGCAAGCGTGTTCAGAAAAGAGAAAACGGAGACCAAGTTAAATAGGTGCTCAGACTTGAGCTTCATGGTCGCAGCTGGGTGAGCTCCTGCGCTGGGGGCACGGATTCTGGAGGGGCGAACACATCATCAACTCCGGAAAAGACTAAGCAATCCACCTGTCTCTAGCTCATCTTCCTAGGGCTGGCCCCTTGGCATGGTGGTTGATCCCTTCAGATGGACTGCTAGCCCCGCACCCAAGCCCGGAATTCCAGTCTCTTGACCAGAAGGAGTTTTATCTTAGCTCGTCATCCCTGCTTCTCTGACATGTCTCCCTCGGAAGAGCTAACCCTAAAATCATGTAAGAGCCAGATCAGGCATGAGAGCCCCCACGAGAGTCTGCTTCCGGCCTCTCTGGCCCCTGGCAATGAGGGGACTGCCAAGAAACAGAAACTGGCCACTTTTCTTTGGCGTCTTTCTACACTAAACTGCATAGCCGGTTTCTCCTGGTTCTCATCAATAGAATTTAGGCAGTGGGGACAATCGGAGTTCAGTTTTCACTAGATTCCCTCACAACATAAAGAACCTTCTTAAAAAAATGTCTCCCCACCACCCCACCACCACCACCACATGACCAGTATTGAAATGAACAATTGAGGCAGCTAGGATGCCCCAACCGAGAAGCCCGTGGGGTACCGCCACAGCACCCCGCCTGGAGTCACAGGTCACTCACCCATTTCTACGTGCTTTGCTTCTAACTGCCGGTTCCAGAATTGGAGGGTTTTCGTACTTTTATGGTCGGAGATAAACAGCTGGATGAGAGCTAGCGAGAGGAACAAGGGCAGGAGAACGTGGCTCCAGACCCTCAGCCAGCGCATGGCTTGGGTCGGCCTCTGCACACAGGACACTGGACTCTATAGGAAGATCCTGCGCAGGGACCCCACTCAGGGGCCCCACCCAGCCCTAGGCCCCAGGCCGTCCTGTTCTGACCCCTGCACGCCAGCATAATCAGCAGAACCTTGGAATGTTAAGGCTGGAATGAGAACGTTGAGACCGCCCTCCTGGTGCGCACAGGACTCAAGCCCTGAGAGCCGCAGGCCGGCTGTGCGCTGGACCTGAGGAAAGGCTCCTTCTCTGCCCCAGAAGCCTTTTCCGCCATGCTGCTGATTTTTGATGAGAGGAGTAAGTTTTAATTTCCAGTGTCCGTCGCATATAAAGTAATTGGCCCTTCTGGAGAGACGTAAATGAATCCCCATTCTCTCATATCTCTCAGGAGGGTACACGGCTGGCCACGAAACACATTGTCTGAAAATTTCCAGTCCGAGACTTGACTCTGCTGGGAACAGGTGATTACTCCGATACAGTTGCTCAAGGCGTGTGTTTTACATAATACAAGGATGAACCTCTCTTATTTTCATAATCATTTGTTTAGTAGTCATAATATAGAATGGCAACAATGTAAACTTACCTTTTAAAGCAAATCTCTTTAAAAACTCAACTTTCAGAAATACAATAGCTGTACACAAAGGGTATGGGCAAGAGTTGGGCGGGTGGGACCAGAATGCTGAACCCAGAGCGCTACTGACCTGAGCGACTGCAGAGAACCGGAGGTGGATGCCAGAGAGATAGAAAAAATGCCCTTAAGTAAAGACCATTTTGGTTTGGTTTTAAAGATCGTTTCCATGTCCCTAGCATACTGATCTATACTGTGACTTGCCAGTGAAGTATCCAATACTGGCCATAAATACGGAAGACGGAAAGACGCTCGACAGCCTGTTGGTTAGGGTGACAGCAAACAGAGGAGTATTTGTTGTAACATGAAAAGTGCTTTTACAAACAAGGGAAGCACAAAGCTAAATGGGAAAATGAGCAGAGATAGGAGGAGCCCATTTACAGAAAAGAAAATCTAAGAAAAAAAAAAGATGGTTGCTAATACGCGACAAGTGTGAGTCACTGTAATAAACCACACGAGCGCTCATGGCGGACCAATGAAGCAGCCAGCGTTCATAAAGGAAACTAACCCAGCTGCTGAGGATGTGGGGAGAGTTACCTTTGGCACAGCTCTGAATTGCTCCTGCCTTTGGAAAGCACCCTGGGAAGCTACAGGAGATAAAAATACTTAAATATAAGTATGTTCTGGGGACATAGAATATATATTCTCAGTAAATGTGCTTCCTGATGCCCATTAGTTCTTATGATACAACTCAGCATCGAAGGGAAGCCTGAAATATTAAACCGGAGAAAAGCAAGGCATGGAATTTTTCCTGGCTCGGGGGTAGGCAAATGGTTTAAGTGTATCCGTTCCAAGACCCTCTTGGAGCTTTTACAGAGGCTTGGGGCAAGGATGCACGTTTCCTCTGGTTTCAGACTTGGAAGGATTTGGTCTCCATGGCTGCTAACGCCAGCTTGAGGTAGAGTATGGCTGAGAAAAGCCCGGATCAGAGCTTGAGTGACGGATGGTTCCAGCTGTTGAGGCCCAGATTCCTCAACATTTTCATCCCAGCGCTATGATTCCTGAGAATCATTCAGTCAACACTAAACATGGTGAGTTACCAATATGGAAAGCCTTCGGCGGGAAATTTTGGATAACAGACTCCCCGTAAACCTAGCTGAAATGTTCTTGGAACTGTGCGGTCTCTGAACCACAGTCAACCAACACTTCTTTCTCCTCCCTTCACAGGTCAGAACTGTATGAGTACTCAGAGAGTCTCGCCTTCTGTCCCACATTTCCCCAACGAATATCTTGTACATATAATCCATATGTACTCTCTCAGATGAATCTCAAAAGACCCAAACCAGCGCAAACACTAAAGGAAAGTTCTGGGAAATGGTGTTGGGTCAGCCAACATGTTTAGCCTCACTCTGGATGCTGGTTGCCTGGAGACTGGAGGCCTCGAGGAGAACTATAGGAGAATACCACAGATCGTTGACTTGAACGACAGACTTTGTTGCCCTTCTGGAGGGGCTGGCCAGGACGGCCTCTAGGGAGGCTTCTCTTTAAACCATGTGCGCAGCGCCTTCTGGCTTTGGTCTCACATCACGTGTGCGTCTCTCTGTGCACACAAAGCCCTAGCATCTCTTCTCCCGTGAGGACTGAGAACTCAAAGCTCAGCACCCTGCTTTATGACTTCATTTATCCTTAATTAGCTCCTCGGAGTCCCTGTTTCTAAACTGTCATCCTGGAGGGAACACAATTCACACCGTAATAGTGGCAAACTAATTTGAAGGATTTCTCTGTTATCATTCAGCTTTCTATTTTGTTTCCTGTACTCTTTGTCTTTCAAAATTATTCCTGGTCCCCATCCCGCAATGTACAAATCCTATCTTCTCTCTTTCCCTGCTTCTTACATAATCTCTGTTCTCGCCTTAGTCATAAGCAAATGTGTGTTCATTAAAATAGTTTCCAAGCACTTTCTTAGACATTTGCATTTAACAGGTACAGAGTTGATATCTAAACAATTCCAAAAGAAGGAACTAGTCAACAAACTGAAGAAATCCTGTCCATTAAATGTCTAGGTGTGACTATTAGCGCCACCTGTTGGTGGCCACAATAACGGCATGATTTCTAGTTTAAACAGTTCGTTCTGGTCCACGGAGTTGATGCGCTCAAAGTGTAAAGGTGAAGCGTCTCTGTTACTCTTCGCTCTTTCTTACCCCCCCTGCATCAGTGAAAACACAGAGGTTTGGCAGGAGTTACAAGAACAGGCGGGTGACACACTTACAGGTAACAAACAGTGAAGGAAGATGCCGCCAGAGACCATCAGCAGGGACTGCACGGGAGGCTGCTCCTAAAGCTGCAGAGATTAGCGTGTCTGATAGAATAGGGGAATCGCATATCATGACTTCTCTGTCTCTCTCTCCTCCCGTTGTCTTTCCAAACGCGGAGGGGCGGAGAAACTCGGGCAGCACAGCTGGCAAAGGCTAAGGCGGAGCAGAGAGAATGAAGGGTGGACTTGGCCGCTTCACCAGGGATTCACCAGCATAGCCAGAGCGGTATCCCCTCCTACGCATGCACAAAACCACTTTGCATTTTATTATGTGCGTTTACTTTACATGCTTGGTACCTATATTAACCGAAGATTAAGTTATCAATGTCTCTCTATGATGATAAAACTCCCATACCCCATTATAGGAGCAACTCATAAATAAGCACTTTTAAGGAAATAAAACATGAATGCATACTGATTTTCTACCTTCACAGTTTAATACCTTGCTGGAGGAAAGGGGTTGATGTGACCCATTTCATAATGTGTCTTAATGCTCAGTGAGCTGCTATCTCAAGTTCAACGTGTTGAATTCCAGTTTTGAACAATACTTACATCAGCAAAGTGAATAAGATAGATTCTCTGGGTCTCTGATTGTTAATGTGTAATGAGCAAATGTGAACACCATTTTCTAGGACTGCTTCCCTAGCTGTTTGACTTTTAAACAAAATATAAGCATATTTTAAAAAATAAGCCTACTATATTGATCTCTGGTTTGGCTAAATGTCCATAGGAAGGCTTTCAATGGAAGTGGAGAGGCACCTTTATCTCTAAAAGCAGCGCTAAGGTCAACCCTAAAGGCATTCAAATGTAGCCTGACAACTGAACTCGTAGATAAACAGCCTGGGAAAGGTCAACAGATAGTTCCCCTCCGCTGCAGGTTAACAGGGGAGTACTGCTCCAGTCAGTGCCTCCGTCCCTTCTGAAGACACACGGAAACCATGCTTGCAGTAACTGATGCCCTTCCCTCCACTCTGACCATTCTGAAAGGACTCAGCACACTGCAGAAGGTGCCCGATGAGACATTTAAGACAAACAGACAAGTGTTCTCATCGTGGCGGTCTAATTACTGCGTTGACGGAATGACAGTGTCACATCAATATTTTAGTAGCGCTATCAATCTCTAGGCCTCGGAGCAGCTAGTTCTTCAAACGTCACAGTCCCTGTACATTCCTAACAAGGGAGCGGGAGCATAATGGAAATTGTTGGTATTCCGTTGTTCCAGAACAAGGAATGTTTATAATCTACATGACATTTCTGAGGGCACACGCAGAGCATGAAAAGGCATCTCAATGGAAAACACATACATTCTGGCTGGTGAGTGTTGCTAAGTGCGCCATTCAGCAAATGTTCCACTGTATTGGGTTTCAGGCATCGGCTGAATTATATTATGGCGAGCGTTGTGATTAAGGTATGCTAACTCAAAACGACAGGCCAAGGGCATTTAAAGCCTGCGTGGCAATGAGAGCTGGCAGCCCAGAGACAGCTGCCTTAAGCCCGCTCCTCTAATATTTCAAAGGAGAGTATCAATGGGTTTCTGATACCATATGTGCCAACTGCAGAAATTCTAGAACAGCGTGAGAGACTGCGGGTGAAAGGTCACACTGCCTTCTACAGATGGCCTGTTTAATTATTAAAGAACAATTTCCAACATCTAATCGTGTCAGGCTTGAAATAAAAGGTCTTCTTGGATATCCCGAAGTTTGTGACAACCTAAACTCTACTACCCAACTTGTATGAAGCCAGTAAGTAGCATATGTTATTTCAATCCCTAACTTGATTTGCATTCTCACGTGAGTTGGATTTGTTTTTCAGGCAAGCTCTAAAAGACCTCTCATGGGAAAAAAATGAAGGTCATATCTTTGGCAGGGGATTTTTAAATTAAATCAAAATCTTTGCTTTAGTCTTAAATCTGGCTCAAATTCTCCAGGAGAATGGAATCTCCTTCCATCGGTACTGCTTGTACTTCTGCTAGACAGTTTCTCATCTAGCTTCAAAAATGTTCTGAAAAATATTTTTAAAAAGTGTGATGAAAAAAAATATACCCTGACAAAAGCAACTTCAAAAGGGAAAGTCAATGCTGGTTCCCAGTTCTACATTAGAGTCCATCACACTGGGGGAGTCACAGCAGGGATGTGAGGCAGTGCCAGACATCCCCAGGAAGCAGAGAATAAAGGAAGCTCATGGTCACCTCCTCTCCTCTTCTTACACAGTGCAGGACAGGGAATGGTGTCACCCACAGTGGGCAGCTCTTTCCCCCTCGGTTAACCCAATGAAGATAATCTAGCCCAGGCTAGCCCAGAGGTCCATCGCCCAAGTGATCCTAGATCTCATCACCTTGACAACAGAGATTATCTCACATCCAGCAAGTGCTAGGTTCTCTTCTCATCAATGCATTCACACGTTTGCATGCATGTGTTGGGTTTCACACCGATGCAACTTAAGAAGGAACAGGTAGAATAATTTGTGTGTGTGTGTGTGTGTGTGTGTGTGTGTGTGTGTGTGTAATCAAAATCCAACAGGCAATGTCTGCCATGTAAGACAGGTCCAGAAAACATCCTAAAAGACAATGGCAGCTCCTCCTGGAAGACTGAGCAGCACTGAACTTACAGAGCTAACCCCCACCCCTGCCCCATGAAATGAAAGATCAGTCAGAAAATCTGACTGACATCCTATTTCCAGTAAGGTGTAGGAACAGTGACTGTACAG
Source organism: Microtus oregoni (assembly GCF_018167655.1). Classification (NCBI taxonomy): domain Eukaryota; kingdom Metazoa; phylum Chordata; class Mammalia; order Rodentia; family Cricetidae; genus Microtus; species Microtus oregoni. Next base: position 8,759,133 of record NW_024543218.1, on the reverse strand, counting down.
TCACTCACATTTAAAGCCCAGAATTGTTACCAGTACTCTTGGGCCAAAGGCCACCAGGGTCTGAGCTGTCGTTGAACCGTGGAGTTTGTTCCTTGCTACAGAGAGAAAGAATTCGTAGCATGGGAAAATGGAGGCTGTCTCAGTAAGAAGGTGTTGGAAGAGTCTATTACAGAATTTAGACGTGCATTAGAGATGAGAGAGAAGTCTTAAGGGACCAGGACTTTCTCCTGAATTGATTTCTAACAGGGAATTGATTGGTTCATCTTACCTAGGAGGAAGCCTAGAGAGTGTCTGACCTTGTATGTAACAAGCAGCTGTCACTCTTACTAGCTGGAATAGGACAGATACTATCAACCAGAAACAAGGTAGACGAGGTAGAATTTGAACTGGGAGCCTAACCATTTACCTTGCCCATTTACCTGTTTTCCAGACACTGGCCACAGAAGCAGAAAAGAAGCAAAATAGTAGGAAAGGTTCCAAGAAGCCCCAGTTTTACAGTCAAGCACAGGAGGAAAGTTGGATCTCAGTGAATAGATTCCCATCAAGTCTGCAAAGTCCTGGCTATGGAATACACGCCTAAGACAAGGTGATTTAGCCGGGACCGACATCTGCCATGCTAGCCAGATTCCTCCTCCGAGTTTGCTTTTACTTTGGCCATCTCCTAGGGCTCTTAGATCCTTTTGGTACTCTGTGGGAAGGCTCTGGCAGGAGAGGATTGCATTAATTCCTGATAAAAAGCACTCCACGAGGGGTGAACACAGGTCGTGCCCTCAACAGTGGGTCTCTCTGCTCCTGAACATGAAAGCCCTGGGCTCTCCTGGACTAGCTTGCCTTTCTCCTCTACACACAGTCCTGGAGGATGCGAAAGTGAAGGTGTCTTCCCAGTTTCCTTCCTGGCACAAATCGGCAAGCCAAGTGGGGTGTGGTGTCAAAACATTGAGGAGGTGGAGACAAGAGGGTCAATTCAAAGTCATGGTTACAGACTAAGTTCAAGGCCCACTACACCACGTGAGAATCTGTCTCAAAGAGTCACATACACTTCTCTTGGGGAAGAAAGTGTCGTCCTACCCGGAGCCTGTGTGAAGTGACAGACAGGTGTTAGAGTGACAGAGGCTGTTCTCTGAGGAGACTCTGCCTTCCCTTCACCAAGAGCCCTAGAGCTTGCTATCTTGAGGTTTAATTGCTCAGTGTGTTTTCTGAGTCTTTGGTTTGCATCCAAAGAACCCTACTTGACACAGATTTGTTTGGCAATGTTTTTTATTCCGCAGAGTTTGGGGGCAATGTCCTTTATGTCACCTCATCATAATGAGAAAGGACACACTGGAAGCTATGACTTTCCAGCTCTTAGGGAAACTGGACAACATTCTCTCAGGGTCTCCTGACTTATGACATTATGGGGCTGCTTCCTGAGCACTGAGAGGTGGTCAGAATGAGCACCACAGAGACAATGGGTCTTTGACCTTGATGTTTTTCTGTTACTCTTTTCAATGGGAGCAAATGCAGTTGAACTCACCAGAGTTCTGATCCAGCTTGTGTCTCTGACGAACGAGGAGAAGGCCTCTATTTCCATCTATTTATTCAGAAATCTGAAGAAAAGCCTTCTCATTCTGAAAAGCTCTCTCCAAAAGCTCACTGGTATATGAAACTAGAGCTATTCCCATGTGCTGCAACATGTTTTTCTTTTTAAAAAAATATTTATTTTAATGTGCATTTGTGTGTAGTAGGTGCTGTGGGCTGCTTTCCTGCCACCTGACTCTAGGCTGCCTGGCTAGCTTATGCCCCGAAATAATTACATGGAAACTGTATTCTTTTAAATACTGCCTGGCCCATTAGTTCCAGCCTCTTTTTGGCTAATTCTCACATCTTGCTCTAACCCATATTTAATGAGTGTAGCACCACGAGGTGGTGGCTTACAGGGAGGGATCTTAACCTGTGTCCAGCTTGGAGAAGAGAGCTATTGCGTCTGTCCCACTGCCTTCTTCCTCCCAACATTCTGTTCTGTCTTCCCCGCCTACCTATGTTCTGACCTATCAGGCCAAGCAGTTTTCTTTATTAATTAACCAATGAAACAACAGATTGATAGAAGACCCACCTACATCATTTGCATTTTGCCATGAGTGCCAGGTCCCCTGGAACTAGAATTATAGACAGTTCTGAGCTCCCATATGGGTGCTGGGAATTGAACCCAGATCCTCTGGAAGAGCAGTCAGTGTTCTTAACCACTGAGCCATCTCTCCAGCCCCCCAGGATGTTTTTCTGAAAACAAGGTCAAGCATGTGCTCCCAGTTCTGTGGCTTTATGATGGGCATTTGAAGCTGCACCAAGCAACCCGTGGGAAATGAACGTTTGGATGACAGGCACCGGTGGGGAAAGACACACTCCAGCTATATCCCTTAAAAACTCCAGGCTAGGAGAGAAAGAATCTGCGTTGGAACATAAACACCAGAGAGCAGTTTTAGCTTAGAAATCAGGGGTTCAGGAGCTTTTCATCCTGCAAAGCCAAAGTCGTGATGAGAGAGACGGCCATTCCAAGAACACTCGCCTGATGCTTCCAGATGGTTGCCCACATAGCAAATCAAGGAAAGCGGCCAGCACTTCAGACTAATCAGAGAGCTCAGAAAGAGTCCTTGAGTACAAGCTTTAGGGACTCCTGTGTGTTAGCCATGATGATCAGAAATGTGGTTGGGACAGAATCCTATTTGTAGTATCACAGAAGCCTGTTGTTTACAACACAAATCTCAAAACAAGTGGACGGAACATAGATGCAGAAATGATACATTTGTCGTTTAAAATAAGTGCGAGTTATTTCCTTTATGTGCACGTGCAGGTGTGTGTGTGTGTGTGTGTGTGTGTGTGTGTGTATGTGTGTGTGTGTATGTGTGTGTATGTGTGTATGTGTGTGTGTATGTGTGTGTGTATGTGTGTGTATGTGTGTGTATGTGTGTATGTGTGTGTGTATGTGTGCATGTGTGTGTGTATGTGTGTATGTGTGTGTGTATGTGTGTGTATGTGTGTGTGTGTATGTGTGCATGTGTGTGTGTATGTGTGTATGTGTGTGTATGTGTGCATGTGTATGTGTATGTGTGTATGTGTGTGTGTGTGAGTGTGTGTGTGTGTGTGTGTGTGTGTGTGTGTGTGTGTAGCACATACATAGAGATGAGACAATTTGCTGGATTTAGTTCTATCCTTCCACCATGTGGGTTACAGGGACCAAACTCAGGTGCCAGATCTGGTGGCAACTGCCTTTACTCTCTGAGCCATCTTACATCCCAGTGCAAAAACAAACTGTATTTTTAAAAATGCTAAATTCAAAGGTGTTGTGTAAATATTTATGGATTAACTTACAAAATGCAGATTGTTATGTATCTCTGGCCAATGCAATAGGATTTGAGACCCAAATGTAGGAATTTTATTGCTTAGAAAAAATTAAATAAAAATTTATGGGACCATGTTAAGGTGTATTGTATAATAACAGGGCGGAAGCATTACTATCCTTTTCCTTATTTTCTATAGTTGTACTTATATTTCATTATAAAATGTTTTTAAGTCCTATTTATAAGGAGCAGGAAGATGTTCCTATGGTCTCTTATTTAAACTAGAGAATCACAACATGAAATAGGGTCAGCTTAAACACGCGCATGCGTTCAGTGTTTGGTGGAAACTCTTCCGCATTTGGCCGGTAGATTAAGCCATGCTTGAAATAAGCTGGAGCCACACGCCTAGGGTCGGTGCTCTTTGTGCAAATACTTCCTCTTATGGAGAAAATTGTCGTTCACGTCTCTACTCCATGTAGTGCCTGTGGGCTCGGGAGGAAAATGTCACAAGTCCAGGCTCCAATTTTGCCCGCTACTTACCAGCCCTGCAGAAGTTACGCCCACATTTGGGCAGGCTGGATACATACACAGGTGAGGGGAGTGTTAGACTGCTCTCTGTGTAGCGATGCTGCAGGAGGCTCCTCACAGCCTTCGATTTCCAGGCGGAAGTCCATGAAAAGTCAAACATGATTTAGATGCCAGGGGGTGAAAGCAGGCATATTTTGGGGGAAAGTGGGAGTATCCATGTAATAATGAAGGCACCCAACCTGTTCATGTGAATGGCGTTTAACCCCAGGGTAGGCCAGGTGTAGTGGTGTGCACTCTTAATTCTCGTACTTGGGAGGCAGAAGCAGAAGATGTCTGTGAGTTCTGAGTTCCAGATTACCTAGTCTACACAGCAAGTTCTAAGACACCTAGGGCCATAGAGAGAGAGCCTGTCTCAAAAACCAAACCAAAGCACCATGTACACACGGATAAACTTGGATTTCTGATCTTGTCTCCACTCTTAAGGGCTAGGACTATAGGATGTGCCACCAAGCCCAATTCCATGCTGTGCAGAGGACAGAACCAGAGCTGCATGCTTGCTCTGGAACACTCTGCTGCTTAAACACATCCTCAGCCTTCAAATCTAATCTCATAGGAAAAAAATCTGTGAATTATCATTCTTGTTGTCATTGTATCTGCTTTTGTTTTTTTGTTGTTTTTTTTTTTTTGAGACAGGGTTTCTCCGTAGCTTTTTTGGTTCCTGTCCTGGAACTAGCTCTTGTAGACCAGGCTGGCCTCGAACTCACAGAGATCCGCCTGCCTCTGCCTCCCGAGTGCTGGGATTAAAGGCGTGCGCCACCACCGCCCGGCTGCTTTTGTTTTTTTAAATGCTATCACCATTTACATAGCTCAAATAGGCCTTAAACTTGTCCTCCCCTTCAACTCCAGAGTGCTGGGGTTGCAGGTGTGGGCCACCACCCTCCGGGGGCCACTGTGTAAGGATACAATAGTTAGCTGGGTGGGGAAGAGAGAGAGTGGTGTGCTGTATTTGGGAAAACGCTATCTGAAGCTAAAGCACCCCACAGAGATCTGTGCACACATCTTAGTAAGTAGTGACTTCTTTTCCTGTTTTCTGCTCCCAGCTGTCACACACATTTACTGTAAAGTATTAGAAAATAGGGGCTAGTGCAGCAGAAAACAAATTCATTCAGAGCCTTCCACTCCGAAGTCACGGATAGCATTTGTTGGTGTAGATCCACTCTGCACTTTTTTTTTTTTTACATAGGGATCCTTTTGTTTTCTAGATCAGGGTACTTTATTCATTGCGTTGTAACTTGTTTTGCAGGTAAGTAAAGTTCCTGACTATTTCCTGTGTTGAGATGACCCACATCAAAGAGGGAAGGCTTTGCTTGGCTCACTGTCTTGGAGGCTCCAGTCCTGGGGTCAGGTAGCACACTGCTCTGGCGTCTGCTGCAAGCTAGGGGATCATGGCAGGGGCCGATACTAGGGGAAATCTTCTCCACAGTCATAGACACATATCAGGAGAAAAGAAGGACCAGAGCTAGAGACCCACTGCAGACTTTGAAGGCATGCCCACACGCCCAAGATCTTCTACTGTACCTCATTTCTTAAATTTTCCACCTCGCAGTGCCCAGTTGGGGATTGTGCCTTCATTTAATACAGGGCACAAACACAAACCATTACATCTCCCCATATTATAAAATGTTCTTTAAAAAACAACTTCTATAACATAAGTAATATGTTCACATGGTAGCTAACCATGTAGTCTCGAAGGTAAAACTCTGCTCCTTTTGCCACTGTCCAATGGCTCTGTCCACTGCCAAGAACTCACTAGTAGTTTTTTAAAATTAATTGTTATGTTTTGCCTGCATAAAAGTCTGTGTACTGTCTGTATGCAGTACCCATGGAGGCCCAGAAGAGGGCGGCAGATTCCCAGGAACCAGAGATATAAATGGTTGTGAGCTGCTATCTAGGTGCTGGGTATTGAACCCAAGTCTTCTGGAAAAGCGTCTGGTGCTCTAACCACTAAGCCATTTTCCAGCCCCACACTAAATAATAGCCTTACGTGTGCATAACCCTGACATACCTGTGTGCGCCCTTTCAGACATTTTCTGTGTCCTTGCAGTAAATAAATAATTTTTCTGCATAAGTGGAATTAATATTGCTCTCACTTATATTGGTTTGTTTCCCATCACAGTATATGGGCACACATCATAATCTTTCTTCACAGCTGTATTTAGATTTGTGAATCATCTTTACATTGCTAGGAAAAAAATAATGTTTTATCTTTCTATTGTTAAAATATCAGGATAAAAGTTTTAATGAATAAAAATACTTGATTGTACACAGCATGTTACCTAGGTAAACATAAATGATTTTTTTAGTCTTATTCTCTGTGTGGTGGTTTGAAACAAAATGACTCCCAAAGTGAGTGGCGCTATTAGGAGGTGTGGCTTTGTTGGAGTAGGCGTGGCCTTGTTGGAGGAAGTGAGTCACTGTGGGGCTGGGCTCTGAGATCTTCTATGCACAAACTACTCTTAGTGTTCCAGTGCACTTCCTGTTGCCTTCTGACCAAGATGCAGCCAGCACCTTGTTTGCCTGTATGCCGGCATGCCGCTGGCCATGATAATGGGCTGAACCTCCCAACTGCGAGCTGCCACCTCTGTTAAGTGTTTCCTTTAGGGCGGAAGGCGGCCGGAACACTGGGCCGGGCGGTGGAAGGCGGCCGGAACACCGGGCGGCCGCTGGAGGACGCCCAGCGCAGCAGGCGGGGACCAATTGGGACAGGCTGGAACCGGCAGGGACCAGATCGACAGCAGAGGACACAGGCTGCTGGTGGCGGGAACCATCCCAGCAGCAGAAGCAGGCTGCAGGGACCGCGCGAAACACCGAGAACAGATCGCCCCACTACAATTAAACCAAAGAGGTAGGCATTCGAGAACAGATCGCCCCACTACAATTAAACCAAAGAGGTAGGCATTCGGTTGGGAAGGTCCCTGGCAGAGGAGGAGCCGGGTCCTATTCTTGAAGACCCTTCTGAGGGGTGAGAGGGATCTTGGCCCCCCGGCAGGAACCAGGAAACAGAGCAAGGGCATTTTGTAAGAGGAGCCCCTGGCCAGCAGGGAAACCTGAACCAGTTTTAACAGACCCCTTAGATAGCATCGATAGGAGGAGATGGGCAGGCGTCAAGGAAAGAATTCACCCAATAATCTGAAAATCAGCATGAAAAGACCAGAACCCAATGATCTTACAACAGAAGGTCTCCAACACCCTAACACAGAAGAAGTGGAAAAAATTGACTTTTTGAAAGCGGTAGAGTCCCTTAAACAACATGTGAAAAATGCCCTTATAGAAATGGATGAGAAGTATAACCAAAAATTTGAAGAAATGAGTAAATACGTACATAATACCCTGGGAAACTAAGAAAGAACGATCAAACAGGTAATGGAAACAGTTCAAGAATTGAAAACTGAAATGGAAGCAAGGAAGAAAACACAAACTGAGGACCAGCTGGATATGGAAAATCTAGGTCAACGAGCACAGCCTACAGAAACAAGCATAATCAATAGAATACAAGAAATAGAAGAAAGAATCTCAGATTCTGAGGACACCATAGAGAAAATAAACGCTCTGATCAAAGAAAACTGCAAAGCCAACAAATTCTCATCACAAAACATTCAGGAATTATGGGACACAATAAAAAGACCAAATATAAGAATAATAGGAATAGAAGAAGGAGAAGAGTCACAGCTCAAAGGCCCAGAAAATATTTTGAACAAAATTATGGAAGAAAACTTTCCCAACTTAAAGAAAGATATTCCTTTGAATATTCAAGAAGCATACAGAACACCAAACAGACTGGATCAAAGGAAAACATCCCCTCGCCATATAATAATCAAAACACAAAATATACAGGTTAAAGAAAGAATACTAAGAGCTGCAAAGGAAAAAAGCCAAGTAACTTATAAAGGTAAACCGATCAGACTTACACCTGATTTCTCTATGGAAACAATGAAAGCCAGAAGGTCCTGGATAGAAGTACTGCAGAAGCTAAGAGACCATGGATGCAAGCCCAGACTACTATACCCAGCCAAGCTTTCGTTCACTATAAATGGAGAAACCAAGACATTCCAGGATAAGAACAAATTTAAGCAATACGTAGCCACGAATCCGGCCCTACAGAAAGTAATAGAAAGAAAACCGCAACCCAAGGAATCCAACATTGCCAACACTGCCTACAATAACTCAGGCATCTAGCAACCCTTCACTAGCACAACTCAAAGAAGGGAGACACACAAATTCTACTTCCAAAAACAAAAGAATATCTGGCATGAACAACCACTGGTCATTAATATCACTTAATATTAATGGTCTCAATTCACCTATAAAAAGGCACAGGCTAAGAGATTGGATACGAAAACAGGATCCAACATTCTGCTGTTTGCAAGAAACACATCTCAACCACAAAGACAGGCATCTACTCAGAGTAAAGGGTTGGGAAAAGGTCTTTCAAGCAAATGGTCCTAAGAAAAAAGCAGGTGTGGCCATATTAATTTCTAACAAAACTGACTTCAAACTAAAATCAATCAGAAGAGATCGAGATGGACACTTTATACTCATAACAGGAACAATTTGTCAGGATGATGTCTCAATCCTGAATATTTATGCCCCTAATGTAAAAGCACCCATGTATGTAAAAGAAATATTACTAAAACTCAAGGCAGATATCAAACCACACACACTAGTAGTAGGAGACTTCAATACACCTCTCTCAGCAATGGACAGGTCAATCAGACAGAAACCTAATAGAGAAGTAAGAGAACTACTGGAGGTAATGAAGCAAATGGACTTAACAGACATCTATAGAACATTCCACCCAAATAGGAAAGAATATACCTTCTTCTCTGCAGCCCATGGAACCTTCTCGAAAATTGACCACATACTCGGAAACAAAGGAAACCTCCACAGATACAAAAAAATATCAGTGTCCACCTGCGTCTTATCAGATCACCACGGATTAAAGCTAGAATTCAACAACAATCCTACCTCCAGAAAGCCGACAAACTCATGGAAACTGAACAGTCAACTACTGAACCACACTTGGGTTAAGGAAGAAATCAAGAAGGAAATTAAAGTCTTCCTGGAATTCAATGAAAATAGAGAAACAACATACTCAAACCTATGGGACACTATGAAAGCAGTGCTAAGAGGAAAGTTCATAGCACTAAGTGCCCACTTAAAGAAAACAGAGAAAGCATACATCGGAGACTTAACAGCACACCTGAAAACTTTAGAAAAAAAAGAAGCAGACACGCCCAGGAGGAGCAGAAGACTGGAAATAATCAAACTGAGGGCGGAAATCAACAAAATAGAAACGCAGAAAACAGTCCAAAGAATCAATGAAACAAAAAGTTGGTTCTTGGAGAAAATCAACAAGATCGACAAACCCCTATCCAAACTAATTAAACGACAGAGAGAGAACACGCAAATAAATAAGATCAGAAATGAAAAGGGGGACATAACCACAGACACAGAGGAAATTCAGAGACTCATTAGATCTTACTACAAAAGCCTGTATGCCGCAAAACTAGAAAATGGAGAAGAAATGGACATGTTTTTAGATAAGTGCCACATACCAAAGCTAAACCAAAACCAGGTGAACGATCTAAATAGACCTGTTAGTCGCGAAGAACTAGAAACCGTTATCAAAAATCTACCTTCCAAAAAAAGCCCAGGACCAGATGGTTTCAATGCAGAATTCTACCAGAACTTCCAAGAAGAGCTAATACCTATACTCCTTAATGTATTTCACAATATAGAAACAGAAGAGTCATTGCCAAATTCCTTTTATGAAGCTACAGTTACCCTGATACCAAAACCTCACAAAGACCCAACCAAGAAAGAAAATTACAGGCCTATCTCACTCGTGAATATCGACGCAAAAATTCTCAATAAAATACTGGCAAACCGAATCCAAGAACACATTAGAAAAATTATCCATTATGATCAAGTAGGCTTCATCCCAGAGATGCAGGGCTGGTTCAACATACGCAAATCTATCAATGTAATCCAGCATATAAATCAACTGAAAGAAAAAAACCATATGATCATTTCATTAGATGCTGAAAAAGCATTTGACAAAATTCAACACCCCTTTATGATAAAAGTCTTGGAGAGATTAGGGATACAAGGGTCATACCTAAATATAATAAAAGCTATTTAAAGCAAGCCGTCAGCTAACATTAAATTAAATGGAGAAAAACTCAAAGCCATCCCACTAAAATCAGGAACACGACAAGGATGTCCACTCTCTCCATACCTCTTCAATATAGTGCTTGAAGTTCTAGCAATAGCAATAAGACAACATAAAGGGATCAAGGGGATTCGTATCGGAAAAGAAGAAGTTAAGCTCTCGTTATTTGCAGATGATATGATAGTATACATAAGCGACCCCAAAAACTCTACCAAAGAACTCCTACAGCTGATAAACACCTTTAGTAATGTGGCAGGATACAAGATCAACTCCAAAAAATCAGTGGCCTTCCTATACACTAAGGAAAAGGAAACAGAGAGGGAAATTAGAGAAGCATCACCTTTCACGATAGCCACAAATAGCATAAAATATCTTGGGGTAACTCTGACCAAGGATGTGAAAGATCTATTTGACAAGAACTTTAAGTCTTTGAAGAAAGAAATTGAAGAGGACACCAGAAAATGGAAAGATCTTCCTTGCTCCTGGATTGGGAGGATCAACATAGTAAAAATGGCAATTCTACCAAAAGCAATCTATAGATTCAATGCAATCCCCATCAAAATTCTTCACAGATGTGGAGAAGACAATAATCAACTTTATATGGAAAAACAAAAAACCCAGGATAGCCAAAACAATCTTATACAACAAAGGAGCGTCTGGAGGCATTACCATCCCTGACTTCAAACTCTACTACAGAGCTACAGTATTGAAAACAGCTTGGTATTGGCATAAAAACAGAGAAGTCGACCAATGGAATCGAATAGAAGACCCTGACATTAACCCACAAACCTATGAACACCTGATTTTCGATAAAGGAGCTAAAAGTATACAATGGAAAAAAGAGAGCATCTTCAACAAATTGTGCTGGCAAAACTGGATGTCAACCTGTAGAAGAATGAAAATAGATCCATATCTATCACCATGCACAAAACTCAAGTCAAAATGGATTAAAGACCTCAATATCAGTCTGAACACACTGAACCTGATAGAAGAGAAAGTGGGAAGTACTCTACAACACATGGGCACAGGAGACCACTTCTTACATACAACCCCAGCAGCACAGACATTAAGGACCTCATTGAATAAATGGGACCTCCTGAGACTGAGAAGCTTCTGTAAAGCAAAGGACACTGTTGCTAAGACACAAAGGCAACCCACTAACTGGGAGAAGATCTTCACCAACCCCGCAACTGACAAAGGTCTGATCTCCAAAATATATAAAGAACTCAAGAAACTAGACTGTAAAAGGCTAACCAACCCAATTATAAAATGGGGCATTGAACTGAACAGAGAATTCTCAACAGAAGAAGTTCAAATGGCCAAAAGACACTTAAGGTCATGCTCAACTTCCTTAGCGATCAGGGAAATGCAAATCAAGACAACTTTAAGATACCATCTTACACCTGTCAGAATGGCTAAAATAAAAAACACCAATGATAGCCTTTGTTGGAGAGGTTGTGGAGAAAGGGGTACACTCATCCATTGCTGGTGGGAATGCAAACTTGTGCAACCACTTTGGAAAGCAGTGTGGCGGTTTCTCAGGAAATTCGGGATCAACTTACCCCTGGACCCCGCAATACCACTCTTGGGAATATACCCAAGAGAGGCCTTATCATACAACAAAAGTATATGCTTTACTATGTTCATAGCAGCATTGTTTGTCATAGCCAGAACCTGGAAACAACCTAGATGCCCTTCAATGGAAGAATGGATGAAGAAAGTATGGAATATATACATATTAGAGTATTACTCAGCAGTAAGAAACAAGGACTTCTTGAATTTTGCATACAAATGGATGGAAATAGAAAACACTATCCTGAGTGAGGTAAGCCAGACACAAAAAGTGATGTACTCACTCATATTTGGTTTCTAGCCATAAACCAAGGACATTGAGCCTATAATTAGTGATCCTAGAGAAGCTAAATAAGGAGAACCCAAAGAAAAACATATAGGCATCCTCCTGAATATTAACCTTCAGCAAGCGATGAAAGGAGACAGAGACAGAGACCCACATTGGAGCACAGGACTGAATTCTCAAGGTCCAAATCAGGAGCAGAAGGAGAGAGAGCACGAGCAAGGAACTCAGGACCATGAGGGGTGTACCCACACACTGAGACAATGGGGATGTTCTACTGGGAACTCACCGAGACCAGCTGGCCTGGGTCTGGAAAAGCCTGGGACAAAACCGGACTCTCTGAACATAACGGACAATGAGGACTACTGAGAACTCAAGAACAATGGCAATGGGTTTCTGATCCTACTGCACGTACTGGCTTTGTGGGAGCCTAGGCAGTTTGGATGCTCAACTTACTAGACCTGGATGGAGGTGGGGGGTTCCCTGGATTTCCCACAGGACAGGGAACCCTGATTGCTTTTCGGGCTGAGGGGGGGACTTAATTAGGGGAGGGGGAGGGAAATGGGAGGCGGTGGCTGGGAAGAGACAGAAATCTTTAATAAATAAATAAATTTAAAATTAAAAAAAAACAAAAGCAAAAAAGTGTTTCCTTTATAAGAATTTCTTATATGGTGTATCTTTACAGCAATAGACACCATAACTAAGATACTCTGAGAGGAGAGGCAGTCGTTTTATATGTGACATGAAAGTAAATTTCCTTTGTAGTTATAAAGGAAAGTGTCATTATACCTTATTTCATGAAAAAATCACAACCACATAAAGCAGAGTGTGCCTCAGTAGTGACACCTGCCTGTCGTGCACAAAACCCCAGAGTCCACCTGTCACAACATGAGCTATAATGCACACTGTAGTTTCACACTGCGGGGGGAGGGGTGCAGTTAGGAGTCTAAAGTCATCTGAAGACTCGCCTGGCCTGGAGATCTTGTCTCAAACAAAAGACCCACTCCCAAAATAAAAATGAAAACCAATAAATGACAAATTGAGGTGTTTTTATGCAAGAGATGATAAATGACACATTTCTTCAATATGGAAAATCTTACAATGGCAGGATACAGATACGAGCTGGCATTTCATGGAAAAGTACAAATGGAAAAACAAGGAAGAAGAATGAAAACAATGGTCCTTATTACAAAGAAATGAAGGTTAAGGGAACTGGAGAAATGGCCCAGCACTTCAGACTGCTTAGTCCTGCAGGGGAGGAGTTTAGCACCCACACCAGAGGCTCACAACCACCCGTGCCTCCAGCTCCGTGGGATCTGACACCCCCTTCTGGACCATGGGCACCCATGGGACCTGACACCCCCTTCTGGACCATGGGCACCCATGGGACCTGACACCCCCTTCTGGACCATGGGCACAGCAATTCCCATGCGCAGACATATACTGGATCTAAATCTTAGTTTCTTCTTTTGGTTTTTTGAGACAGGGTTTCTTTGTGTCGTCCTGTCTGTCCAGGAACTCTCTCCATAGACCAGGTTGGCCTCCAACACAGAGATCTTCGTGCCTCTGCCTCCTGAGTGCTGGGACTAAAGGCTAACTGTTTTTAAGATATGAAATAAAGATTAAAATGAGTCTATAGTTGACGCAGGCAGATACCTGTGCTAAGCAGTGTCAGAATAAACTGGGACCTTAGGGTGAAATGGCACTGGCAGCCTCCCCAGGTTTAGTGCACCCTGATTTCTCCTCACCCCGTACAGATGGCCCTTAACAAGAATTTAGTAAACAGCGCAGGAAAATTCCTTGTAATTACGGAAGCTTTCCACTAGATGTCAGGGTTGTTCCACACACAGAAGGCGACAGGCACGCAGGTCTCATCTAAGCCACTCGAGGCGGGTGTTAAAATGTGCCGCTGTGTAAAATGTAGCTGTGTCACAGCGCACTTTGAAAAACCACATTTCTTCAAATTTTAAAAAGTGTCTTCGTCTAAAGAGATTTCCTCTAAAACTGGGTAGACTTCCACAGTCTTAATTTGGTGGCTTTTAAAGCGCCGGCGGAGTTGTGAACGAACCTTAGGACAGTTGAGGGGAGCGCATAGGAGGTCGACCTGACTGGTATCCGGGGCTTCAGGGGTCTTCCAAGCTGAATGTTTTGTAAATGCTGTCATTCAGAGTCGTCCTATCACTGGCAAGTCCGAATATCTCAGGAGGCCACAGGCCCCAGCTGATACGCACCTTAACACAATCCATAGAGTCAAGCGGATCATACCTAACTCATAAATACATACACATGCTTTATGCCAATCTAAAATAAACAGGCACAAATGCACACTGACTAGATATCACTCATTTCAGTATTAATAGACCCATCACTAAAGCAGATACTGAAATCGGCTGCTGATGAAACATGAGAGTTTCTTGTACACATGAGGCTAAGTAATTATAAAGCTGGGCAACAAGAACTTCTTTCAGGACAGAAACAGAGATTAGACAGGGCTACAGAAGCGGTGCCTACCGAGTGCACGGTCATATCATAAAGATCCTCTACCATACCGTACTCAGCCTCCACACGGCATGGCTGGGCTAGCTCCTGCCTCAGCTTGGTATGCCAGACTTCGTTGACTCCCCCTGGGAACTGCACTGGGAGAAGGAAGGTCCTACAGAAGAGACCAAGGAACACCAACAGGGAGTTTCAGATGCCAACCCAAAGCCACCCTGCCATCAGGCCAGAGGCTAGCATCAGAGAGTTCTCCCCATTTCATAGGTTCCCTGCTCTGTCCTCTCCAAAATAAAAGAGAGATGGTCCAATGCCGCATGGATGGGCATTTATTTTTGAGACAGAGTGCTCCTGTGTATCCCAAGTTGGGCTTCAACTAGTAATCCTCCTGCATCAGGCTCCCGAGTGTTGGGGTTACAGGAACAAGTCAGTGTGCTGCCATGCCCAGGTTGCATGTATCTTATACAACACTAAGTTCATTTTCTGTTCTAGTCCAAGGCCTTGCAACTGTTGCCTCTCAACCGCATTCTCCACTGATCTTTGCTCTCAGAGATCCCGTATTTATGAATTAGCCTTCTTATAAAATAATCTGTTTATGACCTGAGTCAATGCACACTGTGCTTTCATAGCTGAGATCAGACATCTGCAGAGTTGAAAACATTTCTGTGGGTGCCAAACTCTGGATTCCAGTGAGGGACCAACAAGCAAGCTCTGCCTTTCTATCTCAGCTCTCACACTAAGAATAAACATCTTTTCTGTGGTTATAAACATGCTTAGTGCTGTGTTTCCATGCTTTTGTGTGGTGTGTATATGAGTGTGTGTGGTGTGAGTGTGTGGTGTGGTGTGGTGTGTGGGAGGATGTGTGTCTTTGGTATGGTGTGGTGTGTATGTGTTATGTGTTTCTGGTATGCAGAGAGTGGGTGTGCGGCCGTGTGGTCTGTGTGTGTGGTGTGTGAGAGGTTGGGGGTGAGGGAGGTGTGTGTGTAGTATGTGTGGAGGGTTGCTGCATGGGTGTGTGTGGTACATAAGAGAGTATGCATGTGTGTGTGAGTGTGTGTGTGTGTGTGTGTGTTGATTTTGCTAAGAGTCCCGTCCCCAGGATAACGTGGGATTGCTGCGCAGTGTTCACAAGCAGAAGACTGTGTACGTATAAAGGGAAAATGAATGTATTATGTAACTTTGCTCTTTTATTGACTCATAGGGCTGCCGACTGTGAGCTGTGTTCGTAAGTCAACACTGCTCATACATAAGGCATTTTTAAACAGAAGCACACCTACAACAGTCTGAACGAATCAACTGATTAAAATTTAACCAGAGGTTCCCAGGCATCTCCTGAGTGCAATGGTTCAGGGTTTGCTAATTTGGCATTGTGGTGACCACATAACATTAACGGCCACAAAATAATGAAAACAGGCTATTTAGGCAGAATCTCCTAAGTTGGCTTGGGGCACATGATCTAACTGTATGCAATGGTGGGGATCTGTATTGGCTCCCTGCCCTCTTCTGTGGGGGACTGCACAACTGATCACGGTAACACTGAAGATTTGGTGTCTGTGCAGGAGTTTGTCAACTTGACACAAGCTAGAGTCATCAGACAGGAGGGACCCTCAGCTGAGAAAACGCCTCCATAGGATTGGGCTGTAGGCACGCCTGCAGATCATGTTCTTAACTAGTAATTGATGGGGAGGGCCCGCTGTGGGTGGTGCCATTGTTGGGATGGTGGGCTTGAGTTCTGTGAGAAAGCAGGCTGAGCAAGCCATGGAGAACAAGCCAGGCAGAGCACTCCTTCATGGCCTCTGCCTCGGTTTCTGCCTCCAGGTTCCTACCCTGCTTGAGTTCCCACCCTGACTTTCTTTGATGATGAATTGTGATATAGAAGCATAAGTCAAATAAAGCCTTTCCTCCCCAACTTACCTTTTGGTCATGGTGTTATATGGCAGCAATAGAAACCAAAGGACACCTTCTATTTTGTAAGTTGGTGCCTCAATATCATTCTTTGAAACTGATGAGCAATGAAGGCATAGTTCTTTGGTTGCAAATATCTGGGGATCTGTGGTTTTGATAATGGGAACGGGGAAATCCTCCATAATAGCTACAAGGGAACACGAACACACACACACACACACACACACACACACACACACACACACACACACACATTTGAATCTCGTGATCTTTCTATTCACTTCATTTCCACTGACTTGCTTGTCTAATAGAATCGTTAAAATATGACAACATTATAGGCAATAGCTAACATTAAGAGGTCTGCTTACTGTCTTCATCTCCACTACCGCTGATGTTATAGGCATAAGGAGCTATGAGGAGCCTGGTGATGGCAAGATGATACAGGCCGCAGCTTCCTGTAAAGAGATCTGTTTTTCCAAAGATATGTATTTTTGTGACGAGCACTGATCTCAACGGGGGCTGACTACACAGATTTGCTTGTCTGAGTAATCATTATAATTAAAGTACACTCTTCCTGCACGTCTTTCCTACACCCCGGCGATGCCTAACCTTCACAATTGCACCAGTAGGTAGCTGAGATTGTACTGGCTGAAGCTGAGAGCAGGGTTGCTGTGGGACATGTAGCCTTTGCGCTGCACAGTATGTGTGGGAAGCAGTTTGGACAGAATCCCAAATCTGCATGGCTCCAAAGCTTGTGTGTTGCTTTCCTCAGAATGTCTTCACATAAATAGTCCACATACTTTATGTATCCCTGGTCAAAATGAAAATTCATGGCCTCTTCTGAGATAAATGTTTTAGGGCAGTAATCAGAATATTGCAGCAAGGTTCCCTGTTGCAGGTTGTGTGACTGTACAGGTTTTTATTACGTTTTTAAAAGATTTTTGATAATCTTACA
This sequence comes from Microtus oregoni, assembly GCF_018167655.1. Classification (NCBI taxonomy): domain Eukaryota; kingdom Metazoa; phylum Chordata; class Mammalia; order Rodentia; family Cricetidae; genus Microtus; species Microtus oregoni. The sequence goes on along the minus strand of NW_024543218.1, from coordinate 8,741,851 downwards.
TACGAGTACTGTGTGTACACCATTTCCACCCCCCTCTGCCTCCTTCTTTGCCCCCCCAAAGTCATCACCTCTTTTTCTTTTTTTATAATTTATTTTTATCTTACGTGCATTTTGTTTTGCCAGCATACATGTCTGTGTGAGGACGCCAGCCCCCCTGGAGCTGGAGTTACAGACAGTTGTGAACCACCATGTGGGTGCTGGGAACTGAACTCAGGATCTCTGGAAGAGCAGCTAGTGCTCTTAACCACTGAGCCATCTCTCCAGCCCCCCTCTTTTTCTTTTTAAATGGGATTATAATATAATAAGATGAAACAAAAACACATCAGAACTGAACAAAATAAGCAAACATGAAGAACCCAAGAAAAGCCACAAGAGAGAGACCTTCTCATTTACACATTCAGGAATCTCGTAAAAACAGTAAACTGGAAGCCATAACATTTACACAAAGGGCCTGAAGGGTAAAAAGAGAGAAGAAAAAAAATACATATAATAAAAATAATAGGATAAAATAGAAGAGTTTGAGGCCAGCCTGGTGTACAAGAGCTAGTTCCAGGACAGGAACCAAAAAAGCTACAGAGAAACCCTGTCTCGAAAATTCAAAAAAAAAAAAAGAACCCTGACATGATGCGGCAAGGAACCTCTAAAGATGCCATCGAGTTCCTTTTCTATTGGCCATTTATGGTTAAGCATGCGGTCTATGTGAAACTTGCTTGAACAAAATTAAAGTTTCACTTGCAATTAGAGATCACTTCTGAATTAGGGCCGGGGCTGTGTCCACTTCCTCCAGCTCTCGAACCCCATCTGCTGCAGACCTGTGCAGGCTGCCTGTGTGCTGTCTCAGCCTTTGTGAGTTCAAATGTGCACTGACCGTGGGGATTAGAGGCCTTGTCTCCTTGGTGTCCTCCAGCCCGGCTCTTACTCTTTCTGCCTATTTTGCAGGGTCCACCGAGACCTGAGAGGAGGGTTTGCAGAAGCTTCTTTGATGAGGGCTGAACGAGGTACTGTTTATTAGGAATCATTTCATTGATACTTTTTTTTAAAATAGAATTTGGTTTTACCCTAGCTCCCTGGTCTCAAGTTCTTGGTCATCCAAGCAATTGTCAGGTATGAATTCCTTCTCATGGTGTGGGCCTCAAATCAAATCAGATATTAGTTGATTTCTCCCACAAACTTTGTGCCCCCAGGACATCTTGCAGACAGGACAGCACTGTAGATCAAAGGGTTGATGGCTGGGTTGGTGTCTAGGTTTCTCCTTTGGTAGCCTGCAGAGTACCCGTACCAAAGACGTTAGAATACAGAGGTGAAGGTTCCATGTAGGCAACGGCTTGACACAACCACCGTGTTCAGTGAATTGTGTAGCTGCTGTCCTCAGTAATGGGGCCTTGCAGTTTGTGGACAGCAACCTACAGTCTTGACAACAGCCTTGGTTGTGGGCAGGGTTCCCATGGGACCCCTTTGACTGACGACTTAATTAGATGTAACCCAATCCTGGTATTGGAAGCTTCATTTGGTGACGAGATGACTCTGTCTCCTCAGTATTTGGTGATTTCACTTAGATCACCGTCATACGTATATATTTTAGGAAACCTCTACTTCATTACGTTTCCAACTACCCCTCACATGGCCCTTAAATTTTAGCTGTCTCTCTCTGTATTCCCTCCCTCATCCTCCTTTCCTTCCCCCTTCCCATCTGACCCTCCTGTTCCAGTCTGCTCTTCCCCATCCATCCAAACTATCTTTTTCATTTTCCCTGAAAGTTCTATCTGCTCCACCCTCCCCTCCCCACCTTCCCTCACTCTATACCTAACCTCTGTGTTCTGTAGCTTGGTTATTACTAATGTAGCTAATATCCACATATAAGCAAATACCATATTTGTTTTTCTGCACCTGGGTTACCTCACTCAGGATGACTTTTCATAATTCCATCCATTTCCCTGTGACTTTCATGAGATTTCATTTATTGTTGTTTGGTTTTTCAAGACAGGGTTTCTCTGTAGCCCTGGCTGTCCTGGTACTCACTCTATAGATCAGGCTGGCCTCAAATTCAATTGATCCACCTGCCTCTGCCTCCTGAGTGCTGGGATTAAAGGCGTGCATCCGTAGCTGAATAAAACTCCATTGTGTAAATTTACATTTTCTTTATTCATGCATCTGTTGAGGGACATCTAGGTTGTTTCCGATTTCTGACCATTTTGAATAGAGCAGCAATGAACCTGGTTGAGCAAGTGTCTCTGAGGTAGGATGAAGCATCTTTTGTGTATATGTACAAGAGTGTTATAGCTGGATCTTAAGGTAGACTGATCTCCATCTTCAGACAAACTGTCATATTGACGTCTATAGTGGTTGTCCAAGTTTGAAGTCCTACCAGCAATAGATGAATGTTTCCGTTACTCCACATCCTTGCCAGTATGAGCTGTCATTTTTTAAAAATTGATCTTAGGCATTCTGATGGGTGTATGATGAAATCTCAAAGTAGTTTTGATTTGCATTTCCCTGATGGCTAAGGTGGTGAACATTCAAGTGTTCTTCAGAGATACCTGCTTGGCCATACTCGTTGCTGCTATATTCACAATAGCCAGAAAGTAGAAACAACCAAAAAGTCCTTAAACTGTGATTCCACAAAGCTCAGGAAGCTGTCCTGCCCTCATGTCACAAAGCCCCCAAAGAGAGCGCCGGTAGAGATGGGGACGTGTGTAGTAGCGCTTCTATTTGGCATTGGCATTCATGCTAGTGCCGTTCACTGTTAATTTCTTTGGCAGTCTGAGTGCTTTTGTTTCTAAAATAGATTGCAGAGGCATCTGTCAAAACAAAACAAAACAAAAAAAAAAAAGCATTTCAACATAGAAACACAGGCTGCCAGACTCGTAACACGTAACTGATGATGGTAGGGCTTTTACCAAAAAAAAAAAAAAAAACAAACAAAAATAAAACACTTCAAAATCAAATAACCAAAAAAACCCCCAAAAAACCAAAGTCAGGACAACTTTGTTCTTTGCCATGTAAATGTATTTATACTTACCTGCTTTTAGCTCTTTGAATAAGTGGAATTTGCATCCATCATTCACTTTTGGGTGCAGATTTCCTTTGAGCCGAGCTATGGAGAATTCTCCCTTACCACAAGGTGTCAGGAATGATGTCTTCTGTTCTTTGCCCAAGCCTATTTTACCTAGCTAATACCATTGGCCCTGTGGTTCTCCCACTAATCTCATCCTCTCCTACCAAGGGTGCTCAGTGTCCTCTCTGGGGTGTGAAACCCTCTGATTTAGTGTTAGGAAAGCAATGAGATTAAATGTCGTGTACTGAAGGATGTCTCTGCTTCCTTCTCCACCACCTTAGCTCTTTTAGTGTAAGAAAGCTAGTCACCTTAACCGCTAATGAGTTTGTATCGTAAGAAAGCTAGTCAACTCAACTGCTAATGAGTTTGTATCATAAGAAAGCTAGTCAACTCAACTGCTAATGAGTTTGTATCATAAGAAAGCTAGTCAACTCAACTGCTAATGAGTTTGTATCATAAGAAAGCTAGTCAACTCAACCGCTAATGAGTTTGTATCGTAAGAAAGCTAGTCAACTCAACTGCTAATGAGTTTGTATCATAAGAAAGCTAGTCAACTCAACCGCTAATGAGTTTGTATCATAAGAAAGCTAGTCACCTTAACCGCTAATGAGTTTGTATCGTAAGAAAGCTAGTCAACTGCTAATGAGTTCTAGAATAAACTATTATCGTCTTCCAGCTGAGAAAATAGCCGTGGTACTTTCAAATGAGTGACTGCAGATACAGGTGTTTGGATAAAAAGTTATGTATTTTAAAAATAAGAATTGCACTGGGCAGTGGTGGTGCACGCCTTTAATCCCAGCACTCAGGAGGCAGAGGCAGGTGGATCTGTGAGTTCGAGGCCAGCCTGGTCTATAAGAGCTAGTTCCAGGACAGGCATCAAAAACTACAGAGAAACTCTGTCTTGGGGGGGAAAAATTGCTTCCCGCTCCTGTAGTGGCAGTGTAGCTGGCCACAAACATGGGTGTGAGGGGATGGCTGCTATAATGCTGAGTAGCAGAGACCACCTAAATTTTATTATTTCCTTATTAACTCATCTGAAACTCAGCAATTTAATTTCTTCTGGGCAGGAGTATGCTGGTAAATGTGCAATAATCAGAGGAAAGGACACTGACTTGTAGCACTTGGTAATTTCAGAGGCACAAATGCTCCCTCCATGACCAATTTCAAGCCACCAACTTGTCACTCTTCCGTATATTGGGAAGCAATGCACAGTACGTCGGTTTTCAGAGACCACTACCTGGCACCAGCATTCCACTGCTTACCTTTGAGCTCTTAAAGCAGCCAGAGCGTGGTGTGGTGGCACCCCTTAATCCCAACACCCAGGGGGCAGAAGTAGGCATGTCTCTGTGAGTTCAAGCCTGGTTTTTGCGGTCAGAGGTGACGCTGGACAAGGTGAGCCTTCTAGGCACCTGCTGACCCCAGAGGAGGGCTGCCGGGTCTCGGGGCTGCCTTTTGGCCTTTCCACTCCACAGGTTTATTTTCTAGAAATACAGGCAAGAAAAAGCATATGGCAGGGGCCGGGCTGGTGGTTCAGCAGTTTGGAATACTGATTGTTTTTCCAGAGGACTCTTGTTTGATTCCCAACATCCACGTGGCAGCTCACACTGTCAGTAACTCCTGTTTCAGGGGATCTGATGTCTTCTTTTGGCCTCTGAAGGCTCCAGGCACGCAAGAGATTCTCTACATACATAAAAATAAAAGCATTGGGGAAGAGAACCCCACTTAAAAGATGTTGGTGCCCGATCTTGATTTATCAATGATTTTTATACCTTTTTTTATTAACTGTAAGAAGTAACTTCTTGTCATTTCTATCAGTGTGATCATACAGCTGACTCTAAGAAGTAACTTCCTGTCATTTCTATCGGTGTGATCATACAGCTGACTCTACTCAGTGGGCACAAACTCGACTATTATTTACTGTGAAGCTCAGGGTTTCAGATTTGCCTAGTGGGAGCTCCTTGACTTGGCTGCTGTGTAACTGACTGTACCTTCAGGGTGCTCACAGCAGGTGTGCTGGGCTCCAGCATTTTTCTTGCCTCAACACTGAAATAGCTGTTTTTTGAAGAGATCCTATGCACATCCTGATAACAGACGCAATGATGTGTATTCTTACTTCTGGCTAAAACCCAGACTCCTGTGATCTGGTTAGCATAAAATGCTCTCTAGCACTTGCTCACCTTCGGCGAGTCTGTGGAACTGAGTGCAGATTAGTACGCTTTAGTATCATTAGCCGGGATGCTCGTGACTCCCTACTTCTAGATCCTAGTCCACAGTCTTTAGGAGTGCCTTAATTTCACTGACATATATTTGGAAAACATTTCTCAAAATGTTTTACCTTAAAGCTGAGAAAAGAACCGAGACAAACTTGTAAAAATACATCTTTTAATAACCATGAGGCAGCACACCACGCCCACTGAGGTTTTTACCGTGTGGTTTACAGCACACACTAGCCATCACAGGGCACATAGACAAGCAGAGTGAATTGATTCTTTTCTGAAGCTGGACAACACAAGCCTGGTGTCCCATCTCACATTTGAGGCTGTGGACCAAGCTGGCTCCTTAGAAGGCCTATAAAATGAACAGCTTTTAAACAACAAAAGAAGTTATCCACCCCATCTCACATGGCCCCAGGAGTGCTCAAGTGGCCTGGAAGGACTGTAGTGTCTGCTTTCCTTTGATGGCTTTACAAAATAGCTATTTATGCCAAACCTGCAACACCAAAATGACAATAGAAACAGCTGTTTCTCTTCCTGAGTGAATTCATAATAAATACTAATTAAAGGCTATAGATGATGATGCCAAAGACTCTCCTAAGAAAGCTTCACGTTTGCAGTGCAACCCTGGGAGCCGCAAACTGTCGTGTTCTCACTGCTGAGTGAGTCAGTCCGCTTGCTTTCTTTTCCTCTTTTTTAAGTTTTTCGAGACAGTGTCTCACTGTATACCTCAGACCAGCTTGGAACTTGCTATGGAGACCAGGATGTCCAGAGAGATGCACCTGTCTCTGCCTCCTGAGTACTGGAATTAATGTCAAAAGCCACCATGCTTGGCCCTACTTTTAACTCTTTATACTACAACCAAGGGATGGTGGAATTCTTGGCCCTTTTGAACAACAGTTTAGTGAGAGAAACACTAAGATTAACTAACAAAAAAGAAAAACTAATACTAATCTTGAAAACCAGCTGCCGTTTTCTTGGAATGATCAACACTTAGCGATATCTATGAATGAGAAGAGCCAGAGGTGATAAAGATTCAAAGCGATAATTTAAAAAACCATAGATGTGCATGCTTTGTAATGACAGCATTTAAAAATTATACAAACGGCTTTACTTGCCTACATGAAGTAGTGTTGGACTTAGGGAAAACTACTACACATCTCTATAGAAATACTCAGATTTGCAAAAGAGGCATCATGAACTGTTTATCACAAAATCAGCCACTTGTAAAAATCTGTAACTATAATATACCACAATCCTTACACAGTGCTAGTACACTGAAATTATACCAGTTGAGCAGCTCAAACCACCAAGAGTTAAGACCAACAACTCTGAATGTTACTTAGTGTTACTTTAGTATCAACATGCTTTCTTCCACTTGATATCACATCAGGAGACATTTTTAAAACCCGTCTCTCTCTAATGCATCGTCTTAATCTCCGAGGTAGAAAGGACACAGTTTAATCTCTCCACTGCCTTCCTGTTCTCCTTATCTGAAACTGTTATCAGGTCGATCTCTGTGTCCAGGACATTGCTGCTGGTGTGCCATAGGCTGGCTGTGCCAGGCAGGCACGGCTCAGCTGAAATATTTTCCTGGATCAACGCTTGAGAAGTCCACCAGCTGCCAGGAAGAGCAGCCTCTCGGCTGGTTGTCAGGTTGTCAGTTATCAGTCTGATCTGTATTAGACCAGAATTTCCACAGACGTAGCTACATCCTCCTCTGCGTGTCCCCCAGCGCAGTACCCGAGCGCGCGCGAGGCAGACTAAGGGCCGGCTGGGAGGGAGGGAGCAGGAGCTGAGCGGTCCAGCTGCCACCATGCACATCACTCATTGACACAGGAGCCACCACGTGACTCTTATGCCATCACTAAGGCTCCTGTGCCCTGCCATGTAGGTCTCAAAGGCAACCATTTGGCTTCAACAACCTTTTGCTCACTTGTCTTAGCCGCTAAGCTTGTGCAGGGCACGAGGACTACCTGACTGATGGGAATCTGGAAAGGATTTTATCTTTCCTGTCACTTGGCACATTTCAGCTCCAACAATATAACTCTAACTAAAAATTCTGGTGCGCTAGATGTGGGTGGGCATGGCTGCAGTCATTGCTCAGGAGGCAGACAGGAGGACGGTGAAAAGTCTGAGGGCAGCCCGGTCTAGAGAGAGCAAGAGCCTGTCTGAAAACCAAAAAAGAAGTCAAATGTTAACCTTACTCTGACATCATTTAAAATGATGTCACTTTCCACTGATACGAGGTAGAAGATAGTAATCTTCAGTATACTGGTGCCTATGCAATTAGTCCTAAGAGAGAACAAAATTATACCCTCGAGCTAGCAGAGTCCTGGAGATGAACTGCAATCCTCTCCTGACTGGAATTCCTTGCACTTAACTGCTCCTCTCGGTCTAAGTCATCAGAGACAAACAGGGTCAAGCACAAGAGCACTGTGTCTCGCCATGCTATTCTATCACAGGCATCAACGGGGAGGCTGAACCCCTTCTAGGATTAGGAGCAAGAAAGAAGGAATGTTTCACATTGAGAAGAACGTAATAGAGACCTCATAAAATCTAGCAGCATTTCATTCTACCAAGATATATAAATTTGGCTCCACTGACTAGTCAAGAACAAAGGAAAAGGCTCTTTACGCAGGGGACCGTGAGGCCACAATAGGGACTTGACGGTTAACTCTATCTCTGTTAAGTGCTGTGTGAAACTACTGGAATGTCGATCTCTATGGCGGAGAGGCGGGAGCGCGATGAGTAGGGCTGAGAGTAAGTGTGCATACTGGGAGGATGAGAGGACAGCGGCTGCCAGAAGGGCGACGACAGAGATTTGCACGCGCAGTACCAAATGAACAGAAGAAGAGCAGTCATAAACAGACCCCCCGAGCTAGCGATAGTGACAAACACCGCATAGTCAAAGGCAAAGACCGGCTCAAACTTCCTGTTGAGGTGAGTGTTATAAAAGATGGCCCAGATGGATGGGGCGAGGCTCACAGTGCCGGCCAGGAAAAACAGGAGTCCAGACACCAGATGGCAGCCTGCACTATTGACCAGACACTTGGCCAGTTTGATGTTAGGCACCGAGGAGTTGAAGGCCGTGTTACACATTCCAATCAGACAGAGTAGCAAGGCACCCATTGCGATCAGGATGCTGAGAGGCAGGGCAAACTGGAGGACACGCAGGTCCAGCTGGTCCACAGACAGGTACCAGGTGTGGTCGTACATCAGGCAGTCACTGCTTCCATCGTACCGGACACACTTCACCCACAGGCCGGTGTACACGGTCAGGTTCTTCTCGTTTCTGTTGAACGTGATGAGTCTCAGTTTCCTCCAGTTGGGAAGCAGAGTCCCTGCGAAGAGGCCTGCCACAGAGGCAATGCCACACAGGAAGGAGAGCACGGTGGCCGCATGCACATCTCGGCAGCCCATGGCAGGTCAGCGTGAGCAGTCCGGTCAAACTAGGGGTGACACAGGGGGCAGATCAGGCACAGCAGGAGAGAGCAGAGCTACAAGGGCCACTGCCTGGCAGCATCAGTTCTGCAGAGCTTGCCGGCTCCTAGCCCTTCTGAGGCAGGGGGACTACAGTAAGTCTGAGGCCAGCCTGGTCTCTACAGTGAGCCCTAAACCAGACCCCACCCCACCCCTCTGGAAAGAAAGAGAGGAAGGAGGGAGGGAGGGAGGGAGGGAAGAAGATGGAATTTCATCTCCTCCCTGTACGACAGGAATGCACATCAGTGTGTGTCCCAGGTCGGGCGCACACACACACACATGCATACACACACACACATGCACACACACACACATGCATACACACACATGCACATGCACACACACACATGCACACACACATGCATACACACACACTTTGTCATCACTGTGTCACACACACACATGCACACACATGCACACGCACACACACATGCACACACATGCACACGCGCACACACACATGCACACGCACACACACATGTGCGCGCACATGCACACGCACACACACATGCACACGCACGCACACACATGTACACGCACACACACATGCACACACACATATGCACACACACATGCACACGCACGCACACACATGCACACACACACGCACACACACACACTTTGTCATCACTGTGTCACACAACAACTAAAAGTTTTGGCCACAATCGTTTTTTTCTTTCAAAATTAACTTGAGTAACATCACACCTAAAATTTTCTTTGTTGTTAATATTCATTTGGCATACATACATGGGCCAATCTGCATATTAGGTGTACAATGAAAAGGCAGACATTAAGCATGAATAATTCAATTTACAGCAGGAGCTAGAACACTCAACAACGAATAGCCGGCTACAAGTGCTAGAGATTGAGCGTAAGCGCCCCAGCAAACAAACAGCGAGACTCAGGCAGCAGGGGAGTAAGGGGTCTGCAAAGGCACGGAGAAAGCATGGCAGAACAGCAGGCTGTTAAGAACTGACTCTGGACCACACAAGATGGACAGACATTCTCTGTGCCTTTAGTCTGCATCCGCAAAATGGGTATGAAAGCAGTGTCTACCTCACAGGTTCCCCCAGGGATCCAATGTGTTTGTGTAACAGCAGATGCTTAGAAAAGGGGGATGCGGTGTGTGAAGACGCTCAGCGACTGCCTTTGTGTGTGACCGTACCCAGGCACACCGGAGAGCTTTGAGCAAGGTGTGCTGAACAAATGCTCAATGAGGAAAAGGATAACACATCTCACTGCTATAATTCGACACGTCAGGAAATTATCAGAAGTGGAATGAGCTCATCTCCAGGGAAATCAGGCAAGCAGAACAGGAGAACAAAGTCCTGGGTTTCTGCTCACCCACCTTCTGGCTGATTCAATTTGATCCAAGTGCTTTTCAGGGAAATCTCTAGACTTGGTGGTTACAGAGCTATTAACGTTTGTGGACGATCAATGGAGATTCTGAAGTAGAACACCTCTCTCTGCTGATGCTATTGTAACAGAAACAACAGCAAGCCTTTTCTTGCTTCTCAAAGTAGTAGGCTGTATTCTTTTCTCTGGTATAATTAACTATATAAACCAGTATCTGATTCAGATTTAAATTTTTTTTGAGAGTTTGCAGTGATCTCAAAGCACTACTCAAGTATATTTTCCAAGGAGGCCACAGAGCAGACAAATTCTCATGGCTACATTTCCTTTTCTTGTTATTTAAAGCAAGGTGAAGGGGTGAAGTTGAGAGTAACTTTTATTTCTGATACATTATCATGGTGCTCACAGAATCCATTATCTTTTCCAAAAGCAAATATTCTCTACTGAGATGGCACAAGAACATTCCCAGAAGCCAGGATCAGAAAGATAACAGTGATAAAATGCCAAGAAACTAGGTTAGCACGTGTCTCAGCAAGCAGGTACAATGTTCTTTAGAAAACTATGCTACATGCATAAGTTATAGAGTCATACAAATTAGGAAGAGTTTTACTAGCAGAAATTCTATGTCTGTGTATTCAAATAGTAACACATTATTAAGTGTATAATATGAAAATCAAGTTTGGCCATGGATGGCCTTAACTTAAGAGTAAAGAGGGCGGTTCTAAGTTTCCCAGAGTTACTAGCTACCACCTGTGCTGCCTTCTGTTAGTGTCAGAAGCTACAACTGTCCCAGGAAATTTTCAGAATAAAATGACAGATTATAGTTTAGTTTTCACACAGGTAAAAAAAAAATCCTCCTCTCTTGCTTAATTTTAGCACAAAGGATGAACACTTTGGTGCAGGTTTGAGAATGCTTGCATTAGGAATGCTTACTGCTGCCAAGCTCCAGAATTCGGTTCCAGGAGTGTTTTGACCTGTTTTCCCCCATATACGATGAGTACAAGCATAGCGCCAGGCATACAATTCATTCCAGGGTTATATGAATGCATAGTGGGCCCTGTACCAAGACCATATAAAGTAGTTCACAGATGTGGGCTAGACAAAGAAATGGCTATGACTTGTTCAACAAATGTCTTTTGTTGCATGTGGCACAAATGGAAGACACTCAGGTCACTGGTCTAGTGTGCTAATAAAACATGCTGCCCCATACAAACTCAAAATACTGACGGTTAATCAACTGCATAATTGCTGTGTATTACGTGAACATTGTTATATATTAAGCAACATAAGCCAGTAAACCATTTATTAAAAAGTTATTGCCCTGGGTTAGAGAAAGACTGAGCAATAAGAAGGAGGTTATTCCTGTTTCTTCTAAAGCTCCAAGACTCCTTCAGCTACTCCTCTCAAACTCTTCACTCAACTACAGGTCCATCCCTGCTTCCAGAAATGGGAACAAATACTTACAATTTCAAAGTAATCAGTATCTCTCCAAACAGTGTCCTGTGCCACTGAGTCCTGCAACCCAAAGGCAACGGGGAACAGGATCAGTATATGCAGTTATTCATCCTCTCCTGTAACCCTTAGCCTACAAACAACACTAATGAAGATGGGCAGAGCTACATTTACTGCAGTCCTGGTGTACTGAACCACACCCTGCTTCAAGTCAACGTAAGTTTTGCATCAGTTCTCTGAGCTTGCCATGGTGAGACAGCAAGGACTAAAAGTTTTAAACGGAGTCAACAAAGATACCATAAAAAGTGTTTCAGGAGCAGAATATGCGCAATCTCCAGCCTCAACCCCAGTGCTGAAGTTAATGTCGAGCATCTCACAGCTTCCTCTGGTGATTTCACTTTTTGTCCTGTTATTAACACTACGTATCTACAATCTGATGTCTTACTCCACTTGAGATAACATTTTACAGGGCGATGGGAAAATGATATATTTCGTTTGAAAACTGAAAATACTGCTGTCTTCCAGATTAGGACTCTTCATGTGTGAGAGAGGAAAAAGATTTCTACTCTTGTGCTTTGTCAATCAGCTCTACATCCAGAATATTTTTTCTTGAGACTTAGTTCCGACTGTGGCTTCATTTCTTTCCTCTCAGTAGCTTCCCCTTTCCTGAATAATAAAGACTCTGAGTCAAAGCTTCCCACAGTTCCACCACCCAGCTTCCACCCCAGTTCTAGGTCTCTCCTAGGCCACTCTCACCTTGCAGACCTCACAGTCTATGCAAGCACTCTGCCTTTCCGTTCACCTGTCCAATTTTCCCACTTCTGAATTTAATTAAGAGCTTGGCCACATGCTAATCCTCCACACTTTTTAAAAGCTTTATTTTCATTTGCTGTGTATGGATGTTTTGCCTGCATGTATGCCCCACACGCAAACAGTATCTGCCAAGGCCAGAAGAGGGTGCACCTGGAGTTATAGCTGGTTGTGAGCTGCCGCTGTGTGTGCTGGGAACCAAACCAGGTCCTCTGCAAGAGCAGGAGGTGCTCTAAACTGCTAAGCCAGCTCTCCAAAGCTCTAAGACCTTGTGTAGTCCCTGCCTATCCTTTGTTTACCTGATGTCAGTCATCTTGTGAGGGAAACCAACCGAACCCTCTCGCTTTCTGAACTATGGCCTTCCTCCAACCCTGGCTGCAGGATGTGAGCAGCACTCTGACTTTCTCTTCGGCAGCGGTGAGAATGCCTCCCACTCCTGGTTCACATACTCTTCTTTCCCACAGACTGAACTTCAGGCCAGAGATCCTGGCTTTGTCCCTGGTGTTTGCTACAGGCACACGGGAGGAAGTCTATTACTCGTTGACTGAAGGAGGAAATGCATAGCTGTCCATACGTGTCTAGCTGGGCTACAGAGAAAATGACAGCCTTGGTTTAGTGTAAATTCCGTTCACTTCACTTGGGACAAGTCACCACACCTTGCTCCCGGAGGCACTGGGGCTGTTTCTAGATCGTGTGCTTGTTTCCTGCTCCTTAGCAGCCAAAAGTCTCTCTAATTTTGTAAAATGAAAAACAAAAGCATTTTCCTAGCAATGATGACAGTTCTGGAGTGGTTACTGACCAAATAAAATACTCTGTTCCAAAACTACCACTCCACATCTGTCACCCATGCCAGAGGGACTTTCAGAGAAGAACATCTGGTACACAAATGTTATCAATGATATCACCTGGAATAAAAAATATTTTCAAAAGGATGTTTTCTCTTGCTTTGAAGAGAGTCCAAAGAAGGCTGATGCAAAACAATGGCTAAGAGCTTTGGGAATTCACGAATCCATTATAATTGTTTTCAGGGACAATTCCAAGAAATCACTTCAAAAGAATGTATGTCTCATAGTCACTAAATTAATTCTTGATGTTAACAATGGCCATCCGTTCTATCTATAATTTGGGTTTTCCTGGAAACCGGAACCAGTAATCACTGTACCACAAGGGTTCTATACTGCTATTTTGTTGAAGAAAATCACTGCTCCCGGCTGAGACAGCAGAAGAAGGGAGACGTTCTATAAGCAAAGGACACACTCACCTGTTAGTGCGCCTGCACCTCCAGAATCAGATGAAACAGGTGCACAGCTGCACACAAAGCAGAGATAATGCGGGCCTACGGAAACAGGAAAGGCTCCAAATTACCACAGCACTTTTCTAGAAACTAGAGAAGCAGAAAAAAAATAGCAATCATCTAGACTTAATAAAATGCTACATCAGAAAAGGCAAGCAATACGTTTTTCAAAAGGAGAGTGTAAGGTTGAGAATGTAGCTCAGTGCTAGGATGCTCGCCCACCATGCAGAAAGCCCTAGGTTCAATCACCAGCACCACTACAAAGCAAACAAAACAAAAACAACACAGGTGATCGATTCTTATAGTCGCTGTTAGATGTGAGTCCCAAAAGAAAAATAACACTCGCTTTGTGATTTGAAAGTTCAGGATAATTAAGGCTAAAAATAAAAATCACTTTACTGGGTTAGTAATCTATGAAAAAAAATTAATGGCTTTTTTTTTCTAAGATTCAGTTCACAGCTATCATGAAATAATGAGAACGATGAAGAAACTATACAACTGTCTTGGAACGAAAGAAATTCATTGTTTTTAAAGTGTTTTAAAAAATGGTGCTCACAAAACCAGACAAAATGGATCTGCATTGTTCATCGTGAAATTTGCGACCAGAATATTCTTTTTTAGTTTATGCCTTAAGCTATCATCCTTGGCTCAACCTGCCATTTCAGGAAGTTTCCCTATCTATAAACAGGAGTGACTTCCTTTTAAATACTACTTAGCTCAAACAGGTAGGCTGAGTGAAAACTCATAAACGCCCGCGAGCTTCCTGGGTCGAGGCGTTTATCACTGGTCGCATTCCAGTAATTGCGCAGGATGTGGCTGGGTGCTGACTTGGGTCAAGGTTCCCCACTCCCGTCCACGATTCTTGAACTGATACCAAGCATGCAAGCGTGACTGCTTCACAATCAGAAGGGCCCATCTGACATCAATGACACCACTGGGACCCCTGGAGACCTCTTCCAGGGCGGTCACCGAGGGTGGCAGTGGTGTGCTGCGGGGACTGTCCCTCCCCTCCCCCGGTGGAGCCGCGTCCTCAGGAGACCCCGAGCGGTCGCGCAGGGAAAGGGGCGGCAGCGCGCAGCCAATGGGGAGAGCCCGCCACACGCGCTCGCGGTGCGTGGGGACCGCCGCGGGTCAGCGTTACACAACCGGGCGCGTCAGCCGCTGCCGCGAAAATAGCAACCGCAGCTCGCGCCTCCACCCCCGCCCCCCCCCCCCCCCCCCGCCCCCCGTCTCCCCAGCAGCGCGGCCCCGCATTTCCATGCTCCTCGGAAGGGATGAAAATGTTTTAGCGCTCGACCAAATACCTCCTCAGCCAGTTTCCCCAGCCGCTCATGTGGGCAGCGTTTAAAATGCCGGCTCGCCGCCACTTGGCCGTTCCACACGACACCCTCCAACAACTTGCAGAAGACTCCGAGACGGAGCTCCCTGACCACACCTACCGGGTCCTCACGGCCCGAGCACCGTGCTCGCCCACTCGGAGCAGCCTCTGGCCGCGCCTCCCTCCGCGGTCGCGGAAGTGCGTCCCGGCGAAGCCGCCCCAGCGGCTTCAGGGAGCCAGTCAGGCTCTTCCCGGGCCCTGCTCAGGAACACCTTGCGGCACGGAACTACAGTTCCCAGCATCCATCGGGCCGCGGGCCGCAGGCCATATCCCGCGACCACCTCCTCCTTCCGGTCCCGCCTCCCTTGCTTCCTCTTGCTCCGTTATTGCCTGGTTTAGGAACTGGCTTATAATGCCGTCATGCACATGCGTGAGAAGCGAAATCGAGAATCGCTAGAGTACTTAATCAAATACAGTACATGCAAAAGAATAACCACACAAGTTTACAAGGGGCCCTTTGCATGTTACTTTTGTGGTTATCTAACAACAGGCAAAAGATAATCTACTGCAATTAGGTAATTAATCTAACTTCACTCTTCCACACATCAACTATCCTCTCTCTTCTTCTCTTAAAAATGAGTCCCGTGCAAGTAAACATCTCAAAGAATTTCTGTACACTGATTATTTTTTAAAAAAAAAGATTAAGAAATGTGATGCCTATGGCTTCTAAAGGATTCCACCGCACCATACAAACACGCACCGATGGAGAAACAAAACTTGGTCAATGTTGAAAACTTTTTAAATTATATTTTTCATACATTCCAATTATATTTTTTCTTCTTCCCCAAGTCTTCCCAGATCCTCCCCACCTCCCTACCTACCCAGTTTCATTTTATTTCTCAATACAAAAACAAAGCCCAAAAGAATCAAAACAAAATAAAAATCTCAGTAAAAACAAATGTGCCAAACAAGATCATGACGAAAAGCACACAAAACATATGGTGTCCTGCTTTTTGTTAGCCAACTACTCTTGCGGTTGATGTCATCTGGAGAAAATTGATCTCTTTCCCAGCCGCTGTCAACTGCAAAGAGCCTCTAGGTTAGGGCATAATTTTGACTCTAAGCAAGGATAGGAATGTTTCTTGTATTAGTCATTTAAATGTTCTGTAACTTCTCAATTACAATTTCTCAGAAAAGATGGAAAATGACCCCGTTTGACACTACTGTAGAAGATCTCATCCATTTCTGGTCCGCTCTGCCCTGGTGTGACCTTGGACAAGGAGACCCATGGGGCCTTATGGTCTCCATTTGCAGATCAGGGTGTCTACACCAGAAACTCATGAGAATTAAATTCATCTAATCCTGATAAGGAATACATAGAAAGGTACAACAGTATCTGACACACAAGGACTTAGCTATTAATAGCTTCCATTTTGTGTTGCTATAGTAACAATTGAACTGTTACTCAAAGAGGGGGATGTCTGTTATCAGTCCACTGCTGTCCTTTCCTGATCAGCACCATATTGCACAGACCCTGAACAAGTCTATCCAAGGCCAGAAACCATCCCGCCTCCAACCAGAGCTGGAGGAAAGGGGTGCCTCTCACACAGGCCTTGTTACCCCACCCGTTTCTGGCCCCTCTGCTCCCATGCCTGTACCACTGCAATGACCTCAAATGTGAGAGAATAAACCCTTCCTATGCTCCTCCTGTCAGGAACAAGACAGGTGGTACAGCCCATCTTGAGAAGGAGCAAAAGTTGGTCAAGGCTCTCTCACACCACACCTTCGGAAACATCCTTCCTTCTTCTTCCATCTTAACATCCTGTGATGACCTGAGCACACCCAGATAATACAGGATGTCACAATTCTGCAGACCTGATTTGTAACATAAATTTCACCCCAAACCTTAACCCCCCACATACACACCTTGCCATGTACCATGACATGTTCAGATTCTGAAGATGTGATCTCCTTTAGGAAATATTCTGCCTATCATATTCTAAGAACCTCTTCCATGCCGAATCAAAAAATCAGGTCTTTTTGTTGTTTTGTTTTAGTTTTAATTTGCTCTACTTTCTTCTTTTACCACTTTTTCAAAAAAACTTTTCCTTACATTAGAAAATGCTGCACTGCTATTTCTAATCTCTCTAGTTCCTTGCCAACCATTTACTTTCATTTTCTCCTCAGTCTCTAATATAACTGGTAAGAGGTTTGCTCCTCTTCTCTTCCCTCAATCAATACACTTCCTTGGAGAGAGGAACAACCTATTTTCTCAAACCCGCATCTTTGGCTCAGACTTTCCATCACTTTAGCGTATAACTAACTGCCAGCCCATCTGCTTGACTACTATTGTTTGAATTTCAGCATTTGCTAATGCCAATTAACCCCAGAGACAGATATTGGGGTTCAAGATGAAGACCAGAAAAGCAAAGCAGCCAAGCTACTAAAGAGCTCTTACCTCTATGAAATATTCTGACTGAAAGTGAGCAAGTTCCTGTCTCCTCCCATCTTATATTCCTCTCTAGTGTTGGGATTAAAGGCATGCACCTCCACGCCTGGCCTCTATGACTGACTAGTGTGGCTAGCTTTGCACTTTAATCTTCAGGCAAACTTTATTTTTAGTAAAATAACAAATAAAATCTCTATAGTACCCTGTAGTGATGAGGTGAGCAGGCCTGCTTTTCATCCTGCCCGGTTCCCACATGGCTAGCTTTGCCCCGGAAATAACAACACACAAATTGTATTCATTTAAACACTCTTGGCCCATTAGTTTCAGCCTCTTATTGGCTTATTCTCACATCTTGCTTAACCCATTTCTAATAATCTGTGTAGCACCATGAAGTGGTGGCTTACCGGGAAAGATTCAGCATGTCTGACCTGGTAGCTGGCTCCATTGCATCTGACCCAGAGAGGAGAGGCATGGCAATTGCCTCACTTCCCTCTTCCTCCCAGCATTCTATTCTGTCTACTCCACCCACCTAAGGGCTGGCCTATCAAATGGCCAAGGCAGTTTCTTTATTTACCAATGAAATCAACACAAAACAGAAGACCCTCCCACATCAGTACCCGCTGTGGATTCACCACTTCTCTACCATGAGAGTGGTTTCACTTTATTACCCATTTCCAATGATGTATCCTCCACACTTCACTTAAATTAGGAACCACATCTTGATTCCTCCTTTAATGAACAAAGAAAGTAAGGTTAGACAGTTCTAAATAAGTTAAACAGACAACAATTTTGTTTTATTTTTGGGTTTTTGAGACAGGCTTTCTCTGAAGCTTTTGGAGCCTGTCCTGGAACTTGTTCTGTAGACCAGGCTGACCTTGAACTCCTGGAGATCCACCAATCTGTCTCCCCGAGAGCTGGGATTAAAGGTGTGTGCCACCACTGCTCAGCTCACTTTAGAACTCCTTAAACACCTAGGAGTGGTGAAACATGCCTATAGCTACTTGGCTGAGGCAGGAGGATCATTTAGGTGTGGAATTCAAACACCTGCCCAGGCATTGTGGAGTGTCAATTAAAAAAAAAATACAGCACAGAAAAAGAGAAAAGTTTCTTTTGAAGCATTTTCAAAAACTGTTAGGAATCCATAGTATAGTATGGAACAGGAAGTATGACGGTGCGTTTCATCGTACGTAGGTATGGTACTGGGGACTGGACCTATGGGCTCACAGTGCTGAGCACTCTGCCACTGAACCATATCCCGTCTTAAAAAACAAAGCCCAATTGCACTCATTCATTTTCCAGTCAGGATTGTGGGGAGCCCGGGCTGGCCTTGTTGCCCAGCAGCTGGGGTTACAGAGCTGTCTGTCCACACCTGCAGTACAATTCTAATACAGAACAAAGTCACCAGTCACGGACAGGGACAGGGCATGGTACAGAGGAACTTGTCTAGACGTGACGCAATATTTTCTGGTTTTAAAACCTTTTAGTGTAACCATGACAACCACCACCATTCCCTCCTATCCCAGCTTTTAAGAGAAACTTGTGTCTTAAACTTTTAAAGGAATACATTACAAATTTGGAATTATAACATGAATGGCTCTTTGAAATAAATTAGCAGTTGTGATCTATGTTTTATAGGAAAATCTGTCTGTATTCATCATACATTTCTTACTATTGATCCTGATGAAAATGGCACCACTTCTGGGAAAATTTTGTTTTTGAATCTGAGGTTCAATTATTACGTAGCTCTCTTATTCCCCCGCCCCCCCGCCCACGCACAACGCAGCTGACTGGGGCTTCTATTTAATCATGTTTCAGATCCTTCCAGTCAGAAGCTTTTACTCAACATCTGTCCTTGATTTAAAACAAGCTCCACATCCTGTAATTTGTGACAAACCATATACAAATAGAAATAAAGGTATATTTTAGCTGTATAATTATGTTTTCTTACTTAATATAATAAAATTATACTACAGTCTTTTAAAGTCTTCTCATATATAAATAATACCAAAATAATGTTTGATAAGCAATAAAAAAAACAAAGGCATTGGTTAGAAAACACTGGCAATTTCAGAAAAACATATTGGAATATGAGGTCATGAACAAAGGAAGCTTTTGTCCTTTGCTTTCAACTTTGAACACACTCAGAGTTTACAAAACAGATGGGAAAAATACTTTATCATATATTGCTTCAAAATTAGTTATAATATAAACCGCATATCCTGTTCTTCAAATTCCAGGTATTTCAAAGGTCATGATTCAGACAGTAGCTATGCTTCACATGGCTTGTATCTGGGCACCCCAAAGATTTCATTTCTATTGTAGACACTTTAATGATATGTACAAAGAGGATAACTTCCTCTACAGTTGTCCAAGTATCTGGTAACTATTAATTAATAAACTGTCACATGGTGAAAACATTTGAAAACTATAATTTCCCCCAAATGAGTGGGTGAGGATGCCAGGGATAGTAGCCAAAATCACTCCTGTCCTTTTCACACTGGTCATAGCCAACAGAGACAATGACCCTACCTGTTTCTCCTAAGTTAGCCACGGAGAATTTCCAACATTCATTCCATTTCTATGGTGTGCTCTCTATTCTCCTTCAACTAGTTAACAACAGCCATGCAAAGATAAAAATGAAACCCCTGGTAGATATGTTCCCTCTACTTGCCAAGTTCTAATCAGAAAACAAAAAAATCAGAAATCAGAAATAAAATCAAGATACCTCTTTAAGGGAAAACAAAGACCTGCTTTACTTCTCATTGATTTTATGGTAAAAACTATATTGTCTTAACTGTCAACATTTGATGCCAACTACCACCTGCCTGGTTTAATCCCAAGTTATAAAATGTTGTAAAGCAGACTATTGCTTCAAATGTCTTTAAAATTAGACTATTTGAGACTCATAACATGACATTTCTTTTCACTTACTAACTCTTTTTGAGATAGTATCATTTGGGGCCTTAGTTGACCTGGAACTCATGTGGTAGATCAGGTTGACCTCAAATTCAAAAAGCTCCACAGCCTCTGCTGGGATTAGAAGTCATGGACCACCTGCCCATGTCTCACAGCTTCCTTACATGTCCCAGCCAGCATCAAAGAGAGGAGAAGAAAAACAAAAGGACTGGGAGGAAACACACTGAAGTATTTAGCTAATACATATGTCTAAGCCTAGCCTATGGTGACAGAACCATTTCAGATGTTGTACATGTACTCAATCAAAAATCCCCAAATTTGTTCCGTGTGTTCATTCACCAAGGAAAGCCAGACTTAAATCAAATTTGCAGTATTCTGAAGAACTAAACATATATATTAAATTTAATACGTTCTTTAAACATGTTCCCAAATTTTTAAAATATGGCATCTTATGTGTATTTGTATTTTGTTAATTTCTGTAAACTACAGTAAGAATGTTTATGCTACTGCTTTGAAACATTTTCATCATTATAACTGAGCACTTGTGGTGCTGGGAGTCAAACTCAGGGCACTGCACATGTTAGGTAAGTGCTCTACCGCTAAGCAACACCCACAACCACTGAAACATTAGTAATGTAGCTTCACTCTGTAAGTTTCTGCATGGAATGTACCTTTGCTAACTGGCTTTTCAATCTTATCTTACGAATTAGAAAATATTTCATGCGTTTATGGACTTCTTTTTATTTGTCGAGAGATCCATCTCCTACTTCAAAAGAATCTCTAACTTCTGTTATGGCAAGGCACTGAGCTCAGTGAGAACTCGGCTTCAGTAGAAGCTGGACAGACCCGATGCAGTTCACCCCTGACATAAGCTGTCACACGATAAACCAGACTCGGGCACTGAGATGACCAGTGGGTAAAGCACTTGCTGCTGCACACGTGTGGAGACCTGAGCGTGATCCCTGTAACCCATTTAAAGGGGAAAGACAAAAAAACAACTCCATGAGATTGTCCTCTGACCTCGACATGGATACAGTTTCCTGTGACCTCGACATGGACACAGTGGCACACATCCCCAACACCATTTCAAATAAATAACATATTCGAAAAGCAGACATGTCTCTTTACATAGTAAGTACATATTTATCATTTAAAAGAAAAATATCTAAGAGTAGACACTTTGAAAATCTATCTTGAAAGGTAAAATGATTAGCCTTGGAAAAAACCCAACATTTTATTTTAGGAAATGTTAAAATATGTATTTAAAGTAAATAAATTAACCACAGTGCTGTTCTGTAACTGAACATGACTCAGGCCGGGGAGATGGCGCAGCCATTAAGTGTTAGGCTCACGGCTGAAAAAAGTGCATGCTGCACCATCATGAGGATCGAAGCTCAGATCCCAGCCTTCAATGTAAGGCATCATGCAACATGTGTGCTCAGAGGGCCAGACCCAAGGCCTCTCTGTTGCACATGCACACAATCGAGTGCACACACACACATGCACGCACGCATTAAATTGTTATAAGAAATCTGGGATTTCTCCTTTTATTGTGAAAGATGACAGTTTTTAAAAGGGGGTAAGTGGAATACACCCTCAATAATCATAAAATCCCAATTAAGTGGAACATCCATTTTAATAGTTACACAATAAACGATGAACTGCGTCAGTGGTAGTCCAGACATCACTGACAAGCATATTCCTCCTCATGTTCAGCAACTGCATCCCTCACAAAGGACACAATCAGATTAGAGCACAGACTCCTGAATTCACCCCATGAGGCTGCTAGGTGGAAACAGCTGAAAGGGGTGCTGATGTGATCATGTGTGTGACAAACCAGGCCTCGACACGGAAGCTGGCCAGTGCAAACTCAAAGGCTTTTCCTCAGCCTCATTCCTGTGCTGTAAAGTAGGCCATGCCAACTCCCTGCAGTTCAGCTATGAAGCATAAGCAGGATCGGTCTGTTTCTGGAGCCCTGCAAGTGCAACACCCTGCGCAGTGCTCAATAGACACCCGTGTAATGAAGGAAAAAGAGATACAAGGGAACTAGTCCAGGAACTAGAATGAGAGGTAGGTAAAGAGAACAGAAACTAGAATCAAATTGAAATAATAAATGCACCCATATTATCAAGTCAGAGGAAATTTGTCTAATCAATACACAATTAAAAAATGTTTTTTAAAAAAGGGATCAATTACCACAATTGCTATTAAGCACTAAATTATCAAGTAATTTTTAACAAAATGTATTATTAAAGAAAGGGGCTGGAGAGATGGCTTAGCAGTTAAGAGAACCAGGGACTGACTGACTTCCAGCATCCACATGGCAACTCACAACAGTAGGCAATGCCAGTCCCAAGGTATTCAACGCTCTCTTTTGGTCTCTACAGGCACATGGTACACAGACTTGGTTGGAGGCAAAACAAAATAATAAAATAAAATATACTATTATATTATATTATACATTTTTGAGACATGGCCCCACTATGATTTCAGACTAGCCTACAACTTGTTAAGTCACCCAGGAAGCCTCCAACTCAAAACCCCCACTTCTCCTTCCCAGTGCTGTGGTCACAGGCCCACACCACCACAGACTCCCACGCTTGCCCAGGAGTATTTTAAAGGTCACTAATTTGCTGCTAGTTTATAAAAAGTGAAAAAAAAAAAAAGAACAGAAAACATCAGAATGAACACATTTGGGTTTTACAAAAAAGTGTAAAATGTAGGCCCCTTACAGTGCTTCCTTTGAGAAAGACTGAGAGTCTGCGGCCTCAGGTGCCTATATACTGCTTTAATTTGCTTTTTGTTGTTGTTATTTTACAATTTTAAAAAGTGAACGTGTACATTTTATAACAAATTTCACCTAAAGGAAAAATCTCTATTTGTAAGTATTGTTTAAATACTTTCAAGGGAATTAAGAAAATGCATCTTCCTGGAAGGCAGGCGCACCAATTATATAAATCATTTGCTCTTCCTAGAAACTTCAAATGGCCAACATGTGATACCTAATTTGAAAAACAATGTAATAAAGAGGGTAGTTGTGAGAAACTTTAAAATCTAGGTAGTTTAGCCATTGTTTCCTGATCGTCCCCTTTGACTCAATAGCCATCAGTCAGACCAATGGGATGAGACCCAGTCACCACCCACATCAAGGATAAAATATAGGAGCTCTGTTGCTCTCAGGGTGTGTGCTAGCCCAGTTTGGGTCTTGTGTACGCTTTTTGCAAAATGAAATTGCTTTGCTGGGCTAACACTAGAAGAGGGGGAAGAAGAAAATTCCTCTTCCGGATAATGCACATATATCAGGAAACGTACTGATAAAGACTATTTTTAAAATGTGAAAACACTTTAAAATTAATTTTTATTAATTTGAAATATTTTTCCTTAATACATAAAAACTATACATGCATCTTTATCATACACAGTGTGCTTTGAAATAGACTCAAGCTCATTTAAAATATATTTTCTCAGATTTTTGTGGTTAGAACACTTAAAACCTACTTTTTTTTTTTTTTTTTTTTTTTTCCGAGACAGGGTTTCTCTGTGGTTTTGGAGCCTGTCCTGGAACTAGCTCTTGTAGACCAGGCTGGCCTCGAACTCCCAGAGATCCGCCTGCCTCTGCCTCCCGAGTGCTGGGATTAAAGGCGTGCGCCACCACCACCCGGCAAAACCTACTTTGTTACAAATTTTCAAAATATGATACATTGTTCTAACTATAAACAACCAGCTACACAACAGATCTGCTAAGCTTAACTGAAGCTTTGTATCTTTTGAGCAACATCTCCTAACTTTTATCTCCCTGTCCTTAATGATCATCACTTTTCAGGATTTCCACCTGTCCAGTTTTCTTTTCTTTTTAAGATTCCACATGTAAGTGAGATCATGTGACATTTGTCTTGTTCTTGGAACATAATGCATTCCAGTCTCATCTGTGTATTTTGGTGGTTTTTTTAAAGATTTATTTATTTATTATGTATTCAACATTCTGCCTTCATGTATGCCCATATGCCAGAAGAGGGCGCCAGATCTCATTACAGATGGTTGTGAGCAACCATGTGGTTGCTGGGAATTGAACTCACGACCTCTGGAAGAGCAGCCAGTGCTCTTAACCACTGAGCCATCTCTCCAGCCCTCATCTGTGTTTTAAATAACATGATTTCCTTCTTCGTTAGAACCGACACCTTACACTAGGTTTAAACACTGCCCTCTCCGGAAGTGGACAGCATGCTCTAACGTGCTCCCTCTAAGATGCTCCACTGGAAACCTGCAAACGAAGCAACTGCTTCCGCTGATGTGCATCGCTGTCTTTGCTGTCCTGCTGGTCCAGCGACTTCCTGACACAGCTCTTCAGCTCCTCAATCCCTTCCCCGGTAACCGTGGAGATGGGGACGATATGTTGGAACTCCACAGCCTTCTCTGGAAGCACGTTTTTTTCAAATAAATGCAGAAAATCTGAAACAAAGAATAGGTGGTTTTCACAACCTTTTTAAAAAATTAAGTAAAAATTACGCAGATGTTTGATCTGAGAAGCAATAAACTGACAACTTAGCACCAGGAACTCCTCCCCTGCTCTTCCCTGTCTCACTGGCTCCTGGGATCTTTGTGTTAGTACTGATAATGGTGGTTCTTAGCATAGAGCAAGGACTTGGTTAATTACTATTGGAGAAATTTATTTTAAGCCAAATAAAGAACAAGTATTAGATAAACCATGACAACACTTAGTTCCCATAAAAACGGTGACATCATTTGGAACATTCTGGCTTGCTTTAACGTCCCCCAGACACAGCATCGACATTTAAAACTGCAGCAGGAGATAGAACAGTTCAACAGTAGATTTTTTTTAATTTTTTTTAAAATTTTACATACTAGCCCCAGCTCCCCCTTCTTCCCCTTCTCCCCCACTCCCATTTCCTCCCTTCCTACACACCATTCCACTCCTCAGAGGATGTACGGCTTCCTTGGAGAGTCAACTAAGTCTGGCATACAAAGTTGAGGTAGGACCAAACCCCTCCCTTGCCCCCTATCAAGGCTGAGCAAGGTATCCCACCATAGAGAATGGGGTCCAAAAAGAAGGGCAGATCACTTTATCTGAATCCAATCAATCACCTAGGGCTACCAAAGCTGCATGACTATCTTCTCCCTAACACCATGGCAGTGGGGTGTGAGGTGAAGGGGAACGGCAAACTGACTGGATGGGTCAAGCATCATCTAAATCAACATGGCCAGACTAAAGTCATCGTGCAGAAAGTCCAGGGAGACAAGCTTGAGAACTGTGGTGGCCCAGAGTACCTATAGACTCCTGACTACCTCATTTCTAGCACCGCCTCTTGCAAGGTCAACACAAGAAACAAAACTACTGACCTAAAAAAGCAAATGCCATTAGGGAATGAACATTATTAGGGAGTACGTAGGTCCCAGGACTAATGTACTGTCTCAGGGACAGTTCTAACATGTACACCACGTGGGGAACCATTTTCAAGAGAAGAAAAATGACCTTGGTGCTGTCTGCTCATCCTAGTATATCAAAGTCTGTTTTCCTCAATTATCAGTCCTGGAACAGAAAGGAGACAAATCAGCATTCTTCAAAAGCGGAGGCCACTTGTCATCTGTGCCACTGCTCCTATGTGCACATGAGCCTTCTTCTAGACCAGAAGCTAAGACCATCATCGCTACAGGATAATAGTGTTTACCACAGCCAGTTCTCCACACTGTGGAGAGTCTCTGGTGTCTGAATCAGAACGGCCCCTGCACGCGCACACATTAGAATCTTCAGTCAGCACAAGTGGAACTCTTTGCTAGGATTAGAAGGATGAGGAGGTGTGGCCTTGTTGGAGAAAGTATGCACTTGGCATCTCAAAAAGCCCAGATAGGGCCCAGTGTCTCTCATGTCTGTTTCTCTTTCTGCCTGTGGCCCAGGATGCAGCGCTCAGATACTGCTCCAGGCTCATGCTCCCCGCCCCATGATGACAATGGACTAAGTCCCCTGTTAAATGCTTTCCTTCATAAGAGTTGTCTTGGTCACAGTGTCTCTTCACAGCAACAGAACAGTGACTAAGACAGACCCCTGAGTTTCTTTATATAGTGGAAATATTTTCATTTAAGAAGTTTCAGACAAATCCTTTTAGTCAGAGGATGTATTTTCTGTGTCACATAAGCACAGGACTAGATGTTCTTTTCTAAAAACTGATATTCTTCAGTTACTGGGCATGCACATGGTACATAGACAGACACACAGAAAAAACACCTACCCAGACATATATAAAATCTTAAAAACAAGTAAAACCCTACTGTGTTTGTTAAAGTGCAGTGTGTACTGGCGAGACAAATTGTGGAGTTGATAAAACCTGTTCACGCTTCATGGTTAGCTGTAGACTTTTCCCCCTTTGTAATGATAGGAGTGGCGGGTGCTTCCCGCCACCCGGCTAGCCTTACCTGAAATAATTACATGGAAACTGTATTCTTTTAAACACTGCCTGGCCCATTAGTTCAGCCTCTTTTTGGGTAGCTCTCACATCTTGATTAACCCATTTCTAATAATCTGTGTAGCACCATGAGGTGGTGGCTTACCGGGAAGGATCTTAACCTGCATCTATCTTGGAGAGGACAGCTATAGCGTTTGCCTCACTGCCTTCTTCCTCCCAGCATTCAGTTCTGTCTTCCCCACCTACCTATGTTCTGACCTATCAGGCCAAGCAGTTCTCTTTATTATTTAACCAATGAGAGTAACACATAAACAGATGACCCTCCTCCATCACACCTTTTACCCACATTTCCTCTGTTTTGGTTTTGTCTTCTTTTTCTTAAAGTTGTATTTTATTTTTAGCTGGTTATGATGGTACACAGTTTTAATCTCAGCACTGAGGAGGCAGAAGCAGGTGGATCTCTGAGTTTAAAGCCAACCTGGTCCATACAGTGATTGTTAGGCCAGGCAGGCATACATTACAGAACCCTGTCTAAAAATAAGAAAAAATAAAAACAAACAGACCCAAGAACCAACCAAAAAGATTTATTTTATCTTTAATAATGGATGTCTGGGATACAGATGTGTGTGAGCACAAGAGCCAGCAAACCCTCCTGAGGCTGGAGTTCAGGTAGCTACGACATGGATGCTGGAAACCAAACTCTGGTCCTTCACCATGGCGTGTGCTCTCAATGGCTGTGACATCTCTGGGCCCTCTCCCCTACCCTTTAAAGGTCCACATAAATTTTAATTCTTTATAAAACTTTACCTTTCTGGATCAAAGAATTTTTCTTTTCTTTCTCTAACTTAACTGCATCATCCATTTTGAGACCTGATAATGACAGGTCAATGCTACTTCAGTGCTTATACATTATGAGTTCAAATATAGTTTCTCAGAGTAGAAACTACTGATTTTCTTTTTTTTTTGAAGTTCAATTTTTAAACATTCATTTATTTATTAAGTATACAGTATCCTGTCTACATGTATGCCTGCAGGCCAGAAGAGGGCACCAGACCTCATTACAGATGGCTGTGAGCCACTATGTGGTTGCTGGGAATTGAACTCAGAACCTTTGGAAGAACAGTCAGTATTTCTAACCTCTGAGCCATCTATCTCTCCAGCCCCATCTACTGATTTTCTTTCCCACCGATCTTTGCTATCATTGGTCAGGATATTACATATCTATAACCCCAGCACCTGGGAGGTAGGAATTCAAGGTGGCAAATTTGAAGCCAGACTGGGTTACAGGAAACCCTGTCTCAAAACCTTAATCCCTTCACCAAAATAGTCCCAACATTCTGTGATCTTCCTCTGTACCGAGGAACAGAGAAGTGAATGACGCTTTACCTGCGGGGTTCTGGAGCTGTTTCATCAGTTTTTCAAGCTTAACCTGGGCATCGGGCAAGTCCATCTTATTAACTGCCAAGAGTGCAGGTTTTGTCTGCAGTTCCTCTTTGTATAACTCCAACTCCTTGAAATAAAAAGAGAAACCAAGTAATTTTATATCAGTATAAAATTATACTGATTTTATACCACCCCCACGCTATAAACAGTGATCTACTGACTTATCCCCGTTGACACAGATTTACTGGAGTGATATTTATTAGTACAGTCATGTACCTAATATACCAGAGCTACATTCTGAAAACATGCCCAATGATCTTATCACGATGTGAACTTATAGAGTATGATCACACGTCTAAGATGGCTCTGATGCCACCAGGTTGTAAAAGCGTTTGACACCTCTACAGGATGAACAACAGACCAGCAATGATGAAAGTGGGGTTTGTGTCACATTATCTTTAATTTTACTATAAAGTGTTTCCAGGGAAACCAAGCTAAGCCATCGGTAGGCAATGGGAAATACTGGCAGTGGGTAAGATCACAAATAACTCTCAGTAACCTTGCTTACATGGTAAGACAAGTGCTGGGATTATAGCTTAACGGTGGAATGCTTGTGCAACGTTCATGGCTTGACCATCAGTACCTCCACAAAAGGAGAAAAGAGTGAGCAGAGTTTTTTTAATGGGGAATGCTTCAAGAAGACAGACGCCAGGGCAGAAACAAGGTCAGCTGAGCAGGGACATGGGGCACGAGAGGGCAGTACCCTCATAATAATGAGAAAAGGGGAATACTGAAGAACTGGAAACAGCAACTTTGATTCTTTAACTGGATAAAATCTTTAAAAAGGTGATTATTCTGATTACTGTGTGACTCACATAAAAGGAGAACTAGCTCCAGAACACAGTAAACCAAAAAACTTACTTTTGTAAGAAGTATTATTGTTTCAAAGGCAGTTCTGTACGGAGTTACAGAAGAGAGCTGAAATCCCGAAATATCAACCTGAAGAGAAGAGAGAACCCAGAACATAAAACGGTTGCTCAGTTCTGTGTTTATCAATGTCTTCTCTCTGAATCATTTCTCAATCTACATTTTACTGGCAACTTAGTCATGAAGTCCAAGAACAGAAATTGAGTTGTTATGATAGCTATAAGCATCACTATTAAATGAGTCATTGGTGAAAAACTAGTACAAATAATTGATACTATTATAAGCAATCTCATCCATAACTTAAGCATCACCAATTAATATAAGAGATACTATAGAAGAGCATGCCAAAATCTCCAGGAATCAAGTCTTGCTAAGTATGGTCAAACGTACACACACTACAGTAGCAACAACATTTCCACCCCCACGCTATAAACAGTGATCTACTGACTTATCCCCGTTGACACAGATTTACTGGAGTGATATTTATTAGTACAGTCATGTACCTAATATACCAGAGCTACATTCTGAAAACATGCCCAATGATCTTATCACGATGTGAACTTATAGAGTATGATCACACGTCTAAGATGGCTCTGATGCCACCAGGTTGTAAAAGCGTTTGACACCTCTACAGGATGAACAACAGACCAGCAATGATGAAAGTGGGGTTTGTGTCACATTATCTTTAATTTTACTATAAAGTGTTTCCAGGGAAACCAAGCTAAGTCATGTGAACATCACTGAAATGTATGACTTACAACAAAGAGCAGTTGTCTGGTTCGCTCTAAATGCTTGAGGAACTTGTGGCCCATTCCTTTGTTCATATGTGCTCCTTCTATCAGACCTGGGAGGTCGGCTACTGAAATCTAACATAAAAGTAATGATTTGTTGAAAAAGAAAAATAGATGAGAAAGAATCAAGTTCAATTATTCCCAAATTTTCATATTTCATAGTTTCCAGTTAAGCACTCCATGGTACCTTTGAAATAAACATGTTAAAAGGTTTCATCAGATATCCGAATCCTGTTTTAACTCATGAGTCTACCAATTTATAGATATTGGGGGATTAGCTTAATATTTATTACTTCAACAGTTATTAATAAGGTAAGTTTGTAATTTTCTTTTCACAAATAATTCAAATAATTAATTAATGTGTGCATATGTTTTAATGTATCTTTTGGTTTCTTTCACTGAGCAATATGAACTCAAGATCTTCCATAACTTTTCATGGCTTCATAATCTATTAATTTTTAGAACTGACTATTTCATTCTCCAGATGTAACAGTTTATCTGTAACCATACTGAGATGGTGTAGGAGGTCCTTCTGTCTTTGTGTTGCTTTCATTGGTTAATAAAGAAACTGCTTTAGGCCCTTGATAGGGCAGAACTTAGGTAGGCAGGAAAAATTAAACAAAATGCTGAGAGGAAAAAAGCAGAGTCAAAAAATTGCCATAGACCCATCACCAGAGATAGAGGTGCTGAGACTTTGCTGGTAGGCCACCACCTCGTGGTGATAAACAGATTAATAGAAAGGGGTTAAGCTAATATGTAAGAGTTAGCCAATAAGAATTTAGGGCTAATGGGCCAAGCAGTGATTTAATTAATACAGTTTTGGTTATTTCAGGTGTAAGCTAGCCGGGTGGCAGGGACAAACCAGCAGGCCCTCACATTGCACAATTGGCATTCCAACGTGTTCGACTATATCAACATAAGAATGAAGGTAAAATCAGGAAGAAGCCATGTAGCTCGCTGGAGATATGTATATTTCTGCTCTTGACTAAGGTATTGTGTTTGTGTAGCTCATTTAAAAAAATGTAATGTATAATTTAAAAATATAGGTTAATAAATAGTCATCTATAATAGTCAAGTTTGTAATCATGTTATATTTTCTAGATATATAGAAGTATATTTCAGTTAGATAGGTATTCTTCAAATCTTTCAGAGACCTTCAAAATATGGCATTTAAAATGTTTAAAAACTTAAGATTTTTCATAACAGTAAAACACATCTGCTCTACTTCAAGAGAAAGATGGGCATTGAAGAGTCTCCTTATGGAGTTGGTTAGCCATTTGTGCAAGAAACTGCTCTTGCCTGAACTGCTGAACTGGACATGCAGGACCCACAGAGAAATGACTGCTCAACTTGTCAAAGGTGAGATGATACTTTGGGGTTTCCTGCTTCATGATACTATGGGCCTGTAGGCTAAAGATGGATGCCCCAATGGTACAGAACTTTGGGTGACTGTTCAGGCAGCAAGATGTCTCTGTCAATTCTAGAGTTTTGGAAGTTGCTTACAATACACTTCCTATGCACTTAGGTAATAGTTTATCCTTCTGGAGTCTTTGATGGAGTTGAAAAATTTATAGTTATAGTTTTCCTTAGTTATGATAAAAAATAAAGTAAATAAAAATATTGTAACTGTAATTCTTGCTTGATACCTGTTATATGAAATTTTACTATGTTAAAGCCTTCCTTTTTGTCTAAACAGAAAAGGGGTGGGCAGTGGTGGCACATGCCTTTAATCCCAGAATCCCAGCACTTGGGAGGCAGAGGCAGAAGGATGTCTGTGAGTTTGAGGCCATCCTGGTCTACAAGAGCTAGTTTCCAGGACAGGCTCCAAAGCTAAAGAGAAATCCTGTCTTGAAAAGCAAAAAAAAAAAAAAAGAAAAAACAAACAAACAAACAAAAAAAAAAACACCAACTAAACAGAAAAGGGGAAATGGTGTAGGAGGTCCTTCTGTCTTTGTGTTGTTTTCATTGGTTAATAAAGAAACTGCTTTGGGCCCTTGATAGGGCAGAACTTAGGTAGGTGAGGAAGACAGAACTAAATGCTGGGAGAAAAAAGGTGGAGAAAGAGAAAGACACCATGAAGCCGCCAAAATCAGACATGCCAAATCTTTCCTGGTAAGCCACTGCTTAGATTAATAGATATTAATTAATTAATTGATATTAATAGATTAATAGAAATGGGCTAAATCAAGGTGTAAGAGTTAGCCAATAAGATGTTAGAGCTAATAGGCCAAGCAATGATTTAAGGAACATAGTTTCTGTGTGGTTATTTTGGGGCTAAGCTAGCTTGGTGGCCAGGATGAACAAGCGGCCCTCTTCCTTGCAACACTGAGATTCTTGATTGCTCCAAGTTCTAGTAATTATGAGTAAAACTGCTAGAAACACCTACGTGCAGGCTTCTCTGTATACAGAAAGAAACTCTAGGACATAGTTCTTCCTTTATGAAGAATGTAAAGCAAACCTCAAAGCAGCCACTTCCCCAGAACCAGAAAGCTGGAATCAGTTTCCACAGAAGCACCATAGTTTCAATTGGAAGTGCTTTCAGGAACTGGAGATTAACAATTCACTGGGGAAATACGGGTATATACTGACAGGAGACAGACTAGGAAGACGTAATTCCATAGGGATGAATAAGCACAACACTTCCAAGAACAGGAATTAAATTCTTATTTTACTATACTAATGCTGAACAGAATCCATACTTATACTTACCATAAACAACATTAACAAAAATGTTGCTTTTTCCTCCAAGACCATAAACACATGTAAATATAAAAGTCCTACGTCTGGAGAGATGGCTCAATGGCTAAGAACACATACTGTTCTTGCAGAGGATCTAAGTTCAGTTCCCACCACCCAAATCAAGCAACTCACAACTGCCTGTAATGCCACCTCTAGTAACTGATATCCATCTAACTACACACACACATAAATAACAATAGTCAATATTTTGTTTTGTTTTTGATTTGTTTTTCGAGACAGGGTTTCTCTATAGCTTTGGAGCCTGTCCTGGAACTCACTCTTGTAGACCAGGCTGGCCCCAAATTCACAGAGATTCACTTGCCTCTGCCTCCTGAGTGCTGGGATTAAAAGCATGTGCTACCACCATCCAGCAATAGTGGATATTTTTAAAACTCCTACTACCAAAAAACCCCTACAACTTCTAAAGATGTGTGTGTGTTTTACTTTAAAAATACCAACCTGTTTGAAATCATTGTATATAATCTTTCCAAGTTCAGGCTTTAGTGTTGTAACTGAAAGGCAAAAGGACAGCAAATTAGGGAAAGAATAAAAGACAAATTCTCTAGAATAATGTCAACATTGTATAGAATGAACAGTATCTTCCTTCTGAATATTTAATCCTACTTTAATTTGCTGAAATGGAAGCTACAGTTATCTCTATAACTCACACTGTATTTTAAAAAGACAGAGACTTCTGTTCTCTGGCCTAAAGTCCTCCTGTTCCATGGCCAGGGACAGCTTGAGAATGTTTAGGGGCTCAGAATTAAGTTCTGATCACCACCACTGATTCTGCAGTAAACATTTTCTTTCTTTTCTCCTTAAAATTGCATTACCTTTATGTATGCATTTCCTTACTTGGGGAGGGGCTTGTGCATGGACGGGTATGCATGTCGGGGTCAGAACAACCTCCAGATCTCAGTTCTCTCCTTCACCCAAGGTAAAGAAAATTCAGGTTTTAAGGGCAAGTACCTTTACCCACTAAAGTACCTCACAAGGCCGAGTAAAATTTCTCTAGTCCGTTCTCATCTCAGTTGTCCTTATGCCTTACCACTTTGTACTAGCTCTCTCCTGGGATTTTTTTGTCCTTCCTTCTGTCATGGCTAATCTGGCCTGCACTGACAAACCTGGGGAAGGGGAACCTCAACTGAAGAGTTATTGGCCTGTAAGCATGTCTATATATGTCATAAATATATGTGAAATACACAGACATATATATCACATGTATTATATATATTTAAGATTGTATATAAACACAGATCTTTATATATAATATTTAACTTGCTAATTGATGGAGAAAGGCCTAGTCTCCTGTAGGCAGTGCCGCCCCTGAACAGGTGGTCCTGGGTTATATAAGAACAGCAGCTGAGAAAATCAGAGCAGCAAGCCAGTAAGCAGCACTCCTCTGTGGTCTCTGCTTCAAGCTCCTGCCCTGAGGTCTGCAGTGGCTTCCCTGGGTGATGGGTTATTACCTGTAAGTCAAATAAACCCTTTCCTTCCCAAGGTGATTTGCCCATGGTGTTGATCACAGCAAGAGAAAGCAAACCAGAATACCCCCATTCTTCTTTTAAGGGGTCTCATGTTATAACAAACACTGATCATGTAACTAGTAACAATTAGCTCAAAAGTAACTACTTCATCAGGTTCTAAGTTTTGAATGGTTTAATATTATTTTCCAGATTAATGCCATTTGCGCTTTTTTCTTTAATAATGGCAAATATTCTATTAGATTTACTTAATACCATTAGCCTACTCCTTCATTGTATCTCATCAATCTACCGCACTATCATACTAAGGAGATTCATTAATTCTTTGTGCCGATCAATTCCTGTATTATAGGCTAAGAGAACTTTCAGAAAGTTCTATTCTATTTTATTCTTTGCATGAAGTCTTCCAAATAGTCTAAGATATTTAATGAGGTAAAAGATAACCCACACAGTCTATGCAATTTCATCTGATTTTAATCTCATTTCTCTGTCTCTTACTCCATTTTCTCTAGACAAACTTTCTTGTAACTACTAAGCTGTTCTCATGACTTAAAGGCCCTTTACCTCTAAGGCACTGATTAATCAAATTATTATTCATATCTCAGCCAAACACATTCTATCAAGAAGGTCTACACTTACCTACACTCTTCAACAGAATACTTTTATTCCCTTTCATTTATCAGTGAGACACACACACACAAATGCACACATTCCTTTCTCCCCTAGTATATGTATAATTATAATAGTCTATAAACATAATTGCTGGTTTTGCTTATCAGTTTTCTAGCAGTTTAGCCTAATATGATTCCTATACATAAATCCTTATAAAATTAATAAAAATGTTCATCTCGGTTTTCCCAGTATTTATCAATGTGTAACAAGAGTTAAGCACTTACAAAATACTACATAAACCAAATAAGGGCCTGTGAAACAGAGAAATAAATGCAGCAAAGTTCCTCCTAAGGACAGGAAACTAGTGTGAGAGCTGTAGTGGCCTGGAAGAGTAAGAACAGCATGGAACCTAACTGCTGGAAGCTTTCAAACTAGAGCTAACTTCAGAGCTTTATTATTCTCATGCAAAGAAAACTTACCCTCATATATTAAAATTCATCAATTATACTTACATGCATAATCAGCAATCACAGGTGTTGCATGGGAAACCCGAGTCAGTAAAGAGGATTTTCCAGCATTTGGGAATCTGAAATGACACATTATATGTATGTGTGTGTTATAACAATATAATGCATATGTCCATTATAACAAATATCAGAACTACTAATATTTACATATTTCTGAATTCCCAATATTTCAAGTATTTACTGCTTTAGTTGGTGGTGTGAACCTGGAGAGTGGGGCCTAAAAGTGAGATGGATTAAAGTCTCATGCAATAGCCAACTTTATTCAAGTATACTCTGAGAGACAGGAAGCATCACATGGGTAAGGCGTCCAACACAAGGGCAAGCCACATGCGGCAACACCAGGGTTTCCATAGAGACACAGGAATAACAACTCAAGACAGCTCACTCCTATCCTACACCTCAGAGGAGAAGAACACACTCCAAGAACAGTTCTGTGTTCTGAAGACACTGAGGTCACATGACTCTTGGCTTGTTTTCTTGGAGTTTTCTCACATGCACTCAGAATTCTCATACAACATCAAGAAATAGATTTCTTGCCCGGTGGTGGTAGCA
The DNA here is from genome assembly GCF_018167655.1 of Microtus oregoni. Taxonomy (NCBI): domain Eukaryota; kingdom Metazoa; phylum Chordata; class Mammalia; order Rodentia; family Cricetidae; genus Microtus; species Microtus oregoni. The sequence continues at coordinate 8,706,074 of NW_024543218.1, read as the reverse complement.
CTTATCTTTAATTCCAGCACCTGGGAGGCAGGAGGCTCTCTGAGTTCACAACCAGCCTGGTCTTCGGAGCTTGCACACAGAAACCCTGTCTCAAAAAGCACCCTCTCGAAAGAAGTAAATTTCTTGAATATTTCTGAATTAAGATTAGAATATTTCTGAATTAAGATTAGTACAGCTCCGGAGTAGAATGTGTACTGTGCATTTGACAGGCCTACGAGTCAGTTCCTCAGTTCTTCTCCACAAAGGATCAAAAGTCCAAAATAATAGAACACTTGAGAAAATACGAATAAAGTAAAAATGTGAATTTAAGAGTTACAAGAGTGGAGTACCTGTTTTTTGTTTAGTTACATAAACAAAATAAATAATTCAGGGCTGGAGAGAATGGCTGAGGGCTAAAAACAGTTTGCACTGCTTCTGCAGAGAAGACGAGTTCGGTACTCAGCATCCGTCCCGGACAGCTCACTAGTGCTTGCATGTGACTGCAGCTGCAGAGGGACCTGACACCTCACTCCTGCACATGCACTGGACGGACATGCTCACACCCCACAGACACGTGCATGCACACAACTACAAATGAGTTCTTGGCGCTCAAAACCTTGCAATTCACTACCTCTCTTTTCTTTTAAGTAATTAGTCTTTCTGTATACGGGTGTTTTGCTTGTATGTCTATGGACCACAAGTGCGGCCTGTGCCTGCTGAAGCCAGAAGAGGGAACTGGAGCCCCTGGGTGTTACGGACAGTTGTGTATTGCCATGTGGATGATGGGAATTAATCTGGGTCCTCTGGAAGAACTGCTGATGCTCCTAACTGCTGAGCCAGCTCGTTAGCCAAACACTGACAACAGTATTTAATATTTTTTGGATTATGAACATTTTCAAACACAGACAAAAATACAAAATTAATAAACATAGTAATACACTATTAACAAATATTTTTTACTTTTTCAAAAAAATTGAGATAATAAAATTAAAACTTTTATTCCTTGCTTTTTCTCCTTCCAAAGAGTTCCATATACTCCTTCCCACTCTCCTTCAAATTCATAACCTCTTCTTTCATTATGTTATTTCACGCATGTGTGTATTGTGTATACACACACACACACACACACACTCCTAGATATAACCTGCTCAGGCCATATAATGTGACTTTTATGTCTGTTTTCATTTATTTATTTATTTATTTGTTAGGTATACAATATTTGTCTACATGTATTCCTGCAGGCCAGAAGAGGGTATCAGACCTTATTGCAGATGGTTGTAAGCCACCATGTGGTTGCTGAGAATTGAACTCAGGACCTTTGGAAGAGCAGCCAATGCTCTTAACCACTGAGCCACCTCTCCAGCCCCCTTTTATGTCTGTCTTCATGCACACAGTAGTTGCTTAAGTTTCCAGAACCAGGCATTTTATCCCTCTTGTTAAGAATGTCTTTAGTCTAATCAGAGAGCTGCTGGTTCCTGCCAAGGTATACAGGCCACCATTGCTTCCTTAGGGTTGATACGGTTCATAGGCATCACAGCTGGTAGAACTGGGTTATCTTCCTCCTCTGGAAGCTTGCATGTTGCTTTCTGATTCCATGAAAGCTAATCCTTAGGGAGCAGGCATTCAGGTCAGTTGCAGCTCAGGGGTCTCCAATTTTTAAAATCTGATTGTTTGGATACAAATTCAAATAAAGCTTTGGCATTACAATTAGCAAGAGCATCTCTGAAATCTCTTTTTCATATGTTTTCCTTCTCTTTTGCAATTTATTTTATTTTGTTTATATTTTTCTTTTTTTTAAAAAAAAGATTTATTTATATTGGGCTGGAGAGATGGCTCAGTGGTTAAAAGCACTGCCTGCCCTTCCTGAGTTCAGTTCCCAGGAACCACATGGTGGCTCACAACCATTTGTAATGAGATCTAGCACTGTCTTCTGGCCTGCAGGTATACCTGCAGACAGAATACCAAGAATACTGTATATATAATAAATAATTCTTTTTTAAAAAGACTTTTGCTTCTCTTTTGCAATTTATTTTATTTTATATTTTTCTTCTTTTAAAGATTTATTTATTATTTATACAGTGTTCTTCCTGCATGTCATAGGAGAACACCAAATCTCATTATAGATGGTTGTGAGCCACCACGTGGTTGCTGGAAATTAAACTCAGGATCTCTGAAAGAGCAGTCAGTGCTCTTAACCTCTGAGCCATCTCTCTAGCCCAGGCAATTTATCTTTCAATAAGACAGAACTGAATGCTGGGAAGAAGGGCAGAGTGAGAGAAGCAATGGATCTCCTGCCTGAGATGGACGTTGGTTAGAACTTCCGGTAAACCACTGGCAGGTGGTGATACACAGATTAATAAAGATAGGTTAAACTAATATGTAAGAGTTAGCCAATAAGAAGTTAGAGCTAATGGCCAAGCAGTGTTTTAATTAATACAGTTTCTGTGTGGTTATTTCGTGGGCTAAGCTAGTCAGGTGACTGGGAAGAACAAAGGGCTCTCCTTGTAACACTGTCTCAAAATAAAATAAAATAAAATAAAAAATAAAAAGATAAAAATGAAATTTTCTGTAGCAATGTCCACAGCATCATTTAATATTCTAATATACTCCTTTGCCCTGATTCTATACGCTTTATTCCTCTAGAGAATTCCGACTAATATAGTACGCCTTGAGGTTGGCTTTTTTTTTTTAAAAGAATATTTCCTAACTGACTGACCTTCTTTTAAACTGCATGACATGACATTAAGAACAACTTTTCAATAGTTAATATACAGCTTACCCAGCCAACTTTCTTTTTTTTTTTTGTTTTTTTGTTTTTGTTTTTCGAGACAGGGTTTCTCTGTGGCTTTGCTGTCCTGGAACTAGCTCTTGTAGACCAGTAGACCAGGCTGGTCTCGAACTCACAGAGATCCGCCTGCCTCTGCCTCCCGAGTGCTGGGATTAAAGGCGTGTGCCACCACCGCCCGGCCCCAGCCAACTTTCTAGTGACAAACATTTACATAGCTTCTAATTTTTTGCAATTATAAACAACTACAAAAATATGTATATTACAGTCATCAAAAGGCCTTCGCGATGGCTCAGGGGATAAAGTCTGACTTCTGTTTGATCCCTAGGATTTACACATGTGCTGTGGCAATTGCACACTCAGACATATATACACAAACACGAATGTAATAAAAACGCGTGTACAACTGGAATAATATACACTATTAACTGATATTTTGGAGTGGTAGGATTAATAACTAAATTATTCCTTTATTTTCTCTCTGTAAAAAATTGTATGTATTGTCTTACCTTGTTTCTAAAAGTTTAAACATGGGGCTGGAATAATGGCACAGTGGCTAAGAGCACAAGCTGTTCTTCCAGAGGACCTGAATTCAATTCTCAGAAACCACACATATGCCTTCTTATGGCCTCAGAGGATATCAAGCATACAAGTGGTACAGAGATATACATGAAGGCAAAACGCCATACATATAAAATAAAATAAAAACTAAACAATATGGTGACTATCTTAAATCTTTGTATCTTTAATTTCTTTATTAAAATAAATTTCTACATGAGTAAATATGGGTTTAAAATACATGATCACTTTAAAAGCTTTTGACTTTACTGCTAAATTTTCCTTAAGGCCCACTTTGTATTAAGTATTAAACAAGAGCATTAAGTAAAAGAATTAAAATAAGAGTCACTTAAGAAAACATTTCCCAAGGATCCATCTTACCTGCCACCACCCACAGGTTCCTTCTGTCATTTACCTAACCTCTCTACCCAGCCAGGCCTCCTACTTCTGCCTGGTAAGTCTCCCTGACTTCCTCACTCATGACTTCTCCCCAACCAGCCACAGGTAGCCTGGGTCACAGATCCAGTGCTAGCACACAAATTACATAAACTAGGAATATTTACGGCCCCAAATTATTATTTACATTTATTTTGTAGTATTGGTCTGCTTGAACGTTTTATAAGAATATAAACGATACTTACCCTACTAGGCCTACATCAGCTATAACTTTTAGGTCAAGGTGAATTATTTGCTTCTGGCCTTTCAAAGGTAAGAAATTTGTGTGTAATTTACCACCAAGGCCACCTTTAGCAACCAAAATTCTATCTTCTTCTTTATTGAGTTCTCCTTTAAGAGGAAAGACAACAAACATTAGTAAGTAAAACCAGTAATATGTTGTTTTGTTTTTGTACAAATACATGTCAAGAAATTCCAATTTAGAAATCCAATGGGCTACACTTAAGATTTAATGTCTTTATAAAAGGAGGCACTTTTTAAAGCAACTCCCTGGGGCTGGGAGCTCAGAAGCAAAGTGTTTGCCTACTGTGGACACAAGGCAAATAAATACTTACCCCAGAAAAACATTCTTGTAAGCAGCTACAGGGGAGCTGATTAATATGTTTTAAAACTAAGTATCCTTACCTCTTTAAAGTCATGTTCAATCTAGCAGGAAGTTTTTAAATATTTTATGTACATTTAAAAAATATTTAATAAGCCAGCAACTAAAATAATAAATGTTAAAAATTTTATTCTGCAATTTAAGAAGCTACTATACTGTTTTCTGAACTAATTTTGGAAACTGCTCATTTCTCAGCAGCTCAGAAGCTGCAGCACACCCACCTACAACTCTGCCATTTTCATCAGTTACTGAAACACCCACAGGCACAGGGATTTCACAGTCTTTTCCTTTGGAGCCCTTCAGTGCACTAACTCTACAAAAAAACAAAACAAAACAAAAAAGAATCACAAAATTAAATGACTTACAAAGGCAACTAGCAATAAACCCTTCTCACTAATACAGTTATTAAAAGGTTAAATACTAAAAAGAAATTATTCTTCTTTTTTACATTTTATACTGTGTATCATAAAAATAGAAATAAGTCATTACCAAGTTAACCACTAAAAGTCATTTCAACCTGAAATGAATATACGGTACATTTGAAATATAAATAATGATTGCTACAATACAAACAAAGTAGAAAACCCCAACAAACCCATTGTCAATCTTCTAAAAAAACTGACCATGACTGGCAGTACTTAAATCTTACATGAAAATAAGTTGATATAATTTTCTAACAGTAACTCCACTTGTAGGAATTTATCAAAAAATTGAACATAAGCTTACGAATTAAGAAACAGGGTCACTTATTGTAGAGAATATCTACACAGGATATCAGTTATACATTGTGGCTATGGCAATAAAAAAAAAAAAACCACCCAGAACTGACAGTTGCCTAATAACTGGCAATGATAAAATGCTAATCTCGATACTGTGACACAACTTTCTGAATAAATGTTAATCTCAATACTGTGACACAGCTTTCTGAATAAATTTTAGGCATGAAGGGCTAAGGAAAAAGAGGGAGCTGTAAAATATTGTGTTCTTTCATCTTATTTCTTTATGCTGGATTTTATACACATATATATAATTATTATTTATATAAACACAGGAAGCATTAGAAAAGTTGATTCAAAGCAAATACTGGTTCTATTTGGGTGGAAGAGTTATCGAGGAAAGATTTCATGGTGGTGAGCTGCAGTGGCACTGGGGAAGTTTCGCTCAAGGTAAGTTTGGAGAAAAGTAGGGATTCAGATAACATCCACATTCCGGAGAGGAAATGCAGAAGGGACACCGGGAGAATAAGTGGATAAAGGTCCAAACCACCAAAGCAGTCATGTTAGACTTGTGCTTGTTTGGAATCACAAAAAATAATTTACTTTCAGTTATTAGTTAAGTTCTGTATTCTGTTTTACCAGGAGGGTTTTCATGAAGCTCAGATCATTTCACAAGCACTTACCGACTGTTAGCTCCTACTCCAGCTACAAAACGTTTCTGAGGATATTTCTTCTTAAGTTGTTTCAAAGTCATATGTTTATGGGCTACGACCCAGACGTCACCACCTCTTCCACCTTCTCCACCTAAACGAGGGTAACCCATTCCACCACTTCCTCCCTTGGCGAAGATTCTTAGGTTATCAATGAAATTTCCATACTTGAGAGAGAGAGAGGGGGGGGGGGAGGATAATTATACACCACTTGGTTCTGATCAATTTAAAGGTGCTGGTTTCATTATACTAAGGCTTCTTTTTTTAATTTTTATTATTTTTTTTTCAAGATTTATTTATTTATTATGTACACAATGGTCTGCCTGCATGTGTCCCTGAAGACAGAAGTTGGCACCAGATCTTATTACAGGTGGTTGTGAGCCACCATATGGTTGCTGGGAATTGAACTCAGAACCTCTGGAAGAGCAGTTAATGCTCTTAACCACTGAGCCATCTCTCCAGTCCTACTGAGGCTTCTTTTAAGAAAGAACCAAAGTTTTCTATATAAATATTGCGGAGCCTTTCCTTAGATAACCTCCCTTTCCAATTCCCCTTTCTTAGGATTGATTGCTTCACCGATCCTCAAGGTCTCTGCCCTTTCTCCCATTTAACATTCTAAACCTTCTCTCCTGGATGATCTTAGTAGATACCAGCAACTATCCCCCAGGAAAAAAGGAAGTATTTAGAAGATTAAGCCAACTCAAAGGTGGGAGTGTATTGCATTTATATTTGAAACTCTTTTAAGTAACTTGATGGGTATCAGTTGAATCGATGTTCCCTCCAAAACAAAATGTTATAAAAGCAACAATAAAAAATCGGTTTCCATCCTTAGTCATCAGAGAAATGCAAATCAAAACAACTCTGAGATTCCATCTTACACCTGTAAGAATGGCCAAGATCAAAAACACTGATGACAATTTATGCTGGAGAGGTTGTGGGGAAAATGTAACACTTCTGCATCACTGGTACAACCACTTTGGATGTCAGTGTGGTGATTTCTCAGAAAATTAGGAAACAACCTTCCTCAAGACCCAATAATACCACTTTTGGGTATATATCCAAAGGATGCTCAATTGTGCCACCAGGACATGTGCTCAACTATGTTCATAGCAGCTTTGTTTGTCATAGCCAGAGCCTGGAAACAACCTAACTGCCCCTCAATCGAAGAATGGGTAAGAAAAATGTGGCACATTTACATGATAGAGTACTACAGAGTAGGAAAAAAAAATGACAGCTTGAATTTTGCCGGCAAATGATGGAGCCAGAAAACATTAATTTGAGTGTGGTAACCCAGACATAGAAAGACAATTATCACATGTACTCACTCATAGGTGATTTTTAAACATAACGCAAAGAAATCCAGCCTACAAACCACAACTTAGACAACAATGAGGACACTAAGAGAGACTTACATAGATCTAACCTACATGGGAAGTAGAAAAAGATTAAGATCTTCTGAGTAAATTGGGAGCATGGGGACCTTGGGGAAGGGTTTAAGAGGGTAGGGGAAAAGCAGGGAGGAGAGCAGAGAAAAATGTAGAGCTCAATAAATACTACTAAAAAATCTGTTTCCTCAAATCATTATCAAAGTTTATTTGTTCACTGAACAAACGCATGGCTTTTGACTGTAATTGTGGCTTTCCCAGAAGCCTAACTCTTTCCAGTACCACTGTCCTCTTACAACCTTAACTGTTCACCCCAAATGGTCTTTCAACGTTTCATCATTTCTTCTTAATGCGTCCACTACCGTGAGACAAGAGCTCTTTTCTTTTTTTCTTAAGTGAGGCTGATGTCTGTATTCTCCTCTACACAGAAACAATCATGGCTTTGGGGTTTTACTGCTTATGAAATAACAGAATACTCACAGAACTGTATTCAAGTCCTTCACGCTATCACTAGAGTATTGTTTATTGGTTCTAACTTTCCCCTTCCCCTCCCCTCGCTCTTTTCTCGGCAATGCTCTGCTCAGTCTCTGCCACTGTATTCGTGTTCCTCTACTTAGATCATTTGTTCTTTTCTATCATAAACCCACTTCCTGGTGTCAGACTGCCAATGTATTCTCAAATTATAGAACTAAAATATGGCTTCACATATGGTTTTATGATCTGAGGCATCCTTGGACTGTTGCTCTCACTGACTTTTACTCTGCCTTTGCAGGCTTCCTCAGAAACTGGATTGTGCTGGAAATCTTATTCTGAATTTAGTGTCTCTGGTTTAGTAAATCGGCAACTTTTTTTTGTTGTTTTGTTTTTTGTTTTCAGAGACAGGGTTTTTCTGTAGCTTTGAACCCTGTCTTGGAACTCACTCTGTAGCCCAGGCTGGCCTCGAACTGAACTCAAAGAGCCAGACTCCTGTTTCTGGTGTGCTGGAATTAAAGGCATATGCCACCAATGCCTGGCTAATCCGCAACTTCTTATAAAGATCCTGTGTATTAATCCCAGGCTTTCAAATTACAGAGTAACTCCTTAAGTAGCCACACTTTTTATAATCTACAATATTTTGATAATCTGCAAACTTTTAGGTCTCCGAAATAACTGGGAATTTTAAAAAGTGAATATTGACCACTCTGGTATAGCAATACTCTTGGTAAGGGCTTTTAAAGCTGTGTTCAACATGTGACTTCTTCTTTACTTTCTAGATTCATCAAATATATTAAGGTCCTTACAGTGGCTGTTACTAGCAGGGAATGGCTTAAATAAGATGTCTTCTAGTTTCCAAAGGCTATTTATTACTAGTAAGCCGATTGTGATTTATTTTTTTTTTAAGTCGAAGCAGCTGGTTGAGAATTGTTATGAAAATGGATTCTAAAACAGACACTACATAAAAACTAAGATCTCTGTAGGAGGCACAACAATTAAACACTTTTGGCTTCCAGAAAAGATCTTCAGAAAGATACGAAAAGCAGAACAAGGGAGGAAAAACGTATAAGAACGGGTTATGAGTGCTACATTAAACAAGAGTGAAAACAAACAAACAAAAAAAGCAAAAGTCGCTGTACACCACGTACACCGTAAAACCGTGTCTAAACTGCTGCCAGGTACCCCAATTTCCCTCCCACGTGCTTTGCGGAATTTTCTAGAAATTCCCCAAAGCCGGACCCAAACAGGCCTAGCCACGTCAAGGGGCACATGAGGGACCTGAGGAACGACAACCCGGCAGAGCGGCGACAGACCCCCGCTGGGGCAGGACCCCCGGCACGGACCTTTCTCAGCCACGCGCAACCGCAGCGCACCATGACCGCGAAGGGGCGGACTCCCTCCGGCAGAACCCGCGCGGACTCGGGGCGGGCGCGCCGATGACGTCACTGCTGGTCGCCGAGGTGACGCCGTGGCGGGCCGGCGCGTGCGCGGGGCGGGGTGCGCGTCCCCGGGTGGGGGAAAAGGGGACGGGAGGGCGCAGGGTGGGAACCTGAGACTGGCCTGACTCACACAAAGTGTTAGGGTCGCCGAGGAGACTGTGAGGGGCCAGAATTCTCTCTCACTGGAAAAGCCAAACGTGTGAAGGACACGAAGACCCTGCAGAGTGATCTGTAACCGAAGGTGAACCTCAGGAACCAGTCACTAAAGACTTGTGATCCAGACGTAGTGGAAGAAGGGCGAAGATCTTAGTCTGTAAGGAGAATCCTGTGTGTGGTGGCGACAAACCAAAAACCCCAACCTGGAACTGTCATCATGTGAGATCAGGAGATTACCGTTCCTTAGTTTGGGAAGAGGTTGGGTATCAGCCGCCTTCACCTCCTCCAGGCGCTCTCAGTGACAGAATGTGGCCAGGCCATACTAGAGGGGTCTCCCCACACTGCTCCCTCCTGATTTTCCCTCACGAGATTTATCAGGTTTAGAATCCGCCCCGGCGGCCTGTGACTCTCTCAAGGTCACCCGCCAGGGTGCTGCAGCGGTGAGGAACTGTAAGAAATTGTTAAGTTCTGTGTTCAGTGTGAGGTGTTAAGTGATACATAGCAGAAGGCCCCGTGCCTCCAGGCCTCTCCTCTAGCTGGCACCTGGCAAAGGTTTGCCACTGAAAATTAGAAAGTTAGGCAGTCTGCTACATGCCTGAGCCCTAGGTTAGAAAAGGGGGCAGTCTTGAGTCCCAAATTATTCATTAGGAAGGGAGCAAGTCCTAATCTGTGGAAAAAGAGGATTTTCACCAGACCAACTGATTTTAAAACAAGCAAACAAAAAGTCTTCTTGTGCAAAATCACCAAGTATACATATATAAAGAGTGCATTCTGATTATTGTGACCTTTCACCCCCTCTTACGTACTTTGCACACCAGTTGCCTCTTTGCTACAGGAATCTCCCACAGTCGTGTCCCTCCTATGATCCTTTGAGACCCACTGAGTTTCATCACAATTTCCTGTGACAATGGCTTTGCAGCTATGTATTGAGCCTGAGTCTTCCTCATGGGTACACACTGAAGACAATGACAGAATTCATCATTAGTAGCCTCAGTAGTTCAAGGAGGCATAGTGCCCCGCAAGCCCTGATTCCTCAGCTTTCTGACCATGATTGATTAATAGACCCATTGCAGGCAATCACGGAGGTCCTGTTTGCCATGGTGCTGCCATGCCCAGAAGACAGAATCTCCTAGTCCTTCCCCGTGTCTTCCAGGTCTTACATTCTTTCTAGCCCCTCCCACTATGATTCCTGAGCCTTAGCATAGGCCACATAAATGTTCTGTTTAGAGCTGGGCATTCAACACTCACTGAGTCTCAGCACCTTGAGCAGCCACGAGACTTCAGTCACTGCATGACTGCAGAGAGAGGCTACTCTGATTAATGCTGGGAGTAGCATTAGCTTGATGCCGTGCCAGTTTAGCTAAAGAACAGCAGCAAGCTTGCCTCCCAGACTGCTACAGCCATGGATTTTGACTGCGTTTAAAACTACCATTTTGCAATATTTTATAATTTACAAGAAAATTGAAAAGACAGTCCAAATTTGTCTGGCATGTCCTAATGTGAATATATTAGGTCACCATCAAAATGGAAAAAAAAATAGGCTGGACATAGTGGTGTGTGCTTGTTATCCCAGCACTTGGGAGGCTAACGCTGGAGCATTGGGCTACAAAATGAATTCAAGGCTTTCCTAAACCATATAATGAGACCCTGTCTCAGAAAAGCAAGGAACAAGGGGCTGGAGAAATGAGTTAGCAGTTGAGAGCACTTGCTGCTCTACAGTTCTCAGTGCCCACATGACAACTACAACCATAAGTGTAATTCTTCCAAGGGACCCAAGCCCCTCTTTAGAAACTGAACACATGTGGTGCACAGATATACATGTAGGCAAAGCACCCATATACATAAAATAAAAATAAACAAATCTTTAAAAAAATGAGCTTGGGTATAGTATCATTAATAAAACTTCCAAGTTCTTATTTGTTGAGAATCAATTTCTTGCACCTGCTGGACATGCACATGACTGTTTAGATACATCCTAGCCATAGCACAAACTTTATTTGCCCTGACCTTTACCTGTCTCGGGTTCAATTACTGGACATGTATTTAATCTAACTAACACTTTAGAATGGATATATTTCAAAACATGGACAAATATAATTAGAATCAAGTGTACATTGTGTAATTTTATTAGCCAATTGACATTGAAGTTGTTTGACTTGGTTTCCAAATTTGTGGATTGCCTCTACCAATCTTCTGTTGTTTCCCTACCCACTCTGTATTCGATTCCCACCACTTGTCTATAGTACTTTGGGTTGCACTTGTACAAGTGAACCTAACAAGGTTTACGTGACTCAGGCCCTGGGCTCAGCAGAAACTGGATGTTTCTTGCTGGTTGTTAATTTATTTAAAAGAAAGATGATCGCTATAACGCTGACTCTCACAGCTTTATCTTTAAGACCTGCCAGAGCAGCACAGTAAATAGCCTCTGTTGGATGCTGTTCGAACGTTGTGAGTCCAGGAAATACTGTAAACTGGGCGTCTGAAAACTTAATATGAAATCATTTGAATCCTTGAGCACTAGAAGTACAGGTTTGCACCACCACCACCTGTAGCATGGATAATGAAAACCCAGAGATAGATACTGGGGTTCAACCCCCAAACCAGAAAAGCAAAACAGCCAAGTCCCTAAAGAAGTCTTACCTCTACCAAGGCTGGGTGACTGCAGGCTAAGCAGACTAAGCAGCTCACGCCTCTCTCTCTTCCCATTTTATATTACCTCTAGTGCTGGGATTTAGGGCGTATGACTCCCTAGTACTGGGATTGAAGGTGTAGGCCACCATCACTTCAATTTATTTCTGCATTGATTTTGTGTAGCCCAGGGTGGCCTTGAACTTACAGAGATCCATCTGACTCTGTCTCCCAAATCCTGGGAGTAAAGGTGTGTGTCACCATTGCCTGACCTCTAGTGACTTTAGCTTTGCCTCTGGTATTCGGGCAAGATTTATTTATCAGATTACAAAATATATACCACTACAATCACCCAACATAGAAATCTTTTATATAATTCTTATTAAGAAAAAAATAAGTACAAGCCTTAGTATGTAAGAAAACATGAAGGAAACTCCACAGAATTTTAAAATTTAGCCTGGGTGTCAGCCTTCCATCACAATAGAGTGTTAGAAGGTGGCTAATGACTCCAGCAGGGATCAGGAATTGAGCAACAGAAAGTCTCTGCCTGTGTTTAGTAAGGGATACACGTTTGTAGACGGCAATGAAGAAGGATGGATGTACAGCCCGTCTCTGTGAAACTTTACACCCACTAAGCTACAACCCGGGAGACCTGATTGGAAATCTCTTGCCCCCTATTATTCCCTTAAATCCTTCTGCTGGGTTTCCTCTGCCACTGAATTCGAGTGCTCACTTCCAGATGATGAGCGCCCCTAAGACGTTTTAAGTGCGCAGAGACTACACAGCTTTGAGACACTGTGTAGATTCAGTGCGTCAGTCCACTGGGAGGCTGCAAAGCTCATCATTTCAAGATCCACTCGCTAAGAAAGTTGGAGATTCGACTGACCATTTGACTGGGAGGCTGCAAAGCTCATCATTTCAAGATCCACTCGCTAAGAAAGTTGGAGATTCGACTGACCATTTGAAAACACGCCGAGCATAATTCTTCCTTTGACATACTACTTTCCAGGTCATATTTTTTAGGTTTATTAAATGAGCAAAATAATATTTTCTTGGCACCGGCTTTAGAGAGTAAGCAGTCTGGAAAGTCTACAGCTCTAACCTGTGTTTGACTCACGTTTCATTCTGAATCTGGGGGTGGAATGTAGCATCTTGATTAAGTCTTTTAAGATCTGGGGGTTTGGGTTGTACTTACATTTGATGGTGATGATGATGATGATGATGATGATGATGATGATGATAATGATGATGATGATGATGATGATGATTCTGACTCAGTTGCTTTATGTTGCATCCAGAATCTCACTCCTCACCAAGTTTTTTCTTTGTTCTACAAGACAAGTTCCTTGCTATGAATTCCTGTTTCTGATAAGGCCTCAGAGGATTCCTGTTCATGTTTTATTTTCTTTCATGATCCCCTTTCTCTCATTTCTCCCTTTTCCCTACTAGTATTACTATTTCTGAGTGTTCTAAACGCTGATTTTTTTTTAAATGCAGTTGGCTTATGTTAGCCTCTCATATCTGAGATTGCACTTCTTTTATGGAAATGTTTCCATAAAACTTTCCCCTAATGGGTTTAAACTTCACTCTTATTTACCAGAAATCATAAAAATTAAAAAGTGTTGCTTCTTATATAATAACCAATAATAGCTTAAAGGTACATCTTGACTTCTCCTTAGTTATCCCTGATTCAAAGTGCAAACATATTAATATCAGCTTGAGGACAATGCAGATTTGAAACATAAAAGAAAATTTATGTTTGGGTTTGTCGCTAGTAGACTAGGTTTGAGTTTCTGGGATTTTCATGTTGAAGCTAAGTCTCTCATGGGTGGTGTTTTGAGTGCTTGTCCCATTCCTGGGGCCTCTCATCTTGGCTATCCTGGCAGACAGACAGGCATTTGGCTGGATTTAGGCTGCCTCTGCTCTCCAACCTGTTGTATGACACTTGGAGGGATCTAGTTCACATCCTCCTCGGCTTTAGGCGTGGAGGACCTGAGAGCCCTAAGAAGGTGGTAATCATTTATAAACCCGAGTTCACTTTTCACACATTGTTTTAGTTTGAAACATCTACTTAGACACTTCGCTTGATGTGCCATCTGGAATTTGGCATTCAGTGACTGTGAAAATTCTTGTTTGGGAAAATGTGAAGTTAGAGGCTAAAATTAAGTTTTACTAAAATACACATTTGTAGGCAGAGACTACTCATTTGTTTCCACGTTACCCAGACCTGAATAATCAAACAGAAACTATATTAATTACAACACTGTTTGGCCTATTAGCTCAGGCTTCTTATCAACTAACTCTTACATCTTTAATTATCCCATTTCTATTCATCTGTGTGTCACGAGACTGTGGCTTTCCAGTAAGGTTCCAGCATCTGTTTCCTTCAGCAGCCACATGGCAGCATCTCTCGAACTCCATTGTCTTTCTCCCTGCATTCAGTTTTGCTTTCCTGCCTAGCTCTATTCTGCCCTGCTATAGGCCAAAGCAGCTTCTTTATCAACCAATGGTAATAAAACATATTCACAGCCTACAGAGGGGAATCCCATATCACACCTTCTTTTTTTGCTTCTCTGAGACATCAAAAACTTATCATTTATCTTTTCTTAATAATTTAGTATGGGTAAAGGCTAGAAAAGGTATTAAATTTTTTCTCTTTTCAATTTTATTAAAATAATATGTATTTGAAAACGATATCCCCCAGCTCTTTTTTCTTTTGAAATGGAAATGAAGCAATAACCCTCCAAATAAACCTCCAAGGGTTGGTCTCACACTGTAAGAACTGTCCTTGTGTGCCATTAATGTAACTTTAGACTTCTTTTCCAGCTGCATGAATTACCTCAATGTCAAGAATGACTATACCTGCTCATCAGTGAGATCATATCTCACAGAAATGTCATCTTCAAATGTTATTAATGTCAATTCCTCTATGCCAAATAGGAAATCCTATCCTAGATGAAAGATGGTTGTTTATCAAAGGAGTAATGCTGGGTTATTAGCTGAAGGGGCCTCTTCAGAAAAGATGAGCTACAAATCCACGATGGTGACTTAGAGGGCACAGAAGAGAAAAGCCAACATCCACCTCAGTTTTGCATTGCTTCCTCCTAAGATACTCCAATGGTACAACAAAAAGGCAAAGATTACATATAAAACATACCGTCAGTCCAGATACAAAAGGCTACAGGAGGAATAGAAATAGATAGGACATAAAATTGAGTAATCATGACTTCTTTTATTTTTTTAGTTACAAGGAATTGCCGCTGAATCAAAGCTATGATTCATCCAGTCCAGCACTTTATTAAAGTGGTTGCTGGGACACGGGTGGGACCAGGGGACATCATGTCAACTGGAACAAACAAGGCACAGAAAGACAAGTACCACATTCCTCACTTCGTCGTGGGATTTAAACCTGATTGCACAGACATGGAGTGAAGAACAAAAGTCCTTCTTTTTAGGAAGAAGCTGGGAAGGGCAGAGGAGCTAGGGGATACTGAGAAGGTAGGTGATGGGTACCAAAGCACAGAGGAGTGAAGTTCTAGGCATATGAGTCTACAATAATTAATTACAATGTATGTGCTGTTAGTTAATAAAAATTCAATGCTTAATGTTATGCTTACTTTCATATAATAAAAACAAATAAAAAGGGTTTAAAGAGATGATCAGAGTTTAAGAACACTGGCTGCTTTTTCATGGAGCCTCGGTTTGATTTTCCAGCACCCACATGGTGGCTCACAATTATTTCTAACTTCATTTCAAGGGATCTAGCTCTTCCTCCTTGTGTCTATGGGTACCAAAGTCACATTCATGTTTACATCTAAACATGCAGACCAACCACCTATGCATATAAAATTAAAAAAAAAGTAAACTTAAAAAAGTCAAAAATGAATGAATGAAAGGAGAAAGGCAGAAGAGAAAACATCGTCTGCTTCAATTCCTTTTTTCAGATCCAGCTTTCAGATGCAACCAACAACATAATAAACGTTGTGCGTGTTCCCCACCCGAGCCCATGGAAGTCTACACACAAATCTCCCATTCCATTCATGGGCATCCAAAAGTTCCATATAAGTTTAGAATAACAAAGAATTGTATCCACACGACAACGTGGTGGCTAATCTTGGTTGTCAATTTGACTGCATCTGAAATCAACTCAATCTGAAGTTGCTGGGCACTTCTATGAGGACCTTTCTTCATATTATTGGCAGCGACGTAGACTCACCCTAGATATGGGTAGCAGCTTCTGGCGGCAGGCCATACTAACAAACAGGGAAGATGGAAACTCTTCCTTTTGTCTGCTTGCCTTTGTTCTTGCTAGCAAGTTTATCTGTCCTGTTGCTATGGCATTCCTTCGTTGATAGTAGAACCAGCTCTTTGAGCTTAAAGTAGATTGAAAACCAGCAGCTCTCCAGGCCTTGAGGAGACATTCAGCCTTGTTGACAAAGCAACTACCAAGTTCTTGGCTTCTGTGGAATGAGGCAGTCACTGTTGGGCTACCCAGACCATATCAAGGAAACCAGTCTGATCTAGCTCCTTATTCTATCAGCTCTGTTCCTTTAGAGAGCCTTGACCGCCACATAAGGCTATTATCACCTACAATGTTTGTAAGTGTTTAATATTTCAATTGTTATATCCTAATAAAATCTCCTTTTCTTTCCTTCCCTGTAAAAAATAATGACAAAGTATTTTATACTAATGATCTTCTTCCTCCTCCTCTTCTCTTCTTCCTTTTTCTCATCCTCTTCTTCTCTTTCTCCTCCCCTTTGAAGAAGCAGGAATTGAAAATCTTTTCTTACCATTGTCCTGAACGTTTTCTCTTGTCTCAGAGTCAGTATTCTGTTCATCATCCTCTCCTATGTTCCTGGAAAAATAGTGCTGTTTTCCCCTCAATTATCAGACAAGGGACATTTTTTGCCTCTACAAGGTCCCTACTTGTTTCGGCCTCATTTCCTGCTCTCTTTACCAGCAAGGTCATTGAATTACACTTTGATCAATACATTGTAATTAAGGATTAACAGAGGGAATTGGAGGTGTGGATGTTTAAAATTAATGTCTTTCATTATAATGAGTCAGAAAGTCAATAGCTTGAGAAATTATTCTTCTTGTAGGTATTCAGCACGATTATGCAGTCATCCTGCCCCCACTGTGTGTGGAGGGCTCTTCTGGACTCTGTGGGCAGCGATGATGGCAGTAATTCCTGTGGGAGCGTGCTGTGCAAAGCAGAGGCAGGATGAACAAAACTTCGAGGGAGCACCTGGAGGTGAAAAAGCCGGGGGACAAGCGAGCAGGCGATTGTCTTGATTAAATCAGAAACTCTCTATAGTCAGCAGGAGGGTTCGGAAGCACTCAAGGACTCTGGCTGTTGAGATGCTGCAAAGTTCCTAAGAAGCTGAAACTTTCCAGCACAGACAGAAAAACCAGCTAGAAATACCTGAGTGCTCTTCATAGTGTATGACAATTACTAGAAAAGTCTCTAATAAGTGTAATTTTTGATCAATGATCTCGATGGGAAATGGCGCATAGTAATGTGCAAACAATCAGCACACAGACTTAGTGAAGACGGGCACCTAATTATACCATCAAGCCTGACTTTTGTGAAAGGGACCTTGGGGTGGAGTCAGGACCTAAAGTGACAAAGGGGAAGGGACAGATACTCTTGATCTAATTTGGGAATGAAGTGTGAGGACACTGGAAATGGACTGGGAACAAAATGATCATGAGGAATACTTTACTTCTGCTGAAAGTAATTTTAATAAAAATAATGAATGGCTTGAAAAACACGCTTGCTTATAGGATTTTTAAAAAGGACTTATTTTCATTTATTATTTGTGTGTGTGTGTGTGTGTGTGTGTGTGTGTGTGTTGGGGGGGGGCTATCCATAGAGACTGGAAGAAGGCACTGAAGTCCCTAGAGTTAAAGTTGTAGGTCGTAGGGGAAAGGTGCCAGCCAAGAAATCCACCCTGGCCCTGAAATTAGAGCCCTGACATCAGAAACATACCCTGGCTCCGAGACCTAAGCAAGTGAAAGAAATAATTTAGCCCTGAACCCAGAACCAAAGAAACATGCCCTGACTCTGAAAACAGTGCCAAAGAACACACTTTGTCCCTAGGGAAAAAAATACACCCTGGTCCCAAAACTAGAGCCCAAAAGCTTTAAAAGGATAGTGAGAGAGAAAAAAAAAATGGCTCTAAAATCAGGGCCATCTCTGTCCCTGACCTGCTAAACTAACCAATCCCTGAGCAGGGAAAACTAACCAATCCTTCTCCTCCCTGGGAAAACCCCGCCCCTATGAAGCCCTCTGGAAGCCCTATACCTGTTTGGTTTGCAGGTAGAGGAAGTCACTCTCCTGGATTCTTTTCTTCCATTAACTCTCTTGAATGACCTTCTTTTGCCAGAGCAGAGATGGAGCAGAGCAGATCTGAATTGTAACGTTTTTCGCTGAGGAAACCTTGCCTTAGCAGAACAGAGTTGCTACACTCTGGAGCACCAGAACCCAGCTCTAACAGCTCTGCTGGGGAAGCCCTCTCTGGCCGGTGCAGAATTGTTATATTGGGGAAACCTCGGGCCTTCAGAAGAGTAGCGATGCTCTTAAATGCTGATTCTTCTCTTCAGCTCCTAGAGGGTTAATTTTTGATTAAAATGGTCAATAAGAAGACTCTGTTAGTTATTAGTACATTTGGCTTTATGAACAATCAACCCTAAAGTCTAAACTCGTGCAGGCTTTACTATGCCTTCCCCCTTTTTGAGAGAGAGAGAGGACCTCACTACATGTATGTAGCTCATGGTGTCCTACAAGTACTAATTCTTTTGCCTCAGTTTCCCTAGTGGTGGGATTACAAATGCACATTACCAAAACAGTCTTAATGGCCATTTCGGGATGTGTTGTGTGCTTTTGGGTTTTGCCATTGTACTCCATTTGGCCAGATCATTTGTACCCAGTTCTCCAAGTGCTGGGGGAATTTCTAAAATGTTTGGCCTCACAGCAATCTAATGGGCCAATTGCATTCCGTTGTCCTTCTCTGGAGACTGTCCAAGCAGATTGGTCTTGATCTTCTTCCTTCATTGATCCCGGTTGCCGTTCAGGGTTTTCCTAAAGTTGAGCACAGTGCCTCCAGTCATCTAGACTTTCTGTTGTCAATGTACACCTTCTGGCAGCAATGCGTGTTTCATCAAAAGAAAATCACCTCAAATCTAGTTATATTTCTAGGCAGTTTTCAGAAATTGCAGAAGGCTAAGGGTCAGCTATCATACAGCACATGAATTCACCATTTTGACCTGCCATCTTCTTCTCCCTCTTCTGTGTTCGTCAGTGCCATCCGAAGCAGATATGCTGGAAGGGGGTCTTTGCTCCCCACCTCCTGTAAGTGCAGCCAGACACCAAGCACTCTCTTCCTACCATGGAAAGATGTCATTCTTATGCTGTCTTACACATCTTGAGAAAGAATGTAATTAACATATACAAATTTGGAGCCATAAACATAAAGATACCACAGGTGACCACTTTCTGATTGGCTTTAAAGCCCACACCAGAAGGCAGAACTCAGTCTTGATGCTGTTAACGGGGCCAAAACCGTGGGGCTGGGTAAGCCCTAAGCCCTGGGAGAGAACCTACTGCTGTTAGTTTGCTAAATGGACACAGTAATACACTGCTCCTTAAGTTTTCATCTTTAATCTCAAAGATTAGTACATTTCCCTCACCAGGGAAGCTTCTTTTCACAATAGAGTGATTAATACAGAGGTGCACAACTACTCAATCTACAGAAAATTAAGAAAATATAGAATGTTCAACTCTACATGGGATCACTACATCACGGGATGGGTAGGAGGAAAGATCATAAGAGCCAACAGCAGTGGGCATCTGCAGCAAAACAGTGTACCAGACACGACAGTGAGTACCATGGCACACATGAACTAGCAACATGTATAATCGCAGGCTCAAGACCTGTACAAATATCAAGTCAGCCTAAACCCCTGTCTGTGTGGAGGAGTGGTTCATGAAGTTCCACCACTAACTGAGGAGCTACTGACCGCTGATGGCTTCTGGGGGAAAGAAAGTCTTCCAGAATGCAGCCTTTGGGGGGCTTAGATACCCATGCACACCAAGTGCAATTCAGTGAATTTTAAGAAAGAGCAACATGAAGTTGGGAGAGAGATACTGTTGGGGTTAGAGGAGAAATTGGAGGAGAAAAATGGAGATGGCTTTGATCAAAATGTATTGCAGAATGTTTAGGTTTTCAAGACAATAAATGATCATGTGCTTGCTATGACTTAGATTAAAGTGCCAATTATGGTCTAATATATGTAATCTACAGCATCCCTAGTACTTCATGAAGCGGGTTACATGTGTGAACTTGACCATGAGTTGTCCAAGAATTTGGTAAACGTTTCTGGGTGAGTCTGTGAGTCTGTGAGTTTCATTTTGAATGGATTAGTCTTTAAAATGGCAAATTGAATAAAGCAGATTGCCTTACTGTTCCAGTCAGTTGAACGGGCATCACCTAAGCCACCAAGGGCCTGACAGAACAAAGAAACGGAGAAAGGGAGTTGGCTTTCTTCCTGACCTCGTGCGCTGGGTCTTTAGTGCTCTTCTAGCTCTCAGGCCTTAGGAGTCAGGCTGGAACTCTACCGCCAGCTGTCCTGAACTTCTAGCTCCACAATGCATGACTCAGTTATTCACGTTTATATCTTTGTGTGTGTGCGCGTGCGTTCTGGTTCTTTGGAGAACTTTAATATACTTGCTTGCTCACCATCACTTGATATTCTAAGACTTACTAAGTATTTTATCTGCTAGATATGAATTAATATCCCATTGTACTTTTAATTTGTACTTACTTGCTTCTGTGTTCATTTTTTTTTGTGTGTGTGTGTTATCTGAGAAATGTCTCTTTAAAACCTCAGATTTCAAGATGGGCAGAGGTAGCCCATGCCTTTGAGTCTCAGGACAGCCATGGCTACACAGAGAAACCCTGTCTCAAAAAGCAAAACAAGTGAGCAAACATAGAGATCATAGATTTCTATTGGGACATTTACCTTTTTCTTGTTGATTCCACAGAAAGTTCTTGTTTTGGCTCCTAATTACAAGTGCCTTGTGATTATATATGATGAAACATCCTATTATTTATAATTAAAAAAATCTTTGTTTTGAATTTTGGGGGAGGTATTAGAAATTGAGCCCATGGCCTAAGGCATGGTAGGTAAGTATTCTGAACTACAACCCAAGCCCTACTTTTTATATTTATTTCAGTATCATAACAGTAATTCTAAATTAGTTAAACACTACTTTCTTTTATCTTTACCATTAAAAATATTCCCCAACTTCAAATCATAAAGATATTCTCAAGTCTTAAAGTTATGAAATTTCATTTTTTACATTTTAATTTTTAATATCCCTGGGATTGAATTTGGTGATATTATGGGGAAGTAACCTAAATTAAATTTTATTTTCTGTGGATCACCAAGCCCCAGCTTCATTTATTGAAAAAGCCACTGTTGTCATATATATTTTGCAATAGTTTATATTTCAAGTATTTTGTAGTGATATAAGGGGAGTGAAACAATCAAGGAAAAGAACTGGAAAGGGGAACACCATCTGTTGCCTGCCTCTTATGTTTTATGGCTATTCTATAAAACATTTGCAATATCTACACATAGGTATAGTAATTTTGGAATGTTATTTTAACAAAGATATAGGATTTCATGGTTATTTAGCATAAATAATAGCTAACTCATTTTAGAAGAAACTAGTAAATAGCTAACATTAATTGGAAAGTACAAGAAATTGCTTCCTTAAGGCACTGTGTGTGTGCGTGTGTGTGTAGAATCATGTGAAATCGGACAGCAGTTTCGGTTAGTGAGAGAATTCCATGGAAGAGTACAAACTTCAGATTTTAGATGAGGTATTATATAGCAAACTTTTGATCTGTCTATTTTGAGAGCCCGTGAATAGTTGTGGACTGAGACACCCGAAACACTGGAGAAATATATTGGCGTGAGATGGATTTGTATGAGTCCTAGAAACTCTGGTAACAAATATTCCCTTTTTATCAACTCTGTTTTATGTAGGAGTTGGTCCTGGAGGCAGAAGGGATGCAGGAAGGATTTAAGATCAACACACGAACGGTTAGCCGTGCTAAACCTCCACGCATGTGAGGAGGAGACCAGGAAAGAACTGCTAATACTTTTACTTGATGAGGACGTCTTTTTAGTGTAGCGGAAGGGACAGTGAATTCACCTCCATCCTAGCTCAAAAAGTTGCGTGCAAAGGAGACCTGCCTAAAGGGAACAATGGATAAATCGGATTTTGGCTTTATTTTCTATCCCATCCCGTTGATATTGTCATGGAGTTTGAGCATAGGAAACAGGCATAACCTCCCATGATTGTGCTAGCGATGCCCCAAGGCTGGAACCATAGGCATTAAAACCGCAGGCATACCATAAAAGAGACTTTCTGAAGTCTTCCTTCTACTGAAGGCTGCAGAACACCGTTCCCAGAGTTAAACTGTGCTTAGGTACAAGCGAGGTCATACTTGAGTTAGTGAACAGGTTAATGTTCATAATTTAAATGGTGATTAAGCTGGAGGTTAGACCCCATCAGGGAGGCTTAGGATTTTTAACAGGTCTCCAGCCTTAAGAGAATTTTCCTGTGGACACAGGCGTGGTCGTTGGGTGTCTAGGGAGAGAAGATAGTTCGGGGGATGATGACTGCCTACCGGCAACACGAGTCTCAGAGAACAGAATGAGGGAGCCAGAAAGAACGACAGATGTGATCACGGTGGAGCCAAGCCCGGGTAGGCAGTGGCAGGAGGAGTGGCGGCCCGGGGACCCCCGAGGGGGCGTGGCCATCCACTCCGTGGGCTTGCTCTGTCTAGAAAAGGAGCGCGGTCCTGCCAGTCTGTCTCTGGTGAGGAGCGCAGAGCAGAGGCGCCAGCTCAGCGCAGAGCTCCACTCCCAACCCCTGCGGGGTCTTGCAGAACCGTCTCCACCTTCCTCCAGTTTCCTGGAGTGGGACATCCTGAGCCTGCACTGACATCTCTGGTTCCCAGTCAGGAGCTTGCACGGACACGACCGGTCCCGCAGCCGGAGACACATTCGGGTACCATCGTGCTGGGACGCGCCACGGATATTCACGAAAGGTACTCGGTTCCCCGGTTCCTGGGAAGGGTTACTCTTCTACGTCCCATCCAGGCGGCCATAGGTGGAAAGGGCGTTGGTCGGGACACCAACCAATTGCGGGGGAGAGGGGAAAAATCTTGGAACTCACTCCTCACATCCATTTTAGGATTGTCACCCGCACTGTGAGCTCACTCTGCATGCAACCTGCACAATTACCTATAGTGTAAAACGACCGGAATATTGTTTAAATTTTTCTTTCTTAAAAAGAAAATAGTTTATTTTAATGAGGGGAGGAGAAAGGCAGCATGCAGAAAGGAGATGTCTTGGGTTATGGGCTCCAGGTTCTTCACCGCATCTGTCTGATATGACTGTTGAGGTGGCAGAGTGTGTAAGAGCATTTAGAGAACCCACAGTCTGGAAGAACTATTGGCAATCTATTGGCAAGTTAGTCCCCGATCTTACCCATGTGTTCTAGGTCGATTTGCTGAGGAACCAACTGACAGGGAAACTTTGCAGAGAAGCCAATAGAACAATGCAATATTTGCTGGGCAGTAATTGACCCTGTACCATCTCACACTAGCCTGTACCCACCTTATTTTCTGCTCATTTTATGGATATAGCTTCATCTCTAAACTAGTCCCAAACAACTTAAGAGAAGTCAGGATCCACAAGACAGGAGGGCTCAACAAATATTTTTCAGTGGAAAACAAAACAAACAGGAATATTTGAGATATCAAATGCCATTAGGTAAGTAGATTTCTAATAATTCAATTAAAACCCAACAAAACCTCTCATAACCACATACAGAATGAGTTACACTTTAGTCCTCCTGGACAGTGAGACAGGAGAGCACATCACTGAAGAGTGTACTAATCTCTACAGGGGGAGAGACATCACTGAAGAGTGTACTAATCTCTACAGGGGGAGAGACATCACTGAAGAGTGTACTAATCTCTACAGGGGGAGAGACATCACTGAAGAGTGTACTAATCTCTACAGGGGGAGAGACATCACTGAAGAGTGTACTAATCTCTACAGTGGGAGAGACATCACTGAAGAGTGTACTAATCTCTACAGGGGGCAAGAGGGAATGCAAGTTTTTAAGGTTTCGTGCAGCTGTGAGGGTCTGTGATGAAATACACATCACATCTGCACAAACATACACTAGATTTGAGGGAGTCTCAGACTTTTGGTTGTCAAGCCAGAATTCTAATATCCCTTCAAAGGAAGGTCTGAGAGTCATCAGCTCAGAGGAAAACCAACAAATACACATTCACTATAGCATTTTTCTTTTGTGTGTGTGTGTGTTTAAACTTCTCCTTTTCCTCTCTATAGGATGGGTTCTGCTGTAAGGAGATGGGTCTACCTTCCCCTGGGCTGCATCATGATGTTCAGTCTCACGAACGCCAACTTTGAGTTTCAAAAGGGAGTGCTTGCCAGCATTAGCGCGGGCATCACAGAAGATGTGGATCTTCAGTGCTGGAACACATGCTCTCTGACACTCATAGACCTCAAGGAACTCAAGATAGAGCACAATGTGGACGCCTTCTGGAATTTCATGTTGTTCTTGCAAAAATCTCAGCGGCCCGGGCATTACAGTATCTTCTTAAACATAGCTCAAGACTTCTGGGACATGTACATAGACTGTTTACTTTCAAGGTCTCACGGAATGGGCAGAAGACAGGTGGTATCTTCCAAGTATAATTTTCCACAGAAAATGAATAGAGGTGATTTGAAGGTATACCTGCGGAAATAGCGAAGTGGCATTATTAAAAATTTGATATTTAGTACTTCTGGTTATTTCAGATTTATCTAGCTAGCAAATTTGTCTTGTTTATTTTCTTATAATAATTATAAAAATAAAAGAATAAGAAAATTATAATTTTCTAATTAAAGTAAATAATGTTTACATTATTTAGAAATCATGAGAGTGATTGATTATAAATGATCTTGGAATATAAATATTGCTAGATCATTAAAATCATCTTATTGCTTCCCCATGAGTAGTTCATAAGAAAGTCATACAGCTCTGTATTCATATTGTAAGACTTAAATACCAGGCTTGTTGCAGCCTTTTGAACAAAACATTTTCAATTGGGTTGCATAGAAGAATGGAATCTTATATTAAGAAATATTAATTTTCCTTGATACTATAGAACTAGATTATAAAACATGTTTTACATTTAGGAAGGAAAACACAAAAAATACCTCAAGCAAGATGCCAACTGAGAGCAGAATCCTGTTAGTACTTGCCAAATCAAATCTCCTGTTGTAATTAAAATTCTGATTTTTAGTTTCTTAATCTGGTGATTTTCTTTCTCTAGCTATATAATTGTTTTATTAATAGTTATTGGATTATTTGCATATATTTAAGTAACGTCAATAATATGTTATTTAAAAAGCATTTTGTCAAGTTGCCTTTGTTTTGGAACTACTTCACATGAAAATATAATTTTTTAAAACTAATCAGTGGAGTGAAGTTGTAATTAATTTTATAAAGTGTCTGGTACCCTAATATTGACTTTAAAACTGTGCCCCAACTAATGCCAGTATCTAAAATTACATTTCAATACTAATTCATCTTATTTATTAAGACTAAAACCTTTACGGTACAGTTCTTTTTTTTAAGTGTATGGACATGTTTCCTGTGTGTGTGTGCACACGTGTGTGTGCACTGTGTGTGTGCAGTGCCTGCAGAGGCTAGAAGAGCACATTGGATCCCCTGGCATGGGGATTACAGACAGTTGGGACTTACCATGTGGATGCCAAGAATTGAACCCAAATCCTCTGGGAGAGCACTCAGTGCTCTCAACCTCTGAGACATCTCTCCAGCCCTGTGGTATAATTCATAACATCACAACATTCAAAAAGGAACAACAACTAGCCGGGCGGTGGTGGTGCACGCCTTTAATCCCAGCAGTCGGGAGGCAGAGGCAGGCAGATCTCTGGGAGTTCGAGGCCAGCCTGGTCTACAAGAGCTAGTTCCGGGATGGGCACCAAAGTTACAGAGAAACCCTGTCTCAAAAAATCAAAAAAAAAAAAAAAACGGAACAACTAACAAAAATGAAGAAGCTACAGTTTAGCAAAGCACAGCATGATGGGCGTTTTGCCTAGGCATATGTCAGTCACTTTTCATACTCACAGTCATTTTTATATTATTTACAACTCACACCCATATCCATCAGCAGTATCAGCTTTAAAGGAATGTGCCAAACCCATGAATGGCACACAGTGGATGAGGAAATTGCCGTGGTGAGGAATGGTTTCAGAAAAGTACCAATGCTATAGTAATGGCTTGATCCTATGCTTCAAGTCAGTACTTCTATAATAATGACTTCACCCTATGCTCCAAGTCAGTACTTCTATAGTAATGACTTCACCCTATGCTTCAAGTCAATACTTGTATAGTAATGACTTGATCCTATGCTTCTTCAAGTCAATACTTCTATAGTAATGACTTCATCCTATGCTCCAAGTCAATACTTCTATAGTAATGACTTCACCCTATGCTCCAAGTCAATACTTGTATAGTAATGACTTCACCCTATGCTTCAAGTCAGTACTTCTATAGTAATGACTTCATCCTATGCTCCAAGTCAATACTTCTATAGTAATGACTTCACCCTATGCTCCAAGTCAGTACTTCTATAGTTATGACTTCGCCCTATGCTCCAAGTCAGTATTTCTATAGTAATGACTTCACCCTATGATCCAAGTCAATACTTGTATAGTAATGACTTCACCCTGTGCTCCAAGTCAATACTTGTATAGTAATGACTTCACCCTATGCTCCAAGTCAATACTTGTATAGTAATGACTTCACCCTATGCTTCAAGTCAGTACTTCTATAGTAATGACTTCATCCTATGCTCCAAGTCAATACTTCTATAGTAATGACTTCCTCCTATGCTCCAAGTCAATACTTCTATAGTAATGACTTCATCCTAAGCTTCAAGTCAGTACTTCTATAGTAATGACTTCATCCTATGCTCCAAGTCAATACTTCTATAGTAATGACTTCACCCTATGCTCCAAGTCAGTACTTCTATAGTTATGACTTCGCCCTATGCTCCAAGTCAGTATTTCTATAGTAATGACTTCACCCTATGATCCAAGTCAATACTTGTATAGTAATGACTTCACCCTATGCTCCAAGTCAATACTTGTATAGTAATGACTTCATCCTATGCTTCAAGTCAGTACTTCTATAGTAATGGCTTGATCCTAAGCTTCAAGTCAGTACTTCTATAGTAATGACTTCATCCTATGCTCCAAGTCAATACTTCTATAGTAATGACTTCACCCTATGCTCCAAGTCAGTACTTCTATAGTTATGACTTCGCCCTATGCTCCAAGTCAGTATTTCTATAGTAATGACTTCACCCTATGATCCAAGTCAATACTTCTATAGTAATGACTTCACCCTATGCTCCAAGTGAATACTTGTATAGTAATGACTTCACCCTATGCTCCAAGTCAGTACTTCTGTAGTAATGACTTCATTCTATGCTCCAAGTCAGTACTTCTCTAGTAATGACTTCATCCTATGCTCCAAGTCAATACTTTGGGGACTTGGAAGGTGGCTCCAGTTGGTAAAGTGTTTGTGGTGCAAACATAGGGCTAAGATTAGATACTCAGGCAGAGGAGCATGTGTTTGTAAGCCCAGCACTGGGAAAGAGGAGACAGGAAGATCCCTGGGCCTTCCTGGACAACCAGCCTAACAGAATGAGACTCAGTGAGAAGCCTGATCTCAGGAAATGAGAGAGTAGTAGAGGAAAATACCTAGTGCTACCCTCTGCCCACTCCCAGCACTGCCCACTCCACTCCTGCCCACTCTACCCCTGCCCACTCTACCCCTGCCCACTCCCATTGCTGCCCACCCCACCCCTGCCCACTCCACCCTCTGCCCACCCCACCCCTGCCCACTTCACCCTCTGCGCACTCCCACCACTGCCCACTCCACTCCTGCCCACTCTACCCCTGCCCACTCTACCCCTGCCCACTCCCATTGCTGCCCACCCCACCCCTGCCCACTCCACCCTCTGCCCATCCCACCCCTGCCCACTCCACTCCTGCCCACTCTACCCCTGCCCACTCCCATTGCTGCCCACCCCTGCCCAATCCACCCCTGCCCACTCCCACCCCTGCCCACTCCCACCCCTGCCCACTCCCACCCCTGCCCACTCCCACCCCTGCCCACTCCCACCGCTGCCCACCTCACCCTTGCCCACTCCTAGCCTGTATCTTTGACAAAAAGGCCTATAAACTTGGTGAGGTTTCTAAGTTCCAAAATGAGAGGGACTCAAAGCAGTTTGAAGATTTTCATATTTACAAGAAGAACCAAAGCAGATGTTTAGGACATTTCCACACTTTTCCAGGACAAAGAACCAATAGAAATCTGCCCTATAGATTTCCTGATTGGCTATTGTGAAAACATTGTGAAAAACATTGTTTTCAAGTGTTTTGATGATTATGACACATTTTTTCCCTCTGTGCAAAATGATATAGGCATAATCAAACTAAATATAAGCAAAAATAATACTGGATAAAAATGTCTGATAGTTTGACGTGATTCAAGAATAAACCTTGAAATAAAAGGGGGTGTATTATCTGAGTTTGAACCAATCCCAAATTCTCATGAAGTACTACTAGGGCTTTAATAAGGGTTTATACACATACACAAATATAAGGAAAATACACGGACAGCAGGATAAGAACCTTCAGGGCTAAAGAAGGAACAGACCACCTGCAGTGGCACATGCCTTTAATCCCAGTATTTGTAGTTTGGTGGCAGAGGCAGGCAGACCTCTGTGAGGTGGAGGTCAGCCTGGTTTACAGAGCAAGGTCCAGGACAGCCAAAGCTACACAGAGAAATCTTGTCTTGAAATACAAAAAAGAAAAAAAAAAACAAACCTCTTAGCTTTTCAAATATGACTTGACAAGTAGCTTTAGTGAGGGTTCTGTTTCTGTGAAGAGACATTATGACTACGCCCATGGCACTCTTATCAAAGAAAACACTTAATTGGGGTTGACTTGCAGTTTCTGAGGTTTCGTACATTATCAACAAGGCGGGGAATATGACAGACTGCCGGCAGGTGTGGTGCTGGAGAGGGTCTGAGAGTTCTAAATCTGGACCTTCAGGCATCAGGAAGAGCGAGCTACTAGTTTGAGCTTCTGAAACCTCAGAGCCCATCCCCCAGTGACGTGTTGCCTCCAGCAAGGCCACACCTACTCCAAAAAGGTCACATCTAATAGTGCAACTCCCTAAGAGTCTATTAGGGCCATTTTCTTTCAAACTATCACACAGGTATTATTTCATGTAACCGAATATTGCATATACCAGTTGGGTGGGAAGCAGAATGAGACTGTAGATCAGCCTGCCTCTGCCTCCCAAATGCTGGTATTAAAGGCATGTGCCATCGCCGACTGGCAAAAGCAGTTCAGTGACATCAAAAAGCTGAAAGAATTCCAGAAATGGTGTTGAGCAGCAGGGGTATGGAGACATACTATTTCTCTTTCTTTCTCTGTGCAGAGTTATCTGATGAAGTCAGCTATTTTTTTATTTTTAAGGTCAGCAGTTTTGTCATTTTACTACTGCAGACTCAAAACCTGTTTCATGGATTTGGGTTTATGCACAGTTCATTTAATGTAATGCATAACTGGTGAATTTCCAGAGACCTTAAGGGTACAAACCAGCTAATTCTGATTCCAAAACACAAGTTTTATTTACTTGATTAGTGCACGTTTCAGTTGGAAAGCTTGGAATTTCGTCTTAGCTGACTCATGGAAGAAAATACTGTCCACCCCTGAGGCAGGGAAGCCAAGACAGCAAATCCATTAGGAATCCAGAGGAGCACGAAAGCAGAAATGTTTATGATGCTATCAGAGAGGTGGACTCACTGTACAGTGGCTGGAACTGTGCCAGACAAACACGTTAGAGATCTGCCTACCGTCTGTAAGGTCTCTGCAGCAAGCACTACTACTGCTTCCCGTCAGCGAAATAAATTCCATGTCGTGCAAAGCTGCTAGAAAATAGTAGAAAATAGCCTGTCTTATTCTGTCATCTCCCTTCCTAATGAGGAGCAGAGCAGTGATCAGGCTAAGGCAATCTGGAGATAGGACTACGTACTGTGTGCAGAACTGGTGCTCAACTGAGTCACATCCATTTTTTCTGTAATTGTTTATGTTTATACCATGGTACTTGTGTCTTATAACTGGAGGAAAGCATTAACAATCTTGAAGTATTTATATTCTAGCTGCTTTAACATGCTGTCCTTGCTCAATGTCACATGCATAGTATCTTGTGGGCTGATTCTTCTTTTTGAGGACAGTGCCTTGTGCATTTGAAGACCTCAAGGGAAAGGCTGCAAGAGTCAAGGCCAACATCACTAACTCATTTCCTGAGGTGTTGATCATAATAATAAGCTATACATGACCTTGCCGTTGGGGAACTAAGAGTCTGCAGATGTTCACAGTCTACAGATGCTGAGAAGGTTCACTGCACTCAGCTCTGGACATGAGGACTGTGGTGTGTCAGAGAGAAAGGAGACACGATTTGGTGCTGCTTGTTTGAACATCTCCCGCCGTGTTCTGTTTCCTTACACACTGCTTGTCACTTCCACAGTAGGGAAATAGCACTAGAAATAGCTTCAAACCTTTATTTACTTAATTTTAAATTTTTATCTATTGTGTGTGTATGGGAGTTTTGACGGCATGTATGTCTATGTATGTGAGTGTCTGGTACCCGAGGGGAGCAGAAGAGGGATATGATCCTCTGGAACTGGAGTTATAGATGGTTGTGAACCACCATATGGGTACTGGGAATTGAACCTGGGTCCTCGGGAAAATTTATATATTAACAGTAAAGGCATATGTAGCTGTATTTTTATTTTTGTCATTTAGCTTGTGACTAACATTTGCATTTTATAATAGATACATTTATTTTCTATTTTCACCAACATAATTTTGTTGCTCCTGGTGTTCATGTATCTGTCTGATGACAGCACCTTGATTCCTGACTCCATCTAGGAATTTTAGATGATTTTGGACTGTTTATGGCTCCAAGAGCAAGGAGTACTCAGATCTGGCTAACTTCAAGGTGAAGAGCTCCAGAGTTGTCATTTGACCAATCAAGGATCCCAAGATGCGGAGAGTGCTGCACAAATTGTTGAGAAAATGCACCCACTCTTCTCCATCAGGAGAGTGTAAGGCGGACTGACGGAAGGAAGCCTGAGGCAGTGTCGGCCTTTGATCCAACAGGGCCCACAGTCTACGGAACTCAGGAAGGACTTAACTACAAAGTCCATAAAAATGTCCTTTATGGTAGACTATTTGAAGTAGTTGATATATAGCCAAAAGTCCTAACTGATAAACAAACTTTACAATTTCAGTTAAGGGACCAACAGTTTTTCCAAAGAGAGTGATGACCACTTTTCCGATAGATATGTTGATGTTTTTCATAAAAATAAACTGTATTATCCTGACTTTAATTTTATAATATTTTACTAAAATATTTATTCTACATTTTTGCCTTACAATTGTATACAAATATACATTTAGCAGAAAAATGGTAAGTAGAATTTATTTCAGAAAGGTTCTGAAGCACGTCACATAGGGGCATTCTTTTTTGGCTCACTCAGGGGCTTCGCTTTCACCCGCTGCAAAGCTCCTCCTCGAATAGGCAGCTTTTTCAGAGCAATGTCTGTGTCAGCCAGAGGTCCTCCCAGTAACCGGGCAGGAGTGCTTTCCACTGTCACCACCCGACCAGAAGGGACCTGGAACAGGAGAAGACAAATATCTAAAAGTCTACTGACAAACATTTTGTAAGAGAAAAATCCCACATAACCTGTGGTTTGCTTTGAGAAAGATTCCAGGTATAACAGAGACAGTGTGACAAAAGAGAAAGATAAGGACTTTGGGGACAAGAAAGCAGGCTTGAATTATTCTGTCACTCGTTATTTTTGTGGCCAGGGACAAACTAAAATCACTAAGAAAGCTGGAATGTGCACAGGTCTACTGCCAGGCAAAGGAGAACTGTGCTTGTCCTTTGAGCAAGATGCGACCAATGCACTGACCAGTGCTGGCAGCAACCTCTTAGGAAAACCTGGGGAGCTGTGTCTGCTCTAACCTCGCACTGCAGAGTAGGGGGAAAAAGGAGGGGAAAAGTATTTTGGAGCCTTAATGATAGAAAATTGGAGCAACAAAAAGCAAAATATATGAGGCAAAAGTTCCCATAGAAACAACATTGTGGCAGCCTAAACTTCACATCTATTAAGAAAGAGACGTGGGGAAAAATGACCTTACCGTTGTGTTAAGACCTTTAATAACTGTTTGGTGATATATTGCATTTTGTGGCCGTTCACTGTATTTGGAGGATTCTATAGCCTTTTCCTGGAGCCTTTTTGCTTTCTGAAGGTTTTTAAATTAGAAAGAAAACAGTATTAATTGCTAGTAAAACATGGTGGATGGTGCTTACAGAGAAGGAACATTTACTCTCCTCATGCTGCTGCTTACAGAAATGGGATCCTTCAATAAGAAGGTTCAGAACGGGGAGCAGGGCATTCTGTCCTGAAGACTGGCTAGTTGTTGTGTATACTGTAGTGCTTTAAAAATCCTGCCTTTGCCGGGCGGTGGTGGCGCGCACCTTTAATCCCAGCACTCGGGAGGCAGAGGCAGGTGGATCTCTGAGTTCGAAGCCAGCGTGATCTACAAGAGCTAGTTACAGGACAGGCATCAAAAACTACAGAGAAACTTTGTCTCGAAAAAACAAAACCAAAACAAAACCAAACAAAAATAGTAAAATAAAAATAAAATAAAAAATCCTACCTTTAATGTTTTAGCATTTGATGTTCTGGCCAGGAAGTTTTGCCATGATTTGTTAGCCAGTTCTCTCTGCTTATGTGTGGCCTGTATCTGGAACAGACGAGAAAACGAGGAAGTTCAGTTTCTATGAAACATACCAGAGGGCTTGGAAGTCCCAATTTTAAAGGAAGTGCCTCCATTTTGCTAAACTTAAAAATCTGAGGCTGACTAAAAAAGTAATTATAATATATTACTTAATTTTAAAAACAGAGGTGTTGGGAGATACAAGCCATTAATTTGAGCACTATAGCATCAGAGGCAGGCAGAAATCTTTCAGTTTTAGGCTAGCCTGCTCTACAAAGTGAGTTCCAGGATAACTAGGGCTACATAGAAACCTTGTCTCAAAAATAATAAATAAAAAAGTCTTAAAATAAAAAGAAGGTAACTCACTCTTCACGCAATGTAAAGCAGACTGCTGAGACACGTGAACACTAAGCGTTCCCAGCAAGACTGAATGCTTTACTCAGTTCCTGCTTATAAAGACATTACAGTCTAGAGAAACCTGAACACGGGATTTAAAGAGAAGGTCATAGGTGAAAATAGAGAGGTTCAGACAAAATTAAACTGTAAACTATTTTCATCGTGACTGTAACCATGTCGGCAGTTTTGTGAGACTGCTGGCTTGGCGTGATGCTGTGGTCCAGAGGGGAACTGCTAATCTAGATCTCTGTGTGTCTTAACAGGCTCACCATCAAATGCATGATCAGAGGAGACACGCCATAGGTGTGTGTGTGTATCATAGACACATGCATAATACCATTATAAATACGATATTCCTAGGGCTACTTAAGAACTGCTTAAAAAGTGGGGACAGAGGTATGACAATAAAAATCAGTCAAAGTGACAAAGGTTCTGTAATTCAAAAGAACTAGTGGTCAAGAGGCAGTTTTCTTCTCAGTTCTGAGCAGATCAACAAGCTTACAGTAATACTCATGTCATAAAAACTTTGAGCAAGCAAAGTTTGAAGCAATTAGCTGTGGAGTGGCATTGCCCAGTGAATGGACACAGGTCCGAAGCTGTAGACTCAAACATTCAATTGTCTAGGAATGACATTGTTTAGAAGCCGCTCCGATGGTCAAACAAACTACGCTGCAGTTTCTCACCTGTGCAAAGCTTTAGGGAAAGGCTGTTACTTTCCAGGTTCATTCTCTGTAGCTAAACCAGGCCAGTTTACATAGGCATGTACAGACGCAGTGCCCAGAAATGTTTTGGAATTGAGGGGAGGATGGATGGCTAAGTCTATAGATGGCAAAGCAGTAAAGGTCTGTGACAGAATGAGGTGTGAAAGACAGGTTTATCTTCCTATGAAGTTATGTGCTCCATTACAGATAAACTCCCAGAATATATTAAAAGTATATATTTAATTTTTTATTTTATGTGTATTAGTGTTTTGCCTGAATTCATAGCTATCTGAGGGTGCTGGGGCCCTTGGAACTGCAGTTACAGACTGTTGTGAATTGCCATGTGAGTACTGGGAGTTGAACCCAGGTCCTCTGGAAGAGCAGTCAATGCTCTTAATGACTGAGCTATCTCTCTGGCCACCCACCCCTCAAAGTATATATTTAAGAAGGTTATAACTTTTAGAACCATGTTGGGCATGGCTAAGAAAGTGTGTCAAGATCTCTTTCCTCTGTAAAATATATGACTATGGAAATCAAATTACAGGGCTGGGGAGATAACTCAGCCAGTAAATTGCTTGTGTGCAAGCATGCAGGCCTGAGCTCGCATCTCCAGAATCTATATAAAAAGCCTGGCATGGTGGCCTATGCCTGTAATTCTACTGATGGGGAGAAAGAGACAGAAGGATCTCTGGGGCTTTCTGGCTGTCAATCAGGCGGAATCGGTGTGCTCCAGGCTCAGAGAGAAACCCTGTGGAGAACCGTTAAGAAAGATACTGAATGTCGCCAGCCTCTGGCTTCCACATTTATGTGCACAGAAATGTGTAAATAAGCACACACCACAAATACACACAGAAAAAAAGAAAACAGGAAATTAAATTATAATGCAAAGCCAACACTGATAACAGTGATTAGATTTTAAACTCTTAACTCCATAGTTTCCTTTAAAATTGCACAAAGACATTGAAAATAACTATTAGAGAAAGTAAAACAATTCAATGCTCAAATATTAACATATAAGATAAATCCATTTTATGGATAACTTCATCTACCTCATGCACTGAAATTAACAACTTGGGCCTCAGAGCTTAATGGTAGCCTCATCTTACTTTTGCGTATACTCTCTGCTCGTTTTGCACATCTTGGCGTGCTTGGCTTTCAATCATCTCACTTTGCAGGGAAGCGACCATCTTTCCAATATTTTCTGTTGCTGCTGTAATCGACTCCAAAGAATATTTATCGAAAGTAACTAGTTTTAATTTTTCCAATTTTATTTCTTCACATACTTCATTCCATATTTCTCCAATCTGTCATGGCAAAGTTTAAAGTGAGAAATTTAAATTAACAAACGTAAGGGAAACAATTTTACATAATTCCTTAGGTAGTGGTTATCTTGTTAGTGTTTAGGCTTTTCCTAACTTACTTCTCAGACACCAGCTCCATCTGAGAATTCTGGTTTATAGTTACTTCCCCTCACAGCTGCAGAAACTGCTTGGCCTTCTGAGGCATTGATGCTATTGCTCCTTACAGTCATACTGAAGGCTAGTCCATGCTGAGTCTGGAGAGACAGACGAGGGCAATCTGGGAACCTGGAATGTGGGACTCCTACAAGAGGGATCCTGGTCTTCACCTACTAGCAAAGGGATATACTTGAATCTCAAGCTTTTACTCCACAGTTTCACCATGCTAAATCTCCATGTCATATTCTAAAAGTAAGGTACTAGAGTATATTGCAAACTAGAGAAAGAGTTATATCATCTAAAACAGGAATACAACTGGATTTTGTTTTCATTTGAAAAAAGACTTCTTTATTCTCAACATCTAAATACATAATATTAACAGAAATAAAATGTTCACTTCAGATTTGCCTGAGATTTCAGAGACATTTATTTACTCAATTAACTTGGCAGAGAACTAAGTAACCTAGTCACTTCTAAGTGTGATTTGATTAATGACATAAAGAAATTATAAAGAATAATAACCAATAATTTGCTTAACTTTGGCTCAGCTACTTTCCAAAGAGTAAAGACTCTGGTTTTAAAATCCCATTAGTCTTCAAAATGACTCTGTAATTTTCACCTTCTCTTCTAAGCTAAGGGCTGGACTTACGGAGAATTCCATCCATGCATATAATGTATCTATCGAGTCTACATCTATTCCACGCCTCAGTCAACTATTCCCCCAACAAACAGCCAAACAGCCAAACCATGGACTCCCCCTAGTGCTGTCAGTGTGAGTGTGGGCATGGGGCCATCTACCGGGGCACGAGGAGCTGCTCCAGAGACCTGTCCCAGCCAAGCAGCTGTCAGGAGTGTAGAGCTCCTCCGCTAGCGGTGAGATTTTCCTACCACCTCCCCGCTCCGCGCTGGGACTTTGGTTTTCTCTTGTACAAGTTTTGTGCATGCAGACACAGCCACTGGCCAGTATATATTATGACTACTCTGTTCTATGTCTGGGAGGATGCGGCTCTGTCGGCTGCATAAAAACATCTTCTCATGGAAGAAATCCAAAGAATGGTTTGGGGTTTTATATCACAATCATAGGAAAAATAGAAAAAACACTAGAGTGTGTAAACAATTGTTATGGACACATCTTTTATTTCTAAATTTATTTTTATATAATAGATTTTAAGTTACTAAAATGGTACTTACTTTAAAATCAAGGTATCTATGTATTATACAGAGGGTGACAAAATCTTCAGCAGATAGGCCAGGTAAGTTTTCAAAATCTATCAAAGTTTGTTCAGAGAGAATTATTTTAATAGGAGCAAATGATTTCGAGATTCATATTTCTACTATAAAAACAAATGCAAACAGATATTCCCACAACCAATGCTTTGGCAGGTTATCCTTACACGGTCATTAGCAAGAACTCATTCTTTCTAGACGGTCAGAGAGCATTTACTATTAGAAGCTAAGGAGCAAATGAGAACTTTTCCCTTACTAGAAACACTGTAAAAACTGAGATGATTCAGAATGCTAATGTTCAAGCCTCAACATCTGAATTAACTGCTCATGGTCCCGCTACACACTGGAATTGCTGGAAGGCAAAAAAGAACTGCTCTTTGACACATTCCAAAATTCTAACTTTAGAAAACATTATTCTCCCATATATTCCTCCTAGGCACAGATGACCAGGACCCTGAGGTCACGAGGCAGCATGCAGTTACTACACAGAGGAAGTTGTGGGTCTCATGTATGTCAGTGGACTCTGCAGCAAAAGCAAGCGCGGCCACGCTCTTCACACAGAAACTCTTGGGGGTCACAGGGGTTGCTTACCCAGTTTTCCCAACACAGCATAGATTTTTGCTCTGATGTTCTCAGCGACATCCATAACTGCAATGGATGGGCAGTTGGCGGGGAGGGGCATGATCTTCTGCTTTTCTTGAAAACTAGTAAATAGCGGCTTCTTTGTATCTAACCATTGGGCGCCATGAAACACGGAGAGAAGAGATAAAAACGATAGTGACTATTTGATATTTTCTCTCTATATAAGAGATCAAAATATAAATATATATTTAAAATTTAAAACAAAAATATAGTGCTTTGGTCTTTCTTTTTTCCAAGTTCTAGGAATCCACCCCAGGTCTGGCAAGCAAGCACTCTATAGCCGAGCTCCCTGCTACGCCGCCATACCACGGATACCATGAAAGCATAATCAGAGTATTTTCCATTCTGCCACAAAACTTATGGCTTTCACTTTTCTTATTTATGTAATATAAAAAAATTACACCTACTCTGGGCATAATGGCATATGCTTTTAATCCCAGAAGCAGGGAGGCAGAAGCAGGTGAATCTCTGTGAGTTTGAGGCCAGCCTGGTCTACATAGTCTCAGGACAACAGGGGCTACATAAGGTGATCCTGTCTCAAAAGGGAAAAAAACTCCACAGCTATAGTTTTAATTTTTAAAAAGATTTATTTATGTGTGTGGGCCTGGGTGTGAATGTCTCATGTATGGGAGTGCCAACAGAGGCCAGAAGAGGGAGCTGACTTTCAGAAACTGGAGGTACAGGCAGTCGTGAGTCGTGTGACCTGGCTGCTGGGATTCAAACTCAGGTCCTCTGGATGAGAGCAAGTGCTCTTAACTGCTGAGCCCTCTCTCCAGCCTATAGCCATATCTTCTCTAAAGATAAAATTTTAATGTAAAAAAACTTGTCAATTTAAAATTATAGATGAGATGATGTCATCAATAGTGGTACAATAATTTTGATTGGTGTCTATAAATTATGCCATAAAGAGAAAAGCTGACTGATGGTGTTTTACTTCAAAACATAGATAGCAAAAGGGAGACAGAGATCATCTGAAGTAGCTGCATTTTTAATAACAGATGTTAATAAGAGTTTAGCTAAAAAGACAATTTGAGTGTGAAAGGCTCAGAAGACATAGCATGGTATTACAGACTCTACAAGTAGATTTTACTCTGATTCCATCAACCTCAATAGAATACAGCAGTAAAAACTGATGAATATTTGACATATTTTTACTACATATCAATTTCTTTTGTGTAAGAAAAAATATAGAAATATCAGTATACAAAAGACTGTAAATACTGTTGTCAAACTATTTATACATCAAATTTTATTGGTAAGTGTAATATCATTAAACCAAGTCTTATAAAAACAAGAAATCCAAATACTTATTTAGGGAGCATCATTAATTTCTGAGTTAAAGAATATAGTCAAGCTGGGTGCTAGTGGTGCACACCTTTAATCCCAGCCCTCTGAGGCAGAGGCAGGCAGATCTTTGTCAGTTCGAGGCCAGCCTGGCCTACAAGAGCTAGTTTCAGGATAGGCTTCAAAGCTACAGAGAAACCCTGCCTCAAAACACACACACACACACACACACACACACACACACACACACACACACGTTACTATTATTTGAATACGTATTTAAATACGTATTCAAAGAATAGTCAAATATCATGTTTTAAAATATTCTATAAAAACGAACCAACTACTAGCTTACTTAATTTTCTTCTAATTATTCACAATTTGTCATTTTCTTAATGAGAGAGAGAGTAAGTTAGAGACAACCTACATTGCTGCTCTTCAGGCACTATCCTCTTTGCTGTTTGTTTGTCTGTCTCTGAGACAGGGTCTGTTTGGCCTAGGATATGAGTTTCTGTGGATCTGACAGTGCCAAGATCAGGCCTGGGTTGTTTTGTGGTTCTGAGGTAGAACTTGGGTCCTTCAAGCCCTTCACTGACAGAACTAACCCCTCAGATCCCAATTACTTACAATTTATGAGAGAAAGTCTTCAGTATCTTGCTGGAAGAACCCTGTAAAATGGTGTAAGTATCCTCATACTCCTATATTCTTTAAAACTCTAGGGATACACCTCTAAATGTTTCTACCAAAAATTATGAACACACTTACCAACAATCTTGCCATTTTTATCCCGTTTGACTCCCAGTTCCTTTTCCTCCTTCCTCCACAGTTTAATTAGGAGACTAGCAGCAGTGAGGTCTTTCTTCCCTCGCCAAGCATTGACGTGAGCAGACGTTTTGGGATTGTCACAAAACTCAACCATTATTCCAAGGATCAGATTACAGAATTTTTTTTGGTTCAACTTTGCAAGGAAATAGAAAATGACAAAAAAAAGCCAATAAATACTAAGAATGACTGTCTTACTGAAAGGGATACTTGGATTATCAGCCAGTTCCTTCTGAGCTGTTGGGCGGTGACAGTGTCATTCATGACCATTCTCAAATATTAAATTTAAAATAATAAACAGATTTAAATAATTCTTAAGTAGTCATAAACACACTTTATAGTAAAAATTTGGTGGAAATGGAGTTTTCAAAAATGAAAGGCTAATATATATACATATGTGTATGTATATACATATATATACACACATATAAATGTATATACATATATATACATACATGATCATCAGTAACAGATCACTTGTGAGTATAGGATCATTCCCATTTACATTGCTTTACTGAGGGTTGAAAAGATTAATATACACTTTGTTATCAAGAGATTAACTGATATAACTGTGACAGTCAAATATGAAAAACCTTAAATTGATGTGTAAATTTGTGTTCTATCAGTAACTATATAAGAGTTTTTAAGAATTCAAGAAAATTTCTCCTACGATCAAGCACACATATTTTATGTAGAAAATCCCATCTAACCCTAACTTTGAAGGTTCAGATTTGTACATTTAACTTGGACCTGTAGCTAGTAAACCAGAAAAGTGCCAGCTGGGACTAAGACGTCTTAAAGGAGGGAGGCTTATAGATCACAAGTGAGATGAAAGGGACAGGGCATAATGGAAATAGGAAAGAGACAGAAAAGATGGGGAAGAGAAAGAAGTGATGAAGAGTAGAGAGGGAAGGTCTATAAAAAAGCTATAGGGAACCCTACTACTTTGTAAGCCAATAAAACATGTTAAGAGGCTGGCTAGATGGCTCACTTACTGTGGAATAATGCTCATGTACACTGTAAAGATTTGTCACTTGTATTTCTTTAATAAAACACTGATTGGCCAGTAGCCAGGCAGTAAGTATAGGTGGGGCAACCAGACTAAGATTTCTGGAAACAGGAAAGGCAGAGACACAGTCATCAGCCAGACACAGAGGACATAAGTTAAGAATGCCTCACTGAGAAAAGGTACCAAGCCACATGGTTAAACATAGATAAGAATTATGGGTTAAGTTGTAAGAGGTAGCTAGTAATAAGTCTGAGTAGTAAGCCACAGTTTATAATGAATATAAGCCTCTGTGTGTTTCTTTGGGACTGAACGACTGAGGGACCAGAAGGGACAGAAACTTCTGTATACAAATGGTACCCAAATGTTTAGCAAAAATTTTCATATAAAGTCTGGGAAAGCTTAAAAAAAAGAGGAGTGGGGGCTGGAGAGATGACTTAGTGGTTAAGAGAACTGACTGCTCTTCCAGAGGTCCTGAGTTCAATTCCCAGCAACCACATGGTGGCTCACAACCATCTGTAATGAGATCTGGCACCCTCTTCTGATGTGTGGGCATACATGGAGGCAGAATGATGTATACTTAATAAATAAATCTTAAAAAAAGGGGGAGTGTAGACAGACAAGAACAGAGTCAAGCACAGCTTATAGGTAACCATCTTTAATAGGCCCTGTTTCTTGGCAGCAAGTGGAGGCACGATCCTTTAAGAAAGGCTTCCTGACAGTATTAGCAGCAAAAACCACATGGCAGTTCTTTTAAGAGGCCCTGCCACCAAACACTTAAATGGTGTTTATGAGCAGCTGGCATCAGGCTTCTTGGTGGTGGCATGGACCTAGAAACTCCACAGAGTTGTGGCAATGAATGTGGCTCCTGCCAGTACCTCCATCATGAAGCTACACTTACAAAAAGCTAAGGAATAGGGTGCAGTCAGCTGCTAAAGCTGCAGCTTTAATCCTAGCCATATTGCTTAGCATATTAAAGACTCATGTGGTCAGAAAAAGAGATATACAGTAAATAAAAATTCAGATGAGATAAACCTTTAAATGGTTACAGGGTATTTAAATATATATGTAGGCCTGGGAGAGAAAAGAAAAAGAATAGAGAAAAAAATAAGAAAATAAGAAAAAAATAGTAGTTGGGTGTGGTAGCAAATGCCTTTAATCCCAGCACTTGGGAGGCAGAGGCAGGCAGATCTCTGTGAGGATGAGACTAGCCTAATCTACAGAGTTTAGTTCCAGGACAGGCAAAGATATACAAAGAAACCCTGTCTCAAAAATCTAAAAATTAAAAATTATAAAATAGAGTAAAAAAAGTCACATAAAGATGGAAAAAACACAGAGAATCTGGATACTATATGTTATTGCTTGTCTTTGAATTGTTTGACGGCTGAGGAAGAGGTAATAGCTGCTAAAAGACATTTGATTACAAATGCTGCTGGATTAATCCAACCTATATATTTTGAAAATGTCTTGACTTCAAAAATTTAAGTTAAAAGTTAGGATACTGGGCTGGAGAGTTGGCTCAGTGGTTAAGAGCGCTGCCTGCTCTTCCAAAGGTCCTGAGTTCAAGTCCCAGCAACCACATGGAGGCTCACAACCATCTGTAATGGGGTCTGGTGCCCTCTTCTGGCCTGCAGGCACACACACAGACAGAATATTGTATACATAATAAATAAATATTAAAAAAAAAGTTAGGATACTTTGGAGAAGAGGTTTTGTTTTTGTTTCCACAGGAAACGAGAGGCCATGGATTCATTCTGGGTCAAGAAAAATAAGGTTTGATGAAGGAAAACCCCCTGAGAAATCCCCAATAGGAGCAGATGGCCCAGATGATCTAGCATCTGTATTAGAGTTTCCTCTGAGTTCGACACCCAGAACAGCTTCAAGACTGCTGGATGAGATAATCCAGTCTCAAAGAAAACTCCAGTCAGGACTTGACCATAGTTCTAAATTTTCTTTCGGTCCCCATAAGATTATCAGTGTTCCCAATCAGCAGGAAAACTACGCCCAAATTCCCCCAAAAAATGGATTATGGATGATTGTCTTTGTTTAGAGTGTTGGTTACAAATTGTTAATGGATAATGGTAAGGAAAAAAGGTAAACAAAGGTGATTAGATTCAAGGTTCTTGTTTTGAAAAGAAAATAGAAAATGATACGGGATAATGCTCTTATACACCATAAAGACTGCCGATTGACCAGTGGCCAGGCAGGAAGTATAGGTGGGGCAACCAGACTAGGAGAATTCTGGGAAGAGGAAAGCTAGAGATGCATACATTAGCCAGATGCAGAGGAAGAAAGATGAGAATGCATTACTGAGAAAAGGTACCAAGCCACATTGCTAAACAAAGATAAGAATTATGGGTTAATTTAAGTTGTAAGAGATAGTTAATAATAAGCCTGAGCAATAGGTCAAACAGTTTTTAATTACTATAAGCCTCTGTGTGTTTATATGGACTGAATGACTGCAGGATTGGGCAGGAAAGAAACTTCCATCTACACTCAGTGGTTAAGAACAATTGTTCTTGCAGATAGTCCAGATTTGATTACCATCGTCTACATGGTAACTCACAGACATCCACAGCTCCATCTACATGGTAACTCACAGACATCCACAGCTCCATCTACATGGTAACTCACAGACATCCACAGCTCCAGCTTCAGGGATCTAGTGCCCTCTTCAGAGCTCTGTAGGCAATAGGCATACACATGGTGCTCATACATACATGCAGGCAAAACACTCATATACATAAGATAAATAAGATAAATCTACAAAAAAAAAAACCTTAAAGCCACGTTTTTAAAGCCAAGGATGGAGATATCTGAATGGCTGGATGATGCTTCTCCTAGAAACTTCTGTTTACTAAACAGAGGACCCAGTGCCAGGTGAAGTACTTAATGAGTCATTGGCCAGTAAGGCCCCAGAGGTCCTCAAAACAATACATATTCCTGAAAGTCTTTCTGGTTGCTCTCCAGCACCAAATCCTATTGCTTAAGATCCTATACAGTTTTGGTTGCAAGATCTGCAGAGACCAAGCTAGAACTGAGCTGGAAGTCTCTGTCCTGCTGGGTAGCTTTTATAGTTCCAGAAGCCACCATGCAGGCTCCTGGGGAGACAAGGCATCAGTGGTCTAACCCAGTTATGAACCCTATAAACTACAGTGCTAACCTTCCAGGCAAGATGTGTCTGCCAGTGCAAAACTGGGATCATTTTTATGGAGTAACCAACAATGCTCAAACTGAATTTGAGGCATTCTCCACAAAAGGTACAATATGTATGGTACAATAAAACTGGATAGCAATCATGGCTAAAAAGATCATATGCCCGAGGGGTAACTTATCACTGTAGTTTATATATGTGTATATATGTATATGTGTATATACATGTATATAGCTAATATATATCCTAAGCATTGATGTTTACATTCATAGGCAAACCCTTTCATTCTTAAATCAAGAATCTTTTCTTTGTAGTCAGCAGTGGTGAATACAGGTATTCGTAGCTGTTCAAAGTGCTAAGAACAAGTGATAGTTGTATGCTCACCTTTAAACTGGATATTTATATCATTTCCTCTAAGGCATAGGGAACATCAAGGAAAAGGAAAGAGACATTAGAGGAAGTGGGACACAGGAAGAAGAGCTGCAAAATACTATCTTCAGAACATGACAGGCATTGCAAACATGACCTTAGAGTAGCTATGTTTGCCTGCACTGGACCTGCACCAAACAGCCTGTCAACAACCGGTCAGAGATCAGAGATGTACCCACAGGTGATGTGGGAGTGTCATATATCAATCTGTTGATTTCATTGGTTAAGCAATAAAGAAACTGCTTGGCCCTCATAGGTTAAAACATAGGTGGGAGGAGTAAACAGACCAGAATGCTGGGAGAAAGAAGCTGAATCAGGAGTCGCCATGATTCT
The DNA here is from genome assembly GCF_018167655.1 of Microtus oregoni. NCBI lineage: Eukaryota > Metazoa > Chordata > Mammalia > Rodentia > Cricetidae > Microtus > Microtus oregoni. The sequence goes on along the minus strand of NW_024543218.1, from coordinate 8,661,745 downwards.
CCCACTCCAGGCAGACGCAGGTTAAGATCATTCCTGGTAAGCCAGCTCGTGGGCTAAACAGATTATTAGAAATGGGCTAGTCCAGGTGCGAGTGTTAGCAGAGAAAAGGCTAGATATAATGGGCCAAGCGGTGTTTAAAAGAATACAGTTTCCGTGGAATTATCTTGGGGCATAAGCTAGAGCTAGCCATGTGGGAGCCCAGGTGCTGGGGATGCAGCCCCACCACTCTTACTACAACACACGGGACCCTATCCTTAACTGCTGAACTACTGATTACTGATGGATTCTGGGAAGGACAGCCATTGTCTTCAGTTGTGCACCCAATCTTGATTCTACCACACTTCAATGAATTCAGTTCCAAACCTGTGGCCATATAGATAGTCCTGATTAAAACCAAGGGGTCACAAAACCAACTAAGACACAAATATGGGAAAGAGATTTGTAAGGAGGAGGGAAGGACGACAGGACAGAAAGGAGGCAAGAGAGGGTGAGGGATGAGAGAAAGTACATGCAAGGAATTGTCAAAGGACAAACCTAATAAAAAAATCCCATCTACAACAGGTTCCACACAGTAAATTTTCTATGTGAAATATTCTTTGTTGACGACTCCTCTGCCATAGAAAACGTTTCTTTTGCCTGAATTGTAAATGCGGTCAGCTTCTGTAATGGCTATTCTTGTCAACCTGACTACATCTGGAATTAACTAAAACCAAATGACTGGACACACCCAGGAGGAATTCTTTTGGAATTAAATATTTGAGGTGGGAAGATCCAAGTCTAGTCTGGTTCTTTGAGGTGGGAAAACAAACTTTTTAATCCAGATCTTCTGAAGTGGTAAGACGCCTCTTTAATCTGAGCCACTTCTTCTGCTGGGGGCCCATCTAAGGACACGGAAGAAGGAAGCTTGTTCACTCGCCTGCTTACTCTTGCTAGAAAGTTCATTCCTTCACAGGCGTTCCAGCCTCCTTCCTCGGGATTCTGGTGTGCACTGAAGACCAGCCGAGACATCCGGCCTTGGGAACTGAACAACTACTGACTCTTGGACTTTCCATCAGTAAACTGGCAGCCATTGTTGGATTAGTTGGACCACAGCCTGTAATTCAGTCTGCTAAATCTTTCTATGTAGAAGATGCAGTCTATAAGTTCTCTTCCTCTAAAGAAGCCTGACTAACACAGATTTTCTTTATGATAGTATCACCTGCAATGGGTTTTAAGAAACTGTGATACACAGTAAGTGTTCCATACTATCTAACCCTTCTCAGCAGTATTATTGCACATTGAATAAATATTTTAGCAGAATTGTATTAAAACAGAACCTTAAATGAAATGAAAATTTTGTGGGGTTTTTTGCTTTTTTGGTTTTGATTCCTGTACTTCACTTTCAGGAGAAAGACACAAATGTCAGTGATTGAAGTTGGTCACAGCATTTGAACAGTTACGGACTAAATCCACACTAAGCACAATTTAGTAACACGATCATTGCAATCATGTATGCAGGCACAATCTAGGTCAATGTGTTTATATTCACATAAGCGTAGCATATTCCTGTGCGCACGCACTGAGCGCTTTTACACACCCACACTATGACACTCATTCAGCTCTCTTATACCAGGATGAGACAGCTACTGTTACTCTGCTTTTATAGATGAAGACATTATGAACGGAGTAATTTACAAATTCTCTTTCAAGGACATGATGGGACACAGACAATTTTTGGTATGCTTGTCAGATCAAAGTAGGTTTATTATTCTGTTAATAAGAAGTATGGTTCTTTACTGACTCGTCTGTGACTCTCCATGAGGCTTTGAGACTTGCACTGAAACTAAGTCATGACTTTCTTCCCTATAAAACTGACTACTCACCTAGTTTAAATAACCGGAACTGAGGGCTGTGTTCTCCACAGCTGCCAGCTGGTGACTCCTAGCTCATTCCGTTCACACCATAGGCCCTCATATTACCTCTGAGCTGCAGACAGTTCCATAAAAGGGTCATCTTTTTCCAGTGCTACCATAACTTTAATACTGGGGGAAAGCTAGGAGTTTTTGATTGGTTGATGGAAGTTTGATACAGGACACAGGGAAGCTTGTCATAAACTGTTCTCGGCAGGTTAATAGAGTAGTAGGAAAAACTTTGCAAACACTGACCTCCACAAACTGGAGGAAAGTTCAGATCCTCACTATGTAGTGTTTCTAGCATAATCTCCAGGAAAATTTTATTTAAAAGAATGTATCTGGCTGGGCATGTTGGCACATGCCTTTAATCCCAGCACTCAGGATGTGTAGACAGGAGGATCTCTGTGAGTTCAAGGCCAGCCTGATTTACAGAGTGAGTTCCTAGACAGCTTGGACTACATAAAGAGACCCTATATCAAAAGAAAAAAGCCCAAACAAATAGAAACCTTCAATTGCTGCATATGACTTGGGGGACATTTATTCACAAAACTCTGTTCTCTGGGACTTCGTCTGCAAAAAGTTAGCACGGACATATTTATCTTTTGTGTTAAAGTCCTGTGGAAACTACTTACTGCCAATATATCCAAAAGGAGAAAAATTCCTTCCTTTTCAAGAAAATAATCTTCAGAAGTATAGCATCCCAAAATGCAGCACCTTCAATGAAAAGAAGCCAGTCATTCCACAAACGTCACTGGAGTTAACCTGTAGACCCGTCTTCTGTCACAGCACCGCTAGGCAAGGCTTTACTTTACTCCTTTAAATCAAGTAGCCAGTTTGCTTTTACTTTATTTAGAAGTGTAGTTTAATTGTGGCATTTTTTTCCATGAACTTTTTGTGTGCATGTGTGCATGGAGGCTGGACGTTGGTGTCGGGTGCAGTTACAGGCAGTTAGGAGCCACCTGATCTAGAAGCTGGGAAACAACTCGGGTCCTCTGGAAGAGAACACGCACTTTTAACTGCCGACTGTCTCTCCAGCCCTAAGTTCAACTACTTTAAAAAACTAATACCAGCCGGGCAGTGGTGGTGCACACCTTTAATCCCAGCACTTGGGAATCAGAGACAGGCGGATCTCTGCGAGTTCTAGGTCAGTCTGGTCTGGAGGAGCTATTTCCAGGAGAGCTGGGGCTGTTACACAGAGAAACCCTGTCTCAACACCTCTCCTACCCCCGCCAAGATAAACTGATACCAATGAATTCCCTACAATTTCTTTGTTTCATGGGCGAGTTGCCTTTCCTTTCATGACACTGATGATTCTTAAAGACCACTAGTTGCGAGAATGATGATTTTTCAGGTTCACCTGTCTATCAGCTCTTTCATGGTCTAGTGCAGCTAAAATGCCTGACCATTCTTGATCACATTCGCCTTGCAGGTGACCTTTGCTAAAGTGTCTACTATTCAAGTCCGTGTAGACGTCATGGAGTGAAGGCCTGGGTCACTCCAAGGCTGCTTTTACTCTTCTCCTCAGGAGATCTGAGCTATCACTAATAATAGGGATGAGGGTCGTCATTAGTAACAGACTTTTATCTGTTTCTTCCAAGCACTAAAGACAGCTTGGTTAAATACGGCTTGGTTAAATACGGCTTCCTTCTGAAAACAAGAGCCCAAACTGGCTTGGGCAAGTATGTGGAGATTATACTGATTACATTATCTGAGGTGAGAAGACCATCCTCTGTGTGGGGCACCATTCTGGGCAATTTAAGAGTGGAAGAAACAGGCTGAGCACAAGCATGCACGCATGTCTTCTCTCTCTGCTCTTAACTGTGGATGGAAAGAGATTGGCTGTTCCAAGTTCCTGACACCTTGACCTCTCCTGCAGTGATGGGCTGGGACCTGAAATCAGGGACCAAACACACCCTTTCTCCCTTGGCTTCTGGTCAGGGTGTTTTGTCATAGCGTTTAGAGAAGAAGCAAAGTCAGATGTTTTCTCAGCTTACAACTTTTCAACCTTTATAACTGAGACAATTCCTATAATAAATATTACTTTCTATGTAACATTCATTTTATTACTCTGGAGAACTCTGACAACATTAGTGCATCTAAGTTATCAACAAAAGCTAAGAAGAACAAAGAACAAGGAAAAGCAATTATTGCACCAAATGTCCAGGTATATTTGAAAGGTGTAATTATTAAAACAACACACTCACAAAACGGTTAGAAGAATGTCAGTGGAACAGAGCAGAGGGCCTAAAGGAGCCAAAGCAGAAGTAGCACCTGCATACGGCAAGCAGATCCTTCCCTAGGTCACACCAAAGTGGAATGAGATTAAATCACAACAAGCTATTGAGTTTAGAAACAAGTGGCTTTTCTGCTTGAGTGAAGGGGCTTTGTTACTCCTCAAGCTCATGTTTAGGTCATCTGCACAGAGAAGACACCAACTCATCCCTCCAGTGTGATTCTGAGGGGAGAAAGTTCACAACTGTAAATTTAATTTTTGTATGTGAGGTCTTCAGCTGGTCACAGTCATACTCACCAAATGCTGTCTAAAGTACTGAAGAGAAGGACATTGTAGCCTAAGCCATTCTGTAACTTCTTGGGGTCTGTTTTCATTACATGAAGAATTATGTCAACTCCTTCAGTTCCAAACATTTCCTGTTGAAGAGAGTTGTTTATATCATTTCTTAGAATAAATATATAATTGTTCTTTTCTCTACCTCACCCTATCTCTTAAGTGTTTTGTTTGTTTTGTTTTTCCTACCAGAAAAATCATGCTAGCAATGGGGCGATGGATTGTTTTTTTCCAAGCTAGGCTTACTAGTTTCTAAACTAGGAATTTTAATACAATTAAACACTGCACTCATTTGGAGCTTGAGGGGTGACTCAGCAGTTGAGAGCACTATGGGTTTGAGTCCCAGAACATGGAGCTGACAATTATCCATAACTCCAGTTCCAGGGAATCGGAAGCTTTTCTCTGCCATCTGAGGGTACCAACACATACAGGGAGGCAGAACAGCCATACACATAAAATAAACAAACAAATCTAAAAAGTAGGTTCCTAGTTCTTCATTATTAATGCCAACCACTTTATGAGGGTATCAAACAATGTGCTAACTTAATGTCTTAACAACTTTTTTCTCTCTGTCTGAATAATGTAAATCATATAAAACTTGCCTATGACTTTCTCCACACTAGGCTGAATGCAATCTGGAGTCATGCCAAATGAACAGCAGCCATCAGTGTGTATCATGAAGTGTTATAATGTTCTCAGAAAAGGAATAAGTGGATGAACGGCCATGGAGCCGTCAGTGATTGACATGAGATCACCTTACTGTTTATCTCTCGCTGCCACACTGTCCTTGCTAGTTCCCATTTAGATCAAGATTACATTTCTAGACAAGCAGGCATGGGACAGAAAAGAACAGTACATTATAGGTCAAGACTTGGAACTAAACCCTTTCTTTTCTTCCTATTACCTCTCCTTAAACATCTATCCAGGGTGCTGGAGAGACAGCTCAACAATTAGGAGCACGAGTTCTCTTTCAGAGGACCCAGATTACATGACAGCTTACCAACACCCACAACTGTTGTGGAAGAATGCTCTTGTACACTGGAAACATTTGTCATTCGTATTGTTTTAATGAAATGCTGGCCAGTAGCCAGGCAGGAAGTATAGTGGGGCAACCAGACTAAGAGAATTCTGGGAAGAGGAAAGGCAGACGCAGTCAACACCCAGATACAGAGGAAGCAAGATGATATTGCCTCACTGAGAAAAGGTACCACGCCACATGGCTAAGCACAGATAAAAATTATAGACTAATTTATGTTTAAGAGTTAGCTAATATAATCCCAGCACTCGGGAGGCAGAGGCAGGCGGATCTCTGTGAGTTTGAGGCCAGCCTGGTCTACAAGAGCTAGTTCCAGGACAGGAACCAAAAGCTACAGAGAAACCCTGTCTCGAAAATTAAAAAAAAAAAAAAGAGTCAGCTAATAATAAGCCTGAGCTAATAGCCTAAACAGGTATGGGACCTGGTGGGACAGAAACTTCTATTTACACATAACTCCAGTTCCAGGGGATCCAGCGCCCTCTCCTGGCATTGAGTACCAGGCATGCATATGGTGCACAGGTATACCAGTGAACAAAACACTCATATACATAAAGTATATAAATATAAAAAATTTAAAAATCTATCCAAATTTTTCTAATTTTTGTTTTTCCAATTCTATCTCCTCCTGTCTAAATTATCAATTTATGACACTCAATAGTTCTACAGAGCTAATAAATATCAAAGGGAATTGAATTCTTGTTCGGAAATTCTAGTTTTAGATATAAAGACATTTCAAACTTCAAGTGATATTTCTGACACTACAGCCTAGGATGGAAAGCTATTTGGCTACTTTAGGTCTTGTAATTCTACTCCTAGGTTTTTATTACTCAGCAGAAATGGAAGCATTACATTCCCCAAAAGACTAGGTCAAGAATGTTCAGTGAAGCTTTAGCTTTAACCCATCCAAACAGAAACAGTCTAAGTGCCTTTGAATACGGTAAATAATGTACAGATGCTGACAGTTCATAGACTACTACTGAGCGATAAAAAGGAGTGTTACATGCAACAATATGAATATATTTCAGAAACACCTATTTCTGTCCGGATAACTGAAACACACCCAGAAGAGCAAACACTGTCTGACTTTACTCACATAAAGGATCGGCAAAACTAATCTGCAGGTAAGTAGACATGTGGCTGCAAAGCACATGAGTGAATGTGAGACCTGGATGAGTTTGTATGGAGAGATGCACACTACATGTTCCAATCTGAGTATTGGTAAATATGTTATATACGTTCACCAAACCTATTGAAATATATATTCAAGCTCTGTGCATTTTACTGTATGCAATTATCCTTTAATTATAGCAAGTATTAAAATTTAGTTAGGTTTTTAAATTTTATTTATTTACTCATTATGTATGTATGTGGGCAGTCGTGTGTCATGACAATTCTCTCCTCTGTCATGTGGATTCCAGAACCGAGACTCAGTTGTCAGGCTTAGCAGCAATATGTTTAGGTGCAGTAGTGTGTTTACCTGTAGCAGTGTGTTTAACTGCAGGCTTAGAAGCAGCGTGTTTAACTGCAGGCTTAGCAGCAATGTGTTTAGCTGCAGCAGTGTGTTTAGCTGCAGCAGTGTGTTTAACTGCAGCAGTGTGTTTAACTGCAACAGTGTGTTTAACCACAGGTTTAGCAGCAGTGTGTTTATCTGCTAAGCCATCCCAGCAGCCCACATTCTAAAAGATTAGGAAAAATGAAAACCATTTATGACAGCCATCAGGTGCAGGCTCACAGGGATCGCACACCTTCCTTTGAATGTAATGCTCGCAGAGCCCCGACAGGATGAGCAATGCGTCAGACTGGATCTCCAAAGCAATGGCCTCTTCCTTTTCATCATGTTTGCTTGCCATATTTTTAAAGATTCCTGGCATGAGAAAAATTGAAAAGTCTAATTATTAGATGTATTTTTGCTATTTACTGTTAAGAAACTCCCTTTTAAGAAGAATCTTCGGCTAGAGAAAGTATTTTATTACAGAGGGAGCTATTTTCATTGCTTAGTAATCTAGAAGCTGTGAACAGAGGGTGCTAAATGGATTTCTTAAGCACTTAGGTCAGCTGGCTCACAAAGAATTTCTACATACATACATACATACATACATATTACATACATACATAGCCCCATGGATATAGAATATCTCAATATCTATGGCAGTATCAGTAGCATTATCAGTGTTACACATGTAGAAATGTCAGTCTAATGGACTGTCACTAAATGATGACCTAGCAACTTCTTACTTTGACTAACAAGTTTTGTTTAAAAACATGTAGTTTCAAGCAACACCCCTGCCACATGCCATACAGCTGGGGCAGGCAGGACTCAACCAAATGCAGATGGGGGTTTCTAGCCCTGGCCTGCAAGTGAACTCTAGCTACAGGGCTATGAAGTGGCCCACCCCAGCATCCATCCCATCTGTGATCTGCTAGGTGGCCTACCCCAGCATCCATCCCATCTGTGGTCTGCTGGTTCTACACACTCAAAGCTGCAGGAACCCTAAAACAAAGGGCAACAGCAGGATGTCCAAGAGGAAACCCAGTGAGGGCTCAGCATCTATAGTGTGGCAGAAACCAGAGGCCTAGACCAGGCCAATGACTCTTTGCAATGAACACTTGCAAGTGCAGATACATGGATAACAGGGTTCACTGCGTGACTCGCTGTGTCACACTATAGCTCCATGATGAGATTTTTCCCTTTTTGTTCTTTTCTTTTCTCTTTCAAATTTTATTATATGGGGGGGGGGGGGGCGTTGCAAGGGCACAGGGTGGATACAAAGGGACAGGGAAATGAATGGGTTTGAGATGCATATTTGAAAGACACAAAGAATAAATAAAGAGAAGGATAAAAACATGTAATTTCATGAGGTAAAGATATATACTTCTGCAAATTTGTTATCAAAATGTCTAACTATAGCTGGGCGGTGGGAGTGCACACCCTTAATCCCAGTACTCTGGAGGCAGAGGCAGACAGATCTCTGTGATTTCGAGGTCAGCTTGGTCTACAGAATGAGTTCCAAGATGACCAGGCCTACACAGAGAAACCTCATCTCGAAAAAAACAAAACAAAACAAAACAAAACCCAAAAAACAAAATGCTAACTGTAGGTTGCCCTATCTCTCCCTTTCTCTGTAGTTAACTGGTAACAGATTTTGGAGAGCTCTCTAAGCGTGTGGTCTCCCTGCTGCTCTGTGTCTTCTCTGGGAGAGCTCTCTAAGCGTGTGATTGTACAAGCCTGCTAACTTGTGTTTGAGCCAGGAAGCCTACACAAAGTGGTGAAAGGAGATAAGTGACTCCACAAAGATTTCCTCTGACCTCCAAATGTGGATCGTGGCGCACACACACACACACACACACACACACACACACACACACACACACCATGCATACATACATATATATATATGTAAATTTTATATTAAAATTAAAAAGCCCACAGCACTGCACATACAGACACTCTATCCCCATGAAGGATGGAATTCAAACTCTGCTATTTACCAAAGATTTTTCCAACTTGTTTGCTGCTTAGGCAATCAACTCTCATCACATCGTCTTTCTAACCCTCGGGCTCCATTCACGCCTCTCCAGCACATTATCCTGCTTATGTTGATGCTGCACCTCTGCTCCTGACACCTCACTGCCTTGCTTTCGAGAACACCCACTGGAGCTCCAACCGAGACTGACCGAGTTGGAAAATAACTAAGACTCTCTAGCTTTACGGTTTCTGCCACTCACAGGTGCCCAGGCGAGGGTGCGAGATAAGACAGGCTTTTTTTTTTTTTTTTTTGGTTCTCATCAGGGCAAGGTTCCCAGCATTCTGACGGATACAACTTTTACTCTCTCTAAGGAAAAAGCGTATCTACACAGACACTGTATTTGTAGTGCACTTTCTACATTTTTGAGGATGGAACTTCTATAAAGCCCTGCTAGGCTGAAAAGGACAAGGTCCCTGCATCTAGAAATTCTGTAACAAAGAGCAGCTTTGAATAGAAGGAAACCGTCCTGGGAGAACTCGTGCTGATTGCTAGGCTTCCACCTAACAATTTCCTCAATTCAGGCAGGATTATGGTTTCTCTCTGGGCATACGACTGCATGTCCAACCACAATGGGGCATTTGGACTCAGTTTTGTGCAATGGAATGCACGGAGTTGTGATTAAAATGCACTTCCATGCTGAGTCGCCTTAAGCTCATCTAGAATAAAGGCAAATGTTTTCACATAACTCCGCTTTCAATTAATTGGTTTTTAAATTGGGCATAGCTTAAGTCCAGTAAGGGATTAAACATAAGGTCAGGCTTGTCTACACAGCGAGGCCCCTCCCTTCTCTCTATATATTGATATGTATAGATATACATATTGATAGATAGATATAGAGAAATGTTTGGTTTTTCTTGTGAGTGTTGTAATTCAAGGGCACTATTCCTCTTCTAATGATGAATGAAAAATATTTTAGTAAGTAGAGGATTCTTTGTTTTAAAAGCATATTGCAATTAGCAGGGCTTCAATTTAAACCTTGAATGTCCCTCAAAGGTCCATGTGTTGGGAAGTGGTGTAAGGTTTAGGTGGTAGGGTCTACTGGAAGAGAGGATGATGGCAACCTGGTCCCTTCTGGTTTCTCTTCCACTGCTAAGCTCTAAGAGAATGCTTTATTTACCACAGGTTCTAAAACATGAAGCCAATTCCCACGGATGGAGACCTGTGAAATTGTGAATCAAAGGATTCCTCCCAGGCGTCTGTCACTGTGACAGACACATGAGCAGAACACAGGGAAGCCTAGGCTCCTAACATGCTGCAGGAAGGCTTATCCGCCTACTGGGGTGTGGCCTCATAGACTATTTATCTGGATGCTGAAGCAAGTCCGGCCCTTTCTCTCCTCCCCTCCTGGTTCCCATTTTGCTGGTCCAGATTGTTTGGATCTCATCTCCATGCACCGTTTAAGCAGAGAATCCTGATTTCTAAGTTTTCCCCTAAATAAATGTCTATCTCTCAGTTCTGAGCCCGATATCTCTGCCTTCACTAACACACACTGCTGTAGTATCTGCACGTGACACTCTACATCCGTGGACACTGAAGTCACCTCTGAATCACATCCAATCCTAATCCAGTGGGAAGGCTAACATTTGTCATAAACTGCTACTTAGGGAGTGATGACGAGAAAAAGTCTTTCTGCCTTCAAACACACTTTTTCTTTCTCTTTCGCAATTTTGGCCTGTGGTTAGTTGAGTATGTGGATTCAGAAAGCTGGGCCACATAGGGACAACTCCACGACATTTACATGAAGTGATGCCAGAGACAGCACTTTCAAAACCAGGAAGAGGGAGGGCTGAGGGACTGACTATCTACTTTTAAATAATAAAGGGCAAGACAGCTTGAACTGGAAGTTGAGATTCATGAATTCTCTAGTATTTACATCACAAAAGAGACTCCTGGACACTGCTCTCTGTGCACCAACGCTCCAGTGTTCTAAATGGACCGGAAAATGTAACTTAGATCTTTTTGGAAAATGGCTCCACAGTGCTTGGCCAGAAGTGGTCATCTCATCACCAGAAATATGAAACATTACAATAGTTCCTTTAAATTAAAAAGATATTGTTGATGAAGTAGTCTCTAAAGTGTGGGAATAAAGCTTAAAGCATTGATTGCTGTTGCTGATATTTCAGTAACAAGAAAACTGGTTGGCCTCAACAAGATGGAAGAAAAAGCAGAAAACCTTTCAGGATGTGGTCACTCATAAAATCAATTTGTAGGAGAATATTTCCTTTGAAACTTGTAGAATTACAAACACCTACTAGCACCAGTGAGCTGCCATGTAACACTTTACCTATCAGTTGATGAATAACCCCCCTTTCACAGAGATCCGTGTTCACAGTCTCATCTTCAAGATAAACCATGGCTCTGAGGAGCCGCAAGGTGTACCGCATCTGTGCAAACTTGTTTCCACGGCCGCCTGTCCCATGAAAACTGTTACCGTGAATGAAGAAGGAATCTGTGGGGAAATTAATAATTGAATTTATAGCTAGAAACTTAAAGCATAAAGTGTTTCAAGTAAATGTTTTAAAACAAAATAACACATCAGATATTTTAAATATCTATACATTTAAACAGATGTTAAAATTCAGTAATGTTTGCTTGTTTTTTCTTATAGAAATATTATCCCTTCCCTTGCTCTTTCTAATCTCAGAATGAAAATATGCCTTTTAAAATTTTACCCAAAGGGATCAGTGTTTGTGTCTTTAATAGCATTCTTCCTTATCAATTTTTATGCTCAAGTATATTTTTAAGAATTGAATAAAATAACATTTACAAATTGAGGCTCTTCTCTCTGATAGACTATATTCTGGAGCCAGGGCTTCTGGCAAAAAAATCTAGATTTTAAATTTTATGAGGTTGTTTAAGGATTTGTGTCCAACTGAAGCCTAGATGTGTTTTCAGTAGCTAAAGTTGTATCTTGTACTTCGTAGATGCTCAATAAATGTTTGTTGAATGAATATATTAAACTTGTCCACATCCTTTTATTTCCTTCCTTAGTATAATTTTTATAGAGCTCTGATGGAGGAAGGTCATTGGCTAATAAAGGAACTGCCCTGGCCCATTTTATTGGTTAGAGGATAGGTGGGAGGAGTAAACACAACAGAACGCTGGGAGGAAGGAAGAGGAAGTGAGGTCAGTCTCGACAGCTTTCCTCTCGGGAGCAGATGCCTGAGAGAGATGCCATGCTCCTGGCTCCTGGGCAGACGCACGCTATGAAGCTCCGACCCAGGATGGACATAGGCTAGAATCTTCCCGGTAAGCGCACCTAGGGGCGCAACACAGATGATTAGAAATGGGCTAAATTAATATGTGAGAATTAGCCTAGAAGAGAATGGGCCAAGCAGTGATTAAATGAATACAGTTTGTGTGTTGTTATTTCAGGGGCATAAGCTAGCCGAGCAGGCAGCCGGGGTGCTGGGGACGCAACCCTGCCGCCCTTATTACAACAGAGCTCAATATAATAATTTAAATAAAATAATATATAATACTTTCAAGTGCTTATTAATTATATTTAAGATCTTTGTTACTATCTGACTTTGAAATCTCAATGATTCTAAAAGATTTGTTTTGAAGAGTCCACGAATAAGAAAATAAAAATGTAGATTCCAAAAGTGAGAATGTAGAAATAAAGAAATATAAAGTTATAAGTCTAGGAGAATGAGAACAGACTGTCAGCAGCTTTCTCAGCAGATCAAGGATCAGTCATTCACAGTGAGCTATTTTCTTGGATGTTTGGGAAGAAACCTCCATCAACATAGGTGATTTCATTTTACAACTGGCTGTTTTATTTACAAGGCCAGAGCTTCTCCCTGCAAAGTGAGAGTAGTATCCTGGTCATCCTTGATAAACGACAGATGTGAACTGAGTTAACCTTTAGGAGAGAGAGATACATGACCTCTGGGTTAGTCAATGTCTCTGTATGGAAAACTGACACCATTAAGGGGAGACATGGGGGGCGGCTTCAGTACACACTGCCTGGAGGTACCAGGAGAAACATGGATTTGACTAATGATATCTGATAATGGGGTTATAAAGTACGGCAGTCTGTATCTGAGTTTACCTTGAGATGGTGTAAAGAACTTTCTGCTATCTTCTAAGTTTCCAACCTAAGAACCAATTAATTCTAATTTATTAACTGTCTAGTATTACTAGCACCCCTTTTCTGACTAATTGCTAAAGACATCTGTTTTCTTGCAATTAGTGACTTTCACTGTAATCTACTCTAAAACATATTTCATGATAGCTGCCTGTTACCCATTGACGTTAAAACTCACTCCCCTACTAAGGTCTATGTTGACTGACCCACAGGTCAGAACAAGGTCGTAAAAATTCCTTTGTTCAGAGATAATGCTTGGGCCCCTACTATAAAAAGTGGGTCCAGAAAGCGGCTTTTTGCCACAGACTAACAAACACCATCTCTGGCTGTGGTCTCAGCTCACTGATAAGATTCTGTGCCCGGAGGTGTCTCTTTATTTTTTATTTTTAAGTTTATTTCTGGTTTTCCTAGGATCTGGTTTCTGGAATAAAGTTTGCTTCCGGTTTATTAGACTTTGTGGTGTTCTCATCTTTGCACAACCCCTCTGGACACAACAGTTTTATCTTTAATTATGTGTAAGTGTGTCTCTGTGGGGAATGTGCACATGAATGCAGGTGCCTGTAGAGGCCACGGAATCCCTGGGAGCTGGAGTTAAAGCACTTGTGAGCTCCCTGGCATAGGCGTTTGGAGCAAGATCAGTATGTGATATTAACTGCTGAGCCAGCTCTCTAGCCCTAAAATCTCCATGTTTATGAAGACATATAAATACACTAAAAGAATGAATTCAATGTTTTTATTTTCTTCAATGTAACAATTGCTTGTCTTTGTAAATACCGCGTGTTCATTTGAAACGCAGACTGGAATCTTGACAGGCCTGAAGGACACTCACCCTCGTGGTCACACCATTCCAGAAACGCAAGGATTCGAGCATTGCCCTGGCATGACATATACTCCTCGATTAACAAAGGAGCCACTGAGGACAAGGTGGCTATTGCATGCAGTTGTAGTTCTTCATACTGCGCTGCAGACCACTCGATAATCTTGAGTCTCTCGGGCTTTTTCACATAGGTTAACAAGGCCAAAATAACTTTGCCATCGATTAATAGCTATAAGAAAAGGCAAAATGTACAGTTAGCCGCATAATTAAAAAATCTGTACTTATCCTAGCAAAATTAAATACAAGGTTTCAAACTGATGATAGTGATAATTTCAAAACATTTCCTTCCTATCTGTGACAGTGCTCCAAACACACGGAAATAAAATAGATAACAGTCGTCACCATCAACAGCACCCGGCGACAGTAAGAGCAATGATCCCCTTTCCTGGGAACAGAAAACGCATTAATTATTTTTTGATACAGCTCATGCTTTTGTTTCTACATGTAATAAACTCATAGAGGTAGGAAACCGGAGACAAATAAATGGGTAGCATTTCTTTCCTCCTTCTTGGTTTCTCTTTTGTTACAGTGCTGGGAATCAGACCGTACCTTGTGCATACTCATCAAACAGCCTACTCTAAGCTGCACTTTGAACCCTCAAAGGAGATTTGTAAAGTCAACAACAGGTCAATATGAACTGTTTCTTAAGTACAAACAAAAGAATTTACACACCATATCAAGCATTCAGTCAGGTCACAAGCTGTATTTAATCAGGCACTTAAGATTTTATAACTGTATTGGACCTAGCATTTCAACAAAAATTAAAAAAATGAATAATTATAGAAATGGCCAGTGGTTAACAGCTGGCACTAACTGATGCATATTTCAGTTCAGAGGAGTATCAAGCATTGTCTTATACGACACCATCTTCCTGCTTGCTTAGCATTACTCTGTAAACAGGGCTTCCTAACAATTATGAGGTTTTAAAACATCTCTACTCAATTCACTAGTGTAGTACTTCATGGTGTACACTCAAAAGGATCAAGATTTGGAGTTGAGTAAATATGAACAAGAATATTAGTTTTAGCATCACTGTGAAAATTCAGTGGACCAGGTTTGAAATACTTCATGAATTAGAATAGTGTATATACTGATTATTCCTATTATTGTTGGGTCAAAGACATGTAACGGCAAAACTGAGCTCACTACTGTTCACAATGTATTTCAGAAATCTATGTCAACCTTTGTGCTGTTTGACTCCGCTGCCTATAAAATAATCAACCAGTGAAAACTGTCTGACAAAATGGAGAATAAGATTTAATTGTTGACTTTATACTTATAAGATATTTAATTCTCCACTGTAATAAAACATATTTTATGAAAGGATTTTTCTGTTAAGCACTTCAGAAACAATATGTAAGCTATATACATTGTATATTTGATAGAAATCATAAAATTATAACTTAAATGCAATTTAACTTTCTCTGATTTTGCTATATATTATATATTGACATTCTCAAAAAAAGCCAAGTCCATTTAAATTGTCATAGTCTAACAATAACAACAATTATACTAACAATATCTCATAATAATCCCCAAGGCAGGTGTTCCCCTCTTCTGGGGCTGAACTACCTGGGATTTAGAGAAACTAAGTATTCCACTTGAAAGCATACTCCTGGAAGGTGCCCACACTGAGACTGCACCCACGTAAAACTTCCTCACCACCCACCTACTTTTATATCCTCAGTCCTTCCTTGGTAAAATGACAACTCACTTCCATGAAAAGAACACCCAAGAATTTCAGGTTAGAAGGAAATTTCATTTAATGCAGCAAACATTAAATGCAGTAAAATATTTTTAAACACTTTATGCTCGGCAAAGGCCTTAAGCTCTTAAGAGTCCTGTATGCAAGTGTTCTGGGCTTCAGAAAGGAGGCCTAAGTTCCAGGTGGGGAAGGAGTCTTGGCCAAGGTCACACAGAAGGTGACAAGCAAGAAGTGGGACTTAATCCCAGTGTTCCTCAAATTACATCACACATGAGAAGTAATGAACACAGCAAGACAAAGGAGTAAGTAAAAATGAAAGATGGAAGGCTTGTGTGGAGAAAACATGGGTTCAACAGGTCTGAGACAGGCCTAACAGAGGCTAGCAATTACCTTCAACATCAGTCATCCCTCAGCTTGACAGTCAGAGGAGAGCAGGAGACCAGACGTGGGAACCCTGTCTGCGGTGCAGTGGGAGAGACAGGGCTTTCCTTGTCTGCACAACTGGAAAACAGATGGGACTGTCTGGGATGTTCCTAGTTAGGAGATTTTCATACACTGATAGATCTCTTAGCTTCTACTATTTTTTTGTGTGTGTGTATGTGTTTCAAAATTAGGTTACTTGTTTCTACTGTTTGCAAAGGACATTTAAATAGTTATAATTCAAACTGATAACTTAGCTACTTTCTATAATAAAGATATGAGTTGGTTAATGAAAGATTTGCGATTGCAACTTTAAAAACTGGGCTATAAACTAAAATGCTTTCATTATTAACTTTTCTGTTTGATTAGTCTTTACCTGAACAGTAGTTAAATCTTTACATAAGATCACAATTATATTGAATAGCAATTTCTTCAACTCAAAGTCTTCATAGGAATTAGAAAGCTTAAGACCTTTTACCAAAGGGTTTTGACTTTTAACTGTGAGAGAAAAAAAAAGAGAACAAAATGAAAGCTAAACTTATAACTAAAGACTCATCAAGAGCTTACAAAATGCTTGAGGTGGTGTGATTGTTACCTTCACTAAACGTTGCGAACAGTATCAAATCCCTGGTAAAGCCGCATTCCTGTTATAGACACACAACAGGCAGAAAGAAGAGCGGTTAGAGCAGGAACTGAGCGCAGGGGCCCACATCTGCCTCCCACTCAACCGCTGCTACGTAATCACCCTACGGTAATCCATTCGAATCTGTGACACTAACACTAATGAATGAACGGGGAAGTGCAGCAGTGTGGGGAGGCGACTCTCATTTACTGAACTGACTTGCTTCTGAAGCATCTAAGAAGCTTTTACACAAGTCTGTGACTATCTGACATGGCATTTGAAGGCCAGACGCCAGCACAACTACTTCTGTGATTCACTGTCTGCACCTTTAAATGATACCACAGGGAGGAAAGTCCAGTTCTTTTTGGGAACTATTCCTTCTTTATCCCAAAGGACAGTCAGGAGACTGTACAAACAGTGCGACTTAACACAAAAAGTCCTGAGGAATTATCAGAGCTGCAAATACCTCAACACAAGGAACTCACTCCTGACAAAGTCACACAAATGGACTTTGTGTAGTAAGGAAAGAACACGGGGAATAAAACCGCACTTATGGATAATTTTCCTACTTCTTCAGGGTTCACTTTGAAACTGTAAGAATGTCATTGCCCAGATTTACGCTCATGGAATTACAGGAACGTTCACAGTGACTGAACTGAGAACTCGCTAACTGGCCATGGTCGGACAGTCAAACATTAGGGTCTACATACACATGGCAGACGTAACTAGGTGCTTTGTTGGACTATGTATACATTTTTGCAGTATAAATTCCATGACATTGCCGGGCGATGGTGGCGCACGCCTTTAATCCCAGCACTCGGGAGGCAGAGGCAGGCGGATCTCTGTGAGTTCGAGACCAGCCTGGTCAACAAGAGCTAGTTCCAGGACAGGCTCCAAAGCCACAGAGAAACCCTGTCTCGAAAAAGCAAAAAAAAAAAAAAAAAAAAAAATTCCATGACATTTTTATGTGGACCTCTTGATGTACACTGACTTCATAGAAAGTCCTTTGAAACCCAACATAGAAAGTAATATGGAGGATGTGTGGATGTTGCTGTAAAATCTCTCTATTCTGTGATCCCAGTCAATGATTTGTTCACTATAATGTACAGGGTGGGGCTGGGGAGTTAAGAGTGCGGGCTGCTCTTACAGATCACCTGACTGCAGCTTCCAGAACCTGCTTCAGGTGGACCGCAACCATCTGGGATTCCTACTCCAGGTGTTCCAAAACTCTTCCACCTCTAGGAGCAACTATACTCACAGAGACAAACCCACACTCAGACAGACACACATACACGCAATTAAAAATAGTAAAATAAGTCTTTTAAATATAGAGCAGATTAGCTTCTGATATGGCTGGGTAGTTATGATAAAACAAATCTTTGAACAAAAAGATAAAAAGTAGCAATCTTGGGCCTATTCTCTTGCAACCTCAGTGGAACTCTGAAACACAGTTTGCTCCAATACTGAAGAGACCTAAGAGGTGAGTGAACAGCAACAAGGCGGGACACCCCACTCTCTAGGAGTTCCACAGTGGGACAAAACCCCGGACTCCTCCCCCAACTACCTTGGCTTTTCTAGACAGTCATCAGGGAGTTTCCTGTGGGTAGGTACCACCAAAATCCAACCCCATCCAGTGGCCTCTCCAAGCTACTAACCCCACCCCATCTAAGAGCTGAGAGCTTGCTACAACACTGAGGGGACCAAGAGAAAGCCCCAAGAGAGTGAACCAGGAAAGAAGACAGCTACTACAAGGATCGGAACAAGATCCAAGAATTGGACAAAGATGAAATTTGAAGGAAGAAATGGATAGGTGCCAATGCAAGATTTCCTCCAACAACCTAAAAACCAACATGGTAACACCAAAAAGAACCCAATGGTCACATAAAAGGAAGACTTGATCATCCTAACCCAGGAGAAGTAGAAAAGAACAACTTTAAACATAACTTTATGAAAATGATGGCGACCTTTAAAGAGGAAATGAAACACTCTCTTAAAGAAATGGAGGAAAAGATGAAAAAAAAATTGGAAGAAATTAATAAATCCCTCAAAGAAACCCAAGAAAATCAAGAAAAAAAACAATCAACAGGTGAAGCAAACAGTTCAAGACTTGAAGATTGAAATAGAGGAAATAAAGAAAACACAAACCGAGGGGGTTCTAGATATGGAAAATCCGGGTAAACAAACAGCAATTACAGAGACAACTATAACCAACAGAATACAAGAGACAGAAGAAAGAATCTTGCGAGCTGAAGATACTATAGAGGAAATAGACTCATGGATCAAAGAAATCATTAAATCTAATAAAATCTTAACACAAAACATCCAGGAAATCTGGGACATCATAAAAATCTCCCTTCGAAAAAAAGCCCAGGACCAGATGGTTTCAATGCAGAATTCTACCAGAACTTCCAAGAAGAGCTAATACCTATACTCCTTAATGTATTTCACAATATAGAAACAGAAGAGTCATTGCCAAATTCCTTTTATGAAGCTACAGTTACCCTGATACCAAAACCACACAAAGACCCAACCAAGAAAGAGAATTACAGGCCTATCTCACTCATGAATATCGACGCAAAAATTCTCATTAAAATACTGGCCAACCGAATCCAAGAACACATTAGAAAAATTATCCATTATGATCAAGTAGGCTTCATCCCAGAGATGCAAGGCTGGTTCAACATACGCAAAGCTATCAATGTAATCCACCATATAAATAAACTGAAAGAAAAAAACCATATGATCATTTCATTAGATGCTGAAAAAGCATTTGACAAAATTCAACACCCCTTTATGATAAAGGTCTTGGAGAGATTAGGGATACAAGGGTCATACCTAAATACAATAAAAACTATTTACAGCAAGCTGACAGCTAACATTAAATTAAACGGAGAAAAACTCAAAGTCATCCCACTAAAATCAGGAACACGACAAGGATGTCCACTCTCTCCATACCTCTTCAATATAGTGCTTGAAGTTCTAGCAATAGCAATAAGACAACATAAGGGGATCAAGGGAATTCGTATTGGAAAGGAAGAAGTTAAGCTTTCGTTATTTGCAGATGCTATGATAGTATACATAAGCGACCCCAAAAACTCTACCAAAGAACTCCTACAGCTGATTAACACCTTTAGTAATGTGGCAGGATATAAGATCAACTCCAAAAAATCAGGTGCCTTCCTATACACTAAGGATAAGGAAGCAGAGAGGGAAATCAGAGAAGCATCACCTTTCATGATAGCCACAAATAGCATAAAATATCTTGGGGTAACTCTGACCAAGGAAGTGAAAGATCTATTTGACAAGAACTTTAAGTCTTTGAAGAAAGAAATTGAAGAGGACACCAGAAAATGGAAGGACCTCCCTTGCTCTTGGATTGGGAGGATCAACATAGTAAAAATGGCAATTCTACCAAAAGCAATCTATAGATTCAATGCAATCTCCATCAAAATCCCATCAAAATTCTTCACAGATCTGGAGAAGACAATAATCAACTTTATATGGAAAAACAAAAAACCTAGGATAGCCAAAACAATCTTATACAATAAAGAATTGTCCGGAGGCATTACCATCCCTGACTTCAAACTCTATTACAGAGCTACAGTATTGAAAACAGCTTGGTATTGGCATAAAAACAGAGAAGTCGACCAATGGAATCGAATAGAAGACCCTGACTTTAACCCACAAACCTATGAACACCTGATTTTCGATAAAGGAGCTAAAAGTATACAATGGAAAAAAGAGAGCATCTTAAACAAATTGTGCTGGCAAAACTGGATGTCAATCTGTAGAAGAATGAAAATAGATCCATATCTATCACCATGCAAAAAACTCAAGTCCAAATGGATTAAAGACCTCAATATCAGTCCGAACACACTGAACCTGATAGAAGAGAAAATGGGAAGTACCCTACAACACATGGGCACAGGAGACCACTTCCTACGTATAACCCCAGCAGCACAGACATTAAGGGCTTCATTGAATAAATGGGACCTCCTATGACTGAGAAGCTTCTGTAAAGCAAAGGACACTGTCACTAAGACAAAAAGGCAACCCACTGACTGGGAGAAGATCTTCACCAACCCCGCAACTGACAAAGGTCTGATCTCCAAAATATATAAAGAACTCAAGAAACTAGACCGTAAAAGGCTAATCAACCCAATTATAAAATGGGGCACTGAGCTGAACAGAGAATTCTCAACAGAAGAAGTTCAAATGGCCAAAAGACACTTAAGGTCATGCTCAACTTCCTTAGCGATCAGGGAAATGCAAATCAAGACAACTTTAAGATACCATCTTACACCTGTCAGAATGGTTAAAATAAAAAACACCAATGATAGCCTTTGCTGGAGAGGTTGTGGAGAAAGGGGTACCCTCATCCATTGCTGGTGGGAATGCAAACTTGTGCAACCACTCTGGAAAGCAGTGTGGCGGTTTCTCAGGAAATTCGGGATCAACCTACCCCTGGAGCCAGCAATACCACTCTTGGGAATATACCCAAGAGAGGCCCTATCATACAACAAAAGTATATGCTCAACTATGTTCATAGCAGCATTGTTTGTAATAGCCAGAACCTGGAAACAACCTAGATGCCCTTCAATGGAAGAATGGATGAAGAAAGTATGGAATATATACATATTAGAGTACTACTCAGCAGTAAAAAATAAGGACTTCTTGAATTTTGCATACAAATGGATGGAAACAGAAAACACTATCCTGAGTGAGGTAAGCCAGACCCAAAAAGAGGAACATGGGATGTACTCACTCATATTTGGTTTCTAGCCATAAATAAAGGACATTGAGCCTATAATCGTGATCCTAGAGAAGCTAAATAAGAAGGTGAATCCAAAGAAAAACATATAGGCATCCTCCTGAACATTAACCTTCATCTGGCGATGAAAGGAGACAGAGACAGAGACCCACATTGGAGCACCGGACTGAAATCTCAAGGTCCAAATCAGGAGCAGAAGGAGAGGGAGCACGAGCAAGGAACTAAGGACCGCGAGGGGTGCACCCACACACTGAGACAATGGAGACGTTCTATCGGGAACCCACTAAGGCCAGCTGGCCTGGGTCTGAAAAAGCATGGGATAAAACGGGACTTGCAGAACATGGCAGACAATGAGGACTACTGAGAACTCAAGAACAATGGCAATGGTTTTTGATCCTACTGCACGTACTGGCTTTGTGGGAGCCTTGGCAGTTTGGATGCTCACCTTACTAGGCCTGGATGGAGGTGCATGGTCCTTGGGCTTCCCACAGGTCAGGGAACCCTGATTGCTCTTCTGGCTGAGGAGGGAGGGGGACTTGATCAGGGAGGGGGAGAAAATGGGAGGCGGTGGCGGGGAGGAGGCAGAAATCTTTAATGAATAAATAAATTTTAAAAAAAAAAGTAAAATAAAAAAAATTAAAAAAAAAGACCAAACCTAAGAATAATAGGGGTAGAAGAAGGAGAACTCCAGGTCAAAGGCAAAGAAAATATATTCAACAAAATCATAGAAGAAAACTTTCCCAACCTAAAGAAGGATAGCCCTATGAAGGTACAAGAAGCTTACAGAACACCATATAGAGTGGATCAAAAAAAAAATCCCCTCTCCATATAATAATCAAAACACATAACATACGAAATAAAGAAAGAATATTAAGAGCTGCAAAGGAAAAAGGTCAAGTAACATATAAAGGTAAACCTATCAGAATTACACCCAACTTCTCAATGGAAACCATGAAAGCCAGAAAGTCCTGGATAGATGTGCTGCAGACACTAAGAGACCATGGATACAAGCCCAGACTACTATACCCAGCAAAGCTTTCAATTATCATAAATGGAAAAAACAAGATATTCCAAGACAAAAAGAGATTTAAACAATACATATCCACAAACCAGGCCTACAGAAAGTACTAAAAGGAAAACCCCAACCAAAGGAAGCTAACTGCACCCACAAAAACACAGGCGATTGATAACCCCCTAGCAGCATAACTCAAAGAAGGGAAACACACAAACACTACTACAGAAAAATAATCAGAATTAACAACCACTGGTCATTAATTATCACTTAATATCAATGTACTCAATTCATCTATAAAAAGATGCATGCTAAGAAAATGGATACGAGAACAGGATCCATCTTTCTTCTGTATACAAGAAACACACCTCAACCTCAAAGACAGACACTACCTCAGAGTAAAGGGTTGGGAAAAGATTTTCCACTCAAATGGACCTAAGAATCAAGTGGTTGTAGCTATCCTAATATCTAACAAAATAGATTTCAAAATAAAATCAATCAGAAGAGATGGAGAAGGACACTTTATACTCATAACAAGAACAATCCATCAAGATGTAGTCTCAATCCTGAACATCTATGCCCCAATACAAGAGTACCCACATATGAGCCAGGCGGTGGTGGCACACGCCTTTAATCCCAGCACTCGGGAGGCAGAGGCAGGCGGATCTCTGGGAGTTCGAGACCAGCCTGGTCTACAAGAGCTAGTTCCAGGACAGGCTCCAAAACCACAGAGAAACCCTGTCTCGAAAAACCAAAAAAAAAAAGAGTACCCACATATGTAAAAGAAACATTATTAAAACAAATCACATATCAAACCCGTACACTAATAGTAGAAGTAGTCAGCACTCCACTCTCACTAAAGGACAGGTCAACCAAACAGAAATTTAACAGAAATATAAGAGAACTAACAGATGTCATGAGTCAAATGTACTTAACAGACATCTATAGAACATTCCACCCAAGCACAAAAGAATATACCTTTTTCTTAGCACCTCATGGAACCGTCTCTAAAACTGATCACATACTTGGTAACAAAGCAAACCTCCAGAGATACAAAAAAATTGGAGTAACCACCTGTGTCTTATCGGATCATTGGTGTGGGAGAATTGTCTGTAATCTGTCAATCATGTTTTAAATAAATGCTGATTGGCCAGGCCAGAAGTGTAGGCGGGAAAAACCAGACTGGAAGTAGAGGTGATGCAATGAGAACAGGAGAATTCTGGGAAGGAGGAAGCTGATTCCTCCCAGTCCTGCACAGACCACCAAGGAAGCAGAATATGACCTGCCAGCTGAAAAAGGTACCGAGCCATATGGCAAAAATAGATCAGAATAATGAGTTAATATAAGTCAAAAGAGTTAATCAGAAGCCTGAGCTAATGGGCCAATTAGCTTTATAACTTATAGAGATCACTTCGTGATTTTCTTTGGGGCTTGCTGGCTGTGGGGTACTGGTGAGACAGAAACCTCAATAAGCAGGCCCCATTAATGTTACAGATCACCATGGAATAAAGTCAGAATTTAACAACAATACTACTCTCAGTAAACTACTTAACCACACCTGGGTCAAGGAAGAAATAAAGAAATTAAAGACTCCCTTGAATTCAACGAAAATGAAGGCACAACATACCCAAACCTACGGGACACCACGAAAGCAATGCTAAGAGGAAATTCATAGCACTAAGTGCCCACTTAAAGAAAATGGAGAAAGCTCACACAAGTGACTTAACAGCACACCTGAAAGCTCTAGAACAAAAAGCAGATTCACCCAGGAGGAGTAGAAGATGGGAAATAATCAAATTAAAGTCTGAAATTGACAAAACAGAATACAAAGAATCAATGAAACAAAGAGCTGGTTCTTTGAGAAAATCCACAAGATAGACAAACCCTTATCCAATCTAATCAAAAGGTGAGAGAACATCCAAATTAACAAAATCAGAAATGAAAAGGGGGACATAGCAACAGACACTAAGGAAATTCAGAGAATCATTAGGTCATACTACAAAACCCTTACTGCACAAAATTGAAAAATGTAAAAGAAATGAACAATTTTTTAGATAGGTACCATATACCAAAATTAAATCAAGACCAGGCGAGCAATTTAAATAGACCTATAAACTGCAAGGATATAGAAGCTATCTTCAAAAACCTCCCAACCAAAAAACAGCCCAGGGCTGGATTGTTACAGTGCAGAATTCTACCAGAACTTCCAAGAAAAGCTAATACCTATACTCCCCAAAGTGTTCCACAAAATAGAAACAGAAGGAACATTGCCAAACTCTTTTTATGAGGCTACAGTTACCCTGATACCAAAACTGCACAAAGACTCAATCAAGAACGAGAATTACAGACCACTCTCACTCATGAACATGATGTAAAAATACTCAATAAAATACCAGCAAACCGAATCCAAGAACACATCAAAAAAAATCATCCACCATGATCAAGTTGGCTTCATTCCAGAGATGCAGGGCAGGTTCAACATACAAAAATCTATCAATGTAATCCATCATATAATAAACTGAAAGAAAAAAACATAGGATTATTTCATTAGATACTGAACAAGCATTTGACAAAAATTCAACACCCCTTTATGATAAAGGTCTTAAAGAGATCAGAGATACAAGGAACATATCTAAACATAATAAAAGCAATATACAGCAAGCCAATATCCAACATCAAATTAAATGGAGAGAAACTCAAACTGTTCCCACTAAAATCAGAAACAAGACAAGGCTGTCTACTCTCTCCATATCTCTTTAACATAGTTCTTGAAGTTTTGGCAATAACAATAAGACAACAAAAGGAGATCAGGGGATTCAAATTAGAAAGGAAGAAGTCAAATTTTCGTTAATTGCAGATGATATGACAGTATATATAAGTGACCCCAAAAACTGTACCAGAAAACTCCTACATCTGATAAATACCTTCAGTGAAGGATACAAGATCAACTAAAAAAAATCAGTAGCCCTTCTATACACAAATGATAAAGAAGCTCAAAGGGAAATCAGAGAAACTTCACCTTTCACAATAGCCACAAATCACATAAAATATCTTGGGGTAACACTAACCAAAGAAGTGAAAGACATATTTGACAAGAACTTTAAATCTTTGAAGAAAAGAAATTGAAGAAGATACCAGAAAATGGAAAGATCTCCCATGCTCTTGGATAGTAAGCACAGTAAAAATGATAATCCTATCTATAGATTTAATGCAATCCCCATCAAAATCCCAACATAATTCTTTATAGACTTTGAAAGAAAAATAACCAACTTCGTATGGGGAAACAAAGAAAACAGGATAGTCAAAATAATCCTGTACAATAAAGGAACTTCCAGAGACATTACCATCCCTGACATCAAGCTCTATTACAGAGCTACAGTAATGAAAACAACTTGGTACTGGCATAAAAACATAGAGGTTGACCAATGGAATAGAATTGAAGTCCCGGACATTAATCCACACACCTATGAACACCTGATTTTTGACAAAGAAGCTAAAATTATACAATAGAAAAAGAAACTATTTTCAACAAATGGTGCTGACATAACTGGATGTCAATATGTAGAAGAATAAAAATAGATATATATCTATCGACATGCTCAAAACTCAAGTCCAAATGGATTAAAGACCTCAATATAAATCTGGCCATATTGAACCTGATAGAAGAGAAAGTGGGAAGAACTCTTCAATGAATGGGCACAGGAGACCACTTCCTAAATATAACCCCAGTAGCACAGACACTGAGAGCAACAATAAATAATTGGGACCTCCTGAAACTGAGAAGCTTCTGTAAAGCAAAGGACATAGTCAATAAGAGAAAAAGGCAGTCTACTGAATGGGAAAAGATCTTCACCAACCCCACAGCAGGCAAAGAATTGATCTACAAAATATATAAAGAACTCAAGAAATTAGACATTAAAATTCTAAATAACCCAATTAAAAAATAGGGTTCAGAACTAAATAGAGAATTCTCAACAGAAGAATCTCAAATGGCCAAAATATACTTAGCCTTAGCCATCAGGGAAATACACATCAAAACAAAACTCTGAGATACCATCTTATACCTGTCAGAATGACTAAGATCAAAAACACCAATGATAGCTTATGCTGGAAAGGATGTGGAGTAAGGGGAACACTGATCCACTGCTGGTGGGAATGCAAACTTTTACAACCACTTTGGAAATCAGTATGGTGGTTTCTCAGAAAAATGGGAATCAACCTACCTCAGGATTCAGCACTGCCACTACTGGTCATATACCAAAAAGATGCTCAATCATACTACAAAAGCATTTGTTCATCTATGTTCCCAGCAGCATTATTTGTAATAGCCAGAACCTGGTAACAACCTAGATGCTCCTCAACCAAAGAATGGATAAAGAAAATGTGGCATATATACACATTAGAGTACTACTCAGTGGTAAAAAACAATGACAACTTGAAGTTTGCATGCAAATGAATCGAATTAGAAAACACTATCCTGAGTGAGGTAACCCAGACCCAAAAATATGAATATGGTATGTACTTGTAGTAATAAGAGGAGCGGCGGGGCTGCCTCCCCGGCACCCTGGCCGCCTGCCCGGCTAGCTCAGTCGGTAGAGCATGAGACTCTTAATCTCAGGGTCGTGGGTTCGAGCCCCACGTTGGGCGCCAAAATGAAGGCGTAAGTCACAAACAATGCCACACCAGTTTGGAATTATGATTAATAGGGTGGTATTTATTTAAAGGGGAAAAAACTTACAGATCACTGTGCCAGGCAACAGCCCTCTATGCAACCGGGAAGGGAGTCTAGTCACTGGCGGAGCAGGAAGTGAAGAGAGAGAGGAGAGGGAAGTGGCCGCTTTTTTAAAGGGAGAGAGACCACGCCCCAATGGGCTGGTATCTCAGGAGCTATAGGCTGGAGGAGTGGGAGGACCTCCCGCAACACCCACTCATAA
Organism: Microtus oregoni; assembly: GCF_018167655.1. Taxonomy (NCBI): domain Eukaryota; kingdom Metazoa; phylum Chordata; class Mammalia; order Rodentia; family Cricetidae; genus Microtus; species Microtus oregoni. The sequence goes on along the minus strand of NW_024543218.1, from coordinate 8,634,293 downwards.
GTATAGATATAAACAAAGGACACTAAACCTATAGTTCATGATCCTAGAGAAGCTAAGTAATACGGTGAACCTTAAGAAAAACCTATAAGATACACCTGGAAAGTGGAAACAGACAAGATCACCTGACAAAATTGGGAGCATGGGGGTGGCAGGAAGAAGGGGAACAGGAGAGGAGATGGGAAGGGTTGAGGAGAACTTGAGGGAATGGGATAGTGGAGATGGAGGAAGGACAGAGATGAGAGCAAGGAAAGAGATATCTTGATTGAGGGAGCCATTACAGAGTTAGCAGAAACCTGGCTCTAGAGAAATTCCCAGGAATCCACAGAGATGACCCCAGCTAGGACCCTAAGCACTAGAGTAAAGGGGGCCCAATCTTGACTTGCCCTGTACTCAGACTGATGAATATCTTAAATATCACCATAGAACCTTCATCCAGTAACTGATGGAAACAGAGGCAGAGACACACATTGGAGCACTGGACTGAGCTCCGAAATCCAGTTGCAGAGTGGGAGGAATGAGAATATGAGCAAAGAGGTCAAGACCATGAAGGGTTCACCCACTGAAACAGTCTACCTGAGCTAATGGGAGCTCACCAATTCCAGCCAGACTGGGAAGGAACAAGCATAGGTCCAAACTAGTCCCTCTATGTGTGGTTGACAGTTGCATGGCTGGGGCAGACTGAGGGACCACTGGCAGTGGCACCAGGATTTATTCCTACTGTACATACTGACTTTTTGGCATCCTATTCTCTTTGTATGTATACCTTTCTCAGCCTAGATACAGTAGGGAGAGCCTTGGAACCTTCCACAAAGCAATGTGCCTTACCCTCTCTGAGGATTAGATGGGGGTGGTAGGGTGGCACGGTGTGTGGAGGGAATGGGAGGAGGGGAGGTAGTGGGAACTTGGATTGGTATATTTTAAAAATCTAATAAATTAAAAATAAATCAAAACAAAAAAGTAGCAATCTTTTGGTCGAGAGAGAGTAGACACCGGGAGAAAGTTAGAACTTTGACATAGACTGAAGAATAAGTCACTGTGTAAATTACATATCAACTCCTTTTAAAAATAATTTTTACCCTGGCAGCAATTCCCATTCTAGACCTTGTGGGATGCTAAGCTCAAAGATAAGCCTGTAGTCTACATGACCACTGAATCAGAGGACTGAGGCAGCCACAGCCACTAGAATGAAAGGTACAGTCTCCTAAAGGAGAAAGCCAGAAGGGGATCTCAAATATGCATACAAATGCTTCACCTGTTTCTGAGCACTGCCTGAGCTGTCCAAATACAGAGAATTCTACACACCATACTATGGCTAGAGGAAGCACACGGGGATTGATGGATCTCAGTTGGATACATCACAGTTGGAACACATAGATGGATGAATGCACACAAGTCCAATGTCCACTGATGACCACACTGAAAAGTATTCTCCAGAGACCTAGGTTAGAATCCACATAAAGACACTCCTAATGACTGGGAACACAGGAATGCTGCATAAAGGCAGAGACTGTACAAAGGAATCGAAGAAGCCTAGGGCTATAGATTATGAAAGAACCCTTGTCTACCATGAAGAAAGCCCTGGGTTTGATCTCCAGAACTGAAAATGAGAGATACTCTAATACCTGAAGTAAAAACACAAGAAAAGATGACCAGGGCAATGGCTGTGACAGCGAAAGTCAGCTCATTTAAATATATGGACCAATCCAATCATCCAATCTGAGGACGAAAGAGAAAAACTGTTGAAAACTGTTTATACCCATATGAGTCAATGTAAAAAATAATCAAATGTAAGTAATTGGAATGTTGGAACAAGAGGGAGGGAGAACGAACTAAACTAATGATGAAAATAATGGCCCAAATTTGATCAAATTTGGTGAAAGAATTACATATGTAGGAAACTCTATATAAAGAATAGACACAAAAGGAATCATGCCTTGGCCCACTGTAGGAAAACTGCTGAACACCAAAAATCGAGGGGAAAAACCTTGAAAATGGAATTTAAAAGACACCTTTCATATCAGAAAGGAGGAATTTAAATGACAAGTACTTACAGGAACAGCCGAGAGCAGAAGACAGCGGAACATGACCGTTCAAGTGCTAATTGTGATTTTTTTCAACTGAGGAACATAAATTTCAAGAATTAAGGTGGACTTTAGATATTTTTAGATAAAAGAAACCCTAAAGACTTTGTTAGAGCAGGCAGCACATTTGTGCCACATGAAATAATCAACAAAGTCCTTTTATTCAAACAGAAATGAAGCTAGATGGACAGGAAACAAAGAAAACTGCCAGAAAGAATGAATCTCTAAGTGGATGCCAGACTTGCGCAGGAGCACAACAGAATGGCAGTGAGGAAGAGCGGTGGTGCCTGTCCTGACACTAAAACACGCCTGCGCACCGCAATAAAACACGCCTGCGCACTAAAACACAACTTACAGTACTCTTACCACTTTCCCCATTAAAGTGAATGCAATCCGATGCATACTTACAATCATTGGTGCTCCAGGGTTCTGAGCTATAATCGTAGTGATAACTAATATATCATTTCTAAGCTGACGGTCGTAATGACTATGGCCCCTCATAAACAGATTTTTAAATACTTCCTTCAAAGCCCTGGAAAATAAAATATTAAAAATGATATTGTTATAGGCAGAATGTTTGTGCGTTTTTTTTCAAAATTCGTTTGTTGAAATCCTGCCTTGCATGAAGTTTTGGGAAGGTGGGTTTAGGAGAAGCATTTAGACAAACAAGGCAGTCATAAAGGAATCAGTGTGCCCAGACCAGGACTGCAGGGGGCTCTCCTGCGGCTTCACTCCCCAGATGAGCTGTCAGTGCCCTCTGATCTGGAAGAGTGCCTTTGCCAGAACTGCCAGGCTGACGCCCTGAGTCCCTAGCCTCTACCACTGTTTATAAAGTACAGCTCTCTGACACTTCTTTAAGGAAAGCTGAACTGAGACACATTCTATGGGAATACTTACGTCTCTACCAACAAAATCCTACTCTTAATTTTAGACCTTTGACCAAAGTGTTCCTCATGGTTTTTATCCTCCCCAACCTGCCTCTGATTCACGGCAATGTACCAGATAAGAACCCACTAATCTAACCACCCACAGATGTACATGGGACTGTGTTACAAGATTTAACCACATCATGCAAAGGCACTCAAAGCTGCTCTTTGTTCTTCGGATAAAGACCTTGTTAGCTGGCTTCCCAGGGCTCAGACGGCCAGGCTCTTGCTCTCCCTGACGCCTCAGCTCCTAACAGCCTGCCTTATTCTTTTGTTCTTGGACTAAACTTCTTGCAGGTTTTATTTTTTTATTTTTTCTGAATCTGATTTTTACTTCTCTTTTCCTGTGTGAGACGCTCTCTGCAGATAACTGTGACTGTCTCCTAACTGCTGAGATGCTGCTGGGGTTACTGAGAATGAGGATCATAAACCATGTCCTCGACTCCGGGGCAGGTGCCTTCTGTAGTGGACAGCCACTGGCTTGCCTCTTGGGGCCCATGTGCAGCTTCTCTGGAACACCACGACCCTTAGTTTCCATTTAGGCATTTGCTCTCCCCAGCTTGTGGCTACAGCAGTGGTTCTCAACTTCCTAATGCTGTGACCCTTTACTACAGTTCCTCACGGTGTGGTGACCCCAGCCATAAGATTATCCTACTTGCTAATTCATAACTGAGATTTTGCTACTGTTATGAATCATAATGTAAATATCTGATATGCAGGCGATCTGAAACGTGATCCTGGTGAAGGGTTGTTTCACCCCAAAGGGTTGGGACCAGGATTGAGAATCGCTGTTCTATCAGGATGAAGGCAGAAGAGTAGAGACAGTGCCAACAGACAGGGAGGCTCTAAGTCCTCACATTTGCGGAACTCTCAGTAACGAGGCTCACGAAATCAGCTTATTGTTTTTTAATTGCATCCTCATCAGTTGGTGTTCTAGTTTCTTCTCTGTTGCTGTGGTAAATCACCAACCAAGAGCAACTCGCAGGAGGAAAGGAGCTATGTGGCTTACGCATCCAGGTCCTAGCTCATCACTGAGGGGAAAGCAGTGCAAGAACTCGAGCAGAAACCGATGGCAGAATCCATGGAGGAAGAGTGCTAGCTGGCTCCCTCATAGACTCATGCTTAACTGGCTGTATCGTATGCTCTAGAAACACAGTCCAGGGGATGGTGCTGCCCATGGTGGGCTGGGCCATCTCAGATCAGTTCCAATCCCTCAATGGTGACTTCCTTCTCAGTACTTACAGACTGTGCCAAGTGAACACTTAAAGATAGCTAGGACAGTAGGGCTGGGGTTGGGGTCACTTGAAAACAGAAACACGTTCATCCATCTTATTCTGCAAAAAGATGCAATACCTTGCAAAAATCTCTTTCATTATGTTACGTTTATTATACTTTTTAAAAAATTTCTTATATTCTTGTTTTTCTCTGCAAATATAAGAGGTCCATGAAATGCTTTAGTTTATTTTTTAATTAAAATTTTATTTTACTGGTTGGGATGTAAAAAATAAAAAATAAACATCCAAAATTATTTTAAATTTATTATATATATATATATATATATATATATATATATATATATATGTCTATGCCCTACATGTATATATGATGCCCATGGAGGTCACAAGAGGGAACTGGATCCCCTGGGACTGGAGTTATGAGTGGTTGGGAGCTGCCACGTGGGTGCTGGGAATCAAACCCACATCCTGTTGAAGAACTTCACTGCTGAGCCAGCTCTCCAACTCTTCCATTTTATTTGAATTTTTGACATGGGGTCTCACTGTGTAGCTGCTTAGCCTGCAGCTCACTCCTGAACTCACAGAGCTGTGCCCTCCTCTGCCTAGCACACCCAGTTTTTAGTTATATTTTTATGATCTCAGACTGATCATAGCAAACAGACAATAACCATTTATTGAATATGAATAATTTAGCAACTTGAAAACTTACATTTAATTGACAATTTAATTATAGAACTAGAAATGTGGTAAGTACTAATCAGAACTCTAATGAATAAATAGTTATAACATTCTAATTTTATAGCTGGGTGGTAGTGGCGCACACCTTTAATCCCAGCACTCAGAGACAGAGGCGAGCAGATATCTGTGACTTTGAGGCCAGCCTAGTCTACAAGAGATAGTTCCAGGACAGGCTACACAGAAATACTGTCTCGAAAAAAGCCAAAAAAATTTCTAAGTTTACTTTATCCATCTGTAAAGGCACAATCAACTCCAGAGTTTGATACTTTGAGAGCATCCTATTCGATAACTGTGGCTTCTTCAGAGCATGGCAGTACACACTTACATGTAATCCCAGTCCTGGGGAAGAAGAGGAGGGAGACCAGCCGCACTCAACTATACTGCAAGTTCTAGGCCAGCTTGCTACACGAGACCTAGTTCAGAATTCACAAAAGAACAAAAAAGTGTAGCTTCTTCTATTTCTGCAATGGCATGAGACACAGCCATCAGATGAATCAAAAGTTCAGTCAAACACAGATTCAAAATTTAGTAATCTATGACTGGCTATGGTTCAAGGCAAATGACATTCCTATCTACCCACATACACTTACAGCAGGCATTCCAAGTTACTAAGCTGTTGTATAATTTCATCTTTTGAAGATTTTTCCAACAAATTCCAAAGTATTTCCGATGAACGAAATAGAAGCTGTCCTGAAGGATCTGGGTCATTGAGGTGAGCACAGATTCTGCCGGCGGCTTGGGTTTTCACCATTAAAATGCAATTAGCTTCTGAAAATGAAATTTAACAAACCATTTATATTGCATCGTCTTTTAGAGAAAAAGGAAGCTAGCGGACAATGGAATGTTTAAATTCAGCAACACCATACACACCGGAAGTCGAGAGATGCTGGAGAACTTTAAGAACCCACAGCTTCTCAACAAGCTGGTTTTCGATCAGCAGCACGGACTGGACCATTGCTTTCGCCAGTCCTCCAACTTCAGCCATCTTAACCTTGTACGATGAGCTCACCTGCTGGTAGCCTAACACCACAACAGGGACAGTTATTTCACATAATCATCAGTTACTATAGAAACAATGTAAAAAACGTTTGAAAGAACATACAGCATCTAAACCGTGTACAGTATAGAGATAGGAAGGTTTCCTATAAAGGGATAGACAGTATATATTTAATCTTTGCAGGTTATTACAATATGTGTCTCGACTATCTAGCTCTAGATTTGTAGCATCATACAATAGCAAGAATAAAGCCATAAATAAAATGAAAAAAGGGACATGGTTGTGTCCAATAACATTTAATTTGCAATATGCCATGGTCTTTTGTCCTTGAAATAAACCCACAGATTTTGGAAATACATCTTAAATTCTAAAAAACAAAACCCAAGATTGTGTCAGTAAGTAATAACTTTCTAAAAGGCAAATAGCATGGTTCCAAATACTTTACATTCTCACTATATGTGACAATGAACTACTTCAACTCTTTCAAGAGATAAGAATTACATCATATCAGCAGTAAGTAAGAGGGGAGAAGTAAATGACTGTGAATGCAGGGGTATTTTAGGGGAGCTGAACATGACTTACAAGAGTTTCCTTCTGCTGTAGGTCCTAGGAGACACAATGTCACTTTTGCTCATCCTACGGGTGCCTGCCTCACTGTTTGTAGCCGCAGGGAGTAAATGCCAATTTAAATATTTTTATTACACATTCCATTTTCCACCTGTTTTATTATAGACATTGCATTTTCCACTTAGGATACAGTGCTTATAAAGTGCAATGCTTACTTCAGTGTCTGTGCACACGTTCTATGTTCAAGTATTGAGAATGCCCAGTAAATTTATTGTAGCAGTTTGAATTTGAAACTGCCATGTAACTTGCTAAATTTGGGTCCTTCAAATGTTTCCTGTGGAACAATGCTACACCTCTACTTGGATTGACTTAATCCACCTCTTCAATGGTGGGCCCTGAAGAAGCACCACCAGATGGAGGAGCTCCCCCACCAGGGAAGCCGCCAGGCATTCCTCCAGGCATCCCACCAGCACTCTGGTACAGCTTGGTAATGATAGGGTTGCAGACTTTCTCCAGTTCCTTCTGCTGGTGTTCAAATTCTTCCTTCTCTGCAGTCTGCTTCTTATCCAGCCAACTGATGATCTCGTTGCACTTGTCTAGGATCTTCTGTTTGTCCTCATCATTGATCTTTCCCTGAAGTTTCTCATCTTCAATTGTTGCTTTCATGTTGAAAGCGTAAGACTCCAGGGAATTCTTGGAGGAAACCTTATCTCTCTGCTTTTCATCTTCAGCTTTGTATTTCTCAGCTTCCTGGACCATGCACTCAATATCCTCCTTGCTCAAGCGGCCCTTGTCATTGGTGATGGTGATCTTGTTCTCCTTGCCTGTGCTCTTATCTACAGCAGAAACATTGAGGATGCCATTGGCATCGATGTCAAAAGTGACTTCAATCTGGGGAACACCACGGGGTGCTGGAGGGATGCCTGTAAATTCAAACTTTCCAAACAGGTTGTTATCCTTGGTCATGGCTCGTTCACCTTCATACACCTGAATGAGCTCCTTGGTCATGGCTCGTTCACCTTCATACACCTGAATGAGCACACCCGGCTGGTTATCAGAGTAGGTGGTAAAAGTCTGAGTCTGCTTGGTAGGGATGGTGGTATTGTGCTTGATGAGAACAGTCATGACTCCACCAGCAGTTTCAATACCAAGGGAAAGAGGAGTGACATCCAAGAGCAGCAAATCCTGAACATTCTCAGACTTGTCTCCAGATAGAATGGCTGCCTGGACAGCTGCACCATAAGCAACAGCTTCATCAGGGTTGATGCTCTTGTTCAGCTCTTTTCCATTGAAGAAGTCCTGCAGAAGCTTCTGAATCTTGGGAATTCTGGTAGAACCACCCACCAGGACAATATCATGGATCTGAGACTTGTCTAGTTTGGCATCTCGAAGAGCCTTTTCTACAGGGTCCAGAGTGCCCCGGAACATGTCAGCATTTAATTCTTCAAATCGAGCACGGGTAATGGAGGTATAGAAGTCGATTCCTTCATAGAGAGAATCAATCTCAATACTGGCCTGGGTGCTGGAGGAGAGGGTGTGCTTTGCCCGTTCACAGGCAGTAGGCAGACGCCTGACAGCTCTCTTGTTCTCACTGATGTCCTTCTTGTGCTTTGGTTTAAACTCAGCAATGAAATGGTTGACCATCCTGTTGTCAAAGTCTTCTCCACCCAAGTGGGTGTCTCCAGCTGTTGACTTGACTTCAAAAATTCCATCCTCAATTGTGAGGATGGACACATCAAAAGTACCACCTCCCAAGTCAAAGATCAGCACATTCCTTTCAGTTCCAACCTTCTTATCTAGCTCATAGGCAATAGCAGCAGCAGTGGGCTCATTGATAATTCGAAGGACATTGAGGCCAGCAATAGTTCCAGCATCTTTTGTTGCCTGCTGCTGAGAATCATTGAAGTAGGCTGGCACTGTGACCACAGCATTGGTAACCGTCTTCCCCAGATAAGCTTCTGCAATCTCCTTCATCTTAGTCAGAACCATAGAGGACACCTCCTCTGGGTAGAAGCTTTTTGTCTCTCCTTTGTACTCTACTTGGACCTTGGGCCTGCCCACATCGTTCACCACCATGAAGGGCCAGTGCTTCATGTCAGACTGTACAACGGCATCATCAAACCTACGTCCAATCAGACGTTTGGCATCAAAAACTGTGTTGGTGGGGTTCATCGCAACCTGATTCTTCGCAGCATCCCCAATCAATCGTTCCATGTCAGTAAAAGCCACATAGCTTGGTGTGGTTCGGTTACCCTGGTCATTGGCAATAATCTCCACCTTCCCGTGCTGGAAGACACCCACACACGAGTAGGTGGTGCCAAGATCAATACCGACTGCAGGTCCCTTAGACATGGTTGCTCGCGTGTAGGACCGGCTGTGCTGGCGAGGACACCGCACCGATTTGCCCCCAAAGCTGGCGCCGCGTTCAATGAGACCCGCAGGGAGTAAATGAACCACGGTAGGGTGAAGCTGTTTTCCCCAGTGGTCTCTCTTACAACTCCCTGACATCGTGACTTTTGAAACCAACTAGATTCTTTAACCATGACATTGTTCTAGATGTCTGTCAGTTTGTCCTAACTTTCTGAGTTTGGTCTCCGGGCCATAGACAAGGCCCTGTCCATTCCTGAGATGGGTTATCTGGGGTGTGCCCTGCATGCTCACCATGAGGCTGGAGAGATGGCTCACCAGGGAAGAGCATGAGAATTTTAATTTGAATCTCTAACACAAAGGTGAGAAGCTTGGCACAGGCTGGGCATGGTGGCACACGCCTTCTGTTTCAACACTCAGGAGGCAGAGGCAAGAAAAGCTCTGTGAGCTTTGTGCTAGTCTGGTCTACACAGATAGTGCCAGGCAGCCAGGGGGACATAGAGGCAGGAAAAGCTCAGTGAGCTCTCTGCTAGTCTGGTCTACACAGATAGTGCCAGGCAGCCAGGGGGACATAGAGGCAGGAAAAGCTCTGTGAGCTCTCTGCTAGTCTGGTCTACACAGATAGTGCCAGGCAGCCAGGGGGACATAGAGGCAGGAAAAGCTCTGTGAGCTCTCTGCTAGTCTGGTCTACACAGATAGTGCCAGGCAGCCAGGGGGACATAGAGGCACTATGTCTCAACAACAACAGCAACAACAAACAAACTTAAGAACAACAAAAACAAACACAAACACAAAAAAGCATGCCATGGCTACACACCTGCCTGTGACTCTAAAGCTTGTGGGTAGTCTGGAAGGTTTCTGGGGCTTACAGGCTACCAGTTTAAGTCTAGGTTTAGTAAGAGACCCTGTCTCCAAGGATTAGGAAGTGACAGAGCAGGACTCCCAACGTCCTTAGCTACCTATACACATATGTGAGCATATACCACACATACATGTACCATACACATATACAGCACACACACACACACACACACACACACACACACACACACACACACAGATACATACAAAATTTAAAACATGAAAATACAAAGGAGAATAAAAATTGCTTATAATTTTACCATTTAAAGGTAATATTAATATTCAATATATTTCTTGCTGTTTATTTTTAATATATGAACATAATTTTCATAGCACATTCCATACAGAATTCTATATTCTACTGTAGCTCACCAACAAAATACTTTCCCAACTCATGATTTTAGTTGTATAAGTCTTTCATAGAGATGACCTGAAGTGCTTTACACTTGAGTATACATTGACTTTACATTTCTATACAAGGACACAGTAACAGCCAGCATCATGGACTATATATATTTCCCAATCACTCTGCTGAGGATTTTCTAGCTCTGGTCCCAGACATCCAGCCATGACCATGACTTGGAACCAACTTAGTAAGGGCATTGTCTTCAACTCCCAATTTCCAGGTTACACTCACTTCCCTGTACCTCAAAACTTCTCTGTCTTAATTCATGTACCACTGTCTTCCTCCCTCCCTCCTTTCTTTTTTTTTCTTATTGGTTTTTCAAGATAGGGTTTCTCTGTGCATCAGCCCTAGCTGTCACCTGGAACTAGCTCTTATAGATCAGGCTAGCCTCAAACTCATAGAGATCTGTCTCCCTCTGCCTCCCGAGTTTTGGGATTAAAGGTGTGCATCACTGCTGCCTGGATTCTTCTTCTTCTTAATAAAGTGGGTTTGTTTTTTGTTTGTTTGTTTTGCTTTGTTTGTGTGTTTTGAGACAGAGTTTAGCCCTGACTGTCCTGGAACTTGCTCTGTAGACCAGGCTGGCCTTGAACTCAAAGAGATCCACCTGCCTCTGCCTCCTGAGTGCTAGAATTAAAGATATGTGCCACTACATCTGGCTTTAAATTAAGTTTTAAGATATTTCTGTTTTATTTGAATTTTGTTTCTTTTGGTACATGTTTGTCGCAATGTGTGCCATGACCCATGTGTGCCAAGGCAAGTGCGTAGAGGTCAGAGGACAGCCTAAAGGCGTCAGTTCTTTCCTTCCACTAAGTGGGTCCTGAGGATTGAACTCAAGCTGCCAGCCTTGGCAGATGCCTTTACCCACTGCACCATCTTGCCAATTCTGTTTCCTTTTCTTTAAGAGGTCTCTATTTTGCTGAATTAATTCTAAGCTTGTGCTTACAACGTCTCATGTTCACTTTGAGGATTTTGCTTTTCCACTTCCCACTTAGGAACTTGTAGTTTATCTGCCTGCAAGCTTCATTTCCACATCCTAAAGCTAACAACAAAAGTCAAACAACCATTCATTGATCTTGCTACCGGCTAAGCTGCTGGTTCCCCATCGTCTTGTTTGCTTTACCATTTCAATTCTAAATACAAGTTTGTATTTATGAGTTGCTTCGCTCCCAAGTGACTGCTTCTGTTCTCATGACCCTTTCATATTGCTATAGGATCAGCACTGTCAATAGACCTCACACATTCACCACAGCTTTCTAGGGATGGCATTAGCTTGGTTTTTCCATCCATCATTACAGAAATTTCTTCAGTACTGATACCAAGACCACCTTTCTTCACAAAACGTTTCATTCACTAATTCATTTCATTCATTCATAGGTGTCTTTCGGCTTCTTTCTCTGTAAACACAAATTGACTTATTTCTTACTTTTGAATATTTCCTTCAGGGTGAATATTTTTATAGAAGAGGCTACACCAATTATTTTGCTTCATGCTCGTCCAGGTACACTGACAGGCTTATTCTACCCTAAAAATCTTCATGAGCCTTTGACATTACTTGTGACAACTGAAAGTTTTAAAAAATATTTTTTCACACCAACACGCTGTGGAGCGCATTCTGACACAGGACTCCAGTGAGGACTTTGCGTATTTTTTCTATGAAGGTGTTTCACTATAGTGTTCTATAAATTGAATCAAGATAACTAGAGCTGTTCCACAGTTATGTTAACACAAGTTCTCTACAATTGCATTCTCCTGGGTCAGGAAAAGTCAGTCATGTGATAATGAGCACTTCCCATGCTTGCTGCTCATGGATCCTTTCCAGCATGAGTTCTCTCATGTTTGTGAAAGTTCTGGGTTTAATGAAGATTTTCCCACATTGCTTATAACACTGAGTTTTCTGTTTGAGCAGCGGAAGCTTTCACCACAGTGCTTAAACAAGAAAGGATTATTTAATCTATGAATCTTTTCACAGATGCAAAGGGCCTTGAACCCCTCAGGCATTTCCCACATTGCCTACATATACAGTTCTGTCTCCAATGTGAGTTCTTTCACGTGTTTGAAGCTATTTGTTGTGACACTCACATTGTTTTATCACAGTGTTTACAAACATAAGGTTTCTCTCCAATGTGAGTTCTTTCACACACTTGAAGGAAACATGGACGGCTGAAGATTTTCTCACACTGCTCACGTGCATAATTTATGCATGTCTCCACACAGAACTAGATAAACCACATGCTCCCCCTGAAATGGCTTACACAATTCATGCATGTCTCCACACAGAACTAGATAAACCACATGCTCCACCCGGCATGGCTTACATAATTCATGCATGTCTCCACACAGAACTAGATAAACCACATGCTCCCCCCAACATGGCTTACATAATTTATGCATGTCTTCACACAGAACTAGATAAACCACATGCTCCACCCGACATGGCTTACATAATTCATGCATGTCTCCACACAGAACTAGATAAACCACATGCTCCACCGACCCCGACATGGCTTACACAATTCATGCATGTCTCCACACAGAACTAGATAAACCACATGCTCCCCCAACACGGCTTACACTCAGACTCTCACCCCAGAGCAACTTCTCTTACGTATTAGAGATGAAGTGGACAGTCACAGGCTTTACCACACACTTTACATGTACGAGGTTTCTCTCCACTGTGTGTTACCAGGTGTCTCAAGGCCTGGCAGTGTCATGTAAGCTTTCCTGCTTTGCTGATCTCTGTAAGGTTTCTCACCATTCTGTGTCGTTTCATGTTTGGGAAAGCACAGGAAGGGTAGCTCTTCTGTGTTCCTTACATTTGATTACAGGGCTGCTCTTCTTTCCTGACACTCATTTGGTCTAGTGTGTGAGCAGGCTGAGCTTTGGAGGGTGAATATGGAGATGAAAGGCAAGCTCTACTTCTCCACAACCCAGGTTTCTGATGGTTACACCAGGAGGCATATTCAGTTCAGAATATTCAGAATCTGGCTCAGCATCTCTCCACATTGGCCACATAGTTCTATGTTCATAATCTTTCTACCATTGGCCTTTAGGTTTCCCATGAGGTTTTTGTACTTCTCTCTAATGTTCTGGCTTTTTCATGTGTCTTTTTCAAGAGAGAACAGCCATGGCCAGGTGACAGTACACCAGAGATGAGCAGCCTGTGATCTCGGCAGCACACATGGATCTCAGTGATGGTGACACCAGACAAACCTCTTCAACTTTTGAACGTTTCTAGACTTCAACGTTTCCCTTACTTCTTTCAAGCATGTTTTCCAGCTCTCAGTATGAACACTCACCACAGTGTTCCTCTTGCTCCCTTGCTGGTCACATGATTTATTTCCTGACTAATTCAATCACTGACAGCTTCAGTTTTCCTTTCCACTCAGTGAATTTCAAGTCTGTTTTTCTGATCTCTAATGATTTTAGGATTCAATGTCTACTATCCACTAAATTTCCCAATCTGTCTACCTGAGACTTCATAATGTATACTCAATAATCTCCTTGTATATTTCACTAACTCAGAGGTCTTGTGATCATCTCCTTAGCTACGTATTTTTACTACCATAGACTGATTTTTATCTATTTAAAAACATAACTTCAAAATATCATTTATTTATTCCCTCCCTTACCATATTGATTGAAAATAATATAATCAACGAAGATAAGAAATATGTCTTAAATACATTATATCCTCACAATGCTAATGCTTGACATAATCTACTCACCATTATATATTAAGATTGTCTAGCTACAAATTACAGAGTTCTCCCCAAACATAATAGAGAATGGCACCAGTATTATTAATTTAACATCTACTTGAATGTATTGATATTGTGGTTAAAATAATTTATTTACAATCTAAGAAATACTACTAGTAACAAACTTAACTGGCTACAACTTTATCAACTGGGTCATAAATATTTACCATCAAGACAAAAATTTGATGTGAATCCCCAAACTAAAATAAAAATACTTATACAACTTTTAAATGTAACTGAAGAAGTCAAAGTTACACAAAAATTTTATTTTTATGTGTTAAAAACACAAGCCCCTGTGTTTTCAAAGTTTGTTGAAATAATATCGGATGAATTTTTGTTTCCCAAAGACAAGCTGTCACTGAAAGGCAAGTGAGACGTTACCTGGAATGTGCTTCTTTGGAGGCTCAGCATGATAGAAGTCGACGATGCACTTACAAATTTGTATCCTTAATTTAGAACTCGGTATTTTCATCAGTTCACCTGCCAGGAGGATAAAGGGAAGTGGTGTAATAATATAAGTTCATTTAAAAATGTAAGCATATAATACCAAGGTTATAATAGTTATTTTAAAATCCCATCAGATGTTCATACTGGGTCTTCTAATTACATGTGTGATCATGTGGAACACACACACTGTTCCACCGTCACCCATCACTTCATATGGGGTATTTTCTGGGAAATTCCTTGTTAGGTGTTATTTTTATATGGATAACATATTTCATGCTCACACAAACAAGACATTAAGCCCAAGAGAGAACAGAACTAAGATGCACAGTAAATGTAAGATGTAGCAGTGGCTGCTGGCAGAGAGCATACTGTTTGACAGTTAATTCAAAAATGGTTAAGTAGAAAGTACATTTATTTATCCAAATGCTAAAATATAGTAAATACACAAAGTTGGGACACAGTCACGTGTCACTTATCAAGTGTTACGCATTGCATACAACTGTACCGCTGTGTTTTCACGTATTTTCATATAACTGGCAATGGGGCATTGCTTCTACCACCATCAATCACCACAAAAATGTGGATAATGAGTTGCTCTATGGAAAGTTATGCCATCAATAGGTGATATAATTTTTTGGCTCAATGATAGATTTATAGGACCACCTTCCTTCTCTCTCTCTTTCTTTTTTTGGTTTTCCAAATAATTCTCTGTAGCTTTGGAACCTGTTCTAGAACTAGCTCTAGTAGACCAGGCTGGTCTCGAACTCACAGAGATCTGCCTGCCTCTGCTTCTAAGTGCTGGGAATAAAGGCATGTGCCACCACCATCTGGCCAGGACCACTATCCTACATATGTTCTACTGTTGTGTGAAATGAAGGGATATAGTTCATGATAGTCTGTGACCATATATGCATATGTACATACATGTCTCCATAATACTTTGAATCTATCCTTACATATTTGACATCTCAATTATGTCAGCTTGTCATTTCCAGAAAGAAGAGAATGATACTAATAATATAAGTACTGGAGCCAGACATCCAAGAGTAAATTCCGGCTCTGCTACACACTCCACGTGTAAACTAGAGCTTTGATTTTTATATCTGTAAACCAGGCATAAGTTACCACTTAAGAATGCTGCAGAGATTGATTTCACATGAGACAAGGGCTGAGAATAATGTTTAGCATACTGGTAAGTGCCACATGTGATAGTTATTGTTGACAACAAATAGGCCAGCGTTCTTTCTAACGAGACTCAGAAACTTGTGTACTGTTGACAACAAATAGGCCAGCATTCTTTCTAACGAGACTCAGAAACTTGTCTTTCACAGTGTGTTCTTTCCTTAAATTCCTGTTAGCTTTGCTCTCAACTTGCTGGCAGACTGAAATAGAGGAATTTGGGGGCATTCTTTGACTCAAAAGCAATAATTGTATGTTCAAGATTTCTGGTGAGGATGAAGGACACAGGGTTTCTTTTCAGTGGCATCTATACTATTATTGAGTCTGATTTGGCTAATTCAATAATCCAAGCTAGGTTGTATTTATTCCTTTGAAGTCCAACAAGAATATTCTCCAGGAGAAGGTCTACTCATTTTGTAGGGGAGGCAGACAGAAGTGAGTCTCAGGGAAACTATGTAAGACTAAGAGAGAATGTTCCCTAGGAGAATCTGAAGATAATCGGAGGGACTCTGCAATGACCTTTGTCATGTGACCCATGCTGTCTGGTTGCCTAAGGACAACTAGAGTCAGCAGGATCAGCTTGAGGAGTAAACTGGAGAGCTCGATTCTCTGAGGATAAAAGAGGAAAGAACTCCATCAAGACGGGGCTTTAATTTGAGCCTACTGGAAAGTTTAGTTCAATTCCAGCAGGAGTGGCAGAGCCCGAGGGAGCACAGAGACGGGGTGGAGCACTGGCCAGTGGGTAAGGGAACACAGAAACAGGGTGGAGCACTGGCCAGTGGCTAAGGGAACACAAAGATGGGGTGGAGCACTGGCCAGTGGGTAAGGGAGCACAAAGATGGGGTGGAGCACTGGCCAGTGGCTAAGGGAACACAGAAACGGGGTGGAGCACTGGCCAGTGGGTAAGGGAGCATAGATACAGGGTGGAGCACTGGCTATTGATCACTGCTGGTGGAGGGAGAAACTCACTTCTCAAAGAGGACACATTCTAGTGAAAGAGCATACACCCACAAAATGGTCTCGATGGGCAAAAGTACACTACAAAATTGGGGGGTTAGATCTAGGAAGAGTTGGGTGAGGTGTCAAAATATGTCGCATGAACCTCTCAAGGAACTAAGAAAAAAAGGTCAACAAACCCACAACTAAACTATACATCAAATCAAACATGTACAGAAAGTAAAAGTCTGCCTCAAACACCTCAGGAGAAAATAGTTCCAGAGTCATCATTGAGCACACCCTAATAACTCTCAACTATAAAATAAGGGAAGAGCCTTGGGTGGAAGAGATGGTCAAGGAGACAGTGAAAGCAGACAAGCCCATTTCCCCACATTGGTCCTGCCATCTTAGAGTCCCCATCTAAGACATCTTAACTTACCCAGAAGAGCAAGTGAATTAGCAGTGTCTTCAGTATAAGTTATTTCATCTGATACTTTCTTTTTCAAAAATGGCAAGCTTCAATAAGAACAAAGATGTCAGAATTACTAGTCAGTGGATTGACGCATCACTTACAAAGGGGGGTATTCATTTTCTAAAGAATAAAGCGATACTGTCTCCTGGCCGATTGTATTCTTTAGTGTGGAGCAGGGACAACAATCAGAAAGAAAACTGTATTTCTAACTAACCAACCAGAGAGAAAAACAAAACAAAACAAAAAAACACTTCCATAAGAATGAAGAGAGGCGGGCTGGAGAGATGGCTCAGTGGTTTAGAGCATTGCTTGTTCTTCCAAAGGTCCTGAGTTCAATTCCCGGCAACCACATGGTGGCTCACAACCATCTGTAAAGAGGTCTGGTGCCTGCAGACATACACACAGACAGAATATTGTATACATAATAATAAATAAATAAATATTTAAAAAAAAAGAATGAAGAGAGGCAAGCCGGATGGTGGTGGCACACACCTTTAATCCCAGCACTCGGGAGGCAGAGGCAGGTGGATCTCTAGCAAGAGCTAGTTCCCGGACAGGCTCCAAAGCTACAGATAAACCCTGTCTCAAAAAACAAAAACAAAAACAAAGAAAGGATGAAGAGAGGCACAAGCCAATAAAGTAATCATTCATCCCTGTTGATAAAACACTTATTTATCATCTTTCTGAGGGCAAAGTCATAGCAAATTATAGTTATAATCACAGTTAGGAAGATTCAACTAAAACTTAAACATGTTTAATGTCTTTCCCTGAAGTTTGTAAAGCAGGAAGCACCAGATTAATGGGCTGTTTCTTCCTGAAGGTCAGGGCCCCTCCATATGAACTGGATTGGAAGTATTTACAAAAGAACAGAATGCTTCGGGGAACAACAAGGAATCCAACTTTAAAAATATTGATTCTATGAGACTTTCAATTCACAGTTACAATAATCAAAGTTATCTGAAAATACTTATTTATAAATCACAGAAGATCAAGTTTATGAATTGTGGGTCATTATTCTAAAATTCAAGGGACAGATGAAAGTTAATTCTTAAAATATAAACTGTTTGAATCTCCTGTGCTATTTGAAGTATAACATATTTATATAAATGACTCCTAGCTCATGTCTTCCAAAAGCATTTACCCAGTAGTTGGAAAGAGGCACTGAGAATTATTATATGTAGATTTAGACTACACAAGTTAATTTGAATTTAAAAGTATATCAAGGCAAGCTACAAAGAGACAATTCTGTAATTTCTATGGGGATTCATTCCTTTAGAATTAAATTAGAAAAAAATAACATTATTGGTTATCTAATCGACTGACGGACAGCTAAAGATCTCAAACCTAAAGCTCTAAATATCTTGTCCCATCTTCTCATTTTCTGCCAAAGGAGATTCCTATAGGATAAAGAGTCGAGGTGTGGGAAGTCCAACTCAAAAGCTAAACAGAAAATAAGATGTGCTCCTGGTGCAATGAACAAGCATATTAGAGACCAAAGAGAAAAAACTTGATGTATTTTCAATTTTTTAATCTCCAAACTTTTCTTGAGAAGACAACCAAGTGAGGACTGGGTGTAGCGAAATGATGAGTATAGGTGGAAACTTGAAACATAAAAAATTAGTGACGTGAGTAACCCCAAAGGGAGGGGAAGGGAAGAGCGAGGTGAGCAGAGCTGCAGCATGGCATGCTGGGACACCGCACAGACCAAGGAGCAGCTCTGTGGAGCAGCGACCCTGGAGGTCACGCTGTGAACCCAGTCTTTAGGTCCTGCAAGCACCCACAGTGAAAGGGCTGTCCACAAAACAGTCAGAGGCCAGCATGACAGCACTAGAAGAAACTTCTTTCCTTATTTATTCGATCTCTTTTTAAAAGGCCAAGTGTAAGCATTTGGGAAATCATTTTTCATTATTTTAGTATAATACAGAAATTGCTCCAGAATTTTTTATTTGGCTTCTGCTAAATTTAAGACTTGGAATGTCCCTGTATATATACATAGTCCTACTAATAATATCACTTTTCTATTTAAAATATTAAATTGGTAGATAGATTTAGAAGACAAAATCACCAAAATGACTCATTTCCAACTAAGAAGTTTCTTCTACTAACAGTTCAGGGAGCAGAAAATGGCCATTGAAGCAGCGTCTAGAGCAGCCACTGTGTGGCAGCAAAGAAGCATTCTCTATGTATCTGTGCTTCTTCCAGCGCTGCTGCAGGAACTGCAGTAGAGGAGGGTAGGGCAGGGTAATTTCATAACTCTTACCTTTAGTTTATATTTTTCTCCCTCATTCAAAATTACAAGATCAAATGAAACCTGACACAGAACTAAGTATATTTGTGAGAGTCAAATTTCTCAAAGAAAGAGAAAAAAGAAAATCAAACTAAGTAACGCTAAATTTATTTAAAGATCCTCTCAAAAAACTACAATCCTTTAGTTTCACCTGCTTACTAATCACGCAGGAGTGACAACTTTAAATATTTTACACTTCAATATAATCTCTTCTGGAGCAATCTGAGACTGCAAGATTTGAAATAATAACTGTCCAAATCCTGCCACCAACTTGTTTAAGTTTTGTTTTTTAGTTCTGTATTACACACATGCATGCATGCATACATGCACGCACACGCACACATACATACACAAATTTTTTTTCTCCAGACAGTGTTTCTCTGTGTAGTGCTGGCTGTTCTGGAAATCACTCTGTAGAACAGACTGTTCTGGAACTCACAGAGATCTGCCTGCCTCTGCTTCCTGTGTGCTAGGATTAAAGGTGTGCACCACCACTGCCCAGCTAAATTCTATATTATTGATACACTCTATATCCGATACCTTTGCAATAAAAAACAAAGCATAATATAGTATATAGCAGTACAAAGTAAAGTTAAACAACTTACCCGCACAGTTTTATAAGGTCAGATGCAGGTTCCACAAAACAGGGCTGCTTTTGAATTTTTTCTGCACACAGACCCAGGATTTTAAACACCTGTGCCAGATCCCTTAGAGGCTTCAATGTTTTGTTAAGAAATAAAATCATCATAGATTTGTAAACAAGTCTATAGGCCTTTCCTCCAGAGAGCTTATAAAATTCTATCTTGTTAAATGTGGTAAGCATTATTTTAATTATTACTTTGAAGTCTAAAGCGAAAAGTTTGTAACTATATTTTAGCAACATTATTTTTGTCTTAGTAACCTTTATTTCAACTCAAAACACAAACAGATACAGCTCATATCTTATTTTAATGTAGTACTTTATTTTGTTCAGGGGTGTGTGTGTATTTATATTTGTAGGTTTTCACTGGGATGTTTGTGTCAGACATCCACCTCACAATATACCTTCCCTAACACAGGCTGCCTACTGCTAGCAAAAGCAATTCCACGCCACCCTTCCTTCCTTCCTTCCTTCCTTCCTTCCTTCCTTCCTTTCTTTTTCAAGACAGGGCTTCTCTGTAGCTTTGGAGCTTGTCCTAGAACTCGCTCTTTAGACCTGACTGGCCTCGAACTCACAGAGATCCGCCTGCCTCTGCCTCCCAAATGCTGGGATTAAAGGTGTGCACCACCACTGCCCTCCCAGATGCATTTTTCTAATTAGCATTAAATTGGTTGGGATTTTATTTTATTTAAAACTCACATAAAAGCCAAATGTACCTCTTCTAGATCTTCAGATAAAAACATATTCTATTTTGCATGTTTAAAAAAGCATGATTACTACAAAACTAAATCTCCTTGACTTTGCTTGATATCTGAGAGATCATGGTGGTTATGACTTCAGGATCTGGGTTGCATCCTATTTTCTCTAGCTTTGCCGTGAGCTGCTTAGGCAGGGGTGGGAACACCTCTGTTAACTTCTGTTATGTAGCAATCACCTCTGAATTGAAACATTCACTCCTGTAGGAAGAAGCGGCTCCTATGCCTTAGAAATTAAAAAAAAAATCTTACAAGCTGGAATTTATGAGGGGCGGTAAACACAGGCTGCAAGGACGCAGCGTTGTGAATTCTCACTGTCATTAGTGATAGGTGTGCTTTGAGTCATCCGTGGTCCTGCAAGTAACCCCAATAAAGTCACTAAATTAGGCTTGGGCGGAACTGTTTATTTGGTTTGTCATCAGTGCTTTTTCTGAGTTAAATAGGTCTGTTCATGTCTCCCCAGGAAAAGTCAAACAGGAACAGACAGAAGCAAAGATAAGTTGGGACAGAGAGATTGTATGGTTCCAGAAACGCGTGATGAGACACGCCCCTGTGGCTCATCAGTTTGAAGGCAATGTCCGCGGAGGACCGCCCCAATATGGTACCTTCCTCCGTGTGGTAAGGGGTGGTGTGCTCCTGTGGTAGTGTGGCTGCATGCTCCCTGAGATGTGTGCTAGGACGTGCAGCCAAGTCTGAGCTGTCTCCGATGGAACACCTTAGGGTGGTGGGGTGGGAATCCAAATTTGGTCATCATCTTTATGCGGTATAGGAGTGATTCTCCTTGATGAATGGGATCCCCTGCATGAGTAAGTAGACACTCTGACAATATTCACGGACTAGACACTGCATGGCAGTCCACCACAGTCCACGGACTAGACACTGCATGGCAGTCCACCACAGTCCACGGACTAGACACTGCACGGCAGTCCACCACAGTCCACGGACTAGACACTGCACGGCAGTCCACCACAGTCCACGGACTAGACACTGCACGGCAGTCCACCACAGTCCACGGACTAGACACTGCATGGCAGTCCACCACAGTCCACGGACTAGACACTGCATGGCAGTCCACCAAGAGTAGCACAGGTGATGTAGCACAGGTGACAAGAGGGGCCAGCAAGTTGTGCTGATCTTGGCATGACCACTGCTATATGTAATGGCATGTTCAAATGAGGCAGACAGAGAAAGTGCTTGTTTAAAGAGGAGTTAGAATGGGAAGGGACATGAAACTATCGCCCTCCATGTTAGCCTCCAATTTGGTGGATAATTTCTACAGCACTCCTGCCAAGCAGCTAGAAATGATCGAATTCAACCAAGAGCCATAAGCCATGATGGAAGGGACAGAGCATAAGTCAGAGCGGTACTAGAAAGCCTTTCCTGAGGTCCAGAAACTTAGGACTCATGGGAAGAATCCAACAGTGATGAGGACAGGAACAAAGTAGAAGTGATGGAAGACACCCCTCAGGTCTGATAGTTAAGAGAAATGAAGGGGAAACCCCAGATCCAAGATGCGGGGGTGGGGGTGGGGCTTACCAATGGACAAGGAAGGACATGGTGGATCTGACCTTTCATAGAGAAGAAGGGAGAATCCAGGATTTAACATGTCTTAAGAATGGGCAGTGAGGAAGTGGACATGGTTGACATGATAGAAGACATCCCTCAAATCTTACCTTTAGCAGAGAAGGAAAATCCCATCACTCAACATATAGACAGAAGCACTAATCATGGCCCAGAAGGAAGAATACGATAACCGCGTGCTCCTCAGCACCCTCACTGCTTGAACTGGGACTCTCTTCAATGAGTAGTGGCAGAGCCTGTCACTGGTTCACAAGGCTATGGGACACGGCAGTGGACAGATTGTTCAGCCTGAGCACCCTGGCTGTGGAGAAGCTCAGTAATGGGACTTCCCTCTTAGAAAGAAAAGCAGCAGGATCTGAGGCAAGGCGAGGAAAACCAGTTCCTGATGGCTGACTAATGTCCCACTATTAGGGACACTTGGTTATTGCTGGCTCAAGTTCCCACGAATACCAGGAACTGGAAGATAATAAAGAGACAGACACTACTGAAGGAACTGAGTTCACACTCAGTGGTGTTACTCAGTGATTAGTTCACCTGGCCAGGTAGACATGTGCTTGATCACTAATGTTTCGAAAAGGTTGATTTAGGAGGGACGTCATGTGACTTTCCTGAGCCCTATGGTGAATATAATCTTATTGATTACATACTCTTATAGAGATTATAAGATTCTGGTGAATCTGACCTATATCATCACACTAATGGGGTCTGGCATCCAACTCAAGTATGTAAAGTGAAAAACAAAACGAAACCTAGCAGAGAGGAAAGAAGGGCAAAGCAGACAAAGGGTAAAGGGTAAAGGGTAAAAGGTAAAGGGTAAAGGTGTGCCAAGTGTTCCCGGGTTTCTGTAAATCAAATGTGGGGAGACTTGTGTCCAGCCAGAGTTCCTATGGAAAAATTGACAGAAGCTAAATTCTATGCTAGTAAACTTCCAGAAGGCTTGAAAATCTGAAAGAAGTTCACAGAAGGTATAATTGATAAAACAAGATGCAAGAGACCAAGCTTGTCCTGGCGTCAGGAAAGCTCAGGAGACGTTCCCACAGTCCTCACGCAGCTCCCCCTCTTCATCTCAGGACAGCACCCCTTCACCCTGGAGAAAAGACTGCTCAAGACTGGTGCACAGCCATGCGGGCAGAATTTGTCTGGTAAAGGGTATCATCAACCAAATCAGTCTATTACTATTTTAGAGTTCCCGATAATATTTAAAAATAACTATTATTTATAATTAAAACTTGGATACTTCTCTGTTAGGAGACAATGTATATATAAATGCCATTGTTTCACGAATGTCCTCATTAAATGTTCCATGTTGTGGATGAAAAAATTCTACACTGGTGGGAAAAGAAGTCTAAGCTTGTTCGAGGAGGCAGAGAATTATGCCTCCAGATTAAACGGCGTGCCCTTCTCTCCTGCAAAGAACAGTGTGCTGGGAGTGAAAGTCGTTTGCTACCCTGAGCCCGGACCTACACCCAGAGCTGGCCTGAGGAAGAGGCATATCAGCAGCTGCAGCCACAGTTTCAGCCTGGAGCCTGCAGACCTGGGGAACCTGCTTGAGCAGCAGGAGAAGCGGACCTGAACACATCCTGATCCTCCGTGACTTCACATGGGAGGCCTCTTAGGAATGGATGGGGGTAAGGTCAGGGGAGTGGGAGGAGGGGGAACTGGGATTGGTATGTAAAATTAAAAAAAGTTCAAAAAATAAATATACATATATGGTAGATTTTAAGTCTAAAAATTTTACATATCAGAACACACACACATAGTTTTTTGAGACAGGGTCTGTGGATCCACTTGGCCTAGAAGTTACTAGTTAGCACAAGTGATTTCCAATTTACAGTAACCGTCAGTTTCCTAAATGCCAGGGTTACAGTCATGAGGCATCAAACTCAGCAATGTTCTTCTCTCTCTCTCTCTCTCTCTCTCTCTCTCTCTCTCTCTCTCTTTTTTTTTTTTTTTTTTTTACTTTTTTGGTGTTTTCAAAACAGAGTCTCACTATGTAACCCAGATTGTTCTGGAATTCACTATGTAGACCAGGTTGACCTTGAAGTAATAAATCTACCTGCCTCTGTCTTCCAAGTGCTGGGATTAAAGCACTTGGCCACTACACCCAGCAATACTCTTAATCTTTAGCCCATGTTATGGATTTAATATTGGTGTCCCTCAAAGTTATATAGTGTGGTGGTTTGAATGAGCAATGTTCCCCATAGACTCACGTATTCCAACACCTGATCCTGAGCTATTGGCATTGTCTACAAAGGTTATGGATGGGAGCCTTCCTTGGAGAACTGCGGGTGGGCTTTGGGGGCTGACAGCCTCACCCCACTTCCAGTCCTTGCACTGTGCTTTCTGCATGTGACTGAAGATGTGCTATCACAGTGGCCTTCTCTGGCCTCCTATTGCCGTGCCTCCCCCTCCACTGTGAACTCACCCTCCACAACTGAAAGCCAAAATAAACCATTTTTCCGGAAATCTCTTTGAGTCATGGTTATCACAACATGCAATGTTGATGCAAAAACACAGCTCTCACTTCAGCAGGGATAAGAGACAAATCTGGAGCAAATCTGAGTGAACATGGCCTGGGAAGACAGATGCAGTGTCAAATTCTATGTTCCAGTGTGGAAGCAGTTTATAGTAACGGAACAATGAACACTTTCCAAATGCGTGAGTAGAAGCATTAAGTAGGTGCTGCAGCAAAGCAGGGCAGTATTGTCTCTAGGGGCAGGCAGCATATGCGGACACCCAGCCTTTCAGTCGGGGGAAGCCGCAGCTTTCTAATACCTTCCAGAAGGTTTTTGTCTGTTATTCACAGGATGCTAGGTCCACACAGAGATGGGAAGGAATGGCTATTTAGGGAGCTAAAGAGAACCCAACATAAACTGCAATTAGACTCTGGACCTATAATGTTCCAACCGCTTCAGGGCCACTGAAGGTCTAATCCATCAGTCTTGCAGATTTGAAGGTGTACTTTCTTTCCTGGAACTTTTGTTCAGAGTTCCCTGTTTGCCAGTATCACATTTCGTCCATGTGGAAACCATGCCTCATACCATTTATTAAATATTATAATATGTCCCTCATAGCTAGGAAGACCCATTCCTCAGATCTGATGTAGACAGGGCTGGGTAGCAGGCAGAACAATAGTTTTCAGGAGAGAAGAACAGGTGGTAAATCCATAAATAAAGAAACGCCTGGGTTGTATGAGAACTATCAGCCATTATGATCTGATTCTCTTCCCCTTTTCACTTTTGTGCAGCTACAGCTGATGTAACATTTGCATGGAACATAGAATTAGAATTAAAATAATCAAAACCAGTTTTGTGTGAATGTGAAAGATGAAGGAAACATGCAGAGAGAGAGGAGAGAGAGAGGTCATTCCCCAAAGCCGTAAGATTGTTGAATGAAAATCTAATGATGGGGTAAGCTACTTTCCTGTGAGTTACTGGCCAAGGAGTCTTCCCAAAGCAGCCCAAACCATAAAGGCCATTGCCACTGCTACTGGTTGCATGCCAGAATTATACCGTAGGTCCCTACATAATATTGATACCACATGCTTTGGTCACATGACATGAAGAAATTGAACTTCAACTGGACTGGAAACTTTCTCCCTGCTCGCTGGGTTTATAGTGCCATAGGCATTAGCAGGCTGTAGAAGGAGAACAGGTGTCAATGGCCCTCCCTAGCTATACACACTGCAACTACACAGTACCAACATTTTGTGAAAAATGTACCCACTAATGCAACCAGGGCACAACTGTTCCAGATGCAGTCAGTGTCTGTTCATCTTGAAGGCCTACTCCATAAAAGATCCACATCTGGAACTGAGAGCCAAATGGAAAGCCCATGACTGGAGAGGTCATGGTCTCAGTGGGGATGCAGCTACCACTGCCTTGCTGCACAGATGGAATCTGCTTGGTAAGCACCTTCTAAAAACTTCTGTTGATACCTGTAGACTGCTTCTACAGCCAGCCTCGGCCTCTCATAAAACAACTTCCCAGATGAGTGCTGCTCAGGCATCTTGCTCAATGCTCAGTCCCAGACGGAGAAAACCAATCCAAGGTCTACATCAGCCCCTCCAAGACTCAAGGGAAATGCTGAAGGGAAGGCAGAAAGAACGGAAGAGCTGGATGAAGGGGTGCAGGGTTGTGTAGAAATTTCCTTCTAATTGAAGCATTCCCTCCTGAAAAAAGGACTGAAGGTCCTAAGGCTTAGGAAGCAAACAAAACTCACAAGGTTTAGGAAGTGGAAACTTACAAGAGTCCTAAAGTCCCTCTCTTCAGGGTTGTAGAGACCCACAGCTGCTGGGAAAGGGGACTCTGGAGCTGGCACGCTGCCAATGGGCAATGCAGGAAGCTTGAGTGTGCAGTATTTCTGTGTCATCGCTCAAGCGGGGTGGGTGCTGCAGCTGCCACTGAGTCACCCATACTCCCGTTAAGCAATGGCGTGTGTATACTTCCGCAACTAGCCACAACTGACTCACTGGCTCACCAAGCTAGACTAGGTAGAATTGTTTCTCTGGTCTGTTATCAGTGATAGCTAGGTGAATAGATATTTGCTCCCATCTCCCCAGGAAGTCTCATAACAACTTCCTAGGAAAGTGGTATTTCCCTAATTTAACTCCAGACAGTCTTACAACATCTAAAGCCAGCCTAGTAAAGGTGTTCAGAAACAGAGCCACTTGCAACCAGCTGTCTAATCGTAAGGAAAAACAATGGTGGAGGTTTCGAAATACTGAGGTGTCAAATTAACCACGGAGAAATCACTTGCTAGTATGCTTTCTTGGCTACCAATAGGTAGTACTTAATACACAAAAGCTCTCAGATTGCTCCTACAGATCCTCATAAAACAAGGCTACTATAAAGAAAACATTTAGAGAAACTTCTACAGTGTTTTGACCTGGAACAAGTTGTTCTTAGATGGACATCTTCTTTAGACCAAATCAGACAACTGTCAGCAAGAGTCAGTCCAATTCTACCCACAGCCGAATTTGATCTGGAGCCCTGTTACAGTCTATGGCAGATGAAAAAGTGAAAGCTGACTTTGGTTACTGTTTTGAAACAGGTTGTCATTTAGCCCAGGCTGGACTCACACTCACTATGTACGGAGCCAGGCTCTGAATTCTTGATTCTACCTCCTAAGGCTGAGGTTATATGGATGCGTCACCACGCCAGGCTTGAGAGTAGACATTTTAAAGTATGTATAACAATCTAATGTAACTGGGAAACTTTTTTATGCTTTGCAAATCATATATATATATATATTTTAAAATCAAATAGCCACCAGCCTAAAATTGGTTATTGCACACAGATAGATAGGTCTGAGGCTTGAGTACTGGCTCCTGTCTGTTGTCATAAGGGATTATCCCATCTGATCTTCTTAATAGCTTACTTTATAAAGGGAAGAGATATAAGATGGTAGTCAAGGTGAAACTTGCTCTGTATATTGGCAGAAATAAGGCTGACTTGGCCCTCCTAATTCTATTGATGGCCTCTGAATCTACAGAAATTGACATTATCTACAGATAATAAAGCAGAGAATAATGGCTTCTCAATGATGTCCGTGTCTTAGTCTCAGAAACCTTTGAAGAGGCTACCTTAAATGGCAAAGTGACTTACAAATGGAAATTGTCCTAGTCAGTTTGTGTCAACTTGACTGGACACAGACAGTGTTGTCTGGGAAGAAGGAGCGCCAACTGAGAAACTGCCTCCATAAGCAAGCCTGCAGGCAAGCCTGTGTGGCATTTTCTCTATTAATGATACCTGGGAAGGTCCAGTCCATGGAAGGCAATGCCACCTCTAAGGCTGTGGTCCTGAACTGGAAAAGAAAGGCAGCTGAGCAAGTCACAGGGAGCAAGCCAGTAGGCAGTGTTCCTTCAAGATCTCAGCTTCAGCTCTGCCTTGAGTTCCTGCTCAACTTCCTTCCACGGGGAACTATAAACTATAATTTGAAATAAGCCTTGAGTTCCTGCTCAACTTCCTTCCACGGTGAACTATAAACTGTAATCTGAAATAAGCCCACTGATCCCCAGGGGGTTTTATTGGTCATGGCATTTCATAGCAAAACAAAAAGTAAATGAAGACAGGAGTATTCTACTAGAACACCCAGATGGGTTCAGTGTAATCATTAGGACCCTTATAAGGGGAAATGGGAGTGAGGACTGTCAGAGACAGGAGGAGGCGACACTAGAACAAAGCAGAGGTGAGAGTGACATCACTGGGAGGCGCCAGCTCACGAGCAGGTGGGAAAGTCAAGGAGATGGCCCCTCACCTCCCTCCTGAATCTTTGGTGTACCAGTCCCTGCTGGGACCATGACATTAGCCAAGTGAGCTTCTGGTCTCTAGAACGATCAGATAAGAAACTTACCTGACCTGGTCTGTGACACCTTGTTAATGTGGCAAGAGGAAGGAACCCAGCACATTTTCTAGTGTTTCCAGAAGAATGAAAGGAACATGCACACACATATCTATAAAGGATACAAATCCATACTGATAACACTGTACCACTTTCATGACACTATTAAGTTGTTTTTCTTCTAAGTCATCCTAAAACAAATAAATGGTCTGTTAGTTCTTTTGTGCCATTTAATAGGTTAAGATTTTTAAAAGTTTATTGTATATAAACACATTGAAATTACTAAGTAATTCTTACATAAAAAGCAAATGTATATATGGATACAATATCACATAAAGAAAAGAGAACAAGAAATGCTAACTATAAGAGGATAAGGAAGAATTGAATTCAGTAATGAACATGAATTATCAAAGAAGAAATAAAGCACATTGTTTTTTTAGTTATCTGTAACAGAGTTTTTATTTTGGTGATGGAAAATGCAAAAAATATATTAACAAGGAAAACAAAGTTTCACGTGAAGCCTCACAGCTTCTGTCCTGACCATATAGAAGTTCACTGGATGATACAGACTTTCAATATAGTTAATATGCCTCGACACAGTAATATGTTTCCAAAACTCATGTGTCAACTAATAACAAGCCCCTGATATGTGCCTATCTTTCACCTCACACTTACAGTACTTGTGTGTATGTGTGTGTGTGTGTGTGTGTGTGTGTGTGTGTGTACACATTCATGCATCCTATGGCATACATGAGGACATCAGTGGAAAACATTCGGAGGTTTGGTCTCTCTTACCACCATGTGGGTTCTGGGGATTAAAATCAAGT
Organism: Microtus oregoni; assembly: GCF_018167655.1. NCBI lineage: Eukaryota > Metazoa > Chordata > Mammalia > Rodentia > Cricetidae > Microtus > Microtus oregoni. The sequence goes on along the minus strand of NW_024543218.1, from coordinate 8,604,891 downwards.
ACTCAGGTTTTTTTTTTTGTTTGTTTGTTTGTTTTTTGGATTTTTCGAGACAGGGTTTCTCCGTAACTTTTTGGTTCCTGTCCTGAAACTAGCTCTTGTAGACCAGGCTGGCCTCAAAATCACAGACATCCGCGTGCCTCTGCCTCCTGAGTTCTGGGATTAAAGGCGTGGGCCACCACTGCCCGGCTCAAGTACTCAGTTTTGATAGCAAATGCCTTTACCCAAAGAGCTATCTTGCTTGCTTCTACCCCTTTTCAAATTAAACTGTCCATGAAAAGTTCTTGCACTGTCTATATTTTCCACTCTAACTTCAAAACAAAAACAAAAACAACTATAAGGAACTTTCCATAGTTGCATTTTATTTTTTTAATGCAGATATTTTTACAATTTAAACACTTAAACTTCACAAAAACCAGTCATAAAAAGATAAATTACTCTTGGTAGTTGTTTATTTTCCTTCTCTAAAAAAGTAGAGACTGGACTCTAGAAGGGCTCGCAGGTGTCCAGGGAGATGTCCCCAGCTAGTTCCTTGGACAACTGAGGAGAGGGAACCTGAAATGACTCTATCCTATAGCCATACTGATGAATATCTTGCATATCACCTTAGAACCTTCATCTGGCGATGGATGGAGATAGAGACAGAGACCCACACTGGAGCACCAGACTGAGCTCCCAAGGTCCAAATGAGGAGCAGAAGGAGGGAGAAGATGAGCAAGGAAGTCAGGACCACGAGGGGTGCACCCACCCACTGTGACAGTGAGGCTGATCTATTGGGAGCTCACCAAGGCCAGCTGGACTGGGACTGAATAAGCATGGGATAAAACCGGACTCTCTGAACATGGCAGACAATGAGGGCTCATGAGAAGCCAAGGACAATGGCACTAGGTTTCGATCCCACTGCATGAACTGGCTTTGTGGGAGCCTAGCCTGTTTGGATGCTCACCTTCCTGGACCTGGATGGAGTGGGGAGGACCTTGGACTTCCCACAGGGCAGGGAATCCATCCGGACTGCTCTTCAGACTCAAGAAGGGGGGGGGGGATGGAGTGGGGGGAGGGGGAGAGGAGTGGGAAGAGGGGGAGAGGAGTGAGGGGAGGGGGAGAGGAGTGGGAGGAGGGGAAGGGAAATGGGAGGCGGGGAGGAGGCGGAAATTTTTTCAACAACAACAAATAAATAAATAAAACTTTTCATCCTTCTAATCTGCTAAGTTAAAAATAAAAATCAAACAAATAAACAAAACAAACAAACAAACAAAAAAGTAGAAACTAAAAATGTTAAAGCAATAGCTAAATGTTTATGTTTACTAATCATAGAATGTTACTTTGTTTAGGTGGCTATACCTGAGTCAATCTATTTCCTGTTTATTAAAAATGTGCATTCATATTTGAAAACGACTACCGGTAATTCTATAGTGAGTGCTAGCTCTGAGGCACTTACCAATACCTGGGTAGCATTAGGCAAGTGTTGGTGTGAAAACATATGCAAACACATGTATACATACACAATATACATACACATGTAAACATACACAGTTAGTACATCTTTTCTCAATACATTCTTTTAGTCTTATAAAAGAAAAATTATTTTCTCTGTATTCTCATCATTTTTCTCAGAAAAAATCATATATATACATATATATGTATGTATGTGTGTGTATGTATATATAAATCTGTTTACATGTCCTGACTCAGATTAGAAATTTTCTCTAGTTCTTCAGTGTCCTTTTGCTACTTCTCCAGTCCTATTTAGCAAGAGTTATTAGCACAGGATAGATGGTTCTTTCTCTGTTCTTGAGGTATGAACCCAGAATTGAAAGTCCATTCTCTACTCTTGCAGGTCCTTCTGATCATAGCCAATATAGTTGGGTTTGACCTTCTTATGAAAACAAATTGGTTCTCATACTAAATTTAAGTTCCTTGACTACAAAACATATATTGTGGGGAAAAGTTTCAACAAAAGAGATAACAATATTTATGTTAGAGGGAATGCCCATTACTGTTCAGGGACATACAAGTTTCTAAGTGATAGAGCAAAGTAACTTCTCCAAGATTACTCACCTTATCATTCTCTTCAAGAAGTTTGATGATACGATTAAGGTCCATAGACTTGAAAACACCCTAGAAATACACAGCAGTTACTATTCCACCCCAAGGGGATAAAGAAATTAAGTCAAGTACACACATTCCCACACCACCACCCATAACCCCACACATATGTTCTTTGGAATTTTCACACAGTGCATCTTAATCATATATATATATATATACATACATACATACATACATATATGCGCCCACTCCCTCTCTCCCCCTTCCCAACCCTCTTTTACCCATTATATCTTCCTTCTTGTTTCCAGTTCTTTTACTTTTTATAACCCACTGAGTCCACTTAAAGCCACCCATATGTACGTGGCTATGAAGTTATTAAATCTGGCCTGGCAACCTGCCAGCAGGCTGCCCCTCAAAGAAAAGTGACTCTTAGTCCCATCAATTGCCAATAGCCCCTTGTCCAGGGGTAGGGTCTTGGAGAACCTCACAATTGTTAACTATAATCATTAAATTGTTATATTTACCATTAACCAATAGTTTGGTAAAAATAACATTGCCTTTGGGATTTGGAGTTTTAACAATGTCTGTGCCCTGTGGTTACTTTAACTTTCTCTTTTCTTCCTGCGTTTCCAGAATTTATGGATACAGATATAGCTACAGGCAAATAGGGTAGCCTTTCGTGTTACAACTTTTGAAATATTTGCTTTGAGGGTTAGATAAAGGTATTGAAATAAAAGTATTGAATGGTGCATGATTGTTTTGTATCCAATTTTTCTTCCCCAGATAACCTTTCTTAAAAAGTGGAAAGCAGCAAGGATTTCTTTTGTGTTTGCCTGCACCATCACTGTATGTTGTGTTTGCACCATCACTGTATGTCGTGTTTGCACCATCACTGTATGTTGTGTTTGCACCATCACTGTATGTTGTGTTTGCACCATCACTGTATGTCGTGTTTGCACCATCACTGTATGCTGTGTTTGCACCATCACTGTATGTTGTGTTTGCACCATCACTGTATGTCGTGTTTGCACCATCACTGTATGTCGTGTTTGCACCATCACTGTATGTCGTGTTTGCACCATCACTGTATGTCGTGTTTGCACCATCACTGTATGTTGTGTTTGCACCATCACTGTATGTCGTGTTTGCACCATCACTGTATGTCGTGTTTGCACCATCACTGTATGTCGTGTTTGCACCATCACTGTATGTCGTGTTTGCACCATCACTGTATGTCGTGTTTGCACCATCACTGTATGTTGTGTTTGCACCATCACTGTATGTTGTGTTACCCGCACCATCACTGTATGTTGTGTTTGCACCATCACTGTATGTTGTGTTTGCACCATCACTGTATGTCGTGTTTGCACCATCACTGTATGTTGTGTTTGCACCATCACTGTATGTCGTGTTTGCACCATCACTGTATGTTGTGTTTGCACCATCACTGTATGTTGTGTTTGCACCATCACTGTATGTCGTGTTGACCCGCACCATCACTGTGTGTCGTGTTTGCACCATCACTGTATGTCGTGTTACCCGCACCATCACTGTATGTCGTGTTTGCACCATCACTGTATGTCGTGTTTGCACCATCACTGTATGTCGTGTTTGCACCATCACTGTATGTCGTGTTGACCCGCACCATCACTGTATGTCGTGTTTGCACCATCACTGTATGTTGTGTTTGCACCATCACTGTATGTCGTGTTTGCACCATCACTGTATGTCGTGTTTGCACCATCACTGTATGTTGTGTTTGCACCATCACTGTATGTTGTGTTTGCACCATCACTGTATGTCGTGTTTGCACCATCACTGTATGTCGTGTTTGCACCATCACTGTATGTCGTGTTTGCACCATCACTGTATGTTGTGTTTGCACCATCACTGTATGTCGTGTTTGCACCATCACTGTATGTCGTGTTTGCACCATCACTGTATGTCGTGTTTGCACCATCACTGTATGTCGTGTTTGCACCATCACTGTATGTCGTGTTTGCACCATCACTGTATGTCGTGTTTGCACCATCACTGTATGTCGCTCTGGATACATTCTACCCTCCAGCTCTCCATAAGCCTTCATTGGCAGGCTCTAAGTTTCAGGAGTGACAGGCTTACTGTCCTGATCTCAGGTAGCTATCAGCAGTAATATAGAAGGCTCTAGATGCCATACAAAGGACTTAGGAAGCCACTGAATGTTTTGAGACGGAATATATATATATATAGAGAGAGAGAGACAATGCCCAGCCTTGTCTGTTGACAATTACTTATGTAGTCTAGCTTGAACTCAGGCTCAGCCTGAAAATTCCACAGCAATCTATGAAGGCAAGCCATAACTTCTACAGAATCAGTCTTAGAAAAATCAAAATTTGATCATTGACTTCCAGCTGCTCCACTGTCTTACCTCCTGATTTCAACTCGGGATCAATCATAGAAAGCCAAAAAGAAACAGCAAAAATACTCAATTATGCTTCGCACTGCAATTACATGGGATGTCCAGCCTCCAGCCTCCCGCATGCTTCTCAGGCAACCATTTCCAATCATCACAACCTACCCTCCACATCAAGCTTTCGTGCCAGTCTTGCATTCTCTGCAAAAAGTAAGCAATGCTGCATGACTCCTTCCCAACAGCAAGTGTTAACTAAATAGTCTCTTTCTTTTTGGGTGGTCTTCCTTAGGGTTTAGCCAGAAGAATGAAATAACAAAATGATGACTTTTTCTGCAGTGTGGTGACCTAACTAGAAGGAACTAGCTCACGGCAGAAGTGTGTACTTCAGCAATGGATACAGACCACAGAAAATGGACTTAATACATCCAGGAGGTTGAATTTGTAGGATCTAATAAGGAACTGGATGTGGCAGGCGGGGGGTGGGGGTGGGGGGAGGAGTGTGTGGAAGGTGAGGGTACGTTGTTGGCGTAAGGAACCATAGGAGACAGACAGTGCTGGGAAAAGAGGTGTGTACTGGGGCTGAGGATGAGCTCTCACAGGTTTCTAGGGACATCACGCTACTGACTGAGCACCCCATTCCCATCTTGAATATCAGCTGCAGTACGGTGTAAGCATCAGGACATCTGATGAATGAAACTGGGGCACAGGATTCTGGAGCATGGGCTCAATGGTCTAACTGGGGGTTTGGGTTAAATTAGGCAACTAATCACAACCATAACACTGAATGTCCTCGCTGTCTCAGGCATTGTTATAGGTGTGAGTAGTATGAAAAGGAAAGACACAAAATCTGCTTACATAAACAATATGCTATGGAGGGCATTAAGTGTAACATTACAATAAGAGATAAAGTAGAGATAAATGTTGTAACTGTAATTCTTGCTTGATAACTGTTTTGTTATATGTAATTTTACTATGTTAAAGTTAAAGCCTTCCTTTTTGTTTAAACAGAAAAGGGGAAATGGTGTAGGAGTTCCTTCTGTTTGTGTGTTGCTATCATTGGATAATGAATAAAGAAACTGCCTTGGCCTAGTTGATAGGGTGGAACTTAGGTAGGCGGAGAAGACAGAACTGAATTCTGGGAGAAAGAAAGCAGAGTGAGAGAACCGCCATGGAGCAACCAGGATCAGACATGCTGAATCTTTCCCAGTAAGCCACAACCTTATGGTGATATACAGATTAATAGAAACGGGTTAAATCAAGATGTGAGAATTAGCCAGTAAAAGACTAGAGATAATGGGCCAGGCAGTGATTTAATTAATACAATTTCTGTGCGGTTATTTCGGGTGTAAGCTAGCCGGGTGGCCGGGACAAAGGGCCACCCTCCTCATGCAACAATAAAGTCAGTAAGTTATACAGCACGGGGTTTGATTACAATGTTCTAGAGAAAATGAAATGGTTATAAAGTACTGGCTTGCTTGAGTCGTCAGTGAAGGACTGACTTACAGAGAGGGCACCAGTTCAGTCACGTCTTAGAGGAGGTGAGAGAGTAAGCTGTGTCTAAGGAAGGGATAATGTCCATGCAATGGGCACAGAAAGGGCAAAAGTCTTGGGACTGGAACCCTTGGCAAACTTGAAAAGTCAGGAAGTCAGAGTGATTGGACCATGGAAGAGTGTATAAGTAGACTTATGTTTCTACTCTGAACCCAGAGTAAAGGAGCTCAGGGAAAGGCATGACAATATTAAGATATATTTCCTTAATATAAACACAAGGAGAACCCTAAGAGAGGCATACATGGATCCCCCTGGAAAGGGGAAATAGACAGAACTTCTGAGAAAATTGGGATCATGGGTGGGGGAAGAAGAGAGGGCAGAAGGGAAGGGGGAGGGAAGAAAGAATGGGAAGAAAACAAGAAGAAATAGGATGGCCGAGATGGGGGAAGGACAGAGGAGGAGAGCAAGGAAAGAGATATCCTGGTTGAGGGAGCCATATGGGGCTAGCAAGACATCTGCACTAGGTGAATTCCCAGGAATCCACAAGGATGACCCCAGCTAAGATACTAAGCAACAGTGAAGAGGATACCTGCACTGACCTTCCCTTGTAATCAGATTGATGACTACGCTAATAATCATCATAGAACTTTCATCCAGTAACTGAGAGAAGCAGATTCAGAGATCCACAGCTAAGCACTGGGCTGAGCTCCCAGAGTCCAGCTGAAGAAAGGGAGGAGCCATAATATGAACAAAGGGGTCAAGACCATGATGGGGACACCCACAGAAACAGCTGACCTGAGCTAGCAGAAGCACAATGTGGGGACAGTTGTGTGGCTGGGACAGTCTGGGGGGGGGGGCACTATTTAACGTCAGCTCCTATGTTCTTAAGCATTGTACTGGGTATTACACCAAAAATGCTGCGGAAGATCCTGCCCTCTCAGAAGTGATGTAAGCAGTGAATCAGCTATTTAGGGAGAACTGGGACTCAGGCTTCCCAGGCCAGCGCTGAGCTTAGACAGCGGCAGCTCAATGGTTCTGGTGTTTCTGTGGGGCTTGAGGGAGCACCGTAAGGCCATACACTGGTGATTATAGCTGATTTAACATGCTGTAGGGCCCAGACATGCCCAGTGTTTCCCAAAAGCTCCTCGTAAGACTGTGATGGCCATCTACGTTCAGGGAATACTCACCAATACAGGCCGGTTTTATAGACTAGGAAAAAGCCTAGAGAAGGTAAACAATTTTGAGGCAATCATATTAGTTATGGTGAGCAATAGTATCCTGAAAGGAACTGAAGTGTCTAGGGAAGGAAGAAACATAACAACGTGTGACACGGCATCTCAGGACAGCAGATTGGGCGGAGATAGATGTGAGCCAACGGACAGGCTAAGAGCACTGATGCTGTCTGTGGTGAGAGAAAAGGAGAGCCAGCAGGTCTTTCGAGGCGCCACCTGCAGCCTCTTATTTTTTATAACATAACTTTACCTGATCTAGTTGGGGGAGGGCTGGAATTGTGCTTCAGTGTTATTTTGCAACTGGAAACACAGGAAACTATTTCTGGCGAGCTTTCCAGGAATTAGTTATGAAACTCCACAGCATGGTTTATACCTTCCCAGTGCTACAGTGCACTGAATTGCTACCCAGAGTGGGAAATAATAGGTCCTTCCCCTAACAGCACCAGCATTCCTGGAAATCTGCTAGGACAGGAGAACACGGAGGTCCAGCCCGGAGCTGCAGACTCCTCCAGTCTGCACTTCATGCTCCCGTGTTCTTCATGCACACACTGTGTGAGAAGCTCCGCTCTAAGGGGATGTGTGGTCCTCAGAACGAGGGCAGGGAGCTACATCTGAAACAGACACAGGGTAACCAACCAGATGCTCCTGATCTCCATTTGAGCAAGGAAAAGTGCATCATTGCTCTGCTTTCTTTCTCAGAAAACAAAAACTTTATCTTTACTGCCCAATGTCACTACCTTCCAGAGCCAAGAGCCCTGGGACTATTTCTAGGAAAGCCCCCACAGCACCAGACCTCATGAAGGTTTAGTTACCCTGTAAACATCATCAAAGTTTAACAAGAACAATAGCAGGAAGAAAGGAAAGCTGTCGTGGTAAGAGCCATAACAAAACTACAGGGATTCGTACAATACATGTGATGGGCATGGTGCTAAATGCTCCACAAATCTTCCTTAAATAATTTCACGACAAAGGAGTTACAAATCTCTTTCACAGATAAAGAACACAAGACATTTTTGTACGTTAGTTTAGTTGGTTTGGGTTTTTTGTTTTTCTTTTAAAAGCTATTGTATTTTGTGGAGGAGGCTGGAAGGGCAGAGTAGACATGAAGGATGCAGAGGCTGCAATGGCAGAGTAGACATGAAGGGATGCAGAGATGAATGGGATCAGGACGCATGATGTGAACCCCATAAAGAATCAATAAAGAAAAGAAAAGCAACTTCACCAAATGAAATAATTAAAAACTGACCACTAAATTCTAGGGGATTTTATTGTTTTAAAATCTGAAAAAAACAATAGTTTTCTTAAAGCTTTAAGAACCGTTCTTGTAAGCAAAGCCAAAATTCCTACACAGAAAAGTTTCACTTAGAGTGCTCAAGTAGAATGTCTATGCAAATCACAACAATAAAACATCATACAACTAAAATTCCAGATTCGGAAACCACTATTTCCCCTGTTTACAACTGCCTTCAGACTTACACTCTACCTTTCCCATAATTCCATTCTACGATGAGGAAATTGACTGTGGTTTGGAGAGTATGGCAGCTACTCCTGCCTCCTGCAAAGGCTGTTTCTATGCTGACTAATGTCGCTTGCTGTCGAAGAGAAGGATGCCCTTCCAAGTGCACAGAACAGGGTTGGAGAGAAGGTTTAAAGTGTGAAGGCACTTGCTTCCAACTCTGATAACATGAATTCAATACCTGGGACCAACCCAGGCGCGAGAGAGCTAACTCCTGCAAGCTGTCCTCTCACCTCCACACAGGTGCTGTGGCATGCATACCAGCTCCAATGCCCCTAAACACACACACACACACACACACACACACCACAAGTACATAAAATATGTACAAAATAACATGCATATTTTATCTGTTCCTAGATAACTCTATTCAAAAGCCAATTTCTCATATATACATATACTCAGGTTAGGGTGATTTAAATGCCTCAAATTTCGATCTATAATAAGACAGCCCTTAAAAGAAAGGTTGATAAAACAGCATCTTTATAGCAGGAAATCTTTGGCGGCTACTTTAACATTTCAGAGACTCCGTGAGTTTTAATGACAGATGGTACTGTAAGCTTTTGTTGCCCCCCTGAAGAAAGAACGGCAGTGATAACTGCATCTTTTCAGCACAGGGGCACTCTATATGCTTTCTGTGTGCATTATTTCAGCTGTACGAGATTTTACAATCAACATTTTAAAAGGTTTCTACATCTACTTCTTTTATTTTGTATGGGGAGGCAAGTGTGGAGGCGAGAGAACACGCTGAGAAGTCCGTTCTCTCCTCCTACCATGGGGATCCTGAGGTGTGGAAGCCAGGCTCTCTGGTGCCCAGACTCCCTGAGCAGTCCCAGGACTTACACTAAGCTTGATACAATGGACGCCAGTACTATTGTCATTTCCATTATCACCACCACTTGCCTTTGACGTCACAGCTCCTAAGCTGTGGTGTGCCTGTCTCTTGAGAGCAAGCCAAAGTGGACTGTTTTGAAAGAACTGAGAATATTAAGTGTCCAAAGGTCTTTCTCTGCTGACTTGAGCAGAGGGCCTAAGGTTATCACTAAGTATTACTAGGAACACCAGGCCTCACAGTGAGCAAAGAACCCGAGTGCCTGGTCAGGCTGTGGTGGTGCATGCTTTAATCACAGCACTCCAAAGACAGGCAGGCAGAGCTCTGTGAGTTTGAGACCAGCCTGGTCTACAGAGTAGGTTCCAGGACAGCCAGGGTTAGAGAGAGAAACCATGTGCCAAAAAACCAAAAGAAGGAAGAGGAAGAAAAAGTTGTAAAACAATTACAAAAAAAAAAAAATCCAAGAGTAGACCACTGAGATTTCTAATTCTAAATTGTTTTCCATTACATTTACTTAAGTAGAAATTCCTTCCCCACCCTTTGCAGTACTTTCTAAAAATGTGAAGGGGAGACAAATACACAAGACACATACAGCTATGTTACTTCCTATGTTGCAGACTTTTTCTTTTGCAGCGATCCATTGAAAGTATTTCTCTCTGTAAACCCCTGTTCATCTGTCTCATGTAATTCATCTTTGCCCAAACAAACCAATGAGAGTCAAACTCACCTACTTAGTGCCCAGTACCTAGGAATAAAGTGGCAATGTTGAGCTTCCCTGTAGCCCAGGGACTGGAGAGACCGTGGTCGCTTACACTTCTTCGCTCTTGTACTGGAATACCTCCACAAAACTGATGAGGTAAATTCCCCTGGCATTCTCTCTTTATGTAAAAGTGCTGTACTCTGTGGGCTGTTGCATAAATGCGTGACTGCCTCCAGAGACCTCAACCCAGTTCCCACAGAAGTCCCCAGCCAACTGGCTGCTCCCAAGTAACTCTCCAAGGGTCCAGGACGTGAACGCAGGAGGCAGAGTTCCTGACGCAGCTTGAGACTTAGGAAGCCCCAACAGGAATTCCCATAGAGCCTCCCCCCCCCCAACACACACACATACACCATTAGTGTTGGGTAAGGCAGAGAGGGTTCTCAACCCAACTCTAAAAACTTAACTTTGCGTTTATAACAAAAGCAAACCCCAAACTAAATATAAACATAATAAAGAAAAGCAGTCCTGTCCCCAGCTCTCCAACAGCATCTGCCTACCAGTGAATACAAGCTTCAGCAGCAGTATATTTATACCAAGAGTACGCTCCCTTAAAACGGATCTACAGTCAAAACCCCAACACAAAAAAGTGATCTGGTTATCAAATAAAATGTCACCAAGAAGGATCCCTTCCTTTCGTGGCCACAATCCAAAGAGCATCTAGTCTCTCCAGGAGGACCACGCAGCTAGAGTCCCCAGACAGATTGGCTGACGACATCCAGCCCCCCTCGCCAGCCGCCCGGCCCCCCGGGACGAACTCCGCTCCTCTCCATCCCGCAGTCTCGCTCTGATCCTGGATTCCACCCGGTTGCCCCGGAACCTCACGCCCTTCCCCGCTCCTGCTGCCCAGCCCGACGGTACCTGCATATCCTCACGCGGGGTCACCACCCCAATCACCGGGATCGTGCGGGGACTGCTGGACTTCGTCCTGCCGCCCGCCTCGGCGGCGTCGGCCGTGGCCATGGCCTCCACGGTGGACATGGCTGGGGGTAGGAGCCTGCGGTCCTAGGTGTGCCACGAACCCGCCGGATGTCACGCAGCGCCACCGGAGCTAGGGAGGCAACAGACCGGGAAAGTGCGGCCGTGGGCCCCGCCTCAGCAAGGCGGCGGACACCCAGCTGCTGCCGCTGCCCACACGCGGACCAGGGCGCAGCGCGCCCCAGTCGTTAACACAAGCCCGAGCGTTGCTAGGGGCGGGGCCTACGGAAGCCGGGAGAGCCAAACTTTGTCAACGGTGGTCTGCAGGTGTGCAATGGTAAGAGAAAGGAGACCAGCGAGTGAGATCGCGGTCTGCTCCTAGAGTTTCAGTCTGGCGGCGACGGCCCTTGCTTGATCAGTGCCTGTGAGGGGCGGACGAGTAGAGCTGGCTGTGGGATGCGGTCCGAGGCATGTGATTGGCACATTGTCGAAAGCCGACCTCTTAAGCTTTCTCCCAAAGATAGAACAGGTCAATTTAGCCTAAATTCCCAGGTTTTTACCTCTTTTGTACTTTAGTGGCCGAACTTGACAGTTAGACAAACAAATGAGGCATCTTACAGTGCTGGAAAGCTCTCAGGCAGTAGAGTGGTTGTCTAGAATGCTGGAACCCCTGGTGCTGGGTGTCTGGTATGGCCTGGGGTGGGAACTTAAAATTCAAAAAACACTGAATTCTTCACTAATGGGTTCTCCGACCTGGCAAATCAACAGCCCAACTTTGTTTTTGTTTTTTGGTTTTTCTAGACAGGGTTTCTCTGTACCTTTGGAGCCTGTCCTGGATCTCACTCTGTAGAACAGGTTGGCCTCAAACTCAGAGAAGATCCTGTTTTTGCCTCCCGAGTGCTGGGATTAAAGGAGTGTGCCGCCACCGCCTGGCTGTTCCTTATTTATAATAATGCAGACACAAATGGATAAACGGACTATTGAGATGTTCAATTACTTCAACAAAAGATAAATAGTATAAAATATGAGAAAAAAGTTCCACCTTGAGAATAGAAATGTTTCAATATGTTGACAGTCCCGCAGATCATTAACATCATGAAGATATGAATTATTTTCTTAGAACCAAGACAAAGTTTAAATATATCAATCTACATACAATTTGTACATTTACAAGTAATGAAGAAAGTTAAGTATATACTTAAAAAATATATCATATTAATGTAGTTCTTCTGCTTTTGTCTGCACCCTGCTTAATTAACAAGTTAGCAAAACTGCAATTATCCATCATGAATTAAGAACATTTTGTAAGTACTTTAAAATACATATGAATTTAATTCTCTCTAAACCAATGCTGCGTGCTCGACATGTTCAAAGAAACATAATTGCTTACAGGGATGGAGTAGTTTGTTTCAAATAAAGAAATTTTATAGCTTATAAATATTATTAATACAGTGGGTTAGCTTTGGGGGAAATTTATAACAGAAAAAATACACATAAACTTGGAATTTAATTTACTTCTGGGTTTTAAATAGTCTTTCAGATTGACTTACTGTTGCAGGCCTGGAAAGTAATCTCTCTTTGACAGACCATTCATACACATTTAGGCATAAGTAGTGGAACAGAAAGGACTAGTGGAACAGCCCCCCTCCTGAAGTCAGTTACTCAAATGAAAACTGCATTAGCAGTACTACAGATTGCAAGTAGATGTTGGGGAACTCTTCATGTGTACTGGACAAATGAAGTTAGTGAGCAACTCTTTAGTTTTTTTTTTTTTTTTGATACAGGTGTACTACTATGAAATGAAAAGATTCCTGAGTGATGTGGAATTCCCCTCTATATACTATGAATATGTTTTATTACCATTGGTTAATAAAGAAGCTGATTTGGCCTATAGCAGGGCAGAATATAGCAAGGCAGGAAATACAAACAGAGATAGAATAGGAAAGAAGGCAGAGTCAGGCAGACACCATGTAGCTGCCCAAGAAGCAAGAGGTAACAAACCATAAGCCTCGTGATAAAATATAAAATAATAGAAATTTAAGATGGGTTGATTTAAGATGTAAGAGATAGCTAGAAATATGCCTGAGCCATTGGCCAAGCAGTGTTGTAATTAATATAGTTTTATGTGATTATTCAGGTCTGGTAGCTGGAAAATGAAAGAACAGTCTTCCCTTACACCTGAACACTTGGAAGTATCAACTATGTATTGGGATTTACATGATACAGGTCTTTATTGTAAAGTACGATTCACCATGACATTAGTTACTCAAGTTGTATCATCATTTCACTTGTTTTGATTCCATGGTCCTTGTATTTGTTACTGAAGTCTGTAATAACAAATGCCATGGATCAGGTAGCTATAAAAGAGAGATTTTCATATAGTTCTGGAGGCTGAAAGATTGAGACCAAGGTTTGTGCAAATTTTCTTCTTGACTTGTTCTTTTCTTCCCTTTTCTTCACATGGCTTTCCCTCTGTCCATGCCTATATTCTAATTTCAACAGGATGCCAGTCATGTTGGATTAAGGCTCACCCATTCGACCTCACCTCAACTATCTCTTCAAAGATCAATCTCCAAAAACAGTCATGCTCTGAGATAGTGGGGATTAGAACTTCAACATGCAAATTTTGGAAGATACAATCCAGTCCATAATAAATCCCACCATCTTTTAAGTTAAAATCTGAATTCTTATGAACAGACTAAGGAATACACTATATCTAGTTAAAGCCATGTTGGTATTATCACCTGTAGAACACTGGTATTTTTCAGAGTGTCAGGTATTAAATTGCTATGCTAATATCTACTACTATAAATTTGATTTCTATGAAACTGTCGTCAGATCTCTCAACTCAACACATCTGGACTTTGAGCTTGGATGGTCTTATGCCTAAAACTGCAAAAATCATTTATTTCATACTTCCTTTCCACTCGTGTTCCTCTGTCTCCTGAGATTTCCATAAACACACAGCAGTCATCACTTTATTTGGAACAGAGAAGGGGAAGAAGAGGTGATCCTAAACTTGCTGTGACTTTTGAACATGTATAGTTAATTGCTTGGTTTCATAGGGTATTACCACGAAGGTCTGCCAAATTGTACTTTGGAACATTCCATCTGAAGGAAATGAATGGATGATATATCTACTAGCTCAATTTTATGTTGCATCTCCTTGTTCAAAGTTTACCCTTCATTTGGGTTGACACATTAGAAAAAGACCATGTAATATGTGTACCATACTTAAAACACCAACAGTAAAATGTTATTCGTCTGCGATTCGAATTTAACTGAGAATCTTATTCTAGGAATCCTGTCAGGATACACACTCAAGCATCTTCAAGCAGAGCCTCAGATGTCGGTTTCCCCTGATGTGCTGATGTATGGAACTGCTCAACATGAAGCTATGTCTATGGTGATGGCAGCACCCTAGCAACTCCTTTCTGGGAGGACAGGGCAGCTCTGGGCCACTGGCCAGGAGGCAAACCGAGAGGAGAGGCAGTGAGAGGGATAGATGTGAGGTCCGGCAGGAAGAAATAGTCACAGAAGAGATGAACAGCAGAATTTTCTATAAAAATGAGTCGAGACCCAAATTGGAGCACCGGACTGAGCTCTTAAGATCCAAATGAGGAGCAGAAGGAGGGAGAACATGAGCAAGGAAGTCAGGACCACGAGGGGTGCACCCACCCACTGTGACAGTGGAGCTGATCTATTGGGAGCTCACCAAGGCCAGCGGGACTGGGACTGAATAAGCATGGGATGAAACCGGACTTTCTGAACGTGGCGGACAATGAAGGCTGATGAGAAGCCAGGGACAATGGCACTAGGTTTTGATCCTAATACATGAACTGGCTTTGTGGGAGCCTAGCCTGTTTGGATGCTCACCTTCCTGGACCTGGATAGAAGTGAGAGGACCTTGGACTTCCCGCAGGACAGGGAATCTGGACTGCTCTTCATTCTTGAGAGGGAGGGGGAATGGAGTGGGGGGGAGAGGGAGAAGGGGAGGGGGCGATGTGTGGGAGGAGGGGGAGGGAAATGGGAAACGGGGAGGAGGCAGAAATTTTTTTTTCAACAACTAAAAAAAATAAACAAAAAAATGAGTCGTGTCTCTTTAAATATCTGCTGTAGCACAAACTGTATTAGACACTGGAGACTTAGCAACAGCTAATACTATATCCCCAGCTTGCTGAATAGCTTAGATATTGTAGGTATCCTGATCTAAAAATGTTCAATGAAATGAATTAATCTTCATTACATAGAGGTTTTCTAAATGACTACTTGTATAAATACAGTCCCCTACCCAAGCAAAACTATCAGTTGGATTGCTTTCTGTGGTCTTTTTAAAAACAAAGACCAATAACTGGTACAGCCTCCCTCATCTGTGTTGTGGTGTAGGAGGGAGAGAAAGATGTCCTTTCCCTTTCCAATTACCACCTTCAGACGGCCAGAGAACTGACCCCTTTTCCAGCTAAAACAGTTGGGGAAGCAGGCCTGCACCTCATCTGAGCAGTATAAAGTAGCTGACCCGGTTGATGAGGGCTGAGGTGAGTCAACCCTGAGAACATGAGTAGGGGTGACTTAGTGCTCCCCCATCAATACCTGAGGTGGGACAGCTGGTTCTGCCCCTGGCCAGCTGCAACACTCAGTAGAGCAGGCCCTGCACCTCCTTGGAGCAGCACAATAGAGCCAACCCTGTTGGCATAGGTGAGGATGAGCCATCCCAAAGTCATAAGTGTGGGAGAGTTGTCCCCTCTACTCACCCATAATGTAGCAGTGTGGGCATGGGAGAGATGCCTCCCCGTTATCCCTTGCCCCCACCGCTACCTACTGTTGAGGGAAGTCCTTCTGTAAATGCGTTGCTTTTATTAGTCAACGAATAAAGAATCTGCCTTGGCCTAGGGTAGAGTAGAGCTAGGCAGGGAAAACTAAACTGAATGCTGGAAGAAAGAAGGTGGAATCAGGGAGAAGCCATGTAGCTCACAGGAGATAGATGCCAGGACAGAACTTTACCCATTAAGTCACAGCCACATGGCAATACACAGATTAATAGAAATGGGTTAAATTAAGGTATAAGAGCTAGCCAAAAAGAAGCTAGAGCTAATAGGCCAAGCAGTGGTTTAATTAACACAGTTTCTGTGTTTCCACTTGGAAGGTATCTCTTTCATGTTTCCTGTGCGCTGTCTGCTCTTCAAAACAATTTCTCAAATTTTCTGTTTCTCTAGGGCTAGGTTTTGCTCCCTCGGGTCTGTTGGTTCAACATATTTCTCCTGCTCCATTTCTATGAGCTGACCGATCTTTTCTTCGACATCTATTTTGAGAATTTTAACTTGATTCTGGAGTTCACTGCGTACTTTTTCCGCTTGACATTTTACTTGGAGTTTTTCCTTCATTAGCTTTTCTGTCTCCTGTAGAAATCCTCCTGGAGCTGAAGCAACTGCAGCATTTATCGGCCACTGCTCCACTGGGCCTGCCACCGCTCTCATGGCCGCCTTCTGCCTAGACAGCAGCCCTCTCTCCTCCTGCACTTGCTGTTGCTCAGCTTCCAGCTCCTGCAGTTTCCGGTTCGCATGTAACAATTGCTGCTCTAGATGATCTATCGCATACGATTTTCCCTGGATTTCTCTTTCAAAAGCAAGTTTTTTATCTGAATATCCACCAATATTTTCAGCTCTGTGAGCTCCACAGCCAGCTGCTCTCTGGCGCTGGACTCATCCTGAAGTCGCTCCTGGAGTTCTTCTATGCATCTAAGTGACCCTGCTGCTTCCTGTTTTTGTCTAACCGTTTCACACACCAACTGGGTCTGTGTAACTTCTGTATATTCAAGATGTTGGAATTCAATCCGTAATTTTTTACTTGGTTAACTTGGAAAACTCTCTTATTGTTGCTTCCTTTTCCTTGTTTGCCTGCTGCAGGTTAGCTATCAGCTGAGAGATGATGCCATCTCTCGCTTAACAGCAGCTTCAACTTTGTATAACCTTTGTTGTCCTTGAGGCCCACAGGTGGCTCTCCTGTCTTCCCGTTCTCAAGTTCCAGCCACTTCATTTTCCATCATCTCAAGACGGGGCTGACTGGGCTGATCTCCTTCTCGAGAACAATTACCAATGCCAAATTCTTCTTTTTTAACAAAGATTTGATTTTGTTTCCCTGTTTGTCCCACTCTCATTTTGGTGAAATCAGGATTCCCAGCTGATTCTACACATTGTAAACTATTTGCTGGTGTTTCATTACTTTGTTGGTTGATATTTAAGCTGTGGCTCCTGCCAGTACCTCCACCATGAAGCTAGATTCTCAGAAAGCTAAGGAATGGGGTGAATCCAGTTGTCAAAGCCACGGTTTTAATCCTTGCCATATCGCTTAGAAAATTAAAGACTCACATAGAAAAGGGGAGATATACAGTAAAGATAGATTCAGACAAAAAAAATCCCTCTAAATGGTTTACAGTGTGTTTAAAAATATTGTAGGTTTGGGAGAGTAAAGAAAAAAGATAGTCTTTAAAAGAGAAAGAGAGAGAGGGAGAGGGAGAGAGAGAGAGAGAGAGAGAGAGAGAGAGAGAGAGAAGTTGGGTATGGTGGCACACACCTTTGATCCCAGCACTTGGGAGTCAGAGGCAGGTGTATCTCTGTGAGTTCAAGGACAGCCAAAATACACAGAGAAAAAAAATTAAAAAGAAAAGAAATAGATTTTAAAATAAAACCACATAAAGATGGAAAATACACAAAATCTGGATACTGTATGTTATTGTGTTGTCTTTGAATTGATTGACTGCTGGGAAGGAGCAACAGCTGCTAAAAGACATTTGATTATAAATGCTGCTGCATTAATCCGACATATGTATTTTGAAAATGTTTTGACTTCAAAATTTAAGTCAAAGGATATGTTACCTTGGAGAAGAGGTTTTGCTTTTGTTTCCACAGGAAATGAGAGGCTGTGGATTTATTCTGTTAAGAAAAATCAGGTTTGATCAAGGAAGAACCCTTGTAAAATCCCCAATAGGAGATGGTCCAGATGTCTGAGATCTACATCCAGAACAGCCTCAAGACTGCTGGCAGAGATGATCAAGCCTCACAGAATATTTGTCAGGACTTGACCATAATTATCAAGGTTATCAGCACCCCCAACCAGCAGGAAGTAGCCTGGAAAGCTACACCCACATTCCCCCCCTCCCAAAATGGATTATGGATCTTTGTCTCTGCTACAAATTATTGTGGCTAATGGTCAGGAAAAAAAGCTAAATAGAGATTAGATTCAGAGGTCTTGTTTTTTAAAAAAGGGGAGGGGAGTACTGTGGGACAATAATCTTATATCCTGTCAAGGTTTGTCAGTTGTACTGGTTTAAGAAAATGTTGATTGGCCAGTAGCCAGGCAGGAAGTATAGGTGGGTCAACCAGAATAAGAGAATTCTGGGAAGAGGAAAGGCTCAGTTTGCAGTCGTCACCCAGTCAGAGCGGAAGCAACATAAGAATGCCTTGCTGAGAAAAGGAACCAAGCCAGGTGGCTAACAGACAAGAATTATGGGTTAATGTAAGTTATAGGAGTTAGTAAGACACCCAAGCTAATAGACCAACCGTTTATATTTAATGTAGACCTCTGTGTGTTTATTTGGGACTGAATGGCTGCAGGATCGGGCGGGACAGAAACCTCTGTCAACAGCCCGCCACAGACAAGGGAGACGACCCTCATCTTACCATCTGCAGCTCTCCAGAAAGTGGGTCCTGTTCCTTGCTATAGTGGAGCTCTGTTGACAGAGTCAAGGGTGAGGTACCCCTGAGTGGGATAGCCGGCCATACACCCCTCATCTGCCATGTGGTGGTGAGGATGAGGGATAGGTGCCTCCCCCCTTTGATTCTGCCACTTATGGTGGGAGGAGCTGATCCACCTCCCATAGCAGCTCCAGCACTCGGGAAAGTGAACCATCTACCTCGCCTTGGCAGCACAGTAGACCTGACCCTGTTGGCAGAAGGTGTGCGTGAGCCAGCCCCGAAGTTGTGAACACGGGAGAGCAGTCCCCATTAGGCATCTGCTATGTGACAGCATGGGCGGAGACGCCCCTCCCACTTGCCCTTTATGGGCGGAAAGAGATGCCCCTCCCACTTGCCCATCAGTGCCGGAGGCCCCTGGAAGAGCTGGCCCTGAGGTCCTAAGAGCCAAGAGCTGTTCCGGCCTCTCATCAGGTGCAACACTGGAGAGAGCGGCCCCCACACCTCACCTGGGCAACACAGAGCTGGCCCTGAAGGTGTTCTTGTGGGAGAACCACCGACCCTGAGGGAGTGAAAGCAGGAGAACCAACCCCACCCCTTACTCATCACTGCAAGGGGTGAACTAGGAAGGGCAATGCTGGAGAGCTCACCCTGGCAGCGAAGACAGGAGAGCTGGTGGGCTGACCAACCCTGCAATTAAGTACCCACTCCTAGAACCAGGGTTATGTGTAGCCCACCTCAACATCCACCCCTTCTGTGATCTGCTAGAGCGCAGGTGTGGCGGGTGTGTGTGTGTGTGTGTGTGTGTGTGTGTGTGTGAGGTGGGTGGGGATGGGGGGGTGTCTGTCCTGTGGACCCAGGGCTGCAGGATCTCCAAAGGGCAGCAACTGGATGCCCAGGAACAGTCCCGGTGGGGGCCCAGTGTCGAGGATGTAGCGGAGACTAGAAACCTTGAAACAGACAAATGAGTCTTTGTGATAAATGTCTGCATACTAATATGGACAGATAAAGGGGTTTACCGCGTGACTCACTGTGTCGCACTGCGGCTTCCATGACAGGATTTTCCCCTTCCTTTCTTTTCCAGATTTTGTTTTATTTTGGTGGTGGTGGTGGTGGGGAAAAGGTGGGATCAGGAGGCATGATGTGAAAGGCAAAAGAATAAATAAAAAAAAATTAAAGATCAAAATATTAGATGAATTCTGTCAAATATTCAAATTAGTAAGATAAAAAGGCAAAATTAAAACATTAAATAATACTTTTTATTGAAATGTTTATAAGGCATATCTAGGAGAATGACAAAATTATGGCATACAATTTGTTCAAACAATATTTTATAGGACACAAGCCATTAGCAAAAATGAATACACACAAGGAAAATTTGTACAAAGAAAATCATACAAGCCAATACAAAATTGCTAATGAAAGAAAAAGGGAAAAACGTATGATTAACAGTAGAATATTAATTTAATGTAAATTGTACATTATTATTTAAAATCTTTTGAAAGCATCATTACAAATCTAACCTACTCGAGAATGCTAAATTAATATTGTGACAAAGACTGGGAAGGATAAAATTTAGATTTCTCAGAACACAGAAAGTCAAAGTTAGAATTGTTTAAACACAGGAAGCAGCAGGGAGTTGTCTGTTTTCTAGTAGTCTTGATTCTGCCTCTGAGTGTTGCCTTGACCCCCTGGGGACAGATGTTTATCCACAACCTCATTAGTCAGACGGAAGGGGCCATAAAGAACACAGGCCACTTCCCTGGTAGTCCTGAGGCCGGCACTCATCACAGGGACCAGTCACAAGGACACCTCGCTCCAAGAGGTGTGAACAGCAGTCAGCAGCTCAGGAGTGGGGAAAGCAGGCGCGAAGGATGAACACGCACGCAGCTGTGAAGATCTTCGGAAGGAAATCCCTGGGAGAATGCTGCCTGCAAGTAGGCCATTGTACCTGCTTTTGTGAGGAGCGACCCTAAGCTACTGGGAAGTCTCCTGGTCTGCCTTCACTGTGGATCTGTGCAGGGGAAATACGGTGATTTGTAAAGTGAAAAGTCAGCCCAGCAATTCCTATAACGCGTGTTGGGTTCAACAGAATCACTGTTTTAGCAACATAGGGCTGGAACCCCGGGAAATTAAACACTTCACAATTCTGTCGCATCAAAAGTACGGGAGAACCTGTTCGCTCCTGTAACGTTCAGAACAGAATCACTACCTTTCATTTCGGGTAATTACAAAGATTGAATGTACGCCAGGATTTGTCCTACTGCGTTCTGCACCGTGCAGGGTTGAGCGACTGTAACACGGGACTGTGGTGTGTTACACATGCGACATTGTTTTGTCGTGAATTTACAAAGCAGTTTCTACTTTACTCTGCTTGCCCGTTTCAGAGCAGCACTTCATAGACTGACGCAGTATAATCAGCTGCTTACAGTAGAGTTATGAATACATTTAGAGTAGCTATATTTTAAATGCCATGTGAAATACTTAAATTTTATAAATAAAGATTATTAGGGGAGGGAACACTATAGAATAATTACGAAATAGCTTAATGGCATAAAAATTTAAATGAAGACTTTTGTCATATTACATAAGATATAAATAATAAAAAAGTATATATATGTGTACATATATATATATATGTATGTATATTGGATTTTTGAGACAGGGTCTCTTTACATAGCTCTGACTGCCCTGGAACTCACTATGTACATCAGGTTGAATCTATTTGTGAATAAAAAATAATTTTCATAATTTGAATGTAAGTAGGAACACATTTTTATCATTATCAAATTAATTTTGAAAGTAAAATTCTTTAGTCAATTTGAAGTTAAGCTAATTTATAAGAAAATAATCAGGTAGTTTAGCATGAACTCATCAGCCACCTGCTGTATTATACAAAATAATTATTTCTGATAAATAATCATAATTTTATTCATGCTTAATGTCTTAAAATGTAAACAAAAATCTCATGTAGATTATCTGAGCTAAATCTCAGCATATTTTCTTTTAAAAAAGATGCTGATACGATTACATTTCTATTAAAAGGTGGTTTTAAATATTCCTAATAAAGGAGACATGAAATCTGAAGGAAGGCTAAGCAGCATGATACATGTTATGAGATTCTTCCTCACAGGAAAAGCTATGACTGTCTTCACAAAGGATGAAGACAGATTATGCTTTCTACGTCCCTATCATTTTCTCACTTCTCAAACCATACGTTAGTAAACAAAGCTTTGCTCCTCTTTAAAACCTCCACCCCTAAAAATTTGAAATTATATTTCCTTTACTTTGTGTGTGTGTGAGAGAAAAATAAAGACAGAGGCAGCACGAGGGAGACGCGAACACGGGTGTGCATGTCATGTCAAAGGACAGCGCGTAGGAGCAGTGCTGACCCCACATTCGTAGTGGGGGGCAGTCGCAGTCAGTCATCAGGCTCCCTACAGGCGCCCTACCCACCGAGATGCCTCACTAGGCCTGCTCTTTAAATGGTAATCTCCTGCCACCTCCTCACTTTTGTCAACCACAACATTCAGTCTACTTCTGAAGCCAGAAAAATGCCTTTAGGGGAAATTCATAAAAAGAAAAATTACAGAAGAGGTAAATTAAGCAACCAAAAGTCAATAAACAGATACGTTTTGTGAGAGAGGCCTTTAAACATTTAGAATTGTAATGACAGGATTACACTTATTCTTGAACTAAAATTATTCCATTGTTTGTAGCATTCCGAGAAAAAGTGTCATTCGAAATATATTTGTAGCCTTTATGTAATTTTATATTCCCAAAAGTCCTATGTATGGATAATAGCGGTAACTTTATATTATGGGCTACCTAACATATATAACAATGTAGTTAATCACCTAACTTTTAGAACTATTTCATTGTATTTTCACATTAAATTGTCTTAGAGTAAAGTTTAAGAAGTAAGCAAGGATTGAAAATACATTGCTACTTCCATCAGCTCATGACAGTACCGGTATATGTGCATGATCATATCTACTTAGACACAGTCTCTGTAGAGCTCTGGCTGTCCTGGAACTCACTCTAGACCAGGCTGACCTGCGCTTCCCTCCTGAGAGCTGGGATTCAAGTTGTGCGCCACCACACCCAGCTTGTAGGTATTTACTGTTAAAAAGCCATCGCTATACTGAATTCCTACTAAGAATTAATGATTATTATGAATATAATGAAATGGGGTGTTCAATATTACAGTTCACCAAGGAATCATTGAAGAGTTAGTGGCTGATTTCCCAGACTAACAGTGCGGGAATAGAAGAACACTGGAGGGAAAGACAGGTTCCCACAAAAATAAGTCATTTTATTTTTGATGGTTGGATTCGGGTCAGTAGGTAACTTTGGAAATGGTACAATTTTAGGAAGAATATACACAATTACATCTCTTTTCTAACTTTGTACTATGATGCATAAGGAACAAATGGAGAAAATGTGGTATATCCCAAAGTTTGAACAAAATGCAATTCACACATGGAAGACTAGTATTGAGAAATTTTATGAATAATCTATAAGCTTCTAAGTCTCTGGAATGGATTTATAATTAGCACTTGTCCTGTTGTCCTGCATGCTCATAAACTGCTTCCTAACGAATGGTAGTGAAGGCCGGAAGGCTTCCCAGGAAGAGCAAAGGACATGGCCGTCTGATGGGAACGTCTGAAGAGCTGCAGGAGCTCAGCAGTTCGTCCACACTGTCCGGATCCTCTCCCCGCACAGTCCTTCACTGCACAGGGAGGTGTTGCACTATTGTGGGTTCCCAGGCAATAATAAAACTAGGATTGATGCACACAACACACTCTAAAGACTGCCAATGGCTATACAAGCAAGGAAACATCTCGCTTGACATCATGAATGCAGTGCATGGAGATGGGGCAGGGGTTGTATATCCTGATGTCTCACAAAGCAACGGCTTCTGCAGGGTGACTACCTGGCCATGACTGCTCCCTCCGCCACCTACACACCGTGGGGCCTTAGGCAAACTGAACTTTTCTATCCTTCTGTTTCCTCATATGTAAAACAAAGATAACGTAACCCTTTCATAGATTTGTTGTAAATACTAAAGGGGACAAGACAAATGTTCAGAACCATGCCACATTCCCCCAGTGAACACCAGTAAAACCCCACTCAGAAGAGTGGTGACAGACCAAAGTAGCAAAGACGCACGGACGTGCAATGTGCAAACCTGGCTCCCACTGCAGTGAAGGACAGTGCTGCAGTTCCTGGGGCTGGAACTCTACTCGAAACAACGGCTTGAGAACCAAGTCACTGAGTCTTCCCTGATTGACGCAGCTATGAAAACAACACTGCTCTGTAACGTAAGAGGACAAAGCTCCCATGAGCTGTGCGTTAGCAGCATCCACTCCATGCCTGCAGTTTAATGTGTGTGTGTTCACATTCTCTCGCGGCTTCGTATAACTGATGGCATCGTTCCAGTTCCATCTGATGAAAGTATAAGACTGCGCCTGTGCACCCTACATACTATTATGGTATGTCCCTCAATAATACCTAATTATGCATTTCTGCTTCTTAAAGTGGGTGATAATTAAAATCTTTAGCCTCAGGGAAAAAGCATACTCACTCAGTAATATTGCAAGTTTCAAATTCTGCTGGTTTGCCAAGTATTCCAAATGTTCTATATGATCAGCTACAAATATTTCTGCCTTATTGTGCAATATAGTTAAAATAATGATTCCGTTACGGTTGCAGAAAAGAAAACATTCCTAGATTGGAACAATACATGTGGGCTACAAAATTTCATGTTGGCAAAATATGACACTTATAAAAATGAACTTGGAGAAAATGCTATCCCCGTTCAGCTGACACCTCGCTTGCCAGGTTTCCTACTGCAGCAGAGGGGCAGTCCACGTACAGGGAGCGTGGAGGGGGTGTCCATGATGGCATGAGCAGAGGTGGGTACGGTGTCAGTGAGCCCCCCTTCTCCTCACATCACTGTGACCCTCTCTGGGGACAGATGAGGAACTGGTCCTCCCAGGCCTTCTTCTAGAAACTGGCTCTTTTCCCAGCCCTTTTTGATTCTTTTTAGCTTTCGGCTTATGCACGGGAGGAGTAAAACCGTCTTCCCCACAATTACAGCCGAGGGTAAGACAAGCGCCAGGACGAAGTTTGGCGGTGTGTAAAACCGGTAGTACTCTTCGGCAAAAGCGCGTTTCCATCCGTAGATTAACACGTGGAAAGTACTGATGAGCAGAGCAACGTAGCCGAGTGTAGACTTGAGGCAGAGGAAGGAAAGGAGATACATTACTCTCCACGTAGCAACCTATGCAGACACCCTGTTTATGTTTAATCTTGGGACTGACCTGCTATCACTTAAATTAAGCAATTGAAGACAGTTTTCACAAATTTCATAAGCACTTATCTGCAGTGCTCCAATCTTGCACATATCAGACCACAGTGCACACACTGACTAGTCTCATTAGTCAATCTAGTTTACACAAGCATTCCTATGCCATTAAAAATAAAAGCATATCATTAATATTGTGCAATGTTATATTGAATGGCTATGTAAATCATGCCTTTGCGTAGATCACTCTGATCCCAAATTTATTCAACCATAAACCGTACCATTTATATTTTTGTTTATGTTGGTTTATTTACTTAGGGCTGATTCTGCTGCTGGGCTCACTGATCAGCACGTCTAGCTTTTCTCTAATGGTGCAGACGTGCATGGTGTCCAAATGCTTTGCAGCTGTCGCAGTGGCGCATGGCTGCGACCTCAGCACGAGGGAGGACAAGGAGAGAGAATTGCAAGTTCAGTGCCAGCCTGATCTACGTCGTGATTCTGAGGCCAGCCTGGGCTATATAGCGAAACTCTGCCACAAACAAATAATCAAAATAGTGGTGGGGGTTATCCACCACTACTGTGTATAAAACCATGGTAGTGTGTGTATAGGTACATACAGGTATGTGCACAAATATAATTAAATACCAAAAAGTGATCTTTTGAGAATGCATATAATGGTCTTACATGGATAGTAGTTAATAAGAAAATATGGTAAGACTAGTAACAATTCAAGCATGCGGGGACTGACCACAATAAATTGACGACTAAAAACAGTAGTTTAGTCCGCCATTTATAGGTTAAGAGATTACTTTCACTTCTCTCAGTGACTACGTTTAAGGTTACTTACTTTGACAACTAGTTTACAGCACAGAAAACTAACAGTTCATCAGTATAGCGATGTAATATCTGAGTTCACTAGGAAAATGTTGGTCCCTAGAAGGCAAGACGCTCGCAACTCGTGGTCTAGCTTTGTGATGATGGGTGTCTGGCCAGAACCTCCCATCAGAAAGCCTTCTCTTTTCTTTCAGGTGTGTAACTAGGGGTTAGGAAACTGCCCGGTCTCCTTTCTTCAAAGGGAGAAAATGAATTCGGACAAGGATTGTCCTTCATTTGAATAAGATTTTTGCATGACTGTGAAAAATGGGTGAGCTGGAGGGAAGTAGCAGGGAGTAGATATAAGAAAAATACATTGTATAAAACTTGGCTCTTTCAAAGAATATATAAAAATATTCTTTAAGAATTTCCTCATGCTGAGTGATGGTGGCACATGCCTTTAATCCCAGCACTCGGGAGGCAGAGACAGGCAAATCTCTGTGAGTTCGAGGTCAGCCTGGTCTACAAGAGCTAGTTCCAGGACTGGCTCCATAGCTACTGAGAAACCTTGTTTCAAAAACCCTGAAAAAGAAAAAAAATTTCCTCAAGCAACCAAGCACTTGGGAGGTAGAGGCAGGTAGATCTCTCTGAGTTTCAGGCTAGCCTGGTCTACAGAGCAAGTTCCAAGACAGCCAATACCACATAGAGAAATCCTGCTCCTCTGGGAAAAAACAGACAAACACATCGCTAGGCAAGGAATAAAATACAGTACGGTCAAATGACTCTACTATATATATATATTGTATATATTGTGCTATATACCATTTGGATCAAAAAGTACAGATTGTGACCATATCACTAGAAGCCAAATTTTATATATATTTAAAATATGTAAATATGTTATACAGATATTAATGGAGGCTAACATTTAACCTTTTAAAGAACACAAGTGTTCTTTGATTTCCTGGGCATTGATGTAAGACTGACATAGTAAAACGTTAACGACTCACAGATGCAGCTGGCTGTCACAACCCATTAGCATCATTATCTAGTTTAACTGCGTTTGTGATCACGTATGTGCATGTGAGTTCATTTCACTAACAATAAACTGACTTTTCGGGACTGGAGAGGTGGCTCAGAGGACCTCGTTTGATTTTTAATACCCACACGGTGGCTCACAACTGGTCCAAACCTTCCGATCCAGTAGATCTGACACCTTCTGACCTTTGTGAACATGACATGCACACGTTACCCAGATAAAAACACGTGAGCAAAACGCTCATTGAGGTAAATCTTTTTTAAAAAATAAATCAAAGTAAATTGACTTTGAACATTAAATTTGATCTAAACCCACTTCTCTCCCTTTATTCTACAACATAACAGACATTGCTATGACGCCTTTCCCTTTCTAACCAGGATATATAGTCTGGCCTCCAGCCATGTGTGCTGCCTGAGCTGGATAAGCAGCTATGACCTCAAAGGCACTTTTTTTAGATGGAGCAAATTTAACATTGAACTTAACAGTGAAATTCTATGCTGTCCGACGTGTTACCAAACAAAACCTCACATACCTGAATAAAACTGAATTCCCTCCAGTTTAAGGCATTGCTCACTGAAGGGATTGAAGTGACTGCCAAGAGGGACAGTAAGCCCAGGCTCATGATACCAAAGGAGATGTACATTTCAATTCGCCAAACCTCTTCCTCATTCCAGGCATTTTCAATATTCGCATGAACCTAACAAGAAAAGAAATGTGAGTTTCCTTTACTTCACAGACTATTAGCGGATTCTACGTACCGCTTACTCTTGGCCTAAAAAGAACCAGGCCACTTTTGACTATGTTTAAGACTAATAGTGTTCAATCAGCACAATGAACCATTGTGGAGAATCTGCTCATAGTATCATCCCAGATGTAGAGAAAAGGGGAGAGAATGTTAAATCAAAACAGGACAAAGACCTCCCACCTCTTCCAGCATGTAAAGAGGGGAACAAGCCATGTCCAAACTGTGTCACTACTGCAGAGGCCCTGAGTCCAAGGCCATGGAACACCAACTGACTGGTTCTCAAGTGACAGAAAAGAAGTCTTTGTTGTCAGATGCCAGGATGCTTTTTCAGGTTTGTATACATGTGGCTGATGTTTGGGGTATGTTCTACAGCATTTAACTAGGGATTCTACACTACCTTCAATGCCTCTGTCTTCTTAACCCTTCTCTTCTGGAAACCAAAATTGCTTCAGGATAAGTTGTGTGGAGCTGAACTCGGTCCACTTGAACGACTCACTAACAGACCTTCCCAACTCCCAACTGCTTCTTCCATTTGCAGTATTTTTCTC
Organism: Microtus oregoni; assembly: GCF_018167655.1. Classification (NCBI taxonomy): domain Eukaryota; kingdom Metazoa; phylum Chordata; class Mammalia; order Rodentia; family Cricetidae; genus Microtus; species Microtus oregoni. The sequence continues at coordinate 8,576,564 of NW_024543218.1, read as the reverse complement.
CAAACCCTAACCCGTATGTTGCTAATGCATATTAATCAAGTCTGACTTAACTGTGAATTTCTGGCAATTTGCAGAGTAAATACTTTTAGTATTATCTATTTACCTATAGAGAATACAATTAGGGCATAAGTTAAGAGTTGGACTCCTTCCACTGAAGATTTGATTTAAGTGTGTATCTATGGTGGAGAAAAAGCACATTCTTATTACCATCTCAACTCTGTCCAGTTTCAGTTAACAAGGCATAGTCATATTTAAAAAAAAAAAGCTACTCCCACCAACATCGCTGAGCTTCTATGCTGAAAAAGCTCTAGCTAAATTCCTGGCCACTGAGTGTGGTGGCTCATTCCTTTAATCCTAGCACTCAAGAGGCAGAGGCATGCAGGTCTCCGTGAGTTCAAGACCAGCCTGGTTTATATGGCAAGTTCCAGGCCAGTGAGGGCTACATACTGAGACCCTGTCTCAAACAAAACAACCCCCACAAAACATACTCCTCTCCAATATCGGCTATCCAGAAGAGCAGCAGATGCGGGTAAAAATAAAAACAGTACTTCTGCTCCCTAAATATCCCCAGAGAAAAATGCCGTTAAGTACATATAAATTGACACTGTCTTAACTCAGATTTTACAGTTCCTAAGGTAGGCCGCTAGAGCCAGAGGAGTAACAAGCATGTGCAGTACCTGCTGATAAGCCATGTTGAGAAACAAGTATCTTTCTGACCTTCTCATCGGCAAGCAGAGGCTGTAGGCCACATGGACAACAGCAAAGAAAAAGCCCAGCAGTCCCAGCTGCTTCCTGCACTGCAGCCAGGTATCCAGCCACGGTGGGAATCTGCGGTACTTGGTGCCGTAGTAAAGCTGATACATAGCTGCCAGGAGGCCCGCCAGGTACACCAGGGACAGCAAAGTAATGGCGACTATAGGCAAGGTTTTGTTCACAATCTCAATAGGAATCTTGTAAAAGTCACTCTGCTGGTTCCGGGCATACGGATGTATCACATCTCTGACAAAGGAATAAAGGAAGAAAAATGTGGCCAGGCTTATGGCTACGACCACTGGTCCCCTCCAGAGAGTAAACAGTCGCAGGGGTAAATTTTCAATCTCCTTGGCTGATGATAAGGATCCCAGGTCAACAGGAATAAAATTCAACTGACGGGCAAGTTCAATAACCTGTTGTCGAGCCTGGATGTTGTTGCTGCATATATAGACCTGCAAGAAAACCCAAAAGGCTTGTTACCGCCGCTGTTTGTAGAAGTCGCAAACTGTCCTCTATCTGTGGTGCCTTCTTTAATAGCTGCTAACGATGCCAGAGAACGAGGATGAGAAAAGGGGATTACCTGTAAGTTATTAAACAGACAAATACTACCATAGGTATTGTTTTAAAACAGTATCTTAACAATGAATTAATCAATCAAAAGTACCACATTACGGTTAGATATATTAGTATCTTAAAAGACAGACTTAGAACAGTGCCATAAAAGCACAAAAGTATTTACCCCACGATGAAAAAGTGCAGAGAACCTAGCTGCAACCCGGAAGGCGCAGAGAGGTTCTCACGAGAGGGAGGCTGCTGGAGAAGGTCTGCTTTCTGGGGCACGTGGGTCAGCAGCAGCTGAAAAGGAATACCCCTCCCCCAGAGGACTCTGTGGCCATCTCCTCCCAACCCAGCTTTCTAAGTGTGAGGCCGGATCTCCTTGCTTCTGTGGGCACCTTTTAGTTCTGGGAATGTAGAGATTCTGCCTCAGAGAGCAACGGAAAGCACTGCCCTTCACAGTGATCCAGCCAGTGTGCAGACGGGCACGGGCTCCAGGGGTGGCCTTCTCAAGTAAAAGGTACAAATTGTGTCGTGATGCCGGACTCCTTATAACATCAACCTTTAGGTTGAGAGGTCAATTCATTGAGTATCTGTAAACACTTGAATAATTCCAGGTACACTGTTTTATCGATGAGCATATAAAACTTTTTCCTTGTTTTAATAATTCTTCGCAAGTAAAACGATGATTCGGTCAGGCTACTGCCTTAAACATCAAGAGCCTGCCATTTTCTAAGAATAAACACATCATCTCTATAGGAGGAACTCTAATGACGTCGTAGGTAGGGTGAGGAGGCCGTCATCTCTATAGGAACTCTAATGATATCACAGGTAGGGTGAGGAGGCCATCATCTCTACAGGAACTCTAATGATGTCGTAGGTAGGGTGAGGAGGCCGTCATCTCTATAGGAACTCTAATGATGTCGTAGGTAGGGTGAGGAGGCCGTCATCTCTATAGGAGGAACTCTAATGATGTTGTAGGTATGGTGAGGAGGCCTTCATCTCTATAGGAACTCTAATGATATCACAGGTAGGGTGAGGAGGCCGTCATCTCTACAGGAACTCTAATGATGTCGTAGGTAGGGTGAGGAGGCCGTCATCTCTATAGGAACTCTAATGATGTCGTAGGTAGGGTGAGGAGGCCGTCATCTCTATAGGAACTCTAATGATGTCGTAGGTAGGGTGAGGAGGCCATCATCTCTACAGGAACTCTAATGATGTCATAGGTAGGGTGAGGAGGCCGTCATCTCTATAGGAGGAACTCTAATGATGTCGTAGGTAGGGTGAGGAGGCCGTCATCTCTACAGGAACTCTAATGATGTCCTAGGTAAAGGTGAGGAGGCTTTGAAACCCCTCTGATACTGTGATATAGTAAAAAATTCAACAAGTTTCTGTTGCTGCAAGTTCAGTGCTGGAGTGAGCTACTACTATGAACAGGAAGATCATCTCACTCCGAGCTAGAAAAATATTGATACAAAGTCTCTGGTGTAGTTTGAGGAAAACAAGTTTCCAGATATACCCTGAAGACATCTGTGCACAGGCTCTGAATGAGGCCATATGGAAGTGTTTGCCTGCTAAACCTATTTACACGAAGGAGTCAATACGGAGCCCAGCTTTCAGGCTTTGACTCTCAGCTGACGGTAGCCAGCTTTATGAACTAATGATAAACTCGGTGCTGGTAAACAAATATGGATTTCCAAAAATGGGAGCTCTTTTATAGCAAAGAAATAAGAAAAACTTACTAATTTATTGCAGGTGTGAAATGGTGGAAAAAACCTTTTTTCCTACATGGAGAAAAGTCTATAAATAATAACATTATAATGACCTTTTTTTATTTGAGAAAAGGCTATAAATGATAAGATATTATAATAACTCTAGAGCTATAACTGAAGCATTCAAAACTGATGACTGCTCGTCATCCAGCCATGATGAAGTACCAATTATCTGGCTCTTGTCATGATGGAGCTTGTAGCTCATTCTGAATTTGAATTTAATCACTGTTCCATGAGGGTTTTTCCATTAAAAATTAAAATGATCATGAATATGAGCAAGGGATTATGTCAACTTTGTCTCAGAGGCCCTGGCTCAAATTTGCCAATTTTACAGGATATGTTCCTTAAAAAGAAAGGAAAAACTGTTTCTAGAAGCGGGAGTGGGGTCCACGATCAGGTCCCTGATCTGATCTATAACACAGAGGGATGGGGAAAGCGTGTACTGCTTTAAATACTTGAGTAGGGTGTGGTGGCTTATGACTGTAAATCTCCGTCTTTGGGAAAGCCCCACAAGGTGGAGGCCAGAGTGAACCAAACTATGAGACTGTCTCAAAAAACTGAAAGCAAGAAGGGGGGAAGGAAGAGGGAGGTAGGGAGGGAGAGGGAGGAAGAGAGGAGGGAGGGAGGGAAGGAGGGAAAGAGGGAGGGAGGGAGACAGACAGACAGACAGACAGACTTGAAGTGGGCAGTTACTGTAACGGCCAGTCTTGTCAACGTGTTTGAACCTGAAATCACTAAGGGAAGGCGATGCGCACTTCTGGATGCAGTGAGGGTTAACCAGGGAGGAAAAGACTCACCCTGAAGGGTGGGTCAACCATCCCATGGGCTGGGGGCCAGGATGAACAAAAGGAGAAAGGAGGGAGCCAACAGGCTGGTGGCGTCACCCTTTCTTTGCGTTCTGCCCTCTACTGCATGAACAGCTCTGCTCCATCATTCTTCCCCAGCACGATGGACTGAGTCCTCTGAAACTGTGAGCAAAGTAAATCTTTCTCACTTAAGTCCAGGCACTCGTGTCATAGTAGTAGCAGGTACCCAATATAGAGTTCATGGCTCTAACCCATAGAATAAAATGATCAAGCATTCACCAAATAAGAAATGGACTTGACTATCTTTTTAAAAGATCTGTTGTGTGTGTTTGTGCACACGAGGGTAGTTGCCCTCAGAGGCCTGGAGTTGGAGCTACAGGGAGTTGTGAGCTACCCAGTGTGGGTGCTGAGATCCAAACTCCTGTCCTCTGCAAGAACAGCACCTTCTCTAAACTGCTGAGCCATCTCTCCAACCCCATAATTGTCTCTAGGAGTGAAAACAAAAAGGTCCTTTTCCCACAACCCTCAGATGCCTTTGAACTTGGTAATTCAAGGCCACACATACCTGGCGGCTGGCATCCTTGGGCCCTAACTGAAGAGCCCAAGCTGAGATGACATTAAATCCTTTGACAATCAGTGAGTCCGGGAAGAGTGAAGCCAGGTACTCGGCGTTGGACTCTGGGTACTGATTTACCCTCATGTTGTTGCTGACGTCAATCAGGATTTTGCCCACAAGCAGGTGTCTCAGGTCCCACAAGGAGGTGTAATGTTCTCTATGGATGGCCACAAATATTATATTTGTTTTTGTTAAAGCGTCTTCATGGTGGGTGACATCCACCACATGAGGAAAAAATTCAGACGCAAACTTCGGATTTCTGCTTCCTATGACCACGTGGTAGCCACACCTAATAAGCCGAATGGTCAGAGACTTGGCAAAATCCCCACTTCCTATCACGCCCACAGTGACCTTCCTGGCATCTTTGATACCATTTATGCCGTTAGGCAAAAAAGTCTCCAGGCTCTTGGGGCTTCCCATCATAGAGATGGATTCCATGGTGGAAACGCTTCTAAGCTCTCCAGAAATGTCCTAGAGGAGAGAAAAGAAAATGTTCACCAATTCAGCCTACTGACAAACACTAAAACACCTCTAGACATTGTAATTATGTTCTGCATCTCTAAAGGCAAAATATTTTGACATGCTATATAACCCAGAACACAGCAAGCACAATTTGGAAGCAAGAGATCTCTAAATAGAGAAATGAACACAGAGGTGATTAGCTAGGCGAGGCTTCGCGAGTTCACACAGATAACCCGGGAACCTTAAGTGTGGATTCTCACTCAGCCAGTTTGAAGGAAGGTTTGCGTGAGTCTGCATTTCCCAAACACTGGTGTGGATGCTGCTGGGCTACGGGCCACCCATGTGTAGCAAGGCTTCCAGCGAAGGAGGACTTTCACTTAGCATGTTTGTCAGAAACAGTTCTAGCGAGCAGGAGCTGGACATACCAGGTGGCAAATCAGAAATGACACCAGAAGCAAAGGAAAGAACCTTGATACCAAGAGATAACTTTTTAAAAAAATCCATAAAACAAATTTCTATGCTATACAACCAAAATGCACAGTCATTTGGGGGGGGGGGGGTTCGGGTCTATGAACCATCTGGTATACCCGATAAACTACAGCTTTTTAAAGGCAACTAAAATACAAAAGCCACAGTAAAATTAATACCATCACTTGAACTATGCTGAAAAACAGGCATCAAATCCTATTGAAGAGCCAGGCATGGTGGCACACGTCTTAATCCCAGCATTCAGGAGGAAGAGACAGATGGATCTATATGGGGCCAGCCTGGTCTATGTGGTGAGTTCCAAGGCCAACCAGGGCTATATAGCGAGACCCTGTCTTAAATTAAAAAAAAAAAAAATAAGAAAAAAAAAGAGAAAAACCAAACAAAAACCTGCCAAAGGAATAATTAAATACCACAGACATCTTATCATTTGCCCCATATGCCTTAACAACGCTTCCCTATGTAAAAGGGTTTAGTTGTGTTTATGGGCTCAAATACATAGTATGTGTCTTCTCCTTTTCTCTCCCAGTCACTGGCTCAGGAGACTATGATGCAGTTACCCTCCCCGGGGTATGGGGCTGTCAGGTTATTTTTTATTGAAGTGACTGAAGTTTCTACTTGTAACAACTCGTTCACTCGCACAGGTCACATCTGTGTCTGATGTCTGCATCACTGACGCACAAGCCATGCATCAGGGTTGCTGCTGGCTCCGAAGGAAAAATGCTACCCCATCTGCCCCCACCGTGCCATCTCATTCACATTAACAGCAAATACAGATCACTGCACAAGTTAATGGACTTTACAGGCCCGAGTGGAATGTTTCGAAACGTGGACTTTTTTTTTTCCAGTTTTCGTTTTTTACTAAATAAAATGTTTGGAGATAGGAAAACTCAACTCTCCTAGCAATAATAGATCATGCCCAATGACCCTGAATAGATCCATAAACTAAATTTTAGAAGAACAACACTGATATTAATATTGCTTAATTCTTAAATAGTACAGGTTCCAGCTCTGCTTGATATTTTACATGTTAATCAAATCCATACAACTGCCCTGATGAAGGGGGGCTATTATAATGCCTATGTGCAGAGGAGACAGAAATAGATGCCATCAATTTGTCCAGCGTTGCCTGAGAACACGGAAAGCCAGGATTAGAATGCCGAGGAAGGCATGTGCCATTGGGTGGATGTGAGGGGTATTTAAAAGGCTGGGTGTTTCAGCAGCTGCTGCTGCTAGCTGAGAACCGGCTATGGGGACAGAGTGGAGCAGTCATGTTCGTATTTGTGACATTCTTTGGCTATTTCTCTGCTCTCCAGCATTACTTACTGATTTTAACGTCTAACCTAGGTGAGAGGGGAAAATTCCCCGTCTTTACATCTATTACACGTCTCATCTCACGCCTTTTAAGTCAGGAATGGTAATTATGTTCTCAGACCATCCTAGGCAACCACGTACTGCAAAGCCATCCTCACATTTCCAGAAGACCCAAGGAATCAGAAGTTAAAGGAACCATAGGCTGTGAAACCAGTACTCAGTCCACTTCTAAATCAAGGGCGAAATTACCAACGTATCTCCCCCTCCCCCATATACACATTACCTAAGGATGAAAAGTCTTACTCGGAGAGCCAGGGATTCCCATCAACCCCAGCTATTCAACATACACTACAGCAGCCCCCACGTAAGAACTGCAAAACCTTCCAACCTAATAATCATGATGTTAAGGCCCTTTCAAATTAAAAATAAAACACAAAGAAATTAATCACATATCTGCTGTTTTTAATACAAGTTCAGACCTCTCTAAATCAGGGTGTGAAGAAGTATATAAATACCTGAGAGCCTAAAAATGTCACCGGTGGCCTTTCATTAAACCACAAATTTTGTATCTACTAATGGGCAACCCTTGTGTTAACATGTTTGGACCTTATTCGCATAGTGCTCCCGATGACAAGTTCTAACTGGACCCTAACAGTGTGGTGTGACTAGGAATAAAATTAACCTATAGGATTAAGGTGTGTGTGTGTGTGTGTGTGTGTGTGTGTGCATTGGTACAGATGCGTGTCTGTACCAATGGAGGTCAGGGGACAACCTGGTGGACAGTTTTATCTTTACCAGGGCTCAGGGGATCGAACACCGATCATCGGATTTGCACAGCAAACACTTTTACGCACAACGCCATCTTGCCAGCCCAAGAGAGACCTCTCATGGATCCAAGATACAAAATGTTAATTGTTGAAACCATATACCACACTTTTGTGTGCTGTTTCACAGAGTATTCTCATGCATAATATTATTTTGTTAAACCCTCAGGTGGAGAGAGAACATATTCTACCTGCATCTAAATGAAGCATAAGCTCAAAGAACTAAGCAATTTGCCAGCAAGAATTCAAATAGAAGTCTTCTAACCCCCCACAGGCCTTTTCATCCCAGCACTCTGTAGGCAGAGGGAGCTCTATGAGAGAGCCTGGGCTCCATAAAGAGAACAGTCTTAAACAACAACAACAAATCTTCTAACTTCTGCTCTTTCTGAGGCTGCAGAGTAAACCTACAGGGAAACCAGCAATTGGTTTCCATCTCCAAAGGTCATCTGTGTGTTTCTAAAAGCAATAGTAACTTTAATGATTATCTTAGTTTGGGCTATCTCATAACAAATGATCTGAATTTATTAACACCGTAAAATGAAACATGAATGTTCTCTAAGTAACGTTTGGTAAACTTCAGGTGAGGGGCCATGTGCCTTCTAGGGAATCTGTAACCACCTTGACGATATGTCTTCCTTTTAGAGGGGGGCAAAAAGAAAGGGCCGAAGAGTGTGTTCCTATCCCACGGGAGTCCCCCATTTCAGACCTAAGAGTAGGCCATCTGGCACAAGCAATGCATATATGTGGCGTTCAGACGGCAGGGCAGAAACTTGACTCATCTGTAATTCATCTAGTATTCTGGATCGTTTCCTTGGTGTCTCCGGAGTGAAAACATAGGTTATTAATGACATCTCCATATTCATCTGTAAGCTCCGCAGCACACATCTCAGCCGACAAGGAGTGATGCATTTACAGACTCAAGACACATCTGCCCTGCGGTGACCCAACACGAACGTATCCGGGTCCCCTGTGTGTGCTCTACATAAGAGATAGAAAGCCAGGGAAGACACAGTGCACACACTCAGAATCCAGGCTCATTAGGCGGAGACGGGATGTACTGATAATAAAAAGTATAATAAAAAATTCATCGCTTAGAATAAAAAACTAAATTGTATAGACAGAGCATCCCCTAGACAGTCAGCATGTACTCGTTCCCTTACTTCAACACACACACACTCTCTCACGCTTTCTCTCCTCTCTCTCTGTTTTGTTTTAAGACTTATTTATTATTTTATGTGTATAGCTGTTTTGTCTGTGTGTATGTCTGCATACCAGAAGAGGGCATGAACTACAGTTATAGCCAGTTGGAAGCTACCATGTGGGTGCCAGGAATTAAACCTGGGGACCTCTGGAAGAACAGCCAGTGCCGATAATCACTGAACCGTCTCTCCAGTTCCCCATGTTCTATGTGTGAAAGATAATAAATTTGTATTTACAAACTACTCCCTAATTCACATATAACTTCTGCATCATTCTTAAGAGAGCCTCCCATAAATGCAGTCTAAAAGTAGGAATGCAGCCGGGCGGTGGTGGCGCACGCCTTTAATCCCAGCTCTCGGGAGGCAGAGGCAGGCGGATCTCTGTGAGTTCGAGGCCAGCCTGGTCTACAAGAGCTAGTTCCAGGACAGGAACCAAAAGCTACGGAGAAACCCTGTCTCGAAAAAAAATCAAAAAAAAAAAAAACAAAAAAAAAAAAAAAAAGTAGGAATGCCTCAAAGGGAATCTGGCTTTCTCGGCCTTACCTGCTGTGACTCCTGAATACCAACAAAAATCCATAGAGGAAGCAAGGCGATTTTCAGTTATTCCACTTTAAGAACCATCCGTCACGTTGTGGAGTATATCTTTCCTATTTTTGTGTATCAAATGATCTTTTTTCAGGGAAGGGTAATGCTAACAGCTGTCTGTCTGTATTGGCAATCTTGTACAATCCCTTTCTCTATTCCTTATTTTATTGGTTTGTAAAACTACCAAGCTTCCAAGGGCCATAATTTTCATAGCCAGTAGGAGGCTCCACATAGGAATGCCCCATTTTCACTGTTAGGAGAAAATGCCTTTCCCCAGAGGGAAGGTACCCTGGGGTCAGCCCCAGGCCACACCCTCAGTTATCTGCTTAGTCATCCTCAAAAGGCAGGAGCACATTCCAGTAATGGAATGTCAGATATCCCAAACCAATTTTCTCTAACTCCATGATGACTTTAACCATTGCAAAGACAGTCCTAAATTCTCTTGACATTTAAACAAACAAGAAGAACCCAACTTCTTACTCTTGGGCCATAACATATTTCTATGGGTATAAAAGGGATTTTGTTTCACATAGGGATTTTGAACATTTTCAGAAATGGACAGAAAACCCCAAAGTCAAGGCTGTGGCTCCTCTTGAAGCAGGCGAGCGATTTCCCAATGCAGTGGTGTTCCAAAGAGGTTTCAAATTCCCACGGTCCAATATGTGTTCAACAACTTAGATTCAATATGTATTCAATAACTAACTGGATGTAGATGTGATCTCATGACATTTCTAGATACTGAGCCACTCAAACGAAGTTTTAAGTTCACGGAATTGCAATTACTAGGACAAAAGCTGGGCACAGTGCACACAATAGCAACTGTAGGACGTGGTGGGTGGAGTCAGGAAGATAAAGTGCTGGACCTGGCAGACAACTTTAAACCCCAAACTTAGAAGGCAGATGCAGGCTCATCCCTGTGAATTCCAGGCCAGTCTGCTCTACACAGGGAGTTCCAGGCCAATTAGGACCACACAATAAGACTCTGCCTCCAAAATAAAAAAAGGATCGAAGTCTCCCACGGCTGAACCGTGAGTTCAAGGCCAGCCTGGCTCTAGGAATGGAACAGGTTCATGAAACAGTTTAGTTAATTTGAGGGACATTTCCAACAAAAAAGGATTTCTGGTTAAATCTAATTCCATAAATTTAGCTAAAACATTTTTTTTCTTCAAAGGTTTTAGGTGTATATGTGCGTGTGTGGGCACCTGTGGGGAGATGCATGTGCATGTGCCTGTGCATGTGGAGGTTAAAGGTCAATGCCGGGTGACTATTTCAATCAATGTCCACTTTATTTTTTAAGATAGGGTCTCTCAGCTCCATCCTCCTGCCTCAGCCCCCCTAGCGCTAGCAGTACCAGCTTTCTATGTGGTGCTGGGTTGGGTCGCAGGTCCTCATCAAGCACTTCGCCGTCTCAGCATCTCTTCAACCCTGAGATCCTCTTCAGTAAGTTAAAACATCTCCCTAATGTTTCCTCAACTATGAACGACAGGTGTTCCTGGCGGGTGCTGTCAGGTTAGGAATCAACACAACACCAAAGTTCCACATACCGACTCATCAGGCCCCAAGCAGCCAACCAGACGCTGACTTTGCAAAGACATGAAACAGGCACTGGTTTCCTGGTTTTTCCAATCAATGAAATTGTGAATACTGAAGCGTACACAGAACTTAAAAATATACCTTGACTGAGGTGTGATTTACACAAAGAATGGCTTCATTTTAATTTATACAAGTTAACAGCTTTGGGTCAATGTATATTGTGTGCCCATTTTTATCAAAAGCTAGCATCACCCCTCTAATTACAAACTCCCTTTAAAAAAAAAAATCCTGCATCCTTCAAAGTCTGGAAAAGCCACTGGCAGGTCAATACACCCATCCATCCACTATCCTCTTACTTCCCTCCCTCCCTCCCTCCGTCTCTCTCTATGTCTCATCTGTGTTGTACAATGTGGGGGTCCCACTAGTGGGTGGGAAGGCAGAACTAATCCCATAACTGCCTCTTCTCCCAAGGATCTCAAGACAGTTGTTTTCAGTTCTCGCTCCACTGAATGACTGGGGAGATTTAAAAGACCTTGTCATTTGTTATTATATAACAATCCTGATGTTTACTTAATTGGCTGAGGGTTGAGCCTGGGCATCAGAAATTTTATAGGAGATCATTAGTTGTGAATAATAGGTTTCCAGGATCAAAAGTACCTCTAAAAGGTCAGGATTCAAGCTAATACTTCCTTTGCTGTTCAGAGACAGCCAGTTTGGCTGATTCTTATTTGTGTCTATTTTCATGTTGTTTCCAACAGTGAAAAAGGGCCACCCAGAGAACAGCTGCCCTTAATAAGAAAAGGTGAAGACTATGCATGCAGCCCGTTCCCCTCAGCATCAGAAACCCCACTTGCTAATTTGTAATCTCTTCCTTCACTTTCTGGGAAGAGCAATGTTATGCCTTACAATGTGTCATCACACCACAGAGGACACTGAGTTCCTGTTTCATAACACTCAAAATCCCAAGTGTTCTGTTGGTATTAACTCTTCCTACCCTCCCAGGAGGAGGGAGCACTTTTCCCTCGGTTCTCCGGACTCCATGGGCCCTTGTCTGAGCAAACCCAGTCATGAGTGGAGAGCCTGGCAAACTTGAGTGCACATATGAGCACAGGGACAGTGATTGTGCTGAAGCAGATTCCGAGAGTGTCCAAGTCTGGGCGACTCTGGTTTCTGTCTTTCTTAAGCTCTTGGGTGATGTCCATGATGCTGGCCCAAGAGGCACTTCAGCTAAAAGATTCTTGATCTTCCCTAAATTTTTATTTAATTTACTTGAAGGTAATATAGATTAAGTACTTGATAAAATTATTCCATGTATAGCAAGTTTTAATTTTGTGCTGTGGAGGTAAATGGACTGGTGTAGGCTTCTGGATCCATCTTGATTCTCAGTCTGTCTCTATTATATTTGTTAAATGGGAAGCAATTGTACCTGGTTCCCACGATCTTTCCCAATGTTAAACTTTCTCTTTGTAAGTCTTGAAGCAACATAAAATGTTACATCATTACCTTATATTTAATACCAACTACAGGAGTTCCAGTTCAAAGAATTTCAAGTAGCATGCAGGCTCCTTGAGATCTCAGGTTCCATATGGGTATTTAATGTGGCCTATGCATGTAATACTTAAGGGAGTATTAAACAGTAAGGCAATGCAATAACAGTAAGCTCAAAGCCCTTGTGGTACTTTGAATAAGAATAGACTCATATCAGTGTGGCCTTGTTGGAGGAAGTGTGTATGTGGGGGTGGTGGAGTCGGGGTGGGGTGGGGTGGGATGAGTGAAGTTTCAAAAGCCCTTGCCAGACCCAGCCTCTCTCTGCCTCAAGAACAAGGTACATAATTCTCAGGTAATTCTCCAATACCATGTCTGCCTGTGTCCTGTCATGTTAAAGATAACGTAAGAATGGACAAACCTCTGAAACTGTAAGCAAGCCCCCATGGTGAAGGAGGTCTTTCTATCTTTGTGTTGCTTTCATTGGTTAATAAAGAAACTGCCCCTGGCCTGTTGATAGTGCAGAATTTAGGTAGGTGGGGAAGATGGAACTGAATTCTGGGTGGAAGAAAGCAGAGTCAGAAAGACGCCATGGATCCGCCACCAGAGTAAGACATGCTCCTGAAACTTAGCCGGTAAGCCACTGCCACACAGAGATTAATAGAAATGAGTTAAATTAAGGTATAAGACTTAGCCAATAAGAAGTTAGAGCTAATGGGCCAAGCGGTGTTTTAATTACTACAGTTTTTGTGTGGTTATTTCGGGGCTAAGCTAGCCAGGCAGCTGGGATGAACAAGCGGGCCCTCCCTCCTGCACCCCCAACTTTCTTTTGTAAGAGTCAGATTGGTCATGGTGTCTCTTCACAGCAATGGAACAGTGACTAAGACAGCCCCTAAGGATTCTCAGTTTAGGATTCCTTGACGTTCCTCCAGCAAAATGGTAGCAGTTGTGCTAAGTTAATTTTGAAAAACAGGGCCTAATTTATTCCGCATGAAAATGTCTAGGACATTAATTATTGTATGACTGAAATTCTGAAAAAGCTATCCTTAGATAGCTTGTGATTTTCACAATCTGATAATTGCTATCAAGAAAATGAAATCCTCCAGAAACATGATGGGGGTACTGTATTCTTCACAAGCTCATATCCGAGCCTCCTTAACTCATCCTGCAAACACGCCACCCCTTTAGGACGACTGGCAACTCCTAGCAACCTCTCCCTAACATCCCTGCCCTCCACTAACTTCTAGATTTCCGCTCTTCCTGGAGATGCTGTTCTTTGTCCACAGTAGCTGCCAATCCTCTCAAGACCTCACTATCCCAGGAGATAAACCTTTCTGTGGTGCTGTTGTTTTGCTTTTGTTTTTGGAGACAGGGTTCCCTGTTGAGCGGTGTCTGTTCTGGAACTCACTCACTGTAGACCAGGCTGTCCTCAAACTCAAGAGATTTGCCTGCCACTGAGAGCTGGAATCAAAGGCGTGTGCTACCGTGGTCCTGCAGCGAAGGCACACATCACCACCGCCTTGCACTGGCCTGCCTGGAGACCCTGCTCAGGGTCTCTTGTCTTTTTGAGCTACTCATAAAAAGCAATGACTCTCTGCCTCCACCTGTCACTCACTTTTCGATATTTCTCATATTTCTGATATTCCAGTGCCTTTCTAAGAACCTCAACTTAAATGTTCACACTGTTATGTTTATTGTAAAATAACTTTTGTTAAAGACCTTGAATTCTATTTCATTCTCCATCTACTAGTTCCTGGCTCAAAATCCTGTCTAGACTTCACTGTGTATATTGAGTTATTCCCTTGAAAATCTCCTCCACTCTTACTATTCCCCATATACACTTGGTAAAAACTTACGATAAACCCAGCTACCCATTTTATCTGTATCTTCACTCAGCTTGGCACAGAATACTAAAGAAAACTCAAATAACCAAGTTTATTGACCCTATCATACATTTTTTGGGGGCTTTTTGTGAGACAGGGTTTCTCTGTAACTTTGGAGCCTGTCCTGGAACTAGCTCTTGCAGACCAGGCTGGCCTCGAACTCACAGAGATCCACCTGCCTCTGCCTCCCGAGTGCTGGGATTAAAGGCGTGCGCCACCACCGCCCGGCCTACCATACACTCTTGATGGTCACCTTCACTCTTCAAAGGCCAGTCTACCCCACACTGCCCTGGAGACCATCCTTTTTGCCTCCTAAGGGTATATAGGTATGGCCTTTCTCATGATATCTCAAACTTAAGAGGTTCAAAGGTCAGCTCTTTTCCTGCAATAGACCTGCTTCTGCTACTCTCAGCTCCTTCACCTCACTGAGTTGGTACCATTTCCCACCAGTTGTTCAGATGAGAACTCTGGGGGTCAATCTTTATTCTTTGCTTTCCTTCATCCTTGATGTAAACTCTTGTTCGTCAACACACTTCTTGCTCTCACAGTATTGCCCTGGCTGGCCTGGAACCTGCTATGCAGACCAGGCAGGCCTTGCCTCACAGAGGTCTGCCTGCCACTGCTGAGAGCAAATGCAGGAGCCACCAAGCACAGCCCCTTTAAGATATTCCGTGCGCTTTCTCCACCGACACTGGCATACCAACTAGTCCAGCTGTTTATCCTTTCTCACTGCAGATATGTATGACTCCCCCTCCCCCACCGCCCCATCTCAAACTCCTGGGCTCAAGAGATCCTCCTGCCTCAGGATCTGGCACTCTAAGCACGCGTCACCAATGTAAACACTTTCTAAATGGTCAGCCTATCTTCATCTTTATCTGCATCCTTTACCCAACCATTCTCCACCCAAGAGCTAAGGTCATCTTAAGACATAAACTATCATAAATGCTTCTCTTCCTTAAAACATCAGTGGCCCCTTAAACTTAGAGCCGCAGCCACCTGACTGTGTGACCTATGGCCCCAGATGTGACAGCCTCTGCCTGTGTGACCCTTATTTCCTACTGCCCAGCACCAGAACCCTTTTCTAGAAGTAGAGAAGACTGAATCACTTTTCCATACTGGGAACCTTCTCCTCACAGGAACAATTCACTCCGGCCCACCCCCATCCTCTTTCAACCCTTGTTAAGTTCCCAGGGAGTTAAACAATTGTTTATTTTGCTTTTCTACCATTGGCTTACTACACACACACACACACACACACACACACACACACACACACACAGGCACACATCCATCCTGCCACCACACTGCCTGGCACATACTGACTACGTATGCAATAAATATTCTTGGTTACTAAATGCATTTTTGTAAACGCCAAGGCCAAAGAAAACGTAACAAGCCTCAGACCTCTCTTTGGAGGTCAGACCTCTCTTTTCTGGGAGTCAAGATCTGTGGGCCCCAAGATTAAGGGATGTGTCTGTGTCAAGGCTGCCAGTGTCTTGCCTACCTCGGAATCATGGGAATAAGCTGAGCAGGGAGTAACTGTACTTCCTGATATCAGCCTGCCCCTTTTCTCACAGGCCTCGCCTTTGCAGCTTTTGGTGTATCTTTATTCTCATTTTCCTATATCATTTATGAACATTTTAAAATTCTGCCTTCATCTGTGTTGTGTTTCCAGTATTAAAACACAATTAGGCTCATTCAGTAGAAGTACATTTTCCATGGGACCGGCACAATGAAAGTAATTTAGACAAAGCTTCTCATTTTCATCTTTCATAGTTAGCTAACCGTATCACTGCTGAAACTGTCTCCTTTCTCTCCCCATCTGAAGGACTAGCTAGGAGGCAGAAGCTGCAGCTGCCACCACTACCTCACTCCAGGCTGTCTGGAGCTGCGCGGATGTGGCTGAATACTCAGGATGCTCATTTTCCCCTCCAAATGGGTTGTCTTGAGTGTGAAGAGAAGTAAGGTGCCAAAGAAAGAAAAATGATCAACTAAATAAAGAAATACCAAAGAGATCGAAGGGGTGGGGTGGTAGATTGGAGACAGAAGCTTGTAAGCGGTGGGGCAGTTACCTGGAACTAGAGGCTAATCAAGTCATGAGGGTGAGGTGGGACAGGAGTCTGAATCTATTTCACCTACAGTGATGGAGCGATAATTAAACGTGGCACAGAAAAAGTTTTTCTATTAAAAAAAAAAAGAAAGAAAGAAAGAAAAGAAAATTATCTGACAGCATATAAAACTGGCACCAATCCTGTCCACGGGATCGTGGCGATAATAAATGGAAACCTCCGTCCAAAAAAAAAAATCTCTTTATCTCCCTATGTTATTTTAAGAACAAGATTTTTAGGGCATAATTTTCAACAAGTTTTAGCTGAGAGTGAACACGGGACGCAGAGATAATTAAGGACACTAAAAGAACAGACCAATTACTTCTAACACAAAATGGCCTGAACACACCGCGATTACACTAGTGAGCAATAAGCAAAGCCACTGCTGGCTTTATTTACCTGTTTGCCAAGCAGCGCTTCCTAACCGTGAAAAGCGCCGCATCTACCCAAACTGACTGGTAAAAGTAACCTGCGGGTCCTTCCCCTTTCGGGCACATCCTACCTGGGACAAGGTCTCTCCTGGCCTCCTTTCTGCTGGGCCTGACCTGAGGACTCCCCCGGGGCTCCGGGAGGACCGCGAGGAGAAGGGGGCGGAATGGGTGTCACGGGCGCCCTTCCGCACCCCTCCCACCTCCCACCTGGCCAGCTCGGCGCCCGCCGTGTCCCGGAGGAAGGATGCGGCTACACGGCGACCCCGGACGATCCGCCAGCCTCGGGCTGTCCCCCAGCCCGCTCACCTCCGCGCCCTCCTCTTCGGGCCTCGCAGCGCCGCGCCACGGCTCCCACGCGCCCAGGGCCGGCCGAGCTCCCGGGCCTACGGAGCGCTCCTCCCGCCCGCCGATCTCCCGCCCCCCAAGCCGGACCGCGCCGGGGAGGAGGAGCAGGGGGAGGAGCGCAGAGGCGGGGGCGGGAGGGGGACGGTGACGCGCAGGGGGCGCGGGGCGCAGGGAGGGCCGGGGACCATCCCCGGCCGCCGTCCCCACGTCTGCGCGCGCTCTCGCCGAGACCCCCGTGCAAGCAGCCCTTGGTGAACCCAGCCCGCATTTACACCCCACTGCCTCCGAGACGCTCGCCACGCTGCTGGGGACTTGGCTTTGCAGAGTGCCCCCCTCCCTTCCCACCCCCTTTCTCCAGAGCTACTCTGTTCCATACAAACCTCGAAGAAACTGCGCTTTTTCTTCGGGCTCGATTGTGTCCTTGGAAGAGAACGATCAGAAATGCCCTTTCAGGAACCGCATTTTCAAACTCCCCGGGACAGGAGGCCGTTCACAGCGGTCGACTGCAGGGCTTAGACTGCAGACCCCGACCTTCACTGTCGCCGGGGCGAGCTAGCGAGCGAGCCTTGTGGGGACTGGAAGGTTGAAAGCCGCGAGTCAGGAGACCTGCGTGCCTGCGGAGAGCTGCCGACCTCCAGACTCCGCAGTGGCCTTGGAGCATCCAGGGTTCGCTGGGCTGTGTAAGGGCACCTTGGGTTCTGACTTTCTGTAATTTCCTCCTTTCTTTTGGATTACCAGGTAGCTAGGTATCCTTTACCCTTTCGGTGAAAAGTGGAGCCTTTATTTTTTTAATCAATTTATCAAAATTTCTCAAATTGGTGCTTCCCCCCCCCCAGACATTAGTAAATCTCATTTCAGCAAATTAGGTTTAAAAATTATCTTTCTTGGTGGTTTATTAACTAGGCAAAACAGAGCAAAACCAGAAGAGGGTCTTGGATCGATCCCGGGGCACTGTACTTTCCCCTTTGAAAGCCACACATAGATAAACCTCTGCAAGAGCCTTTTGGGAAACATCCTTTGTTTGATCCTTATGGCAAGCATCTCTTCCCCACCCCCAAATAGGGTGAAGGTTTAAAGTCAGTGGATAGCGAAGTGTCAGGGTCCACGTGGACGCATTGACAGCTGGTAAAATACTTTCCATTTTGGTAACCGAGGAGGAAAACCCCTCATGTTTTGTGTCAGTGTTTATTATTTCACTTCAATCACTGTCAAATAATGAAAACATCATTAGTGTACTTCTACCACTTCCGGGGTACCAGTGGGGAAAATCGTGACTTGGGCATTTGATGAGAAGATGTAGCTTTTCTGTCACTTAAACAAAATCATTATGTAATATCTAGCAAAGGTTATTACGATTTTTTTCTAGCTAGCATAAACCCATAAGTTATTATAGAAAACACAAGTACACTACACATTTAAAATATCTTTAAAAGGTGTTTAGACATGGGCTCTGCTTATGTAAAAAATGAAGTAATATGTGAGATCATTTGCCTCCCCAAAAAAATAATGAGTCAACAGTGTACAGTTTTCAGAAGGAATATCTGTTTTTTTTGTACTTGAACTATTAAAATAAGCAAACATCCTCCGTGGGTGGGAAATGCCGTGTTGCCAAACACGCCCCAAAGATGGCCATTGCGGCTCAGAGCACCGCACCTTCTGGTCCACTTCATGAGCCGGTGGTCATTTGTCACCAGTGCTTTCTGCTTACAGTTTCGAAGTATAGAAAGCCAGTTTCGCAAGCCTTTTCCAGGTCATGAGCAGTCTCTGAGAAATATCCTCAGTTCCCTGAAGTAATTTATTCCACTGAAGTACAGCAATGATTCATTAAATGGCTCTCTAGTGGCCTGGAGGTGTTAACATAATTTCTGCTTTGAAGTTAGTAGACAATTGAGTAACTTTGAAATGACAGTGCCTAAGGAAACCTTAAGCACCTGGAGCTCTCCGGCAACTCATTCACTAAGACCACGCTTGCTGAGTTCCTGCCATGAACGCTGGACCGCCGGAACTCTTGAACAGCGTGAATGACAGAGTGACCGCGAGTCTTCCAAAGTGTCCATTGGTGGGGGGAGATCAATTATTAAATAGGTGCAAATAAAATGTGCACAAGTCCTTTCCGTGTGAGAGGTAAGTGTGAAGCAGATGAAAACAGAAGACTTTGGGGTGGATAACAGGGAGGCTCTTCACTCTAGAGAGCCGTCATACACATCAGTGAGCTAAAGGCTCTACACTAATGACATTCACACTTGGCCCATTCTCAGTAAACACTGTTTTTTGACAGTACAGAGACTTTGTGAACAATGCATATCGATAGAATGACCTTGGTATGAAATTCTTTTTTTGAAATTAAATTCAATAAATAAAATAGCTGTTATATTTAGTTAATGATATTACCTAAAATGTATTAGTGAATGCATATTTATGTACTTTCAGATATATGTGAGTGTGCTGTATGACCTTCATGGAATAGATTTTGTTTGAAGACTGTGGTGGTTTGAGTAGGAATGAACCCCCATAGGTTCACGGTTTTGAATGTTGGATCACCAGGGAACAGCATTATTAGGAGGTGAGGCCTTGTTGGAGGAAGTGTGTCATTGTGGGTGGGCTGTGAGGTCTCAAAAGCCCAAGCCAGTCCCTCTATTCCTGCAACCTGCCAGGTGTTCTCAGACCCTTCTCCAGCACCATGTCTGCCCCCATGCCGCCATGCTTCCCACCATGCTGATAATGGACTGGACCTCTGAACTGTAGGCAACCCCCAACTAGATGCTTCCCTTGATAAGAGTCGTGGTCATGGTGTCTCCTCACAGCAATGGAATGTTGACTAAGACAAAGACAGAATAGGAAATGTTTTTAAAGCAATTAAACAATACAAACGCGCATCTTTACAAAACAAATATTTTGTAGTTAACATTATTTCATGAACATCTTTCCATCAATGTAATTCAGGGGCTTTTTTTTTTTCTTTAAGTTGATCTCACTGCATAGCCCTTGCTATTCCAGATCAGGCTGGTCTTGAACTCTTCTGGAGTCCTGGGACTAAAGACTTGTACCACCATAGACCCAGAGAAAATTGTTAGTGCCTGTGTATTCCATAATACTATATATAGTAGTCTAACAGAAAGCTTTAAAAAAAATGCATTTTTCAGCTGGGCATGGTGGCACATGCCTTTAATCTTAGAACTTGAGAGGTGGAGGCAGGCATATCTATGTGAATACAAAGTCAGCCTAGTCTACACAGAGAGTTCCAGACCAGCCAAGGCTACATAATAAGACACTGTCTCAAAAAAACAAAACAAAACGAAAGATTCCAGTTCCCTTTGTGTTATGAGTAATTGCTGTGGGATAATGCTCTTGCACACTATAAAATGCTGATTGGCCAATAGCCAGGCAGGAAGTATAGGCGGGACAACTAGACTAGGAGAATTCTGGGAAGAGGAAAGGCAGAGACACAGTCACCAGCCAGACTCAGAGGAACCAAGATGAGAATGCCTCACTAAAGAAAGGTACCAAGCCACATGGCTAAACATAGACAAGAATTATGGCTTAATTTAAGTTGTAAGAACTAGTTAATAATAAACCTGAGCTAATAGGCCTAACAGTTAATAATATAAGTCTATATAAGTTTGTAATATAAGCCTCTATATGTTTCTTTGGGACTGAATATCTGTGAGACTGGGCAAGACAGAAAGAAAAATACTGCTTTAACGTCTTTACATAATTTACTCTTTAGGATATTAAGTGCTGAGAATTTTTCTTTAAGATATATTCCAAAATGTAGGTTTCTTAAAAAATACTTTTATGGGACTGTGGAGCTACTCAGCACTTAAAAGCATTGGCTGCTCTTCCAGAGGACCCAGGTTCAATTCCCAGGTGGTGGTATAGGGAACAGGCAAAAAGCACCTTGTCCTAAGAACTGCCGGTTTGACTTCAGACTCCATTTTACCTGTAGGGTGAAACAAAGTTCAGGTTCCCAGGCCTTAGGGGAGCAGGGTACCTTCCAAAGGCTGACTCACCCCTCTCTAAACCATGGAAACAGTCTTATGCATCTTTAGTTCTCTAGAAACATCATGGCTGTTCCTAACAACAGAAGGAACAAATGAATCTTATTGGTTGGACTGAAAATCTTGCATTGATGACAATGATGGAACATTGAAGGAAGCCCCCATCTCTAAATCCTGATTGATAAAAACTGTAACTGTAATTTGGCAACAAATGTTTGTGATTATTGGCTTAAAAACTTGCTTCAACTTGACTTTAACATTTGGGGCTGTAGTTCAACTCCTGAGTATTCTGTGGCCCTGATAGATCAGCCCCCTTCCCACCCTCTTCTCTTGTGCTGCCTGCTTTAAATATTGCCTTGTGGTAACCTCTTGTGTCTGCTTGGGTTGATTGGGAGCCTCAGACCACAATAGTGGCTTACAACTGTCTTTAACTCCAGGTCCAGGGCATTTGACCCCTTCTTTTGGTGTCCCTGGACTCCAGGCATAATATATATATATATATATATATATATATATATATATATATTACACAGACATACATATAAGCAAAACACCCTTGAAATAAAGGTAATAAGATTCTTTTAAATTATTTTTCTGATTATACGTCTTAGTTCTTCCCATGACTTTCCACTAGTTATGGAAAATATGAGTGTATATTTGCCTTTAATTTCAGTATGTTATTAGCCATGGATATTATTTTTTATGCTTGTTTAAGCAGATTAAGAACACTTTAGAATATATGTAATTAAGATGGATGCCTAGGCTGGGCGGTGGTGGTGCATGCCTTTAATCTCAGCACTCCGGAGGCAGAGGCAGGTAGATCTCTGTGAGTTCGAGGCCAGCCTGGCCTACAGAGTGAGTTCCAGGACAGCCAGGGCTGTTACTCAGAGAAACCCTGTCTCGAGAAACCAAAATTAAATGACTAAATCAAATGGATGCATAGAAAACAACACAAATACCTGGGAGAATCAGGTTAGGTAGTGTTGTCATTAATCTACTGCTTCCCTCGTAATATGCATCTCCTCTGTGAATCATTTTCAGTTAACTTTAAGGTAATGCAATAAGAAGCTATGAGCTAATCGGGATGGCTCTGCTGATGGAAACTGCTGCTCCTGAGAACCCCGAAGAGGTTCCCAGCACCCGTAGGATGGCTCACAGCTGCCTGTAACTCCAGTTCCAGAGCACCTCATGCCATCCCCTAAGCACCAAAGTATGAATACGGTGCATAGACATACATACAGGCGAGACACCTATACACAGAAAATAAAATAATTTAAAGGGGTTTAAATTAAAATAACGCTTAGAAAAGTCCAAGCTGACCTAGTCCCGTGTCACATAAAGCAGTCAAAATCTGGGTAGAGCCCCAGCATAAAGATCTTTGTGGTGTTCTATAGGAAGGGAAATCTTTCTAAGTTTCAAAAGAAATAGACAGGCGACATCACAGCAAGGCTCTATTTCTTCATAGCTTTGAAGTGAGCAGAAAGCCATGGAAACTCAAGTTACCTTGACCACATGACTTCCAGGCCCTGGTGAGCTAGATAGACTTCATAGACACCTGCAGCCCCTTAGAGAGTTTTTCTGATAATGATCAGGCAAACTCTACATAGAAAATAAAAAAATAATCACATGCTCATGTCTTGACTTGTTGATGCTTAAAATTTAAATACTAGTAAATGCTCCTTGCACTTATCTAATGGGACATAGTGGCACATCCTTTAATCCCAGCACCCCAGAGGCAGAGGCAGGTAGATCTCTGTGAGTTCAAGGCCATCCTGGTCTACAGAGCGAGTTCCAGGACAGGTTCAAAGCTACAGAGAAACCCTGTCTCGAAAAACCAAAACAAACAAGGAAAAAATCTACAATTTAAATTGTTCAGTATGCACACAAAATTCCCTATAATTCAGATTAGAGGGTCTTTTTGTTTTGGGTTGTTTGAGATACGTCTTCTGTAGCCCTGTTTTACTAGTCTGGAGTGTAAGGGCTATGTCAAAGACTGAGCTTAGATTTGGGAGCCATGGGGGCGGGGGGCGGGGCGTTAGCTCCCTTCAGCACCACAGTCAGGTGTAGCCTTGAGAAGAGGAGCTCCTTTAGGAGAAAAGAAAGAAACAGCAACCAGGAGCCTCCAGCAAGGTCGTTCTTGGACTGTTGCTTTAGGGCCCCTGCCCTCCCTGACCGGTTTCTAACCTCTGTTCTCAGCAGGAAGATTGGCCTGAGAGCAATGGAAGACAGCAAGGTCAGAATTGTGTGAGGGAACCTTTTACTGAGAGAAGGGAGGCTGGTCATTATCCGTCCACAGCAATTTTCAGGAGTGAGTAGCTGAGAAAATGAAAGGAAACCGTGAACAAGGTCCAAGACAGCACGGAAAGGCTGCATCATTTCCGTTAGCCATTCTTTCAAAGGGGATAACTTCGATGCAGCTATGTGGATGAGAAAACCTTGCGCAATCCACAGTCTCTGCGTTGTCCCTCTTTCGCTAGCAGCCTTCTGTTAGCCTGGCCGAGGAGCCTGGGGAAGCAGGACGGTGCTCCTGCCTGCTGTCCCCAGGGCCCTCTCAGCTCTTCCTTTCTCTCCTTTACTCACTCACTTCTGACTGCCTGCCAAGACAGCTCGGTGCCGGTGCCGAGCAACAGCTCTTGCCGGCTATGGTGTCCGTTTTAAAGTCACACGCTGTGAACTCTGTACACTTTGTATAACGTGTAAAGTTTAGAGATGCCGCCCTACACGTTTTTACTCACAGACACAGACACTTAGAGTACTAAGAGCACTAAAATCACGTTCAAACAGTTGCATACAAACGTTGTCACTTAAAAGTCTTAAGCACGAACTGGCACTTAAAGGAATCTCAACCTTAAGACAGTTTCCTAAGCTAATCGTCTGATAAGTGAACATAAACAGTTTTGAACAAAACATAGATTAGACGCTCTCCGTGGTTCTCTGTCGTCTCCGCCACTGAATGCCGCCTGGCACCATGTGACAAGCAGCAGATGCTGTATGGCTTCCAAGGAGACTGGTAATTCCTGCCTTAGCCTTTTGGAATGTTTACCCCAGGTGAAGCAAGAATCTCTTTAAAATTTTTTACCAAGACTTCCCTGCTGTGAGGAAGCCCAAACTAGCTTTATAGAGAGGTTACTTCGAAAGAGAGATGCCTGGTGGGCCGGCCCCTAGCTGTTCTAAGGAAGGGGGCGGGGAGTGGATGGGGGTGGATGACCTGGGAGCAAAAGCTCCCTTGCTCTCTGACTCTTCTGAGGACTCAGAGCCGCCCCTTGCTACGGTCCAAAGATAAAAAACTCCAAATGAGACTCACTGTGCTGAGGGGAGTAAACTCAAAAGAATATGAAAGAGCTGGGCAGTGGTGTCCTTTAATTCTAGAACTCTAAGGCAGAGGTAGGCAGAGCTCTGTGAGTTCAAGACCAGCCTGGTCTACAGAGCTAGTTCCAGGACAGGCTCCATAGCTACTGAGAAACCCTGTCTGGAAAAACCAAACCAAACCAAAAAAAAAAAAAAAAAAAAAAAAAAAAAAGAAAGAAAGAAAGAAACAAAGCATATAGTGTTAAACTGTCATTTTGGAGTAAGGACACAACCTCCCCACTTTCTGATTTGATTAATTATATAAAACATGGTCTATATCTTCCTTGTACAAATGGCTCAGCATCTTTTAAAATCCGAGTCTGAACCAATCTTCAGCAAAGCGATCTCTTGCACTGTTTTCTCAGGCCGCCACACAAAGACATCCCTTCATACTTTCTTACCATTTCGTTGTCCTCGGGTGCTTGGGTTAAGGCAGCAGATCCTGGAGATGATTAAATTGTTGGCTTTCCAAATCCTGTTGTCAGAACTGGACGGAAGAAGCAGGTTTAAGAAGCAAATCCTGCTGCAGGTTCCATAAACACCAATGTTTGACGTCTGTGGCGGAGCGATCAGGGTGGGCTAGTGACAGCTAGAGGAGGTGTTAAAACTGAAGTCTGTCTGAAACTCTGTTTCATTAACCTTTTTTATTTATTTATTTTTATTTCATTACAGTGTATTTGACCATGTTTTTCTCCCACCCCAGCTCCTCCACCCCCCCCCCCCCATTTTATTAACTTTTAAAATTGTTTTAGTTTTTACATTGTGCTTGGCCTAGTCCACTTATCTTAAAAATACAGTTAGGTAAATTGTTCAAATTTCATAAAATAGAGCATCATTTATTTCTCTAAAAGTTACAAGAATTGGTCACAGTGTTTATAAATAGCAAATTTCTTTATATCTGACTTTATACAATGCATGACTAGTCTTGACGTCCCCGGATGAGGAACTGTATTGAATGACTCGCCCTTCCATATATTAGGGCTAATGATTCAGCTATAAGAATTGAATAGTGTGTGTTCGAGCCCAGCCTGGTCTACAGAGCTAGTTCCAGGACAGCTAGGGCTGTCACACAGAGAAATCCTGTCTTGAAAAACAAAAACAAACAAAAGAATTGAATAGCACAGGTTTAGACAGAAAAGGGAACAAAAGAGACAGCATTACAATTGCTGTATGTGTAAAGAAAAAACTTGATTTATGATTGAACTTCAGTGGGAAGAAACAATTGTCATGTTGATTTATGAAAAGTAATTTTATTAAAATTTGAAATCGTATATTAACTGTCCCAATAATCAACGCTATAAAGTGAAAGGAAAACTGGAAAACAGACAAATATCTTTAAAGAATAAAATACAAGAGAATAGCTGCAATTTCTAAGTAATGATACATTTATTAAGATATATGTCCATATGGACATAAACCAAAAAGGAAATGATTATATATCTTATATAGAGATTAAAACTTCTTCATAATCTCATATTTATATATAAAATAAAAATAAATCACACTGTGAAAAGCTGCTTCATATACACAAGCATATGCATACATATATGTGTATATGTGTACATAAAGACTTGTGTAAATTGAGTGTTTCTGACAACAGATCAATTTTATCCTAAAATAAATGCCATATTTTCACAAATTGTTATTTTTTGTGTTATGTTCTGTAAGGGCTCGCATGCTCTCTGAAACACGACCTCACTACACACCGCGAGCTGGCCTCATGCGGCTTTTCCTGCTTCCAGAGATATTTTGTTTTTCTATTATTTGTGACAGGGTCTTATGGACGTCAGGCTGGCCTCGAACTTACTACAGAGCCTAGCAGAGGGTGATCTTCTACTTCAGACTCCTCCTGCGTCCACTTTCTGGGTGAGGAGATCACAGACATGTGGCACCGTAACCAGTTTATGGTTTGTGTGGTGCTGGGATCGAGCTCCTGGCTTACTACCTGCTAGGCGAGCACCCTGCCAACTGGGCTGCATCCCCAGACTCCCACCCAAACGTTTCAGCTTGGCTCAATTTCACAATCAACTTTGAAGATTCTCGTTTCCTGCTCGGCTTTTGCTACCTGGATTTGTAGATGTAAAGCAGAGGCCTAAGATTAATTTATCCTCTATACATTAGAGCTTGGTTGTTGCTAGAAGATGTTTGGATTCAGGAACCAGCCTTCCTTTAAGTGATGCCGTTCTGACCAGAATAGTATCAACATTGAAGCAGAAGCCTTCTAGGACTGTCTTTGGTATTCCTGGTGTCGTTTCTGGAAGTCACAATTATGGGCTAATTTTTAAGATCCTCACAGCTTTTCTCTCATCACTTTGCTATTTTTTTCATATTTATTCCAATTTTAAGCCATTAATAAACAGTTGTAAAAAACTAAGTCACTGTAATATAAAACTTTTCTGACCTAATTATAATGATCACAGTTTATTATTTATCCAGAGTAATTATGGAATTATTTACATAATTTGAAATTCCCCCTTTAAGTCTGAAGGCTGTTTTATAAAGTTATTCTTGTTAATAATCTCTCAGAGGCCTGTAGCATATTAAGTCCTGAGAAACTTTGTGTTCTCATCATGATGCAGGGTAATTAGGGCTGTTAATTACTTCCTTAGAATTACAATAATTTTCAGTACAAGACGTTTGCTTCTGTACTGGCAGAGACTGCTCTAACCAGTGCATGTAAAGTTTTCCATGCCAGCTTTAACTTTTAAGGCTACCACGTACCATCACCTAGGAGCAGAATTCTCCTTAGCTGTACTATGTGCTCAAAAGTATAGCTAACTATCTATCCCTGGTAAAAGTATCTGTAAAATGGACTCTGAGTGAAGTTTTTACTCAAAATACTTGAATTTCCGATATTCCTATTATATTACAAAACTTAAATTTTTGTGTCTTTGCTTGTTTGTTTTGGCTTGGTTTGGTTTGGTGAGACAGGGTTTCTCTGTGTAACAGAGCCCTGGCTGTCCTGGAATTCACTCTGTAGCCCAGTCTGGCTTTGAACTCACAGATCTACCTGCCTCAGCTTCCCGAGTGCTGGGATTAAAGGCATGTGTTACCACCACTACCGCCACCCCCTCCCGAATTAAAAAATTTAATTATATTGCTTCCCCTGAGCTTCCAGGTATATTTTCCAAAGTCTGTAAGATAAGAATTCCAGCCAAGACTGGATTCTTGTGGAGTCAGGAAAGAATTAGATGTGCTACAAGGGCCCAATGACTTGTTTATCATACGCTGCTTCGTGATCCAGTTGCCGTAGTGTTCAGACTGTGTCTCATTCCTACCCCCACTGTGAGTTGTGTTCCCGCCTTCCCAGGCTCCGTGCCATAGCTACGGAAGAGGATTGTTTCCGAAGCATAACTGCTATCTTACCTTTTCCCAGATGACGGTTTATCCTTGATCCTTGAGGGCCCAGCATCTGTGAGGCTGCCGCCAGTGGCTCTTAAACCAGGTGTGATATTCTCTCCTTTCAGGGACTGACCTCTGCGCACCTCCCTGTGAATGGCATGAATGTTTGAAATGGTGTAGCTTCACGGGGTTTGGGAATAGCATGGGTGTTGAAGACACTTTCCTCAAAAATGTCCCTGAAGCCAAGATCCCAGTTTATACATACACACACACACACACACACACACACACACATTGTGTGTGTGTGTGTGTGTGTGTGTGTGTGTGGAGAGAGAGAGAGAGAGAGAGAGAGAGAGAGAGAGAGAGAGAGAGAGAGAGAGGAGAGTGTGTGTTGATGCCAGAAAACTAGAAAGGGACTGTGAAAGGGGGAAGAAGCTTTTAAGGAAAGGGTTGGGACAGGGACAGTGATAGGTCACGTGTGATATCAAAGTGAAAGGAGGGACAGTGGGGGCAGAAATGTTTAAATGGAGGTGGGAGTAGGGGAGATGGAGGGGACGAGATGGGTGGATAGCTCCAAATCTGGTGCATGTGAAAATGTTGGAAGGAAATCTGCTACTTTGCATGTTAAAAAAAATGAAAGGAAAAAGAAGAGGGAGAGGGGAGGAAGGAAAGGAGGAAGGTAGGAAGGTAGGAAGGTAGGAAGGTAGGAAGGAAGGAAGGAAGGAAGGAAGGAAGGAAGAAGGTAGGTTTTTGATATGACTGAGGTGTGGATCAATGGTGGCGTGTTTGCCTAGCATATGCAAGGCTCTAGATTCAATCCCCAGCAGTGGAAAAATAAAAGATAAGAATGTTGCCAAAGGCTGCGTGTTCTGCTGTGTGCAGTGTAACTTCTCAATAGCACTTAGGCTGAGTCGCATTGGCCACAGCCCCCACAGTGACTAGGGCTCCGTAGGCTGCGGCACTCTTGGCAAAACCACTTCTCCTCTTTGTCTTCAAAGTAAAGACCTGTCAGACAAAAGCATCTTCAATTGCTTATCTCATTTCCTATGGAATTATTTTAACGGTTTAATTATTTGATAATTTGATAATTAACGCTTACTTGAAAACTCAAAAGCGTCCATCATTTGTAGCGTAAACTAGAGAACATTAAAATATCGTTCTAGTGCATTTTCCTGCTTTCTGGCTTCCTCATTCACCCGTGTGAAAGCTCTCATTTTGCATTAAGTTGTCCAGTAACGAATCCCTATGGACCCCGCCTCTGGTTAAAGTGGCCTGCTCTACTTAATTGTGCACTGGCTAAGTCCCCTTCTTTCTGAAACCTATTTTGGCCTTTCTTAGCCCACACTAAACTCCACCTTCTCTAATTATCCATGGCATCTGTATCATTTCCTTTGAATGGGCATACTATTTTGTGTCACACCCTGTTTTGAGCTGGGTAACTTGTTCATCCGCCGTACCTGGCATGGTGTTTATTCACAGTCTTTGAATGCTCTCTTCGTGGGCCGTTGGCAAGGAAGCGGTGGATGAGTTGATTTCATTGAGAGTGCCTGCTTTTACTCTAACACAGTTCTTTCGCTGTGACAGTCAGTGTGAAGTTCCTTTTGGCAGCCCTAGAGCCGGCTTCTACGAGTACAGCATCTCTACTAGGAAAGCAAAGGAGAGACTGGAAGCCAAAACTCAAGGAATTCTGGCCAAACACGTACAACAGCCAAATTCTCATAGAAGTGGATTCCTAGAAGCCATTTGCATTGACGGTGTTTTGGTCCAAGTAGACTTCGTTGAAAGTAACATGGCAGTGTGAGGTAAATCCGTCACTCTAGGCTGCCAGTGTAGCATAGAGGCAGCAAGTGCTGCTAAAAACACCCAGAACACTGCTCCAGTCATTCCAGCCCTTTTTGGAAATCAGTAATTCATTTCTACAGAGATTTCGTAGAATGCTCATATTGCTTTAGAATCAGAATATATTTTCAATTACCAAACATCTCTACTTCTGGTAGAGATTTTGGCTAAAACAACTGTGTTGAGGGATTTCAAAAAATGTAAAAATCATAATATAGTGATTAAAGCAAGAAGTCGATAAATAGCATTTTTCTTAATGTGGGCTTTGATCAGAAAGCCTAGTAAGCAGGGGTAAGGTTAGTTGCGCCTACAGTTGTCCATCAATGCACCATCAAACCGTGTAAATTTGCTCACTTCTTTGCAGCCCAAGCGGTCAGAAGGTGAGAATAAATATGGCCAACGATACTGCCTATAAGATTAACTCAAGCTACACAAAATCCCAGAATAAAGGGGCTGGGTGAGCAAGAAACTCTTCCCTGAGCTAAGGTGCTATTGGCATTTGATAGCTATAAGGACAGTCAGTTTTCTTTTGGGGGGGGGTGTTTTTCAAGGCAGGCTTTCCCTATGTAGCTTTGGAGCCTATCTTGGAACTTGCTCTGTAAACCCTTGCTGGCCTCAAACTCACAGAGATCCACCTGCCTCTGCCTCCTGAGTGCTGGGATTAAAGGTGTGTGTCACCACTGCCTGGTAACAGTCAGTTTTCATAATGGTGTAACCTCTGGTAGGTCAACGACATGCTAGGGCAGGCCCCACTCTCAAGAGCAGTTAAGCAACCTAAACTGGATCCAATAGGCTTAAAACAAAACAGAAAACTCAAATTTGGGAGCTAAGGGTGAAGAGGGAGGATTGGAGGAGTTGTGGAAAGGGCTGAATATGACCAAAATGCATTGTGTGAAACTCCCAAGCTAAAAACATTTTTAAAAAGCATGTTTGAAATACACAAGATATAAATTACTTACTGAAATTTATATTTTATTATTATTTCATGATAGAATAAGATAGTATGTCATTATTTGCCAGTGTATAATATAAAAAAAATATTGTCATCAGAATGAGAAGAAGTTCCTTTTGACTAGGATGATTGCCAGGATTGTGCATAGGAGCAAGCCAGCGTTGTAACAGAGGAGTACGTGAGTTATGAGTAAGGAAAATGCAGCAAGATTTTCCTGCTGAAAAAAAGAATCTTAATTTGAATGTGGCTATGGAATCAAAGCCATCTTTGCAAAAGCAGTGACAAATTATTTTTTCTGAGAGATGAAAAAATGATAAATAAATTAGAACATGAATTTGGGTTCAATTTGTGAGAGAGTGTGAAATCCAGGTTTAGAGCTAAGGAATTACCTTGTGAGTGGGTGTGGCCCATCTATGAAGATTTGGGCATAAACAAAAGGCTTGGTTCAAGTTGGGTTTTGGAAAACTTGACTTGTCAGGTATGAACTACGTGGAAAAAAAGGCCGACAGACAGGGCAATTCAGATGCCTACAAGGATATCACGGCTATTCATGAAGTGTTATATTGCGGTAGACTAAAGAGCCTAAGTGGTGTTTAAGTTTCTCCTTTTTTATGAGTTAGTGGCTCAGATGGTAAATTCCGCTTTCTTCATAAGAAGCCCCAGCCAGAGTACCAGAGTCAGTTCCTGTGATGGTAATTTGGTTCATGGCATAGAAACTTTCTCAACTGAGCCAATCAGGGTTACCTGTAGTCCATCTTTCCCATTGGGAAAACTTCCCTTTTCTTTAGGGATGCTAACCTCATCAGTGACCATCTCTCCATTATTTGGTACCCAGCCTGGCACATGGTCTCCCTGTGTTCTCTTCTGCTAGTCATGCTGTTGAGTACTCTGCTGCACTTTGTGCCATTGTGGGTCAGTGTGATGCCTGAGCTGAGTGTCCAGCAGAAATGATGGTATGCTATAAAACCGGAAGGCGGGGAAAGATGCTGCTGATTCCAAAATAGAATCAACAACCCTTGATCAGTGCTTAGTTTCAGGGGTAAAAGAGCACAAAGATTTTGTGCTTGACGGAACAATTACTTCTGTAACAGATATAATCATGTCTGGGAGGAAGTTGTTCATGCTGTTGTTGTGAGAAATTCTTAGGAGAGATAAACACCACATTTTCTCCCCCCCCCATTTCAGAATATGTTAGAATTTTTTTATGTGAACTATTTTTTTATTTTTAATTAATTAATTAATTAAAGATTTCTGCCTCCTCCCCGCCACCGCCTCCCATTTCCCTCCCCCTCCCCCAATCAACTCCTCCTCCCTCCTCAGCCAGAAGAGCAGTCAGGGTTCCCTGCCCTATGGGAAGTCCAAGGACCTCCCACCTCTTTCCAGGTCTAGTAAGGCGAGCATCCAAACAGCCTAGGCTCTCACAAAGCCAGTACGTGCAGTAGGATCAAAACCCAGTGCCATTGTTCTTGAGTTCTCAGTAGTCCTCATTGTCCGTTATGTTCAGTGAGTCCGGTTTTGTCCCATGCTTTTTCAGACCCAGGCCAGCTGGCCTTGGTGAGTTCCCGATAGAACATCCCCATTGTCTCAGTGTGTGGGTGCACCCCTCGTGGTCCTGAGTTTCTTGCTTGTGCTCGCTCACCTTCTGCTCCAGATTTGGACCTTGGGATTTCAGTCCAGTGCTCCAATGTGGGACTCTGTCTCTGTCTCCTTTCATCGCCAGATGAAGGTTAATAACTAGGAGGATGACTATGTTTTTCTTTGGGTTCTCCTTCTTATTTAGCTTTTCTAGGATCACGAATTATAGGCTCAATGTCCTTTGTTTATGGCTATAAACCAATTATGAGTGAGTACATCCCATGTTCCTCTTTTTGGGTCTGGCTTACCTACTCAGGATAGTGTTTTCTGTTTCCGTCCATTTGCATGCAAAATTCAAGAAGTCATTGTTTTTTACTGCTGAGTAGTACTCTAATATGTATATATTCCATACTTTCTCCATCCATTCTTCCATTGAAGGGCATCTAGGTTGTTTCCAGGTTCTGGCTATTACAAACAATGCTGCTATGAACATAGTTGAGCATATACTTTTGTTGTATGATAGGGCCTCTCTTGGGTATATTCCCAAGAGTGGTATTGCTTTGTCCAGGGGTAGGTTGATCCTGAATTTCCTGAGAAACCGCCACACTGCTTTCCAAAGTAGTTGCACAAGTTTGCATTCCCACCGGCAATGGATGAGTGTACCCCTTACTCCACAACCTCTCCAACGAAGGCTATCATTGGTGTTTTTGATTTTAGCCATTCTGACAGGTAAACACCACATTTTCACACTGAGTCATATTAGAAATGATTCAGGGGCTGGGGAGATGGCTCAGCAGTTAAGAGCATTGCCTGCTCTTCCAAAGGTCCTGAGTTCAGTTCCCAGCAACCACATGATGGCTCAAATCCATCTGTAATGAGATCTGGTGTCCTCTTCTGGCCTGCAGACATACATGCAGACAGAATACTGTATACATAGTAAATAAATAAATCCTAAAAAAAAAAAGAAAGAAACGATTTGGAACAATAGTGTCTTACATGTAATTTTCTTGAAGATGTTGAAAACTCGAGCAGTTACATAGCATTGCGTCAGTTAGGGTTTTCTTACTGTAAGAGATACCATGACCACGGCAACTCTTATAAAGGAAAACCTTTAGTTGGGGATGGCTTACAGTTTAAAGGTATAGTCCATTGTCATCATAGTGGGAAACATACTGGCATGCAGGAAGACATGGTGGACATGGTGCTGGCATCTAGATCCTCAGGCAACAGGAAGGGACAGGGAGCAACTAGGCTTTGATTGAGCTTCTGAGACCTCAAAACCTGCCCTCAGTGATTCACTTTCTCCAACAAAATCACACCTACTTCAACAAGGCCATACTTCGTAAAAGTGCTCCTCTCTATGGGCCTACACGGACCATTTTTCAAACAACTACAAACATCAAAGGCATAATAAACAGTAAAAATAACTTGATTATCCAATCTCAGTTTACACACACACACACACACACACACACACACACACACACCACAGGGGGCATTTAGCTAAAAGTAAATGGAGGCGATTGCCCAAAGCCTGCTACTCTAAGCATGCTGCTATGTTCCTGTCTATTTTTCCTGTTGTTCAGACGGATCCTGGTCTTTGTTGGTGCAGCGCCGGCTGTCCTGGAAAGGCAGTTAGGGGATCTGCAGTCACATCGACTCTCAGCTTTGCACCTTGCTTCTGTTCTGTGCTCGGATGAGTTTAGGCTGTGTGTGCTGACTTATGCAGGAAGTGCTCACATGGAAGTGTCTCCAGTAAACCAACAAAGCCATGTGCAAACCTCTATGCTTTGAAACATCTCTCCCCGTATTGCTCAATATATTCCCATTTTCTCTTCCCTGCTTTTCTTTTTAATTATCATTTATTCATTGCTTGTAGAAAACAATATTAAGCAGCACCAGTGACCACAAAAGCCTTCATTTTGTTTAGTACACTCATGAAGCAAAGCTCAATTTTACCTGCAGAAAAAAAAATCCAAAAACAGATCAGGTAATAAGCAATTGTTTGGATTTCTTTCAGGTCATAAACTTAAATAGCAATTAAGTACTTGGTATCTTGCTTTAATGAACTTGAGTAATAAAGTGTTTTTAATGATATCATTATTCAAGCCATGTGTTCTGATGCTTTTCATCATCAAATTGTTTTGAAACTCAATGTGTGTGGAAGGGGTTTGTGGGCTTGAATAAGCTCACATCCTTGTCTCTGAGTGTCTTATTCATATGAGGCCAAATCTTGACATTCAATAGGGTTTGTGTAACACAGCAAACAAGGAAGCGAGACAAAGCAAAGCAAATCCACCCAGCAGATCTGAGCCTCTTCCCAGCTCCCCCATCCAGCAGATCTGAGCCTCTTCCCAGCTCCCCCACAGTCTCCCTTGTCACTTCGTACTCACTTTACATTTTTCCTTCAATTCTGAAAAATTCTCTTTTGGCTTCAGTATTTTCCGGTTGCTTGCCTTAGATATCTGTCATTTATTTCCTAAATATCTAATTAACCTTTTCACAAAAGCAGAAACTTCTCCAAAAACATTTGTTTTGGCAATTGCCAAAAATCTAGGGGAAAACATTGATCATTTTGAGATTTTTCAGAAACCACGCTGGAGACTTCTCGTTACTTGGAATAAATTTAGCCATTTAGAAATATCAAAATGACTACTACACTGATGTAATAACCAAGGATCAGTTTTCTGATGCCAGCCTGGGAATTCCTACTTGGCCATTTCTAGGTACACCACATCCGGCTGGAGGGCTGTGGGATTGATTAGTTCTGTTTGCAAAGGAGTGCAAACCAAGAGTCAGGAGGCTACTGACTAAACTTCCCTTCTCTCTCTCTCTCTCTCTCTCTCTCTCTCTCTTTCTCTCTCTCTCTCTGTTGGTAGTTCTTTTTAAGATGGTCTATTATACCAGAGAGGATTTTCTCTTTCTGATTTAAGGGAAAATGCCAAAGAGGGGGGCAAAATTCCAGCAGTAATCGGGATTTTCTTGAGACAATGCATATTTGTCTTCTACCCCCCTTTCTATGACGGAAGAGATTTAGCAAAGCCTTCAGGTAAGCACACTTTTTCTTTTGCCCTATCAAGGAAAAGATTCTCAAGCCCTCTTTGTACAAACTTGGTTTTTTTTTTTGTTTTGTTTTGCTTTGTTTCTTAAAATGCTTTCCTTTTTCTCTTGGTATAACGTACTCGGAATGAGTATAACTTTATAAAGTGATTCTGGCTTTTAGGCTATGAGTCTGGCGGCCTAGTTTAAAATTATATGTTGAGCTATGAAAATCAAGTATTTGGTTGCCACAGTGTAGGGAAGAGTTTGTCTGGGAGTTGTCTGAGTACATAGGCCTGCTGGATTTCTTGCTAGTATTTCCATTGCAGAGAACTGTTGGGAAGGCCACTGTAATCCCACTAGTGGGTGGAAATATTAAGTGTCATAAAAACTTGAAGTCATTTCATCTTGTGGATTAGTCTAATTTTCTGAAAAGGACAAAAAAGGTTGTTTTTGTCATAGCTAATGTGAGAAAGGAAATGTGGTTACTGTTTCAGATCAAATAATTGATTATGGAAATTCAGATACTAGATTTGGATTTTACATGTAAAGACAACATGTTAATTCTTTAGTCTATGCAATATAGATTTAGGAACCTCATATGTTGAAAATATAGGAGTTACTAGTCTAATTTTCCATTGGACATCAGGTTTTTAAAACATTAAACAGATTTCAGGTTTATTTATCCATACATCAAACTAAGAAATTTACAAAGTAGTAAGTGGTCCACGTAGCTGGAAAGTGTGTCTCACTATTCGGGCTAGATCATGCAATCTGAGTAATATTTCAGGGGCTGCTTTTGAAGAGAAACTATTTCCAAACTTGTTGCTTGCATTTCAACCACAAGGCTCAAGGATCTAAGAACTGGAGCGATGCCTGTGGTGGGTGACGAAGTGCTGGTGATGGAAGAAAGGAAAGCCGTTGGCCATCCTTTCTACCCCACTGGGAGAAGACGGTTGCCACAGAGCATTCAATAGCAGTTATTGAACAATGCCTGGGCATGGCTTTTCACATGGCACATTTCCCAGCCCTGTACACACCCAATCCCTGTGGTGACCTGAAGCAATCTTGGAATTTACTGCCCCTGCTTGATGAGGTCATAAAGCCAAGACTGAAGGCTTCTGCAGAAGGTTGGTCCTGATTTGAGTCTTTGGGGTCGCTTTCCATCCTTTCAGGGGCACAGGTGCCTGTCCTTCTGCAGTGTTACAAGGCAAGTCTGTACAAAGAGTAGAGCTAAGTTTCTGGCCACAAACTCAAGAGCCCTGGATTCATCTGCCAAGAACGTGTGTGTGTGTGTGTGTGTGTGTGTGTGTGTGACTTGGGGAAAGGCTCCCCCCTCTGGCTTGAGTCATCTACAAAATGAGCCTTTATGAGGTCTTAATAAACTGAAATGATGCTACGTGGAGCTTACAGAAGCGATGAAGGACCATAGATGTATGGAACGTGGAGCTTACAGAAGCGATGATGGACCATAGGTGGATGGAACGTGGAGCTTACAGAAGCGATGATGGACCATAGATGGATGGAACGTGGAGCTTACAGAAGCGATGATGGACCATAGATGGATGGAACGTGGAGCTTACAGAAGCGATGAAGGATCATAGATGGATGGAACGTGGAGCTTACAGAGTGATGAAGGACCATAGATGGATGGAACGTGGAGCTTACAGAAGTGATGATGAACCATAGATGGATGGAACGTGGAGCTTACAGAAGCGATGATGGACCATAGATGGATGGAACGTGGAGCTTACAGAAGTGATGAGGAGCCGGGCGGCGGTGGCGCACGCCTTTAATCCCAGCACTCGGGAGGCAGAGGCAGGCGGATCTCTGTGAGTTCGAGACCAGCCTGGTCTACAGAGCTAGTTCCAGGACAGGCTCCAAAGCCACAGAGAAACCCTGTCTCGAAAAACCAAAAAAAAAAAAAAAAAAAAGAAGTGATGAGGAACCATAGATGGATGGAACGTGGAGCTTACAGAAGCGATGATGGACCATAGATGGATGGAACGTGGAGCTTACAGAGTGATGAAGGACCATAGATGGATGGAACGTGGAGCTTACAGAAGTGATGATGAACCATAGATGGATGGAACGTGGAGCTTACAGAAGCGAAGATGGACCATAGATGGATGGAACGTGGAGCTTACAGAGTGATGAAGGACCATAGAAGGATGGAACGTGGAGCTTACAGAAGTGATGATGAACCATAGATGGATGGAACGTGGAGCTTACAGAAGTGATGATGAACCATAGATGGATGGAACGTGGAGCTTACAGAAGTGATGAAGGACCATAGATGGATGGAACGTGGAGCTTACAGAAGCGATGAAGGACCATAGATGTATGGAACGTGGAGCTTACAGAAGCGATGATGGACCATAGGTGGATGGAACGTGGAGCTTACAGAAGCGATGATGGACCATAGATGGATGGAACGTGGAGCTTACAGAAGCGATGATGGACCATAGATGGATGGAACGTGGAGCTTACAGAAGCGATGAAGGATCATAGATGGATGGAACGTGGAGCTTACAGAGTGATGAAGGACCATAGATGGATGGAACGTGGAGCTTACAGAAGTGATGATGAACCATAGATGGATGGAACGTGGAGCTTACAGAAGCGATGATGGACCATAGATGGATGGAACGTGGAGCTTACAGAAGTGATGAGGAGCCGGGCGGCGGTGGCGCACGCCTTTAATCCCAGCACTCGGGAGGCAGAGGCAGGCGGATCTCTGTGAGTTCGAGACCAGCCTGGTCTACAGAGCTAGTTCCAGGACAGGCTCCAAAGCCACAGAGAAACCCTGTCTCGAAAAACCAAAAAAAAAAAAAAAAAAAAAGAAGTGATGAGGAACCATAGATGGATGGAACGTGGAGCTTACAGAAGCGATGATGGACCATAGATGGATGGAACGTGGAGCTGATGAAGGACCATAGATGGATGGAACGTGGAGCTTACAGAAGTGATGATGAACCATAGATGGATGGAACGTGGAGCTTACAGAAGCGAAGATGGACCATAGATGGATGGAACGTGGAGCTTACAGAGTGATGAAGGACCATAGAAGGATGGAACGTGGAGCTTACAGAAGTGATGATGAACCATAGATGGATGGAACGTGGAGCTTACAGAAGTGATGATGAACCATAGATGGATGGAACGTGGAGCTTACAGAAGTGATGAAGGACCATAGATGGATGGAACGTGGAGCTTACAGAAGAGATGAAGGACCATAGATGGATGGATGTTAGGACGCTTGTTAACTCTGCTTCTTATGAGAGATGGATGTCAGAGCAGTTTCAAATGAAAGTTGGGTGATGATGCTTTGGCGTCAGTCCATTAATAGCTGGGGCCAGGATTATAATGAAGCATTCTGAAGGAAGTGAGAATTGAGCATCCTCAGCACACTGTTAATGACTTCCCTTCTAGTGGTCCTGCCTTCCACTCACCTTTCTTTAGCAAATACATTTTAGCAGCTTACATTGCTGCCTACTCTGTCCTCAAAGACTTGGAGTCCACCTCCCATCCCCCACACAAACAGACCGGCCCATCTGTGTTTTCCCTACAACAGAGGTCCCCCTCCCCAGAGAAATGGTATTTGTTTGAGTTTTTTGTTTTTTTGTTTTTTTTTTTTTTTTGGTTTTTCGAGACAGGGTTTCTCTGTGGCTTTGGAGCCTGTCCTGGAACTAGCTCTGTAGACCAGGCTGGTCTCGAACTCACAGAGATCCGCCTGCCTCTGCTTCCCAAGTGCTGGGATTAAAGGCGTGCGCCACCACCGCCCGGCTTGTTTGAGTTTTAAAAAGAAAAATGAAGGCAGCTCTTTCCAGTAGCTGAAGAGGCCTAACATTTTATTATCAACAACAGAAAGATTTGCCTTTCTTTTAAAGTAAAGCTGATGCATGCTACAAATACTCCAGACGGGTACCTCAAGAGTGTGATTGAGATGAGCCTGCTGCCTGCTCACCCCACAGTGTGCACAGCAGCAGCTTCTTTGGGCTGTGGCCATAGAAGGCTTTCCTTTGTTTTGTTTTCATCCTGCTATGAGCTGAATGCAGAGCCTCCAACATGCTACACAGACTTGCAGAGGGTTTTTTTTTTTGTTTGTTTGTTTGTTTTTGCTTTGTTCTGTTTTTTGTTTTTCAAGATAGAGTATCTTCTCTGTGTAGCTTTGGAGCCTGTCCTGGAATTCACCTGCCTCTGCCTTCTGAGTACCAGGATTAAAGGTGTGTGCCACCACCGCCTGGCTTGCATAGGTTTTAAATTAACTGCTTTTAAAAGACCCGTATGACAAGAACTCAAGGTTCAGAAGATGGAAAGATCTCCCATGGCCATGGATCGGGAGAATTAACATAGTAAAAATGGCCATCATACCAAAACCAATCTGCAGATTCAATGCAATCCCTATTAAAATCCCAACACAATTCTTCACAGACCTTGAAAGAACAATACTCAACTTTATATGGAAAAACAAAAAGCCCACGATAGCTAAAACAACACTGTACCAGAGGTATCTCCACCCCTGATTTCAAGCTCTACTACACATGCTATTGCATAAAAACAGACAGGTAGATCAAAAAGATTGAATCAAAAGCCCAGATGTACATCCATACACCTATGGACACGATTTTGACAAAGAAGCCAAAATTACACAATGGGAAAAAGAAGGAAGAAGTCATCTTGAACAAACGGTACTGGTCAACTGAATGTTTGTGTATAGACTGCAAATAGATCCATATCAGCATGCACAAAACTCAAGTCCAAGTGAATCAAAGACCTCAAAAAACATCAGATACACTGAACCTGATAGAAGAGAAAGTGGGACATAGCTTAGAGCACATTTGGACAGGAGACAACTTCCTGAACAGGACACCAATAGCACAGACACTAAGATCAACATTGAATAAATGGGATCTAATGAAACTGAAAAGTTTCTGTAAGGTAAAGGACACCATCAGTAGGAGAAAACAGCAGCCTACAGAATGGAAAAAGATCTTTACCACCCCACAACCAACAGAGGGCTAATTTCCAAAATAGATGAAGAACACAAGAAACTAGACATCCACAAACCAAATAATCAATTAAAAATGGAGTAAAGATCTAAAAAGAGAATTATTAACAGCAGAATCTCAAATAGCTGAGAAACACTTAAGGAGATGTTCAACATCCTTAGCCATCAGGGAAATGCAAATAAAAATGACTCTGAGATTCCATCCTACACCTATCAGAAAGGCTAAGATAAAAAACACAAGTGGCAGCTCATGCTGGAGAGGATGTGGAGCAAGGGGAACATCCCTCCATTGCTGGTGGGAGCGCAAATTTGTACAGCAACTTTGGATGCCAGTGGGGCAGCTCTCAGAAAACTGAGAATCAATCTCGCCACAAGATCCAGCTATACCACTCTTGGGCATGCATAGGAAGGATGCTCAGTCGTACCACAAGGACACTTGCTCAACTATTCTTTCACAACAGTTTTATTTGTCATAGCCAGAACCTGTTTCCAACCTAGATGTCCCTCAAATGAAAAATGGATAAGGAAAATGTGGCACATTTACAATGGAGTACTACCCACCTGTTAAAAAAACAATGACATCATGAAATTTGAAGGCAAATGGAAGGAACTAGAAAAAAAATCATCCTGAGTGAAGCAACTGAGAAAGACAAACACAGTATGTACTCACTCATAAGTGGATACCAGAGGTAAAGAATAGCCGTGCTACAACCCACAGACCCAGCCAGAGAGACTAGGCAACCAGAAGCGTTTGTGTCGGGGTGGGGGAAGGAGAAACAGAAGGGATTTTGTGAGTAGATTGTGGAAAGGTGGGGTTGGGGGATAGAGGAGGAAAGTATGAAAGAGACTACTGGAAAGGAGAGCATCTTGGGATCAGGTAAAAATCCGGAGCAAGGAAATCTCTCAGGAAACTATAAGGAAGACCCCCGCTTAGACCTCTAGCAATAGCAGAGACATAGCCTGAACTGGCCATCTCCTGGGACCATGCAAGACTTCAAGTGGAGGAATTGGGAAACCAACCCAGGCACACAACCTTTGACCTACAGTCTGTCCTGCCTATGGGATGTTCTGGGGGTAAGGGTGGTGCAGAGACTGAGGGAGTGTCCACCCAATGACTAATCTAGTTTAAAACCCATGTTAGGGGAGTAAGCCTACTCTTCACACTGCCTAGAGTACCAGGACCTACAAACTGGATGACCCAGAGACTTAGGAAAGAACCAAACATGACTGGAGGAAAAAATTGTCAGTGTTGCCAAATGATAGCCTACTATACACACAGATTCCCAGTTGTCATCAGAGAGGCTTCATATGCCAAATGATGGGAACAGATTCAGATCCACAGTCAAATATTAGGTAGACTTTGGGGAATCCTGTAGAAGAGGGGAGGAGATTGTAGGAGCCCGAGAGATCAAGGATATCACAAGAATACACACAGAAACAACTAACATGAGCTCATAGGGGCCCCCAGAGCACGCATGGGACTGACCTAGGCTCTCTGCACATGTTACAGTTGTGAAGATTGGTCCTCTTATGGGACTCCTTGTTGTGATCTGCTGTCCCTTTAAGAGATAAGCCCTGCCCTCTCCTGACCCTTCCTCTTTCTACCCAGGGAAGAGGATACCTGCCTTCCTCTCTGCTTGGGCTCTGTCTCTAATCTGCTGCAGTCTCCCACTGGTCAAGGGGACTGCAGAGGCCTGGGGGACCCTTTGAGGGCTCAGGTCACCTGCCGCTACCCCTCATGGGACCATCCTTTCCCATCCACTATATCTTTTAAAAAGAATACCACTCCTAACTGTGGAAACAGAGCCTTTCTCTGACTCTTCCACTGACTTTTGGGACCCTGCTCCCCATACTGGATTGTCTTGCCCAGCCTTAAAACAAGGGGAGGTGCTTAGTCTTTCTGCAACTTGATATGCCTCATGGGAGACCTGCCATTTAGGGAACAGAAAGGGAGGAGGAGTGAATTGGGTTGGGAACAGAAGGGGGTTGGGAAGGACTGGGAGGAGAAACTACAACCGGGATGTAAAATAAATTTAAAAAAAAAATCTTTATTTCTTTGTCTTCTAATCATTGAGGGAAGGTGGGGAAAGGGTAATCAATAAGTTTTAAGCTGGAGTTAGAAGCGATCATTTCTGGTGAAGGATTGCATAGTAGGGGAACTAGTATGTATATACATAGCAGCTGTGTATGTTTTAGTTCACGAGATAAGAGAAATAAATATAAATGAATAGGTAAATTTATTCTGATTATTTTACAGTATGTAAGAGTATATCAATCTATATGTCAAAGTCCCATGATGCCTAGTTAATATGTACATTTTTGTATTCTACGAAAATGTAATAAAATAAACTTAATTTGAAGGCTAGAAAAATAGCTCAGTCAATAGCTCCTGAGGAATAGCACCCCAAGGTGGCCTCTGGCCTCTCTAGACACCTGAACACCAGTGTACCCTCACTCACGCATGACCATATGTGTCTACACTCATACATACCCACAGAAAATAAGTAAATACATTCCGAAAAAGAGTAAAAGATGTGTTTCTAATCGTTGCCCTTTAGCTGATTTAATCAAACTGCTCTAATATTTTCCACAGACAAGTGCAACATATACCAAAAACCCATGAAATCTGAATGGGCAATTCAGTAGAGATTTTTTTTCCACACGGTTCTCTGAAGTGGTTGAATTTCTGGGCCGTGAAGAAGCTGAACATTGGCAATGATGGTTTGGGTTTTTCCTTAGAAAAGGTCCTATCCATTTGGCCTGTGGTACTGCCAGGAAACAGCCACGGTTGAAGGGATTTTTCTAAGGACTGAGCAGGTTCAGCCCGTTGCCTAGGGAACGCCTGTCAGGGCCCAGATTTTACACTCACAGACCACTTTTCTTGGGAACAAACGTATAATTCTCTAATGCTATGTGCAGAAACCCTCCCCACTACAAGCTGCTTCTTGTCTCCCTTGCAGGCTGAGGAAAGCAGCCTTCAAGGCCCAGGGACCGCGCTGGGATCTGGCCGAGCTGCTCTAAGCTCAGAGTGCCGGATGCCACTGTGGAGTCCGCTCTTGGCGAGAGCAGAAGTCGTGTGGATGAGAGGGCTGGAGCATTGGTCTCCCAGGACTGCCCTAATAAGCCGTGAACTTGGTTGGTCATGGAACTTTTTCTCTTGAAATTCAGAAGGTTGAAAGTCCCGAGTCAAGGTGCTGAAGAGCCCATGGGTGTCGAAGCCTCCAGGCTTCCCTTGTGTCTTCAGTTTCGGGGTCTGTCTTTACAGGGCTGCCTTTCCTGCACCAGTGTGCTTCTGGGTCTTCACATGGTCTGCTCCTGTAGCCCTCTTGGGTCCCTACGTCTACCAGTCATATCAGATTGAGGGGCCGCCTTGCTCCACAAATAACCTCGTGCTAAGACATTCTATTCATTGGGTGTTTCCGTCCCATCGAAAAGCCCACAGAATCAATCAGGTGCTTTTTAATTGTAAACACGTTCTCTGGCATTTGGTTTAATGATGCTTGGCAAAGCATTGTTTCTCCCACCCCACCCCCGTCAGATGCTGGGCACAGAGCAGTTGGGAATGCTGGCATTCTCGGGGCAGCTCTCCTGGCACTGTGAGGTTTAACATCACCTACACAGTGAGAATTAATAGTGCAACTTTAAAGAAGGGGTGTGAAAATTATTTTCTTTTATCTCCCCAGGTTCCCTCTCCCTGCTTGTCCCATTACTGCTCCCTCCAGCTGGCTGGTGACTTGGATGCAAAGTATCAGGGAAGCCACACAGAAAAAAAAAAAAAGCAATATTATTCCAAAATAAACCACATTCTATCCATAATAACCTCATTCCAAATAAATTCATAATCTAGAAAGTAGAGCATAAGACTAACATTGGGAAGGGTGGGTAACAAAGAAAAGCCCCCTAGCAGCAGGGTAAAGGAAGGCTTTACTTCCTTATCTTGCGAATTGACCTGCTTCTGTAGGCCCAGAAGCCAC
Source organism: Microtus oregoni (assembly GCF_018167655.1). Lineage (NCBI taxonomy): Eukaryota > Metazoa > Chordata > Mammalia > Rodentia > Cricetidae > Microtus > Microtus oregoni. The sequence continues at coordinate 8,532,329 of NW_024543218.1, read as the reverse complement.
TGCACCAGTCTCCTGCCCCACTTCAGAGACCTGCACGTGACCAACTCTCTGATACCAACTTGGAAGTCCTCTCGGATTCAGCTTCTCAGTCCTCAGCCCCAAGGCCGAGAGTGGCTTCCAAAGCCTTCAGTCTATGTTTATCAGCGAGTCTGTCTCCAGCTCTTCAGGTCTCTGGGGCGCATCAGAGACAGCCGGATCTTCTGTCTGGGCCTTAAAGGATTCACCCCATAACTTTGCTGGGGCTGGTTCAGTTTGGTTGACTAGGAGTGTAAACTTGTCTAGGGTTTTCTCAGCCATTGCGGCTTCCTTCTGCTACAGTCTCAGTTTGGCTCCAAGAAGGCAGTTTCACCTCCACACTCTGCTGGTAATCTGCTTCCCTGTCCCCCAAGAGCCTTTTCTTTTGAGACAGGGACTCACAGCCTAGATCTGCCTGCCTCTTACTCCCAAGTGCTGGAATTAAGGACGTGTACCACTGCATCCAAGCTACTATGGCTTCTTTTGAAGTCATAACTTTTACAGCATTTTAGAGGCTTCTGAAGGATAAGAACAAATGTAGGTGGGTGTGGTGTGCACCTACAATCAGTGCTCAGGAGGCTGATGCAGAAGAATCAGAGTCTCAAGCCAAGATGGGAGTCCAGAAAAAGTTCTAACTTGGTTTAGGTGCTAAGAATGGTGGGGCACACCTTTAATCCCAGGGCTCGAGAGGCAGAGGTAGGCGGATCTCTTTGAGTTTGAGGCCAGTGTAGTCTACAGAGTGAGTTCCGGGATAGCCAAGACTGCACAGTGTGACTCTGTCTTAAAAGAAAAGAAAAGTAAAGAAAAAGAAAAAGAAAAAAACAAAAAAAAAAAGCAAAAGCCAAACAACAAAAAGAAAGTGCTAGGCTAGCTAGGGCTACATATCAAGACCTTATCTTAAAAGAAAAAAAGGGCCAGGAGGGGGAAAAAAAAAACAAAAAACAAGCAGAGAGAGTGGGGAGGGGAAGTGGAAGGAGGGAGGTACAAGCGAGAAGGCAGTGTTCACTATGACACAGTTACTGTAAGGGGTTTCTCTAAACTGTGAGTTATCAAACTTGTTCTGTACAGGACCAGAGAGTAGAGTAAATATTAAAGCTTGTGGGTTTGTAATGCTGTCTTTGAACTGCAACTATTTTAATCTGCTTTTGTAGGGCAGACACAGAGAACAGCAGGTGAAAATTGGCTGGTTTCTACCAATATTTTACTTTACAAACTCAGGTAGTGGGTCCTCAGACTTACATATCAGAGTCTGTGGAGGGACTTGAGAGACATAGTTTGTTCTCTTCCCCTCCAGTGTTCCAACCAGTAGGTCTGGGCTGATGGCCGTTAACTTTTCCTGGGTAAGTTCAAGGAAACATCTCCCTAGTAGGCACTAACAACATACCAAAGTATGATCAATCAAACAGATAGTTTTCACCTCAGCAAAAGAAAGACATGGTTGATTCTGGAGCAAGATACCACTGGCTATGGCTCAGGAGCTGACATTTAGTTCTTCCTAAATACCATGGTCCAACCAGGTAGCAAATTCATGATGCTTTTATAGAAACAGAATAAAATAGGTCATAAAGCAAGACACTTCAACTGTATCGGAGGAACCATCAGGTAGGTTCCAGCAAAGCTGGCCAAGGAAGCTGCTCTTCCAGGCTTCGGATGCTACCTGATAGCATCCTTAGCTTTTGGGTTGGTGGAAGATAATGGTGTGTTAAACTGAAAGATTCCATAGGGGTTCACCCGACAGTCACAAGGATGTTAGAGGTGGGTAAAGAAGAGCTAGTAAGGGGGGCGGAGATAGCACAAGATAAATTATATTTAGGTATTCAAGGAGATCCACTGATCCCCCTCAGACCCATCTTTGGGATCCCAAAACGAGGTTAAACTTCAAATCGGGGGCAGCAATATACTCTTTTAAGCATTCTAGATTGAGGTGTGGTTCTACCCACCCTTTATCAGGGCTTTCAGCCTCACCCAGCAAGGTGGTCTGAGAAGTTGGTGGAGTGTATGAAATTTCTTTTCTGTGAGACAAGTCTCCCCTTTGTCCAGTACCTTTTCATTTTCCCAGCATGAGATTCCTAGCTGAGGGTGTCTATTGTTTCAATAATCCGATAGTCAAATTGAGAGACAGAAATGTCTCTCTGCACTATTTTCCTTTCAGAGTGATGTGATAGGATCTACATTTGGGAAGAATTGCTTTGGGTGCTAAATGGAAAACCCTCTGAGAGCAGGGGTGGTCCAAAGGGGTAAGGGTAAGGACTGACTGAGATCAGATGGAGTTCAGTGGCTTCGACCAAGATGACTTTGGTGGTAAGGTCACTGCGTGGACAGTCAACGTAGAGACGAAGGATGCAGGAGAGCTAAATATGTGATAACTGAGGTGTAGGTTGGAAGCAGATTTATTTTGATGCTACAGGCAACAGGGTTTGCTGATAAACTGCCTGGAGGTGTGAGATAAAGAGTGGGTTGTTAAAGATAACTCCTAGCATACGTCTTGAGCAACTAAATGAAAAAGGGAAGGAAATTAAGCTTTTGTCTTTAGCATTTTATATTTTATCTATTTTTCAGATACCCAAGAAATGTCAAAAAGGTTAAGGCTCTGGTCACAAATGCCTGATGATCTGGCTCACTCAAATTGTCCTCTGATTTTCAGGCGTGGACTGTGGCATGAGGACCCATCTCCCTTCCCCCAGTAATAATTAGCAAGTGTGTGTGTGTGTGTGTGTGTGTGTGTGTGAGGGGGGGGAGGAAAGAAGATGTAATATACTGCCTGTAATAGGAGCTCAGGGAAGGACCAGGCATATAAATTTGGGATCATTAACATAGTTTTCTTGTTTTATATTTGTTGTAATTGAATTGAATTAGTATACCCTATATTATGGATGACATTAGAGACTAGGAGGAAGTTGAGGGGGTTAACCTTGCTAGGTAGAGATGATGGGGTCCAGGCTCATTGAGGGTAGTAGAGAAGACATATAGGGAGACATGCAAGGATCCCCAAGTTCACCAGATGTTACTTGTGACCATCTATGATGGGGACTGTAGCTTGATCACCAGGTGATAAAGAACAGAAGAGATTTTCTTCCCCTTTAAAAACAAAAGAGCATGCTTCCTGTCATGATTGAAATCAGAGAGCAGCAGCCATGGCCCTGAGGTACCCCATGGCCATGGGCATCAACAAGGGCCACAAGGTGATAAAGACACAACTGGTACCAGGAACGCCTCTCCAAGCACAACAAGTTCCTGCAGGACATGACCTGGGAGGTGTGAGGCTTCAGCCCCTACGAATAGCAAACAGTGTGCCATGGAGTTGCTCAAACATCAAAGAACAAATGCACACTCAAGTACAAAGAAGAGGGTGGGCACACAACAAGAGGAAGCAGGAGGAGCTGAGCAATCTGCTGGCACCCATGATGAGCTTCCCCCAATGAACAATTATGCTTCACAGGTTAAAAACAAAAACAAACAAATAGGCAAAAAACCAAAAACAAAAGGGCTTTCTACAAAGTCCAAGTAAATGCCAACCTCCATTCCTAAGTACTCAGAAAGGCATTCTTTTATAGTATATAGAAATAGAGACATTTCAGATGGGATTGTTTCCTGCACAATGCATGCTTTATGCACCTGAAAAGGAACATTAATTATTAGTTTGCTTGTTGTTGGTGTTTGTTTTTCTGGATAGTTGGGGAGAGAAGACCAGCAGCAGCTTGGAGACACAGAGAAGAAGAGCAGCCAGAGGGGTCTTCTGGATGGATCATGTATATGAGTCTCATCCGACTCCTATTCTGTAGGGAGCTGTAGAGTAGCTGGAGGATCTCATGTGAGCTTCCCTGAATTCCTGCTGGAGTCAGGTCAGCAAGGACATGGTTTCCACCCATCAAAGCACACTCCCTAGACCAAAGGCCACCTTCTCTGACAGGTCCCTGTCACCCATTCTGGGGGAGAGGTGATGCACAGTGATTTGGTGCTGTTCTGGCTGAAAAACGCTGCTCAGCAAACTGTCTTAGCATCAGGCCGTTCTGTGAATTAAGATGAGAACTACTTCTTTGGAGCCTCCAGCTTACGCCCCAGCACAATCCAGAAAGCCCCATCCCTCCCCCCACCTTTCCACACCCTACCCACTCAGAGAGTCTCCAAGCAACATCAGATTTTTGAAGGCTACTTCAGCTTCCTCCCCTGAAGTTGCCAGCTGCCCAAGTCCCCGCCTAAAGTGTTTAGGCTTTGGCTATACTTGGGCACAAGCCCAGCTTATGGTGGACACAATTTCACCCCTCGCCTATGACAGTTTCACCGGCCTCGATCTCTGGGATTGAACTCCCCAGGAGTTGCCTTGCTCAAACAAACCTGTATACTTTTTTCAGTGCAGCTTGACCTGGCTTACTGTGTTGGTGGAGAAACTGTTATTGGGGGACAGAAACCCATTACTGCTCAGAACCTTTAGTTCTCAGCTACTACCCTAGTTGCATTATTTGGGGGAATGTGGAGCTCACAATGTCACAGAGGCTTGTGAGCAGAAACGGAAGAGTTAGAAAGGTGGGGCCTCAGCTGTGGAAGCCCAGTTCAACTTTAACGTTTCCTAATCCTGGGCTTTTGTTATAGATTTGTTTTAACAGGTTCTTGATATTAAACAAATACAAACAAACCTATCCCTCAAGTTCCTAACATTTAGTTCTACTGTGTAAATCTATTAATATTTATCTTTCGTGATAGTCCAATTTAAATTTACAAAGTGAAAGTGAGTTTGAAATCATTCTCAGGGTCCTGGGCTTTGTACCCTCGTGTGTCTAGCGTCCATCCCTGCCCCCAGCCCTTCCATCTCTGCTTCCTGGTTCTCTGACTCTCAGAGGGTCTAGCAGAGTACAGGAGGAGTAGCAGCTCCAGGGAGATTCACGGGCTAACATGGCCCTTTCTTCCCTGCTCTCGCTCTCCAGTGCTGCACCGGGATCCAGACTTGTGCTGAGCCAGGTCTCATTTCACTAGCAGTCTCGTCTCTAGGCAGGGGATTAGAGAACTCAGGTGATTTCGTCCTCTTCCGCTTCAGTAATTTTATAGCTACAAGAACTGGCAGCTTGCTCTTGGCGTGTTTCAAATGGGCAGCCCTGAACTATTCTGTTAACTGTTATTAGCCACAAGGAACAAGAACCCCTGGCCATCAGGAGGGGAAGGTCCTGGACTTTACCTTCGGGTCATGTGGAATGATCACAAGTCAGTGATTTACTAATTTAATTAAGCATGGGGATTATTTTCAAGAAGTTGAAGAGAAATTACTGGCTTCAAAGGGCCGCTCACCAACGCCTGGAAAACTGGCAGCAAAGAGAGCGCCTCAGATGAACTGAACTCAACAGCGTTCCATTCACACTGAAGGGTTTCTAACACCTGTGCTTTGAAGACGGGTTTTGGAGAAAAAAAAAGATTTTGTAGGTGGCAAGTTTTTGGAGGAAAATTCTGAGAGCTGGTGATACTGGAGGGAAGTAGAGGCACTGAGGATGTAACTCATCTGCAGAGCTCAAGCCCGGCATAAGTGAAGCCCTGGTTAGGGGCCCCAGCACAAACTAAACCAGGTGTGGTAACACAGGCCTGCAATTACAGTACTTGGAGACAGAGGCAGGAGGAGAAGAAACTCTAGGTTATGGGGTCAGTGACCAGCCTTGTCTATAAGACTGTCAAAGAATGCCCCCGCCCCCTTCCATGCCAAAAAACAACCAAAGAAACATTTATGTTTTAAAAATGAATTTGCATGTTAATTTCATGGACCACAGATTCCACGCCATTATGCCGTACCTTCTTAAATATTCTGTCAGATATGGTCGTCTAGGACCAGAAAGTCATGTCAGCATCATACATTCGTTTCTTATTATCGTAAAATGATGTTAAATGTACCATTAGAATAATAAAGACATCATTTTAACAGGTTTTAGTCATCCTCCTCAAAATGATAAGATTCTCTCTGAGCATGTATTTGAGAGGATAGGCCTGGGTTGACAGCTTTTGAATAGGGTAGAAGATTCGCGTAGGGAAGAGAGTGAGTCTGGGCTCATGGTCAGCCGTTAGCCAGGCACAAAGAGACTCCTCAAAGTGACCAGTTTCTTTCTTGACTAAAAGTGTCAGAAATGCCAGAATTGTCCTTAGGTCTCATCCTTGCCTTGGGTCAGAGATGCCAGAAGTGCTTGTCAAACTGCCTGGTTTTGTACTGGTCTTGGGGTGTCAGGAAGGGGCTAGGAGTCTGGTATGTCACTCTATTTCCCCCTTTCCTGAAGCCAAACAGAGACTGTGATTAAAACTACATGGCCTGGATACCTGGAATAGAAACTGGCCTGACCAGCTCATCCCAACTCCTCCATCTAACAATGCCTTATTAACTCCAGGACAGCAACATCAATGATACTCCACTTTCGGGGATCCCTCTAGCTACAAAAGATCTGCCTTTCTTCTTTCTCTTAAACTTCATGTAATAAAATTATTTCAAAGACTTAACATCCATGAGTCATGAATCTCATTTGAGTTTTCAAGACAAGAACCCAATGAGGAAAAGCAACCCGAATCTACAGCTTTAGGGTGACTTTGGTGGTCCTAGCCCCATATGCTAAGCTCACCAAGAGCCCCCTAAAATGGTGAGACTTCCTCTCTCGAGTTTTCTTTTGCCAGATAAGTGGTTATAGCAATGGGGAAAATGACTAGTGTACCTAACGTCACCCAGTACTTCCCACATCTTTTCTAACATGCAATTCGAAAGGTGCTGAGCCCCTGCTTGCAGCTTTGCAGTGGTTTCCTGAGACCCCGGAAGGATTTTGGTATAGACAGCTTCACATCACAAAGTGATCCTAATAGCCTGTGTGGCCTTTATCTCTCTCCAGAGTGTTGTTTTTTCAGATGCTTGGTTCCAGCAGGTCTGAGCTAGACTTTCTAACCTATCAGACCTTACCTGGCCTCCTGTTCTCCCTGATATCTTCCTATTTCCACTTCAGCATCCAGTTCAAGTTCCGCGTGTTCTGCATCAACCTCACGCCACATGACTCTGCTTCTCTAACGAGCCTTTCCTTCTTTAGAGATTCACAGTATGCTCAGAATCCAGTGAGCTACTAAAGCTGGTTGGCCTTCTGAGACTTAGAAGGAATTTGGTCTTTTCTGTCTTGTGCATTCTTTACTGCCCCTGGCTTGCTGTCTGCAAAGTGTTAATGAATAATTTTTGAGGAAAAAGAAACTCAGGACTACACCAAGGCAGATACCTTCTTTTGTTGAAAACAATTTTGAGTAGGTGCGTGTGCGTGTATGTGTGTAAGTGGGGTGTCTTTTTCACCTGATCTCCACCTTTTTTTTGAGACAGGGTTTCTCTGTAGCTTTGGAGCCTGTCCTAGAACTAGCTCTTGTAGACCAGGCTAGCCTCGAACTCACAAAGATCCACCTGCCTCTGCCTCCCGAGTGCTCCATCTGAGTTCTTGAGACAGGCTTTCTCACTGAACCTGAAGTTTGTGGATTTTGCTAGTCTAGGTGGCCCTCGAGTCCCAGGGATCCTTCTGTCTCCAACTCCTCAGCACAAGGATTACGGGAGGTGCACATTGTACCTGGCTCCTTACATGGCTGCTGGGGATGCACATTCAGGCCCATGGGCTTTGCAGCAAGCACCTCACCAACAGAGATATCTGCCCAGCCCCAAGGTTGTGGTGGTAGTGGTTTGTTTTAAGTTTTGATACATAAAATTTAAGAGAAGAGAAAATGGAGAAGGAAGAAAAAGAAAAATCTCATCGTGGAAGTTATAGTGTGACATAGTGAGTCACACAGTGAACCCTTTAGTCCAAATATCTTTACTTGGCAAGTGGTCATTGAAAGTCATTGGTCTGGTTTCTACTATGCTATCTATACCGGACTCTCACTGGGACTTCTCTTGGGTATCCTGCTGTTGCCCTGTGTTGTGGAGATCCTGCAGCTTTGGGTCTGCAGGACCAGCTCCTTCACAAGCTGCCTAGATATAGATGGGTCATGTTGGGGTGGGCCTGTTCATAACCCTAGTTCTGGACCTGGGTGGTTGCAGGGTTGCCCTCTCCGCCAGCTCTGCTCCATCCTCACCACTAGGGTGAGCTCTCCAGCACTGTCGAGGCTAGTTCACCCTCAGCAGCAAGGGGCAAGGGGCGTGGTTAGTTCTCCTGTTTTCGAGCCCTCAGGGTTGGTTCACCCACACTACACCACCAGGGCACGCTCCACTGTGTTTCCCAGAGAAGGTGCAGGGGCCCCTCTCCCAAGCACTGGAGCTGGTGAGGGGCAGGAGTAGCTCTTCTACTCTTGTGACCCTGGGGCCAGCTCTCCCAACTGCCACAGGTGGTAAGGCATCTCTCCTTCACCAGCACCACTGCACGACAGGCGAGGAGTAGTGGGGCCAGCTCTCCCTCCCTCCCACCTTCCCTCCTTCCCACCCATCCTCCCTCCTTCCGGGGGGGGGGCAGCTCGCATCCCCCTCCCCCCCCCCCCCGCACTTTCTCACTCTCCACCAAAGGTGTAGATTCCACAGTGCTGCCCCGGCAAGGTGCAGGGAGGGCCTGCTCTCGGCTCTCAGGCCCTCAGGACCAGTTTTCCCTTCCACCACAGGAAGCAAAGAGCAGGGCTTCGGGGGAGGGGATTCTGTCCCTTGCCCACACCACCCTATGGCAGATAAGGGTCCGGCCAGACCTCCCACACTCCCGTTCTCAGGGTTGGTTCACTAATATTGTTTTAAAAGACAACTTTTACTGATTCTTCTGCTTGTAACAATACTGTTGAATCGCTGTAAAAAGCCTTGGAAGAACTACAAATGGAATCTAGAGGTCCTCTGACTCACAGCTAAGTCTGAGGCTGCTGTAGTCTCTGTTTTCCTAGCACAAGAATTCCTGAGCCTGTGTGGTAGCATTAGCCATTAATCCAAGACTTGAGAGGCAGAGGCGGGGAACTCTGAATTCAAAGACAGCCTGCTCTACATAGTGAGACCCAGTGGTTTTGTTTGTTTTTTTAATTGAGGAGCTAGGTATTTGATGTTTCAGAGGAGCCCCACTGTTGCCTGTTACAGAGATGGAATTTTAAACCCAAGCCAGCCGGAACTGAGTAGTTGCCCTTGCACCCTTGCAGGCCTCTCTGTGGTCCTATTGATTGGAGCGGTCTCTGGGCCGGAATCCTCTATGGTGGTTGGATGGCTGGAGCTCAGCTGCTGCTGCTTCTTCTTCTTCTTCTTTTTTTTTTTTTTGAATTTTTCGAGACAGGGTTTCTCTGTAGCTTTGGTTCCTGTCCTGGAACTAGCTCTTGTAGACCAGGCTGGCCTCGAACTCACAGAGATCCGCCTGCCTTTGCCTCCCGAGTGCTGGGATTAAAGGCGTGTGCCACCACCGCCCGGCCCAGCTGCTGCTTCTTGGTGCTAAGGGTTGTGACATCTTGCTGTGCCCCTGGGGCTGCAGGTACCGGCAACCTTGGCTGGTTGGCTGTGGCGGGACAGACGCCGCACGTGGATAAGTCTTGGCTGGTTGACTGGCGGGACAGACATCACACGTGGATAAGTGGTCCCATATTTACATCTCCTTCCTGAATCTGGCTATGGCTCTAGCCCCTCACTTCTCTTTCCTTCCACGATGAACCACTGCCCAAGGTCACACCTGCAAACAAGTCTATGTGTTTTGGAACTCAAGTTCACTGAATTGAATTTATCCATAGGATAAATCTATCCATGGGATAAATTCCACAGGCTATCCATAGGATAAATCTATCCATGGGATTAAACTCCATAGGATATCCATAGGATAAATTTATCCACAGGAGCCTCCTCACTCTCTTCCTATCACAAAAGAAAAATTATCTTTGTAAAAGAGCAAACATATTTAAAAGAAACCCAGAATCTAGCTGAAGAACACACTAATTTTTTTTCTCCAATTTTCTCCATCAACAAAGCCCTACAGTGTATAATTGTATAAACGGGTGTAAAAAATAAAGTTGGTGACATTTTCTGATCTTAACAATCTCGGAGTGCAGAGTGGGTAAGGGAGACTTGGAGATGATTACTCTGTCCTTCAGGAACTCACTCCTGGAGTATTTTTGTCAAACTATGAAAGTAAGTTTTACTGACCTGCCCCCAACTAAGGTAGAAATGATGAAATTTACTTTTTCTTCTGGATAACGGAGTTATTTTTTGGCTGGATGCATATGCGATATTCCTCTGTTGCTCTATTTCTGTAGACACATCTCTGTTGTTAAGTCAAATATTTCATAAATAAACCTGATTACATCAGAATAAAGTTCTTCAACAATAATCATAATATACCTCATAGACATATACAACCATTACATGTTAGCTGCTCTGATTTCACCATTACTCATTGTCTGCATGAACTAGAATAGTTTTCTGTATTCCATAAATATGTAACTATTAAAACACCAAACTTTTAGATCTAGCTTAGTAGTTAAAACATTCGCTCTTGTTGAAGATATGGGTTCAGCTCTGAGCATTCACACCGTGGCTAACAGCTACCTCTTAACTCCAGTCTACGGAATTTGACTTGCTCTTCTGGCCAGGGCACAGGCATGTACATGGTACACATACATACATATAGGCGAACACTCATACACATAACAAGACAAATCTAAAAATAGACGGTAAAGATTTGTATTTCAAGGCATTTAAAAATTTATATTGATAAATCTGATAATTTGATTGTTTAGCTATTCCACATAGAGAAAATATGCTAAAGACTGGTTCAATATTTTTTTTTGAATCACATCTGTCAGAACATGAACAAATTCGAAATGCACCACCCACGCACGGATAAAATAAGATACTGAGGTAGGGCCCATGGGAGCCAGATGGCTCAACAGGTGAAAGTGCCTGCCGACAAGCCCGACGACGCGGGTTCGATTCCTGGCCTCGCATGTCTTAGAAGAGAACTGACATCCACATATACGCCCTGGTACCCTTGTGCTCACACACATACACACCAAATACACAACACTTGTAACACAAACTAAAGCATTATCCTGAAGTATTCATTTTATTAACAAACACAAACTTGAGATGTTTATAATAAAACACATCAGTATTGAGAAATTCTACAGCCTGGAGGCCATCTCTGTCCTGTTTGTCTTTCTGACATCTTCCCAGCCACATCTAATCTTCATTATCTTCCTCCTCAAGCAGGGCAAGGAGAGCACGACTTTACATACCAGGACCACAGTTGGAAGGACAATAGCTATCATAAAAGTCGGAGGCGTGTACCAAACAAACTGACTGATATCCACCCATTTATTCCAGGCAAAAATCAAAGCGTGCACTGTGCCCAGAAGAAGAGAGACAATTCCTAGCTTGCTCTGCAAAAGAAAATACATTATGACCCTAAGCAAAGGTTGATTCAGTAATAGTCAATGCCACCCTATCCCCTTGGGGCTTGTCCTGCTCCTTTCATTTGTCTATAGCTATGTTCTCAACACGGTCCATCCACACCTTCCTATTCTTTTTATATGCTGTCCTCATCACATGACTTTTGGGTAACTGCTCTTGTTTCTAAGGTAAGTTGAAAAGTCACTATCTTTCTCTTAGGAAGTGGTCAACAGCTCTCTCTGTGCCTTCTCTACCATTCTGCTTAAGATAGCTTTCTTAAGGTGTTTCTGCTTTATTGGTGGCGATGGGGCTCAAAACCAGGGCCTCGTGCGTGTTAGCTGAGCACTTTGTAATGGGTCAACATCCCGGATTCATTACGACATTTTGTTTATTGATTTTATATTAACTCTGCCTACCAGGCAATAAATAAAATTGGACACTGTCTCACAGCAGGGTCCTGGTAGGAGCAACACAATATTTTGAACATGTTAGGTGTTCAATGAATATTGCTGATTGATTAAAGGATACTGTAAAAAAAATCAATCTGACCTCAGTGATCTTTACCAACTAATGTTATTCTAATTATGCAAATGAATAGAAAATGGACTTTATGTGGTGTGTGTGTGTACAGTTTTCCAGTGAATCATTTTTTTAATGCCAAGCAAGAGGTTTTAGTAAGGGAGGCTGGGAAAATAATTGTAGAGGTTTCCCTTCACATAGAAAACAATCATCCTGATGTTTATTACAAGGCCCGCAAATCTACCACTTTTTTCTTTTTCTTTTTCTGAAGCCCTATGCCGGAAAAAAAAGAAGAGGAATAAAATCACTGGTCCACGTACATTAGAGAAGGTCTATTGACATCACAATTGTAAGTTCTGGAGGACGCTAGAAAAAGCAGTGAGGAAAATCTGAGGCCAGTCAAAACACCTGTTCTTTATATATATTTGAGACAGGGTCTCCCTATGTAGTTCCCATTAGTCTGGAGCTCACTATGTAGATTAAGATGGCCTTGAACTCCTAGAGATCTATGTTTTTAAAACATTATATATTCTGATAGGATGGAAGAAACACCAGGAATCATTTCAGTGATTGGACAAAATAAACCTGGAAGATATGAAGAACAACTTCAATTTGTTGAAACGCGTTGACACTAAACAGAGAGAAAGCTGTCCAGAGCGGTCCACTGATAGACTTTTGAGACATTCTGACAAGATTCTTCTAGATAACTATTGTTGGAAATGATCATTAGCCTGACAAAATGAAAATATCTCAACTATTCAGCTGTAATCGTATCCCTCAATTAAACAGCTAGGTTTTTATTTTTGGCATATGAACTGTGTAGGTAAATTGGGAGTGTTACCAAGTCTCCGACTCCAGGTGAAGTTTCTAGGTTAGTAACTGGAAAAGCTCTTGAATGTGTGCATTAGCTTCCCTAAATAGGTATTATCTACTTACAGCCCCAGCTACCAGGGAGGACTTGCCAAGGTGCAATGCCCAGATTCAGATTAACACTGACAAGTACTGCTCAGTGCACACGTGACAGAAAAGCAATGTAAAAAAGGATTTCACGAGGGAGACAGAACTCCATGGCTACTGGCTGAACATGAAAATCAGAAAACACTTTTTTTGAGAGAATGTGCTACTGAGTGTAAGGCATGTGGGAATAAAAGAAACTTTGCGGCCTTATCAGAAGGCCGTGTTGTCTCCCGGAGACACATATGGACATGTGGAAGAGACGGGGAGAACGCCTCACTGTGGGGAAATCTCCAGAACTACCTAACCATACAAGTTAAGACTATGACTTGAAAATATTTCCCAGTTACTTATGACTGAATTAAGTTGAGCTCCTTGGCTCTCGCTGCATGGAGCCTTTTTAAGTGTGGGCCTCTACCTAGAAGCTGTGTGAGTTCATGACAGGATTCTGAATTCCAGAAATATTTCGAAAATTCAAGTGATTAAGCTAGTTTAACTGTAACTTAGAAAAAGCATCTTTAAAAGTGACATAACAGAACTAGGTGTGGTGGCTCATGCCTGTAAGTTCTAGGCTATCCTGAGTTATATAATAAATTCCAGGCTAGCCTGGGTATAAGTGTGAGATTCTATCAAAAAAAAAATTAGGTATCAGAATACCTTCAGTCAATAAAATTTTGTACTTTAGAGGAAGATTTGTTTTTCTTCTAGAGAGCATAAAACTATGTGTCTTCAAAGGCATGCCTAAAGTCAAGGGCTAGAAAAAATAATGTTTTTATTGGGGAGACTAGTAAACAGTTGATATTCCTCAAACATATTTATAGTTATTGAATGGGAGCAGCAAGTTGTCTAAAATGTTTTAGATGTGAGAAACAATGTTTTTGTTTTAGTAATGTCTCTCATTTTTGTCTCCAAAATGCATCCGATAATTTCAAGAAGCCATAGAAAAACTAAGAAAACATTATTAAATGGAAGAGTATGGGATCTCTACTACTGGAAAACACTATTTTTCTAGAATAAATCAATATATTTAATATTCTAAGAAGACTAGGGTCACCTTTACACATCACTTACCTGAATATAGTGAAATTCTCTCCATGTTAAAGCGTCACTCACAGACGGGATAGACGTCACAGCCAGGAGAGCCAGGATGGCCAGTCCCACAATCCCCAGGGACACGTAAATCTCCATTCTCCAAACATCATGCTCAATCCAGGCATCCTCTTTGTTTTGCTGAACCTAAGTAAAAGAGGAACACAGCCTGACCTGTTGATAAGTGGGCTTATCTGATGGCTAATCCTGACAGAGCCAGAGAGTGCACGGGAACTCTGGGAATAAGCAGAGGGTAAAACAACCAGTCCTTGCAAGGTCACACTGCCAGGAAGCCAAGAGTGAAATGTGACCCTGTCTTTGCAAAGTATTTTTATGCTGAAATTGCTATTTATTTTCAATTAAAAAATACTCCTTGATATAAGATGACAGATGCTCTTGAAATCACAATAACAATTTTTAAAAATGAAGGCTAATTTCTTAGAGTGTCAACAGGGGCCTGGGATACTACTGTTACCACAACAAGAGGGTGTTAATTCATTAGGTCATTTGAACCTTTCAGTTTGTTAACCTTGCAGGGTGACACCTCCTACCTGCTTGTACGCCCAGTTGAGCAGCTTGTATCTGTAGGAGCGCCTCATTGGGTAAGACAGGCTATAGAGTGCATGCAGCACAGCGAAGAAGAAGCTGAGGAGCCCGAACTGCTTCCTTGACAGCATCCACCTGTCTAGCCACGGGGGGAATTTCTTGTACTTGGTCCCATTGCGAAGTTGCACGACCGCGGCTATGACCCCTGGCAAATAGACCAGAGCCAGGAGTGTGATGGAGACCATCGGCAAGACTTTGTTGATGACCAGGATTGGGATCTTATAAAAATACTGTTCACGGGACGTTACTAAAGGGTAAATGATTTCCCTCAGAACAGTGTACAGGAAGGTCAGAGATGATACAATGGCAGCGATTTTAATTGGCAAGCGCCAGTTTGGGAAGAATTCCTGCGTGTGCTGAAGCTCAGAGGGGCAGGCAAATGCGTCATCGTGGACCATGTGCGACAAATGCGCCTGTCTTTTCAGCATGCTGGTCTCTCCTGTGTCCTGAGACTACGAGAGAAAGAAAGGGGACATCTTAATGGAAAAAGCAATGGATTTCTTTCGCTCTAACTTCCTGCTCCACCATTGTGCTTCCCAGTGAATAGGGCACTCAGAGACGCGCTTGTGAATACCACTCAGCTATGGTACAGTCTGGGTATGACTGACCGAAGGTGCACCTTGAGACACAGGTGTATTTCCTTCTTTGTGTCAGAGACAGACTCTCTTGTAGCCCAGGCAGACCTTCTGCTCCCCACATAGCTGAACTCATCTGCCAGGTTCTGTGTGAGGGTTGCCACCAAACTGGATTCCAGGTCTCTTTAAAACGAAAGGATACGTGCTGACACACTAAAGCTTAGATAGCCATGTCTCTTGAAGATTTGAAATAATGGCATAATCTTAAGAAGCCAAAATGAAAAACCTTTTTTTTAAAAAATTCCAAATTCTTTGGCAAAATCAGCAAACTTGTATATCATACTGGGCGTTCTGCAACGTTTCTGTTGGTCCCTGGGCACTTATGCAGAGCAGTGACAGTAAATTCAATAATTCCGATGCAAAGGATCAGGAGGAATAGGGTCGTTACCAGTGGAGAAAAGCACGATTTGGGGCTTCCGCACAAGTGCACACCCCTCTGTCCACCGCGTTTTTAGTAGTCAGTAATTCAAAGAAGGTGGGCTGAATCATTTGTCATTTCCACAAAGGACACACAGAAATAAACTTACAAAATTCAAATTAAGACCATAGAGTATTTCATATCGTGTTCCTTCATGAATCGCTGGCTTCCTACCCCTTACTACAGCCTTTGTTTTCACAGCCCCATGTGTGCCGAGGGAGACACCTCCACTGTTTGTCCCGACTGTCACGGTTATCTTGCTCATCGCATTTCCTGCAGACCCCACAACTCCCGGTGTTTGAGAACGACCTCTCTAACCCATCTGGATTCTTCTCTGAGTCAGAGACCACAGCGTCTTTCTCATTATTCCAGAAGGAAATAACCTCTGTAACTCCTGCGTGCTAACACAGCTCACCTGATTTAGCCGAGAACAATTTTCTGGCTAAGAGTGAAAATTAGGATACAGCAAGTAAGACAGCTTACTGAAAAATGAAAATGATTTGCCTTATGGGGTTATTTTTGTAGGATATATGCTTGTAATTCTTAATCTTTTCCCGCTTTGAATGATTAATAATCTATTATAATTGCATTTTACATATTTTAAAAATGTAAGTATTTGGAACTGAAAATTCCTAACACTTTTTCAAATGTTGTAGTAAGAAACATCTAACCCTTTAAATGATTCTTTGCACAAAATGATTTATCTGTTTAAACTCTGAGTCATCGTTCACATGGAGGTCTCTCCCGTGAGCTGCCACAGAGCCTATGAAAATGTTTACAAAACTACCAGTAAATGGGACATCGTAATTTTTGTTTTTAAACTTAGAAACAGAGGTGTTGGAAAGGACTTAAAGGGCTCTGGAGATGATCTAGTCCAGTTCCTTCACTTTATACAGAGATACAAGACCTCAGATTTTCAGGGACCCAATGACAGCTATTCAGCTAAGCCCAGCTAACCGGTCAAGGCAGCTCAATCATACCACACTGCCCCGACTCAGGCCAGCTTCAGCCACAGGCACCCGAGCGCAGAGACCAGCAGACGAAAATGAAATGCACTCTCTCAACACTAGCAGGTTCAGAATACGCTTGAAGTGTGCATAGATTTTAATTATTAGCTATAATACTCATTATTTTACCGAGTAGGTGTCATCTTCCAGATTTCTCTCAGGCTTCATTTTCCAAAGTTCTTCTTGCTTTGTAATATTTTTACCGATCTCCATGAATGCTATAAAATAGTATGGCTTCAGCTACCTAGAAAAATAAAAAAAGTCTATTCCATTTATGATAATTTTGTTTGATGGAATAATATAAAGTATTCACTTTAGAATAAGAGATGATAGATACAACTAAGGTTCAAATAGTGAAAAGGCTGGACATTTAGAGAGTCGCGAAGCATTGATGCCAACTATTTGTTCAATGGATGACCTATAGCTATAGGAAACACAAAGGATTAGCTGTTACGTTTTACTTCAAGAAGACTTAACTCCAGACTCCCAGTTAGAAGAAAGCTCATTCCCCTTAAGGGAAAATGGAATCAGGCATGCAGTCTTCAGTTTTGACAATGATGTTATCAATGGAGGCTTGATGTAGCTGATACAGAACGTCAGGAAGACATGTTTCTCAGGCTTCTGGGGTTGAAATCTGAGACAATAATTCACTTATTTGTAAGTTGAAATGTTCCGGAAGGCAGTGAATGGAAGAGACAAGATTAGTAGGGTGAATCCCAACAGTTGCTTCAAGGTCCAAAAGATTGTATTGTCAAAGTGCCCTTTGAACGAGTCCTGTTGGTAAAACATGGCTGCTCATCTATTTCCAATGGGGTGCTGAGTTGCATTCAACTCCATAGAGAAGAAGCTAGTAAAAATAAAAATTCCCAAACAAACAAAATTATTCCTTAAGGGCTTTCATGAAGACCATTCCAGGCTTGGTCCAGCCTTTTTTATCCAGGAGAAGCAGGATGTCATATTTATAGTGGCATTTCACTTGTATTTTAATAAATAAAGCTTGCCTGAAGATCTGAGAGTTAATCAGCCCCACTGGTCACCCTTACAGACCAGGCTGTGGTGACACACACCTTTAATCCCAGTAGCCACACTAGTTTGTCATAGAAACCAGGCAGTAGTGGTGCACGCCTTTAATCCCAGCCCTAGAGAGGATTATGAGATGGGAGGAGACAGCTCTCAGACACAGTCTCATTCTGAGGATTCGTGGAGGTACGATTGCCATTTGTGACTGAGGTCAAGGTAAGACCCAGTGGCTGGCTGCTTTGTTTTACAAATCTTTAGGTTAACCCCAGTTTCTGTCTGAGTTTTTATTAATCATGCTTCATATATTATCCATTATTCTGGGTGAACTCTAACATTACTCCCAGGGGATTACACCTGCAATTTGTACTTTTTCTTTCTTTTTTATTAAAAATATTTATTTATTTATTTATTTATTATGTATACAATATTCTGTCTGTGTGTATGTCTGCAGGCCAGAAGAGGGCACCAGACCTCATTACAGATGGTTGTGAGCCACCATGTGGCTGCCGGGAATTGAACTCAGGACCTTTGGAAGAGCAGGCAATGCTCTTAACCACTGAGCCATCTCTCCAGCCCAATTTGTACTTTTTCAAACGCAAGAGGAAAACAAGGTAAACACACAACAGCTGGAAACACAACAGCTGGAAACACACAACAGCTATGCTGTTGGAAATCATTCCGAACACTTTGGAAGTCTAGACCACCTGGAACACTTTACTAAGTGGAAAGTTATTTCCAGGAAAAGGTTGTAATACTCAGAATACTTTCCAAGTTTTAAAGGTCAAGACTCTACAAAGAAAAGAGGGGTCACCTTTCCCTAACACCAACATTTTATAATTAAGGCACTTTGGGAAATATTTCCAGAATTAACTGTCTTGAAACATTCACGATGAGAATATAGGTTGAGCATCCCTCCTGCAAAAACCACAAAATTGCTCCAAAGTGCTAAACTGGCGTCTTGACGTGGTAACACAAATGGGAAATTCCACATATGACCTCATGGAAGGCCATGCACTGAACCCCAGGAAAATAGTAAATATATATGTCATACACTTTCTAGATAGGGTCTTACTAGACAATGCTACCTGACCTGGAGCTTGCTATATGGAGCAGGCCTCAAACTCAGCAAGCCACCTGTCTCTGCCTCCTGAGCGCCGGAACTAGAGGCACACACCGCCACCTCAAGCAGTAAGTGCATTAGAGAACATCATCCTCAGGCCAAGCCCAGACATACAAAGCCTGAATGAGTGTCCTGTTCAGTTTTGCATCGTATCCTCAAGATACCTTATTGTGCTTATGTGACTATTAGACTTGAGGTTGCAGGAAGATGACCCAGGGTTAATTCCTGTGATGACACCGAGTAGCTAGGATGGAGCCAAGTCTAGTGGGCACATTAAGTCCTCTTCTGATATCCTCTCCAGGAGGCAGAGAATGCAGAGATACTCTTAACATTTTGTTAAGTTATGGTGTGGGAGAATTGTCTGTATTCTGTCAATCATGTTTAAATAAATGCTGATTGGCTAGGCAGGATGTATAGGCGGGAAAGTCAAACAGGAAGTAGAAATGATGCAAGGAGAACAGGAGAATTCTGGGAAGGAGGAAGCTGATTCCTCCCACTCCTGCCCAGACCACCAAAGCAGCAGGATGTGATCTGCCCCATTGAAAACAGGTACTGAGCCACATGGCTAACATAGATCAGAAAAATGGGTTAATCAAGATGTGAGAGTTAGCCAGTGAGAGGCTAGAGCTAATGGGCCAATCAGCTTATAATTTATGGAGACCTATGTGTGATTTTCTTTGGGGCTAAACAGTTGTGGGGTACCAGGGTGGGACAAAACTCCAACAACAAACAGGACCCTTCATGTTACAAAGTTAGGGTTGTATAAAACTACCATGCTACCCTCTGTGTAAGCTGGAAGACTTCTTCATTTGAACACAGGAACGCCAACACAGAAAAACCAAGTAAGAAATAAAGAAGGACAAGTCCTGGTGACTGGTGGCAATAGTTTAAGTATTTAATAGTTTAAAGTACCTGAGACCAAATCTTGGATTTCTCAAATACATCTTAATACTCCCCCCCCCCTTTTTTTTTGTTTGTTTGTTTGAGTCGGGTGTTGACCATTGTTATTTGAAATTTTCTGGGTAAAGTATACACCATTCAAGAAGCTCTTAGAAGGCCAAGCCCAAACAGACACTAAAGAGGAAAAAGAATGAGACTTCATGCCTTCCCTGGAGGGACTTACAGTCTTCCAGGAACATTATTTCATGCCATTTGGTAAGTTTAATCCATATTATAAAGAGTAGTTTGGGAGGGGTGTCTAGGACTAGAGGAGCATGCATGTGATAAAACATAAGAGATAACTGACCAAGGTTAACTCCAGCGGTTCAGTACGGTAAAGTATGGATAAATCTACAATTGCTCACTGTTAATTCACGAAATGCACTGTGAACAATGACGTCAGATGCGGAAAATACAAAGTTAAATGAAAAGGCCTCAAAAAGCTTTTAGTTTAGGGCAGGCAAACACTCCAGCAAGAATTGTGTGGTAATGCGGTGTCTCTTAAAGGACAAAGGTTTATAGACGGATGGTGGCTCGGGAAAGGAAGCAGAGGAAATGGACGAGAACTCCCTTCTATACCCAGTCCTGTGCCATGCAGCGAGATGCCAGTGCTTGCTGACAGAGAACCACTCCATGGAGATTCTGGGTAGAAAGCCAGCGTGGCCCCTGGAGGTGCCCAGCCACTTGTTTGCACGGTACGGTACCATGCTGAGGAGCAAGGCCAAGGAAAAAACGCCCATGTCAGTAAGGGTGATTGCTGACTGCGTGCCCAGAAACCAGGAAAACAAAATACCAGTTAAATAAAACATGCTGGTTTCCATTAGACAGCAGGTCAACACATAATTGAAGTTCTGCAGGAGGAAAGGTTAAGTCAGACTGCCCAGCGATCTCAGCAGGAAACAGCGCAGAGGGAGGTGTCAAGCACTCCAGGATTTGACCCAGTACCCACCAACTCTTCCCCATTAAGAAGCGAAGCACAGATTCTGACATGATTTCTGTTTTGCTGAACTAGGATGGCAAATTTGCTGTTCCTGCTAAATATTGACACAGCCCAACTGACTCATGTTTATGGCCAGGGGTTTAGAATCCGAGAAACCCAATCACTGGAACACACTGTGGCTTGCAGTGTGTCTTATCTTGGGGACTTTTAAACGCGTTTTGGCTTTGCCACAGTCCACTATTGGGAGACGGGGGTATTCTTCACAGTGTTGATTCTTAAAGCCTTGCTCTGGACATGAATGCAAAATGAATTCCCTTCGTTAAATACTGAGATATGGACACATCCCTACCCTAACCGAACAGTGAGACCAAATGCGAAGGGTACTTAAATTATTTGTCTAACAAATGCCAGTCAGTTGATTTCATCAGAGTAAATTATTAAAAGCCTTGACTGACAGTTTTGCAGAAAATTCCGAATCCCACCCTGGTCCCGAAAGACCGGTGTTCCAAGGATTTAGGATGAAAAAATTCCATTAACTAGGAAACCAGAAACCCAAACAAACAGCACAAGGTACCAGCCATTCATTAAGCGATGCAAACCCGAGGAGACTTTGCCAAGTTGGCAAACTTACTATCTGAACCCAACCTGACTGCAAACTTGGCCACTATCCTAATCCCAAGCCCTAGCGTCAGGGCCTCGGAGTCCAGCTCCCGGCTGGGGCTGCCGAGGGCGGCTCAGAGCTGCGCTGCCCCTAGCACCCTGCCGGCTCGCGGGGACCTCCCACCCCCATGCACCCCTTTCCCTCCCCCAGGCCCGCAAAGTTTCTCAGGGCCCGTGGAGACGAGGGGCAAGTGCCCTGCGAACCACACGAGGACTCACCCGCTCCTCCGTGGGACCCGACAGCGAGCCGCTGCTGGGACTCGCAGCCCACGCGGAGCCTGATTCCCGCAGCTCGCAGCCTGCGTCTCAGACCCCGCCTCTCGGCCGCCGTCGCACAGCGCCCCCTGCCGGCCGCCGGCGTCCGCTCACCCGGGGTCGCTAGGGCGGCGGTGGGTGGCGCCCCCGCAGGGGCGTGGGCTTGGCCTTTGCCTGACCCTTCTCAGGCTCCCACCGGTGGGCGAGTCCTTCTCTGGAGCACTCCTGGGCTGCACAGGGCGAAACCGTCACCCGGAGGGCTCGCTGAAAACCGGGATGAGGTCTGGACGGAACCTGGAGTTGTGGATTTCTCCTGTTCCTGCGTGAGACTGCAGGGAACCCAGGTCTCCATCTGCAGGGCAGCGCTCTCGCTGAAGCACATTAGCTTCTCTGAGAACTAGCTGTTAGTACAGCCAGAGAACGAGTCTGAGTTTGTGAGTGGCTTTCACCTCCTCATCCCATCCTCAACTCAATCAAGTATTACGAACCAACAGGAAAGTTACCGTCAGTATTCGAAAGTTTCAGAAAGAGAACATGTCAGCGGGATCTACTCCTCGGAAGTGGAAGTCGACTCAGTAATTACTGACTGAGTTCTCAATTGCAACATCTCGGGAATTTAGTGCACAGCGTTTTCAGAACTAGTCTGGTTAGGAAACGTAAAGCGAAGCAAACTCCCAGCCATTTCCCGCGTGATCACCCTTTATCCGCGGGGCGCCAAACACTGCATGTTTTGTTTTATTATTTTATTTCCATTGAGACAGGGTCTCGCTATGAACTCTGGCTGTCCTGGAACTCACTATGTACAGCATCCTTCATTCATTCATTCATTCATTCATTCATTCATTCATACTAGGTCTGTGGAAGAATGTTCCATGTGGCCATTCGAGTATAACTAGATGTGTGTGTGTATGGGGGGGGGGCACACAAAGCAAAAGGTGAAAGGCGTTTGAAATAAACCAGTAACGCGTGAGTTCTGCAGCTTGAACTCAGTATTCAGAAACTAACTTTACCGACTGAGTCTCCGCCCTGTGGATAAGTTATAATGTGCCCCTGGGTCACAAACCTCCCATCTTACAGAGATTCCCCCTGCCTCTGCCTCCTGAGTGCGGGGATTTAAAGGTCTGGTCCACCACGCCTCACTATACTGCACATTTTAATGTTCTTTATACACTTTTTCGGAGTCACTGACTCAAAAAAAAAAAAAAGTTCTGTAAAAAAAGAGGCCGTTGACGATTAAATTATCCTGGGCTGCCACCTTGTGGTACAACTAGACATTTGCAGCTTTTATTTCTAACGAAGGTAGAAATCATTTAAACCACCTTTAGAGAAAGGGCTGGTGAGTGGATTAAGACCCAGAATCAAAGGGAGAAGGGTTTGGTTCCTAGCATCCCCAGTGTCGCTCCACCTTCCTCTCTGGCTGCCAAAATCTTCAAAAAAAAGTTGCATAAGGCACAGGCTAAATAAATTAGGTCACATAAATAAGTCTGTATACCCAAGTTGCAGCAACGCACCTTTACGACATGTATGTATGTGTGTACTTATTGTAGGCATGCGGATGAATGTTACCGTATACATGTGGGGCTCAGAGGATAACTAGATGTGTGTGTGTGTGTGTGGGGGGGTAGCACAAGAAGCAAAAGTCAAGAGGAGTCCAAAATAACCCTGTAACCCCAGCTCCAGGCACTGCTCCTGCTTCCACCCTGTGAGTGTGCAGGCTGAAGTCGGATGGAAACTGTAACTCATGAGGCAGAGGAGACAACTGCACTTTAGCAACTGGGCTGTGTCTCCACCCTGTGTACTGTCTTTAAGGTGGTCCTGGGTCAAGAATCCCCCACATAGTGATTTGATGAACCCACGTGCCTTTGAAGAATAGGTCTGGCCCACTGGACACCTTTAGACGGCCAGTTTAGAGGCGCATGGGATAATATGCTGTGACAGGAAAAGTGGAGAAGACCCAGCCACTAGGAATGTCTATAATGGGGGAGGGGCAGTAAAGAGGTTGGGTGTAGTCACATGCTGAATTGTCACACTGAACCTCTTGATATGTACATTAATGTGGATAAAAAATAAAATAAAAAATAACCAGCACATCTTAGCTGCACCACGGGTCTCCTGGCTCTGAGAGAACTGACTTTATTTTAGACACACACAGGGAAGTTGTTAAGACAACTGAAAATCAGCAAGGCTGTATTAATTTCTCTTCCTCCCTCCCTCCTTCCCTCTGTTACCCTTCCCTTCTTTTTCTTCCCTTTTCCCCCTCCTTCCTTCTTTCCTTTTTGTTCTTTCTCCTAAGTCTGTGAGCCCAGGACCTCATGCTATACCACTGATTCAGAATAGGAAGGCGTTAAGAAGACCAATTGTACTTGCTTTCTCTCGTTTTGGACGACTTCCTGACAATAATGCTTTGGCTTTCATTCTATTGATCTCTGTGCATTTCTGCTTGCTCAGGGCTATCTCAGTCCCAAGAGAAGATTGTTAATAAACAGCCACGCAGACCTCATCCCGCAGCTTTCCCAAGTTCTCACAGCACCTTAGATTCTCTTTTCATCTTTTTTTAAACACAAAATACCTAAATGCTAATGCATATTGTCATACTATACATAGAAGGTTTTATTGGAGGAGGAGAGAAGAGGGGTAGAAAAGGGGGCAGAGAGGGGAGCAGAGACTGGTCCTTGGGGTCAACAGTAGCAGAAGACAAAGAGATAGATAGATAGATAGATAGATAGATAGATAGACAGAGACAGAGAGACAGAGAGAGACAGAGAAGCAGAGAGACAGAGAGAGACTGAGAGAAAGAAACAGGAGATGGGCAAGGCCCACCTTTTGAAAGGAAACATAGTGAATGTGAGCAGGAGGTGCTCTTAGCGGCTGGAGCTGAGGACATAGTCTCTCAGGACCCTAAGGACAGGCCAGTACAGATGCTTGAATACTGACACATATTCCTTCAGCTGATTAATAAGTACTTACTAAGAATGCTGTGTTATATGCAGTGCTGTGCTAAAATCTGTAAATGCAACTTTGATTCCTGTAAGGACTTTGTACTTGGGAGACAAACCTCTGTAATAAAAGCACAGGCAAACAGAAAGAGGGCAGCAGGACGGCCATGCTTTATTTTACTCCAAATACAATCTTTCTCTCAGCTTCATTATAGTTTTTTGAAAGTCATTCAAAAGCCATTTAATGTGGATGTATGTCCAGCATACTAAGGACATAGTCCACCGCATGGTTGGAGTTACTAGCCAATGATTGTATAAATGTATGTATTTATAAGTATGTGGTAATGAACACATGACTAGGAGCATGGTCAAACACTGGACAGACTTATTAGCGAGAAAACAATATGGAGGTACTCTGCTTCTCCACTCGTTCCTTTTGACGTTGATGAGAAGCCAGGCTGATATACCAGGGAAGAGCCAGGGAAGGAGAGAATGAATATCCATCATGGTTCCCAGCAAATAATAAAGGACAGGGGACAGGGAGGCAGATGGTTAAGGCAGCAGTGGAGCACCAGGCTTAGGATAAGAACGTGATGAGACAGGGATTCCAGATGGAAGGAGAAGAGTACAAGTGGACTGGAGAAGTGGGCAGTGGAGCGAGGTGAACAAGGCTGGGATAAAGCACAGCTTCCCAGGGACTGAAAGAAAGAAGTGTCAGCTGGGAAACACCCAAACTGTGCTGAGTGAGGGTGGCCATGACTGAGTTCGGAGCTCATGAGGTCAAGACCGTTTAGCTGGTATGAAAAGGACAAACTTTGAAATTACCAAAATGAAGATTTGCTTGCTGCCTTTGGTGCATACATAACCTTTTATGTGGATGAAGCAAACAGGCAAGGCTTGTCGTTGGGTGAATTCACTGGAAATAATATATTACTTAGAAGCAAGAATTAGATAATAGAAAAAGGATTGAGGGCCCACATTCATAGACGTATCCCTGTAACTTGGAATTTATGTGGTTAGAAATAACGTAACAGAGAGGGGATGTTTTAAACTCAGAAGAAATACCGTGCTTGTGTCAAGGAGTTACTATTCTAAACACCATAGGGTTCTCCCCCCCCCCAGACCTACTGTGTGTAGTGATATTTTGTTTGTGTTTTAACAAATAAAGCTTGCCTGAAGATCAGAGTGCAGAGCTAAGCCACTAGAGGCCAAGGAGTGGTGGCACACACCTTTAATCCCAGAACTTGGGAGACAAAGGCAGAGGGAACTCTGTGAGTTCAAGGCCACCTTGGGCTACGCAGGATTGAATCTGTCTAAAGGAGACAGAGCTTGCTTACATAAAGGTGATCCCAGCACTTGGGATCCCGTGCCTTTAATTCCAGCACTAAGGAGGTGGAGACAGACGTGATATGGTTGGGCAGAGAGAGGAATATAAGGGGAAAGAGACAGGAGCTCAGCACAGTTTGTGATTTGGTGGAGAGCATTGCCATCTGTTACATTGCGGACAGTAACGCCCCTTTATTACCTTGGTAGAGGTAAGAATTCTATGATGCTTGGCTGCTTTGCTTTTCTGATAGTCCACTTGAACCCCAATATCTGTTTCTGGGTTTTTAATATTTGTGCTACAACTATGTTTGTGGGCCAAGCACGGTCCTACTGGTAGATTCCACATGGGTAAGCATCTTCAAGTATCTTCACGTCTCAAGACCTCCAGACAGATCATGAGTTTCAGTAGCTGGAGACCAACAATGTTTATTGGATTGAGTTCTTCTATTCAGCCTTTGCTACAGGTCTGCCCTCACTTTGCATATTTTATATCCCCGGTAGTGTCTCAGAAGCCACCATGGCTATCTCCATGTCACGTGTGTACCCCTCTTGCGGGTCTTCTGTGACCCTGCGCCAATCATGGAAATGCTTTTTCCTTGCGGCTGGTAGCGGCAGAATCCTTAAGAACCCAGTGGAGCGATTCAGGGAGATTGGTTAGTTGGGATAATTCAACAAAAAGGCACAGCGGCATGCTTGTGGGAAACGGCAAACTTAGTGTCCTGTTTCCTCCGGAGAGAGAGGGTAGTGTCTCTGTTCCCCCCCCCCCCCCCATTGCTAAGCAAGTAAGCCACTCCGCAGGCTGTTGCTCTGTGTGACCACCAGGTGGCTCCAGAGGCTTTTGTACATAAAAATTAACCAAGTCTGGTCTCTGGTGTGGCTGGTTTTTTTTTTTTTTTTTAAATAAACTTTCTCAACTTTATTGTAAAAAATAGAAGTTTGACATTTGTAGTTGGGTTGGTATTGTGAGCATTATGGCACTTAGTGATATTTTATTATTTCATATTTGGAATATGCATTAAGCTCTGTGTGTTTAAGATCACTTCTAATCCTTCTAATCTACCTACTCGCCTTTCGTTTTCTAGTGTCTGTGTATTTACTTATGTATAAGCGTATATTTATATAATAGTTATCCTTAGTCTTCTGCATTCATAACTGTAGTTTATATTTATTTAATGCCTCACCGTTTCAAACGGATTGCTCTATTTAATCTTTATCGAAACAAACAAACAAACCTCGAAAATAATTATTTTCCTCATTTTACCAATGAGCAAATTGAAAAATGCAGAGAATAAGTAGCTGCTCGAGGCTGCAAAGCATTTTTATTCTCCTTAACCTCAACAACACACCTGTTACAGTTCTTCCAACTTCCACAAGAGCTACGTTGCGTTTATTTATTTATTTAAAATCTTATTTTTTTATTTTATCTTAGGTGTGTCTGTGTGCCATGTGTTTGCCTTGTGCCTCAGAGACCAGAAGATCCCAGGTTCTCTGGAAGAGCATCCAGTGCACTTAACTGCTCAGCTACTTCTCTAGCCCCTATATTGCTTTTAAACACAAAGAAACGGGGCTGGAGAGATGACTCAGTGATTAAGAAAACTTATTTCTCTTGCAGAGAATCTGGATTCAGTGCCCAGCACCAGCCCTGGGTGGCTCACAAGCACAGAGGTTCTGACACCCCCTTTCCTCCGTAAGCACCTGCAATGCGTGGTTTGCATAAACTCACAGAGGCACATACACACATACATCAAAACAAAAGAAACTCCTCTTTAATTACAAGCAAAGGAATTTATAGTTAATCATCAGGGCAAGAAAGTCACTGTGGTCTAAACACGGTGGTAAGGGATCTATTCTTAGTTCTTTAGTGCAGAAACCTTGGTTTTGGTCCAGACAAACATGTCATACCTAGACTGTAATTACTACTGAAATACCCACACCACAGGCCATTGTAGGGAGGCGCGGCTCAAGCATTGCCTGCGGGACTGGGCGGGTTCAAGAACCATGAACAGTAGCAGTGTGCTGAGACACTCAAAGGGTTCTCTTGCGTGATCTTTTTGTTCTTACCATCACAGCGATGGACTTCATTCAAGGTGTTCAATGCTTAGGCTGTTGTATACCCTTGTGTACTGCAGTCATAGATGGTATCTTGGTTAGGATTTCTGTTTCTGTTCAGAGCCCACTCACACAGTGACACATTTCCTCCATCAAGGCTATACTTCCTCCACCAAAGCCACACCTCCTAATAGTGTCACTCCCTCTGAGGGACACTTTCTTTCCAACTACCCCATTCCATTCCCTGGCCCCCAAAGACTGGTAGCCATATCATCATGCAGAAACGCATTCAGTTCAACTTCAAAAGTCCCAATACTCATAGCAGGGGGGCATTTTCTTTCAAAACACTCTAGCTTGGATGAAGGCAAAGCCATTTTCTCGTGCTATATGCTCATGGGCTGTAAAATGCGAAAGTGTTTTCATATGTATCATTGAATGGTTGTCAGGCTAACATGTTCTGCATACCTTTTCACAGAAAAAGGGTCCCCTGTGTGCCTTCGTGGTGATTGTTGGAGCATGGTGGATAGTGGGGTGTAGTGAAGGAAGCAATTGGGAAGAAGATGACGTAAAGGTTGACGAGAAACACCCTTGTGGATCAAGAGAATGAGGCAGGGGAGGGGTCTCTTCGCTGCGCTGCTCTAGAAAAGTCTGTCCTTACTGCCACCAGCCACAAAGCCATCGCGTTTCCAGCAGTCTTCGAGCTCATCCACTTTAGCTAGGTTACAAGAGAGACGCAATCTCTGGGATTTACAGAAGGCCAGCAAGTGGCAGCCAGGTGGAGAACTGTGACCTGGAGTCTGATTGCTGTTCACAGCTATTCACACTGATTCATTTTTAATCAGGCATTTGCAGTCCTGAGATCAAGGGAGCTTTCGTCTGTATGATATGAGCTCACTTTAGAGCTCCGAGCTGCTGAAATAAATGCCGTATGGAATCGAGGGAGGGCAAGGGACTATAACTTTAAATCAACTTACATGGAGACTTACTTTTCTTAGCATGGTACCCTCACGTTCATGGTACACTCTCTGTATCTCTTTCTTGGAAGGCTTCATGGAATGTGATTTTTCCCATTAGCAGAGAAATATGGCTTCTTTTTTTTGTGCGATCTTCTCAAGATGCTTTCTGTTATCTTTACTTATGCTATAACCTTATAGAGACTTATTTTTTAGTAAGTTCCCGAGTAAGAGTCGCAGCAACTTGACTTTATGAGCTAATACATTTCCAAAGCGTTCAGAACCTGTCTTAGAGAAAGGCTTGATAATGGAGGTATATCAGCATCTGTCTTTTATATACATGGCTACTGGACAAATGCAACGGAACAACAGTTCATTGGATAATTCCTTAAGTTTTAGAAGCTACCGAACAGACACTATCTGCCCAGGTTAGCTTCAACTGGCAATTTGACACAATTTAGAGTCATCCAAGGGAGTCCCAGTTGAGGGTTTGTCTAGATCAGAATTGTTGGGTGCGCCACCACATCGGGCTGCCATATTTCAGGAGCCACCTTTTCGGGGTGACTTTTACTGTGGTGAGCTCATATCTTCCAGGGTAGAGGCGTGAGGATTAGAGAATGTTAAGTAGGAGGAACAGAGATAAGAAAGAACCACAGGATAACAGTAGGGAGGGCAACTCAGCGAATACTGAATGCTGACTTCTGAGTTCACCTGCATTTAATTTTCCATACACTTTTATGCTGCAATACAAAAGGGGCAAAGAAGGCAAAAGACTACTTTAATATAAAACAAAGGACAACCAGAACAGTTACTTGCCCTACCTAGTACTTGAGACATGAAGTCATTATTTCTCAAGGAAAGCATTCTGTTGTTCAGGCAGTGAATCCACCCTACACCACGTATCCTGCAGGTCAAACCTCCTAATTCAAAAGAAGGAGCAGAAATATGCTTGAATTTTCTGACCTTTAATAAGGGTGAATTGGATCTACCTCTAGGGACCATCTTAACACCCCAAACACCAAGTAACCACACCCTAAGTCAGGGTGTGTAGCCACAGTTGTTGTCAAAGTCTTTGAGCAAGCAAAACAAACTCAAACCCTTTGTCCTTCAGACAAGATGGAAATAGGCTCACATTTTTGGGCCTCCACACAGAATGACCCATGGGCTTGTCTGTGAGGGTTGGCCTTGATTGATGAGGGAGGGCTCAGTCCACTATGACTGCCACCATCCTCAAGCAGGAGCATCTTGGCTCTTTAAGAATTAGCCAAGGTGTGAGCCAGGGAGCAAGGTATCAATCAACCTTCTCCATTGTCTCTTCTACTCTTTCTTGGTGGGAGTGGGTTTCTGTGACCTGGGAAGTGTTAGTCAAATAAACCTTTTGTTGGGGTGTTCCACCACAGCAACAGGAAGGAAATGGATACTTTCTTTACGTATTATATTTAAAAATTTGTTTGTAGTTCCATGTATGGAGTGGTTCTGCCATTTTCTGGGTTTATTGTTGTTTGTTTTACACTTTCTCTCTTTCTATCCTTTATTTCATCATTCAAATAAATACCTTAAAATTATAATTTGCTTTCTAGTTCATTACACAACACTGATATGAGTGAAGGGAAAAATTGGAAATGTAACAATACTGGTTTAATAGTGCTTTTATTTTACAAAGTACATGTTTAATCAGTGAAACATGGAAATTAAAGAGCAGAAAGAAACGTTTCTTCTACCAACTGGAACATAACATATTAAGAATTCTGTATACCTTTCCAGGGAAAGATAGGTAGATTTTGTTATGTGTGACTGGGATTATGCAAGGTATCTCTGCCTTTTGCTATATACTTACCATCCAATATCCTGGAATCTCAAGGCAATATCATAGTAAAGAAGGTGTGGTTTAATGGGAAAGAATGCATCCACAAGAACAGTGCTGAGTGTAGAGAATATAAACAATCATTGTGTCTGGTGCAAAGCTTCGGATAGCAGGCTGTCCTGTTGTATCAAGGATATTCTGGTATGGGTTTTAGAGATTTGACAGTGTTTAGGATGGGTGAAATCAAGAGAAAGGTTGCAAAGGAGAAAGTAGAAAGAAGGTATTAGCTCTTTTGAGGCCGGGGAGGTAGATTTGTCCGTAGGGCCCTTACCTTGCAAACTTAAGGATTTGAGTTCAACCCATAAAACCAGTGGGCAAAGCCTAGCCAAGTGTGCCACAGGCTTGTAATCCCACAAGATGGATGTCTGGGGCTCACTGTCAGCTAGCGTGGTCTACTTTGTGACTCCTAGGCCAGTGAAGAGGCTGTCTCAAAAAACTAGTGGACAATGTCCAAGTAAGGATATTTGAGGTTGTACTCTGACTTTCATGTGCACACATGTGCACATACACTCACACACACTCATTCACACACACAACACTGTCTCACACTCACTCACACACACTCATTCACACACACAACACTGTCTCACACTCACACACACTCATTCACACACACAACACTGTCTCACATTCACTCACACACACTCATTCACACACACAACACTGTCTCACACTCACACACACTCATTCACACACACAACACTGTCTCACATTCACTCACACACACTCATTCACACACACAACACTGTCTCACACTCACACACACTCATTCACACACACAACACTGTCTCACATTCACTCACACTCATTCACACACACAACCTGTCTCACACTCACTCACACTCATCCACACACACAACACTGTCTCACACTCACTCACACACACTCATTCACACACACAACACTGTCTCACACTCACACACACTCATTCACACACACAACACCGTCTCACACTCACTCACACTCATTCACACACACAACACTGTCTCACACTCACACACACTCATTCACACACACAACACTGTCTCACACTCACTCACACTCATTCACACACACAACACTGTCTCACATTCACTCACACACACTCATTCACACACACAACACTGTCTCACACTCACACACACAACACTGTCTCACACTCACTCACTCATTCACACACACAACACTGTCTCACACTCACACACACAACACTGTCTCACACTCACACACACAACACTGTCTCACACTCACACACACAACACTGTCTCAATCACACACACTCTCACATACACACTTTCACACACACTGTCACAAGACACTTTTATACTCACAAACACTTACACACATGTACACACATACACACACACTCTTTTATACACACTCTTATACTCAGTCACATACTCACTCATACACTCTCACACACACTCACACACAGTCTCTCACACTCACTCACACTCTCTTACACACACATACACACTTTCTCATATACACAGTCTCACACACAATCTCTCTTACACAATACATACCTACACACACACAGTCTCTCACACTCTCTCTCATACACACACACACACAAACACACACACTGTCCTGACAGCAGTGTTCAAATGGGGCTGAGTGTGTCAGTCCGCTGAGTTTGCAGCTAATCTCAGTGAAGCAGCTGTTTTCATTGGTGGGACCATTAACCCCCTTGGTTGCCGTTATTTATCACTTCAAATAATTCTTCAGAGAAAAGTCTCTGCACTGATGCACTCTCTCAAGATAGCTGATCTCAGGCAGCATTGCCTTTTAACTCTGAACAAACTGTTTCTTAAAAGCGGTCCAAACACCTTCCTTACTGTCAGCAATGCCTTCTGGAGCATCACTAACCACTATCACCAAACTCAGAATTTGCTTATCTGATGGATATATAACTGCATAACTCAGTTTTCTTGGACTACCTGAAAGCTCCAGAAAAAAATCTTTGTGGATTCCTCACCAGTTATGATCTCTCTCCTGTAAATTACAAGATCCTATCGATTGCTCATGTTTTGCTATTTGTGACTTCGCTGTCAATTTCAAGGACTCCTAACACCACAGACTAATAATTTCTTCAATGTTTATGCTGCAAGTACTTTTCTTTTGCAAACTTGTTATTTCTTTTACTCATTCTCAGGACATTTTTCCATTTAATAATTAGTTTTTATGAGGTTAAACAGGCCAACTTTTTTTTTAAATTTATTTATTTATTAAGGATTTCTGCCTCCTCCCTGCCACCGCCTCCCATTTCCCTCCCCCTCCCCCTATCAAGTCCCCCTCCCTCATCTGCTCGAAGAGCAATCAGGGTTCCCTGACCTGTGGGAAGTTCAAGGACTGCCCACCTCTATCCAGGTTTAGTAAGGTGAGCATCCAAATTGCCTAGGCTCCCCCAAAGCCAGTACATGCAGTAGGATCAAAAACCCATTGCCATTGTTCTTGAGTTCTCAGTAGTCCTCATTGTCCGCTATGTTCAGTGAGTCCGGATTTAGACCCAAAAAGAGGAACATGGGATGTACTCACTCATATTTGGTTTCTAGCCATAAATAAAGGACATTGAGCTTATAATTCATGTTCTTAGAGAAGCTAAATAAGAAGGTGAATCCAAAGACAAACACATAGGCATCCTCCTGAATATTAACCTTCATCAGGCGATGAAAGGAGACAGAGACAGAGACCCACATTGGAGCACCGGACAGAAATCTCAAGGTCCAAATCAGGAGCAGAAGGAGAGAGAGCATGAGCAAGGAACTCAGGACTGCGAGGGGTGCACCCACACACTGAGACAATGGGGATGTTCTATCGGGAACTCACCAAGGCCAACTTTTAAAAATGTTAACACACAGCTATAAATCTCTTTGAAACCTTCAAAATTTACCCTAAGTTTAGAATTTCTCACTCTAAAATTTCTCATTTGATAAGAAATTTATTTTATATATAAAATTAGACAAGGGTAGAATTTGTTTTCCTTAAGATGAATGATAAATTATGTCTGTCTTGCCTTTCCCTATGGCATTTAAATATTACTTTTTCTATAACTAACCTATTGTTTTTCTATAGCTCACCTTTGTGAGCTCTTTCTGGATTTAAGCTATTTTGTGTTTTATTATTCACAGGTAGTGACACAATGAATTGAATACAATGGACTAGTCAGTTAATTTAATATTCAATACAGAAAGTTCATTCTTAGTCTCCCCTTTTAATTAACTGAAAATGTGGTTTTTAATCAAATTATTCATGCACACATTTAATGGTCAGATAGTTTTATGATTTTTTTCTCCAGTCAAAAACTAAAAGTTCTTGTTGTCACTGTTGCCTCATAATTCTCTTCAATAAGCAGTAATTATAACTTGTATGTAACTACATTAAACTGAATTTTATACTGATCTCCTACTGCATTAGATGAGACCAGAGTTTTATTTCTTTATTTTGTTTATATCCTCACCAATAAGCATTCTACCTGGCTCCCATTTCCTCACAGTGGTTTTAGGTGGGCAAATCTACTCATTTTATTATTGTAAATCCAGAACTCTCTCCAGAGATGAGGAATTTAGGACAGTGTCTTAGGTTTTTTGTTGCTGTCAGGAAACATCAAGATCGTGGCAACTCTTATTAAATAAATCACTGAATTGAGGTGGTTCACTTACAGGCCAGAAGTTGAGTCCATTATCATCATACAGGGAAAGGTGGTGCACAGGCAGACACGGTCATACTGATGGAGCTGACAGTCCTACATCTTGATTTACAGGCAACAGGAAGTAGTTTAAGATACTGGACGTAGCTTGAGTATATATAGGACCTCAAAGCCCAACTCCACAGTGACACATTTCCTCCGACAATGACACACCTCCCATTAGTGCCACGCCCTTGGAGGCCATTTTGTTTCAAACCACAGTGAGATCGTTTTAAACCACTGCATACAGTGAGATCATTTTCCCTTCTTACACACTTTCATTTTCCCAGCGATTAATATGTTTGTTTGGTTCCTGCTTGTTTACCTGTTCAGGTTTTAATCTAGCTATCCATTCCCTCCAACTTACCCACCAATTTCTAAGACTTCTTTCCAGATACTAGAGATATTCGACCATCTTGAAGACTAGAAATGTTTCCTGGCATGGTCCACTCTGGACTGGCTCTTCCCTAGGTCAGATGCACAGTTCCTTCCCTAAGAACTCCCTTCACCATCATTTGGAGATTCTTCTCATTTTTAAAATTTAGATTTATTTATTTTTATGTGTAAGACTGTTTTGCCTTCATGTATATATGTAGGTAGGTAGATATGTAGGTAGGAAAGAGAATCAGATTCCCTGGAACTGGAGCTATAGATGGTTGTGAGCCACCATGTGTGAGTGCCTAGAATTGAACCTGAGCCCTCTGCAAGAACAATAAGGGCTTGTAATTGTTGAGCCATCTCTCCATCTCCTTCCTTTTTTTTTGTTTTTATTAAGTAAATTCTCTTTATTAAGCATCTTCCTTACTGAAGCGCAAGGTTTCTTCTTTCTTATTTAAATCATTAAAATTAAGTTTCTGAGGAAGAGCTTGAGGAACAGGTGACTAATTTGCATGCATGACATCTTTGATCTGCACGCTTGGTTGACAGTTTGTATATAGAACTCTACTTCAAATATCACATCACTTTTCTTCAGGACTTTGAAGGCATTGACGAATTGTTTCCAGTTTGCATGTTGCTCTGAAAAGTCCAAAGCCATTTCTCTGTTTAGTGTGTGACTTGTTCTACCTCTGTAGAAAGTAGTTGATCTTTGAGGTCTTATAATATTCTGTAGTTATTCACTATTTGCTTGCTGGTGACTTAGTTCTGTTTACTTAGCAGTTGTTGGGTGATTGCAAGGAGTTGACACATATATATTTCAATATTTTGAAGCTTGAGACAGGTTTCTTCTAGATTGCAGACTTCCAAATTTCTCCCCATTTTCTTAAGGCATCCACTGTATGAAACTTGGAACGGAAATTATTTCACTGTCCTTTCAAAATGTAGTATCATGTTTAACTTTTTTCTTGAGAAAGGATCTATGGTGTTTTCTAGAGCCTGGAGTGTTGGAATTGCAGGTATATACCCACACCTTGGAGACTTTACAGCATTTGATAGTTTTTCTAAATGACTTGAGAATAGGGACTTTGAGGTGGAATAGTCAACGAAGACACTGCTTTTCTCTTTCATTCTTTGAGAGGGTATGGCCTGATTTCATTGGACTGACTGACTCCATAGTTTGTAAAACTTTCTTCTTTTTCAAAGATAACAGAGAATTTATTTTTCCTTTGGTGAAGACCAATTAGCAAACCCAGGTGATATATGATCTCCTGATATGAGCTTTTTAAAACTCTTTTGAGGTTGGTTGTGGTGGTGCACATCTTTAGTCCCAGCAGTTGGGAGACAGACACAGGTGGATCACTTTGTATTCATGACCAGCCTGGTCTACATAGTAAATTCTAGAGATACATAGTGAGATCCCATCATATCTTAAAGGCAGCAGCAACAACAACAATAACAAAAAAACCATCACAAAGCCTCAAACCAAAAGCAGCCCCCCCCCATATAAAGGGGAGACATTTTCTTCAGCAGTATAGCCACTGCTGTGATGCCCACATTCCTGTAATTAACCTTAATGAAACTCACTCAGTCACAAAAAGAAAAGAGAAAGACACAAAAGTAGAGGGGATTGATGGGAGAGGAAGGGGGAAAAGAGAGCGCAAAGGGGCAAATATAATAGATATGCATTGTGTATATGTATGCAAATTTAATAACGAAACCCACTATTTCACATAACATATGTTATTAAAATTAGAACAGGAAAGCCCCTCTCATCATTTCTTTCAGTGGAGTTGAGTTCAGAGTCAATTTGAACTTCTCTGTTTTGATAGTCTTGATAGCTTCTTGCCTGTCTCCATTTGTCTGCTACCTATTTGGTTTGAGAGACATTATATCCTTTGGTTTTAGAAAATGTGCTTACCTTCTTGTCAATCATCTTTACATCATATATATTTTTTTCTTCTTTTTATGGCCATACATGGAATCAGGTGTTCTGCCGTTTGCTTTATTTTTTGTCTTCACCATCTCCAAAGCCTTGGAACTCTCTGATCACTGAATCTATTCAGAAGATAGGAAAGAAAGGAAGAATCATACTGGGAAGCTTTTACAAGCCCAGCTTACATGTTCACGACA
This sequence comes from Microtus oregoni, assembly GCF_018167655.1. NCBI lineage: Eukaryota > Metazoa > Chordata > Mammalia > Rodentia > Cricetidae > Microtus > Microtus oregoni. The sequence continues at coordinate 8,495,535 of NW_024543218.1, read as the reverse complement.
GCTTAATAGCCAAATGTGGCCATGCTCTGTCCTTTCAAAATGTAAGACAGGTTAGGAGAAGTGGTCCAGCTTGTGCCCAGCAGGCACTTAGTAAAAGAGGGCTCTGATGAGTATAGAGCAGTCTTTGCCACCGCTAGCCTTGATGGCTACATAGGACCCATCTCACATTTTCCCTGTTTGTAGAACATATCACTCTAACTCAACCCTAGGGCAGGCAGTCCATCAGCTTTGCTGTGCCTAGTTTCATTTTTGGGATTTCTGTTTTCTTTAGTAGGAATAGAAGTGTGTAGTTGTGGAGCACTGACTTAAAGCAGGAGGCAAAATAGTCTGCTCTCCACTGAAAGTGGGACAGGAATAGGGACGCACAAAGAAATTCTGCTTAGGGGAGACCCAGGGAGGAGATATGTAGCAGTATCAGACCCTGTGGATTCAGATCTTCTGTTAGGGAAGCATCATGGGGCTTTCCTAACCCAGAAGTGGAAGAGTGTTTTGTAGAGAGGGACTCCTTTGATAACTGTTCCTCATGGCTCTTGGGTTCCCTACTCCAAGACTGCTCTACTTCATTATACTTCATGTTTGCATCAACAGTAGACTTTGGGGAATGGATTTTCTTTGGCAATGTGTATGACTTTATCATCTCTTTCTTCCTAGAGTTGTATTGAGACTTGTCTAAATCAAACTTTAAAAACAACCTTGATGGAGGTGGGTCCAGGTTATACCATGAAAGACCTAAATAACAGTGCCCCCATACAGCAGGAAGCAGTTTGGAGAGAGATAACTACGTCCATGGTCCCAAATATTGTTTATAAATGTTCTTTTACATTTAAAGGGGGATATGATATGGATATGAATAATTTGCATTGGTATGGATTTTAATTTGTTATATGTATATGTATTTCTAATCTTGATTAAGCTATTGTGATTGTGTAGCTCATTTAAAAATGTAATGTATAATTAGGAAATATAGGTTGTTAATGAATAATCATCAATAACAGTCAAGCTTGCAGTCATGTTAGTTAGATTTTTCTAGATATATAGAGATATATTTCAGTTAAATAGGCATTCTTCATATCTTTCAAAGACTGCAGACTATGGCATTTTAAATGTTTTAATGACTTAGGGTTTTTCATGACAATGAGACACGTCTGCTCCTGGTAGCACCATCTACTTCAATAGGAAGATGGGCATTGAAGAGGCTCCTTATGGAGTTTGATAGCCATTTGGGCAAGAAACTGCTCTTGCCTGGACTGTTGCATAAACTGGACACAGAGAACCCACAGAGAGAGGACTGCTGAATTTGCCTAAAGGTGAGATGGTCTTTTGGGGTTCCTGATTCATGAAAGAGTCTGCAAGACATTCTACAGGACACAGCAGAAAGTTACTGAACTGTCTTTGAAATTCCCTGCTTCATGGAAAAGTCTGCTGGAAACTATGGGCCTGTAGGCTGAAGATAGATGCCCTGACAGTACAAAAGAACTTTGGATAACTGTCCAGGCAGAGAGATGTCTCTGTGATTTCTAGAGCTTTGTAAGTTGCTTACTTCTCAATTACTTAGGTAATGTTATATACTTCTGGAGTCTTTGATGGAGTTGAAGAATGAATAGATAGTTATAGTTTTCTTTAGTTATGATAAAGATAAAATAGATATAAATATTGTAGCTGTAATTCTTGCTTGATAACTGTTTTGTTATATGTAATTTTGCTATGTTAAAATGAAAGCCTTCTTTTTTGTTTAAGTAGAAAAAGGGGAAATGATGGAGGTGGGTCATTTGTCTATCTGTTGCTTTCATTGGTTAATTAATAAAGAAACTGCTTGGCCTTTGATAGGACAGAAAATTAGGTAGGCGGAGTAGACAGAACAGGATGCTGGGAAGAAGGCAGTGAGAGCAGACGCCGTGCCTCTCTTCTCCAAGATGGACGCAGGTTAGGATCCTTCCTGGGGGGCCACCACCTCGTGGTGCTACACAGATTGTTTAAGGTGGGTTAATCAAGATGTGAGAGTTGGCCAGTGAGAGGCTAGAGCTAATGGGCCAAGCAGTGTTTAAAAGAATACAGTTTTCGTGTAATTATTTCAGGTGTAAAGCTAGCCGGGTAGAAGGACGCATCCCCGCTGCTCCTCACTACACAACCTTATGTTTTTGTCAATATCTACTTTGGTATTTTTCACTGATTTGCTTTCAGTAAGTTTATATTCTGGTTGTCATCCACATAGTTGTTTCCCCTTTAGGCAAAATTCCTCACGTTTCCTTATTTATCTCTTCACTTTCATACCCCTAAACTTCAGTGGCTTAGATGGAAGAGTGAAACCCTTACTTCGATATATTTCTATCTTTGGATATAATGGTCAAATACATTTTTAATAATTTGTAAGATAGATGTGGTCTAATGAAAAGGTTAGCTCTCTGCCTTGTGATTCAGAGGGATTTCCAATTCAGCGCTTTAAGGAGCAACCATGTAGAGACAGCACATCTCGTGATTAAAAGAAAGTTGATAAAGTTTTGAAATGATCATAATCAGTGAAAGAGAGAGCATAGAGATGGCCTGGGTTTCACATATAATATAGACAAGTGTAGATTCATAGTCAAGAAGCAAAGTAGAGACAAGACAAAGTGCTTGGAAATTCCTAAGAGGAAGCAGAAGGGTGGTAAAAGACAGTCTGGCCACCTGGCTTCATAGTATGCTCTCTGCACACAGTCCAGAGTGATCAGACACAGAAGTGGAAAGAGGACCAGGAAGCCAAGATGATGATTCTCTCGATTCTTGCAGGAACCATGAGGTGAAGACCCAATGGGGATGGATACTGATGTCCATGCCAAAGCTGAGTTGAGGAGAGGATTAAGTTTGGCTAAGGAAAGTGTCATCGCCAGTTGTTAAATGATTAAATAAGAAGGTATGTGCTTCCTGCACTTAGGATTAGATTCATAAAAGATTTTAATAAATTAGTAGTAGGACCCTTACTAGTGTTCTAGAGGTCACTGATAATTATGATGAACACTACTGTATCGGTCAGTGATGTGGGAGTGTCTTTATTTATCTGTAGCTTTCATTGGTTAATTAATAAAGAAACTGCCTTGGCCCATTTGATAGGCCAGCCCTTAGGTAGGTGGAGTAGACAGAACAGAATGCTGGGAGGAAGAACGCAGTGAGCAGATTCCATGCATCTCCTCTCCAGTCAGTCACCATGATTCTCCCACCAGACACAGACGCAGGTTGATCTTTCCTGGTAAGCCACACCTCGTGGTGCTACACAGATTATTAAATATGGGTTAAAGCAAGATGTGAGAATTAGCCAATAAGAGGCTAGAACTAATGGGCCAGGCAGTGATTAAAAGAATGCAGTTTCCGTATAATTATTTTGGGTGTAAAGCTAGATGGTGTGGGAGCTGGGTGGTGGGAAGCGGCCCGCAGTTCCACACTACAGGTCGGGGTTCTCAAGAGTAGAAGAGCTTCTAGATTGACTCTCTCTATATACAAAGGGGATCTATTAGAATGACTTATAGGATGTCATCCAGCTAATCCAACAATGGCTGGTTATGAAAGGAAGTCCAAGAATCAGTCCACAAGGCTGGATGTCTGAGCTGGCCTTCAGTATAGGTTGGAATAAAAAAAAAAAGCCAAAAAAACACCAGGCTTCCAATGATGAAATGACCTTGCTACTAAGGTGAGGGCAAGCAGGCAAAGAGCAAAAGCTTCTTTCTTCCATGTCCTCATATAGGCTTCCAGGAGAAGCTGTGGACCAGATGAAAGGTGTGTCTTCCTGCCTTAAGATGTGGATTAGAAGTGAATCTTCCTAATTCAAATTAAACAAAAATCCCTTACAACTGTGCTTTCCAGTTTTGGATTTTAGTTAATTCTAGATGTAGTCAAGTTGACAACCAAAAAGAGCAGGCCCAACTTGCAAAGATAGGAAGAGATTTGCTTGTCATGGTAATGTGACTGACCATCCAGATGCAGAGAAGTAATCCAGCTACAGGGCAATCAACATGAGACCATATTCCTATTCTAATACAGGAAGATCAGCTGGCAGACATGGGTTTTAAGTGCTGTGGACTTAAATTTCTGTGCAATCAACAGAATTTCCTTTTGTCCCTGGGCACAAGTTAGGAAAATTTCCTGGCTTCTGTATACTGCTGCCATTTTGGGTGCACTTTTAACTTGGACTAGTGTAACGCTTTACTTTGATAAACTGAAAAGAGTCAGGCTTGCCCTTTAACTAAAAATCACATTTATTTATCTATACTGCGTGTATGCCATTCGTGCATGAGGAGGTGAGAGGACAACATGTGGGAACCAGAGAGCTAAGTGAGGTCAACAGGGATTGGAGGCCTCATTTAAACAGAAGTCACACAGTAGACACCAGACATTGTCCATCCTGAAAAAAAAAATAAGGATGTTTCAGCCAAGCCAGAAGTCAAGAAGGCTCTGTACTGCTAGTGGCTTCTCAGGTCTGTTCCTACACATTCCCTGCCAGTGAATGTCACTGTTTAACAACCCCCGTGAATCAGGAGAGCTGCAATGGCAACTCTGCTAGTAGAGGGTACCTCTGGCCAGAAAAAGAAGAAAAAGAACCCTTGGTGTCTAGCTTGAGCAGGCTAGCAGAACTTAGAAAAGGCCGCCTTCCCTCCTGTGAGGTGACAGGACTTCTGGCTTGCCACCAGTGTCATCTTTCTGACCAGGCATATCCTACTTAAGGGTTGTCCAAACAACCTAATGTGAGGTCAGTACAATATCAGCTACACTTGTGACAAGAGAACAGATACCAGAATGATGCTGGCTCTCAGGTAGCTGCGACGGGGCCTGGTTTACTAGCAGCAGTTACCCAATGCCACTGCCTTTTGCTTTTTTTCTCTCCTTCCAGTTTTAGTGTTATGTGTTTAAATCCTTATTTCAATAAAAGGTTTCAGAAATAAGCAAAAATAATAATTGTATTACCATTTAAAGTATTTTGATAATTTATTAAAATTTTATATTTTGATATTTTGTTTTCAAAAGAGGGAGTATAGTGTTCTATTAAAAAGTATAGGATGTGGAGCCTGATGGCCATGGTTCAGACACCATATCTGTTACTTATTTGCTGTTTTATCTGGGACCGGTGAACTAACTATACATGTCCCAATTTTTTTTATGTATGTATGTATGTATGTATGTATGTATGTATGTATGTATTTATTTATGCATCTTTCTATCTCTCTATCTCTCTCCTATATATTTATAATATAAAATGGAGCTAATGATATATGCTAGCAGAAATTGCTATCAGGATTACGTGAGCTCACATATATAAAGAGATTACCACAGTGCTTAGTAAATGTTAAATGCAGTAACCAATATGTGTGCTCAAATGAATTTCCCTGTCCCTGTAGAGAAAAAATACAAAGAATAGCATATGCACCAGTGTTCTTGACTCTTCATAAATCCTTTGTGAATCACGCCAATACAAAAGCGTAGAGAAGGAGGAACAAAGATCCCACACATTGGGAATTTTGATGTTCGTGTTATTCCCTAAGTGTAAAATACAAAATCAGGAGCAATAGGATAGTCAAATACAGATTAAGTCTTCTAGAACTGACACCTACTGAAATCGAAACAGGAAGAGGCCCGGTTTTCGGAGTGGCAAGAGAGGATCGGGGAGTCTGAGAGGACTGGGAACAAGGACTAGAAACATGGCCAACAGTGAGAGTACAGCCTTGCTCCTTGGGAAGCGAGGCAGGCTTTCTCATTGCTGGTATTTATGTGTGCAGAAAGCTATAGCATTTAATAAGCTCTCTGTGTGGACCCCCTCTTGCTGAAGTTTTAACTGCAGTTTATTGGGAAATATTTTTCCTATGAAATCAGACGGAAGACAATAAGGTAATAAATAAGAAATATAGGATTCTCTCTACGGCTCAATTTAAAAGAAAGCATTATCTGTAGATGAATCTCCCCAAGCTGTGCCCATGCAAGTGAACTAAGTGGAGAGGAAAGCCTCCTGGTGATACAGGCCAATAAAACCGCTGTTGATGCATTGGGGATTTAAATTATGTGCACTGACTTTTTACATTTATCCAAATGTATTGTTAGCGACACCGCACTCTAACTGGCTATCCTGAAGTATCCGAATTATATGCTAATAAGATACATACAACCCAGTTCTCAGAAATCATTAAAACACAAATAGATCATTCTTTAAGGTGCTTTATTTTCAGAGGGTGTAAAATACACTGTTTTGTCTTCTTACCTCAAGGAGTTTAGTACAAGGCTGGGCCGAGATGGAGGAGAGACTTCAGGAAGTGAACACACTTTTCTCTGTCTTAGAGTTGCTTCTGATAATTTCTAGATACTGGGTCATCATTCAAATGGGAAATATATTTGCCTGATTCTGTGTAAAACATTTTGTAGAATTTAGCGGAAGATTATGGGATTTCAGAAGAGCTGAAACCTAGTTTTGGAGGCCCATTATATGTAATGATGACAACAACAGTAGATGTAAGAGCCATATTATTTTATTTAGTACATCTAATCTAATTTAATTCTAAAAGGCAATAGAGAATTCAAACAAAGTCTCTAAAAGAGTCAAAACCACACATTATTTTTGTGTCCTGGATAATGAGATGATTAATTCTACCCAGGAGGACAAGGTAAGGTTTTAGCTAGGCCCTAAGGGTGAATAGGATATGTGGACTATCTAGAAAGGTTGTCTGTCAATGGCGTAGTGTGTTGGAGATACAACACACAAAGGTGGTAACTGGATGCCTGTGCAGTGTGGCAATCTTCAGGAAGACAGGTGCTTGAAGAGGAAGCCCCTCATTTGCAGGGACAGCAAATAAGCTGAGGTTGGCCCCTCCCAGTTGTCCTAGCTAGGAGGAGAGCTCAGCAGTGTGCAGAGGCTTTCTAAGAAAATAAGTAACTGCACAGCTGAAGGCATTTCGCAAACAGAGGTTGAAACAGTGGGGGCACTTCTTTCCTTCCTTTCCCCATCTCTGCTGCTGAAGACCAGGCCCAGTTCCTCCCACACTGAGGCAAGAGTTCTCCACCTATGTTAAATTTCCAGTTAACGCATTTCCTTAGCTCATCGCTTTTCAGGGCCGTTACATGCTCATGTTTAAAGTAATCTACCAATGTGAACTTTCAGCCACGTAACATAAAGTGTTTTGAAAACATTGCTTAGCTTGTCTTCAGTACTGATTTTAACACTAGACCCCTGTCATGGTAACTTGTATCTCCTAATCCTTTTCTTGGTCTTTTTCTTCTCTCTCTCTCTCTTTTTTTCCTGTTTCCTAAACTTTCATGTTTGTTAATTTTTCATTCTAAGAAGTTTGAAATTAAATTAAAAATTTAAAACTCACGTGTGACTTAGAAGTCTGTATTGGTTTAAAACGAATTATACTCTGCAAGACACTTATTATGGAAGAGTGGATGGACAATGATTAAGAACACTGATTTCACTTCAGAGGACCCAGGTTTGATTCAAATCAAACAAGTATTGGCTCAAAAATAGTTATCTCTCCAGTTCCAGGGGGCCTGACTCCATCTTTTGGACTCTGCATGCACATGATGTACGTGTAGGCAAAACACCCGCCATATAAAATAAAAACAAAGGAAAAATATCTAAAAAGAAACTGACTATGAGGGCACTGATGATAGTATTTGCTCCTGTTGAAACTCTGTTATCTCAGTTCTTGCATGCTTTCTAATAGTAGAACATAGTTACGTCTAATAGTTGTTGACAGAGATTTCTGTCCCACCGGGTTCCGCAGTTGTTCAGACCCAAAGAAACACACAGAGAACTACATTAATTATAAACTGATTCGCCTAGTAGCTCAGGCTTCTTATTAACTCTTTCTTACATCTTACATTAACCAAGAAATCATGTCTGTGTTAACCATGTGGCTTGGTACCTTACATCAGGGAGGCATTCTCATCTTGCTTCCTCTCTGCCTGGGTGACAACTGCAGACTGAGCCTTTCTTCTTCCCAGAATTTTCCTGTTCTTGGTTCCCTGCCTTTACTTACTGTCTGGTCTCCCCACCTTTAATTCCTGCCTGGTCACCCTGCCTATACTTCCTGCCTGGTTACTGGCCAATCAGCATTTTATTAAAAGACCACTGTCCCACAGCAAATAGTATCTTTTAAAAAATACTTTATTTTTCCCTTATTTTAATATATGTATGAGTGTTTTACCTGCATGTATGTCTGTGTACCATGCATAGCGCTCAGAGGCCAGAAGAAGGCATCAGATCTTCAGGAACTGAAATTATACATGGTTGTAACCACCAAGTGGGTGGAAACCAAACTCAGCTCCTTTGGAAGAGTAGTGGGTGCTCTTAACTATTGAGCCATCTCTTCAGTTCCTAGTTTTATTCTTAAGTGTAAAGTGTGTGTGTGTGTGTGTGTGTGTGTGTGTGTGTAGGTACTTGTAGAAAAGGGAATTGGACTCCCAGAAATTGAAGTTACAGGTAAGGCATCTGACATGGGTGTTGGGAACCAAACTCAGGTCCGTGCAAGAACAATATGCACTCTTAACACCGAGCAATCTCTATAGTCCCGCATCTAATATTCTTGATGTAAAAACAGTCTTTCTGATTGCAGAATATCTTTCTGTTTTTTATTTCTGTTATTTAAGAATCCAGCTTCTGAATTTGTTCAAAGTCTACCAGTAGACCAGCTGAATCACTACAGATCAGTGGATAATGCATCTGACCTTCTCCCCTAAATTTTTGGTCGCTATATGCATCTGTCAGAAATTAAGAATTTGTATTTGGGTTGTTAAGATGGCTCAGTGGTTAAGAGCATCTGTTACTTTTTCTAGAGGACCCAGACTCAGTTCCCAGAACCCAAATGGCAGCTCACAACTGTCTACAATTCCAGTTTCAGGTATCTGGTGCCTTTTTCTGTCCTTCTTGGATACTGGTCAAGTGTATACACCTATATACATGTAAGAAAAACACTCAAACACATAAAATAAAATAAATTATTAACAAAAAAGAACTTTTCTCACTGTCATTCAACCTATAAAATAGGTAGATCTGGCATTAGAATCTAGAGATATCTGATTTCAAAGTAATTACATTTTATAATCTGCTGTTATAAAAATTAGAATTAAAAAAACATCAAGGGGATACTGCCTGTAATGGCTATTTCTGGTTGTCAACTTGATTACAGTTGGAATTAACTAAAATCCAAAAATGGAGGTCACACCTGTGAGGGATTTTTGCTTAATTCGAAGTAGGAAGAGCCACTTTTAAAACTCTTTTTATTGTCTGTGGATTTCACATCATGCATCCCAATCCCAATCATCTACTTACCCATTCACATCTACCCTCTGGTCCCGCAACGTTCCCACCAAACAAAATAAAATTAAATTTAAAAGAGAGGAAAGAAAATAAAAGAAAAAGACCTCATCATGGAAGCCACAGTAAGACATCACATGGTATACCCTTTAGCCCATACACATTTGCTTGTAAGTGTTCACTCAATGAATCATTGGTATGGTTTGAGGCCTCTGGCTTCTGCCGGGTCCTCCCTGGGATTCCTTGTGGACATCACGTTGTTGCCCCGTGTCATGGAGATTTTGCAGCTTTGGATGCTCCAGGAGCTCGTAGATGGGGTGGATGTTAGGGTAGGCCAACTCAGAGCTCTGCTTCTGGGACTGGGTAGTAGCTGGGTTGATCAGTTTTCCAGTCTCCCTTTGTAGGAGGAGAGGTCCTGGCTGCCCAGAACCAAAATAACCATACAGAAATTGTATTATTTAAAACACTGCTTGGCCCATTAGCTCTCACTTCTTATTGGCTAACTCTTAAATCTTAATTTAACCCATTTCTTGTATTCTGTATATCGCCATGTGATAGTGGCTTACTGGCTAAAGTTTTGGCATGTCTGTCTCCTGCGGTTCCATGGCATCTATCTCTGACTCTGCCCTTCTTCCTCCCTGCATTCAATCCAGTCCTCCCTGCCTACCTAAGTTCTGCCCTATCAACAGGCTAAGGCAGTTTCTTTATTCACTAATGGTAATCACAGCACACAGAGGGGAGGGTATTCCCACATCACCCCTTTATTTTCATCATCAGGTCCAGCTCTTAGCACCTCCCAGACTATCTCATCCTATGTAGCAAGCAGCAAGGGGGTAGGGGTGGTTATCCTGCTTTCATGCCCTTGGGCCAGCTCATTTGTACCTATACTATCAGTGCCAGCTCTGCCGTGTTGTCCAGGTGAGGTACAAGGAACCCTTTCCTGAGTGCTGCAGCTAGTGAGGGGCAGGACCAGTTCTCCTACTTTCATGCCTCAGAGGTCAGCTATAAGTTCTGTTATGCTAGAGAACTCCGACTAATACATTGGCATTTTTTGTGTAACTTACACAACTCAAGAAATATATGTCCGGCTATGATCCAGCGTTTTGATATACAATTTCTTTGTAAGAATGGCTATCACCTTACAGAGAAGAAACTTATCTTCCCTGTAAGTTCTGGGAACCTCGTAGAAGAGGGGGAGGAAAGATCAAAAGGGACGGAGTGGATGGAGGACACGGAGAGATCATGGTTCACTAAATCAACCAAGCAGGGTTCATGAGACGGAAGTAGCAGGTATGGGGTCTACATGGGTCTACACCAGGTCCTCTGCGTATAGGCTATGGTTTTTAGCTTGGTGTTTTTGTGGGACTTCAGCAGTGAAAGCTGGTGAATCTCTTATTCTGCTGCCTGCACTTGGGACTCTTTTCCTCTTATTAGGTTGCCTTGTCAAGCTCCAATATAAGGGCTTTTGCCTTGCCTTATTCTATCTTGTTTTGCTCTGTTTTCTGTCGTGTTTTTGAGACCTGCACTTTTCTGAACAGGAAATGGAAGGAGAGTTACAGTTTTTCTTGTTTAACTGACACAGAAAGCGAATTATGATAGAAAGTATATTTGGACTCACTAAGATAGGATAAATATGGAATATTTCTCTGAATTTGTCAAATACAAATGGACAAGACATCTTTGATGTATTTATTGCCTGTATATATTGTACATAGTTATTGTACTTATTGTATATAGCTTTTCTTATATTAGCTATAGCCTTCTTTTTTTACTTTAGACAAAAAGGGGAAATGTAGTGGCATTTTAATTGTATTCTAATAAATAAAACTTGCCTGAGGATCAGGAAAGTAAAACAGCCCCACTGGTCAGTCTTACAGCCAGGCAGTGTATAACATAACACCTTTAATCCCAGTAGCCATACTAGCTGCCCTGGAAAATGGGCAGTGCATGCCTTTAATCCCAAGTCTAGAAAGGAGACAACTCTCAAACACAGTCTCATTCTGAGATTCCTGGGGGCAGAATCGCCATTTTGGACTGAGGTCGAGGTAAGAGCTAGTGGCTGGCTATTTTGCTTTTCTGATCTTCAGGTTGAACCCCAGTTTCTGTCTCTGAGTTTTTATTAATCATGCTACATTCCCAGTTGGTGGTGCTGTTTATATTGGTCATGGGGCGTTTAGGAAGTACTCTATTTCTGGACGAAGCATACTCCTGGATAGAGAGTGTATTTTTTAGGGTTTCTAGCCTTGCTTCTACTTCCTGACATGTGAATAAAAATGTGGAGAGCCCTGCTCTGCCGCTATGCCATGTGGCTTAGGTATTTTTCTATTGGTGTGAAGACAACACAACCAAAGCATTGTTTGTTCAGGTCTCACAGTTTCAGCGGGTGAGTCCATGACCATTATGGCAAAGGTCTTGGCATCAGGCAGACATGACTTTGGAGCAGTAGTTGAGAGCTTATATCCACATCCAAGCAGGAGGCAGGGAGAACTAACTAGGAATGGTGTGGGCTATTTAAACCTCAAAGTCCAAGTCAGTGACACTCCTCCAAAACAGTTCCACCAATTAGAGACCAAACATTTAGACATAAGAGGCCATGAGGGCATTGTTGTAGGAGGCTGCTCATGTGCTCCCGGCTGCTTAGACTTGAAATAATCACTCAGAAACTATATTATTTGCAATATTGTTTGGCCAATAGCTTAAATGTCATTTTAGCTAGCTCATATCTTAAATTAACCCATTTCTATTAATCTGTGTATCACAGTGTGGCTGTGGCTTACCAGCAATTTTCCATTTGGCATCTGCAGGGCTACATGGTGTCTCACTACTCCGCCTTCTTTCTCCCAGCATTCAGTTTAGTTTTCCCTGCCTAGCTCTACCCTACCCTATCACAGGCCAAGACTGCTTCTTTATTCATTAACCAATAAAAGCAACACATATACAGAAGGATCTCCCACACCAGGGCATTCTCATTCAAACCATCATATCGTACATTCCTCTCCTTTATGGACTCTACTTCTTTGGAACCATAAGTCAAAATAAACTTTTTTCCTTAAATTAATTTTGGTCATATTTTATCCCAACAATAGAAAAGTATCTAATACCACAAGCTCCTTGTATTGTATAAAGCATGGTGAAAAATGGCTTCCAGTCTTTCTCTGCCAACTGGCTCTTTTCATATATCAAATTTAATCTTTCAGTCCCTAGTCCCTGTTTCTCCTCCACAACATCACTTAGTATATGAGCAATAGAAACAAAAACATCTTGGAAGCTCTCTTCAGATAAGGAAATCTTCACACTGGCATTCTTGTTAGAAAAGGCTTAGGAAAGGAAAGTATGCAGTAATTGTGGCTAAAGACTGGTGGCCTTGAAATGTATAGAATGCAATTTTTTTTTTTCAGAATTGAACATTTTAGGAATTTAATGAAATATAAAACAGCAATAATAAAACTAAAAATGTATAACTTTCATTTGTGAAGGGAAAAGAACCCAGTAATTATAACATAATATAATACTGAGGAGCCATCTTTAGAGGGAGCACTGGGAAGCAAACAGTCTTAATCACAAGCTCGAAGGGGACTCGTGACTGTTCAGTGCACACTCCTCAGGCTATTCTCAGACTGAAGGCGTGAATAAGGAACAGGCTGATGTGTGGAATTGATTTTTTAAAAATGTGAAAATGCTTGAGGTTGACATTTGTTGAAACCCATTCCACTAAATGATATAATTTTTAATAACTACATAAGAAACCAAAATGTCAAAAGACGGATCAGTCCTCTCTCTAGGATCTTTAGGAGCCTGCTCTCCTCACCCCTACTGTGGCTCTTTCGCTTGGAAATTATTGGCAACAAAAGGACAAGTCTCATTTTTGCAGCCGTAAGGAGATAAGAGAGATGGTATTTGAATTGTAAAAGCCCTTCATAAAAATGCTTACTTTCAAATGAAGATGGTGCTTTAGTCTGAAGACCAATTCTTTTGCACTTTTACTATCTAATATACTGGAGAGTTTCAGTTGATAATCTTCATAAGTCTAATTATTAAATATGAAACGAACCCCCTGGTTCTCCATTAGGATGCTTAACTTCAATTTTCATAGCATAATGCAGTAGAAAGGGCAAGGGTTCCATTCTTAAAACTCAAGCAGGAAACGTCATTTGTCTTCTAGGCAAGAGTGACTTTAACAATAGATTAAGTTTCACAGATATTTAAGAAAATGGGTTTCAGCAGGCAGTAAAGGGCCTAAGGCTTTCTGCAAAGACTTTCCAAGACTTAAACGTTTCCACCCTGACTCTGTACTTGATTTTCTTGACTTCTTCCCTGCCTGTGAGGGGACACTGTGCTGTGGGCAGCAGGAGTGATAAAACTTGCCTTTCCCTGGGGAGGGGGGTCTTCTAAGAGTTGATCCTACTTCAGAATCACTTAGTTCTCACCACTACAATGGTGCAATTAAAACATGCATTAAATAAAACAAAAAAGTCTTTGTGACGTAAAAACAGCAGAGATCTATGTCGGGCAGTAGTTCTCAAACGTAAGTAAGTATTAGGACTGCTTTTAGGAAGTTTTAGTACATCAGAAACTCCAGCCCCAGAATTATTTCTAATTCTGTTGAAATGAACTAGACAACTTGCATTTTCCAAAAAGTCCTTTGAGAAGCACTTGAGAATTCCGGCAAGTGGGCGCAGACTCACCTATATGCCTCAAATGAGTTTCAAATAAGTTAAGACATGGACTTGATTTGCCTCTACCCATTGGTGTATGTGGTGGGCCTTGGAGAGGCCTGTTATCTATAGCGGGGAACAGCCTAGCCTGCTCATTCTAGTGTGACATAGAACCATTATGATTCTGTAGCAACAAGTTTTATCCTCTCTGCTGCCCCATGGCACAGTGCCTCCCACAGGCAGGGGAGTTTCATCTCTGCTGCATCACAGCACAGGGTTCTCTTACAGGCAGGGGAGTAACATTTCTGCTGCCCCATGGCACAGTGCCCCTCATAAGCAGGGGAGTTGCTGTTTGCAGGAAAGAGATTAGGAAAATCACATACAGAGCCAGAGTGGAAAATGGTTAATTCTTGGAAAACCTTTGCAAAGAGTCTTTGGCTCTTTACTACCTCCCAAAAACCCATCTCTCTCTCTCTCTCTCTCTCTCTCTCTCTCTCTCTCTCTCTCTCTCACACACACACACACACATGCCACACATACACATATACTCAGTTGTATAGAGCCTTAAGATTTTAGCAATTTAATTATTTCATGGGAAAACTTAGTAGGTATACCTTATCTTGGTAATAGATTATTTAAAATATTGTAAATTTTCCTTGAATCATTATCAAAACAGTTCCTTTCATGAGATGAGAGAATGATAATATAAACATATACTGGATAGATGCTGGGAAACCACCAATATGACAGTGAGTGATCCTACAAGATTATTTTATTCAAAATACTTTATTTTGATTTTTTATCATGTGCACATGAATGTAGTACCTATGGAGGCCCACACTAAGCATTGGGGACAGCTATGAGCCAACTGATGTGGGAGCTGAGAACTGAACTCAGGTTCCCTGGAAGGGCAGCAAGCACTCTTCATTGCTATGCATTCTTATCACAATCTTGATTCCATAAAAGTATAGTTTGTGTTGTCTAGATGTTGCTCATCACAGTTTAAGGCATTATCCACACACATTTTGTCAGTCATGCAGATATAAACAGTTCACTGCATGGACAATCATATAAAAGTGTACCACATAAGATTACATATAGTACACAAGACTGAAGAGATGGTTCAGTGGCTAAGAACGCTTATTGCTCTCACAGAGGACTGATTCGTAGCACCTATGTCTAGACGCTTGCAACCATCTGCAATTCCCACCCCATCTAGGATGCCCCAGATGCCTGTACTCATGTCTAAATTATTCCCTTCCATATACATATAATTAAGAAAAAGATTATGTATGGTACACACCTTGATAATAAGAAATGATAATGCTACTGGCTTACATATTTACTATTTTTAATTGCTATTTTATGGTCTACTCTTTGTATATACACAAAAAGTTTACTTTAGAAGCTGGGTATAGGGAGCTGGAGAGGTGGCTCAGAAGTTAAGAGCACTAGTTGCTCTTCCAGAGGTCCTGAGTTCAATTCCCAATAACCACATACTGGCTCACAATCATCTTTAATGATATCTTGTCCCTCTTCTGGCATACAGGCATACATGTAGGTAGCATACTGTATATATAAAAGATAAATAAATCTGAAGGGAGAAGAAAAGAAAAAGAAGAAGAAGAAGAAGAAGAAGAAGAAGAAGAAGAGGAGGAGGAGGAGGAGGAAGAGGAGGAGGAGGAGGAGGAAGAGGAAGAGGAGGAGGAGGAGAAGATGAAGAATAAGAATAAGAAAAAGAGAAAGAGGAGGAGGAAGAGGAAGAGGAGGAGAAAAAGGAGAAGGAGGAAGATGAAGAAGAAGAAGAAAAAGAAGAAGAAGATGAAGAAGAAGAAAAAGAAGAAGATGAAGAAGAAGAAAAAGAAGAAGAAGAAAAAGCAGCAGTACAGCTGGGTATTTGGGTATATTGGCACATTTTTGTCATCCCAGCACTTGGGAGGTTGATGTAGAAAGAGAGCTGTAACTATGAGTACAGCCTGCACTATACAGTAAAGCCAAGGCTAGTCTAGGCTACATGAATAGTATAATTTACCAAAAAAACAAAAAAAAATATAGATCAAGAAGAAAAAAGAGAAAGTTTGCTGTAAAACAGTATGCTGGATTCTGCCAGCAGCAACCTTCACATGTGAGTTTGTGATACTTACAAAGAAACTGGCCACTGATAAACTTTCTAGAATGTATCCTTGTTCTTAAATGGCTGACTATAGCTGATGACCATCTCTTTGTGGAAGGCACATGTTAGATGTTTAGTCTGTTATTGTGTTTATTTCTTGTCACAACCTAATGCAGTAGAGTTTTTTCTACTTATTTCACCCAACTGGGGCTTAGAGTCCACAAGTCATTGCTCAAACTCATGCCACACAGTTGGTAAGTGGAACCAGAGTCAAATTGAGTCATCTTCGACTTAAAGTTCCAAATTGAATCACATATTAGAGGTGAAGTAGATTGAGGGACCCCCTTTGCTTGTATCATGTGACACTCAACTGCCTTCAGAAAAAAAGTTGGGTCAAATTGACCTTGTCACTAAATCCTTAATGAAGAAGCAACTAAAAAAATTTTTATTTTGTTGGCTTACCCATTTCAGAAACTTTAACTTTGCAGGTGATTATTTAGCTAGAATATTTGAATGTGTTTACCAAGCCTCTTCTCAAATCTGTATATGATTTCCTTTGATCCTTTGTCACAACTGATGCTAACAGTATTTTATAATATTTTGCTATATCATGTAACCATAATACAATGATAAACTGGTTAATTAAATGATAATTAGAAGGCTTTGTCTATAGACAGTTTCAATGTGGTGATTAGGTTTTATTTTTAATTTTATAGGACTAATAAATGACTAGGAAATTAATGAGACACATCTTGAAGTGTGTCAATGAGGGCATTGGCAAAGAGGATTAACTGAGGAAAAAGATCTTTCTTTTTTTTTTTGTTTTTTTGAGACAGGGTTTCTCTGTAGCTTTGGAACTGTCCTGGTACTAGCTCTTGTAGACAAAGATCTTTCTTAAATATGGGCAGCATATCCTGTGAGCTCAGATCTGGATTAAATGAAATGGGAAAAAGAAAACTCCAGCTGAGCACCAGCAGCAATGCTCTCTGTTTCTTGATGCACTGCGATGTGAACAAACAGCTTCACATTCCCATTACCTCCTCTTCTGCTGGGCTTGACTATACTTTCTTAAGTTATAAGACCAAGTAAATTGCCCTCCTTTAAGTTACGTCCTGTCTGATATTTGGTTATAGCAATGACAAAAGTCAAATGTCAAATGTTTCAATTTTGGCAAACAAGGCCACCTTAAAAGGGATTGTAAACAGATCATTCCTAGAAACAATGTTTTTCTAAGCATAATCCAAACAGAATGTCTCTCCCTTCTGGATTATACAGAAGTGTGGTAAAGGCAGACATGGGACTAATGATGTAGATCAGCAAAAGACAATCAAGGTAACCTTGATTGTCATCAAGAAACTCCTTGCAGGGCCTTTCGCAGGCCCTTGTGCCATATTTGATTCAGTTATTTCCTGTCATTGTGGAGGAAGCTCCTTCCCAGAGTAATGAAAGAACCTAATGCCTATAGTAAGAAATCATACTGCTCTGAATGTTAGAACAGCTATAGAAGAGAGAACAAAAAAATCAGGAAAAACCATGAAGTGAGTATTCTGGCAAGTTTCTATAAATGAACAAAGACCAAAATTAAAAATACAAATAAATGATGTTGTCATTGAAGGTCTAGTAGACACAGGTAAGCATGTAACATTAATTTCATCAGAATTTTGACATCCAGATTGACCTCGTCAGAAGGTAAATGTTAAACTTTTTAGGGATTAGACCTTTATCTCAAATAAAACAGATCTTGAGATGGATTGAATGTATAGGGCCTGAAGGACAGAGAAGAAAATTAAAGCCATATGTGGCTAACACAGCAATGAATTTGTGAGGATGTGATTTGCTATAGCAATGGAATACTCAGATTAATATTCCTCCAGTCTTAGAAACAACCATAAATTACCATATGTTTCTGGGGAAAAATATTAGAAGGTATAAAGAACAGTTACTGACCTACAAGTGTAGGGTAAACAGTTGCTGATCTTTCAAAGTTACAAACAGCCCTACCTTTAAAATGGTTGACAGACAAACCTGTATGGGTTGTGTAATGGCCTTTAACAACAGAGAACGTGCAGGCCTTAAAACAGCTAGTATAGGAGCAATTGAAGAATCATCCACCCCTTGAAATTCTTTTATTCTTGTTATTAAAAAGAAATCTGGACGACAGAGAATAGTAATAGATCTAAGAGCTGTTACTAAGGTGGTTCAGCCAATGAGATATCTATAGTCTGGAATTCCTTTGCTCTCTCTATTACCAAAATGATGGCCTCTTATAGTTATTGATTCAAATGACGGTTACTTCACTATACCTGTGCAAGAAAAAGACAGAAAAAATTTGCTTCCACAGTGCCTACTTATAATATTTTTTAACACTTTAAGAGATATTAAGGAAAGATTCTACCACATGGAATGTTAAACAATCCACCCTGTGGTAATATTTTGTATGTCAGCCATTGGAAATGATAGGTAAGAGATTTTCTCAATCTATAGTTTACCATTACATGGATGACATCTTATTAGCTGATTCAAAGGTAAATCCTTTAGAAAGAATGATTGAAGAAGTAAAGAAAAATTTCCCTGTTGGGGATTACAAATTGCTCTTGAAAAAAATAAAAAGAGGAGATTGTATTAATTATGTAGGCTATAAAATAGGTTTGCAAAACTTTAGACTTGAAAAGGTGCAAATTAGGAGGGACCAATTGCAGACTCTTAATGACTTTCAAAAGTTGCTAGGAGACATTTTCTATCTTAGAGCCAATTATTGGGGAAATACCTGATGAATGAGTAATTTGTTCAAAACCTTAGAAAGTAACAAGGGCTTAAAAAATTCCAGGAAATTATCAGCTGAAGCTGAGAGAGAATTGGCTTCGGTGCAAGAGAAATTACAGAATGCACACGTGGATTGTGTGGATCCAAAGCTTAACTGCAGTCTGGCCATATCGTCCTCCAAGCATTCCCTTGCAGGAATTTTAATGCAGAGGGAAGATATTATCTCAGAATGGATCATTTAACCACATTAACAGAGTAAAAAATGAAAATCTTATGTGGAAAAGGGTTTCTGAGTTGATTCTAAGAGGAAAATTGAGACTTCACTAATGAACAGGAATAGACCCAGTAGAAACTGTAGTACCTTTACTATAATGAAGAAATTGACAAGTTATGGACAGAAAGTGAACCTTGGAAGAGAGCTTGCAGTAATTTTTTTGCATAGATCAACACAAATATACCAAAAGCAAGAGATTTAAACTTATAAAGAGAACTAGCTGGATGCTTTCTCACATTGTATGTGAAACACCAATATCTGAAGCCTCTACATTCTATACTGATACAAATAAATCAAGGAAGGCAGGTTACAAATCAGGTTACAAATCAGAACATTTAAGTAAAGTGGATCTAAGCCCTTATGATTCTTTCCAAAAGTGAGAATTATATGCTATTCTCATTATATTAATGGATTTTATGGAAGCTCTCAATGTAGTTACTTGTTCACAATATGCAGAAAGGGTTGTTTTGTATATCAAAACTGCTGAATTTATACCAGATGATACAAAATTGACTACTATTTATTCAGTTACAAGAAATAAGCAAGAATAGGAATCATCATATATCTATATCCATATCTATATCTATATCTGTATTTATATCTATCACATCTGATCACATATGGATCTGCCACACTCTAGCATAAGTTAATGAAGGAATTGTTGAGTTATTGATTGAAAATGTGATAGTGGCCTCAGAGTTTCATTAAGAACATCATGACAATAGCAAAGGTTTGAAAAAAATGACTTTTCCATCACGTGACAGCAAGACAAGGCAGTTATAAGGAAATGTCCCACTTGTTCTTTCTATAACCAGACATCACTACCTGAAGGAAGTAACTCAAAAGGTACTCAAAGGGATGAAATCTTGTAGTTGGATGTGTTCCATTTTAGAGAATTTGGAAATTAAAATAGGAACACCATACCATTAATCCCTATTCAGGATTTCAATGGGCAACTGCTTTGAGATCGGAAAAGGTTGATTTTGTAATCACACATTTGCTAGAAGTTATGACCATCATGTGTATATCTGTGCAAATTAAGACAGACAATGCTCCAGCATATGTCTCTCATAAAATGAAACAGTTTTTTGCTTTTTACTATATAAAGCATACTACAGGTGTGCCACACAATCCTACAGGGCAAGCAATTATTGAGAGATCAAATTGAACTCTAAAGGCTATGTTTAAAAAGAGAATGGGTTAATAAAGACCCCCTGAAA
Organism: Microtus oregoni; assembly: GCF_018167655.1. NCBI lineage: Eukaryota > Metazoa > Chordata > Mammalia > Rodentia > Cricetidae > Microtus > Microtus oregoni. The sequence continues at coordinate 8,475,242 of NW_024543218.1, read as the reverse complement.
CAGACTGTATAGTGCTTTATTAATTTTGAATTTTCTAAATGCTAGTGAGGATAGAACAACAGCTGCAGAGAGACATTGGATAATAGAAAAAAAACTATGGAATTAAATCAGCTGGTATACTTTGAAGATGTGTTAACCCCAGAATGGAAACCAGGACATGTGTTACGTTGAGGAAGGGGTTTTGCTTTTGTTTCCACAGGAGAAGAAAAGCTACTGACACCATCAAAATTGATAGATTCAATTTGAACAAGAGAGACCCTTAATTAGAAGCAACATGATCATTTAATCTAAATTAACATATAAAACTAACAAATGCTTTTCATGTGATCAGATATAACCTCCAAAAAGAGAACATCCCTAAAATTAGCATTGGGGAAGGGTTTTGCCTTTGTCTTTTCAGGAGAATAAAAGTATCCAGATAAGGAATCTGAAGCTCATTGGATGGATGAATCATCCGGAAAAATATGACTCAAGAGAAAGAGTAAATTGGTCTACTGGATTTCCAACAGGATAAAATTTCACAAATAATCCCCGATATTTGTTTCAGCTGTTCTCTACAGACATAATGCAAATGGTCCTTTTGTAGTCCCCGTCCAATTAAAAATTAAAGCTGGCTTTGGAATTGAAATGTGGCTCTCTACTTTTTAAAACCAAGCAAGCTTGTTAAAGTAAAATCCAAATCTCTGTCTCATGTAAGAAGAGCCACTTGATATAGGACAGAAGAAAAATTAAAATTAAGGGACTATTTTATTGCCACTGAGCTCATAATCCTTTGGTTTTATTTTGATTCTTTAGGGCTTTTATTAAGATATAAATATTATCTTAAAATTTATAATATATATATATTTAACTTTTTGTCATGATATTAATGGTCATATAGGTAACTGTAGAAAAACACTTCATCTACCTACCTGTACATGATTTTGGGTTTGAGGCTTTATCAGTTTCCTGCAGTAAACCATGGTTACACCTAACAGTGACCTATGAAGTCTCTAAAAGGAGGATGGGCCACTGGGACTATGGTAACACCACTAAGCTGAAAAACACCATCTAAGGATCAGCTTTGTACTACATACTGCTTAAGAATAATTTCAAGGTGGCTAGCTGAGATGGTCCAGCCTCAAAGACTACTCTAGCGAGGATATGAGACAAGTCCTGCACTTTCTCATTACATGGAGACTGTCCCAGGACTTGAAAATTAACCCCAATTTTTCTCTTCAGGATCCCCTAAAGATGCCACTGCTCTCTGACAGCAGGAAGGATATTTAAGAACATGACACCCACATTCCCAAGAGGTGGGGGTTGGTGAGTTTTGGTCATTCATTGGGTTATGGATATTTGTCATTGTTTATAGGAATTGGTTACAATTTGTTCATGATAATGGCCAGGAACAAAGCTAAACAAGGGATTCAAGGTTCTTGTTTTGAAAAGAAAAAAAGGGGATACAGATATGATAGGATAGAAGGACAGATTATTGAATCTACTCTGAAAAGAAAAAAGGGAGGATATAGATATAAGGCAAAAAGCTAGATTATTGAATCTACTAGTTTTAAGTATTTTGCATTGATATGGATCTTTGTATATTGATACAAAGTTGAGATTATTTTTGCTAGATCATACTGATCTACTCTGTTCAAGGTATTATACCTAAATAACTCAACAATGTGATGCAAATTTCTAGTCCTTGAAAGTTATTATTACTAACTACTTTGGATAGTAAGGAAATGTAGGTTAATAATTAGTCACCTATTACAGTCAAACTTGTACTCAGATATGTTTTCAAGGTCAAACAGATATACTTTAGATAGACATATCATCTTCAAACACTTCAGAGATCTACAGAATATGGCATTTAAAATATGATCTTTTAAATATATATATAATACCAATTTACTCTGGAGAAGATAATGTGCATCAAAGAAACACCACATGGAGTTTACTTTCTTTGTTCTAAAAGTAAGCCACTGGGCAAGAAAGTGTTCTTGTCTCAATTGCTGACAGTATGCTCTCTTAATTGGACAGGCAGGACACAAAAGAGTGACTATCAAATCTTGCCAAGACAAGGTAGGACAGTCCTTCAAAAATTCTGCTTCATAGAATAACCTTTTGAATATTCTAGGCTTGTAGGCTGAGGATGTGTGTGTGTGTGTGTGTGTGTGTGTGTGTGTGTGTGTGTGACCTTTGGTGACTGTTCAGGCAGTCAGGTATTTTTGTCATTTCTTACATTTTTTTGGAAGTCACTTGCTTGCACTTCCTGCTTATTTAGTTAATACCATTTCCTTCTCAGGTCTCTGAAGGAGTTGGAGACCAGATAGCTTTAGTTATAGTTTTTCTTGTTTACCAGACTCATAAAAGGAACTCACTAAAGAGGTATAAAGTGTGTAAGGTTGTGAGACACCCAAAGATAGTTTGGATAGTAATACAAGACTTTGAACTCACCAAGATAGGATAAATAATGGAGTATTTCAAATTGTCAAATACAAATGGACTAGACATTGTTGATATATTTATTGCCTGTATAATTTTATATAGTTATTATACTTATTGTATATAATTTTTCTTATATTAATGATTGCCTTTTTATTTTAGATGAAAAAGGAGAAATGCAGTGATATTTTGTTTGTAGCCACTGGTTAGCCACAGAGGCTAGGGGGTGGTGGTACATGCCTTTAATCCCAGGACTTGAGAGATAGAGGCAGATGGATCTCTGTGAGTTCAAGGCCACCCTGGGCTATTCCAGATTGAATCTGGAAAAGAGAAACAGAGCTCATACAAAGGTGATGTCAGCACTTGGGATCACATACCTTCAATCTCGGCACTAGGGAGGTGGAAACAAGAATGATATGGCTGGGTGAAGAGGGGAATATAAATAAGGTGGGAGGAGACAGGAACTCAGATGCAGTTTGAAGATGCAGTCTGAGCCACTGGTCTGAGGATTCATAGACACAGGATTGCCCCTTCAGTGTGAGGATTTAGGAGGTAAAAGGTTTCTATAATGGCTGGATGTACTGCTTCTCGGATCTCTGTTTTCATTCCCTAATATCTGACTCTGTGTTTTTAATTATTAAGACCAATTAGAATTTGTGTTATACCTATTAATGAATTATATACAGAAAAGGAAATTATTTGAGTGAATTCTAGCTTGTAATATATATATATATATATATATTACATATATATATATGGAATGTACTACAACTAAAGACATGCAGTGCCCTCAAATATTGCCATTCAATAGAGTAGAAGACCAACATCTACAACAATTAGTAGATTGGCTATCAGTGCTACTAATGGAAACTGAATAGGAAAGCAGCCAGTCCTAACAATTTTTTGGTTTGGAGCAATTAGCATGTTTCTTTTTATAAAAGGTGGGCTTGTTAATATAGACAGCTGCAGATTTAGTGTGTTTTCACTTAGGACTTTGACTTTATGATCTTACAAAAGAGATGCTGGAGACTGAGGAGATGCTATTCTTTAAATGCTTCCATTTTGATCTTTTTCCTGGGCCAATAATACTCACAAGACAAAATACACCATGTGTAGGTAGAGACAAGACATTGTTCTATGTTAAAGGGGCAATCCAGTTGGGGTGGGTCAATCACCTGGACAAGGGACCAACATCAGGAAGGGGTTCATTTAAGCTACACTAAAGAGATAGGGGGACTAATGATCTCATTTTTGAGATAATGAAAATTTGTTTTCCAGAATGTTTGCTCCCGGGACAGTTCCAAGTTGCCATGAGGTTCTGTGGAGTCTGCCGGGCTCTCTGAACTGAGTCAGTACCATTGAAGACATTACTTCCCCTCTCCCTTTCCTGTTGCTTCTCTTTGTCTGCCATGTGGCTGACCTCCTTGCTTGCTTAACATAAGCATATGTTTTGTTTCCCCCCCCTCTTCTGTTCTGTATTCTCCTCTGGTACTGCTGTGATTAACAACAACTTGCTTGCTCTGGTTTTTTTTTTCTTTAAAAACTCTATTAAAAATTTCTTCAAGCATATGTTTTAGTCCATTGTTAAATTATTTTATTAATGAAAAAAGAACCCCTGGAAGGCACCCTGATTTCCTGGTATCATATAGCAACTCTGATGAAACACCCCAAATTTCCAGTAACAGCATTGTAGTTCACTTATAATGGAAGACTGCTGATCTCTTGATTTGATCTTGCTTTTTATATAGCTCTTTCTATGTTGGATCTAATGAGGAATAGAAAACACACAGTGACAAGCAAATATTGAGAAAGTTAGACAGGAAATACGACTTTATTACAGGTTATTATAGCAGTATACAGAGGCCAGAACTACACCACCAATTTAGCTGAGCTGAGGTAGAAGGGGAAGAACTTTTAGATGGGGGAATTGTGGGGGCAGGTGAGTTGATGAGAAGAGGATACCTGGGTTTGCTATTGGCCTTCTCTAAACAAAAAATAAATGTTCTCATATCTTAAACTTTTTTGCATATTCAAGACAGGAGGATGTTTCACAATTCGATGAAAGTGATCCTAATGAAGTTGAGTTCCTATCCTCCCACAGAGAAGGGACTTAGCGATCTGTCTTCTTTGATAATCCCATTTTAGGCGTATGGCTCCTAGGTAATTTTAAAAGACAGTCTTAGGTTGTAAAAGGGGTGGAAGACTTTTAAAAATATTGATCACACTAGCAGGGTATGGTGGTATATGCCTATAACCCCACAAGCAGGAGGCTGAGGGAGGAGTAGAGTGATGTCAAGGGAAGCCTAGGTTAAACAACACAATATGGTCTCAGAAAAACCCCAAGAAAAGTTTTTTCATTTGCTGTAAAGGATATTTGTTATAAAGGATATTTCTGTGTTGTGGAATTGTGGCATGGTGCTCATTTTCCTTGAAGTGTGTGTGTGTGTGTGTGTGCGCATGTGTGTGTGTGCGCGCGCGCGTGCTCACGCTCTATTTTCCTCAAACTCCAAGAGACTTTTAAAACATTTATGTCTGCATCACAAAGAGGCAGAGAAGAGATTTACAAGCTTTTTTTTTTTTTTTTTTTTTTTTTTTTTTTTATGTAAAGAAAAAAGTCAGAGCCCCAGGGTCAGAGGAATTCTCTGTGGAGGTCAGTAGAGTTGAGGCCCATAGAAAGGCCAGGTTGGTCAGCACAGTCTCTGCTTTTTATTAGATAAGAAAAGAAACTTTTATAATTCTTTTGCTGAGCAATATGAAAGTTAGGTTCAATTGTAAGAGAGATCCGGCAAGTTTTATTTGATTTTTTTTTTCTCTGATTATGAAGACAGAATTGTCAGGTGAGACGGCTGCCTAGAAACAAACTCGGTTTTCTATTTAATCTAAGCAAAATGGAACGTATTAAAATAAATATGAAAGAAGGTGCAAGGAAGCAGCTCTTTCACAATTTACAATACTCTCCTGGGTGATGCTAACAATTATTCAATTGTGCAGGTCAACACAGATGGAAGGAATTCATTCTTGTAAGAATTTCTGCCTTCTAGACAGATTCAAGAAAAGGAAAAGAATCCTTCAAGCACCAAGGCCAAACTATTCAGTTGCTTCAAATTTTTGTCGCTGTGAACAAAATGACAGTCTGTTGCAGGACAATCCTCCTCACTCCTCCCCCTCTTTTTTTCAATTACATAATGAAAAAGTGTAATAGTTAATGTTGGGTGTCAGCTTGAGTGGGTTGAGAGAGGCCTGGAAAAGTGTGACACCGGCTCGTGGATGTGTCTCTGAGCATCAGGCCTGCGGCCCAGCTAGCTGGGGCAGAAGATCCTCCAGAGAGGTGGAGGCTCCAGTCCGCAGAGTGCGAAGAGTGAAATCATGTGGCTGTACTCTGCTCTTTCAGAGTGGGCAGGCTTCTGCCCCTGCTGCTGCTGCCGCCCCGGGAGACAGGCTTTGTATTTCCAGCCTTTGAACGTGGGCTCACAAGAGCCATACGGTCTGTGGGTTCTATGTTTTTAGAGAACTCTGAGACAGTTATGTCAGCATTGTTCATTAGGGCCTCAAACAGTTAAAAAATTAAAAAATACAATTAAAAATATTTGTTTTCAAATTTTGTTCATTTTATATTTTATATGCATGCGTATTTTGCCTAAATTATGTCTGTGTGCCATGTTCATGTCTGGTGCCCATGGAGTCCAGAAGAGGGGGTTGGATCCCTTGGGGCTGAGTTATTGATGGTTATGAGCTACCATGTGAGTGTTGGGAATAAACATGGGTCCTCTGCAAGAACAAGTGCTCTTAACCACAGACACAACTCTCTGGCCCCTCTTGATAAATTCTTATCAAGTGAATTAATTTTTATTACTTAAAGTATGCAACAGAAAGTTATTGTATATAGGCATTTTAGAGGACTGAGATTAGCTGCCCACATCAGTCAACTTTGTTTGTAAGGTCATGGGATTGCAGACCCCAGAGTGTCTTTTCTTTCTGCTGTTCCTTTACATGTTTGCTGCAGCTCTCTTTCTCTGGTATCTTGCATGGTGTGAGTGGATGTGGGGAGAGCTCCACTGCCTGTAATATAGTGTGTTTATCTCTTGGAAACATCTCATTCTTCTGGGCATTTTTATCTGTGGGTTGTCAGGACGATGACCCCTCCTAAGCTGTACTGCCTAATAATGAGAGCTTTGATGAATAAGATAAAGTAAAAATAAACACAAGGATATTTTTTATAGCTAAGGCCTATGAGTTCCATGTTGGGAAATGCTCATGTTAATAATTAAAAGGAAAGCACCTGAGTCCAGGAGCCAGGCTGGCTCTAATTCTCTTAATGCTGAAAAGAGTCAGTCATGTAACATTAGTTAAAACAAAGCTTCACAATAACTTCAGGGTAGACCAGATGCCTTGATGATAGTTTTAAGATAAATTACTCCAGAAAACAAGCTCAAGTTCACAAGGACACATAGTTGAGCTGTCTTTTCATTAGGCTAGGGTCGAAAGTACAAAACGGCTTGATTGTTGCTAGCTCTCCTTGCTAGGTCTGGTTGATGATCAAAGGTGATGATTTATTTCTTATACCCATTTCTGCTGTCAATATCCTGATGTAAAAAACTATTGATGAGTGGGTATGTACCCTAAAGATTTAAAGTAGAGCTGATTGATTCTGTATAAAAGTTTAGGCTTTGATTCCTTTAAGTTTCCTTGTAAGATTACCTTTCAAGATAAGGAATAAAGTAATTGGCCTTTTCTTTGTAAATGCAAAATGCAGCCTGCCAGTAAAAGACCAAGCTGACAAGAATACCTTGCTTGCCCACATGGTTAATCTCTAACAAGTTGCTTGGGTATGAATGTATGTGGGTGTTTGGGATAATTTGTTTTTCACCTGTAGTACGTAAAATGTTTAATTATGTAAGGGATGTAGAAAACATGCTGTTTGTTTTATATGCATTGTAATCATTCACCTGAAAAACAATGTAACCACATGGTGATTTCTATATTGCCTGAAAACTTTGTTGGGTTATATAAGTTGTAGATAAAAAGTATCCATTAAAAAAGAATAGAGAAAGAACAGAGAAAGAATACGAGAGAACAGAAGAATAAAGAAGGAAGCCATCAAGAGAGTGTGTGAGTGTTTATTTTCCTATAATCCCCTCAGACAGAATAATCTATTTTATGGTGACTCTGATGGGTTCCTTTCAAAGCCCCGTGCTGCTGGAGGTTGGTCACCACACAGCAGTACTAGATAAAGGCGACTACAAAGTTGATCTGAATACAAGGAAGAATGGAATTGTTCTCCACTCTAGTTAGGGTAAGCACAGGTAGTTTGGGAGGTCTTTCTGTTTGTGTGTTGCTTCCACTGGATGAATAAAGAAACTGCCTTGGCCTAGCTGATAGGTCAGAATTTAGGTAGGTGGAGTAGACAGAACTGAATGCTGGGAAGAAGGGCAGAGTGGCAAAATGCCATGGATCTCCTGCCAGGGACGGATGCTGGTTAGAATCTTGCTGGTAAACCACAGTAATGTGGCAATACACAGATTATTGGAAATGGGTTAAATTAAGATGTAAGAATTAGCCAATAAGAAGTTAGAGCTAATGGGCTAGGCAGTGTTTAAATGAATACAGTTTCTGTGTGATTATTTCGGGTGTAAGTCAGCCGGGCAGGACAGAACAAAGGGCCCATGCTCCCTGTAACACACAGGTAATAATATCCTCCACCAGGTAAATCCAATTTGGTGTTGTGTAAGGTCATACAATCAGCACAGGCTCTTTCCTTCGAAAAATCTCCCTCGGTGATATGACATTGGACCAAGAGACACGGTTTCTTTCCTCACTTCTTGGGACTTTAGAGACCATGACAAACTTGTAGACCCTCAGACAAGAGAAAGCTCAACTGTCCATGGATGCATGGGGTTGTCCTGTATGTAAACATGTGTTTGTGTGTGTATGTGTGTGTGAGACAGAGAAAGACAGAGACAGAGAGAGGGAGGGAGAGAGAGAGAGAGAGAGAGAGAGGCACAGAGAGGCTTGGCAGGGCTTACAAAAGGCTTTCCTGGACAGGAAGAACTACACAGATAATGCATAGAATTATGAAGTCATGAACTTCAGACAGCAAGTATATTCTTCCACAGTACTCAAGGTTTCTAAACTAAGGCCCTTTCTAGGAGGGGTGGAAGAGCCAGCAAGGCTGGAGAGTGTTAATTAGCTTAGTTCCTGTGCTAATGTCTGGAGGTCCTGATTATGTCAATTTCCCCTGACAATTAAGGAATTCAAAAACAGGAGCAGTCTGAGCACAGCAGGTAGGGCAGGGAACATCTCAAACACAGTAGGCAGCTGCAACAGGTGCCAACATTTATTAAAAATCAAGGCCCACAGGAAGGCATGCAGAGAGAACAGCTCCCTGCAGAGCAGAGCACGCTCAAGTCCGTTTTCCACAGGTGAGCTGTGGGTTTTGTGTGGGGAATTGGTCTATCAGCTTAGACAAAGAGAAGCTGGTAGGTTTATGCCTTTGGGTAAACATGTCCAGGTCTGGCTTTGAGATTACATGACCTGCCTGACCTAGTTACCTGGAAAAGGGACAGGGGAGGGGCACCTGCTGGTGGGAGAAAATTGCCAAGCTTTTGCCTCAGATCAAGAGGGTGAAGAAGCGAATGGATTCTGCCTAGGTTCGAAGGTGGTTGGCTGTCCCCTGTGCATTCAGACACTGGTTGTGCTTACATTCTTAAACCACAGATTCTGTGAGTTCTCCCCTACCTCCTTAAACGTTCAATGTTACAACAGAAATGTTAGAGCCCATACCAATTTTCCCCAGCGTATAGATGACTTGATCTCTTTTCCGCCTCTCCCTAGTCTCAGTTTATTTCTTAATTGGATTTGATTTTTTTTACAGATTTACAAAAGAATTCATTTTGAAGTTGGTTGTTTTGGATTTATCTTTTCCAGGGGAATGACCTGTCATCTGACAGATACGCTCTTGTAATTTTTATACTACATGTCTTAACAATTGTGATATTTCACCATGATATTTGGTGCATTCACATGAGTTCTTTATATCAGTGGTTTTTTTTTTTTTTGTGCTTGTGCTCATGGTTTATTGAGGTTTGTCTGATTGGAACTTGCATGAGTGGACATACAATATCAGGACTTTTTTGTAATAAAAGACAATTCAAAATAAATGTTATTAAAAACTATGCCAAACACCAAGGAATAATGAACATTTACAAATTTTAAGAAAATCACTCAGGATTAATCATTTTCATTTCCCCCACAAAATAAATAGCTCACTTAACTCTCATTAAACAGAGGAAAGGGTCAGACAGAAATAAACTCAGGCCCACGGCACAGTCACCATGTTATTTTCAGCGAGGAAAACCTTTACCAAGATTAAGACACATTAAAGTATCTGAGGAGAACAAGTGGCAAAGTAGAGAAAAACTTCAGATGGAAAGTCCATACCCTTGCGAAAATTAATAAACACCCACAAACTTACATTTTCAGGTTTTCAATATTTCCATATCAGTCTAACCTCCAACCCCAAATCCAAACAAACACCGTAAAAATTAAGTTGGCAATAGGCCTAGCCAACTCTACTCCCGGTTTAGTCTTTGGAGCCTTTCGAGCCCATGACAGGAATGACGGTGGTGTGGATGGAACCAGAGCAAGAGGAGAACCCCGCTCTTCTCTCTGGGCAGCACTCGCATCTCCACACTGCTCCGTGGAGGACCCCAGTGCTTGTGTGTGCCCTTCAGGCCCATTGCAGTGAAGGTAGCAGCCGCCAGTTTCTCATAGACCAGGAACAGCCGTGGGCGCTGTCTGGAGCAGCTTGGCGTCAAGGCCTTTGTAGAGTCCCATTATTCCAAAGCGCTTGACTCGCTGGTGAAGAAGATAGAGAACATTCCCAGGACTCCCCAGGGTTCTGTTTTCTGGGGTTAGTCTATGATGACCAAACCTCAGAACCGCCTGTACCGTCTGCATGGGATAAGTAACTGCGGTGCGACCGCTGTGGCTATTGCACCGATGATGAACACATCCGGAGAAGAGAGCTTCTTCCTCTTCTTTAAAAGCTGCCATTTTAAGCCTTCATAGAACATGACTGGACGGCAGGGTTGAAGACCAACACCAAGGAGAGGAAGGTGCCGTTGCACAGAGCCAAGATTCCTTCATCTCGAATAATCTGGTGGAATGCCTCCATAATGCCTTCGTAGTTAGCTGGTATAATGCCTTCATTCCGAAATTTTGCCCCTTGCAGCTTCAGCCTGGTGTTTACCACCCAGAGGGGAGTCCTCAGCAGCACGTTCGCCACTCCTGCAACAAATCCAACTACCAGACCTTTTCCTGCAGAAGAACGTTGACCTTTGTCCCATACTGCTTTGAGGCTATTAAAAGTGTAGAGACAGACAAAATTGGAGCAGCAGAGACTGGAAATAACTGGAAACCACTCTCGGTATGGTGCCAGGAGGCCTTCTTCTTTAATAATTTCCAGGAGCACTGCATGCGTAGTTTTTGGCTTTCTTTTCTGATCAACCTGAAGTCAAAGTCTAGCAGTATCCAAGGGAAAGAACACGGCTATAACAGTCACACTTCCCACGGCTCCGCACAGTGTGTGCCAGGCTTTCGTAGGACAACACAGAGACCATAATGCCACACTTTCCCCCTCAGACACCACAACGTGGGCTCATCTATATCAGCGCTTTAAATTTAGCTAAAGAGAGACTCTCCGGGTCTTGTTTTCTTTGTTACCGTTCCCGGGTTTCCAACAGAAGAGGAAAATCCCAACGCTATGTCCCTGGATTCAAACTGGATGATCACAGGCATCACTTAAAAGCCCTCTCAAAGGAAATACAAATATTCAATTTTAATATTTAAATTTTGGAAATCTTATGCAAACTTAATGATAACCTATTGAGTTAAAATGGTACAAAGCACATTGAATTTAGCATTTGTACTAATGTCAAGGGGATAGGAAAGTTTTCACACAAAATGTACAGTAGCTATGAAATAACAAAGTTAAAATCTATAATAAATGTTAGTTGATGTTGTATAGGGGTTCCCAGACTTGACTTCATATCACAACAAACACAAAACATTTTTTAAACATAAATATAGGCTGTTCCTTTTTCGAATCTCTGATTTTATAGATGGGCTTAGGTTAGGTTCTTTACTTTAACAAATTTGATAATTCTATTGTCTCCTCGGGATGTTGAAAATGTTGTATTCTATTAACAGATGTGAGAAGTGATTTCCTGTTATTATTATCATTATTGTTAATTTTACAGAGCTAAGGACTGAACCAGGGCCTTGTGCTTGCTAGGCGAGTGCCCCACCACTGAGCTAAATCCCTAACCCTAACCTCTAATTATTTTCTAGAGTGTTCTTTCTTCTCTGTGGCTTTCCAGACGGTGTTGCACGGACGATTCCTGGGGCACAATGACTGTTTGGATTTGATGGAGAATCCACGTATGGGAGTGTATTGGAACATCTGGGCCCTGGACTCCAAGCCAGGTGGTGTTTCATGACTACTCCTGATCACAGCCATCCCATCTGCTGTGAAAGATAAACCCAGTGCATAGGTGGGAACAGGCAGATGTAAGCTGTTTGGGAAAATATTTAACCACTCGAAATTTATTTTTTTAAACAAAGCAATAAAATGTAGTTTTTTTTTTAAACAAGTGAGTGATTCTCCTTGGCAGCAGTATTTTATAATTAGGTGTGATTTTCATTCGAAAAGCTTTTTGGTGTGTGCAATCTTCCATTAGGATATAACAGGTAAAGTGTTCTAACTTGAATGTTTTCATTTTGTCTCTATATGCCAATGAAAAGCATTCACTTTATTGTAAAATGCACCAAAAAAATAATTAGGCCACTTTCTGCTTTGGATAAATGAAACTTGTTTCTGATGATAAGTGTTTGTATTTGATGATGAAAAAAATATGATGCATTGTAAGTGGGAAGAGATGGTTCTGTATGAAGTTAAAGATTTTAATTGTGTGTGCTATAAAGTGGTTTATTTATTGAAATGTTGCTGATGCAACGAGCTTATTGTAAGTTTACTCTAATGCTTTGAAAAAGGAATTAGCTTCTTATAGACTTCTTATAGGTCATTTTAGGAAATCTAATTACTTCTTATATACTAACTACTTCCCTTTTTTGTTCGAGCAGTAAGAAAATGTATCTTAAAATGTCTGTATAACAATAGAACAATAAGATTAATATTACCTTGGATCAAATCTTTGTTGGGACAGAGAGTTAATTCAATATTTTCTAGTTATTTTTTTCAGGCACAATTTAAGGTCTCAAAGGACAAACTGTCACTCAGTAACCCATAAAGTAAATTAAATTACAACTCTGTCCTTTTCTGGTTAAAATAATAATTAAAATTATAAAATGCTGACTATATAGGTGATTTCCTGTAGCAATGGCCAATCTATTTTATTTATTTATTTGTGTATTTATTTTTACAGTAATAACCCCTCACATGTTGCAATTGCCTTTCTTTGAGAGAAGTTAAGAACCATGTTGCCACTGTTGAAATGTGAGATATTAATATGCCCAGGGTCTGGGTAAATTTGTAGCCAGTGGATTCTGGCAATAACACATTCCAAAGCCTGGAGGAAGGGCTGTGCATGTGTGGTCTGCTCTCCTTGCTCACAGATTCGGATATGTATGTCGCCTACACCTAGCCAAGTCTCACAGCCTGTGAGGTAGGCGTTTCCTTGGCCGCCATCACAGGCTCCACTCCCCAGCATTCTCCTTATCCCCCGCCACCCAGCTTATCTGATTTGCTCCTTCTCCAGCACTTGAGTACTGGAGTTCTGTATTCTACATAAATCTTAAGACTCAACTCTCACGTGTCATTTTTTGTGTTTATGTTTGTATTATATATAAATTTTATAGCTCACTCCTTCACTTATTGTCACTTACTGGTAAAAAGGCACATTAATTTCTTTATTATTGGTGTGTGTGTGTGTGTGTGTGTGTGTGTGTGTGTGTGTGAGTGTGTGTGTGTGTAGGTCAGAGTACAACTTTTGGGAGTTGCTTTGTTCTTCCTATCACAGGTTTCAGGACTTGAACTTGCGTCCTCAGGTTTGAATGGCAAGTGTCTCCATCTACCGAGCCAGCTCCACTGTCCTCTTCATCACTCTTCCTCTAGTCAAAAGTGTCCCATAGGAATCCTCAAACAAGCCAGGCTGTTGCCAAGACTATAGGTTACTCTCCACAAACAGACAGCAAGACCCCATTACTGAAAACAGTATCTACCAAACTCATTGAACTTGGAGAAATTGAGCTATGCCTATATAGAGTCTTCACCCATATGTATTAGAGTCTTCTGTACAGGAAGGTACTCTGCACACTACTAAAGGAGAAACATAAACTATAGGAAGATAAGGCCTACCAGGCCAAGAGAAGCCAACCTGGAGTCTGCCTGGAGCTGTCAAAGGTTCTATCTGTGCATAGCCAATAAGGAGCGACCATGCAGTGTTTCCTGACCGCCTAGCAACAGGCGCTGTCAGGGGGTCCTGATCGAGCCTAGCCAATGAGAGACGAGCATAAAATGTCAACTGTCAAGGGCTCTGAACCTGGGTGCTGAGAGGGTATATTAGCTTTCCTGGTTGTTAAATGCATGAGTCAGATGCAAACCTTCTGTTTGACTCCCGGCGTCTGTCTGTTAACACTGCGCCTTTTCACCCACTTCCCTGGGGAAGACGTTAGGACCCAGCAATAATAAACGCTGTTCTTTTTTTTTCCCCAAAGAGCAATCAAGAACTTTAGCTTAGATATTTCCGTTTACTTTCTGTATATATATAACCAATTTTGTGGAGTGCAGGTTTGCTATGACCTGATGATGCTCTAGATTTTTCTCAGATTCTGTTGTCATGTCCTCTTTTCACTTCTGTTAATTTAGATATCCTTTCTCTGCCTTTTGGTTAATTTGAATAAGGGTTTGTCTATCTTGTTGATTTTTCTCGAAGAATCATATTTTTTGTTTTGTTGATCCATTCTATTGTTCTTTTCGTTTCTATTTTTTTTTCAGCCCTCAATTTGATTATTTTCATTGTTTTTGACTTGTCCTCTGTGTACTGTTGGTCATTTTATCTTTATTTATATCACTTGTTTCATTTTTCTTAGGAAGAGGTGTTCAATTTTTATTATATTAAAAATAATATTTTATTTTAAGGATATTTCTTGAAAGGAACTCTGAAATTCACATTTCATCCAGCAGCTTTAACTTCACTTTGTTTCATCCTTGGATTTCGTTTTTCATCGTTTGCAACTTTTACTTCTTTTAGAAATCAAGATTTTATTTAATTTCTCCCAATTCCCCTAGACAATCATTCTTGGAGGATGCTTCTTCATTTTTAACTTGTTTCATCTTATGCTTTTCTTTGGTGCTTTTGCTTAGCCTTTTCTAAGTTTCCTCCTTTATTCTTTCTTATAGTGATAGGTGCCATTTGCTATGTGCTTAGGCACCACGCTGGATATTTCCACAAGTTAGCAGCTGTCATTTGCATTTAACTGGGGATGAAGTTGAGGCTCAGAGTAGAGAATCTTGGCCTAAAAATCCCTATGTAGCTTGAAAGACCTGGCTTTCTCCGTAGTCTCTGGGATGATGAGAACTTATTTGATATAGAAAGGTTCATTTTCTGTTATGCTTTCGGAGGCTTCATGGTTGGTTGGCTTCATGGCTTTTGAGTTTGCGGTGAAAGAAAACAGTGGTTGGAAGCGAAGTTGTTCATTTTATGGACTGAAAGTAGAACAGGGCATCAGAGAGAGCCGAAGAAGCTGAGATTTCAGTACCACCACTGATCATGGCCTCTTCCCACTTGGTTGTTCCTCTCAGATGTTTCACTATGTCAGCCCCCAGCAGCTGACGGATGGAGAACTAAGCTTCTTTCCATTCTTCCCCAACTATGGGCAGGTTAAATTCTGTGTAAACTCCTAGAAACTGGGTGATTAGCAGTTATCAGTCTATCTCGTAGTGTCCATGTGTTATATTTCTTTGTTGGACTAAATGATACATGACTTGTTTGTCTAAACTTCCATTTTTTTCTCTAAGTAGTGATATGGAGTAGTAGAGCTAATTTCTGTTCTTACTCAGTTATCATGGTGATAATTTTAATTCTTTTCCTGTCGTTGTAATCAAGAGGAAACTGCTTTGATTCATCTGAAACACGTTCACATCTCATTTCCGCATTATTTAAGTCTGTCTCCCAATATCTCCTAGATAGCTTTCTTCAACTCCTTTCCTTAACAGAAGAGCCTAAAATAATTGATTCCATCACCATATTCTGAAAGACAATACCTACAATGGTTCCAGGAAGTTAGTAGCTTTAAGAAATAGCTACGAAAAACAATAGAGATATAAGACATATTCTGAATCCATGACTGGATTCCATACTGCTTTGCATTGATGTGGGCTAAACAGAGAAGAAAATATGAATACGATACCTCTTGATTCCTCGATGGTGTGAGAAAACACTATTGCGAAACTGTTTTGGGGGATTAAAAAAAAATCTCCTCCCAATTCAAAGTTAAAAACACTTGCATCCAATTCAAACATCAATCGACACAGATATAAAAAAAAAAGCACAGGATAAAAGAAAAAAGAAGGAGAGCAACAAAATTCCTCAGGCTTCTGAAATGTGGGAAGGTCTATTCTCCAGGTAGCTGAGGAGAACAGGGGAGCAGAAATGCAGATGGGAGGCATTACACCGACGTGGTTCCAGCTGACCAGTCATATGACTTCCCCAAGTTAATTAACTTTCCTGTGCTTCAGCACAGGCCCACGAATGCACCTAGTGCTGGTTTCCCATTTTCAAAGGAAATGATAATGTTAGGATTAATGAGGTGGTGCCGAGAAATGTCTCCAGTTACAGGACGAGCGATTCAGCAGAAATATAAAATCCTGTAATTGTCCCACTGGAGATCCAAGGGTTGAGCAGGAAGGGCGTGAGTTATAGCAAAGCTGCCTTAATTGAGTCTGCATAGACCAATTAGAACAAAAATCAACACATTTTAAGAATTTGATCCATATAGATAGGCAATTAAATGAATTCAGATAGACCAAAAGAATTTTGTTCTTTAGTTAAAAAAAAAAAATTGGATCTAAATTATTTTTGGACCTGTCTCCACACCCACCTTATCTGACCAGCTTTATTATTTTGTTGTTTGTTAAAAGAACCAAGAGGAAAACTTTAATCCCATTTTAGGTATAACACTAAATTGTTTCTTTTAAATTCAATTTATTTGTTTAAGTTAGGATGCGCAGCTGCATTTACGGCATTTAGGACTGAAGATTTTAAATTGCATTCTAGAGGAACCACACTGGACAAAATGTATTTCATGATAAAGATCAAAATTGAAAAAGTTTATGAGCTATATACATCTGATGGTTTCATTGCCAAAGAAAAGGCCAAAGCAGATGGGGAAGCTGAAAGGTGTGTGAGCGCTAAACCAAAACTCAGCAGAAATAATGTGCAAGTCTCAGTGCGCAAAGCTCCCTCGGCACATTGCAGTCTGTGCCTTTGAGAGGCGCGAGCGTGCGCGAGGAACGCAGCGCCATTTTTCCTGCAATGAAGACTTTGCCAGTAGGGAAAGAATAGAGAGGAGAGATAATAACTCTGCAGAGTGGTCAGCATTTACCTGCCGGAGTCACAGGAAATAAGTTTGAGGTTTTCTCTCAGAGAAAACCCGAACTTCTCTTATCCTTTCCCTCCCTCTCACGATCAGTCTTTTATGTCAGCAGAAGTAAGAGGCTCTGTGGACAGGAGCGCTTTCCACAGCGCGTTTTCTGTTGTGAGGTTTGCTATCCCAGGTTATAAGTTATAATGGCTCTGGTGAAAAATGCGGTTGGGAGAATTTGATAACCTACCATGCTTTTTAAGTAAAATGACTTAATAGCTTGTGTTTTAGATCCTAAGAACCTGTTTCAGTACATCAAATATTAAGGCACCAAGTCCGAAAGAATTTCTTTGGAAACTCTGATGAGACCACTTCTGGCGGTCTCTGATGAGCAACGATGTAACCGACGTTATCATCTGACAGCTCCAATACTCACCTAGCAACATAGAGCACCTCCCAGTCCATCACAGAATCAGCAAGGTGTTATATTTTCTTCTGTTTCTAGTTTATGTCAGTGCAAAACAGTATTGTGTAGATGTGATCAATTGTTTTAAAAGCCATTACGGAGTGAAAATTTATGGTTTCAGGACTGGACATGTCGTCCACACGCGGATACATTGCAGAGGATAAAATATAGAAACATTTTAACCACAAGGTGGCAGTAAGAGCTATATAAATTGAACAGGGGATTTCAACTGAACGCTTACTTCAGGCCGATCTCCTAGGACATGATTGTCAGAATAAACAGCCTCTCCTAACGTGGCATCCACGGCAAGCTTCAGCAAAGCTCTTTGCTCTTGGCCTCTGCGGATAAGCACCTTCCAGATGGCAATCGGGATAAGCAGGGCTATTCCTGGGTCCCCAGTAATCGCCTGTTTTTGAATTGAGGTACAAAATTGTGATGTAATATTTGTATTTGCTTTGGTTCAATCCAAGAAACAATTAAGGTAATATTCCCAAGCTGCTAAGTCCAGAACCTTTGCCGAGTGCCTCCCATCGCATATGCTTAATTTAAGAGCCTTATTTTTTGTATGAGCAATAAATTTATGTAAAGTTTTGAAAATGTTTTACTGGTGTACTATTTTGAAACTCTATTACTACCTTCTAATCTTGAAAATATGCTCTTTAACCTGTTTATCTTTGTCATGAAGATGACAGTGTTTTCTACTAGAAGTTAGACAATTGTGAGACTCTTGTCAACAAAGCCATAGAAAGCCCGCTGAGATTCATTTCACCCAATCCATGCCCAAGTGGAAACAAACATTGCACAGGCCAACGGATTTCCAGGTGAATGAGATTTTCTTCTCTTTCTGTTAAAGGATAGGAAGGTCCTTCTCTGGAAATGCAAAGGACAAGGATGTGTAACTGAGGACTCATTAATGTCCGAGATGTTTAAATAACGTTCAAGAGGAGAGCTAAGTTCCACATACAGTTAGAACCTGATAATGTCTCAAAACCACACGGCAAGCCAAAACTCATAATACAGACGGGTGAAGGAATAGTGGATGGTTCTCCCATTCCTCCTGGAGGCACTCTGCCTGCATGTCAAAGCTGGAGCCAAGAAGCTGAGGCGAGCCATGCACCTGCCCAACCCCGACTTCCGCCATCACCCTGCAAGCCTTGCGCGAGGCAGTGGTGACTGTGCTTTCGTTTGTTGCCGATATCTCTGAAACACTGGGCAGCACTGGGTAGATTACATATGTGTAAACCTAGTGCGGTTCCCTAAAGCTGCTGTTCAAAACTGTGCTGGTAGTCTCTCTGGAATTTATAGGTAGTAAAGAGAGCAGGCGGACGAAGCCTATCATACAACGGTGTTCTCTCAGCTCCTCTAGTTGGAATCTCAAAGCACTGTTGTTTAAACTAGCTCAAACAGAGGACTAACCAGTGTCACACAAGGATGCGAGGCTTACAAGGGCTGACCAGCAGAATCAACAGCGAGGGAGAGAAAATTTGACACCGACTTCACAAACATTCCAGAACAAGGACTGGTTCTGGAAGTTGAGTCCATTGACAAGGATGAAGGAATTAAGAAAAATAAAAAAACCCAAATTCTAGTGGACTGCTCCACAGGGATGTGGTGGCTAACAGAGCATCAAAATAGAGCTGCATTTTCACACTGACCTTCAGATTAAACATGAAACTGAATTCAGTGTAAGCGATTGCATTTTTACGTCAAAAAACCATTATTACTTAGTTTACTATTATTGCCCTATTCAGAAAAGGCATGACCAAAAAACATTCAGTGGGGAAATTTGTTTGGCTGTCTTTAATTTAGGTTGAAAAATATATAATACAAGCCAGTGAGATGACTTAGTGGGTAAGGGTGCTTGTTATGAAGCCTAATGGCTGGAGTTCAATACTGGACCCACAGGGTATCATCTGACTTCCACGTGCACATCACATGTATGTATGCATGTGCACACACACACTCACACACTAAATAAACGAATAAACAAGCAAGGAAGTAAACAAACGTAATAAAAAAGTTGAAAATTTTAAGTACATATTTTATTATTTTTCTCATGAAACTAAGCTATTGATCTAAATTTAGGCTGACTTGAATATTAGAATTACGATGGCAGCAGACCTATAGACTTACAAAGTCACTATCTTGTGACATGTGGGAATGCTTGTGTCACACGATTGGCATGGGCACTGCATGGTGGTGTTGTTATTTAGCCAGGAAATAAAATCCAGCAACATTAGCGACACCATAGTTTGAAACGGCAGCAGATAATGCTCTTATGCCCATAGCCACTCACAAAGACACACCTCAGAACGAGGCTAAAAAGTTGGCATCTCCCAGATTTGCTATCTACCTTCTCACTTTCAGAAAATATCGTCATATAAACTATACATTGAATCCAGGAAGACCAACTGCTGAGAGGTCAGTAATGTTCTACAACTCCAGGGTCTCTGACACTTTCTTCTGGCCTCTGCCAGCATTTCCACAAGCACGTGCTTGTGTGCGTGTGTGCACGCTCACACACACGCAGTAAAATAAATACATCTTCAGAAGAAAAGAATAAAGTGATTATCAACATTTGTTTTCAGGTCCGTATGTTGCATTCTGGTTTCTCTTGGATAAATATTGAGGATGAGAATTCTGGGCTTTCTGATGAAAGTATATCCAATGTTTCAGAAAGGTCTGGCAAGCTTTCTTTTGTAACTTGTCCACCATCCTTGGTACTTATATTTTTATATCCAAGTTACTTTGGTTTTGAATTGAAGACCTAAATATAGTTGGTGCATTTATGGTCAATATTGCTGGTACATGAATTAATAAATGTCATTGAAACAGGAAAAAATATTCCTCCCCTTTCCACCTTGCCAAAGATGCTATATCTTCATGGGACTGCCAGGAAGGTTACTGCAATAGAGGCACGCAAGTCACGGAGTACAGTGCAGGGCACTCAGTTCATGTTGAGTGCGTCAGCTGTAGCTATCACCTGACAAAATGTTAGGACGGAAGAGAAGACACAAGCCCAGAGCTGTGCAGGTGGAGGTACCATTGTGCTGCCCGGCTGCCATCTCTCCCGAGGAGCACAGCGCTCACAACTGCCGCCATCGGCTGCATCTCTTGCTAATCATATATTTTCACGTACACTAAACAGATGAAAGCCAGTCGGAAAGAAGAAAACACAGGAAAGCGCAGAACCTAATAATATTCCAAACTGCAAAATGAGAAAATAACTTAAAAGCAGACTCCTAAGCTGGAAATTATAACAATTTAAGGTTGGAAATACTTTTCTAAGCACTTTCTGGCACTTTCTTTCTTTCTTTCTTTCTTTTTTTTTTTTTTTTTGGAGATCTTCTCCAAACTGTGAGTGTTTAGTTTAATTCCATGACCATTTTTAACTCTGTCCCATCGGCTTGAGTACTTAGCTCTTCATTCTGATAAAAGAGCAGTGATGACAGCATCCAGGGACCCAGCATCCCCTCCTTCCCCCTACTCCTTTTGGTTGTTAAATGCTCTAATCTTTAAGGCTCCTTAATCTGCAGGTAGCACTATTAAATACAGGGATGGAGAAAAGGGAAAAAAAATTATCAGGTTTGTAAAAGAGTTGAATTTTTCCAAACAAAGGCAAATGTGCAAATGTGTGATTTACTCAGAACAACCAACAACTTAGCAAGAAGTCCTCTAAACACCCTCTGGGTGATCTGACACCTCAAGGCGTCCAAGGTACTGTGGCCAAGCTCTGTTCCCAGTCCAAAAGTAGTACACAGGGCCCTTCATCTCCACAGTTCAGAAGGTCTTCTGTGTAGTTAAATTTCAGTTCTGATATGGAACCATATTGATATTGCATTGTCTCGGTGGAAATGCATAGCGGTTCTGTCCAGAATGAAACTGGATTAAGATCCAGAGTGGTACAAGGGGTTACACCTCATTAACCAAGCACAGGCTGAGGGAGGTTTAGTGTCTGAATGAGCCTCACCAATGCGTCAGCTGGAAAAATGTGCGCATTCTCTGAATGGCCATTTGGTTTAAGGGAGATGCTAGAAAGTTAATTAGATACTAGAGAGTTGGGCTTCACAAAGCCAGGGATTGGTCTGAAATATGTTCAAAGGCTCAAGTGAGAGAGGCCCGCTGTAGGGCAGGGTAATCTCAAGCTTGGGGGAAATCGTGCGAATCATGAGAGCGTGCGCTAATAGAAAATCTTTAAACGGTGGAGATGGTGTGCTTCTTGGGGGGCCATTCATCATCAATATATTGACCCAGCTATGCTTGCCCTCTCTGCATCACAAGGTAAAAAAAAATTACACATTTCCCTTTGTGCCTATTTAAAAACCAATACTGCAAACACAGGGAAAGGAAGACAAAATCAAAACTTTATAGATCTTAGCGGTCCCACCCGATGCTGCTCATAGGCTTCATGTTCTTTTACATTTCATTCACGCTCCCAAATGATATTCACTTACCTTACTCATCTGGTGTTCCTGATAAAAACTCTCGTATAACCATGGTGTGAATTTCTTCAGGTGTTTTTCCTTTCCTGGTTTCCATACATTGTAAGGAACCTGTAGCTAAGTGTAGGAGGGACAGGGAGAAACTGAACATATTTTGCCAGGAGCTCTGGAGGATAGCATGGTCGATTACACACAGAGAATACCACCTGTGCCCTTTCAGCCTTTGGACAAGGCACTAGTCCAGGGATGTATTTGTTCCTCCCACCAGGAGGTGAAATGCATTTCTCTTTCCCCTGGTTCTGTCTGTCTTCAGGGATAACTGTGAACAACAGGTTGATGAAGAAATGGCTTTTTCTGAGCTGCAAGTCTTTACACTGTCTGTTGTTGTAGTTGGCACTGCATTTTGGAGAACCTGGACCAGTTTCCTTGAGGATAAGACCACTTGGAGACCGAAGTTCTGCCCAGCACAGAGTTTTTGCTCATGGGCTCATTAACAAGTCAAGTGGAGGTTGTCTTTTGACTGTTACATAACCATAGATGATGTGGAACCATTGTCAAAGAGGATGCAATGTTTGCTTGAAGATCTAAAGGAAAAACACATAGATCACAACAATGGCTGCTGCACCATCTACCCTACCTTCAAGGCAGCTTGTTCTTTTCTGAGAGCTTGGTAGGGGTGTGCATCATTAAAGGACTTTGGATTGACAAATTGAATCATGACAGAAGCATCCAGTAGAGCATTATGTGTTTTCAGTCTATTTTGTTTTTATTTGTATGTATGTATGTCTGTGTGTGTCACAGGCACACGAGTGTCTGTCCAGCCCAGAAGAGGGTGTCAAATCCCCTGTAGCTGGAGTGATGCATTGCCAGTTTCCTGACAGAGGGGCTGGGAACTGAACTGGCGTGCTTTGGAAGAGCAGCAATATCGGGGTCCAGCCTTGATGAGATTCACGTTCCTGGGTAGGAGCATGAGGATTAGAATTATTAAGTAAAAGGAATAGAGATAAAAGAGAAATAAAAGGCAGAAACACAGAACAGCACTGGGAGGGATATTCAGTGAATACTGAATCCGCCTGTGTTTATCTTCCACATGCTTATATACTCCACTCCAAAAGGGGATGAGGGAGGCAACAGGCTTCACTAACATGAAAGGAATTGACCAAGTGTCCTGCAGGCAGCCACTCCCTGAAACCTCCTGCCAACATAAAGAAGCAGAAAAACACTTGAGTTCTCTGCCTTTTGATCAAGGTGGAATGGATTCACCTCTATACTCAAAATACCAACTAACCGCACTCTAGGCCAGCATCTCTTGTTTGTATCCCCACCTGTTGTCAACTACTCTGTGAGAGCAAAACCAAGCTCACGCTCTCTGACTTCTAGTCAAGGCGGAGCAGCACTCACATCTGTGGGCCCTGGCACAGCAAGTTCTCTTAACCACAGAGTCATCTCTCAGGCACCTGTGCACAGCTTTTAACCCTCTTGCCTGGAAGCCTGACTCCCTGGATGCAGACCCACCTACCCTCACCACCGGAAAAGCTACTTTGGTTTCTTTTTTGTTTTCATCACTCAAGAATTACATTTATTATTTCTTTGAGAGTTTCATACAATGTTTTTTAATTGTTCATTATTGTAGTTATATTCTCGTATATTTTGGCCTTTATGAAGAAACATTTAAAAAATGATCTTTCAAACTTTAAAGTTCTTTTCCTCTCAAGAACTGAAACAGCAATGGTAGCAACACACTGAACCCTTGGCCGTTGGTTTGAGAATGAAATGACAAAAGTTAAATCCAATTAATTTGAATTCAAGTGAGAACAATGGCTCCTTTATCCGTCACCCACAATGCATCCTGGCGTCTGCACGGCACTCATCTGCTTTACTCAGCTCTATTCGCCCTGATGATGTGGGGAGGATCTGCTTGTAGGATTATGGGGGTGGCTGAACACTAACACCCTTCACGGAGCAGATGGTAGCAGAAGCTCTTGGAATCGGTGCAGTATCAAGAGGAAGTCTGGAGCAGTCTCTCTGAAGATAAAAGGACAAAGAATGGGGGCAGATGAAAGCCAGTGCCAGCATCAGACAGGCAGGTCCGAATCTATAGACGCATTACGTGTGGCCCCCGTGCTCCTAGCGGCTGCTCTTAGGAGCAGAGTGAGTGGCCAGGGGCTGCGTGCCGCACGCTTTGTAGTGACAGGAGTGGGTGTGGTGCTTCCTGGCTGCGGAGGGGGATCAAATGGACTTGGGCGAATAAATTATAGGTTGGAAACTGGCTGCTCCAGGGATAGCAGACACTACCCCTATCATTTGATAGAGAGTGTTGCTTGGCTTGGAGGTGTTGTGTGAGAAAAGAAACTTGGAATCAGGCCATTTGAAGCCTTCTCAGCTTCATCAGATACCAACACAGCACTTAATTGTATTTTTTTTTTTTCTTTTGATACAGGGTCTATGTAGCTCTGGCTGTCCTGGAACCCACTATGTAGATCTGCCTGCTTCTGCCTTCCATGTGCTGGGATAAAAGGTTTCACTACACCAGGCTTTAATTGTAAGTCTTAGGCGCACTACCCAACACAGGCCCTGTGCTACAAGCTGATGGTAATTAATACCAATTATCTCATCTATGTGTTTCAGAAACACAGCATTCAGTAGAAGGATTCACATAGGTAAGCACTAAATGAACCATAGTAGATACATAGGGTTAGGACCTGAGAAGACAAGGGAAGTCATCAACCTTATTGAGGTAAGAATAATCTCTCAGCAGCCCTGTTTTCTGTCTCCCTTTGTGAATGAAAAAGACACAGAGAAAGTTCTTTCACAAGAGACTCCATTATGAGCCTGGTTGGGGTGGCACACGCCTTTAATCCTAGCACTCAGGAGGGAAGGCAGAGACTTTAGGCAGATCTCTGTGAATTCAAGGCCAGCCTGGTCAACGTAGTGAGTTCCAGGACAGCCAGAGCTACATTGCTTTGAAACACACAGACAGACAGACAGATCTACTTATGCATAAAACAGGAATTCTGTACCTGTAGGTTGTGCAACATGGATTCATACCAGTCATGGATAAAAAATATTCAGGAAAAACTTGAAACTGTATTAAATTTATACAGATGTTCTTTTGTTATCACTTTTTGAATACTATTGTATCATAACTACTAATGCAGCTCTTACATTGCGTAGGATATTGCAGGTAATGGCTTAAAATATATGGGAGTGCACATGGTCTATATGAAAACTGTTATTTCATACAAGAGATTTGAGAACCCATATATTTTACTATTCGTGGAGGACCTTAAAACAATTTTCTGTAGATGCTGAGGGTGGGCTATTCATTTTTTTTGGTTAAGGTTATATTGCAAGCCTTCACCTAGCTCAGTTAGGTAAGGGGGATTTGATAAAATGATGGAGACAAGCCAAAGTCCAACTGCTGGGAGCTGGAGGCTGTGATTAGTAATCATCCTTCATTTTTTTTTTTTATTCTGCAAATCCTTCCAGTGCCCTTGACGAGTGAGATTGTGGAAGGGACCTTGAAGTTGGCACAAGACACCCTGGGACCAAATTCTCATCATAAAGGAGATTTATCTGCAACAGAGGGACAAAGGATAGGGAATTAGAGACAAAGACAGGGGATAGAGGACAAAGGAGAAGGGGAAAGGAACAAAGGAGGTGGGAGGAGGGATATTTGCCCTGGAGGGACAAAGGACTATCTCTGGATAGAGACGAGAAAGAAGTGACCCACAAGCAAATGATAGTTTATAAAGGAAAAAAAAAACAGATATGCCCCGGTTAGGATGATGTGTTTATTTTGATTGAGCTTATTAATTAGGGCAGCCAAAACGGGACTTTTGATTGCTGGACTTCAATACTTTGATAGTTGAGCCCCAGGGAAAGGAAGTAAACAAATAAGGAAATAGACCTTGGTGGCCAGCTCTAGGAATGCAACCTAACAGTTCAGGAAGGCAGAGGGAATGGGGGGAAAGAGCAAGGCCTGTCAGAGCCATGTTTATCATGCTGGGGTCTGCTAGAGCCCCTTCAGAATGTACTTTATTTCTTGACAGATATGTGTATTTTCGATATTTCATATAAACAAGATAATGAATACATAATCTCTTCTAATTGGCTTTTTTTCTTAATTGTGATAGGCTCTTGTCCAGTGTTATATTGTTCTCCAGTAGGGCTTAATGTTTACTTTTTTACTTATGAAGTGGGAAAATTTCCAGATATGCAAAATGCATTCAAAAGATAGTAAGTATAAATGAAACAAATGACCACTAAAGTGACTGGCTTTTTCTTACTGTTTCGGTCATGGCTTAAATATGCCCTCTGATATCTAACTAGAGCATCCCAAGGAAAGAGCACCAATTCTTATTTTCATATTTTTCAGTCCTTACTGTATTTCTTTCAAAACTTTCTGATTTATTCTCTCTCTTTCTGTCTCTGTGTGCTCTCATGTGGGCATTCATTTTTGTGTGTATAGCTTTTTTTACTAGATCTCATGAACATATGAATCATGTCTGTCTTGTTCATCCTTGTCTCTCGGCTTGTGAAACCATAGTTCAAAATGTACATCCAAATTTTGAAGAAATGAATAAATGAATGAGTTCTTGAATAGTGAAAGGATTGTAGTAGTAGGCAATGCTTATTGGGGGAATGATGATGAATTTTTAATTCTTTAAATTAATCTAGGAAGAATGTTTCTTTATGGCATTTTATATAATACAGTATTTTTCTTTTTTTTCCATTTTTTTTATTGAGAAAAGGAGAAAAAAAAACAAGTTTCCACCTCCTCCCAGCCTCCCATTTCCCTCCCCCTCCTCCCACCCTTCTCCCCCTCCCCCCACTCCTCTTCCCCTCCCTCTCCAGTCCAAAGAGCAATCAGGGTTCCCTGCCCTGTGGTAAGTCCTAGGTCCTCCCCTCTCCGTCCATTCCTAGGAAGGTGAACATCCAAACTGGCTAGGCTCCCACAAAGCCAGCACATTACATAGGTTCAAAACCCCGTGCCATTGTCCTTGGCTTCTCATCAGCCCTCATTGTTCGCCATGCTCAGAGAGTCCAGTTTTATCCCATGCTTTTTCAGTCACAGTCCAGCTGGCCTTGGTGAGCTCCCAATAGATCAGCTCCACTGTCTCAGTGGGTGGGTGCACCCCTTGTGGTCCTGACTTCTTTGCTCATGTTCTCCCTCCTTCTGCTCCTCATTGGGACCTTGGGAGCTCAGTTCAGTGCTCCAGTGTGGGTCTCTGTCTCTATCTCCATCCAATTGGTGATCCCAAAGAAGCTAAGTAAGAAGGTGAACCAAAGGAAAAACATATAGTTGTCCTCTTGGCTATGGGAAGTAGACAAAATTGCCGGGGAGAAAATTGAGATCTTGGGGGTGGGGTGGGATGGGGGTAAGGGGAGATGGGGAGAGAAAAGGGAGAAGGGGAGAATGGGGGGAACTTGGGGAAAAAGGAGGATTGGGATAAAGGAAGGTTAGATAGGGGAGCACGGAAGCACAATTCTTAGTTAAGGGAGCCACCTTAGAGTTGGCGAGAGACTTGAACCTAGAGTGGCTCCCAGATGCCCAAGCCGAGGTCCCCAGTTAGTTCCTTGGAGAGCTGAGGATAGGGAACCTGAAATGACCCTATCCTATAGCAATACTGACGAATATCTTGCATATCATCATAGAACCTTCATCTGGTGATGGATGGAGATACAATATTTTTCTTATTCTCTTCTTTACTGTAAGAATACTGTCTTTTGCTTTCATCAACATGGAGTATGTGTGTGTGTGTGTGTGTGTGTGTGTGTATGTGTGTATGTGTTCTGGCATTGACCCCATGACCTGGTGAATGCTAGCCAAGCACATTAACACTGAACTATAATCTCCGGCCCAATGTGGAGATTTTAACTGTGAAAAGCTGTGAGACCTCCAGGAGGACGATTGGTGCAGCCTAGACACACTGTTGGTAGTCATATTTTAAGTTAAAAGGTACCAAAGGGTTATAAGAAAAAACAATATTCTATCGGCCTATTCAACCTCAGTTTCTTTTACAATGCAAATGTTTAATTACATTTAATTACTTATTAATTCCTATTAATAAAGTGGTTATTGCCATGGTCTGTGTTGTTAAATATTTTGCCACAGTCTTCTTAATCAGTTCCTTATTATTTATTGCTATGCAACATACACACAGCTTTTCCCATGGTTTACCCAACTTTCCATTCCTTCCCACCCCCTCACAGTACAGTTTGATCTTTTAAACACTGCTGCATGAGCAAATCTAAATAATTTGCTCGAGTCTGTTTCCATCAGCTCCAAAGTGCCTCCTAGTTCGCCATTTGAAAGGTGACGATCCAGGTGTGTGTGGTCTTTCTCTGTACCTGGGTGCGGTGATGCAAGAGATGCCCTATAAACTCAGGCGTTTGAACACCAGTCACCAGTTGGTGGCGCTGTCCGAGGAGGTTGAGGTGGCTTGGTGTTGCTGGAGGAATTACGTCACTGTGGGCAGGCTTTGAGAGTTCGTAGGCTCTCCCTCCTTCCATTTCTGTCTTTCTGCCTCATGCTTGCAGTTAAAGATTTGAATTCTTCTCCTCTTTATCTTTCCTGTAGCTTGCTGCCATGCCGTTACACTGCTGTGATGGATTTTTATGCCTCTGGAACCAGAAGCCAAAACAAATTCTCTCTTCCTTAAGTTGCTTTTGGCCATGGGGTTTTGTCGCAGCAACAGAAGAGTGACTAGCATGCTATTCCTTGATTCCGGAAGTTGTAATTTCAGTCTCACATAATCGAGATTGATAACATTTACTTTCTCCTGTCAGACATTCTATTGACTGATAAAAATCCTATCACATTTGAGTTAGTTGCACACTTGAATTATATTGCTTCTATCATTTTTTATTACCATTCTCAGAGTAGCCAATCCGTTTTTTGACCTACTGGATGAAAAAGCATGCTTTAGTGATCATTGCTATCTATAGTACCCCACTTAGTCTCTCAGTTTTTATTTTAAAGATTGTTTTCTCAGGTCCCAGACTTCCTGTTTTGAGTGCTTACACACATTGTAGTTTGACTGCACCGTGTTGTTTTCATAGAGTATTAAATTTCTTTGTTTTCCTTTTCGTCTGTAAAAACAGATGTGTTGATACAGAATTCACATAAGAAGATAAAATTTTAGGTTAAAATGGAACAAATTTTCCAGGCACATAAGATACTTTATGTGATAAACACAGAAAAGTTGATCTCAGAATATATATATATATAAATTTTTTCAAGATAGGGTTTCAGTATAGCTACTGTGCCTCTCCTGGAACTCTCTCTGTAGACCAGGTTGGCCTTGAACTCACTAAGATCTGCCTGCCTTTGCATCCCAAGTGCTGGGATTAAAGGTGTACGCCACCGTTGCCTGGCCTAGATTTTTTTAATGGTTTATACCATGATTTTTATCACATGGCAGACTCCATAAATATGGATAAGTCTTTATAATTAGCATGGTTCTGGACTTAACCACAAGAGACCAATATAGTCTCTTATTCTAATGATCATTATACTGTAAACAAACAAACAAAAAAGAATATAAGATCTGGACAAAATTACAACCAGAGTCAAAACTATGGCCAGAAATCAAACAGCATTTCTTAATAAACGCTGTTGTCTTCTGGGATATGAGTAGGCGGTGTAGGTGATGACCTGATATTTATCATTTATTAAATATATGTAAACACTGTGAGACTAGAAAACTAGCTTTGGAGATGGTGCAAATAAAAGTTAAGCCCCAGAGAACACAACATAATTTATGTAGTTTTCATGTTCTTAGAGCAAAGTATGAATAATTAGACAACTCAGAAGTAAACAGGCTTCCCAGAGCCTTTCATTTTGGTAAATAATATGTAGTACTGTAAAACATACATTTATAAAGGACACATACAATTGCACACAGGCATGTGTGTGTGTGCGCGCACGTGCAAGATTGTCACTGAGACCAAACTGACGTCAGGCACCATAGTTGTGCCATTATAACCATAACCATTTTTTTTTTTTTTTGGTTTTTCGAGACAGGGTTTCTCTGTGGTTTTGGAGCCTGTCCTGGAACTAGCTCTTGTAGACCAGGCTGGTCTCGAACTCACAGAGATCCGCCTGCCTCTGCCTCCCTAGTGCTGGAATTAAAGGCGTGCGCCACCACCGCCCAGCTAACCATAACCATTCTTATCTTACTAATGTACCCCATCATGTGGTGATCAAGCTTCTCCATTCATCTAGATCACCACGGTGTTTGCAATTAAGCAGAAACGAGGATTCTAAATTGTACTTAGGAGGGGGAAAGCTCATGCTGAAGCATTTATGACAGCCGTAGTTTTCCGTGCATAGGAAGCCTGCACACAGATTTGCTTCTTTGATGTCCGTAACCCAGAGGGATGCATGCTGCTGTCTTAGTTCCACTTTGTTCATGACAATGTGCGTCATCAAGACAAGTCAGGGAAGTGTTAATAAGAAGCAAACAGAACAGGAGGATTCAAACTCACAGCGTAAGGTTGCTTGTCTCATTACATATCAGAAATGGTGTATTCGTCACCCATTGGTGCTTATTTTTCAGTCACTATCAGCATAATAAGGGAAATATTGGGTATTTGTAGGCGTTTAAATTCTCATATACCCCATGGACAACTAAAGATCAAGGTGAGAGAAAATGAGCAGACTTGAACTTCACTCTTGTGTTGTCCCAGGAAAGCTTGCAGTTAAAGTGAGCAGTACTGTGTGCGTTTAACACTGTCTGCCCGTGGTCCAGAAAAACTCCAGTAAAAGTATTGGGAAAAGATCGAGACCGGCGAAAAATCACATCAGTATAGAATGTTCTTAGGGTATGCCTCTCTGGTGGTGTGTGAGTTCTATTACTTCATTCCAAGTGCATGTTTCAGCAGCTATCACGTGTCAAAATGTAGAGAAGCGAAAACAATAACAACAAAATGATCACCTGCAATGTTATATAAAAGAACCTTGTGGACAGTGTACGGAGTCTGGGTTTACTCTCAGTGCAGAAACAACATAAAACAGTCTACACAGAAGATCAATGTAGGGGATCTGCCGAGCACGGGCAGGAAAACAAACAACAAGGAAAACCTGTTCTACTTTGCTGCTTTTGTTTTATTTCATTTTGGCTGGAACACATATCCTTGAGTTCATTGCACCAAGTATCCTTGAGTTCATTGCACCAAGTAGATAGTCGATATTTCTTCACCCATCCCTGATTCTTTTACAAAATTTTGGTGTTCTGGTCTCCTTTCTGTTGCTGTGATAAAACAATTTGAGGTATTTTATTGAGGAGAATGTGTATATTTTATTCACAATTTCAGGGTACAGTCCATTATTGTGGGGAAGTTAGGGTGGGAACCTAAGGTATCATATCCATAATCAAGATTTAAGAAGAACAACACAGGCTGGTGTAGATGTAGGGACAAGGAACACTTACCTGATGCTGGTGGGACTATAAGCTGGTGCAACCATTGTGGAAATCATTTGGAAGATTCCTAGAAAAGCAAGGCATAGCTCTATCACATAATCTAGCTATACTGCTCCAGGGTTTATACCGAATGCACTCTATATGCTACCGCAGAGATATCTGTTTATCTGTGATCATTGTTACTCTTTTTGAAGAAACCAGGTATAGGAAGTGGTAAGTGTCCATCAGCTGATGAGTAGATACTAAAATTGTCTGTATTTACAGAGCAGAGTATTATTCAGCTGGTAAGGGAAAATGAAATTTGCAGATAAATAGATCTGGAAATAATCAGCCTTAGTGAGGTAACCCACAACTGGAATACAAATGTCACTTATTTTCTCTCATTGAATCCTTAGGCATTTGTGATTCGTTTGGGTTCCCATAAAGTTCAGGAAATAAGGCTACAAAACTCACAGCTAGTTTATTTCAAGGCTTTTTAAAAAAAATTATCTGTTCTCTTCTGTTATTTCCCAGGAGATATTTTAAATACAGTTTTTCTTTAATTGTTTATATTTCTTTGCTAAGTTCTTGAGAATAGATATTATTTTTGTTTGAATTTTTTTGCAAGCAGCTGACATTTGGGTGGATCACCTTAATTTGTCATGAAAATTTTCACTGAAAAACACTAAGATGTTTTAAATTTTTATGAAATTTAAAGTTTAAAGGTCAATTCAGATATTTCCAAATATTTAAACATCTTCCAATAACATATCAAGCATTATTTTTTAAACAAATTAAGTAAAGATTAAATTAATTATAATTGAAATCAATTAGAATAAAATGTGATTTAGAATTTATTACATTTAGCTGAAGTTAAACACTGAGTCCTTTAGTTACACCAATTATATTCCCAAATCCACGAGTGACTGGTTGCTATAGTCTAGGAATGCATAGCTTTGGGTAATTGGCTGCTATTATGAAGAACCATAATTCTTTTCCTAGCAACTTTAAATACAAGGCTTACTTATTCATTGTTTTCATGTGTGTGTGTGTGTATGCACGTACACTTGCTTGTGTGGACATGCACTGTGTTTGTGCACTTATTGCAGAGACATTTCCCCATCCTCCCTTTGCAACTTTTTAAAAAAGTTTTTATTGCTTTGTAAAGAATACCATTCAAAATTTCCACTTCTTCCCCTCCTCCCATTTCCCTCCCGCTCCCCCACTTACCCTCCTCCCCGCCTCCAGTCCTAAGAGGGCAGGGTACCCTGCCCTGTGGGCAGTCCAAGGCCCTCCCTGCTCCATCCAGGCTTAGGAAGGTATACATCCAAATAGACTAGGATCCCAAAAGGCTAGTGCAGGCAGTAGAGACAAATCCCAGTGCCATTATCATTGGCTTCTCAAGGAAGTCAAGACCTTAGGGGTTGGTCCACCCACTGAGACAGTGTGCCTGATCTAATGGGAGCTCACCAAAGCCAGCTGGACTGGGACTGAACCAGCATGTGATCAAACCTTTGTAACTTTTTAACGTCTAAAGTACTTTAAAAATCCGTATTTGGTGTGTAATATCACTTTTCCTTTCGAGTAACTTTGAGTTCGGATGACTGGATTCTGCTCCCAGCAGAAGTGTGTTTGCTGCCTTCTCAAGTTTCAGGGCTCTCTAAGCTTCTGTCTGGGAATGCAGTCTCCACATTGCCTATATTATCAATAGCCCATAACACTGGACGGCTCACCCTAGGGTGGCATTTTCATCCGCTGACTGGTGACTTTCCGTTTGAGTGCACACAAGCTTGTATTGTTTGCGTATGTATTTCAGTGTCAAGGGCAAATCCAGAGTTTGCCAGAAGAATTTAAAAGGGCAGCGTTGGGTACTTTTTCTAGGTGGCATTTCGTAAGACGTCAGGATCCTTGGCGTGTTTGCTGCTGATGAGTACACATGAGTGATGGAGCTTACGTGGGGAATTTACTTAGTAGGTTCATATTTAATTTTGTGAAATGAGTCCATGTTGTTTGAAAGAATTCTCTGTCTCCTTTTCCTCCCACCTTCTTCCCTCTCTTTTTCTCTGTTTTAAACTTTGTACTGTCCTTGAATATGGACTTTTTTGTGTGTGTGTCTGTGCTTGTATAACTGAAATATTTTAATGGTTTCTTTGAGGTAAGGTCCAATTCTTGTATATTATAAAAATTCCACATTTAGATTAATTAACCATTATTTATTTGTCGATTTAATGTGCTATTCGTTTGTGCTCAGAAGAATGTGTTTTCTGAGGGAGAGTTATTGACCATGCTGCAGGTAACTTATCTTTTGCTGATATATGTCATTTCTTATGGTGAACATGCTGACATACTAGGTAGGGGAGTTGCTACACTTTGCTAAGTGATCATCTTGGCTCATGTGTATGATCATGTGTCTGTTACTATTATTATGCAAAGGAAGCAAAACAGTGGAGTTGAGCTTCTTTGCCATTGTCTGTGTCCTTGGAAAACAAAGGATATTAACCTGTGTTTCTCTCTTCCTCATCGAAAATTAAGGCTTAATAGTAAGGATCAGACAAACCTTGATGATTACTAACGTGTTCGGTGTTAGGGCACAGAAAATGTGGTGTCTGACCTTGAGAAAGAAGAGGAGAGGTTATGCTATAACTGGATGATTTTACAGAAACTGCGAAGTCAGTTCAAGAGGAAGAAGGAAAGCAAGAAGCACAAGCAATGAGCTATGTTAAAGGCAGAGCAATAAAAGTCTGTACGAGCTGTGCTTATCCCTTCCCTTAGTCGGGCACAAAGTACAGGGCCTATGAGTCAGTTGCCAAGGCAACTGTTAAGTTTGGGTGGTTTATGGCAGAAGCGTAGTCCTAGGAAAGTGGGGTTAGAGGTGGAGCAACAGTAACTCATGGAGGAGGATGCTCTGTGGAAGGAGCTATGACCCTGGGTGACTCCATGTGACCCGTAGAAAATGCTATGATGTTTTTCTGCTGTATTTTTGTCTGTAAAGTCTCACCACTTGGCTAAACAACATCGTATGGAGTGACTGCATTTCTGGCTCATGCATGTGTAAGTGTTGGCAGGTCCCAGGCTGTCCTGGGCTGCAATATCGCACCACTGAGAGGCTGATTTGTGTATAAAAGACAAATTCATTATTCAGTGAAATTATGAGTGCAGAATTGAGAGTATACATAAAATTTGTAATATCTTGGCTGAATAATTTTATATTCATTGAGCCTAATTAAAAAAAGCGAAGCCGAAATAAAACAAACAAGCAAAAAAACCCCAAGGAAAACAACAACAAACAGCGTTTGTCTTTTTGTCAAAAGAATAGTGAATTTAAATTAACTATGGTAAAACTATTGCATAATGATATATGTAAAGTAATACTTAGTGATTATATTATCAAGGATATTAGCATTTATTTGTAATAATTATTTAATAAGTAATAACGACATTGTTCTATGCATTAGTTTCTTTTCCTACCGACAAAATCAAGTGTAGAAACAGGAATGTTTCCCATTAGCTCAAAGTTATAGGATGGAGTCAGTTCTGGTGCGGATGTCTTGGGGCATCTGCTCACATCATACCCAGTCAGAAAGCTGAGAGGGATAGATGGTGGTGCTCGGCTCTCTGTTCATTCAATTCAGCACCACAGCCGGAGGGATGGTGTGGACGGTCTTCTTTCCAGTAGACTCAGCTCGATAATCTTCACTATCAGGCCCAGGGACCAAGCTATGTGGATAACCTGTTATAAGTGTGCCCAGAGGCTAACTTGTTGTACATAACCTCTTACAGGTGTGCCCAGAGGCTAACCTATACCAGATAACCTCTTACAGGTGTGCCCAGGGGTTAACCTATGTTAGATAACCTCTTACAGGTATAATTAAAGGCTTGCCTCCTGGGAGATTCTTGAACCTGTCCAGTTGACAATATCAGTGAATGGTCACATTGTGCATATTAGCAAACTTCTCTAATGTCTGGCTTCATAAAGAGAGCAGGATTCCTGTATCTTCTGCTGAATTTGTATCACATAGAAAAGAGAAGTCTTTTTTATCTAATAGATCTTTTGGTAGTCAATAAGACTAAATATTAATGATATAAATATGAAGGAACCCTACCATCTTCCATTTGATTTTCAGTTTGCACAAAAGCA
Source organism: Microtus oregoni (assembly GCF_018167655.1). Classification (NCBI taxonomy): domain Eukaryota; kingdom Metazoa; phylum Chordata; class Mammalia; order Rodentia; family Cricetidae; genus Microtus; species Microtus oregoni. Next base: position 8,439,761 of record NW_024543218.1, on the reverse strand, counting down.
AATTTGAGAACTAAGGCATGATTGTATGATGCTGTAAGTGTCCCAGTCTACGACAGTGTTCTAAGGGACCCAGTGTAAATGCTCTTGTGGGAGGAACTGGTGTGATGCACGGCAGACTATGTCGCCAGGTAGAGCAGTTATATTTAAAAACAGAAAGGTCACAATTGTGGCGGAGGGCGAAATGTTCACACTTTACCAACTCAGGACTGGTGATGTAGGGTCTGAAGGAGAAGGTAGGAAGTAAAAAGAGGCTTTTTTTTTTTCTGGAAGGAAAGGTGGAAGAAGGACTCAGAATGGAGGAGAAAGAGAAAGACAGAAAACGGTATCAGGACAAGCCCGGCGTGCAGGCAGCTCCAGAGGTGGCCTAGTTTCTACAGTGAGGGCATTAACAAGGCTTTTAAGAGGTACAGGGATTTAAAAAATGAGGACAAGACAGATGTCATATATAATTTATTACCTAGAACACTGTTAGTTAGAATGGATATAAAATTTCAGAGTAGGAGAGTCAGGTGTGGGAAAAAAAGGTGCCCTCGTGGAAGTTAATGCGCTAAAGCAATGTGCTTTCAAAGTCAGTTAGTCAGGATTATTGAGAGTAATGGGCGATGGGGGGGCACCTGTGCTCAGAATTTATGGGGTTACAGTGAGAAAGAAGAGGGAAAAGAAAAGCCGCCAGCCTAAAAATAAAGCACATTGCAGAGAAGGACACATTAGCTAAAGGGGAACAATGGCCACCGCGGACGATCACTTTGCAGTGTATTTGTACCTAAAACATTCTGTTTTGTCGCACAATAAAACCCCTCGCTGAGAAGATAACTTTAAGGCCTGGCAAGAGAGCAAGCAGCCAGAGCAGCACCAAGTTGAGTCCCCAGCCCCATGTAGGGTGGCTCGCGGCCCCCTGCAACTCCAGCTCCAGAGGAGCCAGTGACCGCTCTGGCCTTAGTGGGCACCTGCACTCGTGTGTACATAGACACAGAGATGCATGATTAAAAGTCAATCTTTAGAAAAGGAAACTAGCTCTACATGTGCATGTTATAAGGTACTATATGCCATCATTAAACATTAACGGATGTAGAAAAAAAATCTCCTTTATTTGACCTCTTCAGTACTTAAACATATTTTTCAGTTTTAATTTACTTTTCAGTGTGTGCTTTTGTTATTTTGGGGTTGGGTAATACGTTGTTAGAGCCCCATGTGTCAGTAACTTATTGTGACAAAATATCTAGTAATACACAGTTTGAGGAAGGGAGGAAGGGTTATTTTGGCTTTCTTGCTTGACGGGATACTTCCCATCACGGCAGGGAAGGCATGGAAGTGGGAGACCAGTACCTGCGACAGGAAGCAGAGAGTGAACAGGAAGTGAGGCAGGGCCATACAATGTCAGTGCCCATTCCTAGTCACCCACTTCCTCCAGAGCAGCTCCAACTCCTTAACGTTCACACCTTCCCAACCAGCACAACGAGTTGGGGACCAAGAGTTCCCTCAGAAGGGCCTACAGGGGACATTTCATGTTCAAACCACACCCCATATAAATCTAACTAAGTTTTAAAATTAATATGTAGCATAACATTATGAAGACAAATAGTTCCCATAATATTTTAAATGTTTTCTTTTATTCTGTGTGCACATGTGTATGTGCACATGTGTTCCATGAGAGGCAAGTGGAAATTTGTGTGTGTGCACATGTACTCCATGGAGGGCATACGGAAGTCAGAGGACAACTTTTGGGGGTCAAGTTCTCTTCTTCCACTGTGGCATCAAGCTCAGGTCATTGGGCTTGTGTTTCTCTTTTGGGCGACCTCTCTTGCCATAAAAATTTTCTGTATAAACTGAGGCTACAGAAGTGAAATGGAGTTTTATATCTGTTATACCTTATAACATAGACCCATTTGTGTTAATATCTGTCAAAACCAGCTCAGGTACTTATTCTTAAGGAAGCTTAGCTTATTATAGCAGGGCTGGAGGATGTTTCTACTGGGTTCTGATAGCTTCTATGGAGTGGACAGGATGTGTGCCGTGTCTTTCTATAGAGTGCATGGGAAATCAACAGTGACTTATGTGTCATACTTTTATCTTCTCTTCATGAGCTTATTTGATAACAGCGTTTAGATCTTTGCTTCCAGAGGAAGGGAGGACAGATCAAAAGTCCACAGCTCTCTGTTTCTGGTAGAAGGAACTGACTCAGTGGGATGGAGTCCTGGCTGAGCTTTCATCTCTTATTTCAAGAGAACCTCTTATTTTAAAGTGGTCGCATGTGTGTCTTTCTACACTCGATACTATGGATTGCCTCAGAAAGAGCTGGATGTTCATTTTTAATTTTTTTAAATCAAAAATAGATTCTTCTCTCACACAAGAGATCCCAACCACTATTTCCTCTCTGTCTGCTCTGCCTGGCTCTCCCCATTCCACCCCTTTCCCCCTGATCCACTCCCCTTCTGTTTCCTCTTCAGACAAGAGCAGTCCTCCCATAGATGACAGCCACATAGGACAAAACAAAAATATACTAAGACAAGGCAAAAGCTCTCATGTTGAGGACAAACAAGACAACCAACTAGGAGGAAAGAGTCTCAAGCAGGCAAAAGTGTCAGAGATACATCCACTTCCACAGGTGGAATATTTTAAGTGCTTTTATTACTTGGTTTTCAGCAGAAGTTGATTTTTTGCCCTGAATTTCTATTTTAGTCATAGTGATGTGCTCAGCCTAAAATGAGGTGACTCTAGACAGGATGTCACTATGCCCTTTGTTCTTTACTTTTTACTCCATTCTTTAGCACTGGATGTGGCGGGCAAACAGTGCAGTATTTTTTGACTGAATGATAATTTTCATTTTCTCTTGTATCTTCCCAAATGGATGGCAAGTGAGAGTTGTAGGATCTTCCCTTTGAACTTGAATTCTGGAGTTTTCTGCCTGAGCGTTTCTAGTCTTCTCATAGGATTTCTCATAGAATAGTGTGCACAGGATCATCTCGGGGAACTTGGTGGATATTTAGACTCTTGGGCCACATCTTTACAACTGCAGTTCCAGCAAGTTCTTTGAGCTTGTATGGTAGGTGGCTGTAAGCCCACACTTTGTTGAATATTGTTAAAATGTTAGGTTGAGGAAGACACAGGCAGATCCAACTTAGATCCATGTTTCCTTATTTATGCACTGTCGTGGAATGTTAGTTGAAGACGTGCTACATTTGTTTATGCAGTGGAATATTTGTTTAATGATGCAAAAATATGTTGCGTTCTTTTATGTTGCATTTGTTTAACTCTGTGAAGCTGTGTTACTTTTCCTGTCTTAAACACCTGATTGGTCTAATAAAGAGCTGACTGGCCAATAGCAAGGCAGGAGAGGGACGGAGAAAAAATACAGAGAGAGAGGGAGAAGCGAGAAAAGGAGGAGAGGAAGACACTAGGGGATAGGTTTTCCAGCCATGGAATAGAAGTAAAGAAGGACATAGAATAGGGAAAGGTAAAAGCCAAGAGACAAAAGGTAGACAGGATAGTTTAAGAAAATTTATAAATTTAAGAAATAGCTAGAAACAAACCAAGCTTAGGCTGGGCATTCAAAAAATAAGAATAAGTTTTTGTGTATTTATTTGGGAGCTGGGTGGTAGACCCCCCAGAACATTCCCACGGTGTCCTACCTGTTTCAGGAAGGGCTTGTGGAAAGCATGTTCTAGAAAAATCTCTTTGGTGGTCTTTAGCTCGTCAATCTAGAATGATTTCTAAAGACTGTCTAGTCTCAGTTGCAGTGTTTCTACACGTTAACGGTTTGTGATCTTTCTCTTGTCGTAATTACGTATCCGTGGATCAAGTCTGAAAATGAAAACTGCCTTATCCTGCACTAATGCAGCAGAAGGACTGGCCGGCTACTCACAAGAGGGTGCGTTTGGCTGCCTGAGAATAAGACTCACAAGCTCTTGACATATTTGATGCTCTTCCTTTGAGCTGTGTTTTGTACTTTTTGGTGACCCTGAGACTTCTCTTTGACACTTCACTGAGAAGTGGGCATCTCCATGGCTACTCCGTTTCCTGCTCCCTGGGTTTAAAAGCACTTCCCATCCGGAGCGGCTGTGTAGGCAGGACTATTGGGGTCAAGAAGCATATGGCCGACTGAAAGAGAAATGAGGATGAATAGTGTGGCTGCAGAACTTGGGGCACAGGTCACTTTGTTACAGTTACTAAAACCTCCTTTGTGACTTTTGTATAAGAGAGCACAGCACAGAGAATCTAACAAGTGTTACTGTTACTCCTGACTTCATAAATAAATCTGTTCTTTTCTATGAGGCTATAGTAAGAGTACACTTCAACTTCCAATTTCCTAACATCCAACCAAAGCAACCATCTCTCTAGCAAATGAACTTTCAAATGGAATATTTATTTTTAAGCAAGTATGTAGAAAAATGCCATTATACTTATGAGAATTTTGAATTATGACTAGAGACTTAGAAATGATAATAAGGCTCACTGTATTAACTGTTAAGTTCTGTGGTTCATTTGGTATAGGGTAGGGGCACCCTTTACCTCTCAGTCCTGTGAGTGCCCCCCATGCAGAGGGAGAGTCATCATCTCCTGTGGCATTCCTGGCTTATTTCCATTCCACACTTCCTTACAGACAGAACCATCTTCTTGATGAGATGAGAGTACAAGTTTGGCATTTGTACTTCATCTCTTTCTGATTTATTCTTAAGATGCAGTGGTGTATGGGAGCTACATCTTCTGGGTCTGCATCTCTATGCTGGAAAATTCCAGGAGATGATTCTGTAGGAGATCTGCAGTTACATAGATCTACCCTTCTCTAGGTGGGAAATTTCGTGTTGGGTGTCATATTGGAAAGTCTATAGGCACGGTCCACCTTATCCATATTCTCAGAACTGCTCCAGTAGACATGACGTCAGAGTCTGTCAGGAAAGGATATGCTGTCCAGTTGAGAAGAGGGTGGCCGGCAGAGTGTCTTCAGCTGCATGCTCCTTTAGGGCCAGCTTTGGCTGAAAAGAGAAGGATGGTTTTGCTCAACGCTGTGCCCTGTCCAGAGCAGTCTACATCTGGTGACAGGACTAGAGTGACCGAAAAGGTCCAGCCATTTCAATGATTGATGGACATTGCTCTATTCCAGAGCTTTGGCCAGGTCAGTCAGTTCTGTTTAGACTATTTATTTATTCAGTCTTGTCTTTCTTCTCACTTATCTGTTAAATGCACCTTGAGTTCATAGTCTTCTGGTTTTAAACATCTTTCTCTCTTAAATCTTTAGTTTTCCTAGGTGGTTTCAGAATCAAGATAATTCTGGGCTCTCATCAACCACAGTGGATGAACAAAATCTAGGCTAGGAAAACTGGTATTCTCTGTCTGAACAAACCAGAGAGGTAGGGATACGGATGAAATGGGAAGGCTCCAGTAGGGTTGTTTCTAGTACCTTTGATAGTGAAAGGACTGAGCAGATACTTTAACAGGCTGCTCAACCTTCTCTCAGAGATCAGGCCTCCATTTCAGTTTCCTGAGACTGAGCAAGCACAGACAAAAGACAATCAATCTCCCTCAACCCCGACAGCCAGGAGGAGGCCTGGAACGGGCAGTGCTAGGCCTGGCCAGCCTGAACCAGCCTCCACAATCAGTAAGCTCAAGGTGATTAACCAAGTAAGGACAAAGCCTGAGACTTGTTCAGACTAGCCCTCAAACAGAAAACTGTAGCCCTGACCAGCCCCTAATTAGTGCTAGCCAATTAAAACGTACCAACATGATTGCTACTTGCTTAAGCCAATCATATCTGAGATGAGCTAATTGCCTTAGGACCTCCCCTTTGCTGTGCTTAACAGGAGACTGTGAATGCCTCTCCGAGTTGCCTCCATCTTGCCTTCCTGTAAGATGGCCGCGCTGAAATAATAAACTGTTTTGCTGATTGCCTACATGGAGAGTGGTCTTTTGTGGGACCTCTCTAGGACCCTAACATTAGACATCAAAGATGATATATTTTCTGACTTTCAAAGTGATAGGGGAGCCTGATTTTTAGGGAGACATAAAGTACAACTGATTACCATGCAGGCTTCTTCAGAAAGCAAGCAGGTGTTCCTGATTACCAAAGAAGAGTTAAGCATTCAACTTCCCTTGCAAACAACTATTATCCTTCATTTTGGTCTAAATCATTGCTATCCTTTCTTATTTCTTGTGAAAGTTTTATGGAAGTCTTCAACATATTGTCAAAAGCATTTCTCTAATGAGAAGTCACACACTTCTTATGTGCAATGTTATGCTATGGCAACTGTGAGCTAGTAATCATGAAATTAACAATGGTTTCTTGAAGGTATTGCTGATTCGACTTGGAAACATTTAAGTCAATAAAATTATTTCTCCTTGGGTCACTATCTTATGATAATTTTCTGCCTCAGGCAGCCATGAAAATTCTAGGTCCATAAAAGACAAAATGAGGAGGGAAATGTGGGTCCAGTACAGGAAAAGAATCAGTGGAGTATGCGTTTTAAGGCAGAGTGATGAATGTTTTAAAATAAATGGCAGCAAAGTGAGCTATTTTACATCAGTTTTCTTTTAAAATTCTAGGTTTGGCCAGTCTTTGTAGTATGTATTTACTTATACTTGAATTGTGTAGTCATAACTTGATAATGTAGGCCATAGTTTTTGTCTGTTTGATAAATGCAGACATTCCGAGGAAGAGGATATCTCAACTGAGCAACTTCCTAAATCAGATAGGCCTGGACCTTCTCTGTGAGGTCTTTTCTTGATTGTCAATTGATGCAAGAGGGCACAGGCCACTGTGGGGAAGGGCATCTCTGAGTAAGTAGGCCTGGGCTCTGCAGAAATAGCTGATCAAGCTAAGTAGAGCAAGCCAGCTGCACTCCTCCGTGGCCTCTGCGTTAGCTCCTGCTTCCAGGTCCTTCGTTGAGTTCCTGCCCTGGTTTCCCTCAATGCTGTAAGCAAAACAAACCTTTTCCTCCCCAAGTTGCTTTTGGCCATGGTATTAATCACATCAACAGAAATCAAATCAGGACAATCTATTATGGGAAAACGGGTGCACACTTTTATCTGAGAAGGCCCTGATTTGGGAAGTTTTCTCTCCTGGAGAAATCCAGCATTTACCTAGTCAGTCAGATTCAACCTGTCGGTGACAGGCACATAGCTGGGTAGTACCTATATCCAGGGAGGATTTTCAGTTTGCTTAAGTCAGTGTTTCTCAACCCTGCAAAGATATTAGAAATGCCTGTATTAAATCAATTCTGAAAGTGAAAGCTGGCCTTTCTGACACAAGAGCGTGTGGTTTACCAGAGCACAAATATGCTTAGGAGAGAACAATGTCCTCTAAGTGACCTCTGTCAGCACTTCTTGGTCTTTGTCTTCCGAGGAAGAAAATCCGGGTACCCCATCACTAGTTCTCTACTATTTCTTGACGCCCTTCATTTCCAAACAGTTCTGTTTCCCTACTCCTTCCACCAAACCATCCACTATCTTCCTTCTTACTGAGAAGCTCCAAGTTCTCCCGGTGTCTCCCTCACTTTATCAGGTGAGTGAGCCTAGCTTTACGTGACTGCAGCTTTTTTTGTAGTCGTGTCTGATGGGTTCTGGCACTGAGTTGCAGATTGAGTTCACCCCAAGAGATTATAGCAAAACCCTGATGCTCAGGCTGTCGCTCGAGGATCAATTAAATTAGAATTTCTGCAAGTTTTAGAATTTCTGGGGCACTAGAATTTTAAAGCTTCTCGATGCGCAGTGAAAGCTGAGAACCATGGTTTGTGGGCACGGTCGGGTGTGCAGAGGCACCGTGTAATTGCCGAAAGCTCCTCGCAGCCCCGTGGCATTAGCCCTGCTATTATTTCACATCGGAGCTGCTTGTTGATGCTTGTGAAGTTTTAATTTATTGAAGGAAGAGAGATTGATGAGCTGGAAGAAATGCTTTCTTGATGATATTCATGATCAGACTGCAAGGGGGCGAAGTGGGATATTGACAGCAGTCCTGGTTCTGTTCTTCGAGCGAAAGTGAATGAGGTTATTTGGAAGGCCCTTTCAGAATGATTAAAATGGCAAAAGCACATGCTCGCCTCTCCACATTACCTTGCTGGACCATCTAAATGTTAATGTTTTGATTAAAATCTCACTTCTTTTAATCGGCTCCTTTCAAACTGATGGTTAAATATTTAAATGTGTTTGTTTCTAAGTACTTCCGTTAACAATGTAAATTAATTTCTCCTTCAGGGAAACAGTAATTATGCCATCATGGTTTAAGGAGGAGCATCTGAAACATTTATATTAATACGATGTAATATAATGCTTAATTAACTCGTGTTTGCCATGTGTGGGGTTTAATGTAGGAGAGAAGAATTGGTGGCAAAGGCAGGAAAACAAAGCGATCAATTCTATAAAAGACGCCTCAAGCTAAAACATCAGAATAAAACCAGATACGCTTTTGTTTTCTTCCTTCCAAGCTCCGTCTGAGGCCTGCCTAATCCTTGTTTCTGGAGAATGAGGCATTTTAGCTCTTCACATGGAACTGAATTTGGTGGCTTCAGGGTCCTTCTCTTTGTTTAACATGTAGCCCAGAGTTAGAACACATAGGCCAAACATTTAACATTTGGCACAAAATATGATCTAAATTAACATTTGACCCAAGAAATTTCGGTCTTGCAAGAAGGCAGTGTGAGCACCTTTGTCTTCCTGCTGCATGCACTGCTATACCTGGGAACTTTGATGGCTCAGTTCCCTAAAGTTCCCTATGGCTCAGTTCCCTAAAGTTTCCTATGGCTCAGTTCCCTAAAGTTCCCTATGGCTCAGTTCCCTAAAGTTTCCTATGGCTCAGTTCCCTAAAGTTCCCTATGGCTCAGTTCACTGAAGTTCCCTATGGCTCAGTTCCCTGAAGTTCCCTATGGCTCAGTTCCCTAAAGTTCCTTATGGCTCACTTCCCTAAAGTTCCCTATGACTCAGTTCAGGATCAGTTTTGCAACCTTGGTGCTGAAGTTGAGAGAGTTACCTGACCCATCTTTGTTTACTCCTTTATGCCAACTGAAAAATGCTATCTTCCTTACTTATCTCTGAGGTTTGAATAAACCTAGACTAAATTTTATAACTCCTTGAAAAAGTAGGTAGAATTGAGAGTCGATTGATACCTTTTAGCTTCTGGGTAGGCTGTAGTGGGATTTCAATTGTATTTTAACAAATAAAGACTACCTGAAGATCTCAGAGTCAAACAGCCCCACTGGTCAGCCTTAGAGACTAGGTTATGGTAACACACACCTTTAATCCCAGTAGCCACCCTAGTTTCCACAGAAATTGGGTGGTGTGTGCCTTTAATCCCAGCGGTGTATGCTTTTAATCCCAGCCCTAGAAGGGAATATAAAATGGGGTTGGGAGGGGGAGAGGTGGGGAGACAGCTCTCACACAGTCTCATTCTGAGATTCCTGGGAGCCGGATCACCATTTCAGACTGAGGTAGAGCCAGTGGCTAGCTGTTTTGCTTTTTGGGTCTTCAGGTTGAACCCCAATTTCTGACCTTGAGTTTTTATTAATCATGCTTCATTTAATCATGCTTCAGTAGACAGCAGTGTAAGAATACATTGAACAACATAAGAACAATATGGCAGCACCAGAAGCTAGTGGTTCTACAACAGCAAGACTTGAACATCCCAACGCAGGTGAAACAGAAGAAAATGAGCTTAAAAATAACTTTATGTGGATTGTAAACACTTTTGTTGTGATGTGGCTACAGGGGATTCTGACTTGATTTAGATTTGGTGTATGAAATTTTACTTATGTTTTTCCCCAGCATCATAACGTCTGAGCTTGATAGTTGTCAGTCAGACATGATTAAGAGTTGAGTGGGAAGAGGGTATCTCAACTATGAAAATGTCTCCATTAAATTGGCTTGTAGGCAAGCCAAGGGGGTATTTTCCTGAGTAATGATTAATGTTTAAGGGTCAGCCCATTATGGGTGATCTCTCTGGACAGGTTATCCTGTATATGAAAGCAAGCTGAACAAGCCAGTGGGTAGCATTATCCCATTGGCTTCTGTTTCAGTTCCCGCCTTGGCCTCCTCAATGGTTGACTGATGTGGAAATGTAGCCAAGTTGCTGTTGGTCAGCATTTTATCTCAGTAATGAAAGAAAACTAGGACAATGTCTACAAATGTCAGCCATGTTGCCTGTAGCGCAATAACCTCTGAACAGATAACCATAGCATTTGCAGTTTTAGTGATATAGTGGAACAAACCCATATACAGCTCATGTACGATTACAAGGTTGTTTAGCAACTGACACAGATGTACACTGTTAAAGAGAGGAGTCAACTTTTCTTTCTACTTCTCCCTTTGCTAATCTCATGTCTGTAGCATTGACATGGCACACCCATAAGACCATCTATTTCAGTTGTTCTCTGTCTAGCCTTTTCCGTTTTTCCCTTTTCAAGGGGGCAAGATTTTAGGATTCGGTTCCTGTATAGGACCAAAGAGAGTCATAACTCTGTGATGCAAGGCAGTAATTCCTAGCGCTGGTCCCTTAGACGGATTTCAGTAGATCCAATCTCAAGCAGTGTTAGACTCTTCTAGGAGTGCTTTTGGACACAGTTCCTCAGTCATCTCTCGTGAATCTGAATAAGGAAGTTGGAGATAGGCTCATGACTGAAAGGCTGTAGAAATTTTCCACTCCGTTATGGTAACTCCTGCATCAGGGTTTGGGGATTGGGACCTCCCATCCCTAGTGAGCACCAGTTCTGGGACACGTGAAGTGGAGCGAACACAAGTCAGAGAGTCTAGGAAGGGCAGTTCTCACATCAGCACATTCCCTTAGGTTGCTCTGCTACACAGACATAGAATTCCAGCTCTTGGACTTTCGGTTTTTTTATATACAAGAAAAAAAAAGTGCCAAGATACTTTGGTCTTATCTTTTCATTAAAAATCTACATACTTCTCAAACATTAGTTTGAGTATTATGTATATTGGAATTTAGTACTAAATTAGTCCAGAAGGGTTGAAATACCTTAATTTTAGTTTATGATCAATACTTAAATACATTCTCATTCTGATTAACTCTCCACAGAGATGAGGTTCTAGATATACAAATTTGTGAATTTTATATCTTTCAACAGTAGTGGGAGTTAAAATAAGCGATCACAACATCTGTCTGACTGTTCTATACAGTATATAATTTTACAGTGGCAGCTTGGCCGTTATAGATATTTAACTATGAATGGTTTTTGATGCATTTCCCTTCTCTATCTGAATATGCTTAGTATTAAGAAGTTTTGATCTGTTGATTTTCATTGTTGGGAAGGAGTGGAGGAAAGTGTTATTTAGGGCACTGTATTAACATCCATCAAATATTGGCCTCATTTTCTAAAGCCATGTCTTTAAAGACAGAGAAGAAGCAATTTGACCTTTAGTTCTTTCTGAAGGACGGGGTGGGGGTGCCAAGCATAGTTCTGCTTTTTCTTGTCAAACAAGGGGAAAAAAAACCCTTAAAAATAACCCACCAATTTTCAACCATTATATTTTAAGCCACAGGAGCTTGTGAGTTATCTTTCATCTCGGTTCTATCACATAACCAGAGAAATTACACAGCATCTCCCATAGGAGAGGTCTGGCTGGGAAGCAATTCAAGCAAAAATATATTATAGAAATGTGATTGTTCAGGGTGTCATTATAACAGCTATTCATCTTTGCCCTTTCATCTGAAGCTTCTTACTCCTCTTCTCATTTTATCTTTTGTGTATCTGTGTTTTTCCATGGATGGCTGTGGCAGCAGGAGTGGCCAGGAGGCAGTGACCCCTGGGGAAGAATGTTCAAGAAATTTATTAGACTTAAATGTTTCTGAGTAGTGTCTGTAATATCTCTGCAGATATAAGGCAGTTGAATTTGATTATTATTTTCCCTCAATCTTGATTTGTACTTGTAGGAAAAAATCTAGATGTGTTCAAGCTTTAAAAGATTTCAGCTCTATATATTCTACAAGGCAGGTGGTATTCTTTCAGGTCAGCCATCACTACTGAACACATTTTAGTCTTTACTTCCTGGTAGGATTGTATTTCCAATTAAAAATAGCATTCACGGATTTTCTTAACACTAATCAGACTGATGATGTAAAAACTTGATTATGTTGGAAAATCAGGATGTGCTTGCTTCTTTACCAGTTATTTATTAATGAAGAAGGAACCACAGGCAACAATAGTTCTCTCATTCCAGGGGTAAAAGGTGTGCTGAACTCCACTGGATAGTTCTGCCAACCTCTCCAGACTTCACCCACACAGTAGGCTCTCTAGACCTAAAGGGTTGGTTAGTGAAGGATGGCCTAGAGGGTATGTGTGAAAGTTGATTCTGGCTGTTGGCTGGTGTCTGGAGGGTCTGAATTGGTAAGTGTCATCCCTGCCTCATGTGGCCCTTTATTCTTCAATGGACAGTAATGGTTTCTTTGTGGAGGTCTTTTGTCAATAGTCCAAGATCGCAAATGCAAAACTTCTTGTGGTCCCTGATTTAGATCTCTTAAGTCTTGGGTCTTCGGTTGGAGCTTCCAGCTCACTGCTGTACAAGTTGGAAAACCCTATCCTTACTCACAGTGAGAAAACTCTGTACAAAGGAATAGCACCCGAGTGCCTGCCCATGGGCTTAGCTTTTGACCATACTTGGGCACAGTGCTTGCTGCTGGATGGCACATCATCAGTTCTTGCCTAAGGTCTATAAAACCACCCTGCCTTGGCTCATGGTGTGCCTCCTCTGGTCATGGTCTCCAGGGCCAGTGAACTTGCCTGGGGAGTTGGCTTGATTCAGCTTACTGCATCAGCTGGGAAACTTACTATCTGGGAAAAATGTGTCATTGAGGTCTGCCCAGATTCATAGGTAGGAAATTCCCATATTTGGAAGCATGTTGCAACAAAGTCACAATGAAATGATGCATATATAATACAAGAGTTAGAGGGAGTTTGGGAACCTTTTGACTTACATCCCACTATAATCTAGTCCCTGGCTTTTATAGATAGCTCATATCTTTCCCATATGAACATAAATTCTCCTCCTCCTTTTCCTCCTTCTCCTCCTTCCCCCTCTCTCTTTCCTATGTGTACTTGTGTGTTGACTCAAGCAAGAATTGTATCCACAGGGCTTCCAGAGAAGTCATATATCCATGTGGATTCATGCCTGAGAACCAGAATTCTGTTGTCTGAATCAATTATATAGATAAGAATGAAATTCCTTACACCAGGTCCTTGATTGTGGCTTCTTGATGTAGAAACCTGTGCAATAAAGAGGATACACATTTATTTTTATTCCACACACAGCTACAATGAAAATCTAACAGGATAACTGAAAAGCAAAACAAAAGAAAACAAAAAAAAATACCAAAAATAAACTAACCAACTGACAAACAAAACCACCCACATAAATTTAAAAGGGGGAATAATGGGAATAACTTGCCTGTGGATATTGCAGAAATATAAGCGGGCACACACTTCCTCATTCTATTGTCTAAACATGTTCTTAGCTTAGAGACTAACTCCAGTGCAATAACCTGGCTCCGTTTTCTATTGTTTCTGACCGTGGTCCTAGAGAAGCTAAATAAGAAGGTGAAAATAAGAAGGTGAACCCAAAGAAAAACATATAGTTATCCTCCTGGATATTGGAAGTAGACAAGATTGCTGGGCAAAAATTGGGAACTTGAGGTGGGGTGGGATGGGGGTAAGGGGAAATGGGGAAAGAAAAGTGAGAAGGGGAGGATGGGGGGAGCTTGGGGGAATGGGATGGTTGGGATAAAGGAAGGGTGGATATGTGAGCAGGGAAGTATATATCTTAATTAAGGGAGCCATCTTAGGGTTGGCAAGAGACTGGACTCTAGAGGGGCTCCCAGGTGCCCAGGGAGATGTCCCCAGTTAGTTCCTTGGGCAGCTGAGGAGAGGGAACCTGAAATGGCCCTATCCTATAGCCATACTGATGAATATCTTGCATATCCCCATAGAACCTTCATCTGGCGACGGATGGAGATAGAGACAGAGACCCACATTGGAGCACTGGACTGAGCTCCCAAAATCCAAATGAGGAGCAGAAGGAGGGAGAACATGAGCAAGGAAGTCAGGACTGCGAAGGGAAAATGGCACTGGGTTTTGATCCTACTGCATGTACTGGCTTTGTGGGAGCCTAGCCTGTTTGGATGTTCACCTTCCTAGACCTGGATGGTGGGGGAGAGGAGTGGGGGAGGGAAAGAGGAGTGAGGGGAGGGGGAGGGAAATAGGAGGAGGTGGAAAATTTTTCAATAAAAGAAATATATAAAAAATTGACTGCATTGGCAGCTCCAAAGACTGAGGATAGGATACATACCAAGTTCCAATTTAGCAGATTCCTTTAAGTTCTGTTGAGAGACCCAGGTCCCAGAAAATCTCTGATCCGTAGTTGCTACACAGACCCTGAATGATTTGACTCCAAGCCCCAACCCAGTGAAAGAAATACACCCTGAAAATGGAACCAAAGCCAGGGGAAGAGACACGTTGTCCTCAAACTTAATGCTGGAGAAAAGTCCTTGAACCCTGAAATCAGGACTAAAAGAATATACTAAGCCCCTACCAAAAGATATTCACCCTGGTCCCAAAATTAGGCTTAAAAAATGATAGAAAGAACCAAAAAAGAATTATAGTTTTGCCCCAGAATTAGAGCCAGTCTCTGCCCCTGACATAAAACCAACCAATCCCTGAGCACAGAAAACTGACCAATCACTGAGCCCCTAGAGGCTTGGAATTCCCCTCAAGTATGGAAAGCCTCCTTACATCATAGCCAATCCCATAGCCATCATCCAACTAGGGGGCAGTCAATCCCAAATCCAGAGGTTTGAAATTCCCCAAACCTCTTCCCCTATATAAACAACCTCCTTTCACTGCTCCGGGTCCGCTCCTGGACTGTTCCTGTTGCTGCTGCTGTTGCCACTTCAGACAGACAGACGGACCTGAGTTAACCTGCAATAAAGACTCTTTGTTTCTGCATTGGAGTCGGTCTTGTGGTGGTGATTTGGATTCCAGATTTTGGATGCAACACTGTAAATAATAAGTTAATGCTTTCATTATTTTTCTTTCCTCTTTATTTTTATCATATATAATTAAATATTTTATGATTCAATTTTGAAGATACTCACCAGAGATAGTCCAAGGTGGAATAATAGGTTATTTAGGTACATTTTCTAACTTTCAAGTTTTTGTCTTTTTAACAGGTGTGACCCACTGCTATCATACAGTAGTGTTTTCTCTCAGAGCGACACGAACAACCACTTTATCACTTTTCTAGGTCAGTGCACCTCCTTATTTCAAAGCCAATGTTAAATGTCTAAGTTTCTTGTACTGTTCCTCTCCTAGGACCAGTTGTTTATCGGTTACCTGTGATAGCACAATCAAAAATTGCAAAATGCAATATTCAAATGCAGTCCATACTTATGTGCTCATTATTCTGTGGATAACAATTACTGCTGGAGACAACGGAATGGCTCTTCTTGCCTCACCTGGAATAGCTTATATAGCTGTCTAAGTGGTAGTATGGATGGGCTGGATGATCTTGGAGGACCTTGGTTTGGGGCGGTTTGTTATGAAGGGCATTTGCCAGGGTAGCTAGGTCACTTGTTTTTCATGCTATGAAAGTCTGTTCTCGCAGTGACACTTTCAATATAACACCATGAAAAGTAAAGAGCAGCTACCAGAATTTTTCATGAGGCCGAGATTTGGAGGTTACAAACTGCCCCTTCTACTCCGTTCCATTAATCTAAGCAAGTGATAAGGACAGCTCAGAAATGGTGTGGGGAGATACCCTCCACTCAGTGTGTCAACTGCAAGGACACATTGCTGAAGGACAACGTGCAGAGGCAGAAGGGATTTTTGTAGCCTTTTAGAAACAACCTACAATCGCCATTTAAAGGGATATTTGGACTCTTTACTGACATTTTATAGAAAGTTCTATCCTGTTTTGATAATTGTAAAGAGAAGACAGGAGAAGAGTATACACAAAAAAGAGACAGTTTTATTCATTTGAGAGATGAAATATGTAAATAAATGATTCAGGATCATATAAAAACTGCATGTATACTATCTTCAGACATAGAATGTTTGTGAAAAAGCATTTTTCTATTACACAAAGCTAAGAGTTTCAGTTCCCTCAATATTCATCTTAAGATATCAGGCTTGCTATTCCCCTTCTTTTCAATTTATGACTTTATTATCTTTTTATTTCCTAGACTATGTTTGCTTGAAGCCAGGAAACTTTCTTCTATAGCATTGTTTAACAGTTTTTTCCAAGAGTGAAACATTCCATCCTACAGGGAACACCTCTGTAGGCAGGTAAACAACTCAAAGGAGCTTCAGGAAGTCTCTGCAACTGACCAGATTCACTAGGCCCCTCTCTGCCAGAGAAGCAATAAAAACTGAGATGAAGCCAAGTTGAACTGCAAATACCATACTAGCTGCCTGAGAGTGGTTAGGGCAAGTGAGGGCTTCACCCTGCTGAGCTGCCTGTAGGCTGTGCTCTGTGATCCAGGTTCTCAGCTTCCTGAGCTGTCACCCATGCTGGGGTGGGCTTTTCTGATGCAGCTCTCTTGGAGGAATTTATCCTCTTGTAAGTACCCAATAAATTCATTGGGTTCACTAAGTTGGACTTTGGAAGGATCTGTCCTTTGGTCTGTTGTGGCTCCCTATCTGGGATGAGCAGATGTGTGTGTTGTATCTCCCCAGGAAAAGTTTTGTCAGACAACCTAGGGTCTCAGGAAAACTTATCATTTAGTTTGGGATAGTGTCCTATCAAAGACAACTGCGTGAGACCTAAGAACCTGGACCTTTGCTTCTTACTACATAGATTGTCACTCTTGAGAAACCCAGATTGAAGTTTGCTTGCTGGTTAGGTTTCACTGAGTGATAAATTCATTGGTTCACTGAATTTTCATAACTGGAGAATAAAACCAAATCTCTTCGTTCTAGATATAGGTTTACAAATCTCCATGACCTATCAGCAGTGGAGTACAGTATTTGCTATTTGAAAGGGGGATTCAAAGAGACTGAACTGGAAAAGGGAGAGCCTGAGGGACGGGGATCTGGAGAAAGGGATGAAGTGAGAAGGAAAGAGGCAAGATGAGTCTGAATTTACTGTCCTGATTATTTCACGGATGCACCTCGGGATAGCAGGGAGACAAGCAGTCTTAATTTATCCTTCTGTAATGATAGACGTGCCTTAAGAATGCTCTTAGCTCTGAAGGTAATTATGACACTTACTCCTGAAGGAAACACCAGCTGCTGCTTTATTCGCCTGAGCTTTGTGTTTGTATTAAAAGCCTGCAAGTTGGTGTCAGAGCATATTCTGTTCTGATGAGAAACTCTGATAAGTCAGTTGCTGTTTTCCCTTGAAATATGGGACCCTTAATCCTTTATTTTATAACCTTGCAGTTTTAAGAAAAATAGGAAAGGTGAGAGACTGGGAGACTTGATGAATTTAAATTTTCTCAGCGCAAGTAACATTAGGACAGCACTGCAGCCCCAGAAATGGCTTACTTGGAATTATTTGTTGTTTGGTGAACTAGATGGAAATCATGAAGGGAGCACTCTTCACTGCCACACCCTCCGTAATGGTATTTACTCCGCTTACAGCAATTGTTCAGTTTCCTCTGATGCCCTCCGCCTTCTCCTGCTGATTAAATTCCCGTTTGGTCTCCCTGCCAAGTCTGTTGGATTAAATTAACAAATTCTGTTTGCTTTGGTTGGAATGACCTGCATCAACCTTCAGCTTGTACAAAATAATAATCTTGTCAGTGATGTATTGATTCAGTGCTCTTTATCTGCTGTTAAAGAGATGTGTGGCTGAGAATGCTGGCTGCGGCTTGCCCGAGTCTGCAGGCCTGCGAGGCTTACTCCAGTGTGCTGGAGACCTTGATCTTCTATGTCTAACATATCCCTTTTCTTTCCTGTTTTTAATGATCTGGGTTTTTCTAACAGATCACCGAGTCTTCATCACCCCGAGGGAAGGCTTTAACATGATCTTTTAGTCTATGAATGACCTGCGCTTAGAAATTATCTACATCAAAGGACCAATTTGGGAAGATTAAAAGCTCCCCTTTGAAAGAGCAAAGCCAGTTCTCAGTAAATTGTTTTCTCCTGCCCGCTTCCATTGCTTCATAGCAAAGAGCAGAGAGGTAGTCAGACTTTTTTTTTTTTTGTTGAAGAAAATGACTTAAAATTTTTATATTATAAGATTTGAAAGCATAATAAGATTTAAAAAAAACTGCACAATGCCAATCCATTAAGCTTTCTAGCAAGCCCTAGAAAAATAAAATGACATCTTCTGAGCTTCACTTAAAAAGAATCGTACTCACAGAATAATCACCAGACTGCGGACTGAGAGAATGTGGAATGAGAAAGCAGAGGCAGTCACCTTCTGATGATGATTAGACCGTAGTGTATATTCTGTTTATATTTTCAAACACACTAGCATAGCCTCCTTTTCATGTTGTTTCATTTCATAGGTGAGATAAATGAGGAAGAAAAGATTTAATAACTTGGCTAGCATCAAGGTAACCTGGGGTCAAATCTTTGACCCTGTAAAATTAATGCTAAAGATATTCTCTCTTCTGTTTATATATTTTCCTTGTATATATTAATTGTATACTTGACCTAATGCATTTGGAAATATTCCTCTCCTGTCCCTCCCCCTTTGCTTTAGTCCTATTTGTTCCTCTAGACAATTCCCTTCTGTTATCATATCATATAGACATACAAGATTTTGTGTATCTATGTAAAATCTAATAACTATGTATAAGAGAAAGCCTGTGATACTTGTCTTTCAGGAACTGTCCTGATGGGCTTTATCCCCACCAGATATGGTTATCTCCAGTTACATTCATTTTGTTAACATTGTTTATGATTGAAAACATTCCATTGTATATATGTACAGTGTTTCTTCTATGAATTCCTGTGTTGGATACCTAGGTTGGCTCCCTAACTTATCCGCTGTGAATCCAGCTTTGATAAACATCAATGTACAAGTATCTATGTGATTTGTTGACTTAGAATTTTTTGGATAAATACCCAGAGTGATATATATGAGTAACGTGGTGAACCTGCTTTTAATTTTGTGATGACCCCCTATGGTTATTGCTGTTGTGACCAAACTACTGTACATTACCTCTGGAAGTGTGTATAAGGGTTTCCATTTGTCCATATTTTTGCCGGTATTTGTTGTTATTTTCTTAAGGACTTTATTCTGACTGGAAAGACAAGGGATCTCAATGTACTTTTAATTTGCATTTCTCTGAAGGTTAGTAAGGTTGAGCACTTTTAGTATTTATTGGCTGTTTGTGTTTCATCTTTTGAGACCTCTCTGTTTATTTCATTAACTCATTTATTGATTGGGTTGTTTGATTTCTCATTGTTCAGTTGTGAATTCCTTGTATATTCTACATCTTAGTCCTCTCTAAGCTAGTTAGGTAGCAATTGTTTTCTCCCACTCTGTAGGCTGCCTCCTCACTCAATTGACTATTTCCTTTGTTTCTCACAAGCCTTTCGATCTCATGAGGTCCATTTGTCAGCTGTTGACACCACACCCTGGGCACTTGGAGTCTATTGTCCTGTTAAGAAATTCATTATCTGTTGCTTATGCTTATAGCATGAAGTGCTTTTCCTACTTCTTTCATTCTTAAAATGCTCTAAGCGTCCTTTTCTTTCTCCCTGGATGCATGTGTAATGGACGTGTGTGCATTTATATATGTGAATGTGGGTTGCATGTGTGCTAAGGCGAATGTGCAGAGCTCAGAAGACTTCATGTGTTTGACTTCCATCTTGTTTGAGAACACAAGATCTCTTTGTTATTTGCTGTTATGCATGCTAGCTTACACAGCCTGTGACCTTCTGGGGATTCTATCCGAGCCTCCAATGTCACTATAAGGCCTGGTATTACAAATGAATGTGACCATGGCTTCTTTTGTCCCCATTGTGCACTGGGATCACAGATGTGTGTGACCATCGCTGTTTTCACTTGGGTTCTGAGGACTCAAATTTGGGTCTTCATGATTGCACAGGAAGCATTTTACCCACTGGGGCATCTCCCTAGCATTTTTCCTTTTCATTTAGTTTCAGAGTTTAAGGTCTTATACTAGGGCCTTGGATGTATTTAGAATTGTGTTTTTATACAGCATGAGAGATAGGAACCTAGTTTATCTCTTCTATCTGCAAATGCCCAATTTTCCTTGCTTTATCGTAGAAGAGTTTGTCTTTTCTCTAGTGCATATATATTTTTTTTTGCATCTTTCTCAAAAATCATGTGGCTATAGGAGTGTAGGTTTAAATCTGGGTCCCTTTTTTCATTTATTTGACTCAAAATACCAACACTACTCTTTACAGAAATAAAAAAAAAACAACGTAAAAACATGTATGGCTGTGCAGAGCAGTTCGTATATTCAAAGTGACCCTCATAAAAAGCTGGAAGTATGTCTCTCTGTACCTGATTTTAAGTCAACTGGTCATTCTCTTTTCAACAAAACACATTCCATCTTTGAGAAGGAAGCTCTCCTGGTAGCCAACTCTTCATTCTACCTCCAGGACAAACACGGTCAATGATTGTTCCCACTATGTGGTAGTCATGTCACAGCGTAAGTTACGTGGGGAAACTTTCACGAAGCCCACTTATTATTTAGCCTCTAGCTTTGCTCTTTCATCTAGTTCAATGAAATCCAACTCTTGTTGTCAGGGTGAAAGTGGAAAAAAGTCAGGAGAACCTCTTCACCGGCAGGGTCCTCAGGCTTCATGCAGGCTGTACCTTCTGGGTAATGTTGTGAGGACAACTGCAATGGCGTGAGTTTACTCTGTGCTGATTGATGACTCTCTAGCCTTCCCTGCATCCTCATCAATTCTGCTGCTTCAGTGACACTTTGGGGGCATGGCTTTGTGTGTGTGTATGTGTGTGTGTGTGTGTGTGTGTGTGTGTGTGTGAAGATGCACCATAATTCACACAGTCTTTTTAGCTTTTCTTTTTGAGATCTAAAACTTCTTAAATGAGGAAGAAACAGGTTTCTATCTTGGTGATATCCATAGACTTCTTATTTTTCCCAGTTTGAAATAGCTTCTTGGGGCCGGGCGGTGGTGGCACATGCCTTTAATCCCAGCACTCGGGAGGCAGAGGCAGGCGGATCTCTGTGAGTTCGAGACTAGCCTGGTCTACAGAGCTAGTTCCAGGACAGGCTCCAAAGCCACAGAGAAACCCTGTCTCAAAACACACACACACACACACACACACACAAAATGAAATAGCTTCTTTATTAGTCTAGAGAAAACTCCACCTCTTTGGAGCACCAGACTGAGCTCCCAAGCTCCAAATGAGGAGCAGAAGGAGGGAGAACATGAGCAAGGAAGTCAGGACCGCGAGGGGTGCACCCACACACTGTGACAGTGGGGCTGATCTATTGGGAGCTAACCAAGGCTAGCTGGACTGGGACTGAAAAAGCATGTGATCAAACCAGACTCTCTGAACATGGTGGACAATGAGGGCAGATGAGAAGCCAAGGACAATGGCACTGGGTTTTGATCCTATGGCATGTACTGGCTTTGTGGGAGCCTAGCCTGTTTGGATGCTCACCTTCCTAGACCTGGATGGAGGGGGGAGGAACTTGGACTTCCCACAGTTCAGGGAACCCTGACTGCTCTTTGGACTGGAGAGGGAGGGGGAAAGTAGTGGGGGGAGGGAGAGAGGAGAGAGGGCAGGGGGAAGGAAATGGGAGGCGGGAAGGAGGCGGAAATTTTTTCAATAATAAAAATAGGATTCTTTTGGATCACATTAGTTCTAATGTTTTTCAAGGAGTTGGTGTCACATACCTTCTCTGACACAGGGAAACAAAATCCACTTTCTCTTTCAGCTGGATGAGGCAAAGATAGCAGATGGGGAGGAGCACAAATTCATATTTCAAATGTTTCCTGCCATGATACAGTCCTAGCACAGGGCACTTCTGAGCCAATTTTCTGCTTCTTACTCAACACTGTATCAGAAGAATGAAACATACCCAGTTTAATCCAAGGAAGTGATGTTCTTTAGTTGGCTAGGAGTTGTAACACAAACTACAGCTGACTCCAAAGTGGACCTCAACAGATAGGCTGATACGGACCTACAGGAGCATATGAAACTGTGGCATAGACTGTGATAAGGGTCACGGACAGCATTTAGAGATACTGGTGAGTTGGCAGTGGATGTGTTTTGTGCCTCGTGGAATGGTTCTAGAACGTTGGTCATTTCATCTCTATTTCCTCCTCCTCCTCCTCCTCTTCTTCCTACCATTCCTCTTCACTTTTAAAAATATTCCTTTACTCTGTAGCCCAGGCTGGCTTTGAAATCTATATTCATATTTTTTTTCTAGTGAAGAAATTAGTACTTAGAAAAAAATCCTATAACTCACTGACTCCAATTTAACTATTAATGTACTTCTGGGGGATCTACTAGGGTGTGGTTGGCATCCCAGGAGCCACATTCTTAAAAAAATTGTTTCTTCCTCCCCTAGAAGGGTCTTAATACAGCTCTGGTTGGTTGGGAACTCAGTATATAGACCACTTTGGCCTTGAATTCACAGAGATCCTCCTGTCTCTGTAACCTGAGTCCTGAAATTAAAGGCATGTGCCAACATGCCATGTCCAGATTCTATATTCTTGTTCCAGCATCCTAAGCCCTGAGATTTTAGGTATGCCCCATTATGCCTAGCTTTGGCCACATATTCTTAACAAATTTGCAGTTCTTGCCTGGGATGGATATCATGTGCTGCATTTTCGTTGGTTTGTTAAATTTCTAAGTGCCACTACTGCCACTTGGTGGCATTAATAACCTCTCAGTACTTTCATTTCTGTCTGTATGAATAGGAGCTTTGTGTTCTCATGCTGTGCGGAGTGCTGAGGTTATTAGGGCCAACACTTTTCTACAGCCCCATTTATTACTATTCTTCTGCTATCCCTCGGGTAATCTACAAAAGAATTTCAATCATTCAACCTTTCTGTTGGACGTGAACATAGCTCTTGAGAACATTTCTTTTTCTCCTCAAGTGAATAGTGGTTTTTCACTGTCATTTTCATTGACACCACATCAATATCAAAGAAATGATTTCTAAGCAGTTGTGTATACGTTGAGGTTTCCCATTGATCTTTGTAGTTCTTTCCCCATAAGCTGGGGTTGTGGGGCAAACAAACAAATGGACAGATAGAATGGTTGTAATACATTGAATCAGAAAGTAATGGGGCCTAGAACCAGCCCTGTATTCTGACCAACCTATCTGATGATGACACCGAGGGAGGATCGTGTTCTTTAGCGAAGAGTGATGAAGTAACTGGCTGATACACAGCAGTGCCTTTGTCCGTTATTGCTGTCTGTGAGCAATGATAAGGACTGAGGCGGCCTTCCAAACTGGGCTGTAACATTTGTTGTTATTGCTAGGCCTTGAACAGCCTTATGATGGGTTGGCTATTCATCTTTCACAGAGCTCTGACATACACCTAGGTTGGGTACTATGATTAATTTTTTTTTGGGGGGGGGGGAGATTTCCACGTTAAAACAAGAACAAGCCAAAATGAAAATAAAATTATTACTCAATGTGTGAGGTTGTCTCAAGGAGCTGTGATACCTATTTTTTTCTTAAATGGAGAGATTCAGCGTCAAAATGTACAGATGGAGTAACAGAATGTAATTGTTTTGATTTGTGTACATATTTTTTCATCTGTTTTGAGATAAGAGCTTTCTATTACTATTTCAATAGAACGTCAGTGGTAAAATGCCACAAAGCTATTAAATCTTATGGTGTGGAAATGTTAGCTAAGATGGGCTGATGGATTCGTTGACAGTAGACTCGTCTCCTCATCATTTCTAGGGATCTTTGCCCCCAGCATTTTAGTTTCGGTCATCTCTCTCCTTTTGTGCTATGATTTCTCCTCTCCTGCTATTTTTTTTTTTTGACATGCTCATTTCTCATGAAGATGCCATTGCTTACTGCTCTTCAGCACCTGCAGATACTATCCTTCCTACTAGTGTTTCGAATGCTGTATGTTTTCCATGTGTTACAACCAGGAAGCCAGTGGCTGCCTAAAGCAGGCTCTTGGAAATGTTGCATGCCCTTACTGTATTTATATACTTATGACTTCATGAATGGTGGAAGTTGTATTTCTCCTTTTCTTTCATTCTGTTTCTGATTGAATTTTTGTATAAATGTGTAATGTGGTATCTTAGTGTATATATGCATAGTGAAATACTTATTATAATTAAACAGCTGGTATTTATTTATTGTATATACATTATTACCATAGCTGATGCTTCCTTTCAAAATATAAAGCTGTGCCTTTATTTAAGTAAGAATACACACACGTGCACACTCTTTTCTACACCATCTCATGCTATTGTGGCAGAAGAATAGGTGTTTGCTTTTCTTCTTCTTTTATTCTGAGTAGTGAAACAATACAAGATTCATTAGTTTAGAACAGTCATGAATTTTTAAACTTGATATGAATTGTATATCCCTGATTCTCAAGTCCATGCGTATTTGGCCTATGCAGCTTACAGGATTCTGAGGGTAAAATGCATGAATGATAAAGACACTAGTATGTCATTACTGGGAAAGATGGTGGTAGTGTCTGTAGGGAAGATCAGGAGCCACAGAAGCCAAAGCGATTACTCTAAACAAATGCAGCTTTCCTCATAATAACAAGTTCAAAATGTCCATTCTGACTTGGTCATTAGAAGACAATGCTATTTCCTCAGAGAGGCTATCACTGCTGTAAAGCATACATCTGAAATCCACCCACAGAGACAGAGGGCACTGGGCAACATACACTGGGTTATGTATGTTAAGAGCACAGAAGAATGTAAGCTATTTGGTGCAATACTATTGAATCTCTCCTATCCATTTGCATTCTAGCCTGCCCTGCTAAAATTCTTCCCTTTCCAGGCTGCCCAAAATATGTCTGTTGTAGGAAACTGTTGCTCTATAAAATATTATTACTCAAAGTACTGAATTTGACCCTCATCCACTGAAAAAGAAGAGAAAAACTGGAAACTTAAAATTTTTTAAGCTCATAGTGTGTAGTTGTTGTAGTCACTCAATGAAAAGTCACTCTGCCAGATTTCTGTGAAGCATTTCTAGGATCACTGTGCGCCACTGGTTTCTAGAGAGAGGACCAGTGTGCTACCAACATGCAGTTCTCCTGTTTTATGAGGTCACACTGAAGTGTGCTCCTCCAGCACACGGTTCTGTATCATGAGGGCCTGCTTGTGGGGTTTCTGTCCTCCCACCATGTCAGAAAATCACAGAAGTCTACATAAGTTATAAACTGATTGGCCCATTATCTCAGGCTTCTTATTAGCTCTTATAACTTATATTAACCCCTTATTCTTATCTACGTTAGCCACATGGCTTGGTACCTTTTTCAGTGGGGTAAGTCACATCCTGCTTCGTTGTCTGGACAGGACTGGGGAAAGAGCTTCCTTCTTCCCAGAATATTCCTGTTCTCATTGCCCCACCTCTATTTCCTGTCTGGTTGTCCCGCCTATACTTTCTACCTGGCTACTGACCAATCAGTATTTATTTAAAACATAATTGACAGAATACAGAATTGTCCCACACCACTTCCCCCTCTTTTTTTTTTTAAAGGAAAATATCCATAGTCCATTTTTTAGTAATGTGAGCATAGTATTCAAGGCTACTTCCTGCTGGTTGGGGGCACTGATATTCTTATGGGGACCTGAAGAAAATTTAGTTATGATCAAGTCCTGACTGGAGTATCCTGTGAAGCTTGATCATCTCAGGCAGCATCTTGAATCTGTTCTGGATGTCTAATTCAGACAACTGGGCTATCTGTTCCTACCAGAGATTTCTCAGGTGGTCTTTCTTGATCAAACCTGATCTTTAACTCAGAATGAATCCACATCCTCTCATTTCCTATGTAAACAAAAACAAAATCTTTTCTCCAAAGTAGCATAAATTTTGACTTCAATTTTGAAGACAAGGTATTTTCAAAATATCTATTTTGGATTAGTTCAGCAGCATTTATAAACAAATATCTTTTAGCAGCTGTTGCTCCTTCCTCAGCATTCAAACAATTCAAAGACAGCATAATAACATACAGTATCAAGATTCTCTGTGCATTTTTCATCTTTACATGGCTTTATTTTAACCTCTATTTCTTTTATTTTTATGTTTACTTTTTGAGACAGGTTCTTTATATATCTTTGGCTGTCCTGGAATGCCCTCTGTAAACCAGGATGTCTTTGAACTCACAGAGATCCACCTGCCTCTGCCTCCCAAGTGCTGGGATGAAAGGTGTGTACCACCACACCTTGAATTCACAGAGATTTGTCTGCCTCTGCCTCCCAGGCATTGGGATTACAGGTGTGTACCACCACACCCAACTACTCTGTTCTCCTGTCTTATGAGGTCACACTGAAGTGTCCTCCTCCAGCACGTGGTTCTCCTGTCTGATGACATCACATTGAAGCGTGCTCCTCCAGCATGTGGTTCTCTTGTCTTCAGTTCTTATCACTCATAAATGTAGGCTGATTTTTTTTGCTGTGAATCTCCATTTTTTGCTGTTGCTTCATCCAGCCTTTGTTGCTATTTATTCATTTATTTATTTTGATGTTGTCTCTAGCCCAAGCTTATTTTTAACTCACAATGTAGCTGAGGATGACCTTGTACTTCTTGATCCTCCTGCCTCTTCCTCCAGAGTGCTGGGATACATGTGTATTACCATGTCTACTTTTCTCAGTCCTGAAGTTTGAACCCAGCTTTGTGTGAGCACTCTAGCAACTGAGCTACATCCTAGCCCAGATATTATTTTTTCTAGCTTTTACATTTAAAAAGTAATTTATTTTATTTTCTGTGTATTGGCATTTCATCTGTGTGATTGGTGCCCATGGAGACCAGAAGAGGGTATTGTATCCCCTGGAACTGGAATTATAGACAGACGTGAGCTGTTCTGTTTATTTGGCTTACAGGTTGCAGGAAAGCCAGGGCAGGAACTCAAGGTAGGAACATAAGCAGAAACCATGAAGGAAAGCTGCTTATAGGCTTCCTCCTTCTGTCATATTTAGTGACCTTTCTTTTATAGCCCTTGCTTACCCAACGAGGAAAGGTACCATCTCCAGTGAGCTGAGCCTTCCTACATCAGCTAGAAGTAATGCCTGAAGACATGCTCACAGCCCAATTTGATGGAGGCAATTCTTCAATCAAGGTTCTCTCTTCCTGTCAAGGTGACAACCAAGGTTAGCCAATACAATGTCCTTTGTCTTGTCTGCATATTTGGCATCAGGACAGGAATAGGAAGGAGAAATTCCCTTATCCCTCTTTCCTGCCTTCATGTTTCCTCCCAGAGTCTCCTCCCCCTTAGCCATACCTGGCACAAAGCCAGCTGATGAAGGCAGGGTAGGGTTTAGAGTTTCAGCTGCAGGATCACAATGACTGTAGACCAGCACAGTTGGCCACAAAGTGAGAATTTTATTCTTAGCCCAATACTGGATTCACTGAAAGGCATTTGTGAATTTACGATTTTTGGCTGTGTGTTACAGCTTAGACCATGAAGAAATTTTCATAAATGGCTGACAGTTTGATAGACAGCACATGGAATAATGAGAACAATAATTTAGTTACTTACTATTTGGCTGAAATGAAGAGTAGCTTGGACTGATGATCTCATCCAGGGTTGATTTGGTTCACTGTTGCTGAGCCTATGGTGACTCTACCTGATGATGGAAAGGTGTGGGGAACCAGAGGTGCTCCTCCTCTCGTGATTGGCAGCAGTGAGTGAAAGAATGAGTGGGGCAGGATCCACGGTCAGGCCAAGCTGAGCATTTACTCTGGGGATTCACTGTCTTCAATCAGCTCCATCTCTTAAGGTTTCTACCACTACTCAGTAATGCTGTCGTAATTCTTGGGTTCATGTTCCATGAGTCAGTGATCTCCTGAATCTTCATGTCTGAGTGCTGTTACACTGGGAATAAGTTTACATTGGACCTGACTCTGTGTGTGGGTGGGGGGGCACTTAGATCTAAACCTCTGAGATACAGAAGAATCGAGACATTTTGCTGTTGTTGCTATTTACCCTCTTTCTTTGTGTTTCTGCTTAAGGCACTGGCTTCCTAGTGAATACATGAGATGTTTGTGCATATCAGTAAGAGGAAAGAAAGGATTTAGAAAGTTTTAGTTACTTTGTTCATGGTGTTTGTCTTTTTGGGCTGCCTGATGGTTGGTGCTAATTGTCAGCTTGATGAAAGTTAGTTTCTTAGGAGATAGATGTCTGTGCGTGTCTGTTGGGGACTATCTTGGTAAAACTAATTAAAGGGAGAAGGCCTGCACACTGTGGGCACTGCTCTGATGTGGAATATTTGTTTATACTGTGTGAAGATGTGCAACTGTGATTGGTTTAAGAAAGAGCTGTGTGGCCAGCAGCTAGGCAGGAGAGAGTAGGCGGGATTTCCAGAGAGAGAGAACTCTGGGAAGAAGAAAAGTGGGGAGACGCCAGTAAGGTGTAAAACAAGGGGAATGAACAGCACAGAGGAGAGATAACCGAGTCTTGGAGCAGAATACAGATTAATAGGAGCACGTTAATTTGAGTTATAAGCACTAGTTAGGGAAAGGCTAAGTTAACACCAAGCTTTCACAATAAATAATAAGTCTCCATGTTGTTATTTAGGGGCTGATGATCCAAAGGTAGTCTGATAAGAAAGCTAACAACACCATTCCCATGGCAGGAGATGCTGGACTTCAGTATAACATGGGGAGAACAAGTTGAGCATTAGCTTGTGTACAAACATCGCTCTCTGATCCTGAGTGTGGGTGTCATCTGACCAGCTCCCTCAGGTTCTCAGTGCTGCAAATTCCACACTGTTGGTCTCTAGTCTGGAGCTACAAGCTAAACCAAACCCTTCCTTTCCTTACATTGCTCTTGTCAGGTTACTTTATTATAGAAACACAGAGGAAATTAAAAGTTGCCATGGCA
Source organism: Microtus oregoni (assembly GCF_018167655.1). NCBI lineage: Eukaryota > Metazoa > Chordata > Mammalia > Rodentia > Cricetidae > Microtus > Microtus oregoni. The sequence goes on along the minus strand of NW_024543218.1, from coordinate 8,410,839 downwards.
AACAATGACAGGGTAATTCCATCAATAAAACTTGATTTTCTCACTTTTCTGGAAGCTGAAAGTTCAATACTGTGGAGCCACTATGGTCTGTTTGTGGTAAAAATATCCTGGGGGTGGGGGAGGAGGGAGAGAAAGAGAAAAAAGAGACAGACGACACTCTAGCATCTCTTCCTCTAAGAACTCTACTCCTGTTGGTTGACTCTCACCTGAATGGATGCATTTGATGTTAATTTCGGTCTTAGAGCTGCCTTCCCCAAATAAAGCAGCGTTGAAAATCAGTGCTTTAAAAAAAATAAATAAATAAAAAAAAAACAAAAAAAAAAAAAAAAGAAAATCAGTGCTTTAGTTAGTAGACAGAAATTTAAGGACCCAAGTATGTAGAAAATTACACTGATAAAGTCTCCTCCTTTGATAGCCTCAGTTATAAGTATTGGGTAACTCTGGTCATTTTATATAAAATTAAAGAGAAAAGCTTACAACAAATGACACAATAAATCCCCTGAAGTTAATTTCTCTACTGATAACCTCCATATCTGTTCCCAGTCTTTTTTTCTGGCAACGTCTAGTTCCCCTGCAAATCAAACTGAAAGGTGAATGTATCTTTGGTCATATGCTCTCTTAATCCAAGTCATAACTGTATACAAAACACTTTTGTGGTATAAAGGTCATATATGTGTAAAACGCTAACTCCCCTTCTAATGTTAACTCTAGTGAACACCATGGTGTTATAGAGACTCCAGGATACTAGTGTGTCTATGACATTTTAAAAATATGTAACTTGACGGTTTAGCTCATGGCACTGGGCCTGGTGTGGTTCTGAAAATAGATAAACTACACATTAGAGATGTGAAATGTGCATACAGACATACTGACCCACCTACCATGCTCTCTGGTGAGGAAATGAGCGAAACATACAAATATATTCTCCACTTCATTTGCATGCTATTTTGATATTTTTCCTGTAGTATCTTTAGACACCAATTCAAATTGCTTTCTGTGCTTTTACTTTTGTGGCTTATAATTATGCCTAGAGGCTATTTAATACACTGCATAAATGAACTATAATTTAAATCAGTGCAATAAATGCTTGAGTTTATATTCCCAATAGGGAAGATCAAATTGATCGCTGGAGAGTATATTATTGACTAGAATGAAGGAACCCCAAATTCATATTTTTAGTTAAATACCATCCCATTACTTTTCAAAGAAGGGAATTTACTGAAATCTCAGGACTGTTGAATGTCATTACTTCCCAATGGCATATTTTTCAAATTTATTGAAAGAAGAGATTGGAACTAGGAATTTCACTTTTGAAATTTAATTTGTATTTTGTGTAAATTAAAATGCCATTCAGCAAATTTGATTAAATGAAGTTAGTAGCTCATACTATATGTCAGAAACCAGGCTATGTACTGAAGATTATACTAATAACCACACATTCACAGCATACAGAGTATAGGCATGACTGTGAATCTTGAGCTGTGTAGAATATCAGAATGCCCACTGAAGATGAGAGCTGATACAGTGCATGAATAGTTAGCCAAGGTTCAGAGGGAGCGGAAGGTCCCAAGAAGAACTTTACAGAGAACATGAAGCCTGAAAGAAAGAGTATTGAATACTGTTGCTCTCAGCAGCCATTTGCTTGGCACTATCCTATAATTTTACCCAGGTTGCATGATGGCTAGCTTTAATTGTCAGCTTGATACAACCTAGAGTCACATGGGATAAGAGTCTCAATGAGGGGATATATATATATCATTATATATAATTCCTTCCTTCCTTCCTTCCTTCCTTCCTTCCTTCCTTCCTTCCTACCCCAGTAATGCTTAGGCATGCACGGGCAAGCCATTTATGGTGGTTCTCCAGTTGTTCCTAGATGCTTGTGTCATTTTCATCCCCAAAATCCCACAGTCTTCCTTTATGCTATCTATTTAGTTTTTTGGGGCTTTCCTCTTCACCTTATCTTGTACACTCCTCCAAGCAATGTTATCTTCCGGTATCTGTTGTCATTCATTTGCATAACATGGCTGAAGTATCTCAAGAGCTGTTGCTGTATCCTGTAGTTTATTTCCTTCTGTAGATGGAGACGTTTCTTAATGTCATCATTGCATAGCCTGTCTCTTTATGTGACACGTAGAATTCTCCTGAGACATGCCATCTCAAACACATTCAGCCACTGTTCTGAGGAGCTTTTCATTGTCCAGGTTTCAGAGTTATAAAGAAGGTAGCTCAATACAAGTGTTTCATATACTTGTAATTTTGTTGTTGTCATTAGGTCTTTTGCTGACCAAACCTTTGCTAGTGCCTGGAATGCAGCCCTCAATCTGCCTCTTGACATCTGAAATAGTTCCTTCCTTTGAACTGAGGATTCCTCCCAGATAGACAAAGTTGACTGTTGGCTTGAAGTTCTAATTCTTTATTAAGAGGTTAAAATCCTTGTGCACCCTTCCCATGTGTTGTATCTCAGTCTTCTCAATGTTGACTTTCACACCAAGGTTTTCATTGACTTCTACCACTCTATTTACCGTGGCTGGCAGCTCACTTAGACTTTCAGCAAGTAGTGCTGTATCGTCAGTAAAACCCAATCAATTGTCCTTCTTGTGTATGGAAATTATCACTGAGTGCTTCCATTCCACGGGAATCACTTCATGTTCCCATATCTCTCTGAAGACTCTGAGAAGCACTTTGGTCCCCAAACCTATTTTAGCCACCTCCAACTCCTCCCCTGTGATGTCAGCCACTCCTGGGGCCTTCCTAGGTTTTTCTCTCTTGATAGCTTTCTCTATATTGCTCCTGTCAATATTTAATGTTTTCTCATCGTCTCTGGTGTTTGAGTGGCTGTCAAAGTGTTCCTCATTCTACATTCACAGCATTGGGGCCATTGTAAAAGGTGTCAAAGTTTTCTCTCCACCTTTGCTTTACTTCCCCTTGTTTTGTTACTAAATGACCTTGCCCATCTTGAAACATCTAAATCTGAGGAGCAAATGTGACAGTTATCCATCTGATAGCTTCGTAAACAAGATGTGTTTTATTATGGGGTCTAGCCTCTTTGACTTCTCTGCATATACCTTGTATATATTGTTCTCTCTCCTCCTCTGCTCTTCTTTTGACCTCCCTGCACAGATAGTTGTGGTGTTTTGCTGCCTACAGATTGCCTCTTCATTTGCTCTTTAGCTTCCTTCTGTCTTCTGCCAGGTTGATTGTCTCTGCAGTAAGCCATTCTACTGGTGTTTCCCTTTTTGCATAACTGAGCATCTCCTTTGAAGCCTCCTGTACAGCTTTGTTGATTTTCTCCCATTTGATTTCTAAGGTTGTAAAGGGTTGTTTAATGATTTCCCTCATCTTTCTGCGGTTCTCTTATACTCCTCCCACACAGCTGGGTCCATCAGTTGTTTATGATTGATCTTCCGGTTCATCTTGCCTGGCGTGCCTCTCCGAAGTTTCAGTTGAGTGTTGGCCATGGCAAGTTGGTGATCTGCTCCTAAGTCAGCACTAAGAAATGAATGGCTGTTTTGGATGCTAGATAAAAGTTTCCTGCTGTCCAGAATATAGTCATTTGACTGTTTGTGCATTTGTCAGGGGATTCCCACATCCAGCATCTTGATGACTTTGCCTGCTTGAGTGTTGTGTTGGATATGAACCAATCATTTGCCTAGCACAGGTCAAGCAGTCATCCCCTCTGTTGTTTCTTTGTCCGACCCCACATGTTCTGATGACATTGTAGTCCATTCTTTCACCGGATCCCACTCTCTGAAGTTACTCATAATGATTAGTATGCCATTCTGATGTGCCCTGATGACCTCGTTCTGTAGATCTGCGTAGAAACTGTTGATGACATCCTCTTCTATTTCCATTGTTGGCGTGTATACCTGTATGACAGTTACTGAATGTGTCATTGTCTGAAATCTGGCTGATATAATTCGGCCATTTACAGTTCTGTACGTGAGCATGCATTTTTGAGCCAAATTGGATAACACTAAAGCTACACCAGCTGCATGTTTTCCCTGAGTTTATAATCTTGCATCTGTTTACCACATGTTCTTGTGTTCCTGTCCAATGCGTTTCTGTCAGTCCAGTGATATCCCACCTGAAAGGACTGAGTTCATGCATGAGCAAGCCGGTTTTCCACACTGTGTTTAGTGTTCTCACCTTCCAGGTCCCTGTTGCGGTGTCTCTTTTTGGCATGAGGAAGTGTCTTTCCTATCCACTTCTGTCAGCTCCTCTCCCCCCTTTCAGCTTTAAGAGAGAAGCGTCATCTGCCCTGCACGTAGGACATGGAGGTATTGGGGCACTGTCAGATTCTGGGACTTTAGCCCAGGGGTTTCTGTTGAACTTGTCCACATTGGGTTTCCTGGTCTGAGTTGATGAGGTCGAATGACCAGGTCTCTTCCTCTTTGTGTGACAGCCGTTAGCTGACCAGCTGTACCTCTTTTCACCCATGTACTAAATTCCCCAGGCTTCCAGAGGACCTAGCTGGTCATTTCCAGTCATTTCCAGTCTCACCATCGAGGAGGCAGCTACTGGGAGAACACATTATTTTGATTCCTTTGACTTATTTGGGAAGACCCAGCCTGCTCTAGCCGCATCATTTCCTAGGCAGGAATATGAGCTGCACATGAGTAGAGAAATTGTGCTGAGTACTAGGGATGCAATTATCCATTCTCTCTGCTCTTGACTCCTTCACATTCCTGTTTCTTGTCTTCTCCATCTGTGTAACATGTAGTCTGTGTAACATGCAGGCTGTGTAATATTTAGGCTGTGTAAAATGTAGACTGTGTAATATGTAGGCTGCGTAACATGCAGGCTATGTAATATGTAGGTTGTGTAACATATAGGCTGTGTAACATGTAGGCTGTGTAACATGTAGGCTGTGTAACATGCAGGCTGTATAACATTCAGGCTGTATAACATGTAGGCTGTGTAACATGTAGGCTGTGTAACATGTAAGCTATGTATATGTAGGCTGTGAAACATATAGGCTGTGTAACATATAGGCTAACATATAGACTGTGTAACATACAGGCTGTGTAACATGTAGACTGTGTAATATATAGACTATGTAACATGTAGGCTGTACAACATATAGACTGTGTAACATGCAGGCTATGCAACATGTAAGCTGTGTAACATGTAGGCTGTGTAACATGTAGGTCATGTAATATATAGGCTGTGTAACATGTAGGCTGTGCAACACGTAGGCTGTAACATGTAGGCTGTGCAACATATAGGCTATAACATACAGGCTGTGTAACATGGAATTCAGAGCTAAAATAAACCTTTTCTTCTATAAGTCATAGTGTTTTATCACAGCAACAGAAATGAAATGAGGACTGGCTGGAAAGAGAAAGACTCTAATAAGATGCTCTGGTGAAAAATACCCAAGGCAGGAGGAGTAGAGCTCGTTTCCCCTTCCAGTAGCTACAGAAACTGATGGAAGCGAGCATTGTCTTCTGTAGTGCTCACTCTTTTCGTTTTATTGTCTCCAGCCTCAGTTGCAATGGCAGATGAGTTAGGTAGGAGCTCCTGTAACAATCTGATCTCTGCATGTCAGCAGCCGCCCCACTTTCAGAATTGCAGTCTACACCGTGTGGATGCTGCTGATGGCTCCTGACTTGTTTTCCTTTAATCCTTCAACAGCTTTGCCAGGTTTCATGCCTTGCACCTAATGCCTTTCTCTGTGACGGACCCAGAATGATTTCTGTCTACTGCACTGAACCCTGCTCGGTAGAAGAAACTGGAAAGAGTCTAGGTAGACCAAGTCAAACTTTGGTTGGATGCTTGTTAGAGCTTTGCATATTAAGATAGAAAATTTTATAGATAAATTTGTCAAAACCTCAGTAGTTGATTGTTGTAACATTGTCCGGCTTTACCGATAACCACGCAGGACCAAGCATTGGGAACTGGAAGTTTTCTCTATCTTTCGTGTTGAGTTTTGAGAAGTGTCAGTTTCTTTTTACATTAATGCTTTCTGGTTGTGAACTTTGACCCTCTCTGTGTTTTGTGACCCCTCAGATCTGTGAATCCCCAGTTAGTCTCTTACTATCTGCTGTAGCAGGAGATGCTGCAGTTCAGGCCTGACGTTGACCATTATCTGAATATGTACGCCCTCTTCTCAGTGCTCAAGCCACGGCTTAACAGTCATACACTGGGTTATCAATAGATCCACAATGCTGAAGCCACAACTTTACAGTCAGACACTGGGTTATCAATAGATCCATGGTATTGAAGCCATGGCATTACAGTCAGACACTGGGTTATCAATAGATCCACAGTGCTGAAGCCACAGCTTTATAGTCAGACCTGGGTTGTCAGTAGATCCAGAACTACGGCATCTTGGAAGGATGCTGTTTAGTCATCTCATGTCTGCTTCTCTACAGGCAGTTATATTCCCAAATCATAGCACAGTCTTTGCTCCGTTTGATCACATAGTTCCTTTTGCCTTTAAATATTTGAACTTCACTCTTCTCATTCTGTTACCAATCCTTTGAAATGAAGCTGAATTGACTTCTTCACTAACTCCTTTTCTATCCAGATACTTTTATTGTAGTATAAAGGTGGTATCCTAAGCCTTAATTTTTGGTTACTTTCCTTAACATCTTTATTATTTTTGCATAAAACTTTTTGGTTTTCCTGTAGAAGATGTAAGGGAGAATTCTTGTTGGAGATAGGCAATGGGGAGCAAAATTCTTATATTTTACCATATTGATGGTCATAACTGATAAATCCCAGAACTGAAGTAGTTAACACAACTTGACCTTATTGTCTCTCTTACAGTACTTTAGAGTGTTTTCTGATAAACTAATTTCAGCTGGAGGAGTCCTGGCTCATTCTTTCTTGGGGCTCTGACATCTTCAGGGTGTGGTTTCCAAGAGAGTGTGAAAAAAAAGCTTATCTTTTATCTTCTTTATCCACAGTGGTCCAGAGTGACCTGGCCATCTCTAGGTGCAAAACAGAATAGGAAAATACTGCATATGCCTAAGAAGACACTTCCTCAGGCACTTAGGGATAGGGACATAGGTGTCAGTTGAACAGGTGGTTATCACAACTACAGAGGTGGTCATAGGTATTGATAGCTACTTTGCCCATAGAGATACTTGATATACACTTAGGTATTAATTAATAGCTAATAGTTAACATGTAAGCAATTGGTATCACAGCAGCAGTGAAGGCAGCTGGAAAGTGAGAGACACAATAGTGTATGTTTTGTTTCTGTTGGTGCAGTGCCTTATTGCATATGAAAAAGTAACCATTTGATCTAAGGCAGAAGTGCACCTGCCTTAGATCAAATGTTGAAGTACATACCTATGTTCCTTCAACCATACCCTGTCCAAAGGTTACTGCAGTCTATAGAAATATGAGCATTCTTATGAAAAATCACGGCAGTCTTTTCTTCTCAGTGCATTTTTTTTATGTTTTATGCTCCTTAAAATCATTTATTTGCTTGAAGAACTGCTAAAATGTGTTTCTGTTTTCACAAGTATTTGTTCTCCTTGTTGCCCGTACATGTATTTGTTCCAGTGATGAAAGAGCTGTTCTAGTCCCTTGGGTGAGACTCGGGTATTTATCAGGCAGTGGCAGAATGACATCACTTCTAAGGGAATGCATTGAATTCATTGAATCTTTTGCTGTTTTTTTTTTTCCCCTCGAGAGGCTGTAGATGAGCTATCTATTCAAGAGCATACAACGTTACCCAGGGAAGCAGTATCAGATACACAGGCTAGGGAAGACCATCTCTTAATGCAGTGTGCTTTCCAGATGCTTCTGCTGTTCCTGAAATTGTATGAGTGAGCAACACCGATAGCAGTTTAAAAAAAAAAACAAACGGTGTGTTTAGTTAGCATCTGTAGGTAAACAAAATACATTAGAGCTCAACTTCCCCTTCATTTTATACGCGTTTCCCCAGAATTGCTATGCCTTATCACTTTATTGTTCTTTTATCACAGCTGTGTGAAAAATTGCAGTTGGGGCAGCATTCATGTTTTTACCAAAATGCTTTTTATTTCATGCTATGAAGCAGATTGCTAAGGTTTGCTACTTTTATTATTACTGCTGCATGGCTCCCTCCATTCCAGTTAAGGTTCTGCCAGTATTTCCAGGAAAAAAATAATCTTTCTTATTTATGTATTTGTTTATATTCTGTGATTGCGTTAGCTAAGGTGAATCTCAGAACTCACGTTAAGTTAAAAAATTAGACAAATAAAACTTAAGCACCAAACACTGCCTGTAAATCCCGCACCACAAACATTGCAGCTGACGGGGAAGTGAGTGCAAAGAGGACGATTTCTACAGGGGTCGAGAGAGGGGCAACTTTAAATCGTGAGTTAATTACTCACTTTCAAAACAGAGGTGCATGGTCAAGATTTCAAGAAGTTCATTGAGTGTTAAGAAGTACACTGTGGTCTGAAACCTGGTGGGAGGGACTTCTCGCTGTGTGAGGCACTCTGGGTTGGGAATTTAGTTTTCTTTATTTTTCTCATGGTTGTGTTCAGAAGGTGTGCTGCTCGCTTGGTTTTACTGGAATAAAATTCACCATTGCTGCATCATCTTAATGTTTTAGTGTGTGTTCGTCACAGAAAGGATAGACTCTGTTTCACACGTACAAGTCGGGTCACTCTTAAAATCAACTGAACAGGCTGGAGAGGTGGCTCAGAGGAGAAGGGTGCTGGGTGCTCTTCCAGAGGACCTCTGTCCATTCCCAGCACCACATGGTGGCTCACCACTGTCTGTAATTCCAGTTCTAGGGGATCTGACATCTTCTTTTGACCTCCATGGATACTAGGCGTGCATGTGGTACACAGACGACCCCAAGTTAGAGTCCACAGGACTGAAAAAAGCCTTTATGTAAAAAATCTAGACATTCGTAAATAATGGGTAGGCACATGCCAGGGGGAGGGGGAAAATGAACCAGGGTGAGGACATAACTACAGAAATTCTGTACTTACTTTGCTAATATTCTAGTTCCTGTCTTGCTTTTCATACCAACTCCCAACAAGACTTTCTTGTTACTTTGGTTTCTTTTTACCTTTTTTTTAGGTCCTTCTGTGCATTTGACTAAGAACAGGAACAGGAAAAGGATAGAGCACAGACTCAGAGCTTAAGGCATCTTCTGTGGTCTGTGATCCTGTAGTCCCCAAACCTTGGGTTGCTGTCTGTGGGAGATTTGTCTGTATTCTGTCAATCATGTTATAAATAAAGGCTGATTGGCCAGGCAGGAAGTATAGGCAGGAAAACCAGACAGGAAGTAGAAATGATGCAATGAGAACAGGAGAATTCTGGGAAGAAGGAAGTTGATTTCTCCCATTCCTGCCCAGATCACTGAAGCAGCAGGATGTGATCTGCCTCACTGAAAAAGGTACTGAGCCACATGGCTAACATAGATGAGAAAAATGGGTTAATGAAGATGTGAGAGTTAGCCAGTGAGAGGCTAGAGCTATTGGGCCAATCAGCTTATAATTTATGGAGACCTATGTGTGATTTTCTTTGGGGCTAAACAGTTGTGGGGTATTGGTCGGGACAAAAACCCCAACAACAAGCAGGCCCCCTCATGTTACAAAGGTTGCTGTCACCTGCACACAGCTTCTCACTCTTTTGCCATCTGTCTTTTGATGACTGTTTGATGTCCAATGACAGTGCCCGCTACACATTCCCCAACTGCAGAGGTTTTGCATTGATGGCTCCACAGAGGAACTTGAGTAAGGTTCAGAACCAAAGCCACAGCAGGGCACGGGGTCAGAATTCATTCCAGGCTCCCCGCATGGATGGCACCATTGTTTAATTATTAACCATGTCTTGGGTCCCCCAAACAAGTAAGAGAGGCCAGTGAAAATGCATAATGCATATACAAAATTTTGAGAATCTATGGTTATTTTTAACTACTCTGGTTCCAGTTCTAAAATGATGAAAGTTTCGCAGCATTAGAGAATAGCCTAATAACTGTGATCAGGCAGAATAGCCTGTTGGGGACACTTGCAGGGCAGATTCAATTGTTTTCTAAAATAAGAGGAAGTAATATGGCCCCAGACTACTTAGGAAAGCTCTGTAGGAAATGTAGATAGATAATGGAGGAAATCATTGCAGAGGCATGGGATGCCTTCGTTTACATTAAGGAAGGGGAAGCAATTCTGTGTGCATTTCAAGCCCACTTCTCTGGGCTTCTTCCTTGCATCTACACTGAAAACAGACTGCATCGGAGATTTGCTGTACAGATTAGGGGGAATTATGCCCTCTGCCTTGAGGCTGTGAGCTGACCGGATACAAATAGATTCATTTGGGCTGTGCTGGAAGAAGAACCACTCAAAACTGTCCAAGGAGACAGAGAGAGGCCCATCTGTGCGTAAAAGCCAGAACTGGGCTGCTTTTGCTTTTGTTGTTGTGAAAATCGATTCCATTCAAATCCCAGCTAATGAAAATGTGCATCTGTAAATAAAAAATCAAGGGAATGTATTAATCCTGCAGCTGCTGTCCACTTAACTTTTCTTATAAAAAATAACTCAATTTTCTGGGCTGGATGTTCTTGCTCTTTAGCAATGTGATGGCAGTTTGAGGGGCAACAAAATAAATTTTGAAATCTATTTATGTATAAAAACCTTGGCAGTGAAAGCAGTTTGGCTGTAACTGTATAGTCATTTGCTTCTATAATTTCTTGAATACTTAAGGCTCAGGGTCTGACCTCATAAACCCATAACTGGGCTGTTTAGATTGTGACTGTATTTGCCCATGCCATTTATTAATTTGTCTCTTTCACCTAGGACTGATATTAGTAGGCATAGGCCAAACATGCCACATTCCATGACTTAACATAATTAGACAACACTAAAAATTGCCCTTAGCCAAAATTTTCTTCCTACTTGTATTTTATGGTGACTAAATTACTTGTCTTTTAAATTGTTAGAACATTTTTATGGGAAAGACATAGCTAAAATTATGTAAAAATTAATTCATCTCATCTATCATAATTCATTAGAACTCGAAATGAATGAAGCAAGATTTAAAAAAAAAGGAAATAAAATCCTTAAGTCCTGTTGGAACTTATAAAAATCTTTAGGGAAAGTTTTATACTTGAAAAGATCATTTTTCTCATCTACATATGGTGACCCATACTTGTAAACCCCCCATACTTAGGGGGCTGAGGCAGGAGGATTGCCATGAGTTTGAGGCTAATCTGGGTTACAGTTTGGGACTCTGTCTCAAAAAATTAACAAAAAACAACAAACAACAACAACAGAGATAATTTCTCTGTGGGTAGTGAGAAATGCTGACAGATCCTGGCAGAAAACTCTTGGGTGCCATGACTTTGGGGTGAAGCTATAGTGTGGGTAGCTTATTAGGACTCATTTCATTCTTGTGAAATTCAACAGCTATAGTGTCTGGCTGGTTGAAGAAGCAGTCTGAAAGAAACACCAAAGTCAAGCACGGAACTAAAGCGGGCATGGCTTTGTGTTACCAGAAATATCAACAAATGGGATAGCACAATTCCTGAGCTTTTTCTTTGTCCCCCTTCCTCATCTTCCTTCTCCTTCTGTTTGCTAAGCACTCTTCTACTGGAATAAGCCTCGGAACTTTAATTTCAGTTTTTAATTTTGAGGCTAGCCCTCTCTAAACTGTCCCAGTTGGCCTAGAAGTTGTGGTTCTACCGTCCCAGTCTTCAAATACCTGGGACTGCAGGCAAACACCGCCATGTCTAGCGCTGCCTTTCCTCTTAATAGTTTGGCAATTTACTGTATATTAGTCTTTGTATTAATAATACTAACACACACTTTTGATAGTAAGCAATTTGCCTGGTAGTTAACATATCTACTTGTGTCTTCCCATTTTTCAAGACACATTTACTGCGTGTGCAGTTCAACCCTGTTGACTTTGACTGGTAAGTGCTAGATGAAACCAGTCAAAGAGGGTGGCTCAGTGCCCCACCTCCTTTTTCTTTTCAGTATTTTTAAAAATAATCCTATTGAGGTGAGCATCCAAACTGCCTAGGCTCCCACAAAGCCAGTACGTGCAGTAGGATCAAAAACCCATTGCCATTGTTCTTGAGTTCTCAGTAGTCCTCATTGTCCGCTATGTTCAGCGAATCCGGTTTTATCCCAGGCTTTTTCAGACCCAGGCCAGTTGGCCTTGGTGAGTTCCCAATAGAACATCCCCATTGTCTCAGTGTACTGGCTTTGTGGGAGCCTAGGCAGTTTGGATGCTCACCTTACTAGACCTGGATGGAGGTGGGTCGTCCTTGGACTTCCCACAGGGCAGGGAACCCTGATGGCTCTTTGGGCTGACAAGGAAGCCGGAGGGAAATGGGAGGCGGTGGCGGGGAAGAGACAGAAATCTTTAATAAATAAATAAATAAATAAAAATAATCCTATTGAAGTGGCCTTTCAGCTGTCACTTGTAGTCCTCATGGTCTGAAAAGTTTGTTCTGGTGGAATTTTGGAGTGATGGTAGAAACGTCAAGTCTCCAACATCTCCCATCTCTGTCCCTTAGATTGTCATTGCAGGTGTCCCATAGCGGAGGTGTTTGTTGCGTGGGGCAGTTAAGGACGCCACTTGCCGCCTTTCCCTTGCTATTAGAGCTTGCACCATGGAACCGTTTCTTCTTTCCCCTAAGCCTGATGGTGCTCGTTCTGTCCTCTGCTCCTTGAAACAATGAGATTAATGACAGGATTTCCTGCTCACCTGTTCCCACCATCGCCAAGAATTCATTTTCATTTTTATGTCCTTTCATTAGAGGCAAACAGAAGAAATCAAATAGACTTGCATAGTTCCACGTAGATCACAATGACCAGTTGATAATTCTCAGTTTGAAGACCAGCAACTAGAAAACATGAGAAAGCTGGCCAAAGTCCAGACTTCGCTGGGTGCTGGCAGATCTGAGAATGTGTTTGGTGCCCTTTGTTCCTCTTTTACTAGATTATAATTGATAACGGTAATTAAATTTTAGATGGGTACCGTGGATGATTGATTGCATTATTTTTCCATATGAGAAAAAAATATTGATATAAATGGAGTTGTGATTAATTACATTATTTTCTTTTCAAAGATGGGAAAAATATCCTCATGTAAACAGGGACTTTTCTTTACCAGGCTGTGCTATTAATATGCTAATGTGGATGGGCTTTCACAGTTGACTTACACAGTGAACACAAACCTGTAAGAGAGCAGCCTGATTCCTATTTATTGCGCAAGTGTTTGTCTCACTTGCTAAGTAGAAACGCGCTACACACTTGGATTTATATCTTGTGTACTAGGAGGTTTCACAAGACTCTTTAACGTTCTTGGAAAAGAACCTGGGGACAGGCTTAGGTTCTGCTGCTTTATTGGTGGAATGAACCCCGGGACTGTGAGAATGAGCAAAGATTTAAGGAAGGAAGCAAATGCAAGGTCGCGTGTTTCTGAGCTGTAGTTCATAGGTCAGGTCATAGGTCATCTCCCATCTACATGAGACCAACTGTTTATCCCCGAAGGTCTCCTATGGGGACACGAGGGAATTTGTCCACTAGCTCTCTCTTGCAGAATGAAAGGTGGAGCTGGCATTCTGATGATTTTGAGTCATGCCACTGAGCTGTGTACTAGGAAAGTCAGATTCTGTGCCAGAAAGCAGTGCAGTTCTCAAGAATGATGGGAAGGGAGACCGATCATAAGCTTTGGTAATGAAGTGTGCAAACTTATGTTATTGATCCTACAGTGTATTTTATGAAGTAGTGACACACTGAGACAGATGGGTCACCCAAGACAGCCCAGACTGCTACACCCAGCAAAACTTTCAATCACCATAGAAGGACAAAACAAGATATTCCATGACAAAACCAGATTTAACCAATACCTAGCCACAAACCCAACCCAAACAAAATACTAGAAGGAAAATTCCAACCCAAGGAAGTTGGCTACATCAACAAAAACACAGACAGTTGATGGGCTCATAGCAGCAAATCCTAAAGAAAGGAAAAACGAACAAATTAACATCACCAACAACGAAAACTAAATTAACAGGAGATAGCAACCACTGGTCATTAATATCCCTTAATGTAAATGGACTCAACTCATCTATAAAAAGTCACAGGTTAACAGATTGGATATGAAAACAGAATCCATCCTTCTTCTGCATACAAGAAACACACCTCAACCTCAAAGGCAGACATCATCTCAGAGTAAAGGGTGGGAAAAAATATTCCAATCAAATCGACCTAAGAAACAAGCGAGTGAGCTATCTTAATATCTAATAAAATAGACTTCAAACTAAAATCAAACAAAAAAGACAAAGATGGACATTTCATATTAGTCACAGGAAAAATCCCTTAAGAGGAAATCTCAGTACGGAACCTCTATGCCCCAAATACAAAGGCACCCTTATATGTAAAAAAAGCACTACTAAAGCTTAAATCACACATTAAACCCCACACACTAATAGTGGGAGACTTCAACACCCCACTCTTACCACTGGACAGGTCTGTCAGACAGAAAATTAAGAAAGAAATAAGAGAACTAACAGATATTATGACTCAAATGGACTTAACAGACATTATAGAACAAATGTGACCACACATTTATGGAACACAACGAAAGCAGGTAATGTTAAGAGGAAAGTTCATAGCACTAAGTAAATGCCTACATAAAGAAGCTGGAAAAAAAATCCCACACTAGTGAGTTAACAGAACATTTGAAAACTCTAGAGCAAAAAGAAGCAAACTCACCCAGGAGGACTAGAAGGAAATAATCAAGTTGAGAGCTGAAATCAACAAATTAGAAACAAAGAAAACAGTACAGAGAATCAATGAGACAAAGAGTTGGATCTTCAAGAAAATCACCAAAATAGACAAACCTAATAAAGGTGATATATAGCAAGCCAACAGCCAACATCAAACTAAATGGAGAGAAACACGAAGCAATCCCAATGAAATCAGGAACAAGACAAGGTTGTCTACTCTCTCCATATCTATTCAATATAGTTCTTGAGGTCCTAGTTAGAGCAATAAGACAACAAAAGGAGATCAAGGGATACAAATCTGAAAGAAGAAGTCAAACTCTCAATATTTGCTGATGATATGATTGTTTACATAAACAACCCCAAGAATTCTATCAAGGAACTTCTCCAACTCATAAGCACTTTCAGTAATGTAGTAGGATACCAGATTAACTCAAAATCAATAACCCTTTTTTATACAGATGATAAATGGACTGAGAAGGAAATCAGAGAAATAGCACCCTTTACAATAGCCACAAACAGCATAAAATATCTCAGAGTAACTCTAATCAAACAAGTGGAAGACATATATGACAAAAACTTTAAATCTTTGAAGAAAGAGATTAAAGAAGACACCAGAAAATGGAAAATATCCAAGCTCTTGGGTAGGTAGAATTAATGTAGTAAAAATGGCAGTCTTATCAAAAGCAATCTACAGATTCAGTGCAATACCCAGCAAAATCCCAGAAAAATTCTTCACAGACCTTGAAAGAACAGTACTTAAATTCATATGGGAAAGCAAAAAACCCAGGATAGCCAAAGCAGTTCTGTGCAATAAAGGAACGTCTGGAGGTATCACAGTCCCTGGCTTCAAATTATACTACAGAGCTACTGTACTGAAAACAGCCTGGTGTTGATATAAAAACAGATAACAGGACCAATGGAACCAAATCAAAGAGCCGGAAATCAATCCACACACCCATGAACACCTAATTTTTGACAGAGAAGCAAAAACTATAAAGTGGAAAAAAGAAAGCATATTCAACAAATGGTGCTGGAATAACTGGATAGCAACATGTAGAAGAATGAAAATAGATCCATATCTATTGCCATAAACAAAACTCAAGTCCAAATGGATCAAAGACCTCAACATAAAGCCAACCAAACTGAAACTCATAGAAGAGAAAGTGGGAAGTACACTTGAATGCATTGGCACAGGAGACAACTTCTTAAATATAACCACAGTAACACAGACATTGAAAGAACCAATAAATGGCACCTCCTGAAACTGAGAGGCTTCTGTAAAGCAAAGGTCACCGTCAATAAGACAAAACAGCAGCCTACAGAATGAGAAAAGATCTTTAACCCCACATACGACAGAGTGCTGATCTCCAGAATATACAAAGACTCAAGAAATTGGTCATCAAAAGAACAAATAATCCAATAAAAAATGGAATGCAGACCTAAACAGAGAACTCTTTTAACAGAGGAATCTAAAATGGCTGAAAGACACTTAAAGAAATGCTCAATCTCCTTAGCCATCAGAGAAATGCAAATCAAAACAACTCTGAGATTCCATCTTACACCTGTAAGAATGGCCAAGATCAAAAACACTGATGACAACTTATGCTGGAGAGGTGGTGGGGAAAAGGGAACACTTCTGCATTGCTGGTGGGAATGCAAGCTGGTACAACCCCTTTGGATGTCAGTGTGGTGATTTCTCAGAAGATTAGGAAACAACCTTCCTCAAGACCCAGTAATACCACTTTTGGGTATATATCCAAAGGATGCTCACTCATGCCACAAGGACATGTGCTCAACTATGTTCATAGCAGCATTGTTTGTCATAGCCAGAACCTGAAAACAACCTAAATGGTCCCCAACCAAAGAATGGATAAGGAAAATGTGATACATTTACACAATGGAGTAATACACAGCAGAAAAAATAATGACATATTGAAATTTGCAGGCAAATGGATGGATCTAGAAAACATCATATTGAGTAAGGTATCCCAGACACAAAAAGATAAATATCATATATACTCACTCATAATTGGCTTTTAGACATAAAGCAAAGAAAAACCAGCCAATAATTCATAATCTCAGAGAACCTAGACAACAATGAGGACCTAAGAGAGACATACATAGAATTATGTCTGTGAGTAAATTGGTTAGAAAGGGAGGGTAGAAAGGGAGGGGAAAAGAAGGGAAGGGAATGAAGAAAACATATAACTCAATAAAAACAATAAAAAAGAACACCCCAAAATAGAATGAAATAAAATAAAAAGAAAGCAGTTTAAAAATATGGGAAGCACAAATACCTTCTCTTTTCACTTATTAAACTCCAGTGGAAGGTTTGGTACAAAGCATGGCAATAGATCTCTTGCTTAGCATCCTACAAGGCCCTGGATTTACTCCCTAGAATTGGGGTGAAAAGACACAGAAAAAGGCATCGGAACTACTGGACCTGGAGTTACAGATGATGTGACCTGCCTTGTGGACAATGGAAATCAGAAACAACAGCGAGTGGTTATAACTGTGTCTTCCTTTTGGTCCCACGACAGTGTTTCTTAAGAGGATTTTCTAGAACCACCCAGAAGCCTGTTAAAGTGTCATTGAAGAAGTATGCTAAAATCACATCCCACACTAGCTCAGAATTGAGTATAATAAAGGGTTATTTATTTAGGGGTAGACTCATAGATCACAGTCCTCTGCATGAATGGGGGAAACAGGAACTGAATCCAGCAGCTGAAAGAGAAAGGGAGTGCATGCTTTACGTTGGCATTTATAGTATAAGAGGCCATGTCCAAATGGGCTGGTAACTACTGGCTACTGGCTGAAGGAGTTCCTACAGTTCCTCCCCTTTTGTTTAAATAAGAGACTTCTAAACCTAATACAAAATTATACACAACAAGAACAAATATTAAATATAAAAATTAAAATTACAACCAGCACAAACAATATCAAGCAAGAAACGTGATAAATGTTTCAATAATTATCCTATCCTATCCTAAAGAGCCTAAGTCTTGTACTATAAATAACATGGCCAAATTATAAGAAGAAAGTAACTATAACTATCTAGTTTGCAACCCCATCGAAGACCCGAGAAGGGAAATAATATTATTTGAATAAGCAGGAAGTGCAATCAAGCAACTTCCAAACTGTGCAACAAATGACAGAGACAACTGACTACCTGGGCAATCACCCAAAATCTCACTTGCAATTTGGAGCAACCAACCCTAGATAAATCCTGACCATATAGAAAATGTGCTAAATCAAGAGTCTCTGCATGGATTTCAAATCCTTTGAGAGATTTGTATCAATAATAGGCTTATAAAATTTTACTTATGTGTACCCATCTATGTCTGTGTGAGTGTTTCAAATGTGTGCAGGTGTTCATAGAGGTCAGCAGAGGGCACTGGGTCCTCTGGAGCTGGAGTTACATTTGTCTGGATGTCACTAGATTGGGTGCTGGAGATCCAAGGGTCTTCTGGAAGAGCAGGATGCATTCTTTACTACCAAGCCTAATAGTTCTATACAACACTTGTATTTTTTTCACTTTTAACAACTAAATCTGTAAGGAGACAGTAAGGTGATGGGAATATCTCATTGCTCATCAAATGTTTTAGTGCAGAGTGAGTTGTTGACCTGGATTACTGCTCCGTTAAAGGATCACGTGGAGCTGTCTTACTGTGTCATCGCAACAGTTTGGGGTGACTTCCAATTTATTTATTTATTTTGCATTCTGGTCACATCTGGTTTTTATCACACGTGGTCTGTTTAGTCAGAGACTACATGGTCCTGGAGGCATCTGGTCTTCCAGCTATTCGTATTCCTATTGTTTTCTGCTTAAAGCTCAGACCTAGATAACTTGGCGTTTCTATGGTGATTTTTCTGTTTCCTTTCAGAACAGAGTTCCATGTGTCTGAAGTGTGGAGACAATACAATAGGAAGATGTCTTACGACCTTCAGGCGCTTACTCTTCTTTTTGGAATCAAAGCACACATCACTGAATGTTGTCATTTTATAAAAATGCTCTCCCATTGTTTCATTAA
The DNA here is from genome assembly GCF_018167655.1 of Microtus oregoni. Classification (NCBI taxonomy): domain Eukaryota; kingdom Metazoa; phylum Chordata; class Mammalia; order Rodentia; family Cricetidae; genus Microtus; species Microtus oregoni. Next base: position 8,392,116 of record NW_024543218.1, on the reverse strand, counting down.
CCATAAACAATACAGGAAGAACTGAGCATTTGAAGTGAAGATCAGCATCAGGGCATTTACAGTTTAGCTAATGGTCTAGTTGGTTAGGAAAAAAAGTTGTTTATGTAGGTTTCAGAGCGATGATAACAAGGATCTTCTGGAGACACAAAAGGTAAGAAAACTGGCTGTTGGGTTGTTTCTAGATATAATTCAGTAAAGTAATACCCAGGTTCTTAACACAGGTTTTGAAAAACATAAGGAGAGTAACCTACCAGATATGCAAAATGAGTTACTACCCCTTTTATAATTTCTCCTTCGTTCTAGGAAAATTACTTTTTTCAGGTGCTTGATGAATAAGTAAAATAGAGGCCAGTTTTAGCAGGTTTTATATTTTTGTCCACATTGAAGAAAACAGTTTGCTCTTTTCTAAGGGGACAGTCATATGCTGATGCTTTTACACGATTTTTTAACAATACTGTTGGGCATGAAAGGTTTCAGATTGAAAATCCATAGGTAATGCAAAGAAAATGCCACCGAGATGATGTAAATCGCTCGAGGTTGGCATCCTATAATTTTCAGAGACATATCATCCAAGTGAATGTCAGTGTAGCTTAAGGGTCTTTGGGGGAGGAATACTGAGTGATTATTTAAAAGAATTGGCTAACTACATAACTTTAAAACTGCACTAATTTTTAAATGTTTTTCTGCTTCCTGAAATTCTCATAATATCATCAGTTAAAAGATTCAGTCAAAGAGCACAAACATTTATAATTTACAAACTATTTTGGGCTGGGTGTAGGCGGCACATGCCTTTAGTCCCAGCATTCAGTGAGGCAGAGGCAGGGGGATCTCTGTGAGTTTGAGGCCAGCCTGGTCTACAGATCGAGTTCCAGGATAGCTAGGGCTGTTACACAAAGACACTTTGTCTTAAAAAACAAAACAAAACAAAACAAAAACCCAACACATTATTTTGAAATAAACTATGACTATGCATACCCTCTCCTAACATGGAGATGGGAACATGAGTCTCCTAACTACTAATCTTTTTTCTAAATATGGCTTTATTTTAACAATCTTTCTGCAATTGTATTGTTTTGTTATATTTAAGAAGGTGAATTAGTTTTCTAGGGCTGGACTATTTTAGCAGTGATCATGGAATCCACGGTTTAAAACAACACAATTATGAGTGATGTGAGGTTGATGACAAGATGGGCACCCCTTCCTTCATAAATGCACCCCATAACAGCAATAATTCACAAACAAATTCTTTTGTGAGAAATTGGAAAATAACTTGTTTGTTGATATGGAAGTCTTGGATTTGCTTTGTTGAGTGAGTCTTTGAAGCTCTGTTTTTTGCTACCCCAGATTATCAGTTTTTTGGGCATTTGGGCTTGGTATCTGGGCAATTCAGTGTTGATGCTCAAATGTGGTATCAGAAGTAGTTCTGGCTCACCTCAGGCTAACCGAGGATTGTAAATCCAGAAGCAGACCTTCTGCAAAGTTAGAAGATTCCTAGAACCAATCTTCAGGAATCTGGGAGAGGTGTTCAGTACTTTCCTCAGGCTGTGGGTGCTGGTGTTGCCAGTGTAAGTCTAGGGTCACTGCCTGAAGAGGAGATATAGGAGAAGGAGAGGGAAAACAAGCATGGGATATGTAGTTCTCCAGAAGGTTCTGGGGGCGGGCAAATGGAATTGTCATTGTGTGTCTAGGATCTTCCTCAGAAAGAGGTGATGGAGGAAGGTCATTGGTTAAGTAATAAAGAAACTGCTTGGCCTCATAGGTTAAAACATAGGTGGGAGGAGTAAACAGAACAGAATGCTGGGAGGAAGGAAGAGGAAGTGAGTTCAGAGACGCCATGCTCCCCTCTCCCGGGCAGACGCGATAGCTCTGCTCTCTGAGGCAGACGGCGATGCAGCCAGCCACCAGGTCAGACATGCTGAATCTTTCCTGGTAAGCACACCTCATGGTGCTACATAGATTATTAGAAATGGGTTAAGAGGCTAAAACTAATGGGCCAGGCAGTGTTTAAAAGAATACAGTTTGTGTGTTGTTATTTTGGGGCATAAGCGAGCAGGCAGCCGGGGTGCTGGGGACGCAGCCCCGCCGCTCCAATTACAACAAAGAGGCAGTCCTCAGTCCCAGGGACAGGTAGAATTTGTGGCATGAGCTTAGTGTTTCCGTCTGGAGAAAAGGATCATGTGTTTGCATCAGGGATGGGCCGAGTTGGTGGGTGGGGTGTAGGTGAGTTGTTGGTGTAGCTGTTGTTGGAAGAGTCTGCCTGTCCAGATACAGGGGTGCAAGGCACTTGGAAGGGATGGATGCAGTTAGTAATGTGACTTGGGGGGCCCAAATATTACCACATACCTCAAGTCATAGAGAAAGCAAGTTGGACCTGAGCTGGAATCTTCTCCCCTACAGGCTGACTTTCAAAGTGCTGAAATGTGTAGGATGTTTAGAATAGGTGGGTGGGTTAGGAAAAGGGACCAACAGTTTTAAACAGATGTGACTTCTACCAACTATAAACCTAGTCTTCCTGGTAGGATGTACCCATCTCTGCACTGGGGGCACAGATCTTATGGGGGTGATGAACTACTTCCTGATAGGAGTTGAGCGTTGCTTCACAGGAGTGCATCCATGCCTGGTACTATGAAAGTGGTCAACAATTTGTGCCTAGAGAGGCCCAAAGGGGGAACTTTCCTACTGTTGTTCAATTAGTTTGCCACAGTGTCAAATTACCCTCTAAATACCCGTGTTTAAAAGCAAAGACAAAAACTAAATTCTTTACAGGGAAGGGTAATGAGGGCAGAGACTCAAGCTGGCTAAGATGCTAAGACTAAGTAGCAGTCAAAGGCTCATCTTTATACACAGCATTTGTATGCCCTCTTTAAATCTCAGGGAACATTGCGGAAGATGATGAGGAAGCAGGAGAAATCTAAGAGTAGATTATAAGGATGACTGCAAAATGCCATTCCCTTGGCACGGCATAACCTCTGGAATCATGAGATAACAGCACCCGTGGTTACCTCTGTTGTCTTAACCCACAAAGATTATTATGTTTAATTGCAATCAAAAGAAATGAATATAGGAACTTTGACAAATTTTATGATTCTGTGTTATAGGTTATGGTTGAATTGTTTCTTTTCTATGAAAACAAGCTATTTCTGACTAGTGAAAGTTACTTGTAAAACTAAATATTCATCATTAATAGAAAACAAGAAAAAGAACAAATAAAAAATAATTTTCTTCATCCAAGTATCTTCTGCTGTTGTAAATAAATATTGTACATATATGGATTTATTTATTTGTTTGTTTTTATTTCCCTGCCAAAGTTTTCCTCCTTTCTTCCCAGTTCCTCACCTTACTTTTCTCTCCCTCATCCCCCTGCTCCATCCACTCTTCTCCTCTTCTACTATTTCTCTTCAAAGATGTGACTCTAGCAACATCTTGCAACTCATCCATACTTTGTAAAGTTTGCAATATCTCCTTAAAGAACATTACGTATTGACCAACGTTTGAGCCTGTGGGGACATTTGATGCTCAAACCATAAGACAATGTAGTACCAACACAGTAACGCAAAGAGGTAGTTATTTCTTCTATGACTCAGAAAGCAGATGGGAGAGGCTGAAGTTCTTAGAGCTGAAATGTTCAGAGGGGAAAACCTGTGAATCATGTCTGGCACCTCTGAAGTGACAAGAGGTGACTTGATTGGGTCTTGGAATATAAAACAGAAAGGAAACTAGAGCCGGCTATTACAGAAGCTAATTGCTGCTGCAGAGGAGAAGCAACTAAGCTTGGCAATAGTCAACAAGAGTGAGCAACCCAGGCAGAGCCCTTTGAGGTCACCTCCAACCTAAGGTTCACTCAACAGAGGTGAGATATGGTTTGCATAGTTTCTCTCTCAGCACTGAGTATAGAGGGGGAGGTTTGAGAGTCCATAGCTTATAAAGACCTAAGACAGAAAAGGATTGCATAGAAACTGAAATAAAATTGGCAACAGGCAGACATTTTTATAGTAAAGATGAGCCCCGTTTTCTTTCCCAAGTTTATCAGCGTCACTCAACTCATTTGGAGCTTCTGAAGAGCAGAGTGTCTAGAAATGGATGTTGTTTGTTGATGGAGAGGACAGTGGACTGTCACTCCTAACTGCATGTGGCTCCTGTGCTGGACCACTGAGATGGAGCAATAACATTTTCAGAAGAGCGATGCTGGTTTTTCTTACATCTCTGGGGTCTATTGGTGTGGGATAATGGTGGCCAGAGGGATGCCATGAAGTGTTAAGGTTGTAGTAGTGACTGCATCAAAGGAAGACATTTTCGCTCAGGAGCCAGTCATTTTGCTAAGTCTTGGGAATAATTTAGAATGGCTGCCAAGTGCCCCGCTTACTCATAAAATTGATGCAATTTGAGAGAATTGCGTTCCTTGGAACTATTTTACTGGAACCAGAGCACAGTTTGATGTTTTTCAGTTATGTTTCCTCTTGAATGGGGACTTCTTTTTTAAAAAGCTTGGCTGCTGACTTATCTGAGGAAGACGCCTTCCTGCTTCCCACACCCCTTTGCTTTTATACTAACATCCAGCATGTTGTAGCTCCTTTGCATATGACTGCAGTGTGCTCATTTGTTGGTGACTTTACATTGGTCCCTGAACTCTTAGCTTCTTGCCCCAGGTACATTTAGTTAAGACGGCACAAGGCTGTTGTATCAGTTATTTCCTCGGTGTCTCTCCAAGATAGTGGAGGACTCTCGTGAGAGCTCTGGCTCTCTCGGGACCATCCAGGGTGATGGGTGTTGAGATTTGCCTTAGCTGCTGAGGGCTCTGGGATGTATGCAGCTATGATATATGCTAGCCTTCCTGTCACTTTCTTCTCAGTTGTTCTATTTTATCACGCTATTTACAACAAAGTTTGGAATTTGTCATAGTTTTTATTCTTTTTTCTTTCGTGTTCACCCATCAGTGTCTGAGCTTGGCTGAAAAGACAAGAATTTCTTTTCCAGATCTTTGCCCTGATCACTCACACTAGAGGACAGCAGCATCATGCCGTCATTATGCAGTGGATTTTGCAATAGTGCCCGATAATTGAGAGTTATTTAACCTCTCTGACCTTCAGTTACTTGGTCTTAAAACAGGGATGATGCTAGTTCCCATCTCGTGGAATTAAAGAAATATGAAATTGAAATAGTGACACACTTAGGACAGTGACAGGTCACATAGCAAAGTAATTAATAAGTGCTAGCAATTATTTTTAGATTTCATCCCTATAGTGAGATTCATAGAGACCTTTTCTACTCGATTTGGCTTCTCTGAGCACCTCTTTCTAGCTCTACAGGAGAAAGCATCTACAGCGGCTCCCTTTGGAGCACAGGGTTAAGAGATGACGGTACTAACAGCTTTCAAGGAAAACTCTCATGACCAAGTAGGGAGGGAAGTGCCATACTGCCAAGGAAAGCGTGCTGCAGCTGCTGGCTTGACTTTGCTTCTTCTTTAAGATGAAGGAGAAAGCTTCATCTTACTGTGAGTTCATTCTGGCCCCAGCTGCCTACTTCCAGGTGTAACACACCCAGCCAGAGACAGGTGTTGGGCTTCTGTCTCCCACAGCACCTTGGTCAGTGCAGCAGACAATTTCTAGGACTTATTATACAAGTTCCTGCACTTAGTTCAGGAAGATGGCTCTGGCTTTTTCTGGATGTTGTAGGACCACAGAGAGTCTCAATAAGGTTGAAAAACCGTGGCTGATGTCAGATTTAGGGCTATTGGTAGAGAGAAAACTAAAGTTGAAATTGCACTGGTAGATGTGAATTGCTGTGAATTTCTTTTATTGGATGAAAGCCACTGGGACAAGAGTAACTTAAGTTGATAAATGGGAGTGTATAACAGTTTGAGATGGTCTCAAAGTTTTCTGTTACCCGTACATAAGAATAGATAAATATCCCAGCCTTACTATCTAGGTGAGAAGGATACATTTTCATGGGTGAACCGCCCATTGGGTGCAAAAGGTACAGAGAAACCGTGACAACATTATTCAGGTACAAGTGTCTCGATCATACTCATCCCCACTGCACCTCTCCCACTCCAGGAAACAACAACAAAGAATAGATTTTCCCTTCTTTGGCTCGGCTTCTTTTTTATGTTTTTTTCATTATGTGAAAAATCGCTAATAGCATTACAAGTTTTCCAACCAGAACGGAAAAGAAAGAAAAAAAAAAAAAACTTGGTCCCCAAATCAACTCATCCCTGCTCACAGCCCAGGAAAGAAGATAAGCTACAAAGAGAAAAAAACAAAACAAAATAAAAAAACCCAAAAAACAAAAAACAAACAAACAAGAAACCACAAAAAGCAAATCAGCAATGAGGCTCTGGGAAGCATCCAGATGGGCAGGAGTGGAGAAAAGCAGACACCGATGATGCTGGCCTTTCAAACTCATGACCTCTAAAGTGTAACTCAGGCTCTCCCATAATCCTCCTGCACTCCCCTTACTCCTTTGATTTCTACTTTTCTTTATGGTCTTACGCTGGTACCTCTGCCTTTGACATTTCAATAGAAGAAACAGAAAAATCAGTCTGGAAAATTTCTAGTTAGTCATTCTTCTTTAGTGATGGAGGAGAAAGCACCATCTTATCCCGGGTTCCTGTTCATACCTGCATCGTACCTTATCTGGACCATGCTTTGACAAGAGGCATGGGTGTCACGGATAATATGATACTATTAATTACCGACGTAATGAAGTTTGTAATCGACTTACCTGGACAGCTGGAGTGGATGCAGTGCCTACACTATAAGGAGATGAAGTTAAATCTGTCATATGAGGGTTAGGGTATATACCACCAGCATTCCAATTGCTCTTCCTACTTCTCAGAGCATCTGAGAGGTGCCCTTGGCTGGGAGTAGACTGTTATGGCTGAAGCAGTTTTCATAATTTCCCCCCTAGGTTGCTTAATGTTTTTCTTCAACTTCTCAATCCACATGGGAAATTGCCTGTTTTCACGAAGGCAGTTCATTTCAAAATTTTATTTCTCCTGCAAAATACTTATAGACACTCTGGTAGGTCAATTTGCCTAAAAATGTGGTGTCATTACATGAATGCTGCCAATCCCACTAGAAGTTGTGAATTTGTGCCTTATTTAAAGAATGTTTTGGTTAAGAAAGACTTTGGGGCAAACTATACATCCCTAGTTAAACAAAACAACAACAACAACAACAGCAAAACTCAAAACCACCCCCAAGCCCCAAATACCCTAGAATTTAAACAACCGAATTTCCATTGAAAACAACTTTTGAATTACTGTGTGTGTGCACACATGCATGTGTGTGTGTGTGTGTGTGTGTGTGTGCGCGCGCGTGTGTGCCAGAGGGAAAATGTGCAATGTGCAAGTCAGAGGATAACTTGTACGAATTAATTCTTTCCTTTTATTGGCTGCATCTAGTCATATAATTCAGACCTTTAAACGTGGAAGCAGGTTCATTTTTCTGCTGAGTTACCAACCTGGCCTTATTTTAAAACAAACAAAACAAACAAACAAAATTTAGTTGTAATTCATTTAAATTGAAATGTCAACAAACTGAAAACTGAATCCCAATGCACGTTCTAGCCTTCCCAGAACAACTACAAGGAGCTACGAAAATGTTCTAAGAACTAATTGGGGATTTTATTCTGTGTGAGACCCAGAGAGAAAACAGTATTTAAGCAGTGGCTCACAGTTGTCTGGTGTTGGGAGCCACGTGGCCTAGTTCCATATCATGAATGCTTGTCTGTTGAGTCTCCAAGAGGCAAGACCCATGGTGATGATCTCTCAGTAGGCAAGAACCAGTGGACCTTGGGACAGCGCCGAATAATGATGGCACTGTGCAGCCTGCGTCTTCTCGTCTCATAACACTGATGATTCTTTGGGTGATTTTAAATTTCACATTGTTGGTCACACGTAGGACAAATGCAGTCATTTCCAGAAACCCCATTTTTTTCTCCAATGTTTTCCCCTAAAATTCCTTGGGAATGGATGCTTCTCGGGTTTCTTACCTGGAAACACCATCTGTCACCCCAGACCCTGGTAACTTTCTGGTTCAGCGCTGACAGGATGGGAGTCAATAAAAGTAGTGGGCACATATAAGAAAGCAGCATGGGGGACTTTAACTACGTCTCCTGATTCTGAAAAAAAAATAAGATGAAAAAAGAGTGCCTAATCAAAATTTTCCCTTTATGGAGAGGCTTAGGTGTGCAGGACCCTTTTGTAGGACAAAGAAACAGTTGGGAAAATATAAGTTAACTCAGTGGATGCAAATCATGGCAAATTAACCCTATTTCTATCAATATGCTTTGTTAAGTTTTGAACAATATTGTTCTTGAGAATGTGTGCCTATGTCAATCAGCTTTTAGCTTTGTAAAGAAAGAATGTGTCTTGCTTGCTTGATATTTTGCCAAGCTAATAAAATGCTGAGTGTGTGTTTGGTTTAAAAGTTATTTTGATGGAAAAGTTAGGAAATATCTGTTTCTTCTGGAGGTCAGTGCTGGGGGATGGGAAAACATGCTTGTTTTTGAAGTATACATAAGGATAGCTTGAGCTATTTTGGGTGGACCACTTGTGTGAAACTCAGCCAGTTATTCGACACTTCTCTGCATGGATGCTCTTTCCTGGCTGTGGCAGGACTGTAGGAAGTCTGGTGTTTGAATTGCAGATCTAACAGTTAACTGAAGTTTGATTTCCGTCTTGTTGAGAAGAAGGACCTGCAGAACAGAAGAACAGAGATTTGAATAGGCCTGCATTGTTCTGACACTCTACAGCTAAGCATTTGGAGCAGATGAGAAGCTTTTACGAGAAGCTTCATCTCATTCTGGGCTAAGCGATCTGCTGTAAGTGTTTTTATGCTCCACTGATGTGCCAGGATTTTTTTTCCCTTATGAGAGAAAGCCTAATGATTTGGTTCTCCCCCTCTTGTATCTAATTATTCTACAGGTCGCCCAGGATGGAGGAGCCTTGCCTCCTAGTGCTGTGTTTCTGGGGTAGCAGCTGTGGGGACATTTGATTAAGAGTGATTCATTTCCAGTTCTTTATGAAGTGAATGGTATTAGTTAATGAACAACACGAATTATCCTTCAAGAAAGACATTTCCCTGGAGCACTCCAGCTCCATCTAGTCAAGGGTAAACCATGTAAACGAACGCCAGATCACTCCACTGAACCACTTCTTCGGCTGATGAAAAAGTGTTTTAAATCAAAGATAAAATGTAAAAACTCTAAGAACTCAATTGGCTATTGTATCCAGACCTTTTTGAATAATACTCCATATATTTCTTATGCCTCCATCTGTCCTCTGACTTGCCTTCATTTTTTAAAATTCTTACAGAATTTTCTTTAGATTTGCAGCTTGAATGTAAGGCCCTATTGTTGAAGATAACCAGACACTTGAGTCATAGAACATGGAGTAAATCTAGCTGATAGTCCACTGGAAAATTTTCACCCCCTGGCAAGTATCCATAGTGCTTGACACTGCTGAACATACCACTGCAAGAGAAAACTAATCATCACTCTCATTGCCTATGAAACCTGTAAGCTCCAGTAGTGACATTGGTATTGTAGTGGCATGGATGCTGTGTGTATTAACTAGCCACTTTATGATTGAATTTAAGACTTACTTATGAGAGGGAACCCTTACCTCACACTGTTAATGACTCCAAGAGCTGAAATTTGATAGACTATCGACCCTAGGGAAAAACCTACTGGTATTCTGACAATGAATATACAGAATGCTATACCTATAGCTCACTACATCACTCAGCTCTCATCAGAAAAGCCTCTTCTTGCCATAGAAGATAGTTAATATAGATGCCCACAACTGGACAATGGAGACAGTGAATAATTTTGGAGTACTCAACTCTAATGATATATCTTAATTACCACCTCAAGCTTAGGGATTCGTGTGGAAGAGGAGACATAAAGATTATAGACCCAGAGGTGGTGGATGCCTCCTAGGAAGGAGCATTTTCCTAGGCATGGTGCACACAACAAATCACACAATCTGTGAGAACATGCTAAGACCCGAACAAGCTTAACCAGACAAAAATTCTAGCACGGAGGAGGGGAAGTAGGCACAAAATACCATCCCCAGAAAACAAAATATTTGTGACTGATAATGTCTAGAAGAGGGGAAATAGTTTTTCCTCAGTGGAATGACATTGGGCAAAAATCACATCCCAGGGCATGCTCCATTTTCAGGGTTAGTTGACCAGCAGAAACCGAACTTCATGGTTTTTCTCCCTCCCTCCCTCCCTCCCTCCCTCCCTCCCTCCCTCCCTCCCTCCTTCCCTTCCTCCCTCCCTTCCTTCTTTTAGTGCTTTTTCACTTTTGCTTTTTGATACTGTTGTTTGAGACAAGGTTTCTCTGTGTAGCCCTGACTATCCTGGAGCTCTCTCTGTAGATCTGCCTTTCTCTGCCTTTTAAATAGTGGTATTAAGTGTATGTGACACCATCACCCAGCTTTTTTTTTTTTTTAAGAGACAGAATATTTTGTTGATTGGGTAGGAAGGCAGGGAGAATCTGAAAGAAGTGGGGAAAAGGAAGGAATATGATCAAAATATGTTGTATGAAATTCTCAAGAATAAATATTAAAAATTCCAACAAGCAGAGAATGAAAAAAATTTTTCAGATGTTGTGCTCAAAATGCTATGTTTTGAATTTGTAAAATGAATAGAAAAATAAGTATATTCAACCTATTTAAGAGAGTATTTTAAAAACGGTACTTTAGGAAATTGGAAAACAACGTTTAAGGGTGCTTTTTCAAATTATTAATAGTAAGTTGATATTTATTTTTTAATTAAAAATAATTACATCTGTTATAGTACAGATCATGTTACTTTAAAATGTGACTACATTATGGAGTGGGTTAACAAAATTGATTAGTATACATATCTCTTCATGTACTTATTTATTTGTCATGAGAACACTTAAGAATCACAATCTTAGATAAAAAGTATTGCCTTCCGCAGAATCCACAAGATTGTTATGGGATTAAATTAAACAGCGATGAAAAGACTACACAGAAAAGTACAATTCTCTTGAAATTAATTGTCCATTGTATTTGGCTTCATTACTTAAGGCATTAGGTGAGGTTCTAAAAATTCCCCAATGTTTTCTTCAGCAGACATAGAGATGGTTGTATGGTTGGCTTCCTTCTTGTGATTCAAGTTAAAAGTGATTGTTTTGCTTATCCAGAAACATGAGTCTTTGTTAGAAGATTGGGCTGAGAGTAAATTAGGTAGTCCTGGCCAGGAAGCAATGTGTAAGGGTGGGAAGGTATGGAAGATAAATGTGGGGTAAGGAGATTGAAAATACGACAGAGGCACAAGCAGACAAGTTCTACTTTATTATGATGGCTTACCTTGCTGGCTTTGTTTCCTTATTCCAGTACTTTCACTCATTGTAGAGAGATGGGGGAGAAAGAGAAAGAAAGAATAGGGGATGTTGGGCTCTGCCCTCTTGTGCTGTGTAATCTGAATTTTACAGCTATGGCTGTTTTTGAAAGCAGGGCCAATTGCTTTGTTTTTTTCCCCCACGCCATTTTCTCATTTTTATGATTTTTCTTGTGGAACTAACTTTTAAATCCTAAGTGTAGAAATGCATTCATGGTTCAGTTGGCTTCTGACAGAACTTCTGTCCCGTGGATCAAAGGAATGGCCTCTTCTTATGTGTATAATAATAATCTCCTACCTTTAGCAGTCCTTTAAAAACGTCTCTGTGATATGTCATCCAGACTGCTTAATAGTGTCTGTCCTGGTGTCCTGTGTGTGAAGGGATGCTTGGAGAAGAGCCAGTTTGACAGAAGCATGAAGACAAGGCCCCCTGAAGAGCCTCACAATAGAAACTTCACAGCTAGAAACTGAAAGGGCAATGAGGGTCTTAGGGCAGATTTGCGAGTCATCTAGAATTCATGAATACCGTCAGTGGGAAGTATCAAAGAGCGGCTCAGAGGAATGGTGATTTTGTTCCTCTGAGTCCTTGTTCATTCAGCTGAACTTCCACCTGAACATCTGCTACAGAGTTAACTCTGTCTGGGATCGGGAGGCCCTGTGGAACGCGAACTGTGTCTCTCTCCTTCAAAGACTGTCAGGCTAAGTTCCTAGAGGAAAAAGATACTGATAAGATATAGGAGTTGACACAGAAAATGATATGCTTGATCCTCACCGCCATCTTCCACATTGTCTCCAAGGACATTTTCACTTTCTAGAGTTTTCCTAGTGGATACTTTCAGGAAGGATTCAAGAACCTAGCAGAACTTTTACATCCCAATAGGACATTGTCTGTACCTTTTATATTTTCAGTTTAATTTAGAGGGATATGAAACCCTTAGCTCAACGTTTCTTCTTCAGTATCCTACTTCATATGATTTCGTTTTCTTCCATCATGAGACATCACTTTTCTTTTGTTTGAAAGCTGTCTGCTTGGAGACTTTCCTGTTCTTTGAAGCCCAGTTGTTTGATGAGAATATGCGCTGTTTCTGTCACTGCATTTGCTGACTGCCATGTCATCGTTTCTGATGTTTTAAATTTCTGATTATTTCCCTGAGTTGCAGTTCACAGTACTTGTTTCATTCCCCTAAGCTCTGCTAGAGCCTCCCCTTAGGAATTTTATTATCTCTGGATGGGATAGTCTCTGCTACTTCTCAACATTTTCCATTTGCTCTTGATTTAGAACACATTAGTTTTCAGGGGCTAGAGAAACAGCTCAGTGGTTAGGAGCACTGGCTGTTCTTCCAGAGGACCCAGGTTCCATTTACAGCAACCACATGGTGGCTGACTTAAAACCTGGGTTAACAACAGTTCCAGGGATTTTATGTCCTCTGCTTCCTTTTGCGGGGTCATGGCGCACATACATTCAGGCATGTGCTCACATGTAAGGTAAAAAATGAAAGGCAAATATATTCTTTCTGATTTAGTTTGGGCTTACCAAGCCTGGCTTCTCTGTTCACTTTCCCTTTAAGCATGCTATGCCCTGTTTGTTCACTTGTCTTCCGGCTATTTGGTTCTTCTGTTTTAAGATGCCCTTTTCCATTTATTTTCCCGTTTTGTCTCTTCATATCTGAATTGTTGTAATTATGATCTGTGTTCTTTTTCATCTCGCCTAATTTACTTAATGCCCATTATCTTATCTGAAATGCAGGATCTCAGCTTTGATCTGTCTTGTGGGCATCTCCTTCCGCCGGATTTTCATTGTTCAGATTTGACTCTGCTTTTTTTTTTTGTTCTCTTTTATCTTATAATAACTCCATAGAGGTATTGACCTTAATAATTATCTATTGTTAATTTTTATATGAAACTCATTTTCATATTCTTTGAATAGGAGACAAAGTTAAAGGTAGCTTTTCCTAGTACACAAAGCTTTCTAGCTTTTTTAAAAATAATTATGTCCGTCATTTGAATAGCAGGCTTATAGTGATGTTTTTAAAACTTTTGACATTACCTATACCCACGATAACAAAAATCTAGCTCTCTTGTTACCTTCCCAACTCTTAGCATGCAGCGGTTACCCATTCTCCCCATGTGGTTACTCCTCTGATCTTATCAGTGTTTAACATTTACATTATAAGTACTGTGAGAACCCTACTTGAAGTTGTATTAATATTATTTAGGGCTCTTCATAGAAACAGAAACAATAGGATTTGTAGATGGTATTTGATTATAAAAAAGTGAGTTTATGTGAGGCTGGTAAGTTCTGGATTCACAGTGTGGATTAGTTACCTGGAATCTGGGAGAGTGGAGGGTACAGATAAAGCCAAAAGACTGGAGGTTTTGCTCTGGCTCATGGAGGCTGTCTTTTTATCTTCTTTGTACCACTAACAGTTGAAATCCATTCACATTACAGAGGCAAATCTGCTTTACTCAAATTTACCCAGTATATATTAATCAAATCCTAAAGTGCTCTTCAAAATGAACATGCTGTCCTCAGAGCCAAGCTATAGGTTGATGTTTTCTTCTGTGTTCTTGTGACTTCACTCTTCCTGACTTTATACTCTCCCTTTCCTTTCCCACTCACTTTGTTTCCTCCGGACCTCAGCTTCTCCCTAACTGTCTGTGTGTCTTTTCAACACATCAAATGCTTTTTTTGTCATTCTGTCTCTTCATGCCATTCCCCAAGAGGTGTTTTCTCTGCCCCCACATGGACTGATTTCATTCAATTCCCATCTTTTGAAGATTCCCCTCCACTATTGGTGTCAGTTTTCTGGGACTTCTGTGAAGAGTATCACAAACTTGGGGCCTTAAAAGATCAGAAATATATCTTTTTCTAGTATATTAGTCTAGCAATGCAAGCCAAGGTGTCAGCAGTTTGACTTATTTTTGACTCTGAGAATCTTTCATGCCTCACTCCTGATTTCAGTGGTTGTCTCAAGTCCTTGGCATTCTTTATTTCAAGCTCTGTCTCCATCTTCTTTCAGCATCATATACATGGTAGTGCATATATCACTCAGTGTGCCTGACCTTTTTATAGAGAGATTCATCATGTTGGACACAAGACCCATTCGAATTCAGTTTGATCTCATTTTAGTCTGCTTTTGGTCTACAGACCCTGTGTCCACATAGGGCCACATTCATCATCTGCACTGGTCAGTGTTTCAGTTGTGGCCTGTGTCGGCCATACCATCTTCCTCTGACAGCCCTTTGCCTTTGGATTGAGTGGAAGCTTCTGCTTGCAGCTCCCTTGCTTTCTCCTTTCTTAGCACCCCCATTTAAAGAGTCCTTTCTCCAGTAGTCTCCTAGGAAAAGAAATTCTTTTTCTTCCTGTGATCTTGCATATCCTAATATAGCTTAACTCTATTATTGTGCTTGAGTTATTTTTATTTGTTTTAAGTTTTGTTAAGAATTTTGGATGCATGTCTCCATTGCTTCTTAGCTTCAGGAATGACTGAAAACTAAGGCCATTCTGAATGTTGACTTTTTTATATTTGTTTTATTTTTCATCTGCACACTTGCTGTATCTTTTCTTTACACAGAGTGATCATAAGGCATTATGGTGATTTGCTCTATATGTGCACATCCGTTTTTATCTCTTACTATTCACTGCACAGGGGAGTAGACAAGTTTGTTCAGAAATAAAGCAGATTTTCTTCTTAAGTTTTGGAGAATTCCCTTCCTGGTCCGATGGTGCCTGCCTGTCACACTAGCTGTTTGGAAAGTTAAAGCAGAAAGGTCATGAGTTCAAAACATGCTTTGGCTATGGAGTGAGTTCAAGTCTGATTGCTTAACTTAGTGAGATACCATCTCAGAATTGAAATCAGAAAACGGGAAAGGGCTACGAATGTAGGTCAGGGTTAGAGTGTAAGATCCTAGGCTAGATGTCTAGTAGGCCTCAGCAGAAGTTCTCAAATGATGCTCTTCTGTCTCCTTCGCCTCTTTCTCATCTGTCCCAGAGCTCCTGTTGCTCTGATGCAGCTTCCTGAACCAAACCTTCATCTTCCTCTTTTCTCTACCACTTCACACTGCTTTGTCTTTTTCCCTTCTTTCTATGTTTACATGTGCTGCGGCTTTCATTTCTGATTGTCATATTGTAATGCTAGAAGCCTCTTCCATTTGTTTGTGCCCTTTCAGTGGAAATCTGGGACCCTATGTCCCAACCCGTCATTAAACCACTCCTGTGTGTGCACACGTGCGCGTGTGTGCACATGTGCGCACGGTTTTCTGTCTGTCTGTATTCTTCCCTTCCCTCTGTTCTCACGTTTTGGAGAATTATGTCACTCAAATTGGATTACAAAGGATGCTTTCACAATTTGGCATTTCTTTGGGCATTAAACCACTTTACCACTTATTGGCTGATTTTTAGCTTCTAAATTAAAGATAGTTTTTGAAAGTATGGTCAGTGACATCATTTGCCTCATTTCCTTTCCTCCCTCCAATCTTTTCCTTGTGCCAGCCCGCATGCACACTTTCTAACTCATTAGCTATTTTTTAAAATTACTGTTACATGTACACACACACATACATCTCCAAATGTGTAAATGAAACCAGCACAGTCCGTATGATGCTTGTGTGTATATGATTTCAGGGCTAACCATTGGGAACTGAAGAGTCAATCTGAGGGCCTCCTCTAGTGAAGACTATTTGTTCTGTTCCCTGCATTTCTTAGTTGCCCGGGGTTTTGTAAAGGCTTGGACCCCATGGGAGGTCCCCCTCTTATGTTACCTTATCTATTGTCCTTGTTTCTGTTTTCTCAGGCTCACTCCTCAGATTTTTTTTTATGCTGCAATTATTTAAAAACCATCCTGCCACTATTGTTATTGCTTCAGAGGGATGGAGTTGAATATGCGTGTCCAGGATGCTATCCTTTCCAGTAGGTGACATGTACTCCATTTGTCAAGACAGACAGACAGGCTAGTGTCCTTCGTGGTTAACAGGTGGGAAAATTGAAGTATGTAGTATCTGATGGAACTTTCCAGGATCAGACAGTGTGAAGCAGATAAAACAATAAAGATGAAGAGTTGTGAGCTTTCATATGTCCTTGCTTTCCCTCTTGCTATGGTGCTCTAGTTAAGGCTCTCCAGGGAAACTCAACCAGCAGAAGGTCTGTCTGTCACCTGTTTCACTATCCACCTATCCTCTGAGGCTGGCGGGTACAAGATGTGCAGACCAGAAGCCTCCGTTCCAAAGCTGGAAGCTGCTGTAGAACCAGAAAGGCCGATGCTGCATTTGAAGGTCCGTAAGTAGAGTGTTCTCTTCTTGGGGCAGGGCCAGCCTTCTGCTCTGTTTTCATGGGCTGCTGATTTGAGGAGGTCCACTCCCAGTAGGAAGGCAATCTTCTTTACTCTGTTTACCAATTTAAACATGGTTCTTATCTGAAAACACCTTCACAGAAATAGCTAAGCTACCCTTTACTTACGGTCTGGATGAAGCGTGTCCCAGTTCAGTTGACATATAACCAACCATTGGTAATGAAATGGAAAGATTTTTGTAAAACAATGAAAAAGATAAACAAAAGGGATTCTGCTAGCATTCTTTCGTTACACTATTCTGCCCTCAGATTTCTCATATCTTCAGAAACCTTCCATGTATACACTACGTGGAGACTATATGAAGTGTTTATTAAAGCCATGCAATCCAGGAAGCCACAAGAGAGCAACTGAGTGAGAATCTTTGGAGGAAGCTATCATTTAAAATTCCAATGCTAGAAGTTTAAAAATTAGCTGTATTTGTTATTGTATGTATGTATGATGTATGATGTATTTGCGGGGACACATGTGCTATGGGGCTCATGTGGAGGTCAGAAGGCAGCTTTGTGGAGCCGGTTCTCTTCTTCGACCTTTATGATGGTCCAGCAGATCTATATAACTGAGGTCGCCAGCTTTAGGTAACAAGTGATTTACTTGATGAACTCTTTTGCCAATCCAGAATTTAAAAGAAGAACAATTGATCAAATGAAATCATTTGATCAATAAATCTTACATCTCATAGAATAAGACTTCCCTAAAAATTCAGCTTTTTCCCCAAAGTTTTGTTTCTCTATCCTTTCAGCTCTCTGATTCTCTTGTCAAATGGTAAAGAGAAAATGCCTTAGTGTGTGAAGTGCTGTTTACTTTCTGAAGCTATGTACTGATCTTAACAACAGCACAGAGAACTTCGTTGTCATAGTCTTCCCCGTTAAAATATGAAAGTTAGTCCAAAGATTTCTGGCCTCATAGATGAATCAGTGGCCACCATGCACAGTTCCTCATAGTTAGGCTTGGACGCCACCAGTTTACCAAGTTCACTTAGGATTACTCACAAGAGCCTGCATAATTGAAGATAATAACTTTTGGCTATAAATGATTTGGACTGTTTTTAGTTCAAATGCATTTGATGTTAATCAATTTGGTTTACCTCAGTCTTCAAAAGGATCAAAATTAATGAAATTTCCCTCTATTAGATTCTCATTACTTTATATTTTGGGAAATACAAAATAGTGTGAATAAAACAGGACCAGGTGTGAGATGTGCGCCACAAAAAAGGTTGTATATTTTAATTAAAATGCTAATCAGATATAGATGAAAATTTATGCTTTTTCAAAGTGAGGCAAAAGAAAAGTTCCTGGAGCTTGTGCCTGATAATATGTATCAGGCTAAAAATCTCACGGATGCCTGTGTTCGAGAACTTAATACTATCGTTCTGCCAGTTGGAACTGTAAAAACTGCTCCCTAAGTTCTTCTCTTCACACCCATACACTAGTGCATCTCGCAGCCCTCATCAGAGAAACTTCTTTTTGCAGTAGATGGTGATTAATACAGATGTATTGGTCAACATGCAAAGAATAGGAGTGGAGTGTTCCATTCTAAATGGGACATCTATATTATACTCCTTCTTCCCAAGGCTCAGAGGTTATCATAGAAAAGGGCAGAAAGATTATAAGCGCCATAAGTAGAGGACATCTGTAGCAAAATAGTATTTGCTGGTAGGGCATTGCACACCTAATTCACAGCAATTGTGACTGTACAAGATCAAATCCATGAGGAAGGGCTCAGGAAGTCCCACTTCTAGCTGAGGAACTGCTGGCAATTGATGGCTGCCAGAGAGGTCGTATAGTTACCCCTGGAAGGTCTTAAACCCACACACCCATACAGGCAGCTCTAAGTGGACTCTGGGTACAAAAGCAAAGCACATGAAATTGGGAGGGAAAATTGGTGGTTGGGTAGCTGAGGAATAGGAGGGGAGGAGTTGGGGGTTGATTTGATCAAAACCCTTTATATAAATGTATGACAGTTTCAAACATCAATGAATTTTAAAAAGAAAATTGAATGTTGGATGCTGAGGTGCAGTTTTGTGTTCTTTTAAATTCTAAGTTGATCCAAACTGGATATCACATTATTGTTGTGATATTTTGTTTGTGCTATAACACATAAAGCTTGCCTGCAATGTTTACAAACAAAATTGGCTTACATTACTAGCAGGTTCTGAAAATGGCACTAGAGTCAGACATTCTGTGGTAAAGTCTAATGAAGGCAATTGCAATTAATTTTTCTTGTTGATATAGCTTTTGGACAGCAATGTACATTAATTTTTCTAATATCAGTACTTTCATTCACTTGGATAGTTCAAACAATTTAAAGGTAAAATAGCCCCCAAAAGTTTAGTAATAAAATTGCATTCTTTATCCCAGAAATTTAATGTTACTTCAATCCAGTTAAAATTTTCGTAGGAAGAAAATATTGTCAGGAGGAAGCTAATCATCAATTTGCTACAACTGAAGCCAACACAGCTGGTGGATGAGTGTTTTAATGTATTTCCAGACTAAGCAAGGCAGTTTAAGGAAAACATCATGCAAAAATTCAATCTGCTGTGGCTTCAAAATAAAGTCGTCATCTGTGTTGCCGCGGAAAGAATGGCTGCCGTATGTTTTGTCATATTGTAGTGGATTATCTTTAATGAAGTGCACATCCCCCGAGCACTATTGTGATAGTCTCTCTTTGTCTTGGTCTACATTAATGCAGTGGTTCAGCTTTAGTGAACAGCAGCATGGATTTGACTCCTAGTGTTGCCATGACAGGTTGTCTTAGCTGAGTTTGTAAATGAAAGCAATCTGTACACATTTGGAAGGAGACATTTGCTGTTGATTTCGGTGCTCTTTAGCCCTGGTGATGCTGCTGCTGTCTTGACCTCTGCAAAATGAAAAGAGGCTCTTATAATGGAAGTTTCTCATGTCTATCTTTTCTTTTTCCTCTTTTCTCTTTCTCCCTACATCCCTTTCCCCCTCCCTTCGTCTCTTCCTCCTTCCTTCCCTCCCTCCCTAGCTTCCTTCCTTTCTATTATTATTTTTTTCTTTTCTTATTTTATTTTATTTTTTTATTAAAAATTTCTGCCTCCTCCCCGCCTCCCTTTTCCCTCCCCCTCCCCCCACTCCCCACGCTCCACTCCCCTCCCCCTCCCTCTCCAGTCCAAAGAGCAGTCAGGGTTCCCTGCCCTGTGGGAAGTCCAAGGTCCTCCCCCCTCCATCCAGGTCTAGGAAGGTGAGCATACAAACAGGCTAGGCTCCCACAAAGCCAGAACATGCAGTAGGATCAAAACCCAGTGCCATTGTCCTTGGCTTCTCAGCAGTCCTCATTGTCCACCATATTCAGCGAGTTCAGTTTTATCCCATGCTTTTTCAGTGCCAATCCAGCTGGCCTTGGTGAGCTCCCGATAGATCAGCCCCACCCTCTCAGTGGGTGGGTGCCCCCCTCGCGGTCTTGACTTCCTTGCTCATGTTCTCCCTCCTTCTGTTCCTCACTTGGATCTTGGGAGCTCAGTTCATTGCTCCAATGTGGGCCTCTGTCTCTATCTCCATCCATCACCAGATGAAGGTTCTATGGTGATATGCAAGATATTCATTAGTATGGCTATAAGATCGGGTCATTTCAGGCTCTCTCTCCTCAGCTGCCCAAGGACCAAGTTGGGGACATCTCTCTGGACCCCTGGGAACCCCTCTAGAGTCAAGGCTCTTGCCAACCCTAAAATGGCTCCCTTAATTAAGATATATACTTCCCTGCTCCTATATCCATCCTTCCATTATCCCAACCATCCCATTCCCCCAAGCTCTCCCCATCTCCCCTTTCCCCCATCCAGTAAGGGGTACACTCATCCATTGTTGGTGGGAATGCAAACTTGTGCAACCACTATGGAAAGCAGTGTGGTGGTTTCTCAGGAAATTTGGGATCAACCTACCCCAGGACCCAGCAATACCACTCTTGGGAATATACCCAAGAGATCCCCTATCATACTACAAAAGTATTTGTTCAACTATGTTCATAGCAGCATTATTTGTAATAGCCAGAATCTGGAAACAACCTAGATGCCCTTCCATGGAAGAATGGATAAAGAAAGTGTGGAATATATACACATTAGAGTACTACTCAGTGGTAAAAACCAATGACTTCTTGAATTTTGCATGCAAATGGATGGAAATAGAAAACACTATCCTGAGTGAGGTAACCCAGACCCAAAAAGATGAACATGGGATGTACTCACTCATAATTGGTTTTTAGCCATAAATATAGGACATTGAGCCTATAATTCGCTATCCTAGAGAAGATAAATAAGAAGGTGAACCCAAAGAAAAACATATAGTTATCCTTTCTATTATTTTTTTTTCTTTTTTGAGACAGGTTCTTACAATGTAACTCAGGTTGGCCTAGAACTTGCTTTGTAGAATAGGTTGGCCTTGGTTTCAGAGATTTACCTGTTTTCACATCCTTAGTGCTGGGATTAAAGGTGTGTTATTGGATGTACAGTCTGCTCATATTTTTAAAAAAATCATATTGTATTATTATTGAAATAAAAAGACAGAATCACTATATACTATTTAATTTTATCATTGTTTATATTTATCCACCATCTAAGATCTATTATTAGTTTTATTAATCTAAATTTCCATCTGCATATCTAATGCCTATCTTATTTGTCTCCCTGTGTATACACAAGTGACATGATCATGGATGCTAATTATTTTATCACTATTCTTTTGCTTCGCTAATTTTTTTCTGCATCTTTTATGAACATCTTTTAGTTTTACAATAATAAAATCAGTCTATTTTTACTTAATAAAACAGATTAAATGTTAATTGCTTTTTGGAAAGAAAAATACCAAAATATTTAGTTATTATTTATATTAGTTTAGCTTGTCCAAGACAGTGATTAAAAACAATGTATATAACTAAGGAAAAAAGCTATGATTTCTACCATTTAATCCAGTTTCTTAAAACTGAGTCCTTTTTCTTTCCATTGTTTCTGTTTCTTTTTTCTAATTGTGAAGTCATAATTTTTGATGACATGTAGTCATCATAACATTACTGTTGCCCTGCGATGATTCCTCCATGCTCTTTGTATCTGAGAACAAGATATTACTGTTCATAGCACATTCGGTCTTCCTATCAATCATCTGTCCATCCATCTATCTATCATCCATTATCTAATCTCTCTGTCTGTCTGTCTGTCTGTCTACCATCATCTGTCATCAACCAATCTGTCAACTATCTATCAGTTACCTATCACTTATCATCATCCATTTCTATAAATATGCTACCTTTTATTCTCTATACATGTCATCTTTGTTATTATATTCTATGTATCTAGTAACTTATCACACTTCCCATTTCCTTCTATTCTTTCTTAGACAGTAGCAACTTGCACATTCTTATTCTGTACCTTCTGCCTGTCACATGAGAGTATGTTGTGAAAGTGTGTTTTACAAATAAATGTGAGACTTAGAAGACTTAGAGTTTCTTCCCTGTAAATAAAGCACATTTCTGTTGTATCTGATTCTTTTTGGTTCTCTGGGAACATTTCGTTACTGTGAGATCCAGGCTGACCTTCAGCTTGCCGTCCTCTGGCCTCCTTAGTGTTAGGACTGCAGGTGTGTGACACCATGATAATACTAGTCTGTCTGCCTTAAAAATGTTGCTTTAGTTTGGTTTTCATAATTTTGATCAATAGTTTTCAAACATTTTCATTATACTATAAATATTTGGCTGTAGTCACTAAAAATGTCTTTCTTCTGTTGCACTCTGTCGTTTCTCCTGAGATTCCAATGACATGCACACTGTTTACTGTTGCCTCACAGATCCGGTGCCTTACTGTTCTGCTCTCTTTCCATGTTCATTTTGATGTATTCACCTGCATGCTGTTGTTCAAGTTTATGGATCTTTTTTATTTGCTTTGTCCAGTGTGCTGGTCAGCCCATCAAATGCATTCTTATTATTCTGTATGTTTTTAGTTCATCTTGGTTTTGCTTATACTTTCCTTTTTGGTTGAAATTCAGCATTTGTTTTTGACTGTGTAAATCTCTTATAGTATGTTTAAAGTAACGCATGTTAATTAATTTAGCTCTCTCAAGTCTATGTATGTTTCAGAATGCTGTTATATGCAATAAATATACATAATTCTTATTGTCTTTTTAAAAATGAAAGATATCTAAAACTTAAGAATGAATTCTTTTGGTAGTTCTTTTAACCACACCCAGTCTGATTCTGGCGTGTCTGTTAGCTTTCTTTCTGTTTCTTCTCACCGTTCTTCCTTTTCACAAGGACTGGAATATTTTATTATATATTGGACACTGTGTGTACAATAACATGATTTTGGGGAGTCTGATTAGCTCTCAGAGAGGCAACTTCCCATCCTGTAAAGGGTGACATGTGTCTAAGCTCCTAGTAATTGTTTTATACTAATATCCTTAAATAAAGCACATAATGATTTTATGTGCTTTCCATGTTCAAGATTTTACTCTGGAAACTGTTTCTGCCCCCCTCCCCCATTTTTTGTGGTTTACTTTTAAAGTGTTTATTTATGTGTAAGAGTGTTTGCCTGCTTATGTGAATGTGCTCTGTGGATGTGTGGCTGGTACCCGAAGAAGAAGGGAGAAGGCACCAGATCCCTTGGAGCTGAAGGTACAGATGATGTGAGCTGCCATGTATGCTGGGAAACCAACCTTCATCCTCTGCAAGAGCACAAATTCTGACCTGCTGAGCCATCCCTTCAGCCTTTCCATAGTCTACTTTTAAAAAAAAAAGAGCTTAGTGTTGTGTATGTTTTAAATATGGCCAGGATTTGTCAACTTAAGTACTATTTTACCCCAGTCACATTCATAAGACGATTGAGGAATTGATTGTTTCCCGTTCTCCGGCTCATCCAGTTTGTCTTTGGTGATAATTTGACTCGGCTAGGTCTTGTCTGACTCCTGAATGCCACTCTTCAGTGCTGTTTTCCTTCTTTCTGGAAACATCTTGTAGTTAGATATAATTGTTGTGTGCTGGGATTGCATTCAGTGACGTTTCTCTTGATCATTTAGAGCCAGTCCCATAATAAATATTCCAGGAAGAGTAATTTGAGAACTCTCCACTGAGCAGATTTTACTCACATGGAAGTAGATGACAAATGTTGCTTGCCGCCTCCCATCTTGCTATTTTGAGCAACTTGTAGGCGCTCTTCCACAGTTTTCTCTAGTCATGCTGCAGCAGGAGGTCTTCTTATGACTATTTTTATTGGTTTTAGGTGCTCTGATCACAGCACTTGGATGTCTGGCACCAGCCTGTGGAGTCAGATACAAAATTCTCAAGTCTGATAAGGGGTTACCAGCTGATGGGTTTTGAAAGTGATTGGATCATGAAGACTCTCCCCTACACAATAGTTTAATCTACTCCTAGGTCTATAATTTGATGACATTAGTGGGAGGTGAAACCTAGCTGGAGGAACAAAGTTGTCAGAGTGTCTGTTCTCAGCCTCTTTGCTCATTATTTCTGTCTCTCATGAGATAAGCAGTCCTCTTGGCCATGTAACACTACCAGCCACCAACACCACTATCTACAACCACCATCAGCACCCACCAATATCACCACCACCCACAAACATCACTACCACCACCCACAACCACAATCACCATCACCACCATTGCTGTTCACCCCCACGACCACCATCACCACCCACCAATATCACCACCACCCACAAACATCACTACCACCACCCATAACCACAATCACCATCAGCACCCACCAATATCACCACCACCCACAAACCAGCATCACCACCCACAACCACAATCACCATCACCACCATTGCTGTTCACCCCCACGACCACCAGCACCACCCACCAATATCACCACCACCCACAAACATCACTACCACCACCCACAAACATCACTACCACCACCCACAACCACAATCACCATCACCACCATTGCTGTTCACCCCCACGACCACCATCACCACCCACCAATATCACCACCACCCACAAACCAGCATCACCACCCACAAACATCACTATCTACAACCACCATCACCACCCACCAATATCACCACCACCCACAAACATCACTACCACCACCCATAACCACAACCACCATCAGCACCCACCAATATCACCACCACCCACAAACCAGCATCACCATCCACAAACATCACTACCACCACCCACAACCACAATCACCATCACCACCATTGCTGTTCACCCCCACGACCACCAGCAGCACCACCACTACCAGCATCCACCACCCACCATCACCACCATGAAGAATAGCATCATCACCACCAGTACCACAACCATCACCACTATCACCCACTAACACCAGCACCACCATCAGCACCACCACCTGCACCACCAGCAGCAGTAGCACCAACATTATTACCACCACCACCGTCATCATTACCAAGGACCCACCTTTGCCAGCACCACCACCAACACCCACAACCACCATCCACCACCAGCAGTACCAGCACCACCGTCAGCACCACCACCACCACCAACACCATCACCACCACTAGCACCACCACTCTCTTCCTGGTTTTAGGCAAAACCAAAATATCCAACTGATAAGCACTGAAACCACCAAGCCAGGGAGCCCAAGCAGATCTCTCCTTCGCTTCCTAGGAGTTCTGTTACAGTGCTTGAAAGTGTCTGACCCAACCGCAAGTGCTTTCTCAAGAACCAGTGTAACATTCCAGGATAGTTTTGATTTATTTTTCATATTACTTTACAATCTGTCACAGGCTGACATATGTTTCAGTATTTTCTTATCATATTTTTCCTTTCATGCATTAGAATTCATGTAAGATCTTTGGATGCTTCCTTTGTGATTGTTCATTCAGTGTCCTCAGTAGATTCTGATATTCTGGGAAGTCACTGCTGACGTCAATTAAATTTTTCTCCTACATTTGTAAAATGGTAGTGATTTTTCCTACTTCATTATTCATTTTCCCCCATATGATTTCAGGAAGAGAATTGAAAGGTTTAGTGTGTGTCTATCACAATTTCCCCAGAAATTTGCTATTCTTTCTGTTTCAGCTTCAGTAATTGTAGAAGCAGATGGTCATGAGATGTGAAAGGTGGCGAATTTTCCATAATCACGTCAAAGCTAGCAATTGCCCACTCCGCGTTCAAACGTTTGCCACATCTCTATTGAGAGGACAGGTTGTAATCACTAACTAGTTGACATCTTCAAGTCTTCCGTGATTATTCAAGGATATTATTTGTACATAAATTACTTTTTAGTGTCTTCATTTATTCCGGTTTAAAATATGTTTTTAAATGTGGTACAGGGACTTGATAGCAACTTGGGAAATTTTGTATTTGTTTTTATAGCCTTCTATTCCTTGTTACTTGATTTGGCAAAAGTCGTTTAACCTCTAGGTTGTTGAAATTTTTATGGAAATGGTTTAAATTTGCCTTCACTATGTCAAGTGATTAACAACAACGACAAAGTATTCTTGAAACAAAATAGTATATTGTGATTACAGGAACACACAAACATTAGAGTCACAGATAATGTCAGTCTCAACTGCATCATTTACTGTTCAGCCCTGGCCAAACCAACTAGCCTCTCTGAGCTAAATTTCCTCATTTGTGAAAGGGAGAGAGTGACTATGTCCTGTGGTCCTATGACTGATTAGATGATACTATCACAGTGCATGGTACTTTACTTTGTATTATATAAGACAATGGTAATAGAAATCTTAACTTGATTTTAGCCAGGATGACATAAGCATTGTATTTATCATTTTATGCATCTATTGGATGTCTTCTAAATTCTGAGGCACCATTGTGATACAGCATGAACAAAAAAACACAAAAGCAAATCTCTGTATTTATTATACATTTTAAAATCACTTCACATGTCTACAGAGATATACATCATAACCCTGTATATATGAAAAAGAGAGAGGGGAGGTAGAGAGAACCCTACATGCTATTGACAAGATGGTGCCTGAAGCGTCACCGTTCTGGGCTTTATACATAGTGACTTCAGAGGAAGAGAGCATCTCTTCATAAACAGCCTCACTTGTCTGTCAAAGGCCATATGCCTCTGCGAGCCAATTTCTGAGGAATAGGGTGGTACAAGGGCCTTGTTCTTAGGTGTTTCCTTCCCAGAACCCTGCCCAATAGCAGGCATATTGAAACTCTTTGGAAAGCCGAGTTTCTTTTGGGGCAATTCTGAAACAGACTGTCAAAGTGTTAAAAGTTTGGGGCAAGTGCTGAACTGTGTGATTTGGAGTTGGCAGTGTGCATTAGTACATATTTTTTTAGGACTTGAATTTTTTTTTTTTTTTTTTTTTTTGGTTTTTCGAGACAGTGTTTCTCTGTGGTTTTGGAGCCTGTCCTGGAACTAGCTCTTGTAGACCAGGCTGGTCTCGAACTCACAGAGATCTGCCTGCCTCTGCCTCCCGAGTGCTGGGATTAAAGGCGTGCGCCACCACCGCCCCGCTTTTCTTTTTTTTTTTTGACTCTGAATTTTTAACAAATTTATTTTTATTTTGGTGTGTGTGTGTGTGTGTGTGTGTGTGTGTGTAAGCCAGAGGTCAATATCATGTATTGTCTTAGGTATTCTGTACCTTGTTTATTTCATTTTAATTGAAAATTTTATACAATGTGTTCAGATTGTATTCTTTCCCCTTTCTTTCCTGGTCCTCCTCACCTCCTTACCCACTGAACTTCCTTTCTTGTTCTCTAAAAAAAAGCAGACAGAAAAACCAACAAAAACAAAAAAATGAAAATCTCTCTCTTCTTCTAAGATCAAACAAGTCAACAAACAAAAACATCCAAAAGCCAAGAAAAAAAAAGGAAAGCAAAATGATAATACAAACCCTGCACCCATATGCATGTCCGCTTTCCCTTCTCAGTGCTGAGATTTTCCCTGGTTCAAGCCTGTGCGTTCCGCTGCAGTCATTGTAAGTTCACATGGCTATCAGTGCTGTCGTGTCTGGAAGATAGTTTCCTTGGAGTCATCCACCACCTCTGACTCCTACAATCTTTCTCCTCCCCACCCCTTCACATTTAATTTGAGCTTTGAGGGGAGGGGATTGGATGAAGACTTCCCATTTAAGGCTGAGTGCTTCAAAGTCTCTCACTTGCTTCTCTGAGGCGTGCTTAACAACACTCTGAGCTATGGGCACAGCACTCTGACGTCAGTAGTCATTCTGTATCTGTCTTGTTTTGTAGTCAGGCTCTCAGTGGTCCAGAACATGCAAAGCAGGTGAGGCTGGGTGGCCAGTGAGCCCCGGGATGCTCCTGTCTCCACCTCTTCAGCACTGAGGCTGTAAGTGCATACTGCCACACTTGCTTTAGAATGTGAGTTTCGGCTTCTGGGCTTGGCCTCATGCTCCCAAGGTAAGCGCTTTGTCAACTGAGCTATATTCCTGGCCCTGGACTCTGAAATTCTTAGAGCTAATTTTTTTGTATGTGTTAGTGGAACAGTATTTATAGCTATGTGTGAAATACTAAGTTTATGTTTTCCTTAACCGAAGGAAATGTTCAAATTGACATCAATTTATGGAGGAGGAAAGGCACCGAAGAATGATACTCTTGAACTAGCTCATTAGTGTTGTTGTTGTGTGTGGGGATCATTATTTTCATAATTGCCATGGTTTCATAAACCCATTTTTTATAAGCGTGGTTTATCAGATGAAACATAACCCTGGATATTTGTTGCTTATTCCTGATAGAATAAAATTATATGACTTTTAAAATGCTAACTTCCGTGGGCCATTATTTTATTATTTTCAGGATGGAAAGACTGTACTGGAACATTTATTAACTCTTTTCAGGACACACCTTTGCAATCTATAGCTACTCAGAGCTATGTCATACTCCTTACTCATTGTACAAAGCTGCGAGAAAACAGATATTGTCATATTGTTAAAAATGATAGTAGGAAGGAATAAAGGTATAAGCAGACAAGCTGGTAGATATAAAATTTAATGTTATGTAGTGGTACCACATAATGTTATTCTGGTAATCCATAATGTTTACATTTAGAGTGGTAATTCTAAACCAGATGAAGGTAAGGGCTGCGAGGTCAAGAGCCCTACTGATCTCCATTTCTATACTCCTACTGCCTAGAACAACTCCAGGTGACAGGTATATGTAACTAAATAATTGAAACACCAAAAAATAAACTAAACACAAAGGTCAGACTGCAAAGAGATTATTCCTATCAAAAATGATAAGATCATCAGAAGAGTTTCAGGGATTTTAGCACAAAAGTTAATAAAAACTTCTTATTCCATTTAAGAACGAAGAGTTGGGACTAGGGAGATGGCTCAGTGGCTAAAATGCTGAATGAGGTTGCTTGGAGAAAGATTTTTATCTGAAGATGGACACAAACATTTTTCTGGATTTCCAGCCTACTGGCGTTCTCAACAGATCCAGAATTCAAGACCCCTAACAACAGCACTTCCCTGAGAGGTTTGCTAGCCAATAAAATCTGATGAGTCATATGCTTAAAATCAGTTTCCTTTCCCTCTGCTGTGTGTATCTCTTGGGTCTCCCAGTGAGATCCCAGAAATGTGTGTGGAGAACTTTTCTGGTATACCAGTAAAACGTCACAATTTCCCGTAATTGCAGACTATCTTCATTTGCTCTCATTTCTGGGACTGTCAGTTTCTTTGGCTAATTTGGGAATACACAGTTAAACAAACAAACTTTAATGAAAATGGTAGTCTTATTAACATTGAGGGGAGTTGTGCCACAATTATCTCAATCCTAGTTTCACTTTTCCTCCCTCCCTCCCTCCCTCCCTCCCTCCCTCCTTCCCTTCTTCCTTTATTCCTTTTATTTTTGATACCATCAATGTTACAGACCCACTCACTGTCCAGTGGTTTAAGAGCCATGGTTTGTACAAGCTCTCTTCAGTATGGAGGGTAAGAGACACTAGCTAGACTATAACAAAAATCCAGATTGCATATGTTCTTGCTCACCTTCTCTCTACGGTTAGCACTCAAATAAATGCCAGGAAGCAGTCATCAGAATGGCAGAATTTTAAGATGGATGTGGGAGAAAACTGGAATATAACCAGATCTTTAAATTATTTTAAACACAGTTTTTCTTAGGCAGAACAGGAAATTCTTAAGAAAGCAAAACTATCTCACAGAAAAAAAAAATTGAAACTTGGGAGTTGAGACATTGGAAGAGACCGTGCTAGGACTCCTTGTGTGATCCTTACCTTGGGTAGATGATGCCTTCTGAAGCACATTTTGAAGACTTCTCAGAAGGAACAAGAGTCTACAGCTCTCCTGAGTTCTGAATTCCTTTCAGAATTAAATAATTCCTATGATTGAGAAATCTTCCTTTTATCTAACATATTTTTCCTCTTGTTCTGGTCCAAACTGAAGTTGAAGAGAAACTGGTGATCATTCTGTATGTGAGAGCCCTTCATGCGTTCATTGATTGTGATTAAATCGTCTCAAATCAGCCTCTAGTCTTTATGCTCAGTAATATCCATTCTTTTGACCTCTTTTATTAGAACTTTCCCCAAACCCTTCAGCCACCTTTTTTAGCTTTCTCCCAAACCACTTCATTTCGCCTCCCTCTTTTGCTGTGAAACGCAGAGCCGGAGAGAATATATTTGAAAGTCTAGGAGTCGGTGAGAGGGTTCATCCTTTGTGTTATGTATGTATGCCTTCCAATACACAATAGATATTTGGAATAACGTTTCTGTAAACCAAATGCTATTTTAGTACTCCTGGGAAGCTTACCTTCCGAAGGGCAAGGCGAGTCATTTGCAAATGAATGCTTTTGTTTGGGAAGTGTATAAAGAAAGCTGATTTCTTCCTCAGAATGATGTTTACATAGTACATTCTTAGTGTGGAGCTCATTTCTGTTATTGTGGCTTCTTCGTCATTTTGTTCTACAGCAATTGTAGTATCTCATTATACTTTGGATTGGTGTCTCACTGCTACATTTGCACATATAGCTTAGCATTTACTTGACATCAATGTTAATGGTATTTGTAAAAATACAAAGAATAAGTGACACCCTGCTCCTTGGGGAACTAAAATCTACAGAAGAAAGGTAGGGTACACAGAAATATAGATTGAAAGGAATGTAAACACTTTTGAATGGGACCTTCAGAAGGGGGGAGATTATCTAGAAGAATGGTACATTGGAATTGGCTACATTAGGGAGGATTCTTGAAGGTGATGTAACCATTATATGGGTAGAAATAAAGAGAGGAAAATATTAGCAGAAATAACTGCCCAAGAAGAGCAATGGAACCAGGAGAGGATCAGTGTTCATCAATTAAAAATGTGCAGAGAAGAGAAAAGGAAGCTGGAGATAGAGTACAGGGGATTGTGTGATGCTGCGTTAGGAGTGCAGATCTTCCAGTGTGGGGAATAACTAGTCAGCGATCAGTTTTAGTAGCAGGCTTGATAAGGTTAAGGGGCTCCTTTAAAGAAGATTACTGTTAATATTTATTGTTTTTCCACTACTAAATCCCTGGGTCTTGCTAATTTGAGAATGCTCTATTATGTGGTTTTAATTGGAGTTCTGTCTATTACTATGAAAATCATAAAGGGATAAGTACATCTTTCTACTACTAGACTGAAGGGCGTGGGCTCTCTCCAGCAAATCAGAACCATCTATGCTCCGTTTTGGTTGGCGAGATTAATCCAGTAGCATAGGGACAAATAGGATCCTATTCTATTAGCAATCAGTGCAGTTGGGGTGGTGGTGACCCTCCATGGGCTGTGATTGTGGCCTCATCACCTGATTCTCCTTTGGACATAATTTTGTGTCCCTCAATTCCTTGACCTCTTTGAGTCATTACAATTTCTTGAGTTTAATTCTATGACTTCCAATGGACCTGAGGATATTCTGATAGTCGTGGCACAATTCATTTTCTGCTCACGTTAGCCCAAGTCACTTTCCAGTGGTTTGCACTGATTGGAACAAACACTCACCCAGAGTCTTTGTACAGGAAGGTAAAGAACGGATTTAAGTAAGATGCCAAAAGAGTTAGGCATCTTCAGCCATTCAGGTTAAAAATGATGTCACTTGACTTAGGGCAGAGCAGTCATGGGGGGGAGATGGCTACATCTGCTGAAATATGATGGTAGGATTGCTATGAGCTTAAATCAGCACCACGTTAGTGTTTCATTACCCCAGGTTGCTCGTGCCTGGTGAGGCTGGTACCAGGGACATCTGTCTCCTTTCTGAATGATGTGCACTTTGCTGCCAAAGTTTTGAGGTTAAGCAGATTCCGGGGGGGGGGGGGAGGGAGAGAGAGAGGGGGAGAGAGAGAGAAGACTTTTATTATAATCAAGGATAACTTACCAGGGTGTTGCTCCTAATTAAGAAGCAAAATAATACAGTTTTGAATGAAATCTCATTGAAACATTTCAGGTTAAGGGTTTGGGTAAGCAATACTAGTAACCAAATGGACATGGCAATGGATTAACC
Source organism: Microtus oregoni (assembly GCF_018167655.1). NCBI lineage: Eukaryota > Metazoa > Chordata > Mammalia > Rodentia > Cricetidae > Microtus > Microtus oregoni. The sequence continues at coordinate 8,359,995 of NW_024543218.1, read as the reverse complement.
AACCCAGGAAAGTCAATGCATTTCTTTTCTTTAATTAAACTTTTATTCTTCTTGAGTATTTAATAAGTGAGTACTATGTTTATAGCATTTCCCAACTTCCCTCCCCCAGCTCCTCCCATATCTTTTCCAATCCTTCTTAAATTAATGACATTAAAAAACTAATATATACATATGCATATATGAGAAATATGTATTTGTGCATGTATATATACAACCGATTGCATCCACTGTATATAATATGTATGTATCAGGGTTGCCCCAATTAGATAATATATTGAAGAGCTCATCCTTGGAGAAAACTTATTCTTCCTCATTTATGAGTGGGACCTTGTGAAATGTCCACCTTCTACACTGGTGTGTCAACTGATGATGTTATTAGGCAGGGCTTGTTTAGGCAGCCATATTGTTGAGGTTTTGTGGAGCAGCTTTTCAGCAATGTTCAGAAGACACTAATCAGCAACAGACATCTGATCCTCTGGGTCTTCTATGATTTTCCTAAGCTTTAGGAAAGTTGTACTGCTGATATATGAGTTGGGGTCAGGCACTGTTGACTACCTATTCTCTGCTTCTGGACCATTGTGTATCTCAATATTAGTTTTCTTCTTTTGAAAGAAGAAGCTTCTGTGATTATGGTGGGAACTATAGTTATTTGTGCATATAAAGAAACAAATTTAGAGTCCATTTAGAAGCTACATTGGTGTAATGATTACTGGACATCATTCAGATGCTTTCACTCCTAGTCCTTTTTTGGTGCAGGATAACAGATATTCTCATCTTAGTTTGGTTAGAACTGTGGCAGGAGATCTGAGATGTGGAGTTTATAAAAATCAGAAGTTTATTTCTCACTGTTCTAAAGTCTGAGTGTCCAATGACAGGGTTAGCTATGCTCAACTGTCTACCAAGAACTAGCCTGCTCCCAACCCAAGCATCCTAAGTTAGTTGCTTGGATCTGTGTTCTTGCAGTGACCAGTTCTGTGTTCTCCAGTGGTAGAAAGGATGGAACAGTGAAAAGTTATTAATAAATAATACAAGAACTATCTCTGTCAAACACTTTTACAGTGACCTTAAACTACTTGTGTTACAAACCTTGTAACTTAATCACCCCCAAAGGCCACACCTTCCAATACTCTTTCATCACAAAATAAGTTTGGACAGAAAATTTGGAGAGGACCACTCAAATCACAGCAATCTGTCTGTTTTTGTTTTTTGTATATTTTCTCTTTCTACTTCTTCATTTCCTCTTTCTTTGTGTTCTTTCTCTCTTCTTTTATTCTTTATTTCTTTCTAGCTCTCTCCCTTTTTTTCTTATAGTAGTGACCCCTTTCACAGTAAAACAAGTTGAAAAACAAAAACAAAACAAAACAAACAAATCCACAAAACAAATGGTCTAAAAGCACACACGATCCAGCTGCTGGTTGTACTCCCCAGTGCTGGAAATCACAAAAGGCAAGCTCTACCCTGTTCTCTAGCTCCTCAGCTTTCACAGAGTTCTGGGGAATTCAAAACCTTCTGTTGTCTTACTGTTCTTGTTGCCATCTCCACACCCAAGGCTTTCTTCACCAATGACCATTCTCCATCTATGTCTTACTCCCTGGACAACTGTCCCTCACAGATTTTTATTCCACACACTGAATTCCCAGAACTTCTATTCTGTATTAAAGGTTTTGGGATGTACTGCATCCCACGAGGAAGGGTTATACAGACATCTCTAGGACTCATTTCAGAGATTTCCTTTGCTCAAAGCGTGTCTTCACCATATCACCACTGAAATATGTGTTGTCACCCTTCCCCGGCTGTTTTCTTAATGTTCTCTTCATTCTTCATTGTTCTGCTGCTGTCGCCTACTCTAGAATATTACTTTCTTGGATCATCACTGTCCCAGTCTCTGAAACTTTAGTATAAACTGATATTTGTCCTCTGAATTTTATTATTTATTTCAAGGAGTTGGGTTAGTTTTCCTAAAATTACTTTCTCTACAAAACAAATATTGTTGTTAGGGTTAGATTTACTTCTTCAATGCCACTTATGTTTTATAGAGATACTAGGATGTATTTGTCTACCACAAAATTCTTTATATGTATTGTATATACATCAGTTTGCATCTTTTTTACATATGTATTTTGAAAATAAATGAGATCTTAACATTTATATTTTGTGCCAAAATTTTCTTTGGAAATATATATATCTTTCTTTTATTATACATATACTGCAATTTTTTAATGCTGTAAGCAAATATTTTTGATAAAGTAATTATTTTTTTTTATAAAAACTAGATTCTTCTCTCATACAACACATCCGGACCACAGTTCCATCTCCCTAAATTCCTCCCAGCTCCCCTCCACCCTCCCTCTCCCCCACAACTACTCCCCCTCCATTTCCTCTTCAGAAAAGAGCAGACTTCCGAGAGACAACAATCAAACAACACAAAACAAGATACAATAAGACAAGGCAAAAACCCTCATACTAAAGTTTGACAAGGCAACCCAACAGAAAAAAAAAGAGTCTCAAGAACAGGCCAAAGAGACAAAGATACACCCACTTCTACTGTTAGGAGTCCCACAAAACACTGAGCAAACAGCCATAACGTATATGCAGAAGACCTGGTGTAGACCCAACCCTTGATGCTTTAGTCTCTATGAGCCCATATGAGCTCTGCTCAGTTGATTTTGTGGGCCATGTTTTCCTGGAGTGTTCCATCTTCTCTGACTCCTTTAATATTTCCTCTCTTCTTCTTCTTCTTCTTCTTCTTCTTCTTCTTCTTCTTCTTCTTCTTCTTCTTCTTCTCCTTCTTCTCCTTCTTCTTCTTCTCGATCTCGAAGGGGAAAGACTCTTTCTGTATGAAGTCTAGCTGTGGGTCTCTGGACCCATCTCCTGCCAGAGGAAGCCTCTCTGAAGATAACTGGATAAGGTGCCAATCTATAAGTATAGCATAATGTACTCATTTCATTGATTTTTTTTCTTTTTTACCCCCAGTTGTGTTTAATTCTACCCTAGGTCTCTGGACCAGGCAGTCTCTGGTGTCTGCCATCCAGTGTAAGGCATAGGGTCCCTCTCATGTTGTGGACCTCAAGTTAAACCAAACTTTGATTGACCCCTCCCATATGTTTTGCACCAACACTGCCCCATCACATCTTGCAAACAGCACAGGTTGTAGGTGAAGGGTTTTGTGACTGGGGTTGGTGTCCATGATTGGCTTTCCATAACCTCCAGAGTATCATCTTTCACCAAGAAGACTAGAACTCAGGGGTGGAGGCTCCAAGCAGGAACTACTGGACCTCTCTATGTTCAATGAGCTGTGCGGATGTTGTCCTCAGCTATGGCACCCCACTGTCAGGTTTCAGAGAACAACCTGTAGTCCTAGCATTAGCGTGGATTGTTTAAGATGCTTTTTTTTTGTCCAGTGTGTATTTCTGACTTCTTTATAAAAATTAGGTGTCCATAATTTGTTTGTACATATTTTTATGTATATCTAAGGGCTAGAAGGCTAGAAATAAAACTGTGACAGAAAGACTTACACTGGATTGTCCTGCGTCGTCTTGGCCAAAGAGGTTAAACACAAGTTTATACAATGGCTGCAGCATTTTGGGAACTTCTGTTGCTAATAAATATTTAATATTTAAGAATTTTTAATAAATATCTTGGTCAAAATGATATTTCATTACCATTTATTCTTTTTAGCATCTATTATTTCATTTTTCTAGTTCCTTGTTTTATTAATTTTCATACAATATATTTTGATCATGTTCTTTTCTTTTCCCAAAGCCTCCCAGACTCTCCCCATTTCCCTACTTACCTAAGTTCATATTCTTTCTTTTTCTCTTTCCACTATTCATAAAGCCTCCAACAATCTCACATAAAAACAAATTAAAAATAAAATAACAGAGGGACAGAGACCATCAAATTGTAACCCAAAAAAGTACACACACACACACCAAAAAAAAAAAAAAAAACCAAAAACCAAAACAAAACAAACAAACCATTCAACCAAACCCAAAAACCCAACAATAACAAAACATGGAGTTCTTTTTGACTTGGTTAGCTACACATAAACTACCAGATAATATCAATTGCAAACAGTGTCTTGGTTAGAAAGAATACTTTTTGTCCAATTTCTCTTTTTCCTGCTGGAATTTTTTGACTGGCTTGGTCTTACCCAAGTCTTTTTTTTTGCTTTAAAAAAAATTCAGTGAAGAATCATGTTGGAATTTTGATGAGGATTGCAATGAGTTCATCAATTAGTTTTGGTAGGAAAACCATTTTTACACTATTAATCCTATTGACCCATGAGATTGGGAGATCTTTCCACCTTCTGATATCTTCTTTAGTTTCTTTGTTCAGAATCTCAAAGTTTTTATTATACAAGTCTTTCACTTACTTTGTTAGAGTTAGTCCAAGATTTTTTCATGTGTATCTCATGAAAGGTACTATTCCCCTTCTTTCTTTCTCAATATATTTGTCATTTGTATATAGGAAGGTTTACTGAATTTTGTGTTATTTTTGTATTCTGAATTTTTCTCAAAGTGTTTATCAGATGTAGAAGTTTATTTGGCATGGAGTAATGTGTTATATACTGTAAAGATTTGTTACTTAAATTGTTTTAATAAAACATTAATTGGCCAGTATCCATGCAGGAAGTATAGGCAGGGCAACCAAACTAAGGATGATGGAAAGGAGAAGAGTGGAATCAGGAGTCACCAGCCAGATGCAGAGAGATAAATGTGCCATGCTAGTAAAGGTACAACCACATGGCAGAGCAACAATAAAGAATATGGGTTAACTTAAAATGTAAGAGCTAGCCAGTAATAAGCCTGAACTGTTGTCCAAGAATTTATGATTCATATAAGCCTTTGTGTGTTTATTTGGAACTGGGTGTTTGGGACAGGAAACTTCTGTTTACATTTGTTGGTGGAGATTTTAGGAGATTTTATTATTTATCATACTGCTTGCAAATTGGAATACATTGTTTGATTTCTTCCTTTCTTATTTGTATTCTTTTAATCCCCTCTAGCTAGGACTTAAAGAATTATAAAGAATAGGTATGGAAAAAAATGGACATATTTGTCTGGTTCCTGATTTAGTGAAAATGCTTTGAGTTTCTGTTCAGTGTGATGGGTGTCATGAGATTTCTGCAAGATCCCTTTATTTTGTTGACATATGTCCGGGCAACCTTGCCAGAACTTTTTTCATGAAGGGATGTTGGATTTTGTCAGAAGTTTTTTTTTTTTCTCTATCTAATGAGATGATCGTGTGTTTTATAAACTTTAGTTTATTTACATGGTGGATTAATTTATTGATTTACATATGTTGAACCATCCCTGCATCACTGGGATTAAGACAGCTTGATCATGATAGGTATTGTTTTTGATGTGTTGTTGAATTTTATTTGCAAGTATTTTATCGTGATTTTTTGCATCTATATTCATAAGGGATATTGGTCTATAATTTTCAATTATTTTGAGTCTTTGTGTGGTTTTGGCATCAGAGTAATAGTGAGTTTGTGAAAATTGTCTGTAGCTCCAGTTTCTATTTTGTTGAATAATTTGAGGAGTTTTTGTCTAGTTTTTTTTTCTCAAATATCAGTGAAAACTGAAGATTTTTTTCAGTGTTTGTGTTTTTCTTTATATCAAGCCAACGTTTAAATGTTGTCTCTCTTTAGGTAAGTGTATTGATATTTAACGGGCAAGGGAGATGATATTTAGCAGGCAAGGGTGAAGGCATTTTCCCTTGCCCTCACTGCCACATGGCAGATAAGGGTGTGGCATTTTCCCTTGCCCTCACTGCCACATGGCAGATAAGGGTGTGCGGCCAGTTATCCCACTCTCACAGGTCACATTGTAGAAAGAAGTAAACAAGTGGTTAGAAAGAAGTAAACAAGCCCCTGAGGCGGAATAGGCCGGAAGCCAGAAGTCTGAAGGCAGCCTTACTAGGCTTCCTGAACCTCCTTCTTCCCCAGGGAAAGGTGACTGCTCTATCTGCCATTTTGCAGCCCCATGATGCAGGACAATCAGATGCAATAGGGAGTTGAGTCAAAGCAGGAACTCCGTTTATTTCTGAGAGTGCCTGCAAGCTTATATATGTCAAGTGACATCCTGTGATGTGGGAGTACCTCTTGCTAGTTAGAGGCAGCCAAACCCTCCCTCTGGCTGGAGGGGCATCTACCTAGTTTTGGCTGTCTCATCCTCATTCAAACTCAGCCAGGCTTTTCTCTGTCCTATAGGCCTTGAGGTATAGACCCTGAGATAATTTTGGCCCAACACAGCCTGGCCAAACTGTTTTTAAATAAATAAGGAAACAAATGGTAGGCAGACAAGTGCTTGAAATGAGAGAAGGTAGTGCGTGAGGGAGCTGACCTTCCCCATTGCCTGCTCCAGCACTTGGGGAAATGGGCCCTGCATGTAGGAGAACCCAGCCCAATGGGGGACGTGTTTGCCTCGGGCTAATGTTTATGTATAAATCTGGCGGGTATGAGCCCCGCCGGTCCTTTTTGTATTTCCTGCCCATCGCTGGATCCCTGGTGTTGTAAGCTATCCCTTCATTAAAATTTGCTGTTTCATATTAAGCTAGCCTGGTTATTATGCCGATTACACCTGCTCATCACCTGGACAGCACAGTAGAGCTGACCTTATTGATGGGGAGTCCCGGCAATTCACCCTGAGAACATGAGCATAGGGTATCTGGCCATGTCCCCCATCTGGTGTGGGTAGGGAGAGAGATGATCCCCACCCCTGACTGTCAATAGCAGGTGGGAGAGCTAGCCCTGAGGTTGTAAGTGCAGGAGAGCTGATTCTTTCTCCCCAAGCTGTAACACCAGGGAGACCAGGTCCTGCACTTTACCTGGGCAGCTCAATAGAGCCAACCCAGGGGTAGAGGTGTAGGTGAGCCAATCCAAAGTTGGGAGCATGGGCGAGCTCTCATCTGTCATGTGGCAGCATGGGTGAGGAAGAAATGCACTTCCCCACCCCACCCCACCTTGCCCCTACCCATCAATGCCTGAGGCAGGTGGGAGAACTGGCCCTGAAGTCATAAGAGTGGGAGAGCTGTCCCTGTCTCTCATCAACTGTAGCACTCGGAAGAGTGTCCCCTCCCCACACCTGGGGAACACAGTAGATTTGACCCTGAAGGTGAAGGTGTGGAAGAACTGACCCTGAGGACATGAAAGCAGGAGAACTGGCCCCAACCCTTGCTCAACTCTGCTAGGGGTGAACTAGTCAGGGAAATGCAGGAGAGCTCACCCTGGTGGTGAGGACAAGGGAGAGCTGGATGTCTGACCAATCCTGCAACTACCCAGGCACAGAACCAGAGTTATGAGTTGACTCACCCCAACATACAACCCATCTTTGATTTGCGAGAGCACATGAAGGCACTGGTCCTGCAGACTCAAAGCTTCAGGATCTCCATGACGCATAGAAGCAACAAGGTAACCTAGAGGAGTTCCAGTGAGGGCCCAGCAGTGACAGTGTAGCAAAAACCAGAGGTCTCCAACCAAATCAATGGCTCAGCAATGAACACTTGCCAGTAAAGATATATAAAGGTTTTCTGCATGACTCACTGAGTCACACTACAGCTTCCATAACATGATCTCTCCCCCCTTCCCTTTTTTCCCTTAAATTTTATTTTGGGGGTGAGTTTACAAGGGGAGAGTGTCGTAGAATATTAATTATAGATGTGTTACATTTGTTTATGCTGTGGAATATTTGTTTAATGATGCAAAGTTGTGTTGCATTCTTTTATGTTGCATTTGTTTAACTCTGTGAAGCTGTGTTACTTTGCCTGTCTAAAACACTTGATTGGTGATGTGGGATTTCCCTCTGTATGCTGTGATTACATTAATGAATAAAGGAATTGCTTTGGACCTATAGAAGGGCAGAACTTAGGTAGGCAGGAAAGATGGAGCTGAATGCTGGGAGATAGAAAAGCGGAGTCAGAGAGAAACCATGGAGCCACCAGAGACAAGCATGCTGAAACTTTGCTGGTAGGCAACAACCTCGTGGTGATGCACAAATTATTAAAAATGGGTTAAATTAAGATGTAAGAGTTAGCCAATAAGAAATTCGAGCTAATGGGCCAAGTAGTGATTTAACTAATACAGTTTCTGTGTAATTATTTAGGGTCTTAGCTAACCGGGCAGCCGGGAACCAACAAGCAACCTCCTCACAACAAATTGGAGCCTGAGAGAATGTTGAGCACTGAAGACATTCCATTCAGAGTTTGTTTTCTTCTTGGCATGATTGGTCTTTGGACAAGGAACTGACAATGCCTCAACCACTGGCAAGGTACATGGTATCCAGAAATGGATAAGCAGGACATAGGAAAAAGACTGTCAAATCTTGCCAAGACAGGGTAAGATGGTTTTGAAAAATTTGCTGCCTCTGAAAATGGTCTGTCTGTTACTCTAGGCCTTAGCTAAAGCTGGTTCTTCAACATGAGACTTTGGGTGATTGCCCAGGTAGCCAGTTGTCTCTGTCATTTATTGCACATTTTGGAAGTTGCTTGATTGCACTTCCTGCTTACTCAAGTAATATTATTTCCCTTCTTGGATCTTCGATGGGGTTGAAGACTTGATAGTTGTAGTTACTTTCCTCTCATGACTTGGCCAAGTAATTTATTATACAAGACTTAAACTCATTAGGATAAGATAATTATTGAAACATTTATCACATGTTTCTTACTTGATAAATTTGTTCTATTTGTATATAATTTTGTATTAGGCTTAGAACTCTCTTATTTAAACAAAGTGGGGAGGTGCTGTAGGAATTCCTACTGCCAGTAGCTTTTAAGTTACCTGCCCACTTGGGCATGGCCTCATGCTACTTTTGCCAATGTAAAGCACGCATCTGGCCTCTTTTCCGGCTGAGGGATTCAGGTGCTGTTCTCTGTTCTAGCCGAGGATTCTGATTTGTGAGTCTACCCCTAAATAAATAACCATCTGATATTCTCAATTCTTAGCTAGTGTGGGATTTCTTTTAAGCTTCCTTCTTCAGATTGACACTCGGGAAGCAGAGGCAGGTGAGTCTCTGTGAGTTCAAGGCCAGTCTGGTCTACAGAGCAAGTTCCAGGACAGGCTTCAGAACTATACAGAGAAGCCCTGCCTCAAGCCAAACAAACAAAACATAAAACACCTGATTGGTCTAATAAAGAGCTGAAGGGACAACAACTAGGCAGAAGAAAGGATAGGCAGGACTGGAAGGCAGAGAGAATAAGTAGGAGAGAAAGCAGGGAAGAGGAGACTGAGGACCAAGAAAAAGAGGAGGACATCAGGGTCCAGCCACCCAGCTGCCCAGCAAGCCATGGAGTAAGAAGTAGATTAATGTATATTGAATAAAAGATAAAAGCCCAGAACCAAAAGGTAAATGAGATAATTTAAATTAAGAAAAGATGGCTAAAAATAAGCCAAGCTAAGGCTGGGCATTCATAGGAAAGGATGAGAATCTGTGTGGTTTATTTGGGAGCCAAAGAGTAAATAAAAAGCAACTACAGCAGAGGGAAGATATGAAGGGATGGGGAAATGAGTGGGATTGAGATGCATGATGTGATAGACGCAGGAATAAATAAAAAAGAAGTTTAAAAAGTGAGTTTTACACACCTTGTTTAGGAAGGCATTCCTTTCTTTCAGACTGAAAATATTTAAAGTGTAGGTTGAGTTTTGCATTAAAACCAGATACATTTTATTTCTATGAGTGCTGTGACAGAAGAATTTAATAAAGCTGTCCCAACCATGTGACTTATGGCCCAGGCATTTTTTACTGTATGAATTCACGACTGATTCAAGTACCTTTTAAGGTCTTTTTGAATTGTTTTGAATTGTTTCTTTTTCATTAGTCAATATTTAACATTTGTATAGTAATATAACTAAGGTTTCGTGATTATACTTTAGAGTGCTATGTTCTGAGTATCAAAACCCATTTTTCTTATAGTTGTACTTAGTTGTTGTTGTAGAATTTGTAGGATTTCATGTTTCATGTAGGTAAAACAAATATGTCTGCTATCAATTAATCTACATAAGAACACTATAATATTCAATGTGAAATGAAAACATCCACGTGAATTCATGACTTTATATAAAAACACTTTTCTCTAAAAGATATAGAAAAGTTGTCCTTTTCAATAGTCCTTTTAGAATCTTAATTCTGGTCTCTGTAAGGTTCACCACGGTGATAACGATGGTACAGCAGTTCTCGGGTGCACAAGGCAGATTGCAAATGAGCCAGGAAGAGCTAGCTGTTCTAGAGAGCAGAGAAGCTCCCAGACATCAAGAGTCCAACTCAGAACAGTCCAGGAACCAGCCTAGAATGCTCTTGGCCCAAGGGAGGACAATTGAAACCAAAAGAAAACACAACAAAGCAAAGCTCTAGCTGAGCCAGTGAAGTGGCTATTATACTATTTAACATATGCATTGGTAATTAAAATGGAAGAATTAAGTATTTAGTCCTTTGTTCTAAGTAGGAAATTCTTTTTAGCATGAACAAATTGTCTCAAGAATTTTTTTTCCCTAAAGAATGCATCTAATCACTATGGAATAAATAATACAATTAGAGAAATCACTTTATTTTGTAATCAATAATGAAATAATGGATTCAGACAAAGATTACCAGCGCAAGCTAGACCATTAGGTTAAGGGCTGATAACGAATTGAATGTTATTTGGTGGCAAAATATCAGGCTGCAGATTATTTTATCATTGCAAAAGAAAAAAAAAATACCTCAACAGTGAGTGGTGTCTGTGGAAATGGTGTCATTCCATTTAATCCCAACATCTAACCACTAAAGTGAAAATTGAATAATTTGTGTCTGCAGAGACATGCAGATAACCTAAATATGCAATTTGATAAAATTTTATGAAGCAAACACAAATGTAATATAACATTAAATGATATTATTTAATACATAGTTTACAATAAACATAAATGGAATCATCTTACAAGTAACAAACTGAAAAAAAATTTCCAGCTTCCAGAATCTCTTGCATCTGTTCTAAATTGTGTTTTCCTAAAGTACTAAGCATCTCAAAATAAGCTATTATGTCATGTTTTTGCAGTATATCCTGACCTTGACTTTTTGCTCTGAAATCTGTAATTAAAAAAATAGTAAAAATAGTGATCCTTTTCTCCATTCTTGAAGACTATTTATTAGATTTACATGATATATGTTGCTTTAATCTATAACGTTAGTTAAATTTCTGTATCTTTTCTCTGCATGTATATACATGTTTAAAAAGAAGGATAAAGGGAAAGGCTATAAATGTAAATAAGTAAGTACAAACATCAGGTATTTATAAGTTAATTTTACTTTTTTGTTGTTCTGTGATATATGTCTTCAGGTTTGGGAGTAAACTTGATGTCTTATTTTTAAAAGCTTACTACAAGGTGACAATTCAAGTACTTTTTCCCTACTAGATGTAGACAGTACACCAATTTGAGTAAAATACTGCATCTGAAAGCTACACTTTTTGAAATACATAGGTATTTTGAATAAACTAAAATTTTATTTTTCATTAATAATTTCCAAAAATAAATCACAGTAAATCACCTGCTGTTGGAACATGGTCACCGGATTAATCAGGTGTTAAGTGGGAAGCAGAGCTGAATTGCCACTTGTAAACTGTGAAGAGGCTTTGTAATCATAACGTAAACACTGAATCCTATGGAACTTCTTAAAAACACCAAGATCACTATTTTGATTTCCGCCTTTTCCAATATTCTCATCCAGATGCAAATACATGGCACTTAGTACTTCCTAATGATGTTATTAATCATGTATTCAAAAGCAGTAGCATTTTAGTGGTTTCCAAGTGGGAATTAATCAGTCTTGATCCCACAAAGCTTGAAGTAAAAGGAGGTGAGATCACAGATACAAGGATTACCTCAGCTTCACAGTTTGAGCAAAGGCTTGGGAGTTCATGCTGTGTACAGAGCTGGGGAGGCACTCCTTCACAAAGTGCTCTTGTCAGAGATTTTGCCTCCAAAATATTCCTCCGAGGAAGAAGTCCAGCTGGAATCACAAATCCAGTCCACAGATTTCTCCTGTGAGTGTGACTATTTTTTTAGCAGCTCACTCACTAAAAATATTCATTTAAATGTATTCAACTGTGTAGTATTACTTAAATTTAAGTAAATACTTTGAGATATTTGATTTAGTTGCTGCTAGGAAAACTTCTGTTCCATAAAGGTTTGTCCTGTAGCTTTGCGATTCCATCTTAGAATATTAATCTGTGTGAGGTGATTTCTCTAGTTTCCGATACTTTATTCTGCTTGCCCCAAACCATTGTGGCCAGTCTTTATACAATCCTTGTGTTGCAGACAGCATTAAATGCTTTAACTTATCCCACTGCAGAATTGACTTTCTCTAACTAAATTGATGTTCTAGTTTTGTTTTGAGTTTATGGAGAATTATTTTTATGTAATGAAAGCTTATATGAGTAACTGCGATGCTCTCAACAATTGTTCATGTTTTCTTGGTGCAAACCACGAAAGGGTTGTGATGTTCGAAGCAATTCAAATTGTCCAATACCAGCAAACATTCTAGAATCTACCTTCCTACCTATTGACCCTTCAATCAACTATTTAAACCAAGTCTTATGTAGTGCTTTCCGAATTAGAATTTCATTTAATTTTTAATAAATATTGTTGATATTTGACAAGTTTCTGTCCTTCCATTGCTTCCTAATAGGACCATTTTGTTTACCTATTTTTTTCCAGACTTGGGCCTCACGGGTTTGATAGGGAAGACTGGAGTCGGGGTAAACCTAATGTGGATGAAATCATGGTTGATGACTGAGGTTTTCTGTGATGAGGAGTGGGCTGCTAATGGCAACAGATTATTTAACTGAATGAATTTTGCAGCATATGGCAAAATTCTGCTTCCTGAAGGAGCTGACTTGCATTTGCCTGCTGCAGGCTCAGCCCAGCTTGCACACAGCACTTTATTCAGGTCCAGTGGTTGCCTATGCCCAGCTAGCAGAAAAGTGGCTTTTCTTGCTAACTGAAACTTCAAAGAGTAATCTAAGCAGACAGTGAATGAGCCATTGGTTTGATTGAACACTTTTTTATGTGACTAAAATTGTTTTGCAATATTCCCTTAAAAACAGAAAAAAAAATTGAGTTGAGGTTGTAGATTATAGTGGAAAGACTATGCCCCAAATAGTAAGTCTGTAATAGAAATGAATAGTTTTATCCACTAGAGTCATTAAAATGTACAAATGTACCATATATTTTCACGTTGATTTAAATACTTAAAATCAACCACTTTTATATCTCTTATATACAGAAACATCATTATAAAGCTCTAAAAGCTTAATACCATTTTTATGACTAATTGTGTACTGAAGAAAAGCCCAGAATGAGGCTTAGGTAGTCATGCCAGGTTTGAGTGTTTCCTGTATTTTAATGGATTTTTTTACAGTGATGAATCTGAAGGAACGTTTGGAATATAGACATGTTAAGTCAGGATTTGGAAGAGCAGATTCAGACTTACACAGAGAAGGAGATGGGAAACTTACCTACTTCTGAGTGATGCTTCGGCCCTGAGTTACTGCCGTGGACAAACTGGCAAAAGTTCTTGACTTTTTGTGACTTGCATTCTGATGGAAAGAGATGGATGACCAAATTGAAACCATATTGTACATAAAACTCTGTCAATGTGCTGCAGAAAATAAACTAGAAAGATGACACAGAGTTTTGTGGAGTGATCCTATATGAAATTTTAAGTAATGTGTTTAGGGATGCTTATAAAAAATGCCACGAAAGCAAAGACCTGAAACAGGTGACTGATTCCTCCAAGTACCTGAAGAGCACGCTGGTCCAAGGAATGGTGGATGACAATGCCGTGAAAGAGAGCTGGGGTTGCGTCTCCAGGAGCAGCGCAATGGCGAACACATTGAAAGCTATCTACAGAAGATAGGTGGGCACGTACTGTGTGAGAGATGAGTATGCCAGACTGGCATCGGAAGAAGTGCAGAATTTGAAGTCTATTTTGAGAGAACTAGAAAGAGTTGCTTGTGAATCCCTTCTGAGCCATGAGAGTCAAGCATGAATAAGACCTTTGACTTTAGCCACCAATGGTTGAAGCTGCCACTTCCTGATATGGGACGATTCTTCTGGAAGATTAGGGAGTGACACCAGATGAAGAGACCTTGACTGGCCTCTGGAAATTTCCGATTAGGTTATGAAAGTAAAGATGTTTGAGGCAAAGGGATAATTATGCAAAATGAAACTGAACACTGGCATAACAACCTGAGAGAAGCTGAGACAGTCCGCGTGGTGGATGCATTGCACCGCAAGGGTTTGCGACTCCAGCCTTGTGTCCTGAGAGAATAGGCGTATCTGCTCTAAAACATTTAAAAAGATAAATTTCTTTTATCTTGAATGCTTTAAACTAACATACTTATTGATGAAAAGCCACTTGAGAAAAGACACTTCATGAATGCTGAGCGAAATTAATCAAGATATTTTAATAGCGATTGAGTCGAGTAGAACCGAGCTAGGTGGAACTCTCACCCTGTCGTCTGCTCTTCCTGATCCTTACTCGAGTCACTGTTCTCATCCCTCTCAACTTCTAGACAGTTCGAGAGAAGTGTAAACAACAGCCTGCAATACATGTCATTATCATTGTGAATTCTTTTTAATTAAAAATTCTCTTAATTTTTGAGATTATAATATTATTATATCATTTTTCTCTTTTCTTTCCTCCTTTCATATCTTCCTATATACTCTTCTTTTAAATTCATGTCCTCTTTTCCCATTAGTTGTTGCTATGCACACACACACGCATATACATGTTACATACATGTATATACATATAGACTCGTAAAGACATTAAAATACCCTGCTCAGTTTGAATGATGTTACTTAGATGTATATTTTCAGGGCTGACCATTTGATATTCAATAATTAAGTGCTGTGCTCTTCCCTGGGAAAGATGATTTCTCCTGCTGCCAGCATTCCTTAGTTACCCATAATTCTTTGTGTAGGTTTGAGGCCTTGTGGACGTTTTCGATTTTACTGGAACATGTCTATTGTTGTTGTGGATTCTTGAATTGCACTCTTCGGAGAGTCTGAGGTTGAACCTGGGGCCTTGAGCGTGCTCGTTAAGATGGTGACAAGCCACTGACTAACTTCTGCTGAATGGGAGAGATTTTAAGGGTTGACACCAGGAACTGAGGAATCGTTGTGATTCCAAAGAGCATTACAGCCTGGTACATACATCAAATATGATCATGGAGATGACACCTTACTTTAAAAGCTGAAATGGAACCCAGCCGTTCAATATTACCAGTATGTCCTGTTTTGAGGTGCTCTAGGATTGTTTCTGGATAATAATTATGGGTCACTCAGATGCCCTTGAAAGTACCCCATACCCAGTTGACAACATCATAGAGCGTGTGGTGGTTTTCATTGAAGATAATTTTTCACATTGAAGAGATGCCGTGCTTATTAAATATCTTGGCTATGGTAGTTTGATTTGCAATGGTGCTTCTACACAAGATGCTCTGTGGAAACTTTTAGAGATCACATTTGAGTCAGTATCCTCTGGTGATGAGGGAAAGAAAGGATCATTAGCCCTCATCTAGACTAGAGGGTGTTTTTCCCCCCTGGATAACTGGCTTCTGAAACCACCATGTGTAGGAGAGACCCAGCCAATCACCTTGCTAGCAGGGGGCGAGGTCCCCCGAGAATATTTTTTACTTATAAAGATTGCGGGCATGCTCCCAGCCGCCCTTTCTGCTTTCCTGTTCTCCGCGGGAACTTGTGGTTCTGTAAGTCTATTTCCCCATTAAAGCTGTATATATTATTACAATATGTCTGCATTCATTTACGCCGCTACAACCATGAATCTAATAAAGCATAAGTAGATAAATTAATTGGATAATCATTCTATGGGAACGCCATAATCATTGGCAATTCTGGAGAGAGATTCTCATCTGGAATTCTAGATTCTCATCTAGAAAAGGTTGTCAGATATTCCAATTGGTACTGAATTTGATGTTTTCAAAGGTCAGTGGTTGCGAGCATTCAGAGAAAAGACTGGGAAGATGCACTGTGTTAATCCTAAATTTTGATTAACTGTCTCTGGATAGTGAAGCTTATATCACTGTTTTGTGGTGAATTAGGTATTACTGATATAGAGTAAAATTCTCTGGATAGAACAGATCATTAATGCACCATATCATCGTGCCTATGGACTATAGAGGGAGTAATAATGATACATAGAAATATGTAGCTATAAATCCATGTATACTGTCGCTGACATATAGCTGTATAAGAAAAAACTTAAAAAGTCCTAAATGGTAGCATCTACATAATTGGGAATATGTTGCACTTGGGAGAAAATGTCATTTCTATTGATGAGGAATGAAGGATGTCACCACAATTTTAACTAATTTCATGGTGTGTTAAGTGGTACTTTAATCTTTCTGTCACAGCTATGCAGTGGAACAAACGGTTTGTGAGTTGACAGAATTAGTCCACGATTAGAGGGTATTTGGGGAAGTTAATTTGAGGATCACAAATGTAATGTACAGAAGCTAAGTGGCCACAAATAAGAATGACTTTGGCCCTTTTTAAGAAATAATTACACAATTAAGTGTTTTCCTTAACACACATAAATGGTTCAAATACAGACAGGCAGATAGATACCCTACTTGGTATGTTTCTCTGGAGATGTCCTTGGTATACCATTGGAGGAGAGAATAACTGATCAGTCTGAAAGCCGAGAACTCTTCATTCTTACCGAGTTTTATTATTGTTAAGTTTTCTCTCCAATATTTTATTCTTCTGTTTCCTTACCCATGGGGAAAATATGCCTGTCTACTCAGTGGATTGTGGTAGTTTGTCACATACTTGAAGGAGACAAAGAATTAAAAAGGATAGTCAGGACTAGTATATATTTTAATTAAGGTAGCCATCCTAGGGTTGGCAGGAGACTGGACTCTAGAGGGGCTCCCAGGTGTCCAGGGAGATGTCCCCAGTTAGTTCCTTGGGCAACTAAGGAGAGGGAATCTGAAATGGCCCTGTCCTATAGCCATACTGATGAATATCTTGCATATCACTGTAGAACCTTCATCTGGCGATGGATGGAGATAGAGACAGAGACCCACATTGGAGCACCGGACTGAGCTCCCAAGGTCCAAATGAGGAGCAGAAGGAGGGAGAACATGAGCAAGGAAGTCAGGACTGCGAGGGGTGCACCCATGCACTGAGACAGTGGGCTGATCAATTGGGAGCTCACCAAGGCCAGCTGGACTGGGACTGAAAAAGCATGGGATAAAACTGGACCCTCTGAACATGGCGGGCAATGAGGGCTGATGAGAAGCCAAGGACAATGGCACTGGGTTTTGATCCTACTGCATGTACTGGCTTTGTGGGAGCCTAGGCAGTTTGTATGCTCACCTTCCTAGACCTGGATGGAGGGGAGAGGACCTTGGACTTCCCACAGGGCAGGGAACCATGACAGCTCTTTGGACTTGAGAGGGAGGGAGAGAGGAGTGGGGGGAGGGGGAGGGAAATGGGAGGCAGAAATTTTTTTCAAAAAAAAAAACTAGAAAAAAAACAAAAACAAAAACAAAAAAATAAAGGATATTCAGGAGAACACACACACTCAACCCCTGAAGGCTCAGGGCGATAGAGAAAAAAGAGCAATAAACTGTGAGTGAATATCGAAGAGACCCCCACAGAAGGTGTGATTCTAAACATGTTTTATTTAGAAGAAATGAATCGTACCCATTGGGCATTTCAAGTCACAACTACTGTCAGGATATTAGTAGAATTAATGCTATGTATAAAATATTGGAAGACAAATAACGAAAATTATTCCTGCAAAATGTATATTGAAGAGGTATCAGCCAACATCGGAGTGGAGCGTGGAAAGAAAATGTTAGCTGTGGACTTCCAAGTCATTCTTCCTTCAGGGTTGTGTGGTAGGGAAGGAAAGATTCATCTTAGAGTCTTGTCAGCGTTCTATAGGATGATCACCTGCTGTTCACTGGGAGAATTCTTGTATATTGGGTGAGTGTGGTATATGCCTCTGATCTTCTTATGGTTAAGAACTTGGGAATGTGTGCCTTTATGAGACATGAATTTCTGCAAAATATTACACCAACAATGAAAATCCTCCAATATAAAACAGATGTCTTATGACAAGTACATTTTGAGATGACATGCTAAGGCCTGAGGAAGGCAGGCACTTGTGTAGTAAAGAAAGACCCATGAGTATCCAGGCTTTCCAGATTTCCCTAGCCTTTTTGTTTCTTTTCCTTTTTTTGTGACCTCCTCTCTTTTTGGTGAGATTCTGGGTAGTTCTAGTTTCAGTCTTTCTGATCTCATCTTCTCCAAGCCTTACAATGATCGCTTTAAATTCCTTTGTAGATCAGATCTTTCCCCTTTTACAAGAATATGGAAACTTGCCTGTTACTTGACTCTGCTTCAATTCAGACTTATTTTCCACTGATTAAATTGATCAATAATAATCCATATATACTTCTTTTTGAAATTGATGCATCTAAAGATGCTGGCCTAAAGCCATAAGTCCGACTATAGAATTGCAGTCGCAGGAAGTAATGGCTCTTCTTGATTGACAACGTGACATCTGAAATCAACTAAAACCCAAGTGACTAGGTTTATCCAGGAGGAATTTCCTTAATTGAATCATTGGAAGTGGAGAGACCAGCTTCTAATCTGGATCTTTGCGGTGAGAAGATGTGCCACACATTATGATGAGAGCCTATATAAAGGACATAGGAAGCAAAAGCTTACACTCTCTCTGCCTGCTTGCTTTGGCTCTCACTAGCAAGTATATTCCTTCATTGGCATCACAGCCAACTTCTTCAAGATTCTGGCATATACTGAAGATGAGCTGAGACATCCAGGCTCATGGACTAGATAACTATCAGATTTTTGGAATATCCTTTGGTAGAGAGACACTGTTGGACTAGCTGGACCACAGCCCGTAAGCCATTCTAATAAATCTTCTCCATATGTGTGTGTATACGTACTCCTAGAATAGACATAATGTAGATAGAATATATATATTCTTTCAGTTCTGTTCCTCTAGAGAACCCTGACTAACACAGACATCATACCATTTTCCGTTTCTCTTCAGATGGACATAATCTCTTTTACTTTTTAAATCTTTATGTAGTTAAAAAACATAAAATATTTACTTTAGAGTGTGCGTGTGCATTTCTCTCTCTCTCTCCCCCCCCCTCTCTCCCCCCCCCCCTCTCTCTCTCTCCCCCCCCCCCTCTCTCTCTGTGTGTGTGTGTGTGTGTGTGAATGTGTATTCAAATACCATAGCTACTTATAGGTGCCATTCTTGCCTTCCATGATGTGGAAGCCAGGGATGGAACTCAGGTCATTAGACTATTTTGATGACTTTTATTACACATTTAATTTTAAAATAATTTATAAACATGTCTTATTTCTACATTTAGGACATAAGCAAATGTGTCAGTGTCAGATTATTTAAATCGTTGCAGACACTCATGAATATTTGACAGATCAAACTGAGTGAATAGATGGGGCTTTTGGGTCTTTTCAGAGTGGGGAGATTGTAAGGACAGCATATTAGCATAAATACATTTTACTCTGATTTATTTTCTAAGATCCCTTCTTAAAAGAAGAGATGAAACATCTTCTCTCTTTTACATTCCTTTTTATTGTTAGGAAAAGACAAAGATCCCTGGGTTTATTTTCCTTTTGATGTTGTGGAGAAGCAACTTCAAGGAAATCTTTTTTCGGTTTGTCTAGCTGGTTTCAGAAAAATCCCTCCATTTTCTAGTCATCCAAAATTGTAGTAGAAAGGAGGAGTTAGGGAAGTGGGGAAGTTAGGAATTCCATTCTGTATCTCTGATTTGACAGGTCAGTGCCTGAGCTTTAATGACGAGTTGCCAGAAAAGCATCAGTGGGAGAAATCGGTAAATCAGAGCATCAGCTTGCCCCTTGTTTTTCCTAGGAAACATTACACTGAAGTGCAATGAAGAAAGACTGGTTTTCGGTGGTAGTTCATTACACCCACAGATGGTCAGTGACTCTGTTGGGGGACTTACAGTTTACAGGGGAGGGACTTACTGAGATTTTAGATGCTCCAGGGCTGCAGGGCACCTCTTCCCACAGACTTCTCCCTTCCCCATCCTTTAGCATGTCAGCCACCCAGACAGGAGCAGCAGAGGAAGGAATTTAGAGGCCAGATCGTTACAGTCTACTGTACATCCTGGCTTCAGTCATTTACTTTCCTTGCGGTACTTCTTACGTCTAGCCGTGAATACAGATAGGGATCCATGTGTCTGCATGTGTGTGTCGGGGTGTGGGTGGAGGGATTGGTGCACTGGACAAAGGAAATAAGTATGTTAAAAGGATTGTCTTCATGCTTACTGTCTAAAATTCTTACTTAAAAAAGGAAAGCAATGAAGATAAGAGCAGCAAGGCTCCCTATAGCCTTTTCACATACACTTCGATTTTTGTTGATTCTCTCTCCCCTTCCCTCAATCACACTGCTTGCCTCCAAGCCTCTTTCCTTCTGCCCTGAAATATAACTCTTGCCACTTCCATTTTTCATGTGTTCTATTACCCACCCCAACAGCCTTCTTCAAAACACATCTTCTTCTTTTCTGGTCGCTGTCATTGTTTCATGACCGGTACCACTCTCACCGAATCAATACAATTCTTAATGAATGTTTCTGAGCTTATAATAAGATGTCTTAGAAGAATAGTCTTTACATGTAACCTTATACATATGTTATGTATGTACCTGGAATTAACAAAGCTCCCATATGCCCCTAAGAACATAAAATATCTATGTGAAATATGTATGTGCTTGTAAATATGCGTGTATCTGAAATTACCCATCTTTATTAAACAGTGGCAATGTTTTGAATTATTGCTGAACCTTATCTTCCCCCACCCCTTTTTAATTTTTTTTTTTTGAGTCAGGGTTTCACTATGTAGCTCTAGCTGTCCTGGAACTCACTATGTAGATCTGTCTGCCTCTGCCTTTCCGAGTTCTGGGATTAAAGGTGTGTGCCACCACTCCCCAGTAAAACTTCCCTTGTTTTTGGCTGTTAGCTGGCAAGGATGCAGATTGTCACATTCCTCCATTGGACTCAGTATTAGTAGTATTTATTAAACTTGCTTTCTTGAGTTTTAGGGAAATCTTTTTCAGCTTGTTACTTCTTTGCCAAGATATCTCAGATCAGGTCATTTTTCTTTCTCTAGGAAGTGGCTTTTGAAAAGTCTCTTTCAGTATCTCCCACCCCTGCAGTGACACTCATGAAATCTCTTCTGTTTCTCCTTCTCACGGAGATCCATGCAGTCCCCTGATGGAGGAAGGTCATTGGTTAAATAAAAAGAAATTGCTTGGCTCTCATTGGTTAGAAGATAGGTGGGAGGAGTAAACAGAACAGAACGCTGGGAGGAAGAGGAAGTGAGCTCAGACTCCACAGCTCTCCTCTCGGGAGCAGACGCCTCGGAGAGATGCCATGCTGCGCTCTCCCGGGCAGATGCACACGATGAAGCAAGCCGCCAGGATAGACATGCTGAAACTTTCCCGATAAGACCGGTGCTCACCGATTATTAGAGATGGGTTGATCGGGATGTGAGAATTAGCCTGTAAGGGCTAGAGCTAAAGGGCCAAGCAGTGTTTAAATGAATACAGTTTGTGTGTTGTTATTTCGGGGCATAAGCTAGCCAAGCAGGCGGCCAGGGTGCTGGGAACGCAGCCCCGCCGCCCTAATTACTACAGTCCCCCTTTGAGTCTTCCTTGTTACCCAGTCTCTCTGGGTCTGTGGATTGTAGCATCATTATCCTTTACTTTACAGCAAATATCCATGAGTGGATATTTGTCTTTCTGGGTCTTTCTGGGTCTGGGGGGCATTTCAGGGTCAGGTAAAGGGCAGTCTCTCAGGATGAGCCCAGCTGAGACTCCTAGCAATAGTGGATACATAACCCATACTTGTCATCTCCTGGGACCAGGAAAGACTTCAAGTGGAGGGAGTGGGAAACCAACCCAGCCACACAGCCTTTGACCTGCACTCTGTCCTGACTGTGGGATGTGCCAAACCCATGTCTTGTCTATCCTAAAACCCTTGCCAGGAGACTAAGCCCATCGCTGACACTGCCTGGAGTACCAGGACCCACAGGGTAGACGACTCACAGACCTAGCCTAGAACCAAATATGATTGGAGCAAAAAATTGCCAAATGATAGTCTGCTATACATGTAGATTCGTGGATTGGTGCCTAGCCCAGTTGTCATCAGAGAGGCTTCATCCACCAACTGACAGAAACAGATACAGACCCACAGTCAAACATTAGATAGAGAAGGGGGAAATCCTGAGAAGGGAAATCCAGTCATCTGTAGCCAACCAGTATGGGAATCTTGTGGAAGAGGGGAAGGAAGGCTTGTAGGAGCCAGAGAGATCAAAGACACCACAAGAAAATCCATGGAATCAACTAACCTGGGCTCATAGGGGCTTACAGAGACTGAACCAACAACCAGGGAGCCTGCATGGGACTGATCTAGGCCCTCTGCATATGTGTGGCAGTTGTGTAGCTTTGTTCTCTTGTGGGACTTCTAGAACAGGGTCTGTCTCTGAGTCTTACTAGTTTTTGGGACCCTATTCTTCATACTGGGTCACCTTGCCCAGCCTAATATGTAAAATTCTTAGCCTTACTGCAACTTGATATGTCTTGTTTTATTGATATCTACGGAAGGCCTGCCCTTTTTTTGAACAGAAGTAGAGGAGGAGTGGATTAGAAGGTGGGGATAGAGGGAAATTGGAGGAGGGAGTGGGAGGAGAGGAGTGAGAGGAAACTTCAGCCTGGATATTAAATAAATAAATAAAGTGACTTTTGGTAAGGATCACTTCAGGGAACTTAAGTTTAGTGTAATGAGATAGTTTTCAATTTGGAAGTTAGAGTTTAATGCTACTGCCTACTACTGAAAAAAAATTCTTAAAATTCAGGCTGACAGTAGTTTTGGAACAAAATGCTATAACCAAAGAATAATTTCAAACTTATGTTTTTCTTCAAGTATTTCTCAAATACCACGAACAGCAATTATTGTGTTCACGGTAATAACTTATTTTTTTTTTACCTTTTCTTATGTAAAATAATTGCTTCAGGTCAAGACAACCTTAGTGTCTCTCTCACCTTGACTAAATGATTAAATAGACTTCTTCAGACCATTAGGTTCTGGACCTTGAATTCTAAAGTGTTTACTAAAGCAACAACAACAACAACGAAGCCTTCTTAGGTTTATGCTATTTTTCTTCTTTTGTGTGTCTTTTAAAATAGTTTCCAGCTGGATTTCCAGCCTGGGATGTCCTTCTCTGGGAACTAGGGTCATCCCTTTGATAGGTAATTCTCAAAGAAGACAGTGTCTTCTGCTTCAGGCCTTTGTGAGAGTGTAGGAGCCTAACTGGTAGGGGCCATCTTTAAGTTACTCTGTTATTTCTAGACCTAGAGATGCAAGAAAGGTTGCTTGAATTAAGGTGAATTGACAAATACATGGTCTAAGACTCTTCTCATCCTCCTAGCCTTGAACTTGGAATGAAACTAGACTCATCTCCTTTTAGAGGGTATCTTAAGTGAGGATGTCTTTCCGTCTCCGGCTTTGTTCAATGCATTTTCTGCATATACTTGCACAGAATGGATTGTGCTAGAATTCTCTTTAGTGAAGGGAGGAGTGAAGGGCTGAACACTGATAGAACAGTTCTTATTTTGTTCCTTCATATGTAATGCTGTCCAGATGAGAACATTCTTTTTTGTTGTTTTATTTTTGTTTCTCGAGACAGGGGTTGTAACAGAGCCTTGGCTGTCCTGGTCCTCACTTGGTAGGCAGGCATCTAACTCAGAGATCTTCCTGCCTCTGCCTCTTGAGTGCTGGGATTAAGGGCATAAACCAACGCACAGGGTAAGAACTTTCTTGTCAGTGGCTTGTGTCATGTATTGATGCAGACTTGAAGGAAGGAAAGGTACCCTGTCTCTACACTTTGTTGGATGGTTGTCTCAATAGCATGGACTGATGGCTTACTGGTCTCCAGTCTCACTAATGTGCCTTTTTATCAAGAACTAACAGACAACACAAAATCAAAACCAGCAAACACAACTGTGTTTACATAAAGCTTTTATCAGATGGCTTCTAACTTGGATTTTCCAATGACTTCATTTCACATTCTGTTACGGATACATTTCTCAGGTCGGCATTTAAGCCTGTCTGTCTTCTGGCTACATTGTTAAACTCCAAATACCTTTTCTTCAGTGTGATCTCTTATTGTTTTATGAACATGCCCTGTAAATCCATCCCTTCCCCAGATGGAATGTTTGTTGGTTTGTTTAAGAATACTGTTTTCATCTTTTCAAATTTCCCAAAAAGAATTCAGTCACCAGAAGCTCTGGAAACCTTCTCTGACAACCCCAGGAGTGTCTGAATTCTCTTTAAGAGGATAGATGTTTGCAGAGAATTATGTAAGATATTTTAATTAGTACAACATTATTTCTGCTGTTATTGCAGATGGTTTTTCTTATGAGTAAACTTTCCCATAATGAATGTACTGGAACCTTTTCTTTTTATGTATTTTTTTATAAAATACTTCTGTCAAGTATTGTGAGCGTATCTGCTGAATTAAATGAAGAATTCAGAACACTCTTGGAGCCATTGTTTATTAAGGATCATTATTCTGAATGTCAGTCCCTTGACTGTGCTACAAAGCCATATATGTCAAGGTGTAGGGATTTCTCCATGACAATTCTTAATCTGAGTTCATGTTTTCTTTAGTTTCTTTTTTTGATAATAGGTGTTTAAGTGCTTTTTTCTTTCTGTGACCCCCTATCTTTTCCTTCATCATTAAACTGAGCTTTCCAATCTATTGCTCCCAATGCTTTTGGGTCAATGGGACCTTCCTGGGTGGTAGAAAGGGCATTACAGAGTAATAAAGGCAACTTGTCTGATATATATTATCAGCTGAGAGTTGAGATTCCAGGACAATTAACATATACTGAAGTTTGCTAAATGGAGGAATTACTCCCCTCAATAACAATGAATCATGCTTTAGACCTAAGTATGTGGCTCATTCCTTTTCCAGCAATAAATCTACAATTTTCTAGGACCCTGATAAGAAACTCCATTATAGTAAGAAATGCCTTAAAAGCCTTCTACAACCTTGAGACTGTTAGAAATTGTAAAGATATTTCTTTTTAGTGTGTGTAAAATTTGAAACTGTTAAGTATTGGAATAAGATGCCAAAGAAGCCACAGTTGGGGAACAAGAATTGCTACAAACTATGTCCAGTGAGTGTATGAGGGATAATTGAAGACAGGTGGTGCACACTGAGGATGGCCTTTGATGCCTTGTTGAAGACGACACCCTGAACCTGATTTCCCATTTTTGGGAGACTTGGGTTGATTGTGAAAGTAATGGGGTGCAACACAATAATGAACTTCTTGATGGAAAGTTGGGATCAGCAGGTAGAGGTTCCTACGTATGAGGCTGAGGTTGGCCAAGTTGCTTTTGAGGTTAAAGTCCCAGGGAGCATCTCCACAGTGGAGAGTGTGGGTTACTTTGATTTTCATTTAATTAAAAGCCCTGTTTCTGCTCCAGATGTCCACTCTGTGAAAGGGTCTCCAGGGAAGAGCTCAGCTCTGCTGTACAGACCTCTTTCTGGGGTTTTAATTAGAGAGAATGCTATATTTATAAAGGAGGTTGTTCAGAATTATTGATTAATCAATTTGGCTTCATAGGAAATAGTTTTATAATCCTCAATATTGTATTTGAAAGATGAGTTTGCACTCATTTTACTTTGTGTACACACAGACACACACACACACACACATACACACAGATGTATATCTTAAAGGTTTCATTGGCCAACTAATTACTTTAAAGACTTATTTCTCAAAGTTGTTTTGATTTGCATTTCCCTGATTGCTAAGGAAGTTGAACATGACCTTAGGTATCTTGTCACCATTTGAACTTCTGTTGAGAATTCTTTGTTCAGTTCAGTACCCTATTTTTTAATTGGTTTATTCAGAATTTTAATGTCCAGTTTTTTGAGCTCTTTATATATTTTGGAAATCAGGCCTTTGTCTGATGCAGGGTTGGTGAAGATCTTCTCCCATTCAGTAGGTTGCCTTTTTGTCTTAATGACAGTGTCCTTTGCTTTACAGAAGCTTCTTGGTTTTAGGAGGTCCCATTTATTCAATGTTGCCCTTATTGTCTGTGCTACTGGGGTTATACATAGGAATTGGTCTCCTACGTCCATGTGGTACAGACTACTTCCCGTTTTCTCTTCTATCAGGTTCAGTGTGTTCAGATTAATATTGAGGTCTTTAATCCATTTGGACTTGAGTTTTGTGCATAGTGATAGATATGGATCTATTTTCATTTTTCTATGGGTTGACGTCCAGTTATGCCAGCACCATTTTTTAAAGATGCCTTCTTTTTTTCCATTGTATACTTTTAGCTCCTTTGTTGAAAATCAGGTGTTCATAGGTTTGTGGATACCATCTTACACCTGTAAGAATGGCTAAAATCAAAAACACCAATGATAGCCTATGCTGGAGAGGATGTGGAGTAAGGGGAACACTCATCCATTGCTGGTGGGAATGCAAACTTGTGCAGCCACTTTAGAAATCATTGTGGCGGTTTCTCAGGAAACTGGGAGTCAACCTACCTCAGGATCCAGCAATTCCACTCTTAGAAATACACCCAAAAGATGCCCAATCATACCACAAAAGCATTTATTCAACTATGTTCATAGCAGCACTATTTGTAATAGCCAGTACCTGGAAACAACCTAGGTGCCCCTCAATGGAAGAATGGATAAAGAATGTGTGGCACATATACACATTAGAGTTTTACTCAGTGGTAAAAAACAATGACATCTTGAATTTTGCATGCAAATGGATGGAAATAGAAAACACTTTACTCAGTGAGATAACCCAGACCCAAAAAGATGAATATAGTATATACTCACTCATTAGTGGATTCTAGCCATAAACAAAGAACATTGAGCCTATAGTTCATGATCCTGGAGAACCTAAATAATAAGGTAAACCCAAAGAAAAACATATATTTATCCTCCTGGAAATTGGAAGTAGACAAGATCGCTGGGCAAAATTTGGGAGCATGGAGTGGGGGTGGAGTGGGGGAAGGGGAGACTGGGAGAGAGAAGGGAGAAGGGGAAGATTGGGGAGAGCTTGGGGGAGTGGGATGGTTGAGATGGAGGAAGGGTGGATATGGGAGCAGGGAAGAAGATATCTTAATTAAGGGAGCCATTTTAGGGTTGGCAAGAGATGTGGCTCTAGAGGGGTTCCCACGGTTCCAAGGCGATGTCCCCAGCTAAATCCTTGGGCAGCTGAGGAGAGGGTGCCTGAACTGGCATTCTCCCATAGTCACACTGATGAATATCTTGAATATCACCATAGAACCTTCATCTGGTGATGGACGGAGATAGAGACCGTCATTGGAGCACTGGACTGAGCTCCCAAGGTCCAGATGAAGAGCAGAAGGAGGGAGAAGATGAGCAAGGAAGTCGGGACTGCGAGGGGTGCGTCCACCCATGGAGACGGTGTGACTGTTCTAATAGGAGCTCACCAAGGCCAGCTGGACAGGGACTGAACGAGAATGTGATCAAACCGGACTCTATGAATGTGGCTGATAATGGGGGCTGACTGAGAAGCCAATGATAATGGCACTGGGATTTGATTCTACTGCATGTACTGGCTTTTGGGGGATCCTAGTCTGTTTAGATGCACACCTTGCTAGGCCTGGATGGAGCGGGGAGGGCCTTGGACTTCCCACAGGGCAGGGAACCCTGACTGCTCTTAGGACTGGAGAGGGAGAGGGAGGGGTAGTGGAGGAAGTAGGAGGGAAATAGGAGGAGGTGGAAATTTTTAATAAATAAAAAAGACTTATTTCTTTAAAGTAAATCATGAAAATTAGCTACTTGATTGACATGAGGGCTTAACCTAGGTAAAGTGGACTATTTAACCTCTCATAAGAAAAACAACTCTGGAGGCCAGCCTGATCTATAAGAGCTAGTTCCAGGAGAGGCTTCAAAGTTACCCTGTCTCGAAAAACCCAAAACCAACCCCACAAAAAAACAAAATAAAAAAATTTCCAAAAAACAGACTAAAAATAGTAAACCTCCAAACAAAACAAAAGAAAACCGCTCTGACCTATAACAATCAAACACCCACTTTGATTGGGGCAAAGGGATATACCTGGATGTGGTGGCCAGCACTATAGCTCTGGCCTATGAAGTTTTTTCTAGTCTCCTTTCACGTTGTGAGGTGATGTTGGAGGCTATGTATTAAAGATATCCCACAGGTTGAAAGGAGACAATGCTCTCTATTACCTCTGTGAAACCAACTCCTTTCCAAACTAGTTCATATTGGTGTGCCTTGTGTATAAGGCACACAGTTGTAGTTGTGAAAGTTACAAGCTTAGGCCTTTCTTATTCCAAATCCATCTCTTACCTTTGACTTGGCCCCAGATACACTGTTTCTTTCCACTCATAAGTTCAGAAAATGAGAACCCTGGTTCTCTGCTTGAACTAACCTCCCACCCAGATATAATCAACAATACTTCCTTTCCTTCAATCAGGTATCGCTGCAAAAGGCACCTTTTCCAGACAACACTTCCCTGACTTTCCTTCTGAAAGCAGTCACTCTGCAAGTATCTTCTTGCTACAGTATTTAGTGTAATAAGTCTCCTTGGCAAATGTTAGTACCTGGAATTGCCCCCCCCCCTTTATAAACATATATCTCACTGTATAGCCCTGGCTGGTTTTGAACTCATGCAAACCCGCCTTAGCTAGAATTGGAAGTGGATGCCACCATGCCTGGCACTAGAATTGTTCACACTCACCTTTAAAAGTGGTCTAGTTAACAGACTAGTGTATAGAGGTGTGTGTGTGTATTACATTGTATTTGTAGCTCAATTAGGTATGTATGTATTCACACACATATAGTAGCTCATGTGAACCATGATATTTATGATACCTCTATAAATTCAATATAAATAAAGTACTCTACAAAGTCACAGGAATCAGGGGCAGAATTTACTGTGTATTTCTAGTTTTGAGATTATAGACATTTGCAACAAATGAGGCTCCTTTTCTACATTAAATGCTATACTATGTGACTGTATGTGATCTCATGAGAAATAATGTTTATGAATATGTACCACAAAGCATGCAAAATTTCACATTGTGTAAGAGCTTTCAGAACATTGACAAAATACCTTGTCTGTAGACAGCTTATGGCATCTAAATATTTTTTGGATAAATAACTGATAAGTGATATGCCTGTTAGCCAGCCATAATATAGTATAACAGGACAAGATTTTGTGTGGTGTATGTACATTCTTTCCTGATCACTGTCATTTCTTGGGGCTTCAGAATAGAGAACTGCTGGCCATTTGTCATGTAATTCACGAGCTGCTCCTCCAACAGCTAGTGTCTCCTAGAGGCTGAAGGATTAAAGGTCAATGTGACATCTGAGGATCTGAATTTCTTATTAAGAACAACGGTGACATATTCCACAGTGGTTCCAGTTGGTGTTGCTCTGAGAGACCCTTACTCAAATTGAATTTCATTCTTGCCAAACCTGCCTAAATTCAGCAAACAGAGAGCAGTGTTGTTGGAACATGTTTCAGTTGCGCATAACCAAGCCTCACAACCAAACAGTTATCAAGCTCATTTTTCTCCAGACACATCAATAATCATATCAAACAGCATGTACACAGTGTTTACACATTATTATGAGAAGTGTTTTCTGGGAAGGTAGGCATTTTTTGTTGTTTAATATTTCTGTTAGAAGAGGAAGGCTTGTTCCCTGCACCTGCCTTAGTAAACAGATGGGTTCTGGCTGTTATTACAGTTGCTCCTGGCTCGGCTAGGGGGTATGCGATAAAGTGATCACATGTCTCTTCCTCCTGAGAAGTGTTTTCAGACAAGGTTCAGGTTGTAGGAATGCCTCCCCAACTCTCCACTGTCAAGGCTAAGAGGCCATTTCAGCTCAGGGGTTGGGACTGCAATGTTCTAGACAGCTCAGAATTTTCTCTGATCAGCAGAGGGCTGAGGTGCAATGTGAGGCATATCACAGCTGGAATTTTGGAAGCTTTGTCCAGGGGAAGAAATGAGAGCAGAACACAGTACTGCTTTGCCTACTGTCTGTTTCCTGTTGTGCAGAAACATCTATCAATTGTGCATTAAAAATAATCAAATTGACCTATCCCTGAGACAAGATTATTTCTAATTTTGACAAGGTCCCCAGACAAAGTTGCCTTTATACACCATTATGCAAGTTTTCACAAAGCAAGCATTAGCAGCTTTGTCCAACTTTGTTATACCAGCAAATGAAAATATTCTCGATATTTGTTAATGAAATCTACAAATCAAACCACATTTGAATCGAGACCTAGGAGAGCACTTCTATGAATGTTTTATGGTACTTATATAAAAGAACATAAAGGAACCTGAGAGATTTTTGTGTCAGGATGAAACTGAAATGCATTATTGCTCACCAATGAGAGTATACAGGAGTCTTTTCACAAATTGGATTCTGGCTCTCTTAATACCCTGCTAAAAGAGGTCTTTTTACCTTATGGATGTGTATTATTAGCCAACTTTATGGTACTAAGTATATTGCACTTATATGTCTAGTGAGGCCTGATCCAGCTTTTTAAAATTGTACTCAATTAAACACTAGTGCCTCATTGAACCTGCTTTCTCTGGAGGGTAAGAAGCGTATAAGATCACGTGGGCCATTGCTGTGAATATTATATGGGTCAATTATAAGCAGTTGTTTATGCTTGGGGCAGGCAGAGAAAGGATTCCCAACCATGGCTAACTTGACCCTCCCATACTTAACAGTCTCTACGGCTTTAAAGAAACAATTTTTATCAAGAAGTTAAACAAAGCAAATTGAAGTGGCCTCAAGTCTCACCTGTGATGATAAGTTCCACAGAAACTGTGGAACCTGTTGTGTAATGTTCATAGTTAGAATGGGTGTGTGGTAAGGTGGATGCGCAAGGAAAATTAAAGCAACTCTCTCCTGCTCACGTTCTGATCCACACCTGGAGTTTAGCACTTTAAAATTCTTCTTGCTATATAAAACATTGTATGCATGAACTTATGCATATGAAGATATCCTTATGTATCAACAGGAAGATATGATCTAAAATTACTTGTGAAAGGAACTATCACAGGATAGAACACTGACTTTAAATTCAGTTTGATTGGAAGGTTTTCTTAGTAATGAACACAGCTCTAGCTCAGTCTTTTCCATGACTGTCTATAATTCTATTGTATGAATTGGTCAAAACTTATTTTTGTCTTTGTTGTTGTGTAATTTTTTTATTTTCTGTGACTATAAATAATGCTGCCTCAAATGTCCACATGAACATTTATCAAGGATATGCATTAAATAAATCTCCAAGAGACTGAATTGATGGGTCAAAGCTAGGAGGCTTTGAAATGTAGATGATTTAACAATTGGTTGTATGATAAATTGGACCAAGTGTACAGCCCTGTTTACAATACCTCCCTCAACACTGTCCCACAGTGGCTCCTTCCTCATACTTTACCCAAAGCATACTTAGAAGCCTGGGCTAGTGTGGTCTGCCTAGAAAAACTTAAATGATTGGAAATGAAAACAGTATTATTATTATTTTTATCATATATCCACAAGGGAAGTTAGACTGCCAAGAGGATTTGAAAGCTGAATTTAACAACTTATCTCTGAGATCAGTCTAAGTAATGTATTCGAACTTGAGATAGCTAGACTTCATGGTATATGGCAATTTGTTTACCTGGAACCACCCAGAAAGACCCTAATTGTCTTTGGTTAGTCTCAGGCAAAGTGTTGCTGGTGTTTGTTCTGAACTTTTCCCTCAGAGGAAGCTGTGACCTCAGCTGTTCACTGTCACAGATTATGGAGTGGCATTTCCCACTCTTGGGGACATTGCAGGGGTCAACACATTCATAGAACAGCTGACAAGCCCTGCCCTGGAAAAACTACCTTCCTGATGATGTCATCTCCCCTGGCAGGTTAGTATCTGTCCTAATTCATTTTTTAGCTGTGGTTGTTTATTTTTTTTAGTTAGGCATTATGTGTTTCCAAAATTGGGCAGTGCTGATTGTACTTTTCTGCAATGGAAGACGGGTTCTCGATGGCCACACAGTCCTAATGCTGTCCTTTCTCCACCGTGCTTTCTTGCCTTCGACTTTTATTACTATTTTTGTTTGTATTTGTATATTTTATTTAATAATTGGGAGAAAGGAAGTAATTCTCATCCTGACTATTTCTGCTCAAAAATTTCATTAAAATCAGAAACCGGTGAAGTATAAAGTGATTTCCTCTTAAATCAAATTGAATTCCAGAGTTGCTTTTGTCTCTGAATATTGTGAATAAGTTTCATTTGGATTTTCTAAGCTCGGAAAAGGCTCTTTCACGGAGGGCATTTGCAATGCAGTCACTGTGAGGGCTGGCCTCCGAGAGCAGCTTTTGTTCCTCCTTAATTTTGGTTGACTCTTTCAGTAGCCCTTATCTAGACAGGCATTTCTGCTTGGTGGGCATCTATCTCCTCATTTATCTGGCTTTCATTAGACCTGGTTGACCTGAATTGGCTCTGTTCTCTGTCTTTTATTCACACTGGCTCCCATGACTCCACCTGTCAGTTCGTACTGGCAGTAGGCATTCATTTTGTTCTTGGCTGAGTTTCCCATGTGGAGTTGTGGTTGAGCGCCCAAATCTTCTGATGGCAATGCCGACTCCACCTCATTTTCTATTCAACTGCCTTCAGTTACCCTTCACTTTTTATTTAGTGGTAATTACATCACTTTACAGTGGGAGTGTTTATTTTTTTTTAAGTCAAGTCAAGTACTGATATAAATAAGATATAATTGTAATTAGCTAAATCCCTGTATTATCTGGGTCCATTTATACACAACAAATTTAATATTATATCTAGTTTTTAACAATATAATAGTAGTATTCTTTTAGAGAATAAAATTTTCTCTAAATATAAAATACCTAGTTTAAAGTTATTTAATACACTGAAATACCTGCATGGAAATTCTATCTATCTATCTATCTATCTATCTATCTATCTATCTATCTATCTATCATCTATCTATCTATCTATCTATCATCTATCATCTATCTATCTATCATCTATCTATCATCTATCTATCTATCTATCTATCTATCTATCTATCTATCTATCATCTATCTATCTATCTATCTATCTATCATCTATCTATCATCTATCTATCTATCATCTATCTATCTATCTATCTATCTATCTATCTATCTATCTATCTATCATCTATCTATCTATCTATCTATCATCTATCTATCATCTATCTATCTATCTATCTATCTATCTATCTATCTATCTATCATCTATCTATCTATCTATCTATCTATCTATCAATCATCTATCTATCATCTATCTATCTATCTATCTATCATCTATCTATCTATCTATCTATCTATCTATCTATCTATCTATCTATCATCTATCTATCATCTATCTATCTATCTATCTATCATCTATCTATCTATCTATCTATCTATCTATCATCTATCTATCATCTATCTTTCTATCTATCTATCTATCTATCTATCTATCTATCTATCATCTATCTATCATCTATCTATCTATCTATCTATCATCTATCTATCTATCTATCTATCTATCTATCTATCTATCTATTATCTATCTATCATCTATCTATCTATCTATCTATCTATCTATCTATCTATCATCTCTCCATCTATCTTCTTCCATGTGTTTTTTTCCCCACTTACTAAATTTAACATGAAACTCTTCTTATTTCAACTTCAATCTCTTAATTTCAGTTTATTGAATGATTTAGTTTTGAGTGAGTTTGAGTACCAATCTGTAACTTATGGGATAATGGGGCTTGGTTATTCATGTACCCTTATTTTCATTTTCTGTTTTCTTATTAATAAACTGGGGAAAACAATTCTTATTCTAAGACTTGTAATTTCAAAGTCATGAGCAAAAATAATAGGACTATAATGCTTTATTAGTAAGAGTTCAATGCAAATATTTAATATTCTTATTTTGGGAAAAATAAAATAGTTCCAAGTTTTATGTCTTTAAATATTTCTTAAAATCAGCCTACAGGATTGCAAATGGAAAATCCTTTGTCTGTCTAAATTTTCCAGTTCTTTTTACCCCTTCAGTGACTTTTGACAGTATTCAGGGACCAGCGATCAGCTGTGAGAGACTTCTAACAAGAGGCTGATGTAATTGGATACATGCTTTTGAAAGGTCACTAGGTTGAGTGTGGATGTGAAGTGAAGGAAGACAGACAGCAGTATGGTCATTCAGGAGGCTGCTGGAGTGACCACACAAGAAGGCAATGGCATTTAGATGGGCAGCAAGTGACATAGGGTGATGGAAGTGTCACGGTTTTAGCCTGATCAACTAGAAGAAATTCTGCATGGTTTTCTGTGTTGAGAAACAGGAGCTTTATAAGATTTTTGCTGCATCTTGCTCAGATGGGAAACAGTGAAGAGATTTACAGGTCAAAATTTGTAGCTTTTCACAGGGATAGGAAACACAGAAGGGGAACACGTTTGTGGGAGAAACTCTTGGTTATTTCCCTACAAATTACAAGTGATCTATTTGTGGGCTAAATTATCTTATAACTGTGTATACTTCCCTGAAATCCAAGAAGAGAGTAGCCCAGAAATGGTAAATGAGATTGTGGAAGTAAATGACATTGTTTAGGGGGAAATTTATACTCGGAAAGAGAAAAGGTTAAAACAG
This sequence comes from Microtus oregoni, assembly GCF_018167655.1. Taxonomy (NCBI): domain Eukaryota; kingdom Metazoa; phylum Chordata; class Mammalia; order Rodentia; family Cricetidae; genus Microtus; species Microtus oregoni. The sequence goes on along the minus strand of NW_024543218.1, from coordinate 8,325,201 downwards.
TATCTTTTCATCAGTAAACAGAAGAGGTCTGCTCTCTCAGTAATAACTAGCTGGAGCTGCCAAAGATGGTGGCACTGCTTTTATCTGGGGAAAGCAGAGCTCCACGGAAGAGGGGTTTTTACAACTGTGTTGCAAGCTGCAGCTCCATAGATATTAACTAGGATCAGATGCGCAGGGGCTATAAGATTTAGCAAACCGGAGGACATTATTCCTCCCAGCTAAAGCTGCATTAATAAACTGAAGGTGGCAACCTGGATAAATGTGGGCTTAAGAGCGGGAAGTGAGAAAGCAGGCATAGAAAATAACAGTCTGCTCCTGTGGAGAACATGCTTAGTCGCTTAAGAAATGTGCAAAACATCCAAGGAGAGACGGGACCATTTTAATTTTGTGATAGTTGAACTCTCTGCACATTTGAATTTCCCTTGGATGAAGGGTATAACAAATGAAAATAAAGCTAACAGAAAAAACAGAGACAGGATCAGCAGCAGGGGGAGGCAGAAAAGGCAGTGTGGTTGGTATCACAGCACTGACGGAGGCATTAGTGTTGGGATTCTGACACCTTTCCCTGTGATAGGAAGAAAAGAAAAGGAATAGGCAGGTTTTCAAACAACTGCAGGTTGTTTCCATTGGCAGTATATGTTTTCTCTAGATCTGGAGGGAAAGCAATTTGCTGACTCAGGGAGAGGGAGGTTTAAGATAATGGAGATATTTGTAGTTTGCAGAATGAATGAAGAAGCTAAAGAAGAAAGCAAAAGAAAATTTGTCAAGTTTCCATTCTTACCAATAATGGATCAAAATGTTCATGATCAACATGAGCCCTAGCTAGTACTTGTTATGTCTTGTCTCTTTGGAAACAGGTGTGCTGACATCTCATTGTCGTTTTCCTGTGCATTGGTCTAATGGCTAGTGATGTTGACAACTTGGTTTAAAACTGTGCATTTTCTGAAGTCTTTTTTTTTTTTGAGAAATGCTTATTGAAATCCTTTGGCCATTTAACTATTGTGTTGCTTAAGTTCTTAACCGGATTGAGGTGGTGATTCCTTATGAGATGTATGACTTGCAAACACTTCCTTCTAATCTGTGGAGTGTCTCCATTTAGTTGAGGGTTTCCTGCTGTGCAGAAGCTTTTAAGCTCAATGCAAACCTACTTGCCTCTGTTTTCACTTTTGTGGCTTGTGTTTTTTGTGTCATAGTCAAACAATCGTTGCCCAAACTGGTGTCAAAAAACATTCCACTTGCTTTCCTTTTGTAGGCTTATGGTGTCAGGTCTTACACTTAAGTCTTTAATCCATTTTTAGTTGATTTTTGTGAATGGCTTGAGTTAAGGTCCTGATTTTATTCTCCTGTAGAAAATTAGGTGTTTTCTCTAACACTATTTATTGAAGAAACAAACCATTCTCCCACTGTGAATCTTGGCGAATACAATGAACGTTTCTATAAACAATTAAAACTAGACTAGTCAATTCCATCTCTGAGCATAAGTCTAAAAACAAAATCAGAATCTTGAAAAGCCACTAGGCTCTCATGTTCATTTCAGCACCAATTACAATACTACCTAAGTGTCTGTGGTGGATGGATGGAGATGAAACACTTAAAGACCTATGGAATATGGCATTTCCATGTCGTAATAACTTAGAATTCTGTTGAGACACGACTGCTCTTGACAGCACTGATCTATTTCCAAGAGGATGATGGGCAGTGAAGACACTTTATATGGAGCTTGTTTTCTTCTTGGCAAAACTAGTTTACTGGACAAAGAACTGCCCTTGCCTAGACTTCTGACAGTAAGCACACTGTCCAGTATGGACAAGCAGGATACAAGGAAAAATGACTGCTGAAGCTTGCCAAGACAGGGTAGGACAGTCATTCAAATTTTTCTGCTTCTGAAAATAGTCCGTCATGTATTCTAGGCCTATAGCTAAAGCTGGATGCCCCAAATGGTGTAGAGAAACATTGGGTGAATATCTAGTCAACCAGCTGTTTCTGTCATTTCTTGCATCTTTCAGAAGGCATTTGATTGCACTTTACCTTACTCAGTAATATTATTTTCCTTTTCAGGTCTTTGATGGTATTGAAGAAATAACAGTTATAGTTATAATCTTAACTAAGGATATATTAGGTACAAGACTTGGACTCTTCAGGCTAGGACAGCTATTGGAGCATTACCTATGGCCTGGACATTTAGAATGTGTTTCTTGATGTTTCTGTTGGTTGTAGTTTCATTTTTGTTCATGTTATTAGCCTTTCTTTCTTTTAGGCAATATTTGGTAATTATTATTATAGTTTATGTTGGGATTAGAACCTTCTTAATTATAAAAAGAGGGGAAATGTCGTGAGAGCTTGATCTGTTTAGCCAATGATTTTTGGGGTGACCTGGGATGGGTGTGTTTTTCTCTGGAGATGTGCCTGAATAAAGTGGAGGAGAAGGGTCACATGCTCTCTCTTGGGTGTAGGGGTTAGAGCAGGCGGCAGAGAGTCAGCTGTGGTTGGTTCTCTTCACTTCTGGGTGGAAGAACAGGAGAGCGGCAGCTGGATGAGCAGCAGTGTTTGCCTTGTTCTGTATTCGTGTCTGTTTTTCTAATGCACCAGTAATATATTCTTAAATAGAAAAAAAAAAGATGAATGCACACACACACACACACACACACACACACACACACACACGCACACACCCTTAACATCCAGTCTTTAAAAACAAGTTTGCAAAAATGTAGACCAGTCTGCAGTGAATTATGCAGAGGAACATCTCCCAGATATACTTTCACTTAATAAGGAATCTAAAATGTCAAGTTTGTAGAGACAGAGAGCAGAGCTGTATGGCCATTGTTAACAGTACTAAATATTATACTTGAAATTTGATTAAAAATATGTATAGTTTATTTTTTTGGGGGGCATAGGGTCTTCTTGTTTATCCCTGTTTGTCCTTGAACTTAGTATGTAACTCAGGCTAGACACAAACTCACAAAGATCCACATGTCTCTGCATTCTGGCACTGAGATTAAAGATGTATGTCACCATAATAGTCATGGGTACAATTTTATGAATAAAATATGATTTAATGGTAACAAGAAATTCAAAATTTATCTTCTTTTTTATTATTAAAATTTTTTTATTAAAAATTTCCTCCTCCTCCCCACCTCCCTTTTCCCTCCCCCTCCCCCACTCCCCACACCCCATTTCCCTCCCCCTCCCTCTCCAGTCCAAAGAGCAGTCAGGGTTCCCTGCCCTGTGGGCAGTCCAAGGTCCTCCCCCTTTCATCTAGGTCTAGGAAGGTGAGCATCCAAACTGGCTAGGCTCCCACAAAGCCAGAATATACCCAAGAGATGCCCTATCATATTACAAAAGTATTTGTTCAACTATGTTTATAGCAGCATTATTTGTAATAGCCAGAACCTGGAAACAACCTAGATGCCTTTCCATGGAAGAATGGATGAAGAAAGTGTGGAATATATACATATTAGAGTACTACTCAGTGGTAAAAACCAATGACTTCTTGAATTTTGCATGCAAATGGATGGAAATAGAAAACACTATCCTGAGTGAGGTAACCCCGACCCAAAAAGATGAACATGGGATGTACTCACTCATAATTGGTTTTTAGCCATAAAATTTATCTTCTTGATAGATAATTATTAGGCTTAAGTTGAAAGACTTTATTGGCCTTAGATAACATTGTTCCAAAAATGACTTTAGTCTTAGCTAAACTATTTACTGTTCTATTTTTTGAAAGGTCATAACATTCTTAGCTGTTCTTGGCCTTGATTCCTTATGGACAAAGAATTTTCAGAGAGTTCATTTGCTTTGTTTCTTCAAGACATCCCCTCTTTCATCAACTAACTTTGCTGTAAAGATAGATTATGGTTGAATGTAAGATTTACAGGTTTATTTTTCCAAAATTTTTTTTAGAACTACATTCCTGTACTCTCTCCATGAATTACAAAGTTGATGTTTTTATGTATTTCTAACACCAGAAAAATATTGAGACAGTTTGTTCCCTAAAATTTAAAATGTCATATATCAGTGTGTGGGAGGACACTGATGGTCAGCACTGCTTGCCAGTCTCACTGGGCTGGAGTATGGATAGTATCATTCTGGGGGCACTTTGAGGGTGACTTTTTGAGGACAGTAATGTTTGGCTCATGCCAATGTGAGCCTCATCTAATTAGTTTAGTTGAAGATGTAAATTACTCCCAGATACAGTGCAATGGAACTCCTTCATCTGGCTGCCGTTTTTCTTCAGACTAGGACTAGACTTCATTTTCTTTGGGATCTCAGCCTGGTAGATTTAGGCTAAACTACCCTACTTATTACCCTGGTTCTCCAGTTGGTCAGCTGTAGAACTTATTTCTCAGGCCACACAACCATATGGGTCAGGTGCCTTTAATCCGTGTCTCTCCCATCTGCATCTCTTGACCTCTCAATCAATACAGGGCATCAGGTAGCTACATAGTGGTGGAAGTTTACTCATACCTTGCTAGGTCAGGAAGCAGAGAGTTCAGATGGGCCATAATCTTATGGTATCTCCCCCAGTGAAGCACATCTTGAGCGGGACTTCATCTTCTAAAGTTCATCTAGCTTTCTACCTAATAGTCTACCTACCCATTTCTCTGTGTTTCAAATGGTCTTGTTTCACTGGAGAACCTTAACTTACACAGATGTGAAATGAATATTAAGTATTGAAAATGTCACATTATGAGCTCAATTGGGAGAGTGCACACCTAGCATTCATGATGCCCTTGGTTTACTATCAGGCACTATATAAATTGGGCATGATGGCACATACCTGTAATTCTAGTACTAGAGAGATGGGCTCAGAAGGAGCAGGAATTCAAGGTTTGGCTGGAGAGGTGACTCAGCAGTTAAGAGCACCATTTGCTCTTGCAGAGGACATTTGTTCACTTTATAGAACGCACATGACAGCTCACAACCACCTGTACCTCCATTTCCAGGAGACCCAATGTCTTTTTCTGATCTTTACAGGCACAAGGTGCACATGGAACACATACATACAGACAAAATGCTTATGCACATTAAGTAATAAGTCTAAAAATGATTAACTATGAGAAATTCAAGTAGAAGAAGCTGCGGGCTGCGTTCCTGCCACCCAGCTCCCGGTGGCCTGGCTAGCTTATGCCCCAAAATAACAACACACAAACTGTATTCATATAAACACTGCTTGGCCCATTAGTTCTAGCCTCTTAATGGCTAATTCTCACATCTTGCCTAACCCATATTTAGTAATTTGTGTAGCACCAGTCTTACCGGGAAAGATTCAGCATGTCTGACCTGGTGGCTTGCTTCATCGCGTCTGCCCTGGAGAGGAGCGGCATGGCATCTGCCTCACTTTCTTCCATCATTCTGTTCTGTTTTCCCTGCCTACCTATGTTCTGACCTACCAGGCCAAGCAGTTTTCTTTATTAATCAACCAATGGAACAACAGATAGATAAAGACCCTTCTACATCAGTCATCCACAGCTAAATAATATGGTGAGGCAAACCTGAAATAAATGAGACCCTAGCTCAACAAAAGAGAAAGAATTTAAAAAGGAGAAAAGGAGGAGAAAAAGGAAAATATTACACTGTACTTAATGAATATGTATATTGCTATATATTAAAAAATTTCAAAGAAGGATCAAGGAGAAATTTTAAGTACCTGATTTGTTTTTTATATGCTGTATACATGTAATTAATTATCACATGGCCCCCTGTAGAATTAAAGTAATAATTAATAAAAAATAAAAGTATAGTGCTCATAAAAATCTGTTTTTTTTTTTTTTAGGAGCAGAGGGCAGGAAATGACAGGTATCTATGGAAACAGCTGGAACACAATCTATTTTATAGATCCAATTTTTGGCATATGTATTCAGTGGTTTGCATTAAATTATGGTAGTTGCTTATGTTTTCAAATTGAACTTTCATTTGTTTATTTGGAAAATGCAAAGGTTATGCATAAATATATATTATGATCATAAAATTTACTGTGCTACTGACCTGTTCAGTATGTCTCATCATTTATGATTGTTTCAGATAAATAACTAGATGATTATTTTGATAAGAACTATGCTTTATTTTTTCTAGTCTTTATAGCATTTATTTCTCCTAAGGTCATGGTATGCATTCAACACTCATTGTAAACTGCTTCAGTTTCCATGATATGGGATCAGATATTCACAATGCTGTAATGTTGTTTTTATGGTGTAGATACAGAATGTCCCCCAAAATCATCTGCTAAAAGTTTGGCTTAGTACATAGGCTCTGTACTATGGACTTTTAGGAAATAAGCCCTACTTAGAAAAAGTACAATCTTCAGAATCATGTCCTTCAATGGGCTACTGGAATCTCGACCCATTCCTTTCTTCTGTTTTGCCTCTGGGTACCATGAGATGAGCAGCCCCCTCTGTCATGTGCTCCTCTGCAGTGATGCTCTTCATCATAGGCCAGAATCCAATAGAACTAATTGGTGGTGCACTAAGATCACTGAAAGCATAAGCCAAAATTTTCTTCTTTAAACTATTTTCTGCTGCATTTTATAATAGCAGTAGAAATCTGATACAAGTGTCTTTCTTAATATTCTTTTTAACCAGTTATGGTTTGATAGTAATTTTAATACTTTGCATAAACAACTTGTAATAGAATTTGTCAGGCATGAAAGATATTATTCAGTGAGTAGGTAGTTTGACAAATCAGAAGTCTGAAGGTCAGTTTTAATATAAACATTTTTCAAATAGATAATAACTTTGCAAATTGTTCATATCACCCATCTTCTTGTGGTCTACAGATTTCATGTTGAGTTGATTCTTTCACTGATGATGAACTGAGGTATCAGTAGAGAAAGGAATAGATGACTGATATCACAAACACAGAATTATAGATAATTAAGGTGCTATGTGTTGTTTGTATTTTAATTTACTTAATTATTTAGGTTTTTTGCACTTGGGTTTCTCTGAGTAGTCCTGGCTGTCCTAGAATTTGCTTTGTAGGTCAGGCTGGCCTTGAACTAGCGGAGATTGGGCTGCCTCTGCTGCTTTAGTGCTGGGGTTAAAGGTGTGTGCCACCAATGCCAGGCCTCTTGTTTTTATTTTTATATTTTGTCTCATGAGTTCTTTTATTACCTAATTAAAAATGTTTAAGGTGTAGAGAAATCACGTTACAAAAATTTTAGAAACTACACACAAAAAAATGTCTCTTTACTCTTTCCCTTCATTTCCCTGCAATTTTGTTTTTAAATTTCAGTTCCAATCATAAATACTATGGACTGAATTGTCTTATCTCTCAATTCATGCTGAAGACCTAACCTACAGTGTGGCTGTCATTGCAGACTGGCTTATAAAGATATGATTAAGGTTAAAGAGTCATGTGCGTAGTGTCCTAATCTGTTATTAGGGGAAAAGCCACACGAGGTCTTATGTGATGTAAAGATACAGCTAGAAGGCAGTCATCTGAAAACTAAGCAGAGAGGTGTTAAACTACCTTCTCTGGTACCTTGATCTTGGGTCCCTAGCCCCCAGGACGTGGAGAAATAAACTTCAGTTGACTACAGCACAGAGTGTGATGTTTTGTTATGGGGATGCAAGGAGACTAATAGACTAGGCAAATATTTTTCAAACTGTCTCTTCAGGTAAAATACGATGTTCCTTGGTAATTTAATATCTCAGCAAAAAAAAAAAAAACAGAGTAGCAAAGCTGTATCTGCTCACAGTGGCATGGCTGTTGGCGTTGAAACGTTATAGGTCTTACCGCCTTTGTCGTTTCTTGATGCCATTTATTTGACTTTGCTTACACCATTACTCATGATGCTACATCATCCATCATGCCCCCCTGTGAAAGCGGCTTCCCAGGATGCTGAAGGTTGTTTCTGCACTTCCATAATAAGACCCCAAGTGCAAATCTTGCTCACCGTGTGAAGGAAATATGATTCACACCCAATCTATTTTCTGGACATGCAAAATTTATCTTTTCAAACCTTATAGTATACACATAGAGCTACATACCTTCTTTCCATGTCTCATTTAAATTCTTTAGGTGCCAGCCATTGCATTTCCTGACTCTGTGGGCACCTGGCTTGTATGTGGTATACAGGCATACATATAGGCAAAATGTTCAGATATGCAACATAAAAATAAGCAAGGAAAAAGACACTTAAAAGACTATTAAAAAGAAATAGTTTTATGGTATTAAGGAGGGCATAAAACTGAAATACAGATATAGTGGCTTCCTTGTGTCTAAGGGTGATAACAGGCCTTTACAAAATACAAATTATTATCTGTCTTGTAAGTGATTAAACAGATGTCCTTTCGTAATTTCTTTTGGTTGTTAGGATTCAGGCATTATTCTGGCCCTTGTCACTTGACAGGACACACCTAGGCAGTACCCTGGCAAGCTGCTATATCACTATGAAGTCTGTACCCAGATGCAGACGGTCCCTTTAAGAGACAAGTTCCTCTTACTCCCAAGCTCTCTCTTTCCCACTGTTGTTTTAAAGAGTCAGGCTGGTCCTTGCCTCGTCTTCCTCTTCCTCTCTGTATGTCTTTATCTATTATATCCCCCCACTCAGTTTATCTCAGGAAAACTTCCACGTAAGCTCTGCTTGCGTGGCCTGTCTGCCCTTCACCTTCTGTGAGCTCTCACTGGCCACATGGCCCCTTGGCCTACCAAGGTTCCTCTCCCGCTGTCACTTAGTTTTCAAGGATGTTTGATTGGTGTTTCCTTTTCCAATGTAAGCAGGTTTTGAACTTGAGTTTATATAACATGAAAATTCCTCCCTACTAAGCCCGAATTAAGCAATTATTTGATGCAGTCATATTATTTTCTTCTACAAACCCACCATCTTTCTGTATCGTCTTTCTTTACGAAGTAGAAAATGCTAGTGCTAACATTTATTTAATCTGGTAATATGTCCATAGAAACATAAGGGTCCTAAATTTCTTGTCACTGCAGCTATATGGAGAGTTTCAGCTCTGGTGAGAATGGTTCAACCCCATTACCTAAAGTGTAGTGATGGTTAATACTACCTGTCAACGTGAACAGACCATGAAGTACCCAACCATTTTGTCAAATATTATTCTGCTTACATCTCTGAATGTGTTCACGGAAATAATTAGTTTTCAGACCAATTGACTGAGTAAAGTAATTGCATACCTTGAAGTGGGCAGGCCTCACCCAACTAGTCAATGACCTGAAGGAGAAAAAAGCTTTACTCTTAAATAAGAAAAACATCTCCTGCCTGGGTGTTTGAACTCAGGAATCTCTTTTCCTTCATCCCATTGTGGCTAAAGATAGCTCTTCTTTTGTTCTGAGCCCATTAACTTTCCAAACAGACTATGTACCGCCAGCTGCCTTGACTCTTGGGCTGTGGACAGATTGGAATTTCGCCATTAACTCTACTGGCTCTGTGGCTTGCTGGCGGAGTGTCTTGAGCCTTAGCTCTGTAATTATGAGTCAGTGTTTACACACACACACACACACACACACACACACACACACACACACACACAGAGAGAGAGAGAGAGAGAGAGAGAGAGAGAGAGAGAGAGAGAGAGAGAGCACAAACACACATACGTGCTATTGGCTTTATTTCTCTGGAGATCCCAGACTGATCTTCAGATTTTGGTATTGAGAGTCACTCTAAAGGAATTTAAGACTATGTTTCCTAAATTGGTTTTGGGATTCTAATGAGATCTCTAATCTAATTATATTTAAAGATGCTAATGACTTCAATTACAGTAGTGAAGAGACCCACCAAACCATAAAGTTGGCACGAGTAGCAGGAATATCAAGTGCGAGCAGCACACACATGATCGTGTTGGAGCAGGTCTTAAATGTGCAGAGGAGCTACACTAGAAAGTGGTTCATGGGCTCCGCCATGGCTACATTGCCTTCTCTCTCCCAGTCTTCACCATGCCCGCAACAGAGGTTGACAGAGGAGAAGACTTGATCCTGGTTTATAATATTCTGCAAGATATATAGGCACCACTCCAAAGTGGACAACAGAAGTTCTTCAGCCTTGGGAATACCCCTGAAGCTTGGTAGCATAAGAAAATTCTTGCAATGAGCAGAGCTTTAAGCACTGATCCTGGTCTTTCCCTTTGCTTGTAAAGAAAAAGGATAAGATATGTGATTATCTACCAGTTCGTGGGCTGTAGCAAATCATTTGGCTGAGTAATCAGGAACTTTGAAGTAAAATTATTTAAAATTTTGTGACAGAGAACATGGAAAAAGAGATTTTTGGGTAGATCTACTTGAATGGACAAAACTACAAATATATTGTGTTTCACGTGAATGCTCACCAAATGATGTTATTAGCAGACAGGTGGCTTAATAGTGGATCTAGAGAGGGCAACTAATTTTGTAGGTCCTGGTTAGTTTCTTTCTGCAGCTACCTTACCACTGCCTGGTGTGCTAATAAACAATGTGATCATGTTACCAGGTAAGGAGGTTATAGCAGGGCTCAGCAGCATGGACTTCAGCCTACCATGGCCAGGATAGCTTCAGGGACCACTGAGTGACTAACCTGCTAGTGGTGTAGACAAACAGGATTTCTACCAAAGCATCATTCTCCAGAGTTTAGCCAGCTGCCTACCTGGTGGCAGATTGATGACGCTGAATCAGTGTCATCACAGAAATTGAAATATTTTATTTTTATATTGTTAGGCACTTGCCGTGGATACATGCTTGTCTTTTTTGTCCTTTTTATGAAGAATCCCATGCACAGACTCACAGAACGTTACCTCATATACATATCTAGTATCATATACAAGGCATTACATTTGACCAGAAATCTCACTTTATAGAAAAAAAAAATACAGTGGTCAGATAGTGTTCATCAAATTCAATCATCATACCATGATCTATGCTATCCAGAGGTAGCTGGATTGATAGATCAATGGAATGGCATTTTAAAGTTGCAGTTACAATGACATATAAGTGACAATATCTTGAAGCATATGGATAAATTCTCTATCAGGCTGAGTATTCACTAGATTAATCTTCAGTGTGATCCTTTCTCTCCTATATTCGGGTTTCATAGGAAAAGGATTTCAGGGACAGGAGTGGAAAATTACTACTCAGCATTAGTGACCTACTAAAAAAAGTTTGTTCCTAGGACCTTAGGCAATTTTTCTTGGCTTATACATCTTGGTTCTAAACAAAACAATGCTTCTACTAGAGACACACAAATTTTTCCACTAGACTGAAAGTTATGACGGCTGCTAAAATACTTTCTTTATAACTGAACCAGTAATCAAAAATGTTAAGCTTACTGGCTGGGGTGGTTGTTCCTGAATATCAAAATGAAAGTGAATTCTATTCAACAGTGAAGGTAAGGAAGACCATGTATGGAACACAGTACATCAATTAAGGCATCTCTTAGAGTTATATGCTCTGTGATATGTCAGTGGGTTATTATAAAACAATCCTGGCAGGATTGCTAGTGTTCATTTGGGCTATTTAAAATCCTGATTAAAAACCATGGCTGGTTGAGATCCTTGCTGAAGACAAATGGGAACACAGACTGATTTGTGGAAGATAGAAGCACAGGCATGCTATGTTTTCGTTATGGCTTTGATTCAATTTGAGCGTATCCCCCAGGATTCATGTGGTGAAGCTCTGCCTGCGTGACGATGTTGAAGATGACACTTTAAGAAGTGGACCTCATGGGAGGTTGACAGTTTGCCGAGCTGTCGTCTCTGTAAATGATAAACCCTGAATCTGTTGAATGAGTTTGGTCTTGCAGGAGTGATTGTGAAGCGAGGCAAACCCATATGCTTGGAATCTCCTGAACCTGGTCATTTCCCTTTCTGCTCCTCCATCAAGCTATTGTTTAGCCAGTTTCCTTTAGCAAAGGCCAAGCATATGAAATTGCCCTCTCTTGGACTTTTCGCTTGAGCATCTAAACAATCAAACATACACATACAATATTCTTTGTATGACTTCAAGTAATAAGCATGAATTCAAGTATTTTCTTAATGTAACATAAAGTGGACAAACTTTATTATTTCTAAAAAAAATAGGAGTGGAATTGTCATGAATATTCCCTACTTGATTTAACTATTTGTGTGTAATATCTTTGTTTGCTTTACACCACTACTCACTTATCATAAGACACAATGGTTTTTAGGTCACATTTTTAAAGTACTGTTTGTTTTACACCATAGCATGTCAGTTACGGGAGCAGTAGAAAAATATCACTGAAAAATTTTATACCATCTTTTAGGGAAAGGTTTATGCGTTATATGTTTTTCATTCTCTTCATTTGGAGATTAGGTATGGTTTAAGAAAATGCTATGGGCTCCAAGTGAACAAGGGGGTAGGCATGTGAGGGTAATTGTGTCAGCTTGACTGAGCCATAGGGTTCTCTGACACTCGGGTAAATATTCTACACAGGTCTGTAAGGGCGTTTTGGAAGATATTAACATGCAAAGTGACAGATGGAGTAAAGCAGATTGCCTGATCTAATTTAGGCATTTCTCCTCTAAATAGTTTAAGACCCAACTTGAACACAGTGATGAAGCCTGCCCTCAGTAAGGGAGATCCCCTCCGCCAGACTTCTTGAGCTGTAGCAGGATTGCAGCCTTCACTTCCTTTGCCTTGGGTCTGTTGTCTGCTAAGATGAAGACTGCCTCTCCTCTTTATCAAGCCTATTGGTTGGAATGGGAAGTATATGTGCTATGTGCCTTAAATTAAATAGAAGACTGCTAGAGGCCCCTTCTTCATATTGGTGTATCTATGTATTTACATGTCCAGTCGTCTGGTTTACGGCCATCTCTCTTCTTTCCTCTTTCTGCTGCTTCTCCAAGACAGCACTTTTTGCTGTGTCAGCATTTCTAACTGTGTCAGCATGTCTTTAGAAATAAGGAAAACAATTGCACTGTGGTAGATCCTCAGGGAACACTTTTTCAATGACTCTGACTTATTGCATTGTTATCTGAGTGCATTCTACCTACACCCTGTAGTCCACTGAAAGCATTTCAGAAGAGTTCCATAAGTAATGTTAGTTAAATTATACCTCTTTTACATGTATGAATATTTATAATTTAACATTGCCTTTGAGAAGTTCCATACATAAGGAAGTGGTTTAATTCAGTTGGTACTGTAATTTAACATTCATTAGGCTATTTAAAATGAAGATGATGGTTCATACAAGATCTTCTATGAAGTAGTGCATTAATGAATTAAGCACAAACTCCTGCTATATATGAATTTTGATAGTTCTGAAAGAATTTCAAGCAGTTAAAAATGTGTTATATCAGTTATGATATAATTTCTACTTGTATTATCTTAACTATCCCTCTATGCATTAATACTCATTTTACAGTATTTTCAAACTGGAAAAGAGCCCAGGGTCTTTGCACCACTCTTCCTGTGTTCTTAGACTGTTCTTGGCTCAACCCATTACATGTTGAAGACCCTCTGGCCTGTTGTTTCCTGAGGAAAAAAGTTTCTCGCTTGTTGATCCTTGTTAGTTACATGAAACTTAGCCTGTAGATTGCTTTGTCTAATGCTTATCTTTCTCATTAGACAACATCAGTCATGAACATTTTGCTGAGCATTTTTGCTGTCTTCTAGTCTACAGCAGAAGCATAACAGAGACAGATATGTTTATGTGATAACTATTTCTCTTCTTTACATAGTAATTGGCATAAAGTCAGGGATTTGTATGTGTTTGTTTTTTGTTGTTTTTACATAACACATCAGTGAAATAAACAGCATTGAATTTGTTTAAAAAACAGGAAAACTAGTTATCTGGTTTGTGGATGAATACTTGATTCCTTTTATATCCCTTCTATTATTATGATATATAAATAAATAAGTATTGTTTATTAGAACAACTTAACTGGATGAATACTAGAAAATAGGGTTTTCTGTTGCTGCCTTGGGTTATTTTAGTTCTACAGATGGAAGAATGAAAAAAGAAAAATAAAGCAAAATGAATTGTCTGGTTTATCTTCTTGGTTTATAGCATAGCAGAATGGAATGTCACCAGAACAGAATTTAAATATAAATCTGAGCTTTAGGAGCTTCTTCTTCTTCTATTTCTATAATCAGAAATTCCTCCATGGTACTGAACGGTCAGGAAGTAGAAAATAATTCAGAGGTGTGGGTATTTGATTACTTTATCAAATATTTATTGAAACTCCAAGGAATTTTGTAGTGTTCAGATGGATTGAATATCACTGTGGACATCAGAGGCACAAAGGACTATGGATTATTTATCATTATTAAGAGTTAGAGCAATAAAGACAAGAAAGTACCAAGGGACTCATACAATTATTTCCTTCCTTTCTTCCTTCCGTCCTTCCTTCCTTCCTTCCTTCCTTCCTTCCTCCCCCCCATCTTTAAGCCCCAGAAAACTCACCATCTCTGAGGGAGGTGCAGCATACAATGGGTTAGTTCTTGTTAGCATCGGAAACCTTGAACCCAGTGAGCTGTGGCTTTGTTCTCATCAGCACAGCTTACAGGTTCAGCTGGAAATAGCCCTGGATCTGCTGACCTGTGCTTTCTCTGTGGTGAGAGTCTTTCTTCCTTTCCCTCCCTGTCTCTGATCAGCTTGGTTCTTCAGCAAATACTTTAGCCTAAAAGTTTAGACAAAAAAAGTTCAGCAGCTTTTACTTCAAGATGTATATCTTTGGGTAAAAATAAAAGACTTAGAGGAGGATTTTACTTTCATCAGGGAAGTTTTTTGAGGCAGCTGGGAAAGTGGAGAATGGATGAGAGGAGGGGCAGATGCCATGTCTTGGGCCTAAAAGCAATCATTGGGAATAAGTGCAACTCAATAATGATGTCTAAAGCAATTTCTAAGACTCAAGATGAGAGAAGTGCAAAGAGAATATGAAAAGATATATACGCAAAAGAGGTTAAAGACAATCTGTTCCCCATTTCTCATTTCTTTCCTTAAAAATCTTTGAGGCTTTTAGATAGCTGGCCGTTCTAAATGTTCTGTGTACAAAGACATAGCCTCTTCTCCAAGGAGTTCCTTTGTCTGAGGCTTGAGGACAGACAGTTTATTACTGTTTTGCTCTAAATTACAGCTTCTTATCTGAGTTCATTCATGAAGCAACTTTTGGTTTGAATGTGCTTAATGCTTGTTATCACAACTGATGTCTCATTATCGGCTCAGAAATAATCAAAGTCTTTAAGAGGGTTTCCGCTTGTCAAAGTCATCTGTTCTTTTCATAAACACGAGCTCTGGCTATATGATAGGCACTGATCTGTACTGGCTGTTCTACACCAAATAAAAAAGACAGAAGGCCTGCATTCCTGAAACAAGAGAGAAAAATAATATACAAATCAACCAGGAAAGACAGGTCTAAAATGTCAGGTAGATACTGACTGAAACACAGATTCCTATAGTGAAGAAGTAAAGAAGGTTAAGCAGGTGATTTAGCCATGTGACAAGATTATATTCATTGAGCAGACAAAACTCTGAGTATGTAAGGGTGTTTCTAGAGGTATTTCAATAGAGTGGGAGGTGAACTCTACATTGCAGTCCCATTCCATGGTGGGCTGCGGACTCAGTAGAAAGGAGAAAGTGAGCTGAGTACCAGCCTTTATTTCTTTACGTTTCCTGAATACATAGTCAATGTTATCAGTTGACTCAAAATTATGCCCCTGTTCCTTCTCCGGATGACAGCCTTTCATCTGTGGGTTACAGTAGACCTTTTCTTTCTTAAACTAAGTCTTTGCAAGTTTTTTGCCTGTTTTGTCATAAGAAAAGTAAGAAAAACAGTAAATCTCTCAAGAGCAGCCGTTAAAGAAAATCGAACAGCTGATGCCATGGTCAAGAAGTGGGGCTTTTCCTATTTTCTTTGAGGAGCACAGATCATGCCGGTTCATATGGGGTAGTATGCATGAAGATTTGCTGCAAGAGATGAAGTCAGCCATAGCATGGTCTTGTGTTGGGTCTTGAGGCAATTGGGAGCTATTATATTTCATTCATCTACAGGGATTAAGACATTCCCCAGATTACTAACTGATGGCTATCCCCAGTCACTGTTGCATTTGGAAGCTATCATCAGCATCTAGAATGGGGCCCCATAGTAAGTAGTAGGAAGCCATGCTCTAAACAGTATAATGGAACGTTCATTTTTAAAAGTTCCCTTTAGGACACACTTAGTGTATTTACGAAGAGGGGAGAGAACAGATGTTACAGCAATGACAAAACTCTAGACAACAAGAGGGTGTGAACTATATGGACATATTTTACACTCTGCAAGGTTTCTCTCCCACCTGGTTCTGCAGCCATTAAGTCCCAAAGATTCACACAGATGTCTACACTAATTATAAACTTATTGGTCTGTTAGTTCAGGCTTCTTATTAACCCTTATAGCTTGTATTAGCCCATAATTCTTGTCTGTGTTAATCACGTGGCTTGGTACCTTTTTCAGCAAGGCAGTCACATCTTGCTATCTTGCTTCCTCTGTGGCTGGGTCATGACTGTAGACTGAATCTTTCCTCTTCCCAGAATTCTTGTTGCCCTGCCTCTATTTTCTGCATGGTCACCCCGCCTATACTTCTTGCCTGGCTACTGGCCAATCAGCATTTTATTAAAATGCAATTGACAGGGTACAGACCCTTGTCCATAGCCCCCCCTTTTAAAAACAAAAATTCTGAATTGAATCTTCTTTGGTTTGCTTTTCTCTTGACCATTATCCCTAATATCTCATAACCAACATTCTAAAGAAAGATAAACATCCATAATCCATATTTTTGGGAATGTGGGCATAGTATTCCAGGCTACTTACTGCTGATTGGGGGTCCTGATAATCTTATGGGGACCTAAAGAAAATTTAGAATTATGATCAAGACCTGACTGGAATATTCTTTGAGGCTTGATCATCTCAGCCAGCAGTCTTTGAACTGTTCTGGACGTAGAACTCAGACATCTGGGCCATTCCTCCTATCAGAGATTTCTCAGGGGGTCTTCCTCGATCAAACCTGATTTTTCTTAACTCAGAATGAATCCATAGTCCCTCATTTCCTGTGGAAACAAAAGCAAAACCTCTTCTCCAAAGTAACATATATTTTGACTTAAAATTTAAAGCCAAAGCATTTTCTTTATGGATTAATCCAGCAGCATTTATAATCTAATGTCTTTTAGCAGCTTTTGCTTCTTCCTCAGTCATCAAACAATTTAAAGACAATACAATAACACACAGTATCCAGACTATGTATTTTCCATCTTTACATGGCTTTATTTTTAGCTCTATTTCTTTTATTTTTATTTTTAATTTTTTGCTTTTTGAGACAAGGTTTCTTTGTGTATTTTTGACTATCCTGGAATTCACTCTGTAGCACAGGTTGTCCTTGAACTTACAGAGATCCACCTGCCTCTGCCTCTTAAGTATTGGGAATAAAAGTGTGTGCCAGCACACTTTGAACTCACAGAGATCTGTTTGCCTCTGCCTCCCAAGTGTTGGGTTTAAAGGTGTGTGCCACCATACCCAATTACTGCAGATTGAATCTTTCCTCTTCCCAGAATTCTTGTTTCCCCACCTCTACTTCCTGTCTTGTTGCCCCACCTATACTTCTTGCCTGGCTACTGGCCAATCAGCATTTTATTAAAATACAGTTGACAGGGTACAGATCATTGACCCACAACAGTTACAGACTCCATTATGGATGCTTCTCTGAGTTGCTTGTACAACCTACCAGGCATGTGAGCTAGTCTGTCCAGATGCTTTGATCATTACCATAGATGTGATGGTTTAAAATAAAGGAAGACGTTAGTAGAGGAAGATTCTTGTAATATTCTCTTTTTACTCCACGTGACTATCAAGTTTTATTCAGCTGCAGAACTCCATGAAGTCACACATTAATGATACCATCTCTTGTTCATTTGCATTTTGTATTTCAGTGTTAACTAGGT
The DNA here is from genome assembly GCF_018167655.1 of Microtus oregoni. Lineage (NCBI taxonomy): Eukaryota > Metazoa > Chordata > Mammalia > Rodentia > Cricetidae > Microtus > Microtus oregoni. The sequence goes on along the minus strand of NW_024543218.1, from coordinate 8,307,338 downwards.
AAGCATCCACTCTCAAGTGAGACTGAAGTATTTAAACCTGAAGGGGCCTTGCTGACTCGTATTTCTTATTCACTAGTTGCAGGATGGTGCAGGTGATCAGGGCATTTATATCTTAGGGGCTTTTTAACTGCTCCCCTCAAGAGTCCCTTCTGTTTGTATTAGCTTTTTAAATAAAGACCTTTGCTGAACTCTACCGTAATGATGGACTTGCAAAATATCTACATGAAGGTCAATTCCTCATGCTAGCATTGGACATAATGGGACTGAGGTCCTTGTGCAAGTGAAATAGATCTTTCATTTGGTCTCTTAGTCACTGTTCTTTCTGTGAAAAGACAATATGACCAAGGTAATTTATAAAAGAAAACATTTTATTGAGGATTTGCTTACCGATTTAGAGGGTTAGTTCATTATCATCATGGTGGGGAATAAGGCAGCAAACAGTCATGGTACTGGTACTGGAGCAGTATCTGAGAGCTCACATCTGATCCACGGGTAGCAATACATAGATCCCAACTGGGTTCTGGCTTGGACTTTTGAAAACTCAAAGCTCATCTCTAGCGACACACCTCTTCCAAAAGGTTACATCTCCCAATTCTTCCTAAACTGTCTACCAGTTGAAAACCAAACAATCACACACAGTAGCCTATGGCGACCATTCTCATTCAAACTATCACACTTGGGAGGAAGGAAAACGGGGCAAGTATAAATTCAATAAAAGAGGAGAGAAATTGGTGATTTTGGAATCTTTTCAGTCTTTACTATTGACTTCATAATGTGATCTTACACTGTACTAATCCTGAAGTCTTTTTTAAAAATTTATTGAGCTCTACATTTTTCTCTGCTCCCCTCCCTGCCTCTTCCCTCTCCTTCAGCCATCTCCCAAGGTCCCCATGCTCCCAATTTACTCAGGAGATATTTTCTTTTTCTACTACCCATGTAGATTACAGCTATATATGTCTCTCTTAGGGTCCTCATTGTTTTCTAGGTTTTCTGGGATTGTTATTTGTGGGCTGGCTTTCTTTCCTTTTTTTAAAACCATTTATGACTGAGTATGGCCCTTAATTTTAGCTGTGTTTCCTCATATCCCTCCTGCATCCCCACCTTGTCTCTCCTTCTCTACTTGATCCTCACATTCCAGTTCCCTCACCTTCATCCATCCATCACTATTTCTTTATTTTTTATTGATATTTATTGAGCTCTACTTTTTTCTCTGCTCCCCTCCCCTTTCAACCTTCCCCCAAGGTCCCCATGCTCCCAGTTTACTCAGAAAATCTTGTCTTTTTCTACTTCCCATGTAGATATCTATGTAAGTCTCTCTTAGTATCCTCACTGTTGTCTAAGTTCTTTAGGTTTATGAATTTTAGGCTGGTTTTCTTTGCTTTATATTTAAAAACCATTTATGAGTGAGTACATGTGATAGTTGTATTTCTGTGTCTGGGTTATCTCACTCAAAATAATGTTTTCTAGCTCCATCCATTTTCCTGCAAAATTCAAGACTTTGTTATTTTTTTCTGCTATGTAGTACTCCATTGTATAAATGTACCACATTTTCCTTATCCATTCTTTGGTCGAGGGGCATTTAGGTAGTTTCCAGGTTCTGGCTATGACAAACAATGATGCTATGAACATAGTTGAGCACATGTCCTTGTGACATGATTGAGCATCCTTTGGATATATACTCAAAAGTGGTATTACTGGGTCTTGAGGAAGGTTGTTCCTAATTTTCTGAGAAATTTCCACACGGACATCCAATGGGGTTATACCAGTTTGCATTCTCACCTGTAATGCAGAAGCGTTCCCTTTCCCCCACAACCTCTCCAGCATAAGTTGTCACCAGTGTTTTTGATCTTGGCCATTCTTACATGTATAAGGTGAAATCTCAGAGTTGTTTTGATTTTCATTTCTCTGATGACTAAGGATGTTGAACATTTCCTTAAGTGTCTTTCAACCATTTTAGATTTTTATATTGAGAGTTCTCTGTTTGGGTCTGTAATCCATTTTTTTTATTGGGTTATTTATTCTTTTGATGACCAATTTCTTGAGTTCTTTGTGTAAGTTGGAGATCAGACCTCTGTCTGATGTGGGGTTAGTGAAGATCTTTTCCCATTCTGTAGGCTGTTCTTTTGTCTTGTTGACCAGGTCCTTTGCTTTACAGAAGCTTTTCATAGAAAATGCAATGCTTTTAAAGATAACAATTCTAAGCGATTAAGTCACAGTGAGTATATTGCTACTATTTTGTTGATCTATACCTAAAAAGAGTACATTTTGCAAGGCTTGCCAACATTTGCTTGGCATTCAGAAAAAGGTACTTGGAGGGGCAAGTTGAGTACTAGTAATGTTTGTGGTGCTGAGGAAGACAATTTTTAGATGAATGATTCAGCTCTCTTTTCAATTTAAACACTTTAAATTTTGTTTTTGAATGTAGAGGTGTTTAGGACCTCTCCTTACCTTCTAATTCTCTGTGATGATCCAAATCATTAAGTGTCAGCCAATCAATGTAAGAGCAGTCTCAGACAGGATTACTTTCCTGTTTCCGCCTCCACAACAAATTGTCCAAAAAAGCTTGAGAAAAAGGGGCGTGGAGACCGCTTTCCACTCAATAAGAACAGAGATCCCAGTCTCTGTTTTCCATCTTGCTGTAACAGGACACTGTGAACAAAGATGCTCTACCATACACACCTAGGCAAATATTACACCACAGGGCTTGTATTGATTGCCTTCCAAACCATATGCTCTGCTTAATCAAATGCATTACCCTTGTGAAAATTGTTTTCCCTAATAAACTCAATGTAGCCATATTTCATTTTCTTTCTAGGATTTATTCTAGGCACCGGCCTAATTAGCCACACCAACATTTAATATATTAAAAACAGTCTTGATTTCCTGGTGTTGAAACATGAATGTGGAGAACAATGGAGGTTTTTCTGAGAACTATTTATATTTTTTGTTCATTTGAATACAATTTGGTAGGTTCTAGGAATGTGTTTTGTATCTATACTTTTGATTTTAAAGTTTATTCCTTGAGTTTATTAACTGTTTACCTTGCCAGTTACATAGAGAATCCCAAATGAATGAAAAACAGAAGCAGGATGTTTCACTTCAATTTTCACACAGTGAAACAAAAAGCAGGTTTTTGTTTCTTTGTTTTGTTTTGTTTTTACTTCTATAGGAACAGAACTTGGAACATGAAACCTCTGTGTTTGAATAATATTAAAGTTAATTTCTGATCTTATAAAATTTAAAAGCATCAATGACACAGTTTCCAGTGGTAAAAGACACACTGGCATGCTGGGCAGTAGTGGCACACTCCTTTAGCCCCAGCACTTGGGAGGCAGAGGCAGGCAGATCTCTGTGAGTTCGAGGCCAGCCTGGTTTACAAGAGCTAGTTCCAGGACAGACTCCAAAGCTACAGAGAAACCCTGTCTTGAAAAATCAATCAATCAATCAATCAATCAATGGAGCTGAACTGTCAGCCAGCCCAGCATATATTGCAGTATAGTGAGTATAACACTCATCTTTAAACAATTCTAAGTGTCCATGAGAGAAACAAGGATTTGGGTATCCAAGTTTTTGCTACCTTTGAGAAATCTTGTTACCCTTGTTGTAACACAGGGCATACTTCTTTTGCACAGCTGTTTCAAAACACAGAGAAGAAAAGTTATGAAAATTATGACTTCAAATCTGAGGATGCGAGGAATGGACTAGAATCCTTCTTTAACTGCCCCCAAATAAACCTTTTTCTACTTAACTCCCAAGGTCAGTAGAGTTCTGAACACTATTTCTATGTCTAGTCCCAGCGTTGTCTTTGTTTTAAAGCAAACTGGGTTTATAACCTTGCAGAGTTTCACGTGTTGAAAGTATCACACTGACTTTGACATCGTAGAAAATAAAACCAATCAATATGGCCCCATGGAAAGACTCTGAGAGAGCTTGGGACATTGGACTTTTAAAGTTTTGTTGACTGACAGAGTAAGCCCTTCCTCATTATCTCTGGGCTTATTCTCCTTGTTTCTGAAGACTATGAAGTCTGTGCCAAGGGAAAAACCTCATAAAGAATGGCATGGATGCTGGGCAGCCATCTCAACTTACTGTTTTTCAGACCTATCACTAGACTAAAACCCATGAGCTATCCATGCAGGTGGGGTAGCAAACACAACACATGAAATGGTCCTGCACGTGGTAAGACAGCTGCATTATTTTTCAGTTTATAGTGACAGAATCATGGAGCACATCTACAAAAACTGATCCTTAAAATAATCAGAACAGTGTGCAGAAAGTGCAATCTTGGGTTGTGCTTAATGTAGATGAACTAAACAGGGACTGTAGGTCTGATGCTCTACTATCTCAGCTAAAATGCCTCTGAGTTTATCTGGCCTGTTTATTAAAACTTCGGCCATCAAATGTTATATGGTAATTGAAGCAGAAATCTTGGATGTTCAGTAGAACAAGATAGTATCGATGGTTAAGGGAGATTGAATGTAAGAGTATATATGTAATGTAAAATTTCTGTGTGCAACACTGAACTTTATTTGGAAAAAGAGACTAGATACTGTCTTCCCCAAGTTGTAGGAAATGAAAACATGTCCTTATCTGAAGCCGTAAGAAATGTTATAAGTGAGCCCTGCATCTTGGAGCTGCCTGGGGTGGTTCTTCCTTCTAGGTCAGGGTTGTAAGTAGTAAGGTTGCTGACAAATTGGACAGTCTTGAGTTCAGAGGAGGGAATGACATGATCCCAGGGTTGCAGGGCCCGAAAGGTGTCCGTTAATTGACAGAAATAAGATGAATGTATTTTTCTTACTGGACAGTGGAGCACAGCAGTCATCTGACCTTGACTGTAAAAAGAGACCCTGGATCATTCATATGTGTGAGAGTGAAATATTTCTTCAGCCTTTTGCAGTCTCACTCTGTAGTAATAAGAGTGGAGGGGCTGCGTCCCCAGCACCCCAGCCGCCTGTTATCTTATGCCCCGAAATAACAACACACAAACTGTATTCATTTAAACACTGCTTGGCCCATTTCTATCTAGCCTCTTCTAGGCTAATTCTCACATATTAATTTAGCCCATTTCTAATCATCTGTGTGTAGCACCCCAAGGTGCGCTTACCGGGAAGATTCTAGCCTACGTCCATCCTGGTTCGGAGCTGAATCGCATCTGCCCGGGAGAGCGGAGCATGGCATCTCTTTCTGAGGTGTCTTACCTCACTTCCTCTTCCTCCCAGCATTCTGTTCTGTTTACTCCACCCACCTCTGTTCTAAGCTATGAGCCCAAGCAGTTTGTTTATTACTTAACCAATGAAATCAACAGATTGATATATGACACTCCCACATCAACCTTCCAGTTTAAGTCCACCTCTATAGGTCTTAGAACCAGAGTCTGATTGGACCGTCACAGTAATGTTATGTCCTTTCAATTGCCAGACATGAGCCAGTTTCTAGGCCCAGAATCCCTTGCATGAATGTGAGGCAGGAGTCCCTTGAAAGAGGACCTTAACCCAGCTAGCCTTTTATTCTGAAATCTTAGCATTCTTCAAAAGAATCTCTTCATATTTTAGCAGAATAGTAAATTTAAAAACTAGAAACCATTAGTATTTTAGGAAAATTAATGGAAAGCAGTCCTGTAACTGACACTCAGGTGCCATTGTGACCCCTTAGTGACAACATTAATTGTGCAGTTCAGGAGAACAGAAGCTAATTTTAATGTCTGTTGTTTTCTTCAGTTTCTTTTTAGTGTTTAAGCTTTTCTTTGCAGAAATCTTCTTATGTCCTGGTTTAGGTTTATTCCTGGGTAATGTTCTGATGCAATCACCATGAGATATTTCCCCCATTTTCTCTCTCAGCAAGTTTGTTATTGGTATGTGTTACTGATTTTTATGTGTTACTGAAAGTGCTTATCAAAGTTAAAAGTTTTCTGGCGGTGTCCACATAAAGTGTAAAACCATGTTGTCTGCAAATGGGGATGATTTGAGCTCTTCTTTTTCTTATCTGTAACTCTTTTATGCATTTTTCTTGTCTTGCTCTCAGTATGACTTTGAGCACTATACTGAATAAAACCAGAGTGTGAACCCTTTACTTTCATTTTCAAAATTTCGGTTATTTTTTTAGTGTCTCAATTTCATTACTGAAGTTTTCCTCCAAGTTTTTCATTTCTTCTCTAAGTTATTGAGTGTTTTGTTCAGTTTGATAAACTTCTAGTCTAGTTTCTGAAATGATTTCTTATCTCATCCTTCTGCTTCTGAGTCTTCTGTATGATTATTGATCCTTTTTAAAAGTAGGACTCTGAATTATTTCTCTAGCATTTCAGCCACTTTACTGTCTTTAATTTCTATTGCCAGGAAGTTGTGAGTCTGTGACCTTGTCATGGCAGGTTGCATTGCATTCTTCACAGTCCTTCATTGTGTTCTGTGCATCTGTGGAGATGGACATGTTTTCCAGTTTCTCACTTTTGTTTAGTTTTATGTGCGTGAATTAGGAGGATTGTGTTTACTGGAACCCATCCCAGCATTTTCAGCATTGACTTGATCAAAGGTACCTATGAAGTGGACTGTGTCCTAATAAGTCTCAGGGATAGTTGCACTGGGATATTGAATGGGGAAAGTGTACTTTTTATCATTTCTAAGATCTAAGGTATCAATATTTAAATATAAAATTGAAGAAGGAATGGGGAGGTGGAAAGAAGCATTGAAAGATTTTTGAGAAGGAAACTGTACACCTGGAGATGTAAGTATGTTTTTTAGGTGTAGAAAAGAAAAGAATAGTTATAAAACTCTCTTGAGTTCAGATTAAAGTTTAAAACACATCAGCTTCACACTGAACTAAAAATTCAATAACCAAAAATTAAAGATATAGAAAAACAACTAAAGTGTTAAGCAATAGCACAAAATAGGAGGTATTATTTTGCTTTTTGTCAATTTTCCTTCCTTACTGGGGTGATACTGTTTCTTTTTCTATTTGCATAATCATGCATATCAGTCTCCATAGGTGCCCTGGTCAGGGAGCTGTTAATCTGGGTAGTTTAGCCAGTTGAGCCAGTGTTCCCTTTAAGTGAGAGAGATTTCTGTGACTATAGACTGTTTTCTGTCAGAATTACCCATCCAGAGCCCTCCTGCTTTCCCCCTGCCCACAAGTTACAATATTGCCCCTAGTGAATTAGGAATTGAACTTTCTCAGAGACAGGGTCTTCTACAATTCAAGAACTGGAGTGACAGGAAAAAATCCACAAACCTGTGTGAGCATGGCTGTGTCCCAGTGAGTGCTGCACTGGGTTCCACAGCTCACTTTCAGTGGTTCTGTGTAACAATATCTTGTATCTTGTCCCTCCAAGAGGCAGGAGTTGGGTAATCATTTTCTCTGGTTGAGTGTCAGAAGTTCACCCCATTTCTGTTACACACTTTGGTAACAGATGGCTGTTCACTTGGACAGACAAATAATAATGGTCAGAAAGATAGCCACAATGGTGGTGCCTCAATGGTAGTAAGAGTAATTGGTGGCACACGTGGTATAGCCCATACCCTAATATCTTATTTCGATATGAACTTAATCCAATATATAAATTGTTTTCCGTTCCTTCTTCTGTTCTTCCTAATTTATGCTGTAGAACACCACGTAAAGAAGACCATGTTGACCTGCTGTCTTGTGCAGATTGTCTTTTAGCTTCTGAGTCAGGACGTGGCAGTTTTGTGATGGGGACAGGAGGAAGCCTTACCTACAGGTCACTAGTATGATGACAATTGGAAGTGTTCAATCAGAACACATATTTCGGTGTCATCATTGATTTAACTTTGTCTTTGCAGATTCCAGTGCATATTGCTCCACGTCATTCTATAGTGAACATTTCTCCTCCATGCCATGGGCTCCATTGACTGACATAATGACTGGGCTTACTGACAGTGAAGAGTCAATCGCCATCAATAAGTTTCTTTCTCCGCCTCTTCCTTTATTCAATAGATCCAATTGTTAAATTCCCTTTTTTAGATAATTTAGAATCTGTCCTCTCACACAGTGGGTAAAGCTTTTTTGCTAAAATAAATATCTTATTGATAGTACTCAGCTCTCTGGCTCTCCTAAATACTGCTCATCCTAATATTAACTGTTATTTCCCCCCCTTAGTCTCAATTCTATTATTATTATTATTTTTACTTTAAATTTTGTGATGGAGAAGTGAAAAAAATGTGGTTGATAGGGAAAGTTAAACAAGACCCTTTACATTTATATGAACATTTCTACATTGGCAGTGTCATTATTTTAGGTTTTCTCTGTCTGAGGTCTCAAATGTTATGCTCCTGTACTGACCTCCCAGGCAAGATGTTCTTAATGGGCTTAATGGTCATGAAACTGTTACGGAGCAACTACTTGCTGATTGGATTTTAGGACTACTTCACAGGAGCAGTTAGCACACTTGATTCTGCTCAAGAGCCCATGGCTGTGAGGTCATGGAATTCTGTGTGTATGCGTATTCTGTGAAATGCTTGTGCTGTCAAATCTTCCTCTAAACATCATGTTTCTACCCACAGAGTCAGGTTGCTCTCAGCCGTGATAGGAGAAACTTCTTTTCGCAGTGAAAAACAATTGACAGAGAGGTGAATAATTAGTTGAAGAGGTGAGAACGAGTGCTCAGCCCTAAATAAGGCATCTGCATTAACTACTCTGCCTCATGGCATCTCAGGGAACATCTGGATGATGAAGTGAGAATGCAGGAGTCAGAGGTGCTGTGAAGTGCGCCTTCCAGATGTGCTGTGGCTGTCACAGCCAGGAACATACAACGACTGCAGTCACAGGCTGAGGGGAAATCCTGGTTAGATGGGAGGATGATCTCTAGATCCACCATGTGTGGAGCTGCTTTGCCAGAGGACAACTTCTGGAGGAGGTTTTCTCTTTATTGAGGGTATGGCAATTGATAGGATTCTCGTGCCCTCATGGTTTCTCATACTCATACTCATGCGCATACGGACAACACTAACTAGACATAGTTATTTTAAAAAGCCAAGTTATGGGGAGGGCTGGAGGGAAAATGGTAATAGATGATCATATTTAATTGTATGTGTGTATGAAAATTTCAAAAATAAAAATTTAAATGTAATTTAAATATTATATCAAGATACTGGTTTAAACTGAGAAAAATATCTTTGGGCTTATAAAAGATTCAGCATTTATTACCAAGAGACTTAAATTGGCTTTTTACTATTTTCATCCCTTATCTGCTAAGCCAAAGCATGATCCTAACAAAATTCAAAATAGATAGAGGTATTTTTTCTCTGTCTGTTCTCCAGCTGTGGGCCGTAATTTTCTTTTTTTAGCAATGCTGCTGACTTTTGGGTGAACTCGTATCTTCTGTGCATGTTTTTTTGAGGATTGGCATTAACAGTCGAATACATCAGGCTTTTGGGGAGAAAACTTCAGCTCCGCTGTCCACTGTATTGAGTTTTGTAGTTGAGCTGCTATAACATTTTAAACTTTAGTTATGTTTCCGAGCACTTTCATTATGCCTACAGCATTGTGTTTTTGTTAGACCATGGACACACTTTAGAAATAAAGACGAAGAGGGAGAATTTTTGTCCAGGTCTACCTACAGTTTAAAGCATCACATTCCAGAATTATTGCATTTGCCAGTGAGTAATATACTCTCTGCTTTGTCATACATCTTGGAAGAACTCTAATGAAAACGTACCAATTGGGATCTTGCAGGAGACTTCCAGGAAGATTCCTGGCTGCGGAACTGACTTTTGACATAGGGTGAGGGTCTGTGCATTTTTCTGCCATCAAAGTGCGGGCTACACAGAAGGTACTGAGCAAAGGTTCAGTGCTGGGGTCCTGATTAGGACCAAAGCTGTGATGAATTGTGTATCATGATGTCACATTTGCACAGTACCTATGCTTTGTGCTCTCTGCCTATGGTGTGGACCTCTCCTGTTCATGTGAAATGTAAAATTAAGAAAGAAAGCTTCATGTTGCATGAGTGGTATTTTTTTGTGATACAGATAAAAAATTAAGGAGATTTCCTAGTTTCTTTAAAGCTAAAAATTGAGACCATTATTAAGAAGTCAGAAATTGCTGTATTTTTTTTTCTAAAAGGAAAATGTGTCTTTTTCACATTCGAAATGGAAGCCATTCAAAAGACAGAAGGATGGAAGAGGGGCACTGCTTGCTTGAGCTCTGGCCTGGGATGGTGAACCTGCCATTTAATGTTGCTTTCAACTAACCATTCACTATGAGCACCTGTCTGGCATGTAACTGAGGTAAAAAAAAAATAAATGTAAAATGAAACCATAATAGTGGCCAGTAATGTTTATTAAATGGTGAAGGACTTAAAAGTAATATATTCGAAAGGTCAAGTCATAAAGTTTCTAAATTTGACAGTTCACTTAAGAGGATAATGCAGTCTTCAGACAGCTGCCAACGGTAGAAGAATTTTTATCACTGACTAATCTTACCCTATGATTTAGGAGATGCCAAGGATTACATGCGGCTTAAGTCAGGCTGGCTTCCATTACTTTATCTTCTGTATCCTCTTTTAAGTATTTTGCTGCCATCACGTGTTACATAAATATTCCCAGGGTATAATCAGTCAGGCAGCCCGTTGTGTCCTTTTGGCTGACTGTCAGAGCGTTCAGAGTAGAAGGAAGCATTTATGGAGAAGGGTAAGGTTATGCATTGCTGGAAATATAAAAAAAGAGTTTGTGATAAAATACATTTCATTATTCTGATAAATACCATTTCTCAAATTGCAGATGGAGGGCTTTATCGTATCTGGCATCTATAGGATTGTGGAAACATAGCTCTGGCTAGCCTTTCAGGAACAACAAATGGAAAACTAAAGCCATCTTCTCTCTCCATTCCAATTCTAATGTGTGAATTCTTTTACATTGTGTTAGTATTCCAAAATTTAGTCTCTCTCTCTCTCTCCCTTTGAAAATAAGCCATTATTGTAACAGCTGTTTTACACATGGCTTTTCTCTGTTTCACATACATGTGCATGCTGTGTATGTACCCATTCCCATCTAGTCTCCTCTCCATTTTTCTTTAAAAAAAACCTATAGTAATCTCCACTGATGTTTGTTTTCATGAATATAATAAAATGAAATCTGAGCTAGTATGGATCTGATTGATACAATATGAGCTTACTGCATCCACTTTAAAATTCAAATAACTTCAAAGGTAGACAGAAGTCCATCTATGGATTTGTAAATCAACTTTTAAGAATCTACACAGTTATTCTGAAAAATGTAAAAGGAAACTAGTAGGAGCTGTTTATGAAGTCAGAGTTAAAATGCCTCTTTGGGATAAGGGTCAATAATATAAGTAAAATTGGAACTACATAAAACTTGAGGGAGTTTGGGAAGGAATTCTACACAGACACAGACACACACACACACACACACACACACACACACACACCAAAAACAAAAACAGAGTTTAATGCAGCTTCTTGCTCTGTTTGTTGGTGGTATGCTGCAGCTCCTTTAAGAGAGGCTTCCTGACTTAGTGGAAGCAGCAAATACTACACAACTCCTTTAAGAAAGCTTCCTGGCTTCAAACTCTATTACAGAGCTACAGTGTTAAAAACAGCTTGGTATTGGCATAAAAATAGAGAAGTCGACCAATGGAATCGAATAGAAGACGCTGACATTAACCCACAAACATATGAACACCTGATCTTCGATAAAGGAGCTAAAAGTATACAATGGAAAAAAGAGAGCATCTTCAACAAATTGTGCTGGCAAAACTGGATGTCAACCTGTAGAAGAATGAAAATAGATCCATATCTATCGCCATGCACAAAACTCAAGTCCAAATGGATTAAAGAGCTCAATATCAGTCCGAACACACTGAACCTGATAGAAGAGAAAGTGGGAAGTACTCTACAACACATGGGCACAGGAGACCACTTCCTACGTATAACCCCAGCAGCACAGACATTAAGGGCCTCATTGAATCAATGGGACCTCCTGAGACTGAGAAGCTTCTGTAAAACAAAGGACACTGTCGCTAAGGCACAAAGGCAACCCACTGACTGGAAGAAGATCTTCACCAACCCCACAACTGACAAAGGTCTGATCTCCAAAATATATAAAGAACTCAAAAAACTAGACCGTAAAAATCTAACCAACCCAATTATAAAATGGGGCACTGAGCTGAACAGAGAATTCTCAACAGAAGAAGTTCAAATGGCCAAAAGACACTTAAGGTCATGCTCAACTTCCTTAGCGATCAGGGAAATGCAAATCAAGACAACTTTAAGATACCATCTTACACCTGTCAGAATGGCTAAAATAAAAAAACACCAATGATAGCCTTTGCTGGAGAGGTTGTGGAGAAAGGGGTACACTCATCCATTGCTGGTGGGAATGCAAACTTGTGCAACCACTTTGGAAAGCAGTGTTTCGGTTTCTCAGGAAATTCGGGATCAACCTACCCCTGGACCCAGCAATACCACTCTTGGTAATATACCCAAGAGAGGCCTTATCATACAACAAAAGTATATGCTCTACTATGTTCATAGCAGCATTGTTTGTAATAGCCAGAACCTGGAAACAACCTAGATGCCCTTCAACGGAAGAATGGATGAAGAAAGTATGAAATGTATACATATTAGAGTACTACTCAGCAGTAAAAAACAATGACTTCTTGAATTTTGCATGCAAATGGATGGAAATAGAAAACACTATCCTGAGTGAGGTAAGCCAGACCCAAAAAGAGGAACATGGGATGTACTCACTCATATTTGGTTTATAGCCATAAACAAAGGACATTGAGCCTATAATTCGTGATCCTAGATAAGCTAAATAAGGAGAACCCAAAGAAAAACATATAGGCATCCTCCTGAATATTAATCTTCATCAGGCGATGAAAGGAGACAGAGTCAGAGATCCACTTTGGAACACAGGAGAGAAATCTCAAGGTCCAAATCAGGAGCAGAAGGAGAGAGAGCACGAGCATGGAACTCAGGACCGCGAGGGGTGCACCCACACACTGAGACAATGGGGATGTTCTATTGGGAACTCACCAAGGCCAGCTGGCCTGGGTCTGAAAAAGCCTGGGATAAAACCGGACTTGCTGAACATAGCAGACAATGAGGACTACTGAGAACTCAAGAACAACGGCAATGGGTTTTTGATCCTACTCCACATACTGGCTTTGGGGGAGCCTAGGCAGTTTGGATGTTCACCTTACTAGACCTGGATGGAGGTTGGTAGTCCTTGGATAGCTCTATGGGCTGACAAGGGAGGGGAACTTGATTGGGGGAGGGGGAGGGAAATGGGAGGCGGTGGCGGGGAAGAGACAGAAATCTTTAATAAATAAATAAAAAAAGAAAGCTTCCTGGCTCACCAGCACAAAAGGCTCTGACTCTTCAGGAGGTCAGGCTAAGGAAAATTTAAGTGGGTTCTGTGAGCAGAGTGCTACAACTTGCTTAATGGCAACATAGACCTACTGTGTGACCATAAATGGAGCAATATACATGGCTCTCAGAGGCAGTGAACATGCCTCCACCATGTTGGACTGGGCAGAGCCAAAAGACAAAGTAGCCTTAGTCCTAGTAAGGCTGCTTAGCATTTTAAGCAGTACTCCTGGACAGAAAAGGATTTCAGATACACAATAGGACAGATTCAGACATAAAAAACCTCTAAATGAGACACCCTGTGTTTAAAAAAATGTATGTAGGCTTGGGAGAGAGAAGAAAAAGAGTAAAGAGACAGTAGATGTAATATAAAAAAGTACAAACAGTCATAGATTAAAGGAGTAAAGATAATAAAATACATATTAAACTTGTAGAAAAAGTAATAGATTAAGAAAAATAAGTCATGTAAAGATGGAATATACATAGAGAACCTGGATAATGCATATTATTGCATTTCCTTTGAATTTTTTGACTGTGAAGGAGTTAAGTACAGAGCTACGTTTCATTGTATGGGCTGCTAAGCCAAACCAGCACAGATATTTTAAAGGTATCGTGACTTCAGAATTTGGGTCTTAGGATTTATTGCTTTCGAAAAGAGATTTGATGTGGGAGTGAAATCTGTTGATTTCATTGGTTAAGCAATAAAGAAACTGCTTGGCCCTGTGGGTGGAGTAAACAGAACAAAATGCTGGGAAGAAGAGGAAGTGAGGTCAGACTCCACAGCTCTCCTCTCAGGAGCAGACACCTGAGAGAGAGGCCATGCCCCGCTCCCGGGCAGACACACGCCATGAAGCAAGTCTCCAGGTTAGACATGCTGAACCTTTCCCGGTAAGACCAGTGCTCACCGATTATTAGAGATGGGTTGATCGGGATAACAGAATTAGCCAGTAAGGGCTAGGGCTAAAGGGCCAAGCAGTGTTTAAATGAATACAGTTTGTGTGTTATTTCGGGCATAAGCTAGCCGTGCTGGCGGCCAGGGTGCTGGGAACGCAGCCCCGCCACCCTCATTACTACAGAGATTCTTCTTTTTGTTTCCACAGAGGATGAGAACCTGTGGAATCCTTCCAGACTAATGTGGTTTGATGGATAAAGACCCCCTGAAGAGTCACCGTAAATAGCCCCCAAATTTTCTTCACCCAACAAAAAGCAGGAAGCAGTTTGGAGAGAAATACACCCAAATTCCCAAATAGTGTTCATAAATGTTTGGTTACATTTAAAGTGGGATATGCTATAGACATTTGCATTGGTATGGATCTTGGTTTGTTGATACAAATTTAAGGTAAATTTTGTTATATGTATATTTCTGCTCTTGATTAAGGTATTGTGTTTGTGCAGTTCATTTTAAAATGTAATGTATAATTAAGAAATACAGGTTAACAGATAGTCATCTATGATATAGGTGGTACTGTCTTTCAAAATTCCTGCTTCATGGAAAAGTTGGCCAGGTACTATGGGGCTGTGGACTGAAGGTTGGATGCACCAATGTTACAGAAAAACTTCGGGTGATTGTCTAGGCAGTGAGATGTCTCTGTTAATTCTAGAGTTTTGGAAGTTGCTTACAATGTACTTCCTGTTTACTTAGGTAATATTATATTCTTTTGGATTCTTTGATGGAGTTGAATAATAGTTACAATTATAGTTTTCCTTAGTTATGATAAAAGATAAAGTAGATATAAATATAATAAACTGTTTTTTATATGTAATTTTACTATGTGAAAGTTAAAACCTTCCCTTTTTTAAACAGAAAAGGGAAAATAGTGTGGGAAGTCCTTCTGTTTATTTGTTGTTTTTATTGGTTAATGAATAAAGAAGCTTCCTTGGCTTGTGATAGGGCAGAGTAGAGCTAGGTGGGAAACACTAAACTGAATGCTGGGTAAAAGAAGGCAGAGTGAAGAGAAGCCACATAGCTGCCACCAGGGGCAGATATACCAGAACCTTGCCAGTAAGTCACAGCCATGTGACGATACATAGATTAAAAGAAATGCGTTAAATTAAGGTATAAGAGAAAGCCAGAAATATGCTTCAGCTATTGGTCAAACAGTATTGCAACTAATATATTTTCTGAGTGATTATTTTGGATCAGAGCATCTGGGAACAAACAAGCAGCCTCCACCAATAACTAGTATATAGTTCGTAGTATGTTTTGCAATAGTAAGTTATGCTGGATACTGTGTTTTATAAGTTGGGGGCTCAGAGTTATAAAGCACTTGCTGCACAAACACAAAAGCCTGCATTCAGATCCCAGAACTCATGCCACCCATGAAGCTGCAACCCTGGTGCCATGGGAGCTGGAGACAGGAAACTTGCAGGGCGTGGCTGACTGACAGCTTAACTCCACGTTTAGGGCTGGACAGATTTGCCTCTGGTTCCAGAGAGCCTTCACTATTGTCATCTGTCCAGTCTCTCAGCACCGATTGCTGGGGGTGCAGGGTGAGCACCTTATAAAGATCCACCCAAAGGGTTGTCAGGTGATATGAAGTAGCATGAACCTACATGCATCCCAGGAGTGGAAAGAACAAACTTCCTATGAGAGCCTGAGGAGTTTGTGCCGCCCACGGGAAAAGGAGCGAATCTAGATACTTATGTAAATTTTGTTCGGCACCTCTTCGTAGAGGAAAATGTTTTAGACAGCACCGTTCATCTATTACTATGTACAAGGATACACAAAACATGGGCTAATACTGTTACCATGTGTTTGTCCTCTTGGCATAGCAAGTGGTGCTGCATACTGTACGTTCAAAGTCTCTATCTATGTTCAGAGATATGATGTAAGAAATGTCAATGAGAAGACAGAACTTTCTCATCTATTTGGTTTTTTTGTATATATGTTTATTATAAGGAAATGTTGCCTTATAGAAAACTTCAAACTTATGGAAAAGTTTCTAAACCGTTTCCAGTGTTTTCCACTATTTCCTTCAACTTTATTTTCTTTGACTGAGTCTTCATGTATCAGTGATTTTCTAATTCTAATTTTGATAGAAAGAATAACTACTAATTTGGCTTTACTCTGGGAAACAGAAAGACTTGAATGTAAATACCTGTATTTATTTTTGAAGCTGACGAGCTTATATAGCAATTCTCTAGAAATGTATTAAACTGCAGCCAAAAGCAGATGTCACTTGCATTCTTTCCTGTCTTCTTAGCGGTAGTACAAAGCAGCATAAATGCTTGAGTTTATTGAGTTTATGAGAGGCAGGAAAATGTAGTGTGGTAAAAGGAAAGGAAGGGGGGCAGAGTGACCTGCAGTAGGGTGGCTCCTGCATGGTCAAGGTCAGAAATGCCTGCCCTTAAGCCCCAAGCACTCTGTGGCAGATGTTGAGCTAGGCTTGCCTTTCATATTCCCAGCACTGAATGAAACAATATAGGCCAGTCTTGCTTTCTGGTCATAAATGTTGACCAGGGAGGCACACTGTATATTATATTGAGAAAAAAGACACTGTGCCAAAGTGAGCAATGTTCTTGATAAAACCCATGAACTTCATTGAGGCTTTTTTTTCCTTATCACCTGTGCAACCTATAGGTCTCGAAAAGCAATTCTGTCACATCAATTTATAGAGGCCAAGTGAAGCCGTATAGGTAGACTGCTCCCTTGGATGGCCCATTTTAACTTAGTGATAAATTTTAAGACTCCTAGAGGAGAGAATAGATGGCTCATGTTTGGAGAAACCTACCATAAATATTGTTTTCCATTCAAGTTCTTGATAGATCACAGGTTGCCGTAAATTTGGGGTTTTGCTCACCAAATGTTCTGAAGTGATGTTCTTTCTTTTGAAGCATTGCTAATCATGCACGTGGTTGCTTGCTCTAACACACAGCCACCCTGAGTATAAGAGACTTCATTCTTGCCATGTGGTTGAGATGACATTGTGGTAGACAATGCTTTCCTTTAGGCATGTCCTGGAACTGTACTGACAAATTAATGATTAGTGGAAGTCTTAAGTTTCATGTCATAAACTATGTATGTAGAAGTTTAATATTAATTTATTTTAACAAGTATAACTTAACATCTCCTGTAGCTGTTTTCAAAACTATTCTCAACAGAACTTCCTTCTGAGTTCCCATTTTTCTTCTCATACTTAAGCCTGTCTTAATTTTTTAAAAAAAACATTGTCTCTGATACTGCTTCATATAAAAAAATTAAAATGTTTTTATGTTAAAATAAGGTACAGTTTTATACCTCATACATTGAAATTCAAAGTTTTAGTGGATGGCTTTGGTAAATACTTTCATCTATACAGTCACCTTCACCATAGTCAAAGCATAGGCTAGCCCTATCACCTCTAATGCTCTACATCCCCCCATACTGTCCATTCCCCCACGCCCTACTTCCCCCCGTGCTGTATGCCCCCTACGCTGTCCATCCCCCCACGCTGTCCATCCCACCACTCTGTCCATCTCCCCACTCTGTCTATCCCCCACATTGTCCATTCCCCACGCTGTACACCCCCCATGCTGTACACCCCCCCCCCACGCTGTCTATCCCCCTTCTCATCCATAGCCCTGGTGACCACTGATCTGTTTACCATCTCTATCATTCTGCCCTTTGCAGAATGTTCTGTGAATGTACAGGTTGTGATTGTGTTGAGTGGTTTCCTTCACCTAGGATAGTGAACTGGTGACTCATGGCTTCCGCTGCATGTATCAAAACTTCGTTCCCCTTCATTCCTAATCATAATCCTATAATTTGTTTACCTGTTCCACATGTGAGGGAAAATCAAATTTCTTTTTATTTTGCTATTAAGAATGGACCCAAATAGAAAGTATTTGTGCACAAGTTTGCATATAGTTATGCTTTATTTCACAAATTGATGTGCCTTTTTAGAATTAATGACATCTTCAAGTAGCAAATACAGGTGTGATACGGGTGTAACGAGTTTCCAAGAGTGTGCTGCCAGGCTCCGCCTCCCATCTTCTATGCTGGTCATGTCATCCGTTACACTGTTTTTAGGAGAAGATCCCACCAGACATTATTGTCACGTTTGCTTTGGGTAACTGGTGATGTTTTATATCATTTATTTGAAACTAGAGTTTTATATTAATTTCACTTGTCATTTTTACTTTTCAATTCTTTGTGTTTATCAAAGTTTCTATTATTTTACTTGGGGGAAATGCACTTCATCTGCCATGTATAAATCTCTCT
Source organism: Microtus oregoni (assembly GCF_018167655.1). NCBI lineage: Eukaryota > Metazoa > Chordata > Mammalia > Rodentia > Cricetidae > Microtus > Microtus oregoni. The sequence goes on along the minus strand of NW_024543218.1, from coordinate 8,288,805 downwards.
GCTAGTAGTAAATTCTGGTTTTATTTATTTGGAATGTATTTTTCTTTATTTTATAGCTTCTACAATAAGATATTGTAGGACATTCCTGTTTATACAATTCCATTCACAGTTTTTTTCAAAACTATAAAATTTCACTCTGTTATGTAGAAAATATTTTACACAAGCAATCATTAGTTTGCCAAAGTAGTTGACTTCTAAAATGTGTAGCATAGGACTCCAAGAAATTGAGTGATTATTGGCTCTAGGGCCGAGGAAGCAGGGCCAAATTGAAAACCGAGTTTGGGGCTGTCCTCTTCTGCAATTCAGACCCCGTGGGAAATGTGAGGCAAGAAGTTGCTGGGTATAGAAGTCCTTGATGACACACAGGGATGAAACGGATGTTCAGGAAGCTCACACATGTCAAAGAAACTGTAGGAGAGTAAGCAACTTTGGACCTTCAGCCTGCCACTGAGCAGCAGGGAGAAAAGCCCAAAGAACAAGGAGAGGAAGCTCCTACCTCTCACCTCTGTGCTCACCATTGATAAAGCCCAGAATTGTGCAGTTAACAGCAGAGAAATGTTTGTACACTCCAGGATTATTTCAAATGTAAGACAAACAGTTGTGGATTTGGAGGTAGAAGGCAATAGAGTGATAACTAGTGCACATGCCAAGATGGATTACATGCAGAATGCGTGCCCAGGTACCGAGTGAGACATTCTGTGAAGTTTATATTCATTTTTTATTATTGCTTGAATCAATGAGAACAGAATAGATTGACCTCCTGTGACAACTTCAGGAAGAGTCTTTCCTTGCCCCTTTAGGAGTCCATTGGCCCTGGGCCTCACATTAATCTCAGCATCTGTCTTCTTATGGATGATAAGCATCTTCCTGTATCCTTGTTTCCTTACAGGCCACCAGGTTTTATATTCAGGGCCCATCTGAAATACAGTTCAAACTGATTTTGTCTGTAAAACCTTCCATTCCATGTAAATCATCTTCCAAAACTCTGGGTTAAAACAGGTTTTTAAAAAGATACTGTTCAACCCAAAATGACCATTATGAAGGTCCAAATAAAGTAGCACATGCTAATGATAAACAATTGTAAAATTATAACCATAGTTGAGGAAAATTCAACAACAAATATGTGAACCCTGTAAATGAGAATTTATTAAGCTTTGCTGGGAGAAGTTAAGGGAGGCACAAGTAAGTGGAAAGATTTACCATGAAGTTACACTGGGAAATTAAAATTTTATATCAGCTTGCCTCTACTTCTATATGTTCAATTTCATCACAATAAAATTTCCTAACGGTTGAGGTTTGAAGTGATGTCTCATTGGTTAAAGAATAGTCTACTTTCCAGAAGGCTCAGGTTCTATTCCCAGGTTCCACATGACTGATTACAGCCATCTATTCCTCAACTCCCAGGGGTCTAGGGTCCTTTTCTGACATCAGGCATGCATGCAATGCATGTGTGCACATGCACTCTCTCACACACACATATATGTGCAAGCAAAATATCCATACACATAAAGATAAGTCTTTTAAAAAGTTTTGAGAATCAGTTTTTTTATTTGTAGAAATCAATCAGTTTACATTGAAATACCAGAAATATAGTATAACAATAGCATTTTTTTTAGGATTAAAAAATATTGGTGACATCATTTATGTATGAAACAAATTTACTATATTTAAGGTTATGGCAATTGAAGAGGCTTCTTATTATCAATGGAACAGAATAATGACAGAGATAGTGCAAAGTATGTGGGCAATTGATCTATTAAAAAGGATAGTTGAATGGGAAAGGTATGTTTTAATAAATGTCTTAGACATATTAGAATAGCCACATAGGAAGAAAAACAAACTTTAATTTTTATCCATGTAATTAATAAACAAATAATTACAAATGGATTTGAGACAAATATAAAAGCTTACAGCTATAAACTCTATAGGAGAAACAGGAGGCACTCTGTAACCTTAGGATAAAGTCCTTTGCTTCTGTGTATTCAACAACACAGAACGCACAAAGAAATAATTTGTAATTCTTAAGCAACTCTGCCCTTTGACAGCAAAAAAAGGCCCTCAATGCTTCTCTCATCTTGACTCTTCTCAGGGCCCTGTTCCTCTTAGCTCCTGACCTTTCTTCCTATCCTTGACTGAAGTACGAAGATCTGGAAGTGGTGGCTTCCACTTTCCTTTCTGTAGAGCATTTGCTTCAGATTGCATTTCCTGTCAAAATCCTTTAAAAACTAAACTAACTTTTGAGAATTTTATAGTTTGCATCATTTCTACCCTTCCTCTTTTCCCTTCCAAATTATCTACATTTGAGATGAAAACCGTTTGAAAAACATCCTTTCCAGTTTTATAATGGAAGGCAGTCTTAAGGACCTGGGATTCATCTATTCCAGATATTGTCATTAAGGTGGGTAGCCACGCCTCTGCCATTCTCTGCATCAGAGTCGGGGTGCGGGACTTTGAAAAACTCCCTCTTGTCCCAAATGTATGAGAACATTTGCTTTTCACTAGGATAAGACCAATTAGCAAACACAGTTGGCTTCTGGTTTTCTCCTTGGCCCTGAAAGATCTTGGTTTCAGCAAGATTGTGTTTGATTTTCTGTCATATACAAGACTGTTGAAGAAAGTCATCTTTACTGTCTCAAATGTCCAGCCTCATACATGCATTGACTCTATAAGCTGTTGAGAAGATTAAAAGGAAAATCTCTTAGCCCATATAGGAAAAATAAAGTAAAATGATGAAATAAAAGAAAAGTAACATATAGGGAGACAGTATTACCTATACAAATATTTTACCAAAGACTTCTATCAAGAAAGATATTTTACTGTCCATGGTTAGAAGACAACACCACAAGACACATTGTCAAAAAAATAGCCTATATGTGTGTGTGTGTGTGTGTGTGTGTGTGTGTGTGTATGTGTGTGTTGACCAACTTATCAGGGAAAAAATTTAAAATAGTAGTGATAACTAATTCCCACAAAATGGTAAGCATCAAAAACATAAATCTCTAAAGATAACCACAAGTTCTGGCTAAGAGAGGAAGCTAGTGGATATTGTATACATTGCCAGTGGGAATACAATGTTGCAGACACTTTGGAGAACCATGTAAGCAGTTTCTTAGAAAGTTATGCAAATTTCATCAGTTAATTTAGAAGTTCTACTTATAAAGTGGTCTGAGAATAAATGCTTATGTAATGAGTTATCTAAAAATTCACAGAGAAATTAGTTCATAATCCCCTGAACTACAAACAGCCCAAATGTCCCTTACCAGGTGATTTGATAAACTGTAATATCCATGCATAGAAAACTGCCCAGCATCGAGAAGACATGAATTATTGATAATAGATAACATAAATGAGTCTCAATGACATTAAGCTCAATGAAGTGTCAGCACAAAACACCTAAGTATGTAATGATTCCATTTACATGCTGCTCTGGAAGAGATAAAATTAATGTATATAGATAACAGTCAGATCGGTTCTTGCTTGGGGTGAGGTTGAGGGTGGAGGAACGACAGGAAAAAAGCATTAGGGAATCATTAGGGGTAATGAAAAGCTTCATTGCTCGATGGTTGCACTAGTTACACTGATCTATGTAAGTCTTGCAAACCCCATTACTCTACACTCTTCAGATAAGAGCATTTTATTTTCTGGAAAACACATTACTATGAAGTTGATGAAAAACAAAGCATGAATGTGAAAACTTCAGCATGGTGTAAAGCCTGAATTTCAGACTGAATGATGTTTTGTCAGTGAATTAAAGAATTAAAAATTGTTTTTAAAAATTAATTTTTTAAAACTATCTTTTCTTATTTTGCACCCAGTTCCCACCCTCTCCATCCTCACACTCAACCTTCCTTCCCCCCATCCCACCACTCCATCCACTCTTCAGTGAGGGTAAGGCTTCCCATGGGGAGTCAACAAAGTCTAGAACATTGCTTTGAGGCAGGACCAAAGCCCTACTTACTACATATAGGCTGTGCAAGGTATCCCTCCAAAGAGAATGGGTTCCAGAAAGACACTTCCAGTGGCCCCATGGTCTGCCCCAGTCATACAACTGTCACCCTCATTCAGAGGACCTAATTTTGGTCCTATGCTGGTTCCCTCACTGTCAGGTCAGTGTTGGTGGGCTCCTACTGTTGAAGGAGCTGCGGTTTGCATTCCTGCCACCCTGCTCCCTGCCTCCTGACTAGCTTATACCCCTAAATAACAACACACAAACTGTATTCATTTAAACACTGCCTGGCCCATTTCTATTAATGTGTGTAGCACCAAGGTGCGCTTACTGGGAAGATTCTAGCCTACGTCCATCCTGGGTCGGAGCTTAATTGCATCTGCCCTGGAGAGCAGAGGAAAATGGCGTCTGACCTCACTTCCTTCTACCCAGCATCCTGTTCTGTTTACTCCACCCACCTAGAGGCTGGTCTATCAAATGGGTCAAGGCAGTTTCTTTATTAGCCAATGACATTCCTCCATCATCCTACTAGCTCAGATCAGGTGTTTCAGTGGGTATCTGTATCATGGTCTTGACATTTTTGCTTGTATTCTCACTTCTCCCACTCTTTGAATGGACTTTGGGAGCTCAGCCCAGTGCTCCGCTTCTGCTTCATTCAGTTGTTAGGTAAAGGTTTTATAAAGACATTTAAGATAATCATCAATCTGACTAAAGGGCAAGGTCAGTTCAGACACCCTCTCCACTATTGCTTAGAGTCTTAGCTGGGGTCATTCTTAAAAGGATACTAGCTGTGAAGCAAAGGATAATGAGCCTATAGTCCACAATACCAGAGAAATTAGGTAATAAGGAGAACCCAAAGAGAGACACAGGGATCTCCCTGGGAAAGGAAATAGACAAGATCTCCTGAGAAAATTGTAAGTAAGGGTGTTGCTGGGAGAAGGGATGGTGGACAGGAAAGGAAGGGAGAAGGGAGGAGAACTTAAGGGAACAGGATGATCGAGATAGGGAAAGGACAGAGATGGAGAGCAAGGAAAGAGATATCTTAGCTGAGAGAATCATTACAGGGTTAGCAAAAAACCTGATACTAGAGAAATTTCTAGTTTTAAATTCTTTATTCAGTTGGAAGCTGGAAGTGGATGGGAACTCCAGTTATGGTGTTATCTGTTTCATTTGATATCAATAGTGGACACATTAATATGTCATGTGACTAAAATTCACATGGATCTACAAAGGACCCAGAAATAGTCAAAGTGACCTTAAGGAAAGTGGAGATATCATACATTCTGGTTTCAGTAGGTAGTATGTTGGTATAACAAAATTAAATTAAATTTTATTTAAATTAAAATAATAAGATTAAATTAAATTTAAATAATTTAAATAGACCTATAACCCCTGAGGAAATAGAAGAAGTCATTAAAAGTCTCCCAACCAAAGACAGCCCAGAGCTAGATGGTTTTCGAGCAGAATTCTACTAGACTTTCAACATATGAATACTCCACAAATTATTCTACAAAATAGAAACATAAGGAACAGGGCCAAATTCTTTTTCTGAGGCCACAGTCACCCTGATACAGAAAACCCACAAAGACTCAACAAAGAAAGAGAATTACAGACCCATTTCCCTCATGAACATTCATCCAAAAATCAAATCTAAGAACACATCAAAAAGATCATTCACCACGATCAAGTCGGCTTCATTCCAGAGATGCAGGAATGGTTCATCTTATCTAAATCAGTCAATGTAATCTACCATGTACATAAACTGACAGAAAAATCATCATGTGACTATCTCATTAGATGCTGTAAAAGCCTTTGACAAAATCTAACACCACTTCATGATAAAAGTAGTGGAGAGATTAGGGGTATGAGGGACATGCCTAAACTTACTAGAGGCAATATACAGCAAGTGACAGCCAACATGAAATTAAATGGAGAGCAACTCAAAACAATTCCACTAAAATCAGGTAGAAGACATATCGATTTAATATAGTACTTGAAGTTCTAGCTGGAACAATAAGACAACTAAAGGAGATCAAGGGGACACAAATTGGAAAGAAATCAAAGTAACATTATTTGGAAATGATATGAAAGTGTATACATGAATGACCCCATAAATTCTGCCAGGGAACTCCTTCAGCTGATAATCACCTTTGATGAAGTGTCTTGTAGCAAGGGGGCTTGTTTGTCCCAGCTGCCCAGAATCAAAAAAAAAAAATCACACAGAAACTGTATTATTTAAATCACTGCTTGGCCCATTAGCTCTAGCTTCTTATTGTCTAACTCTTACATCTTAATTTAACATTTCTCTTAATCTATTAATTAAACTGCATGCTAAGAGAAAGGAGGTGGAGTCAGAGAGAAGCCATATAGCCCTGCCAGAGACAGATGCCAGAACTTTAGCCAGTAAGAACACAGCCATGTGGCGATATACAGATTAATAGAAATGGGTTAAATTAAGATGTCAGAGTTAGCCAATAAGAAGCTAGAGCTAATGGGCCAAGTAGTGATTTAAATAATACAGTTTGTGTGTGATTATTTTGGGGCTGAGAAGCCAGGGACAAACAAACGGCCTCCTCTCCAACAGTGTCTGGATACAGGATTAACTAAAAAAACAAAAATCATGTCCCTCTTGTATGCAAAATGAGAAAGAAATCAGGGAAACAACACCCTTCATAATAGCCACAAATAATATAACATATCTTGGGAAAACTCTAACCAAGCAAGTGAAAGATCTGTATGATAAAACTTCAAGTCTTTGAAGAAAGAAATTGGAGAAGATATCAGAAGATGGAATTATGTTCCATACTCATGAGTTGGTAAGGTTAACATGGTAAAAATGGCCATCTTACTATTGAATCTACAGATTCAATGCAATTCCCATTAAAATCCCAACACAATTCTTTACAAACCTTGAAAGAACAATTCTCAACTTCATATGGGAAAACAAAAAACACAGGATAACTAAAACAGTTCTGTGCAATAAAGGAACTGCTAGAGGTATCACCATCTCTGTTTTCAAACCCTACTATAGAGTTACAGTACTTAAAAACTGTATGGAATGACATAAAAACAGATAGGTGAATCAATGCAATTAAATCCAAGACCCAGACATAATTCCACTTACCTATGACAACTGTTATTTTGCAAAAAATACCAAAATTATACAATGGGGAAAAAAGCATCTTCACCAAACAATGCTGGCATAACTGGATGCAGGCATGTAGAATAATGCAAATAGATTCATACTTATCACCCTGCACAAAACTTCTTTCCAAGTGGATAGAAACCTCAACAGTAATCCGGTTACATTGAGTATAATAGAAGAGAAAGTGGGAAATAGCTTTGTATATGCTGGTACACTAGGTAACATCCTGACTAGAACACCAGTAGCACAGACACTAAGATAGACAATTAAATGGGATCTCATGAAACTGAAAAGCTTCTGTAAGGGAAAAGATGCCATCAATAGGACAAAACAGTAGCCTGCAGCATGGCAAAAGCTCTTCACCAACTCTAGTTCTGACAGAAGGTTGATTTCTAAAATATATTAATAACTCAAGAAAGTAGACATAAAGAAACTGAATAATCCAATTAAAATATTGGAGTACAGATCTAAACAGAGAATTCTCAGTAAAAGAATCTCAAATGGCTGAAAACACTTGAAGAAATATTCAACATCCTTAGCCATCAGAAATATGCAAATCAAAATGACTCTGAGATTCCATCTTACAACTGTCAGAATGGCTGAGATCAAAAACACAGTAATAACTCATCCTGGAGAGAATGTGAAGCAAGGGGAACACTCCTCCACTGCTGTTGGGAATGCAAACTTGTACAGTCACTTTGGAAATCAGTATAATGGTTACTCAAGAATAAATGTAAGGCCGGGTGTTGGTGGCGCATGCCTTTAATCCCAGCACTCGGGAGGCAGAGACAGGCAGATCTCTGTGAGTTCGAGGCCAGCCTGGTCTACAAGAGCTAGTTCCAGGACAGGAACCAAAAGCTACGGAGAAACCCTGTCTCGAAAAATCAAAAAAAAAAAAAAAGTAAAAAATGAAGCACAGGCCCTGGCCATTGAATCTGAGTCTGCAGCCTCCATTCTGCAGCTTCCTGACCTTTACGACAGCTGTGACACGATCTCTTCCTGGGGAGGGGACAAAAAGGTGACATGAAAAAACATTTACTTCTCTGGGGGGTGGTAGGTGCTACACCCTAGCTTTCATTTCCTTATTAAACATTTCCCTGGTAGTCAAAACCACATTTATTTTTTGTGCCTTGGAGAAGTAAAAGAAGTCATCTCTGTCCTAGCTAGTAGGTGGCCCTGGCCATTTCTGAATCCCTGTCTGTCACCAGAGCCCATGCAGGCACGTGCTGTAGCTCTCTGTAACACTACACTGTAACAATGAGTGGGTCTGGCTGTTTGTGTTTTCTGTCCTCCCACCAGGTCCCCTCAACTGTTTAGCCCCAGAGAAAAATCACACATAGGTCTCTATAAGTAATAAGTTGATTGGCCCATTAGCTCTAGCCTCTGCTGGCTAACTCTCACATCTTGATTAACCCATTTTTCTGATCTATGTTAGCCATGTGGCTCAGTACCTTTTTTCAGTGGGGCAGATCACATCCTGCTGCTTCTGGGATCTGGGCAGGAGTTGGAAGAGTCAACTTCCTTCTTCCCAGAATTCTCCTGTTCTCATTACATTATTTCTACTTCCTGTCTGGCTTTCCCGCCTTTATTTCCTGCCTGGCCAATCAGCATTTATTTATATTATGATTGACAGAATACAGACAATTCTCCCTCACCACTACACTACATGTTACTCTCCAGAATGGCTCTTTCTCCACATCCCCTTGTCATTGAGCACAATTCTGTGTTCCCCAGAGGCTCTGAAGATCCTTTTATTTCTTGTCTCAGGGACCTGTTTGCCTCTAGTCAAGGACTGTGGATAATTAGCTTACAATATACAAGGAAAAGAATTTACCTTACAGATTTACAACCTTGGTATGGACTGGAAATAATCCTGGATTTTAATAATACTATCTATATAGTAGCCATCTACGTGAAATTGTAAGAAAGTTGAAGTAAACCAAAAGGCAAAATAAATTGCTTCAATCTAGGCTGAGTTATTCCCCATTAGTTTTAAACTCAAAATCATGTTTATAAGTTTTTTGATATAATCTAAACTGGCCAATCTATTTTGAAGAGCAGTCGGTGTTTAACTTGCCTGCCTAAGAATTCTTTACAGTTCTCCTTTTGATCAAATTAGTGCAATGAATTGTGCTTAGTGTGGAAGAGCTGCCTTGGAGAGGAAGCCTGTAATATGTGCTTGCTCCATTTTTTAGCTGTATTTTCTTTCTACCACAACTCTGTTCCAGAGACCGAAGTAAAGGCTAATTCCCTTGTGGGGGAAGTTCATTCACAATGCTGGCAGCAATCTGCAGAATTTCATGACTCGGGCTCTGAACACCTCGAAAGTGCACAGACAGCGATCTCCTGAAGCTTTATTGTGCCAGCATCAAGGTCAGCCAGTGAGCCTCAGCTCGCATTTATACCACTAAAACTTGGGCAGGAAAGAGAAGCTACTTTTTTGGGCAATGTTCCAATAGAGCCAAATGTTTTGCCCTCTAGTATAAAAATATAGGTGTGGTACGCTACTTGTTGCCTACAAAGATTCTTGCGTCTTTGCTAACAATATTCTGATATCATTCTTAGCTCGATTACCCAGCCCCGGGATGTGAAACTGGTTTTTCTAATTCATGAGTGCAATCCTCCACCATCGATTCAACACTGCATGTGCATGTGATTTGACCTTCACAAATGAGTAGCGCTGAGAAGATAATTCCCCATTGATTAAGAGAGACGGAAGGTGCTTTTCTGTTCTTTGCTTTCTTCCGGTTTTGGAAGCTGTTTTCTCAGAAGTGCTTACCCTACCCTCGCTGTGACACAGGGTTTGAGGCATGAGACAGCTAAGCAAATGTCTCACAGTCCTGCAGGAATGGCCGAGTTGCACTCCTGAACTGACTCCAGTTAGTTCTGTGACTTTAAATTTCTTGTCACATGAGGAAATGGAGCAGAGTTATCACTTCAGCTTCAAGTGATCTGGAACTTTGTTACTTGCTGTGGAAAGCATCATGGCTATTGATCCCATGCCTAACACAGATGATTTTTTTCTCTCCCTTCTGCCCTTAAAGCAGATGTCAGCATTGCTGTGGTGCAGTTCCCACATGGGTGACTTACTGAAGAGTTTTAGTGGCAATACTGTTATCTGCTAACATTTTTAATGGTTTTTAATTCCTAAGAAGACAGAGTCAATATGAAGTCATCCTTGAATGCATTTCTTAGGTATCTCTTATCACTCACGGAGAAAGGTTAGGATGATGGTGCCTTGAGTTACTGCCTACTTTGTTGCTTACTTATAAATGCTTGTATTTGTCATTTGGCATTCACCAGACAAGATTTCTCTGATTTGAGTTTAAGCCAATAGAAAGTCTTTTTTAGTTGGTATCTGAATGTAGCATGGAGACTTTCTTTGGGTGAGCTTTTAAGCATAAAAGTTATGCCTTGGGTTGACATATTTCAGTTAATAAGAACTAGCCAGAATCAGAACTATAGAAGTCAAAAAGCAAGGGTAGTTCCTTCAGAGACTTTCCCAGAACTACGGACTTTGATGGATTAGGTCTTTGTTTTAGTTTTGGCAGATGGTTCTGTCTACATGCTGAGTTTTACAGCCAGAATGGCACTCTCATGGAGTCAGCCATGCTAAGATCTGGAGGCTTACTAAGGTTGGGACCCTGTTACAGTATTGATGTCCCAAGAGGGAGTTTAATTTGGTCCTGGTAAGAACGCATGCATATGACCATCTAATCAAGATAAACTAATATGCATGATATACATCTGCCCAGTATCTCTTTTCTATAATATTTACTTCAGAATTTCTTTTTATTTTCTTGGTAAGGATATACACTAACATTCCAGAGGCTTTGGAGACCATTGTAAATAATTTATACTTTGAAAAATGCCTGCTCAGGGTACAGAGAGCAGGGCGCTTGCAGGGTCAGATAGTGTATTATTCTGAATGTTGACAGTTCAATTGCACCTGGGGGTCCAGAGAAGGGAAACTTTCTCCCTTACTACACATACTGAAAACAAGAATGTACCTTTTGCATATTCTGAAGATTTATTCTTCTGCCATGACTAGATGGCCCCCACTGCCATCTTAAACCTTGGCCAGAAAGCTCCACTATGCTTGGCATTGCTATGAAGACAGGTATTTATATCAAGGCATGTTCCGCTTTATTTGCCTTGTCTTTGCTTTGCATGTCCTCGGGTCAGGTGGCCAGTGTATTTCTGCACTATCCTCTTTCTGCATAAATACTTGGTTATGGTAATTAGTCACACCCAAGACTTTTTGTGGGTCAGGGAAATGTAACTTCCTATGGGTCCTCACACCAAAGGACAGAAGGTCCATCCAGAGAATGGAATAAAGTTCATGGTAGTAGGACATGATGCTTGGTATTTCCTTGCTCTGAGGTTGTTTGCAAATGGCAACTCCATGTCATTCCAAGTGTTCTCATATGCCAATGCTGAGTGCACAGGCTTAACTGTTAATTTTAACTTACAAGCTCATGCATGTAGATCTAGTATAGATTTGAAATGTGTAACAAGTTTCTTAAGAAACGTTTCTTTTTATTAAGTGATAAATACCAGTAACACCAGAGTAATTGTTATAATGCTTTTGTTTCTAGTGTTTTACATATAAATTAAGTATTGAGACGATATTGAGCATCTAAAATTTGAGTATCATAAATTCTATAACTCTTATTTCGTTGTTTTTAGAGGTAAACATCAATATATATCAAAAGTGTATGGAGTTTATTAGAGAAACACTTACTAGAAGAACTGAATCCATAGATCATCAGACTAGTGTCAAAAGGGGAGATGGGCCAGGCAGTGGTGGTGTGATGGCGCACTCCTTTAATCTCAGCACTTGGGAGGCAGAGGCAGGCAGATCTCTGTGTTTAAGGCTGATTGAGTCTATAAAGTGAGTTCTGGGACAGTCAGAGTTGTTACACAAAGAAACCCTGTCTCAAAAAAAAAAAAAAAACCAAAATAGGAAGGATGGGGAAAAAGTTGGATGTTAGTATTTCCCAGGGTGTTCAGTCTGAGGACAGTATGGTTTTGTGTTGAAAAGTCTATGGATCAAAGTTGGCCAGCCTTGTGTGCCAACTGAATGGGGTCGGGGACTGAGACCTCCTTCATCTAACAAAATATAATAATAATCAGAAAGTTTTATACCATGTGTTATGTTGATGAACCTGGTGGTGAAGTTACATGGCATGTAATCTTTATCTTTAGTAGAGATGGATGCCACCATATGGTTCCTTTTACTGTGATGAGGCACCAGCCAAGACTGAGGCAAGCCACGTGGCTGCTATTCAAAAGAATCAACCTCCTGAAACTGAAAAGCTTCTGAAAAGCAAAGGATATGGCCAACAAGACAAATGACAGCCTACAGAATGGGAAAAGATCTTCACTAACCCCACATCAGACAGAGGTCTGATCTTCAAAATATACAAAGAATTCAAGAAATTGAACACCAAAAGATCACATAATCCAATAAAAAAATGGAGTACAGACCTAAACAGAGAACTCTCAACAGAGGAATCAAAAATAATTAAAAGACACTTAGGGAAATACTCAACATCCTTAGTCATCAGAGAAATGCAAATCAAAACAACTCTGAGATTCCATCTTACACCTGTAAGAATGACCAAGATCAAAAACACTGATGACAACTTATGCCGGAGAGGTTGTAGGTTAAAGGGAACACTCCTGCATTGCTGGTGGGAGTGCAAGCTGGTACAGCCCCTTTGTATGTCAGTGTGGAGATTTCTCAGAAAATTAGGAAACAACCTTCCTCAAGACCCAGTAATATCACTTTTGGGTGTATATTCAAAGGATGCTCACTCATGCCACAAGAACATGTGCTCAACTATGTTCATAGCAGCTTTGTTTGTCATAGCCAGAACCTGGAAACAACCTAAATGCCCTTTGACCATAGAATGGGTAAGGAAAATGTGGTACATTTACACAATGGAGTACTACACAGCAGAAATATAATGACATCTTGAGTTATGCAAGCAAATGGATGGAGCTAGAAAACATCATTTTGAGTGAGGTAACCCAGACTCAGAAAGACAGTATCACATGCACTTACTCCTACGTGGTTTTTAAGCATAAAGCAAAACAAAACAAAACAAAAAACAGCCCACAAATCACAATCTCAGAGAACCTAGACAGTAATGAGGACCCTAAGAGAGACATACTTAGATCTAATCTACATGGGTAGTAGAAAAAGACAAGATCTCCTGAGAAAATTGGGAGCATGGGGATCTTGGAAGATGGCTGAAAGGGAGGGGAGAGGCAGGGAGGGGAGCAGAGAAAAATGTAGAGTTCAATAAAAATCAATGAATAAAAACAAAAAAAATCTATATAATGCAGTATGATGCAGTGGATCTATTTTTCCAAACAAGATTTGGGTCATATATGTAGCATATTGCAGGAAATTAAAATTACCTATGTATAGATATAAAAATCAGCCTTTTGTTTCAAGTTTTAAGCTAAAATATTCAATGGCTGAGAAATAGCTAATAGATGCTGATTGACTGTAGTGAGCTTTGACCTTTGAGTTCATATCTCAGGGTGGGTACAATTTTTTTGTGGATCATGTGGAATTTGTATATAAATTATGTGCTATGTTTCTCTATGTTCCTTTTCCTTTAGAATAGTCATCTACAGAAGCATTAAAAACACTCTCTATAGAATTTTAAGATGAAACTTTAGGCAATAGCCATGGAGTATTTTTAAGAAATCTTAAAAAGATCTTTTGGATAGTGATATCTTGAGCAGCATGCTAATGTAATCTGCCAGTTATTGACAGTGTAGAACAATCAACCTTCATATTATTTAGTGGCACAGTAATATTTGTAGGCCCTTTATCAGTAAGGGATTATTTCTATGAGCTACAGCATTTGCAGAAGCATTATCCAATAAGCTATTAACTTGCTGAGTTCCGGGTGTTACACTTCCCATAGAATTTAACCTTGAGTTTTCAGGAAGCAATATTGGAGCAGAGCCAAATCCCTAGTAGCGAGAAACAGAAAAGAGTGTACCCAATGGTATGACCCAAAATTTTAAATTTTGTTCTTACCATGAAAGTTAAGCACTCATTTAAACATTTCCTAGCTGAACAGCAGAAGAGACAATTCTTCACATCAGTGGTTCTCAACGTTTGGATTGCAACCCTTTGGGTGTCGAAGGACCCTTTCAAAGGGGCTGCCTAAGATCATCGGAAAACACAGGTATTTTCATTACAGTTCATAACAGTAGCAAATTACAGCTATGAAGTGGAAACAAAAATAGTTTTATGATTGGGGATCACCACAACATGAGAAACTGTATTAAAGCGTCACAGTATTAGCAAGGTTGAGAACCACTGGCCTAGAGGAAGAATCAGCGATAAGCATAAGGATAGATTCTATTGGTGGAGAATGCAAACTTCATGGGGCCTCTTTCTTAGAAATGAGTTCTACTAATTGAGAGACAAAGCTTAGGGTTAGGGCCTCGACAATGTTCATGATACTGGGGGATTCTTTTAGGTAAAGACTGGCTCCTAATAAATAGCAAGGGATCCCCAGGTTGTTTGACCACTTTCGCTTTGTCATTCCAGACATCATTCATTTCCTTCCTTTGAAAAAAACAAAAAAGGTTCATGTGATTGACAATCCTGGTTTCTCCAGGGCTTACTCTAAGCTGTGCTTCCTACTCAGTACCACTGTGGATACCAGACCATACTGGCTGGAGTCTTTGGGCAGTTTATTTTCCCCTCAAGTTAGATGACTGCACAATGTAGCCTCTCAGAGATAACCTCCAATAGTTTCCTAGATGCTGTAGAACCCACCACACATCACGTAGCTAAAAATGGCAGAAAGAAGTTCCTAACTGAGATTTTTGGAAAGTTTGTCTCTGTATGATATTCTGAAAATAAAAGATGCTGGTTTTTGATGGGTCCTGCAATCCCCGAGCTTGTGAATAGACAGAATTATAATTGATCTCTACCTTTACAACACTTTGACTTTTTCCACTTTCTCTGTCTGTTTCTCTCTGTCTCTCTCTATTGCTCTGTCTCTCTGCCTCTCTCTCTCTTTCTTACACACACACACACACACCACCACCACCACCACCACCACCATCACCACTCATGAACTTGGGCCCCCAAACCCTGACTTAGGGGTGAAAAGGGGATGAAGAGAGGACACACACAGAAGAGTGGGATTGAGTGGTCTTGACAGATGGAAAAGTCACAGCACCCATAAAGCTCAGTATGCTTGCTATATACAGTCGAGCAGGGAACCAGGATCATTGCATACAAGAAGCCGGCTTAGTTAACCTTGGTGGGATCAGTTTCTGTGGGAGAGTAGTCTTCAGTCTGTAAATATCCAAGTGGAGAAAACTCTGGTGGATGTTTTTCACATACACGGTTAGCATTCACACTCAGTCTTACGGCGGTCTTTGCCATCCCTCTGAACCTCTAGGCAGGTTTAGGGGAGTTTGCCAATTTCCCATGAAGGTGTCACCTGTGTGTTATTGGGTGCCTAGCAGCATCCCTGGTCTCTACCCAAAGAGACTTTACTGCCACTCTCACACCAGTTATGCTAGCCAGCAATGCTGCTAGACACTGTAAAGTGTCTCCTGGGTACAGAATCATCACCTAACTGAGAGCCACTGACATAAATCACAGCTGTCATACACAAGATAAACTTTGTCTGCAGCGTAAGAGTTATTAGCATGATAACAGAGAAAAACATTTTAAACAAATACATCAGGTAAAGGGGATTTAATTTAAAAACTCCACAGCCAGCCAGTTCTGCTGATGACAGCTCGCTGCAGCCAGACTCCTAGAGTTACACTTGAGGGGTCTCCCAATCAGCAGCTAAATTTAGGGAGAGAGCGCCAAGTGGCTGATTCTTTCTTGTCCCTGCTGGTTCAGCTCTCAGTGGACAGCTTTCAACAGGGAGATTGTGAGTACTGTCCATGACTGCAGGGGGATGTCTCACATCTCTCAAATCCACCTGTTCCACAGGTCATGGTGCTCACAGTTTACCCTTAACATCTTAGATCAAAATCTGCTAACGCAGGAAAAAGCCAGGAAGGCTCCTTTATATCCTGCTCCCTGGATGCTGTCATTAGTCTAATGTGATTGATGTCTTCCAGTTGTTACTAGTAAAGGACATGAGACTTGGAGCACTTGGCTGGATTACGGTTGGGATTCCTTGATGAGTCTTGTTGATACTTCTTTTCTCTAATCAACTATTTTCTCAGCAGGCTTTCTCTCCCTCCAAGCTACATCTGTGAAGTTAACACCCTGGTAGAGTCTACTTTCTCCTCCCTAATTCTCTTTAGCTTTATTTGTAGTTTGGTTCTGTGGGGGATCCCAAACCTATGGTGTGTAAAATGTGGCACATATCAAAACTGCTGACACTCTTTCAAAGCAGAGGGAGAGAGAGCCAAGTTTCAGGAGTGTGCTCAATTTGTAAAATGGGTTGGAAACTCTTGATATAGGAAAATGTCTGGGATGTTTGAGAAATGACATTGATGTTCCTAGCTGGAGAAAGGAGACTGTGGACCTCTGTTGAGTGCAGCCATGAGTCTGCTGCGCCCACTCATTTTCTCTTTTCTCTCTTTTGTGTATGCCCTTCCTCACTGAGGGACATTATATCATGCCATTTCTTCCTAGTTCTCTGGCGGGAGAGGGGAGTAGCTAGAGAAGAGCATGGTGTGTGGGGACCTGGCGCACAGCGCCTGTCGTACATCATTCTTACTCCTGCTCTGCAGTCAAAAATGCTAAGTGGCAGCCTCAGCAGAACTGTCCCTGAGGAGCCTCCAGCAGGAGTTTCCTCTAATGTTTAGTGATCAGATCTGACCAGATGGCAGAGTCTGGGAACTTTCTGAATAGTTACTTTTCGATCATTTCTACTATGCTTCCTAATTCTCCCTGGACCAATCATCCTTAGGCTCTGATAGTTGTAAGAAATCTCACAATTTGGCCTATGAGACTATTACTGATGATCATTTTCCAGAGTTCAATGGGAGAGCAATTTTCTTTGTTGGCAGCAATTTTATTTTAAGGGACTGAAGTGACAGACTGTGGCAGATTGATAACCATGGAGGATGGGGGATTAAATGGATTTAGGCTCTACCAATGTTGTTGTGTATACTTAGTCTGAGTAGAAAGACCACAGCTAGAGCTTCAGGGTTTTTTGTATATTATTCCCATAGACCCTGAATTTTGGGCTGCTGGTCACCCATGCTTGAAGTCTGGGCTGCTGTTGTGGCTGTTGTAATGTCTTCTTGAGATAATATGCTCATTTGTAGAACGATAGTCACTGAGAGCTCACAACTGGATTTCTTGCCCAGACAGTTGTCCTTGGCCACCTCAATAGAGGGAACTATTTCTATCCACATTAGTCATCCTCAAGGTTCTAGTTCAATGACCTAAGAGGGAGAGGCAAAGGCTCATTCTTTTGCCTCAGTCCTGGTCATTTCTGAAGGACCATCTGAGTTCTAAAGTTGTGTATGGAATTGGTTGAGGCTTCTGTGTAGCAATTTTATTCCAAACCATCCTCTTAGGCTTCTGTCTTCATCCTATTATAGGTGATATTTACCTAGAACACTCCCCTATACATTCTGTTCACTGAACTCTCTTCCAGTTACGCTTCTGGAAGTCAGACTTAGACAGTCACTTCACAAGGAAGGACAGAAGTGAATGTCGTGCCAACTAGCTCTAAGGATAGTCAGCCATGGTCTGAGGATGACTCATCAGAACACAAATATCTTTTATTTAACACTGGAAATAGTATGAAGTTTTAAAATTAGACAATGATATTTTTTGTTAATGCCAACTTAGACATCTTTCACCACCACTTGAAGCGTAGTGCCAGGAATGGGTTATATCTACTTGAGTTGTTCACTCAATGGAAACTCCCAGACATCTTGGCTATAACCAAGACTGTTGGCAGCTCTCCACAAACTGGAAGTGAGATTCTATTACTTAAGACAGCACTTATATATCTTATTGAACACAGGGAATTTGAGCTGATGCCTAACCAGAGATTTTACCCATACTGACTGGTGCTCATGGTACTCAAAGGCACTCTATTTGTAACCAGAGGAGGAAGGTTACACCAACCCAGTAACAACTCTTTGATATACAATGGTGAACTGCTTGTAGATACAGTGGTGCAATAGTGTCCCAGAAGTTGTGGGAATAACTAGCCTGTTTTTTGACTGGTTTTAGGGTCCACTCCATGAGATAGAACATATGTCTGACACTGCTCTGGGAGCCAAGTCACTTGAGATTAGATAGGCCATGGGCCTAGGAAATAACCAAATAGTACTGTTTTGATAAAGGACAAGAGTAATAAAATGACTCCTAAGGACGTCTGCTATCCAATAATTTAATTATTGTTTTTTAGTTATGTGTATACAATGCATACTTTTTTTCACTTTAGAAATGGTTTTATTTATGTACAAATTAATAGGCAACATTCTTTCCATTCTGTTTTCCAAAAACAAAGAGTTTTTGTTTGGCAGGGATTTTTTTTTTTTAAAGAAAATCAAAAATGCTTGGTGTGATGGTGCACACCTTTAATCCCAGCATACAGGAGGCAGAGGCAGGTAGATCTCTGTGAGTTCCAGGATAGCTAAAGCTACACAAAAGAGAGACTCTGTCTCAAAAAAAAAAAAAAAAAAAAAAGAAAACCACAAAATAAATTTTAAAAGGCACCAAGATTCTTCTGCTTCTAGACCATTGCTGGGCTGGAGGGAATTGGGGGTGGAGGGAGCAGAAGTCCCAACTTGGAGTTGAGCATTCTCCAAAACCTTAACAAGGTACCATTCAGGAAGTTTATTAAGCCCCGCCCCACACCCACCCCCACAAGCTGCTGACTAATCGCTGAAGTGGGACAGACAGCCCAGCATAACTCAGCAGCAAGGTGGCACTGTATGAGGCCATTATGCAACTCTAAGGAGACACTAAAGAGACTAAAGCAAAACAGGAGGCTGGGGTTGTCATGAGAACGGTTAGTTCCTTGCTGTGACCTCTGCATCAATAACCCTAATGAACAGACTATCCTCGTGCAAGAAAAATATTACTTTATTACAAATTTCACACTAGCATGATAGTCAGTGCAGAAATGCTGCCTGGTGCCATTAAGCAACGATTCAACCATGTTATGCCCAGGGTTCACACCTTCATCTACACACAAACTTTCGCGTTTCTGTGAGCATAACACAGTGAAGCAGAACATTGAGTTGAGACCTAACACCTGCAATGGATGTTTTAACAGGCTGCACTGTAGAGAGAGTGCGTGAGTCACCTTTGCCTGGGGGACATTATGTAACCAATCAATAACTTAGGGACCGACAGTCTCCACTGGTTTCCAGTGTGCACAGGGCTGGCTGCAGGCGGCACCATTAGGAAGTGCCCTCCGTGTCCACATCCTCCTGTAACTGCTGTACCATTTTTTCCTCCAGCTGCTTTCCTTTGCCTGCAAGAGGAGCCAGGATATATGGATGTTCTGTTTGACTTCTTTGATATCCTGAACCTTCTGCAGCTCTTTGTTTTTCTTCAAGCTGTTCATTATAAACTTTGCCTGCCGTTTCTGTTTGATCTCTTCAACCCTCTTCATCGCATCAATAGTTTTATTCCACAGCTCTGGCTGGTATTTCACAGGTTCGTTTCTATGTTTTTCAAATTCAAATGAGTTGTCCACCGTGAGCTCCTTGCCAGCTGCCTTCCGGAAGGCTTTAGTCCACCTGACCTTGCTTGGATTCCGCTTCTTCTTGAAGTTTCTATGACACTTGGATTTGCAAAATCGGAACACCTTGCAGTCTTTGCGGACGAACATCATGCTGTGGCCAGGGTAGATCGGCTCGGAACAGAAATAACATTTCTAGATCCTCCTGTTGACTCTGCATGGGCCCCCTACAATGCATACTTTGACTACTTCCACTGGCCGCCTCCCTTCCTTATTCACCTCACATGCTTTAGATATTAAGAGAATTAGCCATTTATATAGAATTTGATTTGGTGTATAACTACTTCTTTTAGTTTCTTATTGTTTTCTTTTGTGCTTAAATCCTTTTGTTATATATGCACGTGTGTGTGTAAGTGTATGTGATGGTTTTTCCTCCTCTTCTTTTCTGCAATGTTCTTTAAAAATTTAAAAATTACCTTGCTGGCAAAGGAAGCCTATACCTAATAATCAGAAATCTGAAGGGAGATGGTAAATTATTAAGAGTTTTGAACATTGTGAGATGATTCTTGATGTATTTGGGAAAGTTGTATCTTTTTCTCAATTTAGTTTTTCAAGTTTACTTTTGCACTTTTTTACTCTCTCTCTCTCTCTCTCTCTCTCTCTCTCTCTCTCTCTCTGTGTGTGTGTGTGTGTGTGTGTGTGTACAGCTGACACAGTACAAGCACATCAGGAGATCAGAGCACAGCTTGAACAATCAGTTCTTTCTTTCTACCAAGATTCTTATTATGCAACATGGGCACTTAATTCAACCAAGAATTTCCCAGGTATAGGCCACAGTTAAATGATGGAATATCCATTATTCAAAAGCTTAAGTCTAAGGACCAGATACATAACTAATTCACTCCCAAATCTATAACTCACCGTGATAGTACATTGAGAATAATACATGCTTCTCTGTTGGGAAGAAAATTCCTGACTATAGTTAAAGTACTAAAGGAAGTAAGAAAATTTGTAGAGGATGAGACTGGGTAATGTTTTAGAGCATGGTTGGTAAATGGTCATAAAGCACCAGCAGGAGAGTCCAGGCTTTGGACACTGTAGACTCTCTGTTGCAGTTATTCAACTGTACAACACAAATGCATGAGTGTGGGTATAGTATGTGGGTACAGTAAATAAAATGCTATTTACAAAAGCAAACAACAAGTTGATTTTCATCTATGTGTCATAATTAACTGGCCCTTCTTAAAGAGGACAATTGAGAGTTTATTAGCACTGAGAGATGGCTCAGTTGGTAAAGGAACCGATCCTCGGGCCTGTTGACCTGAGCTTGATTTCTATGGCCTTCACGGTTGAAAGCACTGACTCCTCTAACTCGTTCTCTAACCCTGCGATGTGTACGAGTGTGGAAGTAGCTAGTGTCTGACCTCACACACACAGAGCGTATGTAAGTGTAAAAACATTGGAAATGAGTTCATTAGTAGATGAGAAGCAGCAATGAGGAAAGAATTCACACACAGCTAAATGTCAATGTTAAGGATTGAAGCTCTCCCTGCCTTCTCTGCTTTTCTCCTTTCCTACAACTATTCCTATGTAACTTATTTGAGAGGGTAGTGGGTCCCGTATTCCTTTCACCTTTATCACCAAGAAATACACTAAATTTGTACTCGCTTCTCTTGTCTATACTTTGCAAAAATGCCATAGGATGTATGTGTCTCACAAGTTCTCAGAAATCCTGCTATATATTGGAGTCAACATTGTATTTTAATTTGAGTACAGGTACTGTCTTTCCTCTTATCATTGCTGTCTAGTATGGTAGAACAAAAGTTGTTATTCCCTGTTGACTGCGTACAATCAAAATTCTTCACAGATCTTGAGAGGACAATAATCAACTTTATATGGAAAAGCAAAAAACCCAGGATAGCCAAAACAATCCTATACAATAAAGGATCTTCTGGAGGCATTACCATCCCTGACTTCAAACTCTATTACAGAGCTACAGTGATAAAAACAGTGTGGTACTGGCATAAAGACAGAGAAGTCGACCAATGGAGTCGTATAGAAGACCCGAATTTTAACCCACAAACCTATGATCACCTCATTTTCGATAAAGGAGCTAAAAGTATACAATGGAAGAAAGAAAGCATCTTCAACAAATGGTGCTGGCATAACTGGATGTCAACCTGTAGAAGAATGAAAATAGACCCATATCTATCACCATGCACAAAACTCAAGTCCAAATGGATTAAAGACCTCAATATCAGTCCGAACACACTGAACCTGATAGAAGAGAAAGTGGGAAGTACCCTACAACAGATAGGCACAGGAGATCGCTTCCTATGTATAACCCCAGAAGCACAGACATTAAGGGCAACATTGAATAAACGGGACCTACTTAAACTGAGAAGCTTCTGTAAAGCAAAGGACACTGTCACTAAGACAAAAAGGCAACCTACTGACTGGGAGAAGATCTTCACCAACCCCGCAACAGACAAAGGTCTGATCTCCAAAATATATAGAGAACTCAGGAAACTAGACTTTAAAATGCTAATTAACCCAATTAAAAAATGGGGCACTGAACTGAACAGAGAATTCTCAACAGAAGAAGTTCAAATGGCCAAAAGACACTTAAGGTCATGCTCAACCTCCTTAGCAATCAGGGAAATGCAAATCAAAACAACTTTGAAATATCATCTTACACCTGTAAGAATGGCTAAAATAAAAAACTCCAATGATAGCCTTTGCTGGAAAGGCTGTGGAGGAAGGGGTACCCTCATCCATTACTGGTGGGAATGCAATACTCATCTTAGTTTAAACATGTCGATGACACGTTTTTGTAGAATATAGCTGCTCTATTGATGTCCGTCTTATCTCATTAACTTGAAGACATTGTTGCTTAGAATAAAGCTTAAAAATACTGAAGTCTATTTTGAATGAAAACTGGTTTTTCCAATAAGTTATAGGCAATGCTAGGTCTGTGTTCTTATTTATGGTAATTTCCACATTCTAGAGAGTCTTCCTCATCGATCTCTTTTGAAGCTGTTGTCGTTCATCAATATATCTATCAATAGCACTATCACCCTGACACACACAGTCTGTTTCTTAGACCAGTACACGTTTCTTCTAAACCCAATTTTCTCCCTCCTTCATCAGTTCTCTGCCTGTCTCTTTTGCTCACCATGTGCAGGTTATTTTTGTAGTGAATTAATCAATGCATGTCACACCATTAATTAAAACCCCTGGCTAATTTCTACTTTCTTATAGAGATGGTGTAAACTCCCTAAGTTATGTTACTCAAAATTCACCTTCCTGCTATGCATCCATCTTCCCGCATTTCCTGTCATACACACCTGGTTCTCTACTTTACACTAGATGATGTAAACATTAGTTATTAGTTTTGTAATATACTGTCATATGCTTTACTCATCTCTGTACTTATGGGTCTGTCACTAAAGACACAGTTTGTTTAGTTGATTTAGTTTGATACCTAAGCTTGGTGTCAGTAAATATATAATACTGTCTATATTGCTTAACCATTCTATGGCTCAGCTGATTTTCATGTGAGAGGGATATTTTCTATGAAGAATTCATAATTCACATGTTTATTTTGAGGATAATAGTAAGTGATTGTAGGTTTGTCTGAAGCATAGGAAGTGCTATGTAGACATGATCCATCACTGTCACTCTGAGTGCTTTGCTTCTGTGTTAGCAGAATGAGCTTTTATATATTCTTAAAGACAGATAAATATCACCCACTGTGTAGAGACTTTAGTCCCATCCCCTCAAGCACATTGCATGTGCTTCCAACATAACATTTAATGGAGCATATATCATGATTCATGGCATTTTGTTTCTCTGCACTATTAGACTATGAGTTTATTTGAAAAAAAGAATTGAACTTCAGCTCTCCTGCCTCTGTCTCCCTGTCCGTCTCTCTGTCTCCCCATCTCTGTCTCTCTCTCTGCCTCTCTCTTCTCTTCTGCTGTTCCAGTTTCCTCTATCATCCCCCCTTTTACCTTTACCTCTCTACCAATAAAAATACTCTTTGTGAAAAAAATTGACGTTTTATATATTTTGTTCTATGTATAGTAGATATTCAATTTGTTGAATTATGAATGAATGAATTATATAGAGACTTATATGATCTGTGAAAAGGCTTTTACCATAGAATGTTTCCAATACCTATAAAACTAGAGATGCTGATACAAGGAATTATCACATATTTCAAATGAAGATCCATACTGAATTCTTGTAGTTTTGACAGTGTATTTTTGTTTGTACATATTCATGTGTGTGTGTGTTTGTGTATGTATTTTTTGTATGTATGTATGTGTGTACATATAGATGCCTGAGAATAACCTGAAGTATTATTCCTCAAGAGCGTGCCTGTCATTTAAAAAATTATTTATTTATTTTATATTATACAATAATTGCATCCCTTTTTCCTTTCCTTCCTTCAAACCTTTTCATATATGCCTCTTTGCTCTTTTTCCAATCCGGAACCTCTTTTTCGTCAATTGTATGTGAATAAATGTTGAGACAGTACTTTGCTGGTCCAGAACTCTGGTACTCACCATGTAGCAACTAGGCTAGGCTGGCTGGCCAACAAACCCAAGGGATCTGCTTGTCTCCTACTCTCTGGCACTGAGATTACAGCCCACACACCAACTCCAACCATTTTATATATGTCCTGGGGATGGTCTGAGACATTATGCTTGCAAGACTATCCCATCTGCAAAGTGAACTATATTCTCAGACCTTTCATAGAGTATTTTAAACAAATATCAGATATTATATATTTTGATTCATAAATGAATCAGTACATATTCTTTTAAGGGACATTATTTTAAACACAATGAATAAATATTTTATTATCAAAGATCCATTATATTTTAAAATGATTTCAGTAGTTGCCGTAAGATTTTTGAGTTATTAGATTATTCATATTAATATTCTCTTATGAGAGTTCATATATTGTCTTGAAACTCTTAATTTTAAATGGCATATCTTCTTTACTATTATTTTTATACGGTAGGTCATTTGTAACAAAATTTCCTATAAATTAGGAATTTGGATGCTTTAAATTCTATGCTATTTTTCAAAATTTCTACTCACATTTCCTGTTCCATTAAAGATTTTTTGGAGGTTAATTAAATTCAAGTTCATTTTCCAATGAGAAACTAGAGATTCTAGTATTTACTTATTGTTAAGTAGACTATATTTAAAGTATATATATATATATATATATATATATATATATTGTCTAAGTAGGAATGCAATGTCTGCTTGATAAGATTTGTCAGTAAGCTATAAGGAGTTTAAACCTCATTCAGATATTTTTAAATCTTTTCAAGAGCCTCTTGCATAATGTTTTTATGATCATTATTTTGGGTCATTCCTTCACCAGGAGTTACAAAATAGTGATTTTTTTCAATTCTACTTTGTTGGGCACATATTAGCTGTGATTTTTTTGTTTTTTCCCCCCTGTGTTTTATTTATTTTTTTAATTTATTTATTTATTAAGGATTTCTACCTCCTCCCCACCACCGCCTCTCATTTCCCTCCCCCTCCCCCGATCAAGTCCCCCTCCCTCATCAGCTCGAAGAGCAATCAGGGTTCCCTGACCTGTGGGAAGTCCAAGGACCGCCCACCTCTATCCAGGTCTAGTAAGGTGAGCATCCAAACTGCCTAGGCTCCCCCAAAGCCAGAGCGTGCAGTAGGATCAAAAACCCACTGTCATTGTTCTTGAGTTCTCAGTAATCCTCATTGTCCTCTATGTTCAGCAAGTCCGGTTTTATCTCATGCTTTTTCAGACCCAGGCCAGCTGGCCTTGGTGAGTTCCCGATAGAACACCCCCATTGTCTCAGTGTGTGGGTGCACCCATCGCGGTCCTGAGTTCCTTGCTCGTGCTCCCTCTCCTTCTGCTCCTGATTTGGACCTTGAGATTTCTGTTCGGTGCTCCAATGTGGGTCTCTGTCTTTGTCTCCTTTCATCGCCTGATGAAGGTTAATATTCAGGAGGATGCCTATGTGTTTGTCTTTGGATTCACCTTCTTATTTTGCTTCTCTAGGAACATGAATTATAAGCTCAATGTCCTTTATTTATGGCTAGAAACCAAATATGAGTGAGTACATCCCATGTTCCTCTTTTTGGGTCTGGCTTACCTCACTCAGGATAGTGTTTTCTATTTCCATCCATTTGTATGCAAAATTCAAGAATTCCTTGTTTTTTACTGCTGAGTAATACTCTAGTATGTATATATTCCATACTTTCTTCATCCATTCTTCCGTTGAAGGGCATCTCCTGTTAGCTGTCATCTGGGTGAGATTTTTTTTTGTTTTTATATGAAGAAATTAAGAATCCTTTAACTATTTAGTTACCTCTGAGTATACTTCATAAAAGAAAGAATAAATGACTTTTTTTTCTTTCGTGAAGATTTAGTGTGATGGCTTGGTGTATATGGTGTCTCTTCAAACACCATGGCTAGTGGAGTGTTGATCCATTGGAGACAAGAAGGAAATTCATTTAACATGACTCAGCAGCTGGTGTTGGTTCAGACTTTGAGAGTCTGGGTAGTTTATTTTAGACATATTTAATCACAGCATAATTTGGAAAAATATTTCCTTGTGATAAGTAACTCAATTCCATGTGTACACAACAATGCTTAAGACATGATTACATTGAAACTCTTGCAAAGTACAAGTGATGTTTTCCATATATGGTAGGCTCTATAGATTAACCATACTCATGATAAGATAGTGGGGATCCAGTGTTGCCTGGTCATACATATAGTGCATATATCATTGGGTATTAACTACATTTGTACCCAGACTTTGGGGCAGACAACAGGTTTACATCTCTGCTTTTGAAGAGACAGCCCTGTGTATTTAACATTCCTGTTTTCCCTGGAGCTTATCTGTGAACACAAGGCCAACATTGCCTCCTACATTTCTGATCCAACATTGAAAGGTGATTATTTTGATCAGTAGTTTGCCATGTTTTGCTTAGTTGCAATCAGTACTCTTTCTGATGTTCAGACATCTCCAGGTTTGGTCTGTCAAATCACTCACAGTGCCTGTCAGCCATTTGACATGTTTTGAGAAATCTAGACTTCTTGCTTTCAGGTAGAGCAAGACAACAGGATAGTCATGTTCATCGCTTGTCCCTAGCCTGGAGCCATTCATTTGTCTAAGAAGCTCCACTCTCCCAAGAGAGAATCAGGCTTTGAGGGATAGGATAGACTTGCTTTTGTTTCCGGCTGGTATACAGAGATGGAAACTACATGTCCTTAAAAGAGAAAATAAGCCGTCAGTTCACACTAATTTTTTCCAGTGGAAAGATTGGTTTCTATTTAGGTTTTTCTTATGTGGTATAAATTATTCCTTAAAAATCATGAATTTTAGTTATATTAATACCACCACATGTGACTTAATTTAGTATGTTATAACTGTTTCGAACTAAAATGCCTATAATTCTAATATTAAAGAAAAACAGAAGCACAGTGTTAAAGTTGGAAAAACAAAGAACTATTGCCACAAAATAATCATAAGGTCACACTAAAGGGAGCTCAGTATAGAACTGGCCTCAGCTATAAAATTACATGGAGAAATGGGGGTTTATAGCCAAGAAGAACTAATACTGTATATAACTGTATTTTTTTATTTAAAGGAAACAACATCATGTATTTTTTATTTAAATGTCTATAAATATTTCTTATAAAACAATTCTTTATTAACACAGTTTTAAGAAGCACTACAGAGAGTTTCTATATTATATTTTTAGTTATTGTTATGAGTTCTTTTATAATATTTTTACTATTATTTGTTTACTGTATTTGTGTCTCCCTGTACAGGTGCTTGTGCCTGAGGAAGTCAGAGGCATCCCCTGAAGCTGGAGTTACTGTCAGCTGTAAGTGCCCCGATGTGGGTTTTGGGAATTGAACTTGGGTCCTTTACAAGAACAATATGTGTTCTCAGCTGCTGAGCCATCTCTCTAGTTCTCCCATGCAATCTTTAATCGTTGTTTTTCATAGGATCATCATGGAAGACCAAGGGGACAACATGATACTGACTTTGAATCCGAGTACTTCCTGCTTCACAGGGATATCCCAGATGTCTTTGCAGTCACACACATTTCTTCCCTGTCCCATACCCTCTTCTTACCCACCGGAAATTAATAACTGTTCTCCATATTTGTCATTTAGGAATACTGCATAAATGAAAATTTCCAATAATATATTTCAACTGTCTTTTTGCTAGTATGATTCCCTAGGGAGTCATCAGGCAGTTTCATGCTTCTATTGATTTCTTTCCATTTCTAAGAAGACCTTCAGTAGATGATAGTTCCATAGTTCATGTACTGCTGAGTCACATGTGCTTAAATTGTTTGTAAACTTTTAATTTTTATTTAAAGAAATAGTTCTCATTTAATTGTATAAAGTTAATACTATTCTAAAATCCAAACAGAAAAAGTACAATCCTCTCCTGGCAGAAAACTGTAGATCCATTTCCCTGAAGAACTGTTCATTGTAAAGTCCATGCCTCCTGTGCCATAGGCGACTTTGACTCATGAGCAAAGATGGAGGTTCAGTTGTTGTCCAGCTTCCCAACTCCACACTTCTTAGAACCTACTATGGTATACTGAGAAAAACAAGAAAGAGATTTAGCTGCTTTTGTACTGGATGCTTTCTGAGACCCATCTCCCTCATTCACTTCCACTAGAGTCTAAAGTGTCTTTCCCTTCCACATTTGAGAGTTTTAACACTGCCAGAAGAGTGTTGTATTTTGAGTTATTTCCCCTCAATTTGAGGCTGTGGGTATTTTGACACTGCAGAGTGTCCAACCTGCTTCACCACCCTCAAACCTTTCCCAGTCCCCTTGTCCCGATCTATACCCTGGGGCTTGGAAGCTGTCTAGCTGTGAACTGTCTGTAGTGTGTCCTTTTGAAGTCCATATATTTTTTCAGAAATGCATACTTCTTGGTAACTTCTATATTTCTTGCCTTTTAGAGTCTGCTTTTATTTGCTTTCCTCCCCTTTACTTATTCCTGCACAACAGCTATTCTTCCTGAGATCTTGCTGCTGTCTGTGTTCCAAATTCTCTTGTTCTTCTACTGGGAGCTATGTGCTGATTTATCAGCTTGTTTTGTAATCTATCCTGTCTATTACAATGTAACAAACATATCCTGAACTTATTGACTTGAAATAATACATTATTGTCTCATGATTTTTTTTTTTTGTACGTGGAGTGATCCGGATGTCTTGCCTATGTTTTATAGTGTTGCAATTATAGATAAAAAAAATCTTAAATGATTGTCAGATAAAACATTTGAAGGGTTAAATAAGAATCTTTTATTTTTGTAAAATAATCTGTATGGCTAACTTGGCCTTCTTTAGACTAAACTAACTAATGTTGATTGAGTTCTTAGACAGCTGCTGATATCACCAAGTAATAAAGACAGTAACAGCTGGTTTTCCTACAGACTCGGCCAGAAAGGATCTTGGCATAGCATCCCTTATGCTGACTGTACTATTCAAAACATTGATAGGCCCTCTCAGTCACAAGAGTGAGGGAAATAGACTTCATCTCATAAGAGTAGAAACTATCTAGCTACCGCTCACCTACCACAATGTGCTAATAATTTGGGAAGCTTTCTAGAAATGAAAACTTTATTAAATATGTCCATAAATCATATAACTCATCAAAAGATCCATTCGCTGTTTTTCAGTCGTATAAGCCCAGACTGGAAAACGCACAAACAAAGCCACACACTTTAGCAGTGGCCCCGTTTCTGTCAGCTTT
The DNA here is from genome assembly GCF_018167655.1 of Microtus oregoni. Classification (NCBI taxonomy): domain Eukaryota; kingdom Metazoa; phylum Chordata; class Mammalia; order Rodentia; family Cricetidae; genus Microtus; species Microtus oregoni. Next base: position 8,259,246 of record NW_024543218.1, on the reverse strand, counting down.
CTATGCTATTGGGACAATCCACTAGATCCCTTGTGCCACCAGACCCCTCAAACTTGGACGTATTTAATGGGTCAACAGGGATGTTAAGATGTGCAGTAATGAACCAAGCTAATTAACACATTTGTCTCCTCAAAGACTGGATTTTGAGATGAAAAGTTTGGAAAATCACTCTCTCCTCTTGTCACGCTGTTGTGTGTCACCAGCTTCAAAAAATTCTTACTTCTATTTATTTCTGAAGACTTCACATCTATTTATTGGGAATAAAGGCAGAAATCTAACTTTGAAAATAAATCATTAAAAATGAGCATTTTTATCTTGCCTATAATCTACCAGATGTCTCAAGGGAAGGATGAAAACAAAAAGATTTAAAAATCTGAAAATCTGTTCTGCATGTATCTTTTATAATCACTTAAAGATTAAAATAAGAAGGAAAGAAAGCATTTTGAGAATTCAGTACCGCAGTTTCTGTGTATTCAGTATTTATGGTACCAGCCCCCCCAGCACGAGATTTTAAATACATATGCTCCTTACACGTTAGACAAAATGAGTTCTAAATTTCTTCAATAAAATTCATGCTTGCCTGTATGGTTCTGATTTCCACCTTGAGCCCATGCAATAGTTTCATAGGAGGAGAGCAATGGATTTGGAAAGCACCAGTAGTGTTGCCTCCGCAATCAGAACTGCATCCTGCAATGGTACCATTCCTACCATGCATCCTTTCTGTACCTGCTCCAGCATCCTGGCCCAGGGCTTTGTGGACAGGTTGCCTGGATCAAATGAGAGATGGAAGATTCCAACTGCCTTGTCCACCAACATACAATTTTTAGGATAAGCAGTGTGCTTTTTTTTTGCTTTCCTTTTACTTAAAACATTTTTTCTCATATAATATATCCTGATTATAGTTTTTCATCTTCCCAGTTCTACCCCTTCTAGTTTATCCCCACTTCCCCTAGCATATGAATCTGCCCTTTTCTGTTTCTCATTAGAGAACAAATGGGCGGCTAGGGTATTCACCAATCTGACTACAGGACAAGGCCAGTTCAGGCACCTTCTCCACTATTGCTACGGGTCTTAGCTGGGCTCTAATCGAAGAGAGGGAGGAGGGACTACATAAGCAAGGGGAAGGACTCAAGATCATGACAGGGAAATCCACTGAGACAGCTGACCTGAGCTCGTGGGAGCTCATGTTCTCTAGACTGACAGCTGGAACCTACATGGAACCGAACTAGGCCCTCTAATTGTGGAGAGAGTTGTGTAGCTTGATCTGTTTGAGAAGCCCCTGGCAGTGGGACCAGGATCCAGCCCTGGTGCATGAGCTTGCTTTTTTGGAGCCTCTTCCCTACAGTGGCCTTGCTGGGCCTTGATGCAGGAGTGAGGGACTTGGTCCTGCCTCAGCCTAATATGTTAGGCCTTATTGACTCCCCATGGGAAGCTTTGCCCTCTCAGAGGAGTGGATGATGGGGGTGGCAGAAGAAGGGGAGGAAGGGGGAACTGTGGTTGGTATGTAAAGTTAATAAAAAACTTAAAATTTAAATAATCAATTTTAAAGAAAACAAATGGCCTTCCAAGGGATAATAATAAAATTAAATAAAACAAAACAAAAACTAACAAATTGGGCTAGGACAAACCAGAAGGAACAGAGCCCAACAAAAACCAGATTAAGTTGCTGAGACACACTCATAAGCACACTTAAAATCCCATAAAAGCTCTAAACTGTGTGCCATAATATATACCCAAAGACCTGTGGGATAGAAAGAGAGAAAATATAAATAAGATAAAATAAAAAAGTTAAAAGCTCTGACTTGGCACTATGAGATAAGAAACCTTCAAAGATACTCTTGAGTTCATATTTTATCGGCCACCCCTGCTGGACACGCAGCCTACCCTTGAGAACAGTGTGTTTACCTATTGAGTTCCCTTGAAGAAAGCTAAACTTCCTTTGTAAGTGGTCATCATTGGAGATTGCTCCTAGGTTAGGGATGGGCATATATCCACCTCTCCTTTTAGTTCTATGACCCTATTTTGTGCAGACTCGTGCTGGCCCTGTGCATGCTGCCTCAGTCTCTGAGAAACCACAGGTGCACTGATCCTGTTGATTTAGAGGGCCTTGTTTTACTGGTGTCCTCCATCGCCTTCTGACCCTTTCTTCTTCCTCTTCCACAGAGTTCTTGGGACCCTGAGGGGAGGATTTGATGAGCCCACTTAGGCCTGACTGAGTGTTCCAAGGACTCTCCACATTCTCTGGCTATCGGTCTCTGTGTTTGTTCTCATTTGCTTTGGGAGAAAGCTTCTCTGATGATGGCTGAGCCAGGACCTAATCTATGAGTATATTAGGAGACATCTTATTGATATATTCTATTAGTGTTTGATTTTACTCTAGACCCCTGATTTATCTAGTCTTGGGTTGTTGGTCACTCAAGCAGTGTTCGGTATGAGTTCCATCTCACAGGGAGGCTTTAACTCAAATCAAATATTGGTTGGTTATTCACACAGACTTAGTGTTTCCACTGCACTAGCATATCTTGCAGGTAGGATAGTATTGCAGCTAGGACAGTATCGTAGATTGAAGGTTTGTAGCTGGTTTGGTGTTTTTTATTTCTCCTTTAGTATTGTGCAGAGTACCTTCCTATACCAAGGACACTAACTATCACATAGGAGTTTAGGCTCTATGTAGGCACCAAGAGAAGCTTCTTCTCCATATTCAATAAATTGTATTGGTGTAGGAGGTCCTTCTGTCTATGTGTTGCTTTCATTGGTTAATGAATAAAGAAACTGCTTTGGCCTATTGATAGGGCAGAACTTAGGTAGGTGGCAAAAACTGTACTGAATGCTGGGAGAAGGAAGGCAGAGGTGGAGAGATGCCATGTATCTGCCAAAGACAGATGCTGGGAATTTTACCCAGTAAGCCACTGCCACGTGGCAATACACTGATGAATAGAAATGGGTTAAATTAAGATGTAAGAATTAGTTGATAAAAAACTAGAACTAATGGGCCAAGCAGTGATTTAATTAATACAGTTTCTGTGTGGTTATTTCAGGGCTAAGCTAGCCGGATGGCTAGGACAAACAAGCGGTCCCTCCTCCAACATTGTATAGGTGTTGTCTTTTGTGCAAAGCAATCTATAGTCTTGGCAGCAGCCTGGGTTGTTTGGGGGTTTCCAGGAGACCATTTGGCCAACAAATCGATTAGATGTGTAACCCAATCCCAGTACTAGAACCTCCATTTGCTGACAAGAAATGTCCAGTTGGTACTCCGTCTTCTATTATTTGGTGATTTCATTTAGATTTCCTTCACTTATGCATATATTTTAGGATGATTTTACTGTATTAGGTTTTCATACTATCCCCCAAACAGCCCTTAATTTTAGCTGTCTCTCCCCATATTCCCTCATGCATCCCCACCTTGTCTCTCCTTCTCTACTTGATCCTCACTTCCCAGTGCCCTCACCTTCATCCATCCATCACTACTCTTTTATTTCACTTTCTTTGGATCTGCCCCTTAGTTTCTAACTCTATATCTAAACTTTCTGGTTCTACAGATTGTACCTTGAATGTCATTGACTTAGCAGATAGTATGTTTTGAAAGGAATAAGTAAATGGACTTTCCTTCTCACATAAAATTGAAAAGTGGTAGGAAACACTCTTCTCTTATTTAGAAAAAAAAACAATCCAGCCCTTGCTATGAAGCAGATGAGGATGGGATGTGGTTAACAATGTTTACAAGATGGGGATCCTAGCTACAGGTGATCATCTCTCCCTGCTTTAAGATTACCATATCCACACTCTACACATTATAATGCTTTTGTCTTAAAGAAATGCTCATTAGGTCAAACTGCTAGGTTAGAAAATTTAAACCATGCTATTCCTGAGCAACTAAAATGTGCTGTTCATCCTAAGAAACATCTTTCTTTTTGTTTCCTTTTTCTAGAGCCTCCCAGCCACTTGACAACTGAAGAAGTGACTTCGAGGGTAACTGGGAGTATTCTTTTATCAGATAGAGTGTTCCCGCTTGCCAACAGCACCTGGACAGGATTTTGGGGCCTGCTAGGCTCCCACGCCCATACATTATGTAACTATTACATGTGTTCAGATACTGACTTACACATTTGAAGAGAAAGGTTTTGTACCATAACTTTTAGATAGGATGAGAATTTGACCATGATTCATATATTAGTTATTATTTTTTTCAGTAATTTTATACACAGCAATCCTTAATAAAACATGAGTGTCCTCATACCAACATTTCTCTCCCCAACTTTTATTTCCCATTATCCTATTGCTAAAAGTGAGCTTTGACTTTAGTTTTTCATTATACCTTCGTCTTCTACTCTGAAAAATGAGAAAAATACTCTTCCATAATTCTTGGAACTGTTTTCAGCAGGAGTGAGGTGAAGTTTACATGCCTGTGTTCTTAGAGTCTGTGCAGGTGCTAGCGTATGCACAAAGATCACATGATTCTAACTCTGAAGTGAAGAAGTTGAAGTTTAGATTTCACAACTTATTCAGTGTGCGTTTTTCTACACTTTACTCAATGCCAATGAATGTGTGGCTTAGCTGTAAACCAGGGAGAAGACCCATGTCTCCCTGACAGGGTTGTCGTAAGAACTACAGAATGTAGCATGTGTAGATGTTGTAGCCAAGTGAAGAGCCATGCCTTCCCGACAGGGTCATAGTAAGATCTGCAGGATGTAGCATGTGTTCTGTTGTAGCTAAGTGCTAGAAAGTGCTGATCACTAATAGACATTAGCTATGCCATTATTAGTTAGGGTCATTAGTTGTATTAGCAAAGAAAATAGAAAAGGAGTAAAGGGGCTGGAGAGATGATGGCCCAGTGGCCTGGTGGGTTTAGGATGAGTAAGAGCATTGTTATTGTTGCAGATAATGCTGGTTCAGTTTCTAGTACCTGCGTGGCAACTGACAACCATCCAGTTAAAGGAAATCTGATGGCCTCTTCTGACTTCTATGGATACCAGTCATATATGTGGTGTACTTCACACATACAAACACTCATACACACACACACACACACATAAAATAAAATAAATAATTTAAAATACAAAATAAAACTACGTCAAAACTTGCTTTAAAATGTAATACAATATTTCCTAATTTTAGCATGGGTTGATTGCTTCAGTTCTTTAGTTTATCCCATAAACACCTCAGAAAGATTGAGGGGTTCTGCTTAGGCTTGCTATTCTTTTCACACACGAGTATGGCTTTCTTTGCCACATTCAAAGCCTTTATTCAGGGAGAGTAAAATATCTGCATGTGAAAAAGGATTATCTATTTGTTTTGTCAACCTGTTTAGGAAGGATTAGTCTGTGGGAGACCTGGAGTTTATAGGGTGCCTTGGAATATGGGACAATATACTTGTCCTTTCCCTGTGCAAGGCTATAGCAGCGTTTTGCCATTAAACCTGTGAGAGCCTGGACTCTTGACTCTTCTGAACCTAATTTCAAGGAAGAAGAAGGGGCCTTGCTACTATAATCCCTATAATCATGCTGCTTTAAGTGGTGCCATTTGGGCCTCTCGATTTTGCTGAGATGCCCTATGGCCCCTTCATGTTCTATCTTTATTACTGTGGGTGGCTTCATCTGTTTCATATCTCTGACTTACATTTTCTTCAAATCATTACACTGCCAGAACTCAGTTTTTAATCCATGATTTTGTGATGATTTTATCACAGGTTGCGGCTAACCCATCCATGTAGAATGGAATGGGCAGCTAACCCATCCATGTAGAATGAATGCACAGCTCTCAGAAAAGAGATCTTAGCACACAAGGTGTGCGTTTCCAGGGTAACTGTATTTGGGCACATGGAGATATGGTTTATTCTTTCTCACAGAAAATCAGATCTTTGTAACAAACCATGGCATAGATTAAAAGTTCCTCTCAGTGGTGTGTTAAAACTTTTGGAACTCTACCCCTTCCTGTATGTCTTCTTGGGATGGAGTCTGAGTGTTCAGCAGAGTTAAGCGACTCCCTGGCTTCAGAAAAGGGTGTTTGGCTCTCTGTGACCTTGTGATGCTCTCTGGATCCCAGATGAGTTCTGACACAATGTTTTATTATTGTTATTATCCTGTCCTAGCCTGGTTCATTGGTTCTTTCTGCTGTACGTTGGTACTAAAGAACATGTAGTCTATTGTCGCTTATCTTGGGCAAGATGTCCTGGCTTCTGTTTTTCATCAACCCTTTATCTCTGTCAAATAAAATGTTTGTTACTAAGGTCCATGACTTCCTTTTGCTGTTTGGCCTGCCTAGCTAGTAACTTCAATTATAGCCATCCCCTAGTTACCTTGCAAAACTCCCTTTAGGGCACATGAGAACTTGCTGTGTTAGCTATGCTAGTCAACCTGACTCAGACCCCCCCTCTTCTCTGTCCTCAGCATTACTGATTTCCCTCGGAAACACTAGATTGCCAGGCTCCTCCCAAAGTGTCGAATCTTACTGGGGAAAAAGCGTTTCAGACTACTGAGCATGAGAATAAGATAGATTAGTTTTACATCTTCTTCTTGGTGAAAGTCTGTTTCCCCCTCTTACCTGAAAGAAAGCTGTCCTGAGTTTGGAATGTCCTGTTTGCATACTCTTAAACCCACTGCTATGGACTGTACTCTTCCCTTGCCCATGTTTCTTTTCTCTTCCTTTCCTGAAAGTCTAGCTCATATCATTATTTCCAAAGATCGCTTAGTCTCACAAATCTAGGGAATGTTATTGCCTACCAGCGATTCCATTCAATATCCTAGACTCTAACCTCCTTGATATTTCAATTAATTATTTCATTCATTATTTTAAGTATAGGGGTGCTTTATTTGCGTGTGTGTGTGTGTGTGTGTGTGTGTGTGTGTGCCATGTGTGTACCTGGTGCCTGAGGAGGCCAAAAGAGGGCATAGGATTACCTGGAACTAGAGTTACAGATTTTTGTGAGGTTCTATGTGGGTGCTGGTACTTGAACCTGGGTCATCTGGAAGAGCATCCAGCTCTCTTAACCACTGAGCTATGTTTCCAGTACCATTTCTTGATCTTTTATCCTCAATTATATAGATCCTATTTCTTCTCCTAAATTATTTGTAGTCTAGACTTTGTCATTGATACTTAACTATATTCTTTCTATAATTTTCTTCCAAGTCTCTCATTCTCCAAATAGTACTTCTTGTAATTCCGGGCGAATCTTGTCAACACTTCAACTCCAAGATCTCTTTACACACAGTAGCCTGAGATTAAATCATCTACCTTTCCCTTCTTCTTTATCAGGACATGCTTTCATAGTATTACTATTCGGTTACAATTCCATATTCATCTTATACTCTCTCCTTCGCTATAAAACAGCAACTTAATTTTCTCTCTTCCATTTTATCAAATTGCCTAGATATTCAAATTACAACTTAATCAAATCCTCATGTCTGTGTACCCTGTATCTATGCATAGTAAGATGAACATGTTTGGAAAAAATGATGACTGGACAAGCTTTGAATTTGTGATGGCTAATCCCAAGTGTGGCCCATATTATACCTACTGTATCCAATCTTTACATAAACTTTCAGACCTTTTTCCTGTGATCAAAAACTTCTATCACCTCTCTTTTATTTTCATTTCCTGTTGCTGATGGGGCAATGAAAGAAGCCATAAAAGAATTCACCTCTTTAATCCCAGCACTCAGGAGGCAGAGGCAGGCGGATCTCTGTGAGTTCGAGGCCAGTCTGGTCTACAAGAGCTAGTTCCAGGACAGGAACCCAAAAGCTACGGAGAAACCCTGTCTCGAAAATCAAAAAAAAAAAAAAAAAAAAAAGAATTCACCTGTGTATTTGGCATTAGCCTTCTACCTCCCCGAGTAACCAAAACCTCACAAATATTCACATCATGCATTCATTTCCTTATGAATGAATTATCTAAACTCCTTGGAAAGGAAGCCCTTCTGTTTGTACACAAATCCGATTCTCTATCCCTTTCTCTTCACTCTTAATTTTTTTCTACTAGTTTTTCCTTTCCACAAAACTTTTTCATTAACCTGTACTATTTTTTATTTAGAAATCGTCATCTACCAAACCAATCTACATCTTTCTTCTTTGTTTTTCTTCCCCCCTTTTTTATAGCAATACCTTTCAGAAATATTTGACGAAGTGTGGGACCTCCCACACTTTTCATTCAGGACAAAACTCGCTACAATCAGGATTTATACACAGAATACTTCTGTGTGTCTGCAGTAAGAGAATGGCTGCAAAATAATGTCCAAGTTGGTTAATCTAATAGCTTTTTTTCACTCCCATATTATTCAGTGGGGTAACTACAGACTTCGATCTAACTATTTTCATTTTGAGTTTTTATTTATTTATTTATTTTTGGTTCCCAAGGCATGATGACTTTGTTCTCTTCATGGCTGTTCCTTTTAAATACCTTTTTTTCTGTTTCTTTTTAATCTCTCCAAATTTTTTAACCCCCAGAGCCAAGATGATTGATACTCATCTACAATCACTTAGTAATATTATCCAACCTCATGCTTTAAATGCCATTTACCTAACAACCTCCAGCCAAATGTCTTGGACTAGGAACTTATTCTTTATCACACATCTAAGTACCAACTCATGACTTAGATTATTTAGAGACAGTTTGAATTATGTCTCAACCTGAATCCCTTCTACTTTAGAACAATCTTTTTATACGCTATAAATGTGTATTACTCTCATTGGTCAATAACGAGCTGACTGGCCCAGAGCTGGGCAGGAGGCAATGGGATAGGAGAACCCGACTAGGAGGATGCTGGGAAGAAGGGTGGGATTGGAGGAGCTGTGAGGAGACGTTTTGAGATGCAGAGCAAACAGGATGGGAAGTACATACATGAGGCAAATGAGCTTTGGGGCAGCAAGTAGATTTAAAAAATGGTTTCATTTAGTTACATGAGCTAGCTAAAAACAAGCCTAAGCTATTGACTGAGCTTTCGTTATTAATAAGAAGTCTCTGAGTGGTTCTTTGGGAACTGCTGGAGAGACAGAGCTGACTAGCAGTCCCGGCAAAAGATTGTCTATACCCTTTAGTCAATCTACCTTAAAATTTACCACCCTCTTTTTTGTTACTTTAATAAAATAATTTTATCGCTGAACATATCCTTTCTGTTTCAATAATATCTAGTCTCACAAGATATAAAATGTCGTTTCACTAAGTGTAGGAGAGAACTGCCTGTTGGTTCCCGACCACCTGGCTAGCTTAGACCAGAAATATTCACACAAAAATGGCAGTAATTAAATCACTTCTTGGCCCATTAGCTCTAGCTTCTTATTGATTAACTCATACATATAAATTTAACCGATTTCTATTAATCTTTGTATCTCCTCGTGGCTGTGGCTTACTGGCTAAAGTCCCCAGCATCTGTCTCTGGTGGCCCCATGGCTTATCTCCATCTCCACCTTTTTTTCTCTCGGCATTACAATCTACCTTTCCCTGCCTAGTTCTGTTCTTCCCTGCCATAGGCTCAAAGCAGTTCTTTATTCATTTACCAATAAAAGCAACACATAGATAGAAGGACCTCCCATACCAACTAAGGACTGCCTATCAAAGCCAGGAATTTCAAATAGCCCCTTCCCCAATACTGGGTCAGGGTTCATATGAGTTCTTATTTGTGCAATAGGGTCCAACTAGTGCTTTTATTTGTTTTCTTGACTTTTTTCTTCTATTACCAGTGAATCTGTCAGATTATTAATGCAATTCTGCATACCGTAGACACAGTGATAACATGACACTCTCCATTTGATAAACCCATGAAAATAATTAATAAAGCAATAACAAAGAGCATGTCAATCCTCTGTGCCCTAAAATTCAAACCTAAAACCTCATTTTGACCTATAAATCCATCCCACTTCAGTCATTCCAAGCCCTTTTGGCCTCAAATAGAGAAGTTATACACTCTATATAACTTTAGGATTTTCATAACACAGTGGTAATTACTTACTAAAACAAATAAGTTTTTATAACAATTTTTAACAGGTGACCAGTTTTACAAATAGTCAAGAGTTATTTAGAAAATAATACCATCTCTGGCTCTCTGCTCCTCCCTGTTCTAGAGACAGCTGCTTCTTCTCGTGCAGTGCCAGCCTCGTTCCAGAGACACGATGGTGAAGGTGGGAGTGAACGGATTTGGCCGTATTGGACGCCTGGTTACCAGGGCTGCCTTCACTTCTGGCAAAGTGGACGTTGTTGCCATCAATGACCCTTTCATCGACCTCAACTACATGGTCTACATGTTCCAGTATGACTCCACCCATGGCAAGTTCAAAGGCACAGTTAAGGCTGAGAATGGGAAGCTTGTCATCAACGGGAAGGCCATCACCATCTTCCAGGAGCGGGATCCCGCCAACATCAAATGGGGGGATGCCGGCGCCGAGTATGTTGTGGAGTCTACCGGTGTCTTCACCACCATGGAGAAGGCTGGGGCCCACTTGAAGGGTGGGGCCAAGAGGATCATCATCTCCGCCCCTTCTGCCGATGCCCCCATGTTTGAGATGGGTGTGAACCATGACAAGTATGACAATTCCCTCAAGATTGTCAGCAACGCATCCTGCACCACCAACTGCTTAGCCCCATTGACCAAGGTCATCCATGACAACTTTGGCATCGTGGAAGGACTCATGACAACAGTCCATGCCATCACGGCCACCCAGAAGACTGTGGATGGCCCCTCTGGGAAGCTGTGGTGAGATGGCCGTGGTGCTGCCCAGAACATCATCCCTGCGTCCACTGGCGCTGCCAAGGCTGTGGGCAAAGTCATCCCAGAGCTGAACGGGAAGCTCACGGACATGGCCTTCCGCGTTCCTACCCCCAATGTGTCCGTTGTGGATCTGACATGCCACCTGGAGAAAGCTGCCAAGTATGATGACATCAAGAAGGTGGTGAAGCAGGCATCCGAGGGCCCACTAAACGGCATCCTGGGCTACACTGTGGACCAGGTCGTCTCCTGTGACTTTAACAGTGACTCCCACTCTTCCACCTTCGATGCTGGGGCTGGCATTGCTCTCAATGACAACTTTGTAAAGCTCATTTTCTGGTACGACAATGAATTCGGCTACAGCAACAGAGTGGTGGACCTCATGGCCTACATGGCCTCCAAGGAGTAAGAAGCCCGCCCTGGACCACCCATCCCAGCAAGGACACAGCAAGAGAGAGGTCCTCGGCTGCTGAGCAGTCCCTGGCCTAACTAACCCTTAACACTGAGCATCTCCCTCACAGTTTCCATCCCAGACCCCCAGAATAGCAGGAGGGGGCTTAGGGAGCCCTACTCTCTTGAATACCATCAATAAAGTTCATTGCACCCCTAAAAAAACAAAAGAAAATAATACCATCTCTTTGTATGGAATAGCTTTAGGTATTCATTGCTGAAACAAACTGTATTAAATATACTATTTACTATTATGATCTTCACATCATTTACATTTGAGTAATCAATTTGTCAATACTTAAAGTGTTAAAAACTTCCCACCATTAGAAATCCTTTCTCTAACATGCTGAAACTGAAGTGAATTAACCAATCAATATCTGTTCAGGCAAAAGATAAATAGAATAATGTAGAGATGATAAATTATCTGAGTGTTTATTTATGTGGCTATCCTTTGATTCAGAAGCAAAGCCTTCTTCAGCATAACATCTGAAATTAGAATTCTATCTTTGTCTGACTTACAGCATTCCCTTTATGAAAAGATCACTTTATTTGATTATAGATTTAAAAAGTGGAGTGAAAATTCAATGACACAAGAAGTCATTTGATTGTGGATTAATATAATTAAATTCTAAGAGTTAGTGTTTCATCTTCTGATTTTTCACATTTGTCTTAACTACACATACTTCATCATGATTCTTTTCTTGTGATAGAAATGGGAACATTTTATTAAAAAGGAGAAGTGATTGGCACTTCTGAGCATAGAAGTGGCTTAGAGAGCTGGGCCAGGTCCAAGGCTTAAAGGCCCAGAGGTTTCTTTTCAGCGACTCACACTGAGGCTTTAAAAAGTATTTGCTTTATTCTTAAACACAAATTTTTGAATGTATATATTTTTAGTATATGATGAGTTATCTCCATATGGAGCTCAAGTATATTAAATAGAAGTATGTTGGAGTATGTTAAGAAAAAATAACATACTATTAAGTGTACAACTCCATAGATGTGAGCAGGAGAGACATCCATTAATGGTTACTGCTTAAATGACTTTGAGTCTGTCAGTGTATTTCAAAGAGGAGTAGACATTGTCAATTAATTGACAAAGTCTGTTCAATGAGCTCTTCCTGTGCTATTATGTTTCTGCTAATGTCAAGTTTTATTTTCACCTCTTTTATTTCGTGTTTTATACTTTATTTGAGGCTTATGAGTTGATGACAGTTGCAGCCTTTGAACAACATCCTTTTATCCACAAAAGAAGCGTTCTTTGCTCCTTTGAAGCTTTTACCTTAAATTTAAATTAGTCTTTTCCTGATGCTGCACCTGCTTTGTATACCCCTTATCTCTAAGCTTTGTCTTCTTTTATGGCCCATGTTCCTTTGATATTCTTTTCTTTTGTAATTTGTGGTACCTCAAATTACTATAGATTGATTTTAAGACTTTAAAAACTTCCTAGGTTCTGAATTACTGGGCTTAAGCTTAAATCACCACCAATGTCTTTGAAGACTTGGAAAACTTCCACTTACTTGCATCTCTATAATTTATAATTTGTGCCTAGATTTCTCCAAATCATCACAGAATTTGCATACATAATATCCTGAATATTGAATATATAAATGATTAGTAGCAGATTTGTCTTTTATAGGCTATTTTCGTCATTTTCTGGATTACTAGTGTCTGTCTTCAAATAGTGTCTTTGCCCCTTGAAATGGCACGTAAGTGATGTACTTTCAACAGCATTTTAAATGAAAAATTTCCATCCTTTGCCAATTTTTCGGAATGACAATTTAGCAGTCTATAGACTTTATGAGTCAGAACCAGTTCCTTTTAATATTCACAAATGTTGGCAGAGGCTATCTAGCATTTAATTTAGTCAGTGAGCAGAAACAATGACCACAGCACTTTTCTTCCCTTTTTAGGAAAAGCATCCATCCATCCTGGCACTTTCCGACTCCATTCTGCCTCCAGACTGAACAGCTTCACAAGGTTGCTCTGAGATGATACTTCTCAGCAAGCAATTTCATCTGATTTTTACTTATTTAAATTTCATCTCTCTTTGCTCTAACATGCTGAAGGGTTCCCTACCTTGGTTATTCTTTCTAAAAGCCAAAACAAATAATATTTTATTTATATTTAAAAATATACTTGTTCTATTTCACTTATATCTACTCTGATATTTATTTCATTATTCTTTATAACTTTGGACCCACTTTCACCCCTAGTACCTGAGATGGTTTTTTTCTAGGTATAGGCATTTATTACTATAAATTCCCTTCAAAAGGCCATGGCTACAGTCACACACAGTAACAGTAAAAATGGGGATGGTTCCAAATGACAGCACACAAGTGCCTACAAAGTGAGATGCAAAACAGAGAAAAAGCAAATTGGTTTGATAGACAATTCTTTTCCACAGTGGTGCTGAAAGCAGTGGTAAAAGAAAATCTGTGCAACTTGCATTAATATAAAGCAAGGAAGGATAGAATCATGTTGCCAAGGGAAAGACAAAGATATACAACCTGAAATCGATACTCACATCTGCATATGGTCATGGGACAGCATCAACAAGGACATATTAGCTGCATTCCCGAGGGACGTGTAATGTAATAGATGCTTAATGTAATAGTCACACATCTGAGCAACATGAGAACCAAGCAAAAGTATACAGCCAAAGATTTACTGCTGAGAGCAAACTGAACAGGGATTAAGCTAAGAAAAAATGGTTCTTAGTTTAATAGTTTCAATGTTATTAAGGATAAATTTTACAGAAAGTAGTCATATGTGAAGAAACTCTACTTCCTCAATGTTTTTTTTTTCATAAAATCTATCATTTCATTAAATTTTGAATGACATACTTGTGTATACTTTGGTGTGGTGCCTTGAATAAGAATGACCTCATAGGCTCCTATGTATGAATGCTTAGGTATCAGGGAGCGCCATTATTAGGAAGGATTCACAGGTGTGGGCTTTTTGGACTAGATGTGTTCTTCTCGGAGCAAGTGTGTCAGTGAAAGCAGGCTCTAAATTTTCAAAAGGCCAAGCCAGCCCCAGCAGCATTCCCTTCATGCTTCCTGTGAATCTGGCTGTAGAACTCTCAGCCACTCCTCCAGTCACATACTCCCTGCCATGGTGATAATGGATTAAATCTCTGAAATGAGAAGGAAGCCCCAATTACACACGTTCTTTTATAAGAGTTGTTGCGGCCATGGTGTCTCTCCATAGCAGTAGAACACTGACTAAGACACTTAGTAAAGTAGCAGAACAAAGGAGAATTCATTTTCACTATTTTGGAATAAATGGCTAGCCTTACATCCTCCCTAATACAAGTAAGACATCCCTATACAAACACCTGAATAATAAACATAAAAATGAAGCCGAGTATAACATGAGGTGGTAGAGTTCCATTGTGTTGGCTTGTGTGGTCCTCAATAAATGTGCTTTCTAGCTTCTACTCCTACAAGAATACTTTTATGGTCCAGTTTTGCTCCTGTCTTCTCCATCCTGAAGATAACCACTAAACAATTCTCTTTAAACGGTTCTCAAGGTACCTGCAAGTCATATGCTTATATAATCACCATAATGCAATGTACTTAATCTAGCTAATAGTAGTTATGTAGTGAATGTTCTTTTTCTATTTACTTGGATTATGAGTCTAGATTATATATATTTATATACGAACTACTTACAAAAACACAACTGATACCCCAGAATAGAATAAGTCAAATGAGAACATTTCCCCTTTTTATTTTAGTGTGTTTTTATATGCTTTTCCCACTATGTCATTCGTCTTATGCACTTCCTGCATGTTTGCCAAATAAAGGCTATCCAAGCAATAATGAAACAATCCTGCTGAAAAGAAACTCCAAGAAAAATGAAATTAATAACACTTGATATCTGGGGATTTCAGCTAGATTTTTTTTAATATGAGTAAATTGTTCCCTGCCATTTGAATTATGTATGAAAAGGAAAGTCTATGCAGTTATCCTTTAAAACAGTACACTGGATCGTTATAAAACATCCCATTTTATACATAAGGCAACTGAAGTCATCTATTTCAGATCTGCTTCAGGAAGGAAAATTAACCTAGAGTTAAAGAGGAACGGTGAATCGTCTGATAAATGGTTGTGGAACAGCGTCTGTGTTAGTAAAGAGGTCCATCCTAGCTTGATGTGATCCCAGTGTGTTGCTTATGTCCCTAAGCTCTAGTGAATGCATGGGGTTCATCAGGAAAAGGATGCTAGAAATGCATTCATTGAATATAATTCATGGAGTTTGTTCATAATCTCCTCTTTCCAAGGATTCTGTGCAATTATTTCTCAAGGTGTGATCTAAGGCAAACTATTTCTGCAGCTAAAATTCTTCCCAATGCCAATATGTCAGTGGATTTCACACTGCACTTGACTCTAGTGGACACTGCCTTTTCATTCACTTAGATAAATTTCAAGGAATCTGAAAATTCTGTATCAAATCCTTTCCTATATATCCTACATTCTTTCACTCTGGTATTAGTTGGATATTATTTTACTTCTTATTGTGCTTACTTCCTCTTACTTTGGAATCTGATTTCTTATGTTAGTTATACAGAAAACAAAATATATCATAGAAAAATGTTTAAATCATACAAAGAAATTTTTTGCCATTAATGTAGGTTTTGCAAAATCACTGTTGAATGTTGGCCATAACTTTCTTGTTGGTAGCATCCCTTGAGTATTTGTTTCCTTTCCTTGAAAAGTGTGGATATATTATTAAAATTTTACATTATTGATAATCTGTTTTTATATTAACATGCATCTTAGAAAAATAAGAAAATAAAAGATGAAATAATCCAAAGAAAACTCATTGTAATTTTCAGTAATCTTTATTTATGCTCCTGATTTTAGAAATTTAAGACAATTTATGTCAGTTTATGTAACTTTTGTTCATTGTAATTATATGATCATCATAAGAGTTAGCAATGAAAGTCTATAGGTTTTGTACAAATTATTTTTAAAATTAATGTGTTCAGAAAACTTTTCCGAGGCTTTCAAATGAGGATATGATAGTTAAATAGATGATCATAATGGACAATTTAAAATGGTTTGTGCATTTGTGCAATTTGTTCATACGCTCTCTCTTGCTTCCTAGAACTTCTCTTAATATTATAGCAACAATATCTTAATGAGAAACATTTCTTATGATTCAGATGGAGGCTATCGACACCCTGCATCCCTAGCATGGGTGCATGACTTAGGCCTAACAAAGTAGAACATATAGTCTGCTTCCCTTGACCAGATACAGAAGTTCACTCAGAGATGGACATGGGTTCAAAAATAATTCTTCACATCATGGAAAAAGGATTTTTATTAATTTTGATTATGTGATTCCTTTAGAAATAACAAAAACTGTGATGTGAAATATGCTGAATTATGTTCTGCTTGAAAGAAAATTACTTTTCATTATTATAAAATTCAAGCCCAACAAAATTTTAATGGCTCTTCTAACTCATCAAATATTCTATTTTAAACTGTTCTTTTCATGTTACTTTAGTGAGCCTTTTGGGTCTAGTACTTTGGGTGAGAACTAAAAAGAATGTAATTCTCATCAGCATTAGATATTTCAGTCCTTTGAGTTAAAGCAAACTTCTGTAGATGGGAAATATCATGTAGCCAAGCTTACAAAGTAACAATTTAGGCTCTTGAAACATCCTGTGCATTAATACAAATAGTTACTGCCTCTGTTATTAGTCCTCCATAGTCCATTTGAGTGTCTTTGTTATGTAAAGTTTCTCAAGCATTTCAAGAGAGGCATTACTGTGGCAAAGACATGAATGGCTGGCTTCTTTTCCTTCATTATGCTTCCTGGAGTACATCCATGTGGCCTTTAGTGTCGATATATCATGTGACTTTATAACATTTGTAATAAACAGATAGAAAAGCATGATTATTTTTTAATTGAGAAAATTGTTTTATTTTATAGCTTGCTCTTTTTAATGGATTCTGTTGAAGTATTTAAAATTTATTTAGTAAAGCTAGTAAAGTCACACTCCATGTATTTTTAAAAAATTAATCATTTTGTGTCCATGGGTAAGAAACAGTGTGGTTGTGCAGACATTAATCATTGCATTTCTTGTCATGAATAATGCATTTATGTTCTTTGCTGTATTTTATCTGATAATGTATGTATGCAGCATGTTTACTTTTTTGCACGCATATTATGGTTCTCTTGATGTATTATGTATAAGCAGTTAGTCTCATTTATGTTTGTAGAGTCTATGATCAAGTCAGTCTGTAGTGAAGTTGAAAAGTAAAGGTTAGTTTCATTTATGTTTTTAGAGTCTATGATCAAGTCAGTCTGTAGTGAAGTTGAAAAGTAAAGTCACGTTTAGAGAAACAGGCCTTTATTCAGATTTATGCCTGATACTGACTTTTGATGAGAAGTTCTCACCTTAGCAATTAAAATACTAATTTGTCTATTATACATCTATTTGAAATCTATAAATCAAGATGAAAAAATAATCATAAAATATATATTATCCTCTTGCCTTGATGAATATAAACATGTAATGAACTATCAGACTGGATTGTAGTTAGAAGGTCTTGGAATGCTTTGGTTTTCACTCCGCTACACAGACATGCGGCCCAAGGATTCAGTTCTCCTCCACTGGTTTCCTTTGGAGTCACTGTTATGTGGTATCCTAGACATTGTGTGTGCATTCTAGTGCCCGGATGCAAGCTTCATCCATTGATTCATACCTCTTAGCTAATTCTGACATTTCAACTTCTCAGATTCCTGGTTTTGCAGGTTCCTTGCCCTCCTTATGTGTAGAGGCATGCTGGAAAGAGGCAAGAACAGATTGCTAAGGTCCCACCTCAGCCTAGTGGCTCTCCTGCTAAAGTGGATTGCAGAAACTTAGTGCATTTGCTTTAAAGGGTAGATAACTGTAGTCTGAGCTTGAAGTGAAGTCCCACGTTACTCTCTACAGGCATTTGACTGGGCAATGCAATGTCAAAAGTCTGCACATAGTTAACCAGGTTTATAATGCTCAAGTTTTCCCGTTCATTACCACTTCTTTTCACACTGAGGTTTTATTTTGCTGAATAGAGCTTTGTAGTTGAATCTAATACCGAATGTGTAAATTTTATTTGTGTTTTCTCTGCTTTTGAGGTCTTATCCAAAAATGTCTTGCTCATTCCAGTATTTTAAGCCATTTTCTTGACATTTTGTCCTGTTAATAGCACTTTAACGGTTACATTTATTGTCACATGTTTTAATTTTCTATTATGAGTGTGGGTGTTTGTAAGCACATCTGCCTGTGTATCTCCAGTGTACATGATACCCTGGAAGCAAGAGCACTGGAAACCTCTGGAACTGGAGTTACAGGAAATTGTAGGCTGGCCTGATGGTGCTAGGAATTAAACCCAGGTTCTCTGGAAGAGTAGTCAGTGATTGGGGCTGCTTATTTACCTCTCTCCTATTTTTTTTTTAGGTTTGTTAGAGCCTCCGTTTATTAGAGATGGGGTACAGCTTATATAGGGTAAGGAGTTGGGGGGTGGGCACAGGGGCCTGGGCTCTTGCCGCGTGGTTCACGTTGGTCACATGGTCCAGGAGGTTACCTTCGGTCAGGTCACGTAGGCCAGGAAGTCACAACTAGGAGTTGACACACCTAGTTCTCTAGATAGTTTGGAATGTGGGGCGGGTTTGCTAACAGACAGCTCTCCATTAACAGTCAATTTGGGTGTGGGGTAGGCTCTGTCAATAGAACGATTCCTAACACAATTAGGGGTGTGGGGTTCTCTGCAGACTCCCCAGGGTGATGGTTCCTGTAATAATCCTAGGAGGAAATGGCTCCTGACAGATCCCTCTTCCTTTTATAAAGACAGGGCAGCTGTTAAGTGGAGGGCACCAGGTCAGAGTCCAACCATGGTGTCAGATCTAAAGGAGAAGGGACTGAGACCCTCCTCTCGAATGGTGGAGCTATTTACCTCTCCTGGGAACAGAGGGGTGCCTTATGATTCTTAGGTCTAGTGAGGACCAGGTCTTTTTTTCTCCTTACCCGTCCTAGGTTTTTGTAAATTCATTAGAAGTCATTATTGTACATCTTACTATCCAATTTCTCCAGAATAGTTTCTTTGGAAAACTGTGCCTTGTCAGTGTATTCCTAGTATCTTTGAAGAGAATGAGCTGACTGCAGTCAGGTGAGTCTTCCTCTCTGTGCTTTACCCTCTTGCAGTGATTGATGTCTGGTATTGCACACAACACAATGCTTCGTAAAAATATTTTTATTTGTTCTTTGAGAATTTCATATATTTTTTCATATTGTTTTGCATCCCTCAACTTCCTCCATGTCCTCCCAACTTCTCTATCCATCCAAATTCTAATTCTTTCCCTTTATTAAAGTCACCACAATAAAACATGGAGTCCAACTTTTGCTAAACAGCTGCTCCTCCAAGGGACCCGCCCTGGGTATGGTTGGTTGATTCCTTCTCCCCTAAACTATCAACTTCAAATAGCTTCCTGTCCAGGGGCAGACATGTGCATCTTCTTCCTATCCTCTGTGCTAGGATTTTTGTCTGGCGTGGGCTAGCACAAGTCCTCAGCATGCTGCCTTAGTCCCTAAGAGTTCAAATGTGTATCACCCTGCTGTGCTTCAAGAAAAAAGTGCTTTCCTTGAAGTCATTCACCACTTTTGACTCTTAGGATATTTCTGACCCCCTTTTTTTCATAGAATCCTGATCCTTGAGGGGAGGTATATGATTAGAAATCCCATTTAGGGCTGGGAGTCACGCACTCTCTGCACAATTTCTAGTTGTAGGTCTTTGTGCTGATTATCATCTACTCTGTGAAATTTCTCTAATGAGGTTTGAGGATATTCTGACCTGTGGATATAGCAATATGTCATTAGGAGTAACTTTATTACTCTGTTCATTTAGCAAAATTATGGTAGTAAATTTTCCCCTAGGGCCCATGACCTATCTAGTTTCATGTACGTGGACTCATAATAGTCTCAGTTATGGGTTTCATCTCGTAGAGTAAGACCTAAATACAATCAGAAAGTGGTTGGTTACTGTCATAATATTTATGCCAGTACTGTGCTATTGGGCATATCTTACAGGCAGGCTAATATTATAATTTGCAGAGTTCACAGTTAAGTGAGATTAATGATTACTTTTCTCCTCTAGTATTGAACACCTTCCAGCGATTATGGAAGTGTAGGATTAGGTGTAGTGGGAGACTGCTTGTTGGTTCCCAGCTGCCTGGTTAGCTTACACCTGAAATAACAACCCAGAAACTGTGTTGATTAAATCACTGCTTGACCCATTAGATCTAACTTCTTATTGGCTAACTCTTACATCTTAATTTAACCTATTTCTATTAATCCATCTATCGCCACGTGCCTGTGGCTTACTGGCTAAAGTTTCAGCATGTCTGACTCTGGCGGCTCCATGTCTTCTCTCTAACTTTACCTTCTTCATCCCATGCTTCGGCCAATCCAGTTCTTTATTTATTAACCAATAAAAGCAACACATAGATAGAAGGACCTCCCACACCAATCATGAATGCACCAATTAAGGTGAAGTTTCTGGTTAGAATACAGCAGATTTCTCTGTATTCTAAGTGTGTGCCGAAGTGTGTGCTATTTTGTAGCATATTTTAAAGTAACATAGTATAATGCCTTTAACTTTGCTCTTTTTACCCAAAACAACCTTGGTTCTTCAGGCCTCCCTTTTTGTGATCCTGTACAGATGTCAAGATTTGTTTTACCAGTTTGTTATAAGAGTAACAGACTGTTCATAGAAATTGCGTTGAGTTTTTAGATTACATTTGATAGCATAGACAATTTAACAGTGTTGATTCTTCTGGTCCACAAACAAGAGATATAGTTCCGCTTTTTTCTCTTTGGTTTATTTCATCGATATTTTATAACATACTTTATAAGGTTTATTCTCATTCATTTATTAAGTTAAATTAATTCCTAGGCATTTTTTAAATGGGATTTTCCTTTTGGCTTCTATTTCATAACCCACCATTGGCATATAACAGTGTTACTGATTTTGTGTATCAATTTTTATTTTGTGCAACTTTGCTGAATTCACTGCTGCAATAGTTTCTCTGTGCCATATTGTAATTTTTTGTTGTTGTTTTTCTCTTTAGGGGCCCACCACCTAGTTCCCAAATAAATGCAAGGAGACTTATTCTTTTGAATGCCTGGCCTTAGCTTGGTTTATTTCTAGCCAGATTTTTAAACTTAAATTATTCTTTTTCTGTTTAACTGCATTTTACCTCTGAGATTTTTTTAACCTTTCTTTGTTATATCTTTCTATCTTCCTTCCTTACTTCTTTATTTCTTTTTCCCTCCCTCCCTCCCTCCTTCCTCCTTTCCATCCTTTCATCCATTCATCCTCCCCCCTCCCTCCCCCCTCCCTCCCTCCCTCCCTCCATTCCTCCCCCTCCCTCCCTCCTCCCTCCCTCCCTTCCTCCCTCCTTCCTCCTTTCCATCCTTTCATCCATTCATCCTCCCCCCTCCCTCCCCCCTCCCTCCCTCCCTCCCTCCATTCCTCCCCCTCCCTCCCTCCTCCCTCCCTCCCTTCCTCCCTCCTTCCTCCTTTCCATCCTTTCATCCATTCATCCTTCCCCCCCTCCCTCCTCCCTCCCTCCCTCCCTCCCTCCCTCCCTCCCTCCCTCCCTCCTTCTCCATGACTCGCTGTGAGGCCGGGTGGCTGGCTCCTGCCGTCCTCCTCTACTTCTCCTTTACTCCACTCCTTTCTTCTCCCATTTATTCTGTCTTCCTGGCTGCTCTGCCAATTTTTCTTTCCTGACCAGCTATTGACTGTTCTGCTTTTTTATTAGACCAATCAGGTGTTTTAGACAGGCAAAGTAACACAGCTTTATAGAGTTAAGCAAATACAACATAAAAGAATGCAACACATTTTTACATCATTAAATATATATTTCAAGCCAGGTGAGTTTGAGGCCAGCCTGGTCTACAAGAGCTAGTTCCAGGACAGGCTCCAAAGCTGCAGAGAAACCCTGTCTCAAAAAACCAATCAAACAATCAATCAATCAACAAATAAATAAATATTCCACAGCATAAATGAATGTAACACATATTCAACTAATATTCCACAACAGCTTATTTAAGGATATTGTAAATAAGATAATGTCCTCCTTCATACAGCTATAGTTTGACTTTCTCCTTTTCAGTTTGGATGCCATTCCTTTCTTTCTTGTGTCTAAATGTATCTGTAAGGACTTCCTGTGCTATGCATTTGACAGTTTGATGTTTTCTAAACATTGGAGAGGATGCTTGTAGTAGCTTTATCCTCTCAGTAATTATCCAAGGCCATCATTATGCTGAGATACACTCCTTTTGGACCATTTTTTTTTGCAGCATTTTTCTTATGAAGAAATATTTAACTTTGTCAAATAATTGTTCTGTATCAATTAACATGATCATATAGTTTCTGTGGCTTATCCTGTTTAATGTGCTGTATCACGTTCATTGATTTACATATGTTAAGTTATTTTTTCATTGCTGAAATGATTGCCAATTTTTAATTGTATACTTATTGATGTATAAAATATTTTTAATGTATTTTTGGAGTTGATTTGCTAGTATCGTTGTTATAGCTGTGCCTATAAAAGTTATTGGCCTATAGTTTGGTTTGTATGCATGTTTTGGTATCTGGGTAATTCTTGCTTTATAGAATCAGTTTGGGAGAATTCTTTCTTCCTCAATTTCTTTTTGTAGTAATTAAAAAAGATTTGATATTGGTTACTTTTTTAAACCATTGACAAAAATTGGCAGAAATCTTCTGGTCTTCTCGTGGGAATCTTTTATTATTGATTTGATATCATCATTTGTTTTTGTTCCATTTAGGTTTCCTATTTCACTGTATTTCATTTTTGATAATGTATATATATCTTGGAGTCAGTTAATTTATTCTAGAATGCCAAATTTATATTGTGAATTATGAAAATTCACAATAATCTGAAATAATTGTATTCCTGTGGTATTCAGTCTTACGAACCATTAGAATTCCATTTTTATCTATTTTTACCCCCTTTCTCTGTTTATTTGCTACTCTATCTATTTTCATTTCATCATTCAGAGAACCAATTCAATGTCGTTAACCTTCTGTGTTTATTTTTAAGCTCCATTTCACTTATTTTTTCATTAATCTTTTTTATATTACTACTTCTACTAGTCTTGAGTTTGTTTTACTTGTTGTTTTCATGTTCACTGAGATATCCCAATAGATTGAAGTCTTTATGGTAATATGAAGCCACCACTATTAATTGCTATAAATTTCCATCTTTATACTACCTTTGTTGTATCCCCAAATCTTTTGATGCCACGTGTCTATTCTTTCTTTTACTTAAAACATGTAGTAATTTCTAGTTGCTTTCTTTGATTCCTGGGTTATCTAATAGTACATAGTATTATCCTGTATTTTAAGAGTTTCCAACTTTTAAACTTGCTGGTTTCTAGTTGTATCTGTGACAATATTCCAGTTTTAAAGTATTTTATGAGACTTATTTTCATGACTACTCCTACTACCTGTTCTGGAGAAATGTCCCTGTGTTCCTGAGAATAATGCATGTCTTGTTGTTGTTGACAGATGGTTCTATGGTGCATTTTAGGTAAATTTGAGTAATATAATTTAATATGCTGCTTCCTTTGCTTTGAGTTCTTTTCATATCTAAATGTGGGTGTTTAATTGGCCTACCATCTTGTTTTATCATGTGTCTTTCTCTTTATGGCTTGTGATATTACCTTCATACTTTTGGGAGTTTCAATGTTAGTTGCTGAGAATCGTTGGCTTTCCCCCTTGATTGTCAGATAGTTACATTTCTTGTCTGTTTCTTTTCTTGATTTAAAATCTATTTTATGTTATAAATTTGGCAACAACTCATGCTTTTCTATGAGTGATACCTGCATAGAATAACTTATAGTTTCACTATAGATATTTTATAATTTGTTTTCTAGCTTCATTGTAATTTCTTTTGCCCTCTCCCCCAGTCTTATTTTGAAATTGAAAATAGATTGTTTTTCATACAATATGCTTTGATTATGATTTCCTCTCTCCTACCTCCTCCAAGATCTTCCCCACCTACCTTCCTACCCACCCAAATCTTTCTTGCCCTTGTTAGAAAACATGCATCAAAAAAAGAAATAGTGGAATACTTTTTAAAATGTATTTGCAGGTGTGTGTGTGTGTGTGTGTGTGTGTGTGTGTGTGTGTATAGTTGTTTCCCGTGCCTTTTCTTTGGCTCTATTTTCCTGTCTGTCTGTTTGTCCTATTTAGGTCTGTTGTCCTCTGGTCTTAATTTGTTGTTAAGTGATTCACAATAGTGGTGTGTTTATTCTTTAATTTATTTAGACTTACCTATTATATAATTTTGTTTTGTGGTTACTGTGGCACATTTGTGACCACCAATATAACAATATTGATCACATTCTGAATTTACAACCTTTGCAGTTAAGATAACACTGAGTTGGACCAATGTCCAAACTACTATGGATTTTCTACTGATATATATTCATGGCAGAAGAGCACTGTAACAGACTGAAGTAATACCATGTAGAACAGAAGTCCAGTAGACTAGGGTCAATGTTTCAGATGTTTTCAAAAGAAAATGGCTATTAAGATCTACTCATTGATAGGTTTTCCCAGATCATTAATGAGTTTTCTGGGAAAATTCTTTGTTTACTGTCTTTCCCTAGCTGTAGTCTAGCTGTTGCTAGATAGATATGAACAAATGTCTAGTTACCTCAGATAGAGCAAAAATGATAGTCTAAAGAAACAAGTCTACCCATGCCTAAGATCTGGTGAGTTATTGGGGCTACTGACAAGGCTATGGGTGAGGGGTGCCTTCAGGAATACGGATGACTCAAAGGCAGCTGCATTGCTGAAAAGCCATCTGAGCATGGCGACCGCTCATGAAAGCTGCAGTCCTGAGGATCTCTGGACGATGGGCAGGCAGTTTACCCCACTGGAATCTATTCTCATCAGGAATTGTTTACTGTGTGTATAATCTTGGGGAGGGAACTTATGAATCTATGTTACAGCTCTCTGAGACTTGTAAGTTTGGCTTTCTTCTTGACTCATATGAGGCTCACATTTTCCTCTAGGAGAGATTCTTTGGTTCAGAGGAAATTGTTTCATAATCTCAGGAAGAGATGGGATGGTCTGCTGAGGGAAGTCCACTAATAGCCAACACAAATAAATCGACATGGATACTCTGAGGGGTAACAGCCTTATGCTGGAGCTGTCAGTGAGATGGGCAGAAACAGAAGGCTATCTTGCCATGGTAAAGGTGATACTGTGAGATTTAGGGCTCTATCTGTGAGGACTGCTCTATAAATAAATAAATAAATAAATCAGAAATGAAATAGGAACATAAGTACAAACATGAAGGAATTCCAGAAAATCATTAGGTCATATTTTGAAAACCTGTACTCCACAAAATTGGAAATCTTAAAGGAAATGGACAACTTTCTGGATAAATATCACTTAACAAAATTAAATCAAGGGCATATAAGCAAATTAAATAGATCTATAACTGTTATTTATTTATTTTCCTCCCCACCTCCCACTCCTCTACCCCTCCCTCCACTCCTCTCCCCCTAGCCCCACTCCCCTCCCCTCCCCCCATTCCATTCCCCCTCCTTCTCCAGTCTGAAGAGCAGTCTGGATTCCCTGCCCTGTGGGAAGCCCAAGGTCCTCCCCCCTCCATCCAGGTCCAGGAAGGTGAGCATCCAAACAGGCTAGGCTCCCACAAAGCCAGAACATGCAGTAGGATCGAAACGGATTGCCATTGTCCTTGGCTTCTCATCAGCCTTCATTGTCTGCCATGTTCAGAGAGTCCGGTTTTATCCCATGCTTATTCAGTCCCAGTCCAGCTGGCCTTGGTGAGCTCCCAATAGATCAGCCCCACTGTCTCAGTGGGTGGGTGCACCCCTCGCAGTCCTGACTTCCTTGCTCATGTTCTCCCTCCTTTTGCTCCTCATTTGGACCTTGGGAGCTCAGTCCGGTGCTCCAATGTGGGCCTCTGTCTCTATCTCCGTCCATCGCCAGATGAAGATTCTAAGGTTGAAGAAATAGAGACAGTCATCAAAAGTTTCTCAATCAAAAAAACAAAAAACAAAAACAAAAACAAAAAAACCCAAGACTAGATTGTTTCATCTCAGAATTCTATAAGATTTTCAAAGAAGAACTAATATCAATACTCCTCAAATTTTTCCACACAAAAGAAACAGAAGGAATATTGTCAAACTCTTTTAATGAGGCTACAATTATCCTGATACCCAAACAACACAAAGACATTACTTAGAAATAGGATTACAGACCAATCTCACTCATGAACATAGATGCAAAAATACTCAATAAAATACTGGCAACTGAATTTAAGAACACATCAGAAAAATCATCTGCCATGATCAAGTAGGCTCCATCTCATAGATACAAAAATCTGTCGATGTAATTCACCATATAAACAAACTAAAAAAAAAACACACATGATCATCTCATTGGATGCTGTAAAAGCTTTCCACAAAATACAACATCTCTATGATAAAGGTCTTGGAGAGAGCAGGGATACAAGGGATATACATAAACATAATAAGGCAATATACAGCAAGCCAAGAGCCAACATCAAACTAAATGGAGAGAAACTCAAAGTGATCCCACTGAAATCAGGAAAAAGACAAGCTTGTCCACTCTCTCCATCTCTATTAAATATAGTTTTTGAGGTCCTATCTAGAGCAATAAGACAACAAAAGGAGATCAAGGGGATACAAATCGTAAAAGAAGATGTCAAACTCTCACTATTTGCTGATGATATGATAGCTTACATAAACAACCCCCCAAAATTCTACCAATGAACCTCTACAACTCATAAACACCTTTAGAAATGTAGCAAGATGCAAAATTAACTTAAAAAAAAACAGTAGCCCTCCTTTACACAGATGATAAAAGGGCTGAGAAAGAAATCAGAGAAACATCGCTAAATCGATAGTAAAGTATCGGAAGGTAATTAGATTTTCCACTGCCAGTGATTCTGTAATAGGAAGAAAAACTACCTTCCCCCTGGTAATATACCATAGAAATAGTTCACATCCTTTCTTTTCCTTCCTTCCTTCTTCCCTCCCTACCTCCCTCCCTTCATCCCTCCCTCCCTCCCCCTCTTTCTCTCTCTCTCCCTTTCTTCTTTTTTTGTTTTAAATTTTCAAGACAGGGTTCTCTGTGTGTAGCCCTGGCTATTCTGGACCTTACTTTGTAGACCAGGCTGTCTTCAAACTCACAGAGATCTGCCTGCCTCCACCTCCCTAATGCTAGAATTAAAGGTGTATACCACCACAGCCTGGCACATTCTTTCTTTTTTAAATCTTTGCTGGAATATTCTGTTAACACTACTGTCTGACCAATTTTAGAGAAATATTTGTCTGACTCAATTGTGGATTATTGTACTCTGCATCATATTGAATGTTTTATTCCAAGTGTGCACTGCAGAACCTCATCTTCCTTTGCTCTGGTGGTTTCTCAAATCACATTTAATACTCTTTTCTAGAAATATCTCCTTAATTAAATAACACACATGCTTTAGAACATTTAACTTTCTGTCCAGTAATTCAGGAGGCAGGCAGCAGGGCATATTAGACTTACCTGGATGAATATGTACAGACACGCATGAAGTGAACTCTTGGGGAACAGTGCTCTGAACAAATTGTTTTGGATGAGATACCAGCTCATTTTGCCCACTGCTGTGTTGCTGAACTGCAAATGCACCACCACAGATGACTGTAACGTATATTCCAGAAAGTCAAAAATCAGTTTTTTAAAGGTACTGTCTTTGCTGCTACAGTCTTGGGATGAAAGAAACACTTGTACAATACTCCGTGGAAGCATTGTGAGAATCACATTCAATCAGGGACTTCCTCTATATGAACCTGGCCTAAACACCGGAGCTGGAGGTTTTAATTAGAGAACCTCTCATTCATGAGAAGAACTCATCAGTGTCTCATTCCACACATGTGCTGCAAGCGAGAAAATTTACATTTGTAAGGTAAACTGTCACCTATCTAGAAACCTACAGAAAGAAAATTCAACGGCCATTCACCAGGGCTTAGCTCTGCAGTAGCATTTATGTTCACAAATTTCCATCATGGAAAGTAAAATAAATTACCTGAATTAATTTCAGTTACTTTATCACACACATTTGGAGGATTTCGACATTTAAATAATTACACATGGGCTGTGGAGAGGAACATGGATCTGAGATTCAGTCTTAAGGGAGCAGCCCAGGCTTTTCTCTGAAGAGGTTTTGTATTGAGTATGAAGACAAGTATTCAGCCTCCTTGAATCTTTTAAAGTGATGTTTAATTTCAGAAATGGGCTCAAAATTATGGATTATAGATTTTTTCCATGTAAGACCTGCTATAAATTGAGCATTAGCAGATCAAGTGGCAGTCCTTTGATTGCTGGCTTTTATTATAGACTTTTGCTACTCTCATTTAAATGAACCAAGAAATAACTGTGGAAATGATGCATCAAACTTTTTGATTTCTAAAGCTCAAATAGGAAACTTTTTTTCCTGACAGGAACAGAGGTATAGTGTGAGCTCCAGAGTCAACTCTGATGAGTATGAGTTCTTTCTCTGTGGAAGTCGAGTTAAAATGGGTACTACTGGTGTATTGTATTTTGAACTGGATGAAGGGTGAGAGCAGTAACTTCAAAGGAAATGGTTATGCTGATGAATGCCTATCTTATTGGACCCTAGAGGTTTCTGCATTGTTTCTCACTATTCCTGGAAGAGAGAAGCAGATCCATCGTGTAGTACAGACTCTTGGCTTCACCCAGTGTACACATCAGAAACATTGCTTGCTTGATCATCTTCTTTTTCTTTTCCACTAGTGATTATTTCCATAAGATGTTCCATCAGGGGTTATGAGAAGCAGGTGGGAGCTAGTGTTCAGATGTCAACCCACCAGAAGCATAGTAATCTGATGGAGGATTAATCCTGTCCAGGCAAGATCTGCAGGACCATCGACTCTGAAAACTGTTGTTCACTTTTGCTGAAGCTGCTTGGTGTCCCTTCAATACCTGCATTATAGTGTGTAATCTCATGTGATGTGTATATGTAATCTCATGTTTTCATCTCAATCTTATAGGTATATACATCTGTGGGTGGGTCAGGAGGTGACTTTTCACTTGGCTGTGTATTTTTGATATATAGATTACATACTGGAATTTGCTCTGTAATGGATATATTTGTTCCACAACGACTTTGGACATTTCGAGACATGCTTTCTTCCTTTGCTTACTGGATGGCTTCTTCCATTCTAGGGTACCTTTGGTGAGAGAATTTAGTCATTAGCCAGAAACCTTGGCTCCCACAGCCTGTCTCCATTCTGTTCCCTAAGATACTTTAGAAGCCATCACCCTGCCATTATATTCCTTTTGGAAGGATCTGCAGCCAGGAAAGGAGTCTTTCATGTACATCACACTTGGGACCTTCAAAGATAAAGGGGCATCCAAGCTTATTCGAGATTGAGTGCCCTGTTTCTCTTATAGCTGACTTGGGAAAGTGCTAACCTTAACTGAAAGTTACCTGCTTTGTGTAACCTTTATCTGTTTTCATGACCCTGAAGAATGCGAGTCCTGTAACTTTGCTATTGCCAGAGAATCGCTGATTGTGTCTGTCTGTATATATATAGACTGGAGACATTGGAAGACTGGCAAAGAATAAAGAAACAGATGCACAAAAGTATATAGTGGAGAAGTCACTTTGCCCTCAGACGTTTCCAAGTCCTGCACTTGCTGTAAGCTTTCTCCCTGAACCTTGAGGAGGCACAGAGGCTGGAACTCAGGGGCCTCCAATAATGTTCTTTGTCTAATTTCTTAAATAGCCAAAAAAAGGAGACTCAGGTTACATATTAGAGACTTTAACTTCAAATAGATGGATTTAAAATATCAAAAGTAAAGGTGAAGTAATGACATTATACGAAGCCCTACATTTAAGAAAGTCCCTCATTATAGCAGTTAAGAAGAGGTGAAGACAGAAGAGGGTGATGATGAGTATGGCAAAGAACATAGATAGTCATTCTTGAGAAATCATGCAGGGATAAAGTGGGTATAGATTTGGAGCTGAAGATAGGTAAGCATGCATTCACTCATTCACCAGCTTATATGTAAATCAAGTTCTTATTGTTTCTTTTGGGTCATTGGCCTCTCCAGTAGAATAAGGATAATGTTATATATCTTTAAGAATCTGTGTAATGTTTGTTAATGCCATATGTGAAACTACTACACATAGCATCACCTTCACTGGAAGTACTTACCAAATTATGTATCCTGTTATGTCAAAATACCAAGCGAATATAATTATTATTCTGTTAATGATGCAGATATAGAAAGCTTGATGACCTGAGTTTGATTCTCACAACCCATGACTGAGAGAGGGAACTGACTCCCAGAGTTGTTCTCTGACTTCCACAGTGGTGCTGTGGTAACCACGCTGCAGCCATGTGCACATCTATACTCACACTCATCTCGAGCACACATGGACATTCACACACTCACAGCAACAATACTAAAAATGAAATTCAGACTCTTTGGGTGCGAATGCTAGGCCAACTTAACATTGTGCTTTACAGGAAAAAAAGTTAAAAATTTCACATTTTACTTTATTTGCTTATGAAATACATACCTACTTTGGAGCATTGTTCTAAGTTTGAAATAAATGACATGTATAAACTAACGACAACATTGGAGACTATAGACTCTCTGCTTTCAAATTTTCCATCATTATGTAATAATCTGAGAGCCATGGAGGAGACACACATGCAGACAAACAGAATGATGGAACCATAACAGACCCACATATTACTAATGAAATGAGTTTCATTGAGTAGCCACAGCATGCTTCTTAAGGGAAGTCTTTTCAAAGACAACTGTTTTGGGACAACTGGTTCTTCTGCCTATAAGACATGAATCTGACTGGGTCATGGGCACAAATGCAAAACCACAGTCAAAAATGTTTTAGGACAAAATATAAATACATATTTCTGACCTCAGGATAGGAAAAGATTTATTTTGCAGGACACAAAAGTCATCCAGCAATAAATAAACAAGGTTCATTATGGGATTTAGGCAAAATTTAAAATTTTTATTAATCAGGTCTCTACTAAAATAAAGAAATAAGTGTGCAATAAATATTTATATAATATCTAAAATAGACTTTTATGCAGAGTATAAAGTATCATACCTATAAATTATAAAATAGCAAACCATTTGAAAGATATGCAGTCCCACACACCTATAAAAACTGAAACGGCCAAGAGGCTGAGGCAGGAGGATTGTGGGTCTGAGGCAATCTGTACATTATTGAGAAAGACTCCCATGAAATGAAAGAGGACAATGTGCACATTTCTCATTTATAAAAGATTATTCATGAATAAGCACCACAGAAAAGTTCTGCTCATCATTGGTTGTAAGGCTATGCAAACCAAACCTGTGAGATGCCGCCAGGACAACTGGGATGACTGGTGTAAAAGGACTGGACACATCCAACATTGATAAGGATGTAGAGTGACAGGAGCTCTCACACACTGCTAATCTTCAGGATGTAAAGTGACAAGAAAAATCCTGAGGAAAACTAATTGCCAGTTTCTTACCAAATTAACTGTATGACCCAGATATACTTCTTACTGAGACTTAGTACGACTTATAAAAAAATGGTGCGGGACAATTGCCTATATTCTGTCAATTATGTTTTAAATAAATGCTGATTGACCAGTAGCCAGGCAGGAAGTATAGGCAGGACAACCAGACAGGAAGTAGAGGTGGATCAATGAGAACAGGAGAATTCTGGGAAGAGGGAAGCCCATTCCTCCCCATTCCTGCCTCAACCACAGAAGAAGGAAGATGTGATTATCCTGTTGAAAAAGGTACTGAGCCATGTGGCTAACATAGATAAGAATAATGGGTTAATATAAATTATAAGAGTTAATAAGAAGCCTGAACTATGGGCCAATCAGTTTATCATTAATATAGAACCTCTGTGTGATTTCTTTGGGACTAAATGGCTGTGGGATCTGGTGGGAGGACAGAAACCAGGACAAACAGTAAACAGAAAAATATTCATCAAGCATTATTGTAATAGCTAGAACAGAATTAGCCCAAAAGTATGATGCTAATAAACAAATTGTGTAATGTTGCTTAGCAATTTTAAAATTATTGGTACATAGAACAGCATGGGTAATAATCAATATCATATTAAGACATTAGACAGAAAAGAATAAATCCTCTGAGATCATTCCTGTGAAACCGAACTATAGACAAAGGTAGCAGGAGTTTCATAGTAACTGATGGGGAGGGTGGATCAACTGGAAATAACAGGCGTCTTTTGTTCTGTAAACATACTTGAATGGTGACTGTACCTTGTACAGTTTCTTTGAATATCAGTTAGAAAATACTATAACGGTTCACAAAAATCATCAAGGTGAACATTTAAAATTTTGCATTTTGTTTATTATATATAAATAAAAACTAAAAATTCTGCAAGAACAGAAGTGTCAAATCATTGAGTTAAAGGAAATCACAGAGTAGCCTGAAAAAAAAATGATGTTCAAAAACAGAGAGAACATAAAAACAATCATTTGCTCCATTTGTTTGTTGGAAAAATTGAATCATTTTCTAGTACAAACCCTTTTTGCCCTGAAATGTGTCACAATGCCCAGCATAGCCGTCCTGGGCTGTCTAATCCCCAGTGTATAGTTGCTAGTGCAGCTCATTTCAGGTATCCAAATAGACTCGCATTGCTGTGTCCTCTGTTGTAAATAAAACAAACTTCGCCATAAGTGAACATTTTATGTGTCTTAGATTTTCATCACAAAGTAATTCCTCACAACATAACCCTACCATGCTTTTATTATTTGGCCAAATGTGTGACGAGAATCTATGTGGGGATACTCAGGAGTCAGGGTGTGTGTGATGGACTCCGGCGAGGTTGGGTGGAAGGTATTGGAGCAGACACAGCAAAGTTTTATAGAAGCAAGACCTCTATGTACTGCAACACGATCCTCTGGGCCTGTAAATTTTCCATAATGGTTTGATAAATAATAGCGCATCTTTCTCCTACCTTAGAACTTCATCCCCCCCCCCCTGCTTTTTGAACAGTTATATGTTGGCTGCCTTTAAACTGTGTGTATCCCTAGTCACCAGCCTGTTTAAGGGCATGATTGTTTAAACGATTTGGAATAATTTTTATCCCTGATGGCCCTTATTGCAGTTATGCCAAATGCTGAAGTGAAGAGTGGTAGCTATAAAGAGACCCTGTAAAATTTCATATTTTCAAACTTCTTTTCAGAACATGGAAAAAGGGCACAAAGTGTTCTGGTTTTGTGGGCTGGGCATTGCCCTGTCTTTGGAGCTGTTAGAGTTCAGAGGAAATTCTGACATAAACGGAGTGCTCTGTTCTGGAAACAACACTCAAAAAAGCACAACAGGTGCCTGTTTCTTTTACTTAAAATAAAAAATGCTGTTAATTGCATCCTGAAAGACACGACTTTGCCTGGCTTTGAGTGCATGCTGTCCGTGTAGGTGATTTAGGAGGATAGTGACATTAAGGTTTCCCCATAATGTGCCAGTAACACCTGCAATACAGGGTATGCATCTACTATAAATGGAATTTTGTTTCCATAGAAATTGGACATATTAGCATAAAGGAATGATTTGACAATTATAAATCCAAGAACATTTTCTAATTCTTGCCTAAAACTAGAAAAGAAGAAGAAAAAACCTATAAAGTTACTATAGAATTGATGACCAAAGGAATGAGCATCATATATATGATTTGTGTGCATGTGTGTGCGTGTGTATGCATAATAATAACAGCTAAAGAAAAAGAGGCTTTGATTTTGAGAGGGAGCAAGGCAGGGTGTCTTAGGTTTCTCTTGCTGTGATAAAGATCATGAACAATAACAACTTGGGAGGGAAGGGGTTAATTTCATCTGAAGGAAATCAAAGCAGGAACTGGAGGTGGGGACTGGAGGGGAAGCTATGGAGGATGCTGCTTACTGGCTTGCTCTTCATAGTTTACTCAACCTGTCTCCCTAAAGAATTTGGGGCTGCCTGTTCAGTGGTACCACCACGTTCAGTGGGCTGGGAGCTCCTACATCAATTATTAATAAAGAAAATGCTGTACAGACTTGCCTATAGGCAATTTAACAGAAGTATTACTCAACCGAAGTTTCTCTTCCCTGGTAACTCTGACTTGTGTCTAGTTGAGAAAAACCCAACCAGGACATGGGGCAGGGGTGAGGGGAAAAGAGGGGAGGGAGACTGCATGGGAGGAGTCATAGGAAGGAAAGGGAAGGGGATGATGATGTAATTATATTTTAATCACAGATAAAGAATAATCAAAAACTACCCTTCTCAGGCTGCCAATAGAGCTCAGGATTTCTAGCAGCAGTGTGTCAAAGGGGAAAAGAAAATTCAGCCTGCCTCAGTAGAAGCAGCCTCTAAGCTGCTGCAGTAAATTTTCGCTCCTCTCCTTCTTCCACCCTTTCATTCTGATTCTTAGTCTCTCTTGATCCTTGCAGGCAGAACAGAAAGAGATGGAGATGTATGGGCCAGCAGGCACCAGGTTTCACGCCAGGCTCTTTAGGGTCTGTAATCTCATTTAATTTCTGTCTTAGCCCCATGAGGTTAGTAAATTTCCTGAGGTTAGCTCCCTTGCCTAAGGTCACTCAGTCAGAATGCTACTCCCACTGTGGGGTTTCCCGCTGTTTGAAGACATAATATTGCCTCCAAAGTAGGGGTCTGCAAGCTACAAGGCTTTGGGGAACTACACATATCCTCCTTCGTAAGATAGTCAGAGCCTTTCATAGTCAGGCTAATCTTTAATATGCTTGGATTAGAAAAATCATGCTATTTCAGTGGTACAATTGCCCAGTTTGATTTTTCCCCCGTTATTCACACATCCTGTAGGTTTTTCTCCTATATTTTTGGTTTTAAAGAATTTCTTCCCTTTAATAACTCGCAACACAGTTTATTGCTTCATTTTTCCTGTAATTGTTTTCCAGCTGTTGAAATTATCAAATTACTTTTGTAATGTCATGTGATTTTTTTTCTGAACTTGCTAAATGAAGCAATTACTTTGTATGTCTGTCTTTTTATTTAAACACTGTACCGTTAGCAAATCTGTCTTTTGAGTTTTACCTACAGCTTAAGAGTTAAGTATGGCTATGCTAGGAGACAGTCATTTCTTCTTTGACACAGGGAAAAGGCCCTTTTAAGTAATATATTTTCAGGAGTTCTTTGCCGGTAGTCATTCTACTGAAGGGAAGATTTTGAATTATTTTCCTTAGTTAACTAATAAATATTTATTAATGGTCTATTACATGCCCACATGTTATCTGCAGACATTTAGATGTTTTAAAAGACACAAAATAAGAAATACTAATGCTGGACCTGGAGGGTTGGCTCAGCAATTAGGAATACTGGCTACTGTTCCAGAGTGCTGGGGTTCAATTCCCAGTACCCACAAATCAACTTAAAAACCATCCTTAACTCTAGTTCTTGGGGAATCTGAAAGCTGCCTTTGGCCTCTGTAGGCATCAGGTAGGCAAGTGGTATATAAGCATACATGCAGGCAAAGCACTCATATGATTAAAACTATAATGTCTAAGCTTACTTTGCAGTGTTATTGTGGAAAGAAATGTAACATATGGAGAATTCAGGCTGCAAAAGCCTAATTAAACATTAGGAACTCAACAATTGAAAGCATAGTAGGTACTGTGATTGTTAGGAAAGGCCTCAGTGGGGTTGTGGAATTTGGCCTACAAATTCTGACAAAACAGAAGAGATAAGTAAGGCCATTTTATAGGGAAACTAACACTTAGAAAGGTAAATATTGAATTTTCTGTGTGGATCCGATGACAGCGAGGCACTTACCCCACAGAAGGGAAAACTAGACACATAAAATAAGGACTGTAAGAACGTTGGCATGGCAGCCAAATATCAAAACATTAAATACCCTGAAAGTAAATGTGAAGAGTTTATATTTGAAAGTGGCAGATGATAAGAGCTCATCTGTTCTGGAAATTAAGAGATATAAGAAATCTCTGAGGAATATGTAACATGAAAATATGTTGACAGTTGGATCAAAGTAGCAAGGGCCATGTTGGAAATAAATGGTTGTAAGAGCTAGTTGGGAGGAGGGAGGGCTAAGTATAGGGATATGATACTTGAAATAGATGAGATAAGGTAAATCCTTCAAAATGGCATTAAAGAAAAAGTGATTGAGATTTACAGATTGAAGAATGGTTATATCTCTCCCTAGCTGCCCAGAAAAGAAGTACTTTGATTGATAGAAAAGAAAACAGATTCACTGGTGGTGTGATGCCTCATGTTGGAGTTGATGCTAAGAGTACATATCAGCCCTTTACACTTAGTGACAAAGACAGAGTGGCCAGCTCAAAGAACACCATACAAAGAAGACAACAGTGAAGATGAGGAGAAATGGTATTAAAAGACAGGTGGGGCCCCAGTTGAGTGCTAAAGATGCTAAAGAATAAGAGAATACCATGAGGGGTAGCTCATAGCATCAGACTGTAAATGTGGAAAAATAAATCTGGAAGAAGATCATGGCCATGAATTTAGCAGGAACAGATCACTTGAATCCTCAAAAATAATGCATATGGAATAATATGCCCTGTGACAGATGGTAAATGAGATTAAAAGGAATTTGAGATGAAAAAATGTAGCTCAAATATTTGAAAGCTTGGTATCAACACCAGAAAAGGATATTTGCTAGGAAATAGACTAGAAGGGCAGGAATAAAATGACGAGGTTGTAATTACCCTCTGAAATGGTGCCATTAATCTTTGCCTCCTGCATTCATACTCAACTATTTGATTTTATCTCACATGCAGTAACATTGATTTGTGTTATCAATATTATATTGAAAATCCAGTGATGTGACTTAGGAGACTAGATCATAAGAACATTGTGGCTTCTTCATGTTCTTTCAC
The DNA here is from genome assembly GCF_018167655.1 of Microtus oregoni. Taxonomy (NCBI): domain Eukaryota; kingdom Metazoa; phylum Chordata; class Mammalia; order Rodentia; family Cricetidae; genus Microtus; species Microtus oregoni. The sequence continues at coordinate 8,222,098 of NW_024543218.1, read as the reverse complement.
ATGCTCAAGATAATATCCAATCAGATTGCAAAGACTGCGAGGATTCACAGTGATCTGCATATCTAACTATTTAACTCCTTGAATAAGAATAACCCAAAGGCTCATATATTTGAATGCATAGTTGCCAGGGAGTGGAATGATTAGAACTTTTGAAATGATTAGAAGGATTAGGGTGTGTGGCCTTGTTGGAGCAAGTGTGTCACTGGGGGTTGTCTTGGAGGTTTCAAAAGCTCAAGCCAGACCTACTTTCTCTCTTCTTGCTTCCTGTGGCTCAGGATATAGAACTCTCAGCTACCTCTCCAGCAACATGTCTGCCTATGTGCCACCATGCTCCCTGCCATGACTATAATGGACTAAATTATAAGAGGAGGCTCCTTGTTTGTTCCAGCTGCGCAGAACCAAATAACCACACAGAAACTATACACTGCTTGGTCCATTAGCTCTAACTTCGTATTGGCTAACCCTTACATCTTAATTTAACCTATTTCTAGTAATTTGTGTATTGCCACATTATAGTGGCTTACCAGCTAAAGTTCCTAGTGTCTGTCTCAGGCAGCTCCATGCTTCTCTTTGTCTCCACCCTTCTTTCCAGCAGCACTCAGCCCAGTCCACCCCACCTAGCTTTGTTCTTCCCTGCCATAGGCTCAAAGCAGTTCTTTATTCATTAACCAATAAAAGCAACACACAGACAGAAGGACCTCCCATACCACTAAACCTCTGAAACTGTAATCCTGCTCCACTAAATGCTTTCTGTTATAAGAATTGCCTTGCTGTGGTGTCTCATCACAGCAATAGAACAGTGACTAAGACAACTCCCCTCGCACCACAATATGCTCCATGGGTTTTACTATATTTCATCCCATCAATTAAATAATAATTGTCCTGCTTTTTGTATAGCTCTTTACAATAGCTTGGTTAGATTTCCATGTACATTCTATTAATTTTTATAGTTTATATTCAAAGTTTATGTGTTTTGATATACATAGGCATAGTTAAAATGATTATCATAATCAATTAAAACAATATATATTCATCATTTAATTACCTTTTCTTTTTGTGATAACAACATTTGAATAAAGCTCTTTATAAACTTTACTAAACTATACTTGCTGCAGTTACCATGCTATATGTTTGACTTCTATATCTTAACAAGACCTCTGGTAACCACAGCCCTACTGTTCATTACTGAATATTTAATTTTCTCAGATTCCACATATTCAGCTGAATTTTCTTTCTTTTTGACTTGCTTCACATATCATATTGTCCTCTAAGTGTATCTGTGTTGTTACAAATTACGGAATTGCTCTCATTTTATGGCCAATGTTTATTTTATGTGTGTTCTTATGGGTTTGTATATATTATTAAGTGAATATATATTATATATAATTAATTAATTATATATATATAATTAATATATATTATATATATAATATATTATTAAGTGAATATATATATATATATATATATATATGTTTGTCTATATAAATGTTGTTGCCACAGTTTTTAACAATTTATCAATTGGTGGACACATTATTTTCACATCTTAACTATTGTGAATGATACTGTAATGAACTTTAGTGTATGTGTTTTTCTAAAAACTGTCGATTTCATTCACTGACATATCCAGAAAAGGGATTGCTCAATCACAAAATAAGTTTATTTTTATCTGTTTGAGAACCCCCATAATGTTTAATATCTGTATCATCCCACGGCCTTATATGATTAGCATTCAGATATCCTTCTGCTCAGTACCATTCTAATGCTTGTTATTTTGTCTGTTTGATAAGAGAGGTCCTCGTAGGTCTGGAATGATAGCTCAATGATGTTGTGATCTGCATTTCCCGGGAGATTAGTGGTGAGTATGTATTCTTCCATATAGATGTTGGTTATTTTTCTGCTGTTTTTGTAAAAATACATATCCCGGTCCTTTGCCCTTTCCAGGGGTTTATGAGTATCTGTGGCATCAATAGCAACACCTTCATTATTTTTATGCTGTTGTCATCTGAGTTATTTTTATGCTTCACTTTTTCTGATATATGGTTCACAAATTTTATTTCCCATTCCCTGTCCTGTTTTTATGTTTTGTTTATTATTTCCTATGTTGTGCAGAATATTTTATATTTAATGTAGCACTACTTGTTTATTTTGTTCCTGCTTCTTGGGCTTCTGGTCAAGAACAAGTCAAGGATCTTTTCCACTCTTTTCTTCCAGGAGTTGACTTATCATTAAGTCTTTAATCTATTTTCAGTTGAATTTTTGTCTAAATATTTTTTTGTGCATTGTAAATATAGAATGCAAAAATTATATTAAGTAGGATTTATGTTTTTAAATACAATTGATAACATTTAAAAGGCAATCACTATTTATTTATTGAGCTATATATTTTTTCCACTCCCCTTTTTTCTCCCCCCACTTCTTCCCTTTCCCATGATCCCAGTCTCCCAATTTACTCAGGAGATCTTATCTTTTTCTACTTCCCATGTAGAATTAGATCATGTTTATCTCTTTCGTGATGATAATCATTATTTATAATGTAACAATTAAATTAAGTAAAATAGCTCAGTAACAGACAAAAGTAATTATTATTTTTTAATTTTTGAGATAATATAATTACAACATATTTTCCTCTCTTCTTCTTTTTCTTCCTCCAATCCTCATCAGCTAACCCCACAGTGTTGTGAAAAAAAGTCTCCTTCAAATCATGGCCTCTTTATGCACTAATTTTTATTGCATGCATATGTATATGTATATATATATATACATATGTATTTCTAATATAACTTACTAAATTTATGTAATGTTACTCATATGTATATTTTCAGTTCTGACCCCTTGGCACTGGACATCACATTGGTGTCTTCTTCCCTGAGGAAGACCACTTCTGGCTCCCAGCTTTCTTCGGTTGCCTCATAGCTCATTAATATTTAAAGATTCTCCATGTCGCATTATGTTTATTTTTGAATTTGCTTATGACTTTGCTATTGAGTTTCTTTTCTTCTTCCAGTTTCTGAGGATACTTCAACAGTGTGAACTCTGATCTCTAATTTGGGATGTAGAACCTAGGAGACAGGAAAGAGTCACTAAACTAGAGGGACTGTCATCTGGGAAGAAGTTTTAGAGGACATTTGACAAGAAGGGAGATGTTTATAAGTAGAACATTTCTTAGGAGTTGGAATAAATGAGCACACCTGTGTTTAAAGAGATGCTTGCACTAAGTTCTGAATCTTCTCCTGTTTCTTCCTGTCTTCTCCTCCCTGCTTCCTGTCTGTGAAAGGACAGATCTTGTTATTTCTGTTAAGAAGCTCCAGATTTTTATTGAATGTAAATAGAAAAAAATTTAGTATTTTCTAAAGGTACTCATAGAGATCCGTAAATTTCCTTTCAAATTCTCGAACTCCTCCATCCCTCCCTTCCTTTCTTTCTACCCCTTGCCTACTTAAGTGCACACACTTGTGCACTGCAGAGACCAGAGGAGGATCTGATTTTTTTTGTTCTATAATTCTATCTCTTGTTCCCTTGGACATGGTCTCTCATTGAACCTGGAGCTAAGCTGGTGGCCAGCAAACCTCAATAATCTTCCTGTCTTCACACCTAAAGCTCTGGTATTAGAGACACATAACATTAATTCTTAACCCGCTGAGCTATTTGCCCCAACTTCTAATAATAATGATTATAAATAATTAAAATAAAATGAATTCTTTCCCCTCTTTTTCTTAGTTAGTATGTGAGACAGAGTCTAGCTATATAGCTTGACAGGCCTCCCATTTTGCCATGAGTTCTGGGATTACTGGTGAGCAACACTGCATCCAGATTTCAGAGTGGGTTGTAGAGATGGACGTTGGTGGTTCAATATTGCTATTGTTGTTTTAACCCTGTAAACCCCAGTCCCTCAAATCCCATATCACATTTTTGTTTGGTTGCCGTTGTTGTGATATGACTCACCCTGCCCCATCATGTAAGGTTAATTCATGCTCATGCTCTGGGGATTCTGACTTAAACTTGTCTTTTACAGGGCACCACTCAGCTCATTATGTATAGAAATAATCTTGTTCTCCTGCATTATATTAAAACTTCTAAGTTTATTTAGTATTCTGAGTGAGTTTTTTTCCACATGAATAATTTTCTAGCATTATGAGGTGTTATTTGGAATGTCTTGACCCAACACAGTATGGGGATCATCCAAATATTGTCACATTTTGTTTTTGAATATCAGAATTTCAATAATGCCAGTACAAAATCATAGGAAAAGACAGAAACACTGGGGAGATGGATGTGCCAGATGAAAAAAAAATGTCAAAATCCAAATTTTAATCTTGAAGCTCTACTTTTATCAGAGGTACAAATCTACCCAGTCCTTTCCCATGAAGTGGCCATCTTCCTTTGTTCATCATTAGGACATATTTTTTTTTACCATATACCAAATTTTGAATGATTCTTACTTGCGTGTCTGTCACTTTTCCAAGTAAAACTATTAATAAGTAAACAATTGTGTTCATGTCTTTTCTAAGAAAAAGTAAGAATTCTGTTTCAGTATATAGTAAGACACTGTACTGTCTGTTTAATCATATAGAATACTTAAAGTGTTCTTAATGAATTGATATTTAATATCAATAGTTCCTACTGCTTCATCATGAATATCTTACTGAAATTTTTTCTTCATTTTTGTTTTTCTGTACTTTATGTGACCATATAAGTAATGATTAATGGTCTCCATCTGCTATGCTTAAGGTGTCAGCAATGGTGCTCAAAATGCTCTTGAACAGATTGTTCAATGTTCAGCTAGTGAAAGACTGCAAACAACACATTTTGAAAACTGTTTTTGGAGCTAGGGAGCTGGTCCATTATAAAGTGCTGTCGTGTAAGCATGAGGACCTGAGTTCAGATGCCCAGTGCCCATATTAAGGCAAAAAGCTGTACATAAAGACTGAAATCCATGTTTGGTGGCAGAGGTGGTGGAGTAGAGGGATATGGACTCCTAAACCTCATTAGCCATTGGCGTAGTTGAGTCACTGAGCTTCAGGTTCATTAGGAGACATGGCTCAGTCACCCAGAACCACTCTCTGACCACCATAAGCATGCATGCACACATACACACATATACCGCCACGTGTGCACTGCACACACACTAACAAGAACGGATACTGCATATATTCCCTCACGTTGCCCTTTCAACACCATGGCACCAAGCAGCAGCAGCAGCAACAGCCGTTCTGAATTTGCAAATCTTCAAAAGATCTTTGGATCCTTGAATACTTCCGTGATGAGAAGTTTTCAAATTAGTCTCTCTGTATAGAGTCCAGTTCTTTAGAGTTAGGTTTTTGATGTTTGTGTTTCCCATGAAACACCCCAGTCTGCATTGTCAGTAGTGTTAATGATCTGGCATTTCTTTAAAGGATGCTCTACTCTAGGTTCTCAGATGTTCTTTCAAGCCTTTGATGCCCACTCAGTTTGTTTTGACATTGATGTTTCCACATTATTTTTAGAAAGTGTCAAAGGAAAGATTTCAGATGATAAGCAGGATGCATGCTCTTTCCTCAAATCATTCCAATGTTCATTAGCCAAATTGTTGGGAAATTTCAACTGCCTGGTTCTAACATTAGGAATAGAAACTTGGATTTCTAGTATACATGCAGGCAGTGACGGTCACTGGTGTGATATTGAATCACATATGCAATAGTAAGGCATGTCTTTCCCATTGTTCTGGCTGCTCTTGTGTCTCTGAGAAGCATCTTGCAGATTTCTTCATAGGGTTGTATATAAATACTAAGTGCCTTAACTGTCAATTTCTCTTTCATTACATCTAGTTTGTTATCTGTTATGTGTTTATAACTACCATGTCCTTTCATAGGAAGAATTCACATTGTATAGATGTTAATATTTTCTTCATGTGTGTGGTATATATGTGGATATGTGTGTTGTTATAAGAACATGTTGTGTTTGAACATGCATGTGGAGGAAAGAGGTCAACATTGGGCACCCCTTACTTTATTGCTTGAAATAAGGTCTCTCCCTGATCTTGAAGCTCATTGATTCAGTGAGACTGGCTTGTCACCTAGTTCTAAGAATTCTCCAGTGTCTACCTTCTTAGAGCTAGGACTCCAGCACACCACCAGGTTCAGCTTTTGATGTGGGACTGGAGGTCTGATTTGAAATCCTCAAGCTTGTAGAGCAAGCACTTTTGTGGCTGAGCTACTTCCCCATACTTGTTTGTTAATATTTTAAATTAGTAAATAGGTCAAATGCTACGTTAATGGAATTGCAACTGTTCCCTCTTAGTGATTCTTTAACTTGGTTGTGAGCAATTCTATTGTTCTCCTATTACTGCTACTAGAGATGGAAGAAACATTGAGAGATGAGGGGTGTGTTCATAACCTGGGTGGTGTGATAGCTTCAGGGATGCTTATTTATCCTCAAACTCATTGATCTGTGTGCATATTAAATGTCTTCAGATTCTACAAGTCACTCGTGGCTAAATAAAGTAATTTGAAAACTAAGTATCTTGAAATAATTTGCTAGAGAAAAGTAAATTTATAAATAAAATTGCATCAATGCCTATATCATCAAGAAAACAAATTGTAAATGAATGACAATTGTAAAAAGGAAAGTACAGGTATAAAAAGAAAGCCGAGTCTGTTCCTCCTGTGTGCAGAGGAAACTGTAGTCATAACTGAAATAAGGAGGCATTTAGGATTTAGGACAGTGTTTTTTTTTTTTTTTTTGTTGAGAAAAGGCCCTGCTGCATAGCCTTAGCTGGCCTGGAACTCAATCTGTAGAGCATATGGCTTCAAACCCCACCTCCTGAGCAATAGGTGCACAGGCATGTACTGTCACGCTGCTGTACCAATGCATCTGACCACTGGATCCTGTTGATGGTGAAAGAAGCCCAAAGTCGAGCAAAATGGCAAGACCGAAAAATAGTTGTAATTAATTTTAGAAATGGTTACATGATACGGCAATACTAAAAATATCAAAGGGAAATTAAAACTTTAGGGAAATGTGAGCAGGCCACAGAAAAGAAGAGGCAAATGACCTGAATGATACAAAAAGTTTCTCATTTTGTTCTCAATAAGTAAAATGTAAATTGACACTACACTGAGATTTCATTTCTGTCAAATTGGCAAAGGTTCTGATTCAACATTGCACTCTTTGGTCAAGCCTTAGGGGAAACAGGTGCAGTCATAAGCTGCTGGTAGAGAACGCAGTGAGACAACGGCTAGGAAGAGGTGTGCATATTCCAGATAATTATGCATGTCTGTCTTTATTGTTCTAACCCAGGAATTCCTTTGATAGAAGTACGTTTCAAAGTAATTTTAGAAAATATAAAAAAGCTATTTATGTAGCAGTATTCATTGCAGGGTAGTTGGATTTGGGACTATGTAAAAATATGACCATCATATTTACAAAATCAAAATTTGATCCACAACAGAATGAGGAAATTATATATTTCCACAGAGTCAAATCATCAGGCAAGGAAAATGTTTTAGCATACCACTGTTTTTAAATATCTAACTATATAAATAGATTTATATGATACATGGTTGAAAACATGAGATCATGTAAAAGCCAAATTGCCATAAATACACTAAATTTTGAGAGTTTGATTTTGAACTATGAAAATGTATTTTTATATTTTTAAAAATTAGCATAAAGATAGGACGCAACACATAAACAAAATGTAGGTAAAGAGTTTAGTTTTATCTTTGTCATGTATGATACATGTTGACTTTAAATACCAGCAAATTTCCCCCAAATGCCTATTGAGTTATCCTTTAAAGATAAAATCAATACTTAAAATTTAAAAATAATATTGTAATTGTGTTGGTGTTGCTATTCTCAGTAGAAGTATAATAGAGCTAAGATTTATCTTCATGTCATCTCAGCATGGCAAAAGAGATGAAAAGAACTCAAATTTGAAAATAAATTATTGATACAAACTCTTGCCTTTTTCTGTATTTTCTTGCCCTTTCAACACTGTGACATTAAGGTTAGAAATCACTGAACAAGAAAATGAGGAAGGTCTGTGGAAAAGAGCCAAACTTAAGTGACTGTTCAGTGTAGAGCTATACTACAGCAACGTCATTCAAAACAGGCAGAACCAACAATACACATAGAGATCTCCTTTGGTTCATTGTTTTTTCACCTGCATAGCATTACCTTATAAAACTGTCTACTTCATTCTGATTAATAACACTCAGAAAACTCCATGTAAGGACAACAACAAGGAGTAGACCTCAGTCTGAGAAAATCTGACCTGTTCCTGGAAATCGTTCTTCGATCTATCTCCCCATGCATGGTGTTTTAGTTAGGTTATTCACTGCTGGGATGAAACAGCATGACCAAAAGCAATCTGGGGAGGCGAGGGTTTATTTTGCTTACATAGCCTGAATCACAGTGCCTTTTGTGAAGCTAAGGCAGGAATTCAAACCTACAGGAAGCTGGAGGCAGAAGCCATGCAGTGGCAATGGAAGAGTCCTGCTTACTGGTGTGCTCTGCATGGCTTCCTCTACCTACATCCTTATACAACCCAGAACCATCAGCCCAAAGGTGTCCTCATCCACAAAGGCTGGTGGCTCCCATATCAATCACTAATTAAGAAAATATCCAACAGGCTTCCCTACAGCCAGATCTTATGGAGTCATTTTCTAAATTGATGTTCCCTCCTCTCAGATGACTCCAGCTGTGTGAAATTGATGATATAAAAACTTGTAGGCACACATGGGAGCACTCCTTCCTTTCGCTAAAGTTTGCCCATAAAAAAATGCACCATACAAAAACCTAGCAATGAGACTATCTAGCCAAAGGCCCACACTCATTCATTCGGTGGGGACTACTTTTATTTTCCTGATAAACTGTTTTCTTCATTAGGAAGAAAAGAAAGAAAAGAAAAAGATAAAAGAATACATACGTTTATTTTCTTTGTTGTATCTACCCAAAAGACTTAAATCAAAATATCTTGAAAAGAGGAAAAAATAGAGCAAGGAAGCTAGCAATAATTTGAGTGGCAATGTCAGAAATTCAGAACTGAACTTGAAGACTCTCTTGGTAGAAAATTGGAAAGGTTTTAGACAGCCAGTGAGAAAAGTAAATAATAAAGTGATGTGAATTAACGTATTCAGGGTACTTTGACAAGCTCGCCAATGTGGCGTTCAGTCCATTCAGATTTATATGCATATTGATATATTTTGACTGTTGTTACTATGTAACTTCTTGTTTCTATCTCTTTGTTTTTATTTGTCGTTTTTCTTGCGGCTCTTTTCCCCTTAGACTGATTTTTGCATATTTTCCCCTTTTATTTTATTACTCCGTACTGGATTGTTTCAGGAATGAACTCATTCTACTCCAAATGATTTACTTTCATGGTTTTCCATGCATATTTAATTTTATAAACTATTAAGATTGTTGAAGAGAGACAGAAAGATTGTAGATTCTGACAAGCAGGGAAGGGGGAAGAAGGGATGTCAGAGGAATTAGGGAAGTGGAATATTGTACGAAAACAATCTATTTTTGATAAAAGAAAATTTTGCACAAAATTTCAATCAACAACCCTATAAAATGTGTCTTCTAAGTTTTTCACATTTTTCTTTCTTTACTTCATTTCATTTGAGTGCTCTGATTTTGTGTATCATTTAGCCTGTCAATTTTAATTTTTACTGTACCTTTTCTGTACTTCTGAACATTGATTGCATCATTTGCTTTACATTTATTCCCCGATTTGTTTTCAGGGTTTTTTTAAAAATGTATCTTTAATAGTTTCTTAAGTTAAACTCATTTTTGTCCTTGCCCAGTTTGATTCTTGAGGCTTGTTTGGAGGTTCAAACAGGGGAGTGCAGCTACTCACATACCCTTGATGGAAGACCTGTCCTCCTCTGGCTGAGGGACAAGTAGTGCCCTGCCTTAGGCGGGATGCACATCAAGTAGTGAGAGGGAAGGGGCCTACCCAGTTCGATCAGCCCAATCAGCTCTAGCAATCAATGAGGTCAATAGATCCCTCAACTGGATTGCCCTCATATCTGCACAATTTGACTCTTTTAACATTTATATAAACAATTGTAAGTGCTGAGACTGATAATTTCAAATTTTTGACTCTTTATTAAGGATTTTTAATACAATCTTTTCTCACTTTACATAGCTATCTCTATTCCCACCCTTCCTCTTGCCCCACCCTTTCTCCCCATCAGCTTATCAGAAAAGTTAAGGCTTCCCAAAGGGAGTCAACAAAGTCTGACATTTCACTTCAAGGCAAAACCAAAACCCTCCCTCCTATACCTAGACTGAGCAAGGTATCGTTCCAAAGAGAATATGCTCTAAGACACCAGTTCCAACACCAGAGATAAATCATGGTTCCACTGCCAGTGGCCCCCAGACTGCCAAAGACTCACAACTGTCCCCCACATTCAGGGGGCCTAGTTTGGTCCTGTGCAGGTTCCCTCGCTATCAGTCCAGTGGCAGAGAGCTCTCACTAGCTCACCTCAGCTGTTTCTGTGGATATCACCATCATGGTCTTGACCCCTTTGCTAATATATCACTCCTCCCGCTCTTGGAATAGTCTCTGGAAGTTTGGCCCAGTGCTTCACCCTAGATCTCTGTGTCTGCTTCCATCAGCGTCTGGATAAAGGTTCTATGATGACAAAGTAGTCATCAGTCTGAATACAGGGGAAAACCAGCTTTGGCATTCTTTCCACTGTTGCTAAGAGTCTTAGCTGGGGTCATCCTTCCGGATTCTTTTGCGGCTCCCTCAATCAAGATACTTGTTTCTTTTTCTCTTCCCCCTTCTGGAACATCCCATTCTCTAAGGTTTTCTTCCTCCCTCCTCCTCTCCCCTCTTCCTTCCCTTCCATCCTCCCCTTTTCCCTCCCATTTTCTTTTTTTAGGAGATCTTGTTTCCCCTTCCCAGGGGGATCCATGTACGTCTCTTAGTGTTATCCTTGTTACACAGCTTGTCTGGGATCATGGATTATAGGCTGGCTATCCTTTGCTTTACATCTAATATCTACTTAAGAGTGCAAACATACCATGTTTGTCTATCTGTGTCTGAGTTACCTAAGTCAGGATAGACACCGAGAGTACAATTAATAAATGGGACCTCCTGAAACTGAGAAACTTCTGTAAAGCAAAGGACACAGTCACTAAGACAAAATAGCAGCCTTGAGAATGGGAAAAGATATTCACTAACCCCACAACAGACACAGGATTAATCTCTAAAATATATAAAGAACTCAAGAAACTAGACATCAAATTAGTAAAGAATCTAATCAAAAAATTGGGTACAGATCTAAACAGAGAATTCTAAACAGAAGAATTGCAAATGGTCACTTTAATATTCATCTCTTATTTCTTGCTGTGGAAAGATTTGACTCAAAATAGTCTACCTTCTTATTGGTGTGGCAACCACTGTGGATTTTGGAAATTAGAACACACTGTTGTAAACATCTTCATCATTAACTTACTGTTTAATGAATATTCATTGTCATCTCTTTACACATAGAATGGACCAATATTCATCACGATAGCTATAAGCTTTTCTGGACAGTTTATTTTTAACATTTAATTTTCTCATTTTTCTTTCTTAGGTTTGTACTTATTTGGATTGTAGCTAGTTGAAATATGAAAGCTATTTAAAGGATTTTAAAGGCCGTAGGGGACAGAGAGATGAGTCTGTGGTCAAGAGCACACAATGTTCTGCAGAGGACCAGAGTTCTGTTCCTAGGATCCAAGTCTGTGGCCCAACACCCTCTTCTGGACACAGTTTGCACATATTCCCCCTTTCACACTTATACATAATTGTAAACCTAAAGTATTTTCAAGGATGTTGGGAATACAAGGGAGGCTATAAATCCTTTAAACATGAATGGAAATATCGCTAGCATATATTGGTAAGTAAACAGTCAAATCTTCCCCCATTAGGCCTGTAGGAGACAGGAAAATTATGTGCCTAATATAGGATTTTTGCTTCATGTTAGGGGACTCTTCTCATAAATTTTATTTCAGCAAGGAAATCATGGTCTGTAGTTTGAACTAGTAATTTGCAGATTAATAGGCAAGAAGATATGTTGAAATGAACAGTAAAAGAAAAAAAATCATTTTATAATGCATTATAGAACAGTCTAACAAAAATTGTTTTCCCAATTCCATATAAATCAGTGCCTTATCATTTTTGTGTAGTCATGCTTAACATTTTCATCTTGGAATTATGAGTAAAATCTTTGTGATGCAGGCTTTGGCATACATCTTTTATGCTATATCTAATAAGCATTTCAAACTTGTCATTCTTCCATTTTCCCCTCATTTTTATTCTGATTCTCTCTGTTAGAAAGCCCCGGTCCAATGACTTATTCCTTGTCTGATGAAGGGTTCCTATGCAGCCCCTATGCTGGTGGCTCTCCCTCAGATGAGACACGGAGCATCACATGGAGAAAACAGCAAATCCCCAATAAATGCTTAAGTCTCTATGTTACCAGGGCCTGTTTTCTGTCATAGGGACTATAGTTTTATAATTGTTAAAACTTTATGATTCATGGATAGTTTTGCTAGTCTCACTTTTACATGAAGGGTCAAATCTTTGTCTAACCATCACACATTTGTTCTTTCTTTTATTTTCTTCATTTCTTTTTTGGTGGAACAGCCTCATTTCAGAAATTGCTGTGGTAAGAAGAGATGTGTGGAACAGGAAGCGATGTTTGAGAGAAGAATGGGGATGTTTATTTTTATCAATGAGGCTAGAAAGTAGTAAAGCAATTAATTTAAACATGAAAGTAAACAACTATATTTATGCTTCAAGTTGATGGAGATCTTTATATAACAACGGCTCTGGGAGAATATAAAGCGTAAACGGTGTATAAGTGGTACCACTCCAGTTTGAAAAGCAAACAGATGCCCATTTCCCCAGGGGCTTTGAGAGGAAACAGGATTTTAGCACCAATGAACACTGCCTGAGTGACTCTTCAGCCTTCCATTCTCCCCTCTTTGTGCGTTAATCATCAAATATGTTAATAATACCCTATTTCCTCTTTAGCTTTTTGAAGTGGATTCTCTCCTTAAACATTGTGTTTATTTTTCCTTTCAATGAATCACATATGTAATAATGTGATGTGTGTATTTCTCTGTACATTCATTTTTGCTTATTCTTATTAATCATGTAGCCCATTTATTTCTGCCCTGTATAATATACCATCACGTTTAGGGTATCACATGTGAATATACATTTGTATATATTCATATTGTTCCATGTACACACATACCAGCAATAAATACACTTCCGTGTTTGTTGTCTGATTAAAACTGCTCTTGTAAATACTAACACAAACAAGCTAAATCTAGAATGGTCATGTACTAGTCACTATTCTAAGCATTATGTATGTGTATGTATACTTTTTTATATATTAGCTAATGTGTGGTGACTCACTTGAATATCAATATGAGGCTATGTAGTAGGTGCTATTGTAATTACCAACTTGTAGGTAAGTAAACTGTAGCACTAAATGCTATTAAATTGGTGAGATACGAAAAATGTAACACATAAGCTTTGACCTGACAGCCTAGCTGTGTAGTGCATGATGCTAACCACTGGTACTCTGTCACTTGTTTCTTTTAATGTTCTTGAAGCACAGGTATGTTGATATTTGATGAAAATGGGGTCTCTGAACTGCATACATTCCACTTTATCAGGTATTCTTTATGTTTAGGTGAAAGTGGGGTCTCTGAACTACATACATTCCACTTTACCAGGTAATGCCAAATTTTCCTAAGAAGCTATTGAAACTTACCTGCTTGTTGGCAGTTGCAGAAAATGTCTAACTTCATCTACTTGCCTGCAAATTTCACAACTTCATTATTCATAAGAGCTGAGTAAGATTCCATTGTGTAAATGCACCACGTTTTCATTATTTATTCACCAGCTGATGGACATGTGGGTTGATTCCAAATTCTGGTTATGAATAAAAGGCAGTGAACATGGATAAGCAAATATCTCCATGCCAAGATATAGAGTCCTTTGGGTATATGCTTAGGTATTGGTATAGCAAGAACTTAAGGTAGATCAATTTTTCCGCTTTTGAAATGTCTGCCACACAGATTTCCGTAGTGGTTTCACTAATTTGCATCCCCATCAGCACCTCACCAACATGTGCTTTCATTGCCTTATTGATGTTGGCTGCTTGGACAAGGGTAGTTTCAGTTTGCATTTCCCTGATGGCTGAGGATGTTCAACATTCACCAAGTGATTCTTTGCTACTAGTGTTTCTTTTTTTGAGTCCTCTCTCAACTAGAATTGTACTTCTATACCATGCTTTTTATTAGGGTTATTTATTTCCTTGATGTTTATTTTTTTAGTTCTTTATATATTCTACAACTAATCCTTTATCCGATATATTTTGGTAAAAATCTTTTCCCCATTCTCTAACCTTGATTTGTCTAAATGTTCTTTGCTGTACAGAAAATTTTTAACATCGTGAGGTCTCAGTTTTTAGTTGTTGGTCTTAATAACTGTGCCACTGTTGTCCTGTTGCGAAAATCCTTTCCCATGCCAATAAATTCAAGCATATCCCTTACTTTCTATTTTATCAGGTTCAGGGTATGTGGTCTTTTGTTGAGATTCTTTATCCTTTTGAAGTTGAGATATGGATGTACTTTCATTCTTTTATAGGCAGCTATACATTTGACTAGCACAATTATTTGAAGATGCCTCCTTATCTTCAGTGTGTGCCTGTGTGTGTGTGTGTGTGTGTGTTTTGTGTTGCTTTTTTGTCTGTTTTGTCAAAAATCAAGAGTCTATAGGTTTGCGGAATTATGTCTAGGACTTTAGTTTGATTCCATTGATCCATGTATCTGTTTTTATGTCAATACCACATTGTTTTTTTTTTTTAAAAAAAACTATTGCTTTGTAATAGTTTGAAATCTAGTATGGTGATAATTCCAGTAGGTTTTTATTTATCAGGATTCTTTTTTTTTTATTGCGAAAAGAAGAAAAAAAAACATAAACAAAAAACAAGTTTCCACCTCCTCCCAGCCTCCCATTTCCCTTCCCCTCCTCCCACCCTTCTCCCCCTCCTCCCACCCTTCTCCCCCTCCTCCCACCCTTCTCCCCCTCCCCCCACTCCTCTCCCCCTCCCTCGCCAGTCCACAGAGCAGTCCGGGTTCCCTGCCCTGTGTTAAGTCCTAGGTCCTCTCCGTCCATATCTAGGAAGGTGAACATCCAAACTGGCTAGGCTCCCACAAAGGCAGCACATTAAGTAGGATCAAAACCCCCTGCCATTGTCCTTGGTGTCTCATCAGCCCTCATTGTTCGCCATGTTCAGAGAGTCCGGTTTTATCCCATGCTTTTTCGGTCACAGTCCAGCTGGCCTTGGTGAGCTCCCCGTAGATCAGCTCCTCTGTCTCAGTGGGTGGATGCACGCCTCGTGGTCCTGAATTCTTTGCTCATGTTCTCCCTCCTTCTGCTCCTCCTTGGGACCTTGGGAGCTCAGTCCAGTGCTCCTGTGTGGGTCACTGTCTCGATCTCTATCCATCACCAGATGAAGATTCTATGATGATATGCAAGATATTCGTCAGTATTGCTCTAGGATAGGGTCATTTCAGGTTCCCAATCCTCAGCTGCCCAAGGAACTAACTGGGAACCTCATCTTGGGCACTAGGGAGCCCCTCTAGGGTCAAGTCGCTTGCCCACCCTAAAGTGGTTCCCTTAACTAAGAATTGTGGTTCCGTGCTCCCCTATCCACCTTTCCTTTATCCCAATTCTCCCGTTTCCCAGGTCCCCTCTCCTTCCCTTCTACCTTTTCTCTCCCCATCTCCCCTTACCCCCATCCCACCCCCCCCCAAGATCCCATTTTCTCCCCGGAAATTTGGTCTACTTCCCTTAGCGAAGAGGACAACTATATGTTTTTCCTTCGGTTCACCTTCTTCCTTAGCTTCTTTAGGTTCACCTATTGTAGACTCCGTGGTCCTTATTTATGGCTAGAAACCAATTCCGGATCAACTTACCCCTGGACCCAGCAATACCACTCTTGGGAATATACCCAAGAGATGCTCTATCAAATGACAAAAGCATTTGTTCAACTATGTTCATAGCAGTATTATTTGTAATAGCCAGAACCTGGAAACAACCTAGATGCCCTTCAATGGAAGAATGGATGAAGAAAGTATGGAATATATACACGCTAGAGTACTACGCTGCGGTAAAAAACAATGACTTCTCGAATTTTGCATGCAAATGGATGGAAATAGAAAACACTATCCTGAGTGAGGTGTCCCAGACCCAAAAAGATGAATATGGGATGTACTCACTCATAATTGGTTTATCAGGATTCTTAAGATGTACTATGTTTATTGTGTTTCCATATGAAGTTGAAGATTATGTATTTTTAATTTCTGTAAAAAGAACTGTATTGGAATTTGATGAAGATCGCATTGAGTCTGTAGATTGCTTTTAGTAGGACAACCATTTTTAGTATATTAATCTTTCTGGTAAACCTTAGCATAGTAAGTTTTTCCATCTTCTCATATTTTCTTCAATTTCTTTCTTCTTATTTTAACATTTTTATTAAACAAAGTTTTCACTTGTTTAGATAGAGTTACCCCAAGTTATATTTCTAAAGACTACTGTGAAAGGTACTGGTGCCTTGATTTTTTTCTCAGTACCTTTACTGTTTGTACATATGAAGACTACTGATTATGTTGTGTTAATTTTCTATCCTAATACTTTGTTGAAAGTCTTTATCAAAGATAATTTATCAAAAAATTATCAGATGTGGAACTTTCCTGATGGAGTCTTCATTGCCTTTTATGTATAAAATTATATTATCTGCAAGAATGACATTTTGAATTCTTCTCTTCCTATTTCTAACCCTTTGATATCCTTGTCCTATTGCTCTAGCTAAGACTTCAAGTACTATATTGGATAGATATAAAGTAGACAACCCTACCTTGTTCCTTTTTAGATTGTTGGCTTTGAACTTGTTGGAGATTGCTTTTATTATACTGAGGTATGTCCCTTGTAGCCATAACTTCTCCATAACTTTTATCATTAAGTAATGTTGAATTCTGTCAAAGGCCTTGTCTACAGCTACTGAGATAACCTTTAATTTTATTTATAGAGTAGATTGTATTTATTGGTGTACATATGTTGAACTATCTCTGGTTGGACCAATGGAATGAGGCCTATTTTGCCATGATGATTTGCCATGATATTTTGGATTTTCTGTTGAAGTTAGTTTGCATGTATTTTTTTTTTTTTCGAGACAGGGTTTCTCCGTAGCTTTTGATTCCTGTCCTGGCACTAGCTCTTGTAGACCAGGCTGGCCTCAAACTCACAGAGATCTGCCTGCCTCTGCCTCCCGAGTGCTGGGATTAAAGGTGTGCGCCACCACCGCCCGGCCTAGTTTGCATGCATTTTATTAGAATTTTTACCTCTATGTTCATAAGAGAAATTGTTCTATAATCTTCTCTTATTCTTTGATCTTTGTGTGTTTTGTATCAGGATGATTGTAGACTCATAGAAATTATGACATGTTCCTTTAGTTTCTATTTTGTGGGTTGATTTGAGGAGTATTTGAATTATTTCTTCTTTGAATGCATGGGAGAATTCTGCATTGAATCCATCTGGCCCTGGGGTTTTTGTTTGGTTAAGAGATTTTTAATTACTGTTTCTATTTCACTGGGAGTTATATATCTGTATAAATTGTTTATTTCATCTTCATTTAACTTTGGTGGTTCATTTATATCAAGAAATGAACCCATTTCTTTTAGATTTCCCAGTTTGGTAGAATAAATTGTTTTTTTAAAGTGTGTCCTCATCCTTCTCTGAATTTTCCCAGTCTCTATGCTCTATGTAATGTCATTTTTCTTTTCTAATTTTACTAATTTGTATTACCTTTTCCCCTCTTTTGGTTAGTTTGGATAAGAGTTTTTTAATCTTGTTGATTTTCTTTAAAGTCAAATCTCCATTTCATTGATTCTTTGTATTGTATTGTATTGTTTGTTTCTATTTCACTGATTTCAGCATTGATTTGGATTACTTCTTGACTTTTACTCTTTTGGGTACTATTTATTCTTATTTTTCTAGAGTGTTTAGTGTATCCTTCAGTTAGTAATATGAAATATTCCCAGTGGTTTGATGTAGGCACTTAGTGCGATGGATTTGCCCTTAAGAATGGTCTTCATTCTCTGGAGGACAGCAATGTCTCCACACAACAGACAAGTGCAAGACCCTTGGTTCAATCCTCAACATCATAAAATTAGTTAAAAATAAAATAAATCATGAACTTATTCCTAACTCTTCCCTAGCTTTCTCTTCTTTGATTGGTTTCATAATAACCTGCAATTATATATTTAATAGTTTGGTTATTTATTTTATACCCAGTATCCTCTCTTGATGACATTCCTAATTATACAAGATAATTTTTTTTCTGCAAAACATCCATTTCTTCATGTACATATATTAAGTACTTGATAAGGTTGAATGAGTGAATAAGCCAGGAGCATCCTTAATTTTATTCCCAGTTCCACATACAAAGACCATGCATATTTAATCAAACCTCATGTCTGACGCCACTCTCCTCCACTGCAGAAAAGAATAAGCCTTTTCCCTTCCACGACCTCCACTCACCCACAATCTTGAGGACACCTACTCCCACATTAGAAGAACTCTACTCATGGGTCTTCTTTTCCCATTGTCTTTCCTTCTTAATAACAGAGAACCTACTTAAGACATCAAACAGAGGTATACCAGAATCTACCTCACTTCAATTTTGATTTTACATGTAATTTATAGGCGGTAAAATGCACCCATAATAAAATGAGTGACCTTTGGTAAAGGTATACATTGCCGTATTGGCCACAGTGAAGTTATAGACCATTTCTATCATCACCAGGTGCTAACTCTTCCCAGTTAACCCTCACATACATTTCAGTTCATCCCCTGCATCACACAACCTCTGGTCTATTGCCTGTCACCTCACATCCCATTTATCTCTTGTTGAGTCACCTATAAATGTAGCCTCATGGTATATAATGTTTTTCTTCTGACTTCTTTCTCTAAGCACAGTGCCATATCCACTTTTTATAGAGTTCTTTTTATAGATGAGTCATCAACTGTTTGGTGGAGTTGTTACAATTTGTTCATCCATTCATTTGTTGATGGATAGTCGTGTTGAAGGAGGAGCAGCGGCAGGCTGCGTCCTGCCACCCGGCTAGCTTTACACCCAAAATAATTATACAGAAACTGTATTATTTTAAACACTGCCTGGCCCATTGGTTCTAGCCTCTTATTGGCTAGCTCTTACATATTAATCTAACCCATTTCTAATAATCTGTGTAGCCCACGAGGTGGCTTACCAGGGAAGATCTTAACCTGCGTCTGTGTTGGGTGGGAGAATCATGGCGACTGTCTGATCGGCTTCTTTCTCCTAGCATTCTGTTCTGTCTACTCCACCTACCTAATTTTCTGTCCTATCAGGGCCAAGCAGTTTCTTTATTAATTAACCAATGAAAGCAACAGATAGATAAAAACCCACCTCCATCATAGTCACATTTGATATTCTTTACCATGAATAAAGTTGGATTCAGCATTTGCATACAAAAAAAGAATGGTCTTCATTGTGTCCCATAGTTTGGGTATGCTGTCTTTTCATTTTCACTCAATTATAAAAAAAATCTTTTTTTAAAATAAATTTCTTTATTTTACATTTTTGGCTGCAGGCCTCCTCCCCATTGCAGTCCCTCTTCCCTATCCCCCGTTTGTTCCCACTTCCTTCCCCTCCTTCTCCTCAGTTTCTGCTTTGGCAAGGGCAGGTCTCCCTTGAATGTCAACAAAACATGTCATATAAAGTTGCAGTAAGTCTAAGTGCCTCTCCATGTATTAAGTCTGGGCAAGGCAACCCAGTATGGGGAATAGGGTCCCAAAAGTCAGTAAAAGAGTCAGAAATAGCCACTTTTCCCACTGTTAGGAGTCCCACAAGAGGACAAAGTACACAATTGTAACATAGATGCAGAGGGCCTAGGTCAGTCCACGAAAGCTTTCCGGTTGTCAGTTCAGTCTCTGTGAGCCCCGATGAGTCCATGTTAGTTTACTCTGTGAGTTTCCTTGTGTCCTTGACCCCTCTGACTTGTACAGTCCTTTCTCATCCTCTTCTGCAGGATTCCCTGAGTTCCATCGTATGTGCCCATGGGTCTCTGCATCTGTTTCTGATGACAACTGGGCCAGGCACCAGTCTGGCCACAGGAGATGACCAGTTCAGGCTAACTATCCACTATTGCTAGGAGCGTTAGGTGGAATCATCCTTGTAGATTCATGGGAAATTCCTTTGAGCCAGGTTTTTATCTGATTCTGAAGTGCACCTCCTTTCCGGTACTCTCTTTCAACACTCTCCTCTTCTGCCTCCCCAAACTGATTGGTCATCAAATATCTTCTATTTCTCCTTCCCAGGGAGATCCGGGTTTCTCCTCCTTGAACCCTCCTTGTTACCTAATCTCTCTGTGTCTGTGGACTGTTGCATAATTACTCTTTATTTTACAGCTAATATCTATTTAGGAGTGAGTACACACCATGCTTGTCTTTCTGGGTCTGGGCTACCTCACTCAGGATGATGTTTTTCTACTTCCATCCATTTGTCTTCACATTTCTTGGTGTCCTTGTTGATCTTGATTATATCTGAATAATACTCCATTGTATAAATTTACCATATTTTCTTTATCCATTCGTTGGTTAAAGGGCATCTAGGTTGTTTGCAGTTTTTTGCTATTACAAATAAAACTGCTGTGGAGGTATGCTCGAGCATCCTTGGGCTTGTTCTGTGACTGTCTGAAATTGTGAACTGTTCTTGGTGGATCTTTCCTTTTAATGAGTATTGAGTTTCTTTGACTATGTCTTCAGATTTGTTTTGGTTTGATTTCTATTGTTAGACATTAAAATAACTTGTGTCTTGTGTCTCTTTGCTTGTAATATCTCTTTCTATCATTTTATCCTAAGGATATGTCTGTTCTTGATGGTGGTATGTTTCTTTGATGCAGTAGAAAGTGGGATGATGTTATATAATTCAATCTGTGAGTCTGTGACTTCTCTTGGAGGACTGAGACTGCTAATATTTAGAGTTCTTAGTGAGCAATGCTTAGCAATTTCTGTTTTATTGTTGAGGTCAGGTGCATTGTTTTGTTCTTTGATTTCACTGTTCTGGAATCATTTCTTGCATCTTATTCAGACTGAATTTTACCCTCTATTGTCTTATACATGGCTTGATTGGTGGACAGAAATTGTTTACTTTTTAAAATGTGAAATGCTTTTCTTTTTCCATTGATCATGATAAATAGTTTTGCTATTATCATTGTCTATGTTCCCAGCTGTGGTCTCTTAGAGATTGTCGAACTTCTTCCATCTAGGCCTGCTGTAGGAGGCTACTAGTTTCCCAGCTACTTGGCCCTGAAATAATCACATGAAACTACTATTTGGCCAATAGCTTAAGTGTATTGCTAGCTAGCTAGCTCTTACATCTAGAACTAACCCATTTTCATTATTTTATATTTTACCACTAGGTTCTTGGCCTACTGGCAAGGTTCGAACTTGCATCTTTTGTCTTTCCCCTCTGGTGACTACATGGCATCTCCTGACTCTGTCTTCTTTCTCCCAGCATTAAGTTTAATTTCCCCCACCTAACACTATTCTGCCCTGAGCAGGCCCAAAACAGCTTCTTTATTCATTAACCAATAAAAGAAACACATACATAAGGACTTCCCATACCACAGGCCCTTATGACATTCAGTTTATGTTGAGAAGTCAGCTGTTATTCTTTTTTTATTGACTTTTATTGAGCTCTACATTTTTCTCTGCTCACCTCCCTGCTTCTTCCCTCCCCTTCAACCCTTTCCCAAGGTCCCTATGCTCCCAATTTACTCAGGAGATCTTGTCTTTTTCTACTACCCATGTAGATTAGAAGTCAGGGGTTATTCTAATGGACTTCCCTTTTTTGTGACTTTGCATTCATTCCTGATCAATGTAGGGTATTTGCCTATAAACAACCATATATTATTTCTTTATTATTATTGATTAGCTTCCAAAGTAGCAGGTATTCTTATGGCAGTTTCAAGAATACTTAGTATGCTCTAGCCACTATTCTTAGACCATGCATCCACTAATCTGCTCCTTCATTCTACTTCTCATGACCACTTAAATGCTTTAATTCATAGTAGATCCCCTCTGACTTTCCCATCACATATTCTATTTCTCTCCATTCATTCCTTTAAACCATTTTCCTCTGCTTCCATAGGTTCCATCATAGGCTCCAGACCTCTATATACTCTTATTACCATAAACACAAGTACATAAAATTAAAGGCTAGGATCTATATATGAGAGAGAACATGAGGTGTTTGTCTTTCTGAGTAAGGTTACCTCACTTAATATTTTCCAGTTCAACCCAATTTTTCTGAAAATTTTACAATTTCCATTTTCTTTTTGTATGAGTATAATTCCTTATTGTACATGTACAATGTTTTCCATGTTCATTAATAGACTGATGCATATATAGACTGATTCTACCAACAGCAATAAACATTCATGTGTAAGCAATTCTGTGATAGGGTGTAAAGCCTTTTGGTGTGTGTTCAGGAATTGCTTAGAAAGGTCACATGGTAATTCCATGTTTAGTTTTCTGAGAAGCTTTTGCAGTGATTTCCCTAGTGGCTGGACAGATTCATTCTCTTACTAACATGGAAAAGGAGTTCCTCTTTTTCACATACTCTCTAGCATTTATTGTCATTGATTTTCATGATGACTACCATTTTTATTGGGGTTTGATAGAATTAAAACCAGTTTTAATTTGCATTTTACTGATGACTAAGGATGTAGAACAATTTAAAAGTATGTTTATTGGCCATTTGCTTTTGAGAACACTCTTACTCTTTAGTTCCTTAGTCCATTACTTGATAGCATTGGTTTATTTACTTTCTTTGAGCTCGATGTATATTCTAGATGCCACTCCTTTGTCAGTATATAGCTGGCAATGATTTTCTCCCATTGTGTAGACTGTTTCTCTGTCTCTGCACTCAGTTGACTGCTTTACTGTGCAGAAGCTTTTTAATTTTGTGGGTTCTCATTGACAATTGTTGGCCTCATTTCCTGAGTTGTGCAATCCTATTAGAATTTAGCTGAGAATAGTATCATAAACATACAAAGTTTGTTAATTAGCCTCAATCCAGCTAGGAAAAACTGGTGATTAGTAATCTCCGGCACCGATGATGTTGAGAGGATTAATCATTCTTTTTGATGAATTCTTTTAATAGAGAATCAACCAAGAGCTTATAAAGTTTGCATTAGAGCATTTGCTCTTGCCTAACAATCTACTTAAATGCTAAGAAATTTTTATCATCCAGCAAAAATTTGAATTCCAATGCATGTCATGCTAATTTACTTTCCTTTAGACACTCACTCAGGTTTTATTTCAAATGAAGCAGATGGTTGGGCTCTATTTTGTTTTTTAACCAGCAGTTGAGGTGACTGAAGTGAAAAGGAGCTGTTTATCCTGGCAGCTCTGGATGGACTACGAGCATCTAATGGGATGAAAACATTAGTTACCAAGTCCAGGCATGAACTATCTTTATCTCCCCTGTAAACAGATCCAGCTAAGAATCCACTATTCAGAAATAATGATTTTTCCATCACTGTTCATCTTGTTGGAGTCCAAATTGCTTTCCTGGAAGAGATGTTACTTCAAATTATGTACGGCCTTTCCAGTGGTCCCTTTCCTCCAAATCAGGTAGTTTTCCTGCCATTCTGGGCTTGTTGGCTGCAGATTCTGTCTCCAGGAATCCCCTAAGTAAATAACTGTGCTTTCCACTAAGAACATCTTTTACTGATACTTCCAGGAATGTTTTGTTCCTATCCCTTTGAGCCTTAGCTTGTAATAGTTACAAAAAAAAAAAAAAAAACAACAACAACAACAAAAAAAAAACCCCACATTTTTACTTGTGGGATTTCAATAGGCTTCAGTGTTTGCTCCTTTGGAAGTTGCATTATTATATTGTAGTTTTATTTTTACTGTATAAACATTTCTCTTATTTTCATGCTGTATATGTGTGTAGTCTTTTCACATGTGCACTCATGTGTGTGGAGTCTTGAAGCTGATGTCATGTGTTTTCCTAGATCCCTTTCCACTTTATTTCCTAGGACAGAGCCTCTCAGTTGAACACAGAGCTCTCTTATGGGCTAGTCTAGTCTGATTGATCCTAACTCTGTCTCCAAGGACTGGGATTACAAGCAGCCACCATTCCTACCCAGTCTTTATATGGGTTCTGGTTATATGCACTATAATTCTCAAATTTTTACAGCAAGTGCTTTATCTACTGAGCCCCTGAAGAGAGTTCAGTTAGTTAAGCCATTAGCAGACTTTTAAATTTAGTTTAAGATGAGCATTGAAAATGACCTTACCAGACTTTTCACATTTATTTATGATGAAAATTATTCATCTAATTTTTTTTATTAAATCTGCATTCTGTTTACAAGAAATAAATAATTCGTGATACTGTGAACCTGCTCTGAACAGAAATATGTGGTACACTTGCATCGTTTCCTGAAATGAACATATCAATAGAGTCATTTGTAGGAAGCAAACACATTTTCAACCTTTTAAACCATAAATCCTAAATTTCATCTTATGTTTTTTACATGTTACACTTGTTGGTTTGTGGTCTCTTTTATAGCATAATTATTAAAGGAGAAATGCAGTTCTGGAAAGTGTTGATATCCATTATAAAATTTATTTACTTGGCTTGAAATTGGTTCTATGAGTTCTCAGCCACCAAAAAGATGAGCGGGAAGGCAATTGATAAATGCAAAATATTAGACTGGAAAGACTCTTTACTCAAACTTAACTCTATCTTATTTTGAGAAGTGGAAGAATACCTTGTGTGTGATAGAAATGGAGGCATGTACCACTGTTCCCGTCTTACTATTTTGATTTCTTAGGAAATAAGATAGGGGCAAGCTATCAGACTTTAAAAATTTATTATTTTTCAGTGTATGTGTGCGTGCACACACATGCACATGCATGCAGGTTCCTATAGATTTCATTTGATTCCCCCTGGATCTGATGTTATATGTGGCTCTAAGACATCCAGACTGAGTACTGGGAACCAAATTTACACCCTCCGCAAGAGTGTTATGCATCATTAAAAGTTAGCCATTTCTCCAGTCCCATTAGATTATTAAATGCTATAATGAATGAAAGATCTTATGATAGTTTCTTTGAAGGAGAATGGCTGTACAGATATGATGGGAAGAAGAATGATATTACTAATTATGTTGGTTATTTTTTCTCATCTTTACTAAAGATGGAGTCACCTACGAAGAAAGAACTGCAATTGAGGAATTGTTCCCATCAGACCAATTTGAGGACATTTCTGTGTGTTGCAGAGTATTTGTTTGTACCATAAAGATATGTCTTTGCCAAGGTGACTTATCTTAATAAAGACCTGAAAGGCCAATAGTGAGGCAAGAAGAGGTTAGGAGGGACTTCCAGGGACAGAGAGGACTTGGGGCAAGAACAAAGGCAGAGTCACTAGCTAGACTTGGTGAAATCATGATTGGCAATATGAAATTGACATAGTGAGCTGCATGACTGTTATAGGGAGGACACTTGTTTGTTTCCTGGCTGCCCAGACTTCCAAAATAACCACACAGAAACTGTATTAATTAAATCACTGCTTAGCCAATCACTTAAGTATATTGCTAGCTAGCTTTTATATATTAATTTAATCCATTTCCAGTATTTTATAGTTTACCATGAGGCTTGTGGCCTACTGGCAAGGTTCCAGTGTATCTGTCTCTGGCAGTGGCTCCATGTCTTCTCCCTGACTCTGCCTCCTTTCTTCCAGCATTCAGTTTAGTTTTCCCCACCAGCTCTGTTCTTCCCTGCTCTGCTATAGGCTCAAAGCAGTTTCTTTATTAACCAATGGTATTCACAGCATACGGAGGGGAATCCCACATCACATGACAGAATGTAGATTAATATAAATGAGTGTTGTGGAACAATCATTTTGTACACTATGAAGGTATGTTTTTCTCATTGGTTCAATGAAGAGCTAAATGGCCAATAGCTATGTAGGAAAAGGTGCAGGCGTGAGAGCCAGCCAGAGACAACTCTGAGAAGAAGAAAAGAGGAGTCAGCAGTCAGACAGAGAGAAAGCAAGACAGACAAGAGTACAGGTAAATGCCATGATCATGTGGCAACAAGTAGATTGATAAAATGGATTAATTTATAGTGTATGAGCTAATTAGTAACAAGCCCAAACTAATGGCTGAGCTTTTATGATTAATAAGAAGTCTCTGTGTGGTTATTTGGGAGATGAATGGTAGAACAGGAAATTCTGCCTACAAATGAGCTAATTTAAGTTATAAAGAGCTGGTTGAGAACAAGCTTAAGCTAAGGCCAAGCCTTCATAATTAATAATAAGTCTTTATGTCATTATATGTGAGGTGAAATTACAAAGAAAATTATATCTTTGGGGTAGTTTCATGATTGCTGATTGATATGGACACTGTGGGCAATGCCATTCCTGCGAAGGTGAGCCTGGACTGTATAAGAAAGATAGATGAGCAAGCTATGAGAGCAAGGTATTAAGAAGAGTTTTCCATGGTCTCTGCTTCAGTTTCTGTCTCAAAGTTTATCCCTAAAGTTCCTATCTTATCTTCCCTCCATAATGGATTATAAGATATAAGATGAGATAAACCCTTTTCTCTCCTAGTTGCTTTTAAATATCTATCTATCTATCTATCTATCTATCTATCTATCTATCTATCTATCCATCTATCATCATCTATCATCTGTCTGTGTATCTGTATGTCTATCATCTGTCTATCTATCACACACACACACACACACACACACACACACATATATATATCCAACTTATATCTCTATCACTTATCATCTATGTATTTATGTATCTCTCTTCTGGGAAGAGTTAGGAAACAAAATATTTTTAAAATGACATAAATATAGCTCTATTATGTTTTTATATTTTGAACAAATATTCTACTTCATCAGAATTGTCAACAGACTCTATAAAGATAGAAACACAGAGCCTGGGAATATTGATGACATGACAGAAATAATAATAATAAGAACCCTGCTGAGTGATTACTTTTTATGGAAAACTCATGAAAGTGAGTATGTTGGAGGGAGGGCTGCTTGTTTGTCCCAGATGCTCAGCTCTTCAGCTTGCTTCTTTTCATTATAAATCCTTACTAGAGTTATCACTAATAACTATACAACAGTCTATACTATGCTGTTTTGATATTTCCTCTGCCAATGGAAATAATCCAAATCTTTAGTCACAGGCAGACTACAAACAAGAGCAAAACGAAGCCACATTCTTTACTAAAAGATCAGAAGAATGATCTCTAGGCAGCACACTAAAATTCTTCTCCTTTGAAATCCCTTGAGCCAGCCCCCCAGTCACACTCAGCACCACTTTCTTCCATGATGCTTTCAAAAAGGCCCATTAAGTGGCACTTAAAATATTCATCTGCTTTTCTAATTCACAGTCCCAAGGTTCATATTCCTCAACCTAAAAGCATGGTCAGGCCTATCACAGTAATAGTCCATGTCTGGTAATACCTTCTGTCTTGTATAAGGTTTCTATTGCTTAGAAGAGACACCATGACTGTCTGTCCTATCCCTTTAAGAGACAATCCCTGCCCACTCCCCACAGATCTTCCTTCCTGCCTGTAGTCCCTTCCTTTTTGTCTCTCCCCAAGAGGCCTCACTCCCTTCTCCAAACTTCTCCCCTCCCCCCTCTCTCTGGTTCTTTCTTTCTTTCTCTCTCTGCCTCTCTCTGTTCTTTCCCCCTTTCCCCTTCCATAACCCACTAAGTAAATATCCAACCTCACTCTGAATGGTGTGTGCCTATTCATCTCAGTCTCTTCCCCCCTGTGGCTGCAGCTCCTTGTGGGACTGGCTGCTCCATCTTGGTCTCTCACCTGCTCTCTACCTGGGACTTGCTGCTCTTGGTTTCTCACCTACTGTTAGGAATTTTTCCTACCATGAGCTGTCTGCCAATGCTAAAATCCCAATCAAGCCAAATCAGAACAATCCAAATTAAAAATATCCAAGTTTAATGGGATTCCTGTGCTCTCAGGTAGCCCCCAAGGGGAACTGGGAGGCCGCTAATGTGACCTTTCTTTCCGGAGAAAGGAAAAGAGACCACAAGGAAACTTTCCAGGGAAGCAGTTTAAATAGACTGAGGGCATGGCCAAGATTTTTGTGTACCTAGAGGAGGGTCAAGACTTGAAGGGCACAGGGACGGGGCCTCCAAAGATGGAGGCTAGAGACCGTAACTTACACCTACCATGCGGCTCCCTGCCTTGGCTTTCTGCCTGGGGCTGGCTGCCGTCATGGCTTACTGTGGTCTCATGGCCTGCTTCCTACTGTCACCACTTGGGGACCTGCAGTGATTCTGCTACTGTGTCCCTTGGGGAACCACAGCATTTTATTTTTATCATTACATTGGTGCTTATGACTCAACCAATTTCTCCATGTTCCTCCTGCCTGTGGGCAGGCTGGTTGAGGACACACTGAACCCTGGGCTTGGAAACCAGGTTTCTTTACAACAGTTCTGCATTCTGTCTGTCTGAACTCTGACCTCTACACACACCAGCAGTTTCGGTGGTGAGTTTTCCCTTTCCAGCACCCAACCACAGCCTTCATGGCTACAGTTTAGATCTTTGCTGACATGACATTCATTTCTGGTTGTTTTCCATAGCTAAAGGACCAGACAACTTGGGGTTGGTCTCCCCACCCTAGAACTGCACACACTGTTCAGTGCATTAGATTTGGGGTCCAGGGTACCTCTAATTTTTCTTTTTCTTTTCTTTTGAACCACTTGTAAGTGGTCCCTGCCATAAGAAACAGCTCAGAGCAACCACTAGACTCTCTAGCTTCTGAGTCACTCAGACCAGAGACAGTCAGGCTTTAGCACCCACCTGTAGAGAGAGGACACTCTTCTACAAGCCCTGCAGTGTTCACTGCCATTTCACTCTCTGCCTATATAGAGAGGATGTTCTTCTATAGGCCCTGTGGTGTTTCTTTTACAGGTTTTCATGGTTTCAGCTATGGTATAAACCCTCAAACTGTGTTCTGCCTGTGTCCCACTGGCTCCGCTTTTCCTCAAAGTATCCCTGCTACCATACTGCTGATCCCATGGAAACTGACAAGATTGGTTGAATCCACGAGGTAGCTGTTTTCAATTCTAGCTTTTGCTCCCTGCTGCAGCTTGTGGTGTGGTGACTTGGCAATAGGTAGCTCATGCCTCTAGGTCTCTCTTGCTAAAATTCCTGCAGCTCAAAAGAAAAAAGAAAAAAAGAAAGGAAGACAGAAAAAAGGAAACAAAAGTGCCTTTTCCACACAATACAACTGCCATCTTAACTGAGGTCAGGTGACTTCACTGCCATCTTAACAGAGAGTCAGGTCAGGTGACCAAGTCCTGCCATCTTTACTGAGGTATATATATATATATATACTTTGCTTGGATCCCCAGTTTACGTGTTTTTGTCTCTAAATTCCTCTTGCTAACCCTGTTGCATGTATGTTTTGCACAGTGGCATGCCTTTGGTAGGACCCACCAAGAGCATCCACTTTACCCAATTCCTGTTCACTCTGTGAGAGTGCATACATGTATCTTTAATGTTTACTGTTAAATGTTATAATTGTCTGCCCATTGTATCTCATTCCAGACTAATGAAAAAATTAAGTCTCATGTTTTAAACTGGTATATACTTCTAAGCCTCTTACAAAAATACTTTATGTTTAATCCAACCCTGTTTTACCTGTTAAGTTGAGAGCCAGTACAGTCAAGCTCAGACTCAGCTCTCCAAGCAGATTCTGTACTGTAGTTATAACTCATCTATACCCAGTAAATAGCCCTCACCTGCTCAGAGATCTGAGGAACATGGCATTTAAATATTTAATTATCAAAAAAAATTCCATAACAAAAAGAGACAGATTGGCTCCTAACAGCAGCACTCTATTTCTTCCAAAGAAGACAAAATACAAATGGGCACAAAACAACATCCATCCACAATTTGTTTCAATTGCCAAATGCTGACCACTGGGAAAAACTGCCTTTCATCTAAATTGAAGATCTCCAGACAGTGGACAGAATCACTGGAAGCGACAACCTAGCTGCTAGGGTCAAGGTAGGCTTGTCTTCCTATAGATTTCTTAGCCCACAGGATCTTCTGGAGACTGGCAGGCCCTGCACTAAACAACAAAAGACAAATACAACCCTCAGTGACCATGGAGGACTGTGATGAGTAGCTCTAGGTGCCAACCAAGTAAATTCTCTGTTGCTTTTAATGAATAACTCAAGTAAAATTGTATCCTTGTTGAAGATCTCTGATGCAGTTTGACAGCTGAGAGGTTTTGTCAGTTTAAAAGGACATCCTCACCAAAATAATTTCAGTAAAATACAAATACAAATTATTACAGTCTGTACCTGCAAATTATAAAGGTGTGAGGACAAGTGCACACCATCAAATTTCTCTCCCACACTGCTTTTCATAGTCTTAAAAATACTTTTATTATGCAAAAAGTATCTGTACAGTCACTCTGATAAAACTTATATTTTCACAAACCCAAAGAATTCTTGTGAGTTCCAGGGAGCTGAACTGAAGGATCCACCTTAAACAGGTCAGATACAGCCCTCTCAATTCCTTGGTCCTAAAATTTTGTTTTTCTAAACTTAACTTTGTCCTCTGTTCTGCCAATACCTTAAACAGGTGTAAGAAACACCAGATATTCCCATACCACAAACACTGGACAGGAGCAAATAGACCAGGTACACCAGGATGTGACCAGCACCCAGTTTTCTCAGGTCCCCCCTCAAGATGACGCCCACAAATAAGTAGGAAGAAGTCCTGAGAATCTGCCATCCCAATTCCCTTAACCTGTTGTGCTAACCTGCTTTTGTATTATAAAAAAGAGATTGGAATATAATGGTCTGTCCTGTCCCTATAAGAGACAAACCCTGCCCACTCCTTCCCTTATCCCCTGAGGCAGGCAGATCTTCCATCTGCTTGCAACCCGAGTTCCAAGTCCCTTCTTTTCTGTCTCTTTCCCAAAGAGATAGCTGCAGCTTTGGTTCCTCCTCTCCTCTCCACCTCATCCCTCCTCTCTCTGCTCTTCTTCTTTTTCTCCTTCTCCCCTTTCCCTTTCCTTCCATAATCCACTAAATAAATATCTAACTTCACTCTGGATGTTGTGCCTATCTGTTTCGGTCCTTCACCTACCACGTGACTCCCTGCCTAGGACCTGCTGGCCCTCATGGCCTATAGGGCTACTCAGGGGCTCCCTACCTGGGACTGGCTGCCTTCGTGGCCTGCCATGGTCTTGGGATCCACTGCTCACTTCAGCCACTCACGGAACAGTTCTATTTTATGTAAACCATAACAATGACCATGACAACTTTTGTAAAGAAAAAACAAAGCATTTATTTGGGGTGGCTTACATTTTCAGAGCTTTTGTATATTATCATGACAGTGTGACATGGTGGCATGTAGGCAGATAGAGAAGTAGTTGGGTGCCCTATATCTTGACTTTCAGGAAGCAGGAAGTGGTCTGAGACACTGGGTGGTTTATTGAGCATAAGTGAGACCTCGGAGCCTGCCTCCTGTAACTCCACCAAAAAGAACACACTTAGTCCAACAAGGCCACATCATCTGCTAATGGTGCCACTCTCTTTCAAACTATCACACCTTCCTTGAACACTTACATGGCCCTTCTATTACCAGAAAGGAGGCTTTCAGGTCAGATACAGATGCAGTTTTCCCCAGGGAAGGTCCCCTCAATGGATTATCTAATTGTTACAATTATAATTCTGCTGGCCTGCCCTTTAAGAGGCAAGCTCTGCCCACTCCCAGTTACTTCCTTCCCAATGAGGCAAGCTGATCTCACACCTCCTCTCTTCCTCTTTCTCTTTCTGTCCATTGTTCTGAAGAGGCTGCCTCTGCCTTCTCCCTTCTCTTTCTCTGTCTGTCTATCTGTTTTTCTCTCTCTTTTCTCCATATCCCCTTATCTCCTTCCCAATACTCACTAAATAAATGCTATACTCAAGCTCTCTCCACATGGCATATCTCTCTGTCTCCCACCTGCTGTGGTCTCCTACCTGCAGTGGGACCTGCTACAAATCATAACATTGGTGCATGACTTGACCAGGCTCTCTCTGTGTTTTCTCCTGCCCGTGGAAAATGAACTGAGGCATGTGGGGATCCTAGCCTTAGACCACTTTCCAACTTCCTGTCTTCTCCATCACTACACAACACAAAACTGATGAAATGGTAAGGTCCCCTTCTCCAAGTCAGCTTTCACTGACAGTCACCTCTGGTAATTCCCCATGACTGAGGACTGGGATCTTGTTTCTAGTCTCAGACTCTTGTCCTTTGTCTCAGACTGTTGTCACTCAGGCTACGTGGAGTGGTCCTGGTCCCCACCTTCTGTACTGATTTGCCTTAGGATGGCTTGACCCATCTGCTCGATCCTGACATTGTTTTAGGGATACTTAAAATATATTTGCTATTGGATCTCATCTCTCTTTCCTTCCTCAGCTTTGGTAAACAAATGGCCTATGTACCCCTTAAATAACAACCTAAACTGGTCACCTAATGGCAGTCCCCAACATGGGAGTTTTCTAATTTTTGTCAGTGAACAGGGAGATGGAAAAGTGTCTATTCAACCATGCTAAACTCTGCCAGCATCTCACACCTGTCTGCTTTTCCCTACCCTGGACTGCCTCCCACCATGGCCAAGCCTGTCTGCGGTTGGGTACTCTCCTGCTCCTGCCCGTACATGCTTCTTTTTTCTCTCCTATTCAAAATCTCTCTCTACCTCCTATCCTGCCTCTGCACCACCACTACTTCAGGTCCTGCAGGAACCAGCAAACTGATGGAGTTCACGAGAGGCTCTTCCCGTCTCAGCCCTCACTGCCTGAGCCCACCATGAAAGAATTTTCCTGTCTCTTTTGTGTATAAACAATGAGTAAATGGTGTGGCTATACAGATGTGATTCTTTTTCAAATGCATGTTCTA
The DNA here is from genome assembly GCF_018167655.1 of Microtus oregoni. Classification (NCBI taxonomy): domain Eukaryota; kingdom Metazoa; phylum Chordata; class Mammalia; order Rodentia; family Cricetidae; genus Microtus; species Microtus oregoni. The sequence continues at coordinate 8,189,038 of NW_024543218.1, read as the reverse complement.
TGCATTCTATATGTCTCTTTTGTTATTTCTATCTGTTTTAAATCCCGACAGTTTCTCCATGCTTTACATCATATGACTACCACCATCTTTGTTAGTGGCAACAATTTCTGAGGTTTCTCCATGATTTGCACCATGTGACCTTGTCACCATCTTTATTAGGGGCAACTGCTGCCATTTTGTTTGAGTTTAAGATAGAGAAGACTTGTGAGGTTCTGCCCCTTGCCAAATGGTGCTGGCAGCAGGTTCCCCACATGATCAGTTTTAAGCCATCGGCTATGCTTTTAAAAGTTACTTTTATGCTCTGCTACATTTGGTGTGTTTGCGTGATGGACAGCCTTGGCAGGGCCTGCTGAGGGGTCCATGACATGCGGAGATATACCTGTAACAACTCTGCTTTCCAGTTCCCTCACGTCAACTCGGCTTTAAAATATATTCTACATAATGATAAAAATGTAAAGTTATTAAAATCTATTTCACATTAACGAAAGCTAACCTACAGCCTTTCCTGTAAGCTGTTTTCCTCTATTGTCAGTTCTACTGTTAAGCTTCTACTGCAAACATTTTTTTTTAACTTTTTCTTTCACAAGTATAAATCTCAACTGTTAAGTTATAAACCAGTACAATCAAGCTTGGACCCAGCTCCCAGACAGATTTTATACTGTGGCTTAGCTTATCTATACCTGATAAACAGCTCTCAATTGCTCAGAGATCAGGGGAATATGACATTTAAATGTTTAATTACCAAAAGGCCTTTTGTAACAGAGAAACAGGCTGGTTCCTAGCAGCACCACACCACTTCCTCCAAAGAAGACAGAAGACAGATGGACACAGGACAACATCCATCTGCAATTCACTTCATCAAGTGAAAGCACTAACCACCGGACAGAACTACCTTTCACCTAAACTCTGGAAGATCTCCAGATGTGGATGAAGGAGAATTGGAATTTACTGCCTAGCTCCTCAGTGCAAGGTAGGTTTGTCTTCCTACAGATTCCTGACTCACAGGATCTGAAGCCTGACAGGCCCTGTGCTAACAACAGAGGACAAATACAGCCCTGACACGTCTACCCTCATCTCATCAACCACGGAGAACCCTGAGGATTGGCTCTAGGTAACCCATTGAGTAAGTTCTCTGTCATTTTTAATCAATAATTCAAATAAAAATTTATTCTTTTCAGAGATCGCTGATGTAGTTTTATGGCTGACATGTTTTCCAGTTTAAAAAGAACAACCTCACAAAACAGATTTCAACATAATTTCTAAGTTATAAAGAAATGAAATTTATCAAATGAAATTTACAAACAAATGAAAATGATCAAACCTCTCTCTTTTTATGCTGTTGTTCATAGTCTTAACATTATCAATAAGATGCTGATAAACTATTAATCTAACTCTGGCAGAGTAGTACCACTACTATACCACAAGATCAAGATTTTAAATCCTCTTTGGTCGCTTTCTAAAGAACTTTTCATTGTGCAAAAACATCTGTCACAGTCATTCTGGCATGAATATGCTGCTGTTTATACCATGTATGTTTCTAAAACTTACATTTTTAGAAACTCAAAGAATTCTTGTGAGTTCAAGGAAGTCAAATTGAAGAATTCACCTTAAATAGATCAGATATACCTCTCTTTCAATTACCAGATCCTAAGAAACCCGATATTCCTATATTGCCCTGATCCTGACACCTTCCTTCCTCTTCAATTACCAGGACCTAAAGAAAAATTATTTTCTTCCCAAATTTAACCTTGTTCTCTGATCTGCCAACACCTTTCCAGGTCCAAGAGACACCAGATAGTTCCACACCACAAATTCTGGAGAGGAGTAAAGCAACCAGATACTCCAGGATGTGATCAGCACCCCAGTTTTCTCAGGTCCCCAAGACTCTGATGTCTATATATTAGCAGAAAACAGTCTTGAGAATGTGATATCCTCTTTCTTTTAACCTACCATGCCCAACTCCTCATTTTTTTATTATAAGAGAAAGATGGAAATGTTTTAATTCTGCTGACCTGCCCTGTCACCTAGGTACTCTGTCTGTTTAAGAGACAAGATCCGCCTACTCCCAATTTTCCCCTTCCCAACAAGACAAGCTGATCTTGCACCTCCTTTTTTCCTCTTTCTCTCTCTGCTTATCTTCTGAAGTAGCCTCTACCTTCACCTTCTCCCCACTTTGTCTCTTTCCTCCATATCCCCTTACCCTTACATCCTTCCCCACACCCACTAAATAAGCTCTATACCCAAGCTCTCTCTGCAGGACATATCTGTGTGTCTCCTTCCTGTTGCAGTCTCCCACCTGCAGTGGGACCTATCAGGGTCACCCCGCCGTATGTCATTGCACTAATACTTAGTCAAGCCTGAAATCATATATACACAGGTTACATTATATGGCGTGATCAAATTGTGGTTATTTATTTAGGTTATACATATATAAACAACTAAAGAAACAGAAGTTATGAATTGAATGTGGGAAAGATCAAGGGGTGGGGAGTACATGGGAAATACACAGAGAATGATACAATTTTATTTCAATTTCAAAGATAAGAAACATACTAAATTGAAAAATGTTTGTCCAGCTTACATGGTCTGCAGGCATGGGCTCTCATAGTCTTGTCTATTACTATCTGATTTTATATCTTATATTGCTTTCTAATGCTGCTTTCCACTGACTTCCCAAGATTGCTTCTTGAGAATGCTTTTTTACATAATATTTTGGTTATTTTCTTGTTTAGCATATTTTTTACTCTTTTAGTCATTATTCTGGGAAGGGTTTCATATCCTTTATGCTTCCTTGAAAGATCCCTTAAATGTGCTGTATGTCTAAGGGACTTGTGATAGTTTATGGAATATTTACAAATCTGTTATTTTCTAAGGTAGTGATAAAATGTTCTCAAAAGATAGAATATAATGTAATTTAGTGGTTTATGGTTTTTTTGGTTGGTTTAATATACTATATAACACATAATAGTCTGGAATTAGGGTAACTCTCATGCCTCAGCCTTCCAAGTAAAGGCTGGAGTTAGAAACATTGGCATGTGCCACCATAGCTGGCTCTTACCTACTGTTGCTGACCGTAATGTATCTAGATGTTAGTTACCAAGAATAAGGTATTGATGAATTATAATAAATGCCATTTCGTTCGATTATATATGAATGGAAAGTCAGAATTGGGAAGAGAGAGAAAGATAGTCTGTACTATATATAGAAAAGGAATATTAAGGGAATTGAAGGGGAGATAGTGTTAGTAATTATATTTCCCTTGATAATTTTATGGGAACACATATGGTTTGGAGCCCACTGAAGAATAAAATAATCTAAAATACAAGACTTGTTCTTTCTTTTAACATTTACTTGAATTGCAACGGATTAGATGACTATGCACAATGATTAAGTAGTGATTTTATAATGAATATTTTATGTTGGTGAATAATCATTTAAAATTTAATTTTGCATCTTAAAATGTTATACATATTTAAATAGGCTGTGTAACTCATCTTGTATTTCATAAAACTGGTAACCTAAAACCCTGTCCCCTCTCACAATAATGTTTATTTAAAATTAGGTTCAGTTTCTTTTAAATATTCAATCACAACTATTTTAGATGTTCGCAACTGAAAAACTCTCAAATTCCTATGCTCTTAGATGCATGTGAAACCAATTATTCACAATTATCAAACAATTAAAATGCATCACCAGATGAGACAGAGGGAATCACAGCTGCCATTGGGTGTAGAAAAGTGTTGACCTCTTTCAAAGCCATATGTCTCAGTGCACAAAACTTATATATAGTGCAAATTTCCAGAACAATTGGGTTATATAATTATTTAATTGCTACTTTTACTAGTATCTGTTAAAGAATGCCTTCTTGGTTATTTTATAACCCCAAAGAATATTAAATGTAATAGTCCCTCTCTTTTAAATACAGTATAAATATATGTATGCATTTTTTGTATATGTGGATGTGTCCCTATATAGGGACAAATTTAGGTAACACTCATATTACTTTTATAATCAGTCTACCTAGTTACCATTTTTCACACTTAAGAACAAGCAATGAATAAATACTGAAAAAAAAGGAACGCTGGGTCTCATTGATTCCTCATCTTATTGTGACTAGATTACTGCAGCTTTTCCTGTGAAGGGTCTCTCCTGTCATTGTATATTCCCTCTTTATCTGACCCGTTAGCTCACTTTACCCTGAACATGGGTCTGGGAGAAGACTAGCCTAGTCATTCTCCTCTGTTTGCACAGGATGCTTCCTTTACCTTTTTCTTTAGTCTCAAGCATTCAGATAGATTCTTGAACTTTGGAAAAGCCCACATTCTGCCTGCACTGGGTGTTTGCATCTGTTTGAATCATGAATGGCATGATTAGAAGCCTCTGGATGCAGGTTTAATTCCACATTAGCTAATCCTCTTTGCTTTCAGTAATAAAGCTGTTTTTTAAACCTCTATCTATATCCTGTACTTTAATTTTTCATCAGTTCTGGACCTCAGACAGGAAGGAAAGAGTATTATTTTCCAGCGCCATCTGGTCCTAAAGGTGGTATTAAAGTCCCTGAAGCATATGTTTCTACAGAAAGCAGAAAATAATGCCACACTTTACAAATTTAAATAAAAGTATGACTAAATTTTAGCCAAGTTAACAACATTTTTAAAACAAAGCTGCTTTAAAAAAATCTCTAACATATGGACTAATTAAATATCAACTTCAAAAATAACTTTATTTTGTTAGTCTTCAGCGAAATCAGAGATATAAAAACCATTCAGTTCGAACACACAAGTCTCACAGATAATCACTTCAGGAGTGGAGTATGCTGTGTGTGGTTCAGTACTTCAGTCATACAGAACAGACACTTTTAACGGTTAAAATCCTGTTCTTTAGTTCAGCCTTTCTCTCTTCCTCCAGTGTCATGCTGGCTGAGTGTGCTGTGGAGACAGATAAAATCTCCAGTTGAGGAGTATTTGTAATAATAATTTCAAGGGTCTCACATTGCTGCAGTTTTAGGTCCAAGAGTTTCCTGAAGGTTGGATGTGTTCTATGACCCGTGTTCCACGTGCTGCAGAATAGAGAGAGCATAGACAACCTTACTAGTGCTCCTCTTCCACTGAGGTCACTAATTCAGGGTCACCTAGTTTTAAACTTCTAGAAATAAATTAAAAAAATCTCTTCCTTTCAAAAATTTGACAAACTTTGGGATAAGATTGCTTTATCTTTAAATTTTTAAATAATATATTCAGTATTCTCCCCAACAAAGAAAATCTTTAAGATGCTGGATTTTCCACTTTGTTTTGCAAGATGACATACCATAAACAATGTGTGCCACAGAAATCCATAGTTAAAATCTTCTTTTGCAGCATGAGTTTGGGATTGTGATAATTCAATAGAAGTATCCTTTGGGTCAATGTCTTCACCTCTTTCAGCACTCATTTCACTGTTCTTACTGCTTTTCTTTCTCCTCTTCCTCTTCCTTATGTGCCCCTGTGCACATGCGCTCACTTTTGTGGAGGCCAGAGGCTGACGTCAGGTGTCTTCCTCTATTGTTCTCATTGCACTGTTTGAGACAGAGTCTCTCCTTGAACCTTCACCTGAAGTGGGAAGTCCTTCTGTATATGTGTTGCTTTTATTGGTTAATGAATAAAGCTGTTTCCACCAGTGGCTTAGCAGAATAGGGCAAAGCGGATATTCCAAGCAAATGGAGGAGGAGTTAGAGCTAGGCTGGGAGAGCTATGTATAGAGAGAGTAGGTGGAGTCAGGGAGAAGCCATGTAGCTGTCACCAAAGACAGACGCCTCTGCTGAGCCCACTGGAACCTTGCAGATAAGCCATAGCCATGTGGCGATGCACAGATTAATAGAAATGAATTAATTTAAAAGAGCTAGGTATCAATATGAATAAGTGATTGGCCAAGCAGTGATTTAAGTAATATAGTTTCTGTTTAATTACTTTGAGTCAGAATGGTCGGGAAACTAGTGAGCAGCTTCAGCCAACATGGACCCACTGATGACTGGCCTGGCTGGACAGTAAGGCCCTATAATGTGCCTCTTGTTTCTACCTCCCGGAGCTGGGCTTACAGCTCATGCCACCATGCCCAGGTTTTCATGTTAAATGCCATGGATTAGAATTTAGATCCTCATTCCTGTACAAAAAGGACTTCACCTACCAAATTATCTTCCTATTCCCTTAATACATATTTTCCTCAGAATAATTTAACCCTCCTACCTCTCCTCAGGCATTTGTATGACAGGAGGAGCAAATACTCTGGAATTAGAATTAGCACTGGGGAGCTATAGGACTTGGGCAATTTCCTCTTTATTACTCTGAACACACACACACACACACACACACACACACACACACACACACACACACATATATATGCTATAATAGCTGTTAAATACAGTAATCAATAAATATATCAGAGAAACGGTATCCTAGTTTGTAATCTTCACCAAAGTCTCCAGCAGAAATATCCTGATATTTTAATAATGAATAAAATTCTGTGCTCCTGACAAAGGTGTCTGTCTTAGTTAGAGTTTCAATTGATGTGAAGAGACAGCAGGAGACAACTTCTATAAAGGAAAACATTTAATTGGGGTAGCATGCAGTTCAGAGGTTTAGTCCATTGTCATCATGGCAGGAAACATGGTGGCATGCAGGCAGACATGGAGCTGGAGAAGGAGCTGAGAATTATACATCTTGATCCACAGGCCGCAGAAAATGAACTGACTTAGGCATAGAGTGAGCATAGAAGACCTCAAAGCCTGCCTCAACAGTGACACATTTCTGCCAAAAAGGCAACAACTACTTTAACAAGGTCACACTTCCTAACAGTGCCACTCCCTATGAGTTTATGGAGGCCAATTACATCCAGACTACCACAGTGTCATAGACGATGGTGAAGGAGCTATGTTGTTGGCTCTTGCAGCACAGGAGGTATTCTCTGCTACTGGTGGCGATAAACACTCCCTTCAGGAGCTCTTCCCTGGTTGAGTCTCTTGCAAGAGTTCCCATCATGCTTCACTGTGCACCTCACTGTGCACTTTCATTTGGTTCCTTTGGTTTGAGATCCCAAGTGCTGGGATTAAAGGTGTGTGCCACCACTGCCTGGCCTCTACGGTTAGCTCCATACTCCAGGTAAGCTTTATGTGTTAGAGCACAAGCAAAATATGACCCCATTCTGCTTCATAACTTGTTATAATACCTGTATATAACCTGTATAATACCTTGTTATAATCACTTTCATGAATTTGTTACTTAATGTTTCCCAAAATCACCTTGTGATGTCGGCAGAAGGATATTTTCATCTTTATTGAAAAAATTCAGGATCTAAAAGTCACTACATGTGAAATTCTTTGCTCAGATTTCCCAGAAAAACGTAGGTAAAATTGGGACTATAATGAAAATGGACTACTGTCTATTCCTGTGCTCATTCTGATGTCATTTATGCTGACATAAAGTGGGCTTACTTTAATCCCAGGCAGTAGAAGTCTCAGATGAGAAAATGACACATTCCTCCAACAAATAGTATGATTAATGAAAACTATATTACTAAAACTCATTGCAGGAACCATTAAAGACCCGAAGCCCCATCTTCTAGATTTGTTTAAAGTTCAGTGCCTTTTCCTTACATTTAGCCAAGACTGTGCTACAACTGTTCACTGTCACCAGAATGAGCAACTTCAAAAAAGTCATCAGACGTCTGGCATGGCCTTTTCACCAGCACTGATCCAGTGACTACATGCCAAGCGATTTGCACCATCTGCTGGGCATGAATCACTAGAGAAGGACAAGTGGACAGCTGGAGCTGTCATCTTTGAAATGCCACTGAGGAAAGAAATACCAGAGTTCCCATCAAAAGGCACACAAAGTACCCTAGGGGAGCCAGAAGAGACTGGTGGAAATATGGTGGCATTTCTGATGGAGGTCTCTTCCCTGGCACTTTGGAACCTTTTTCTCTTTCCTAGATTCCTTTTGAGGGATAGTTTTGCTGTGTCCTGTGAAAAACACATAAGCAGAAACATTTCAGGTTAAGTTTTCAGCAAGGGAAATAATGTCTCGTGGTATATTTTCTTAGTTGAGGTGTCTGGAAGCAGATCTAAAACTTTTGTTATTTTATTCAGAATCTTAATCCATTACTATGTTATTCATTCATTCATTCACTGAACGTTACTACATTCCAAGTGCTGGTAGATGGAAGAGAATATCTACATAATTTGTTAGGTGTTCACTCTGTGTAGTGTGTAATTGTATTAACTAGGTTATTTTATTCAGTTTTGACAAGAATTTGTTCATATAAGACATAGTATCTCACCTTTCCATGAGAAACTAAAGTGAACAGTGATTGGTTCAAATTTGTCAGATAATGAAGGGAGATCCAGGATGTAGACTGTGGTGTGCTTTTAAAACTGTTTCCAGTGCGCACTGTTTAAATGACTCTGTTCTCCCCACCTTAGGAAATGTGCTGAGGTGGTTGGTCCTTAACTTTTGTAAGAGATCCCATACATGGAAATAATCAACATAAGTCAAAAGAAGTGAAGAGTCTCTTATTTAGAATCATATCGCAAAAGTCTCAGATCAGTCTCTACTCTTGGTGATATTTGTTCACATTTCAAGGTAACTCTAAACTGTAGTAATTGTAGGAAAGGGGAAAGAAAACCTGAAAATGTTGATATTTATTTCTCACTACTCTATATATTGCTTTCTCTACTTTGTTGTATTTTATTTACTTTTCATTTTGAGATAAAGTCTCATTTTGAAGGCATTGTAGGTGTGAATTTCACTATGTAGGCCAGGCTGGCCTTGAACTCACAGAGGTCCACCTGCCTCTGCTTAGTAAGTATTGGAATAAAAAGCTTATATCACTACATCTGGCTTTCTCTATTTTCTCTACTATATTTTCTATCAAGTACAAAATGAGTTTTTTTTTTGCATTTGCACTCTGTAACAATGACTTAAAAGAGCTTATCCTAACTTTAATCCTTCATATGAGGAATATTGATAGTTTCTTTTGTAGACAAGGTAAGTATAGCAAAATCCATTCATAAATTTATACCAATTCCCTTTGGTTTCTATTATTTTTAGTTTGGAGAAAATCTTAGGCAACTTTTTGAGTTATAATAGAAAACTTTTTAAGTGAGGGTGTAGCATAGTGGATGATCTCATTTATTTCTTATGTAGGTAGAAAACTGCTGTCTTCCAAGGGTCTAAAACTATTTGTATTTGATGAACTTTGGCTTTATGAAATTATTTTAAGCATTAGAAATGTTTGCTGTGACTTCAGAATTATTTTAGACACTTAAGATAGGTAAAGGATATTTGTTGTGAGTTGCCTTGATTGCTAACTTGACACAGGTTAGAGTCACCTGAAGGGAAATCCTCAACTGGGAAACTACCTAGATAATATTGGCCTGTGAGCATCATTATGGCAGAATGTCTTGATTATTCACTGATTCAGGAATGCCCAGATCTTCCTGAGACTGTGTAGGTGGTTTTGGCAGTGGAATAAATATATATCTCACATTTGAAGGGATGGAATTTTTGCTCACAGCCAGAGTAAATAAAATGCCCCAAGATCACTTAAAACATAAGATTTCTAGCCTTCTACATACTCAGCCTGTTTGTTTAACCTTCCTTTAAGAGAACAGTGTAATAAACAATATTATAATCTTTTACAACCTAGGCTAATTCATAGATATAATCTTTAATTATTTAATCTTCTATGCCTCAAACCCAGAGTCATGCTTGAGTATTCTAATAATCATTTATTGAAAACAGCTAAATAGAAGTTTAAAGAAATTTTATAAAATTAGTATGCACCATAAATGTTGACCAGAGCATATGAATATTGCCTGATAACAATGTTGTTTGTAGCATTGTTTGTTATCTGGGTCAGTTGGGGTCATCTGGAATCAGTAACTAAATTTCTTGTAAAACCAAGATTTTAATGCACCGTTCATTCTTCCTTATGTGATGTTTTCTGTGCAGTTCAATAAAGATAGCTACACACAGGGTCTCACAGAGGTTCTTTCCTTAATGTGACATGTATATGTTATTGGTGAATTGGAGTTAATCACTAATGCAATTAATCCATACAGGTGGTGTTATAAGAAAGCTGGTAAGGGGTATTTTATCACGACTCCTACCTATTTCTTCCTTGATCACCTTCTCCGACTTTTCTCAATGATGTACTGTGGCCTGGAAGTGTAAGCCAAATAAACCCCCTTTTCCCTGGTTGCTTTTTGTTAGAATGTTTTTATCACAGCAATAGAAAGGAAACTTGAACAACATATAATCAAGAAAATAAAGAAATGATTTAAATTTCTGTTTAATCATATGAAAGCAGTTTGTCTTAAATGACAGTGTAGTAATGAGATATATATGGCATAATGTTTCAGTACATGCTTGAAATGTGTAAGAATAACCATGTGTAATCACTACTTTGTGTTGGAAACCTTGAGAATTCCCTGGACCACAGTTAGGCTATTATGGTAAAGGACACCAGAAGTCATCCTCCTATCCAGTCACCTCTATACACACATCGTCATCTTTTCTTCTTTCCCTCTCTGCACTCTTTCCAGGCTCTGGAAAATAGTCCTAGTCTCTACTTACTCAAAGAATATTCATTAGGAGTAGAATTTTTTAAAAATATTTAGTATCATTAAAAAATATTTATAGCATATATGTGTTACCATAATTTAAGAAATACAATGTAAAATTCAGACATTTCTAATATGCCAAATAGCAACTTACAAAGTATGGTTTCCTCAAACCTCCTACTATGGTTCTGCTAAAGGGGCATACCATAAAATGACTCCAAGTGATATATTTCTATACACATATGTCAGTGTCTCACTTCACCCATATCAGAGAAGTTTCTTCTTGCAGGAGATGGGAGTTAATGCAAAGATTCACAACTGGACAGTGTGCAGAAGTGAGATTTTGGAGCATTGAGACCTAAATGGGATGTCTTTGTGAATTTCCTCCTTTCCAGGCTCATGGATCTACTCAGAAGAGGAGGCCAAAAGACTGTAAAAGCAAGGAATGGTGGGTGCCTGCAGGGAAATAATTCAGTTACAATACGATTGGTATACATATGAACTCAGAGATGGTGGCAGCAAGCATAGGGCCCACACATGTACAAGTTAGATGTGGTCCCAGTCCTGAGGGGAAGAGTGGATGCAGCATTCCAATACTAAACAAGAAGCTGTTTGCATTTTGATACCTTATGGGAAAGAAAAAAGAATCAGTATTTCTTCAATGGAGCGTCCCTGGGTGATGTGGGAGTCCCTTCTGTGTGCTGTGATTACAATTAATAAATAAAGAAACTGCCTTGGCCTGTTGATAGGGCAGAACTTAAGAAGGCGGGGAGGACTGGACTGAATGCTGGGAGGAAGAAGGGCAGAGCCGGGGAGACACCATGGATCTGACACGGGAGATAGACGTGCTGAAACTTTGCTGGTAGGCCACAACCTCATGGTGATATACAGATTAATAGAAATGGGTTAAATTAAGATGTAAGAGTTAGCCAATAAGAAGCTAGAGCTAATGGGCCAAGCAGGGTTTTAATTAATACAGTTTCTGTGTGGTTATTTTGGTTTTGGGAAGCCAGGATGAACAAGTAATTTCCTTCCTACACCTGGGTGTTTAAAGCACCCTACAGGCAAAACCAATAAAGGGATTGGCTAACACAAAGCTCATGTGGTTTTATTTACTTGTGGGGGAGGGGCTTTTTGTTTTGTTTTGGAATCTTTTGTTTTATTTTTTTTTGTTTGAGTTGATATTTTGAGAAAGGGATGGAGGTAGAGGGAGAGAGAGGGAGGGAGGGAGGGAGGGAGGGAGGGAGAGAGCTAGAGAGAGCAAAGAGAAATTGGGTGGGTAGGTATCTGGAATGAGTCAGAAAAGGAGAATATGATCAAAATGTGTGAAATGTTTTTAATTAAAATAATACAGCAATGTATTCCTTAGCCCAGCAGTATCAGCATCACCTGAGACTTGTGCTGAGACATGCACATGCTTGGATCTGCCTCAGCTTTACAGCTACCACACTTGATGATCAAGCAGGTGTCCTGTCTGTTAGCAGTCTTCTGTGCTGCTCTTATTTGGGAGAGATGTGAGATGACTATTATGAGTTATGAAAAAAGAGACTGGAAAATAATGAATTAAGTTATTCACTATGGTACACTTTCATTGTTATTTTAACAGAAATATGATTTTTATTTTTGAATATCTTAAAGTTTTCCATAATAGATATTAATTTCATTATGTGAATACTGTATTTTATTTTAGAAAAATCAAATGGTTACAAATAAAAAATTGCCAATAAGTCCACTGTGTTAAAAAATTTTAAAGATTAGAAATTAAATATTTCAAATTTCATCATAGTCATAACAACTATGTATATATGTTATATATTGAGAAAATTTAAGTTTTTATTTTTTGAGATTATAATATAATTACATCAATTCCCAATTCTCTTTTCCTTTTCTTAAACCTCCCATATGCTGCCTTGCCCTTGCTCTCATTCAAATTGCTGGCCTCTTCTTTGAAAATTTTAATTAACATGTGCTCTTACAGACAACATGGGTCTGTTGCTACTTTAAAAAATGATATGCCATGGACATCTTTCCAGGTCAATAGAAAATAGCTTCTCATCCTTTTTTATTGCACACTTGATATTTCATAATAAGGGCATCTCATAATTTTTAGTATCATTTTATTATGATGGCCATTTAAACTATTTTCAATTTATTGCTTCTATAAAACAACATTACAATGGAAATTGTGCCTTTATGGTATCTCTAGTAATAGTTTGGTATATAATTGATGAAAATCTCCAATATTTTCATGCATGAGCTTATTTGCTTAATCAACTTTCACTCAGTGCTGTGAAAGGTTTACCCTTTGCCTTTCTTTGGTGAGGGTTGTGCTAGTGTCTTATGAAGAAGAACTGAGTTGATCGTCATTGACAGGGGGCTGGGTCTGGTTACAGGGCTCTATTAAAGGTAAATGGGAGGGGCTGGAGAGATGGATCCCGTGTTATAAGCACTTGATGTTCTTTCAGAGAACACGAGTTCAGTTTCCAGCACCGATATCACAGCTCACAATTACATTAACCCCTGTTTTAGATCTGATGCTATTTTCTGACTCCCTTGGGCACCAGGCATGCATGTGGTGCACATTCATGCATGCAGACATTTGTACATACATATTTATTAAAATTAAATTAAATAAATAAAATTAAAATAAATATTTTTCAAAGAATATGTTCTATGTTTAGTAGTTTAAATATATGAAGGCAGATTACTTAATGTTGGTGATTTCACTACCACAGGTATATGGTAGTGGAACTGTCATAATGAAAGAATCTTGTCATAATGGAAGAAAAGTCAACAGAAAGATCGTGAGTCTTTGTCAGCATTCTTGTGTTTGTTAGTATAACTGAGTAAATCTGATCAGTTGACTCACACAAGAAAAACAAACCATAGATTAAAAACTAAACTCACCAAAGTACTTGTCTCAGAAGAAATACTGAAATCAATAAGGAAAATTTTAATTCTATAAATTTGATTCAAAATTCAAAATGTGGCACTATTTGTTGATCTTATATAAATGTATATCTACTCAGATCCCCATAATCTTATTTCATCACTTTTTGCCTTTAACATATAATTAATGATACTGTTTATTAAGCATGTATTCAGGGTTAGCATGATGTACTTCATACAACATATAATAAAAGCTCGTAATTTGTAGCTAGTCAGTGTGAAGTCACACAGCACAAAATAATTTTAAAAATATGTACAAACATACTTTCATTAAAAATTCTTTAAAGTAAATCCTCTTATCATAAGACAGTTTGTTGCAATGAAACGCTATTAGAATGTCAAAACAATATTCATTCGATTATTTCAAGTGGTATTTAGGTTAGTGAAGCTCTATGTTCAACAACAACAACAACAAAGCCTCATCTTTGTGTTCTGCTGAAATAAAAGAAATGCTTTAGTCAGAAAAGCAAAACAGATTGAAAATGGCAAAGTGAATAAAAAAAACCCTACTTTTTCATTATTGATCTTGCTGCTTTATCCCTCTCTTTGACATATAAATCTTTTTAGTCTTACCAATGAACAGTGTCTCACTCTAGTCTGCTCTTTTGTTCTAGAGCGTGGTGTGCTTGGCATGCTGGTTTATTGTACTTACCTATCAGACAATTGTAATCCTGCAAGTGCTCTGTTTGCTGTTTGTCCATCCTTAACCTAAAGCCATTTCTTTATGATTGGGCATCTATTTCATGCTTCTTTTTCAGTCATAAATAATGTTGAGCTGGGAATAATCACACGTATATTAATTTAGCTTTTTAAGTTGTTTTCTTAGCCTATGTTATTTGAAGTTAAATTTCTGAGTTACATGGAATGGACGTAAAACATTTTATTCACTTATGTATTTGCCAGAAAAGAATCATTAGCACTTATAACTAAAAATAAAACAAAATCCTCTTTAGAAAATTATCAAATTCATAAATTCATATATGTATATACATAAAAACACATATATAAACATCCAATTTCACTCTATAGTTTAAGAATGACACTTGAATAAATAAAATGGTAAAGTTAGGGAATTCAAGATATAAGTTGAATATCATTGTAGTTAGTTTTTTTTTAATAACTCTTTTGCTTTCTGTGGCCCTGCCACCTGGTTCCTAAATAAGTTCACCAAGCTTATTCTTTCTTATGAATGCCTGGCGTTAGCTTGGCTTATTTTTAGCCAGCTTTTCTTAAATTATCCCATCTACCTTTTGCCTCTGGGATTTTATCTTTCTCTAATCTATATACATTTCATTAGTTCTTGTTCTGTGGCTTGCTTTGTAGCGGGGTATCTGGCTCCTGATGTCTTCTTTTCTCCTCCTTCTCTTGATCCTTGATCTTCTCTTCCCAGATGTCTCCTTCTATTCATTCTCTCTGCCTGGCAGCCCCACCTGTCCTTTCTCTTGCCTTGCCATTGGCCATTCAGCTCTTTATTAGACCAATCAGGTGTACTAGACAGGCAAAGTAACACAGCTTCACAGGGCTAAACAAATGTAGCCTAAAAGAATGCAACACATCTTTGCATCATTTAGCAAATGAGTCACAGCATAAATGAATGTAACACATCTTCAACTAATATTTCTCAACATATCCTAACACTTTCTATGCATAAATATACACACAGGGGTGGCATGATGGCTTATTGGATAAAGGCAGGTTCTTGCACATTTGACAATATTAATTTAATTCTTGGAACCCACACAGTGATCCTTATAGTTGAAAGAGAGATCTGACTTCTGCAGCTTGTCTTCTGACTTCCATATATGTCCTTTAACACACACACACACACACACACACACACACACACACACACACACACACAGAGTGAGAGAAAGAGAGAGAGAGAGAGAGAGAGAGAGAGAGAGAGAGAGAGAGAGAGAGAATGTAAAAAAGAGCCATATTGGACTTTCAGGTTTTGAACAGTTTTATTAATTTCCTTCTACTGTTTGTTTTTTCTTAGATTTCCTTACGGGATTTGTTCATTTCCACTTTAAGGGCCCCTATCTTCTTCATATATTTGGTTTCCGTATCTTTTGTTTGTTGTTGATCTTTAGCTGTGTTGGAATATTCAAGGCCTGTTGTGCTAGGATAACTGGGTTTTAGTGGATACATTGCTCTGGTTGTTACTCATTGTGATTTTTTTTTCCATTCAAAAAATTTACACTTCCTCCCCTTCTCCCATTCCCCTCCTGCTCCCCCACTCCCCTTCTTTCCTCTCCCTCCCTCCTCAAAAGGACATCTAACTTGTGAGTTTGGATGATTATAGGTCTAGGTGCTGACTTCGGCATTTTTCTTTGTTGAGTGGGGTTTTGTTTCTGGGTTTCTGTGTCCTCTCTGGATTTCCTGGGAGTGTCATGGCTGTGTGGTTCCTATTTCCCTGGCCTGCTCAGGGCTGTGTTCACAGGGAACACCTGCTGCTGTTGGTAGCTGGGACATGAGTTGGGGGAAGAAATGTTGGAGGATAAGGTTTTAGGGGATGGGGTTAGAGAGGAAATGAGACTGCAGCAGGTGTGCTGCTACAGAGCTGGGGGTGAGACTGAGGGATGGGATCTGGGGGAACAGAGGGAGAAGAGAGGAGTTGCATGTTGTCTACCTGGTTTTCTGGCAGGCAAATCCAGAGGGTTAGCAGGGGATGCCTGCTGGATTTGAGGGCTGGGATAAAGCAAAGAGGGGGAGTTGGGAGGGGAGTTTGTGTGGGATGAACAGGAGATATGGGCAGGGGAAGGAGGGCTGTAGCTGGTGTTCTGTTGTGGAGCTAGGGGTGAGACTGGGGGATTGGATTTGGAGTGAAGGAGGGAGAGGTGAAAGCCTTCAATAGGCTTACCCATTTCCCTGTCCTGCTTAGCTGGTGTGTCACCAGTGAGCCACCAATCCAAATCTTATCACAACTGTATCAGATGACAAACTTACTTAACTATGAAAAAGGAAACAGAGGCCAACAAATGTAGAAGAAGTTAACTGTGGTCACAAGGCTATGAACTGGTAGAATAGGGAACACAGTGCTGCGAATTCAGGACAAGAGTGCACACTGACCAGAGAAACAGAATTAGCACACTTTCGACCAGGTAACACCCAACCTCTCCACTCTTTTAAGAACCACAGAGGGCAACAGAAACCAAGACACAGAACACCTTCTAAAATGATAAGACCAGATATCAGCATCTAAAGCTTAAACTCAGATGCCTAGAGGACAGCATAAAAGCTGGCATATAGAGCCCAACAATCCTACTATTGTTGACCAGCATAGCTCAAGCCCAGACCACCCTGTAAAGAAATCAGTGGAAACACGAACACACAGTGGAAGTAAATAAATGAAACAGTTTAAGACCCGAATGTGGAAATAGAATTAAAAAAAAAAAGAAATTCAAACCGAGGGAAATCTGGAAATGAAAAATTTAGAATGCCTAATGGGAATCTCAGAGGTCAACAGAATACGAGATAGAGGAGAGAGAACTTCAGGCAGTGAAGACAAGAAGAAGAAATTACTTTTGAGGTCACAAAAGAATGCATATTTTTGTGTACTATAATGAGATGGACAGCTATTTGAAGTGATTTTGAGCACTGGAGGAAAAGCTCAAATGCCGTCTAATGCAGTAATTTCTTCTAGGAGCTTTTTTGTTCTCATTTAGTGGAGGTTTTCACTATGCAAAATCAACTGGCACCAGAAAGGCTTGATTCTTGAACAAGAAAACAAGATAGCTCAGACGTGGCTGCTCCCTCTAAATACTTCCTTCTGCAATCATTGCACGCAAACATGCCCCAAATGTTCAGCATTATTTTCTGTTGAGCACATGACATAGCTGGACGTGGGTCTTTCCCATCCTGTCTTTCAAGCTGTACAACTACTATAGGTCACTAGCCCAGAGCTACGCAATTAATTTCTCAGCACCGAGAGCGTCACACATGATTAGGTGCTTAAATGCCTTTTCATCCTAAGGATGGCACTGGTGAAGTTTTCTTATGAATTTGATTGATGCTCTCAATACGTGATACTTGATTTTACACAGATTATACTAATGGCTTTATTTAATACTGTGAAAGGGAGATTTTGCTTCTAAGCTCAAGCTCTAAACACTAGTGAGAAATCCACAGATGACACACATTGTCCTTTTATTACGTCTGTGGGCCATATGCTCATGAAGGCTCAGCTGTTTCTGCTTAAACTTCTGGGAGATGGAAAGTAGGGGGAGAACCAAATGTGAATTATGGAAAGACACTACAAGGAATTCTAAAAAAGATACTAATGTTTTAAATTTTAATAAATATTACAAAAGGTATACAAAATCATTTCCTGAGATCTTATGACTATCTGGGCAGGCATAATGGAGCATTTTTCTACAGATTTTCTGTGTAAGATATATGAAAGCTGTGATCATATTTAAGACCTGTAGCAATCTGTTAAAGTTGAATCCACACTAACTTGTCAGACATATTCTAAGTTGATTTTTGATTGTTTTTTTTAGAATTAGAGTCGGTGTGTCCTGAACAAATTAAAAATTGATTTCAAAGCCTGAACCATTAACTGGATGCTATCCACTCTGCCTTGACTACCATTATGGTGGTTTTTTGCCTGAGCTATGCTTCAGCATAGGCAGACTCAGACACAACATACAGTTTTCTTGGTATAGATTGCTAGCATGCATGGTCTCTAGACTTCAGAAGTGAAGTATTACCGGGGTGGTAAGAATTTACAGGATTACATCTTTTATCAGTTATTTTTAAACTTACCATTTAAGATAATTTTTCTATTATATCTTCATTAATGTACATCACTGTACTTTGTTCATTTTTATATACACTCTCCCACTCCAATTAGTCTTCTTCCTTGATCGAAATAATTCTGTTTCTCTTAGCATGATATATATTTGTGCATATATATGCTTTCTTTTGCTCTTTTATGTGTGTGTCTGTGTTTGTGTATGAGAGTGAAAGAGAGAGACTTCCCCCAGTTTCTCACTATCTTCCCCTTCCTTCTAGTCTTCTCCTGTCTCCAAATATTCTCCCTTTTGATTGAATATCTGTTTTAATATATGTTTAAGTTATATTCTTGTGAAGAAGCTTTTAAATTTTATGCAATTCCCTCTTTCAATTCTTGTTACTCGAGAATGGATGGAGACTTTTCAAAAAAGTCCTTGTTTGTGCCTGTATTTTGAAATATTTTCTCCTCACTCTTTCAGTGTTTCAGATCTTATATTCAGACCTCTGAACCATTTTAAATTGATTATTTTATAGGTGAAAAGCTGAGATTCTTCTGTTTTTCTACATGTACTTATCTCCATTCTGCTTATCACTATTTGTTGAAGAGAACTTCTTTCATCCAAAGACATGTTTTTGAAACCTTGCTCAAGAATCAAAGTAGCTCCATGGAAACCAGAAAGAACTAGGGCTGTTTCCAAGGCTATTACTTGCTCTCTATACACTGGTGGCAAGGTACTGTGGCTGAAGACAGTAATTACATATAATATTACTGAACATGGAGAAGCCTAACTAGAGTGTTCACACCTCTTGACTAGTCTTCATGGTGGAACTGGAGCTCATGGGTGGAACTCTACGTTCCATGAGAGGAGAAGGGAATTCACCAAAGCAGCTACAAAGCCCACAGTCTGCAATGGTGACCAGCCTTCGTGATACCCTAGTGAAACAGTGACACAAAAGTTGTCACAGTAACCAACCAATATCTTATTGGATTTGAGGTCATTTTCATGGATCCATGCCTGCCCACTGCTTGGTGACCATGAACCTGGAACTAGATTGGCAAAGAAACCTGGAACTAGATAGATAAAGAACTTGAAACTAGACAGGCAAAGAAAATACATTTTTTTCCTTAAAGAAATATAATTATAAAATGGCTCCTTAGGACATTCTGCTGTACTCATGGATCAGTGTCTCACTCAGCAATCACCAGAGAAGATTCCTCCTACAGTAGATAAGAACTAGTGTAGGAAACCACAACAAGATAATGTGAGAGACCTTGAAATCTCAGTCCTAAATGGGATGTTTTCATCAAACCCCTCCCCTCCAGGCTTAGGGAACTCTGCAGAAGAGGAGGCATAGACAGAGCCTGCATGGGTCTTCACCAGATGGGGCCTCAGCACTGAGAAGAGAAGTTAACACAAGCCCCCATCCCTTACTTAGAGTTATCTCCAATTGATAATCACTTGCAAACGAAAAATTAGTTTTTTCCAAGAGAGCATTCTTAAGGGCAAGGACAAGTCCCATGTCCAGCAGAAGATGGCCAACAGAACCTAAACTCAGTAATACTTATGGATATTCCTTTTCTCAGGATGTCTTTGTTAGAGCTTTTATTGCTGTGAAGAGACACCATGACCATGATAACTCATAAAAAATCATTTAATTGGGGTGGCTTGTTGACAGTTTCAAAGGTTCAGTCCATTATCATCATCATGGGGAACACAGAAGCATGCAGGCAGATGTGGTTCTGGAGAAGTAGCTGAGAGGCCTACATCTTGCAGGCAGCAGGGATTCAACTGATGGCAATCACACTGAGTGAAGATTGAGTAAAAGAGATCTCAAAGCCTGCCCCTAGAGTGACATGCTTCTTCCAACAAGGCTACACGTACTTCAACAAGGTCACACCTACTAATAATGCCAATCTTTTGGGGAGCCATTGTCTTTCAATTCACCACACAGACATATATGTGTATATATAGCCTTGGCTGCAGTGGAACTCACTCCGTAGCCCAGGTTGACCTTGAACTCACAGAGATCTTCTTGCCTTTCCCTCCCAAGTGCTGAAATTAAAGGCATATGTTACCACCGCCTGGCAGGACTTTATTTTTTTTTCCTTATGGTCTTGTGTATCTTATGTATCTATTATGGCTTCTGGTTTTGTGTTTATATGGGATTTCTCTGTGTGTGAACCTATGTGCTTCTGCATTTATACATGTTTCTTGTTCTTTTCCTTTGGATTTTTCTTCTCTCTGCTTTGCCCTTTTCTTATTTGTATGCTTTTATTTTATTTTTTTATTACTATTAGATGCTTTTTGTCTTTTAATGAAAGAGAAAAAAAGGTGGTGGATTTGGATGGGAAGGGAGGTGGGAGAATGTGGGAGTTTGGGGAAGGGAAAAACGTAATCAGAATATATTTTATGAAAAAAGTATTTTCAATAAAATTTTAAAAAGGAAAGAAAAACTAGCTAATTTTATTTATAGAAGAAAAATGAAGAGAAGGAGAAGAAGAAGGAGAAGAGAAAAATGGAGAGAGTAGGCAACCTTGTCTCATTGTAGATTTTAGAGAGGATGCTCTCAGTTGTCAGTAGGAGTTACCTTAGGTTTCTCATTTAAAGCCATGACTATGTTGAGGAACACTCCTTCAGTTCCTCATTTTTCTATCAAGAAGGATATTTAACTTTGTTGAAAATCATTTTTTATAGACTCAGATCATCATGCAGTTTCTTTCCTTGAGCCCATTTATAGGCTGAATTACACTTGCTGATGTGTTTATGTTGACCCATTCTTGCATCCCCAGAATTAAACCAGATCATAGCTTATGATCTTCTTAAGGGATTGTTAGATGCGGTTAGCAAGTATTTTATTAAGAGTTTTTTCATCATCATTTTTTGCTTGTTTGTTTGTTTTGAGACAGGGTTTCTCTGTGTAGCTTTGGTGCCTGTCCTTGGAACTAACTCTTGTAGACCAGAGTTTGAATCCACAGAAACCCGCCTGCCTCTGCCTCCCAAGTGCTGGGATTAAAGGCGTGCGCCATCCCTTCCTGGCTTTATCATTCACCTTTTCAACTGTATCCTTACCTAGATTTAATATCAGGGTGAAAATGGCTTCCTAGAATGAGTTTGGTAGTGTTTCCTTCTTTCAATTTGTGGACTAGTTAGAGAGTCCTGGTGTTATCGGTTTTTGAAATGTTTGTAGAATACAATTGTGAATCCTTATTCTAAGCTTTGTTAGTGGAGAAAACTTACTCCTGTCCAAATTTTCTGACTTGTTTTAGATCTACTTAAGTTGTTTTCTTCTCTTTTCTTTATATCATTTTCCCTCACACAGGGTCTCACATAGCCTAAGCTAGTTTGAATTCCCTGGGTAGCCGAGGATAACACTGAACACCTGTTCCTCCAGCTTCTACCACTTTAGTGCTGGGATTATAGGTGTGCACCATCATGTTGGTTTATGCTGCTACAGGCCTCAAACCTAGGGATTCCTGAATGTAGTCAAATATTCTATAAGCCGATCTACATTTTTATCCCCATGTTTATATCATCTTTATTTAATTTTGTTCAATCCTACATATCTAAGACTTTGTAGGTTGTCCAGATCTTTCAAATGCAACAGTTCTAAATTATTCTCTAATGATTTCTACATTTCACCATAATCTTTTGCAACATCCACTGTCCATCTTTACTTTTATTAATCTGGGTCATGTCTTTTTCCTTTGCTGAATTTGATTGTGGATATTTTATCTTGTTTTTCTTTTTGAAAACCTACTGTTTGTTCCATTAACTTTTGTATCACTATTTTAGTCCTATTCTATTAATAAATCCCCTTATCACTTTAAAACTTTTTTTATTTTGTTTTCATTTATTTTTGTACTTACATTTGTTATTTTTGTTCCATAGTTGTTACTTATTTGGGTTTTTGGAGTGTTCTTGGGTTTCTAAGACCTGTGGTGTACTGTCTGTTTTTTATTGGAATTCTACTTGTTTTAATTTAATTAAAATATAATCACAGAATTTATCCCCCTTACCTTTCCCATATTTTATTTTCTTGTCCTAAATATATGACATCCTCTTCTTCACCTTGTTATTATTCATACATATAAATTAATCAACATATAACTACAATTGCTGAGTTCCTGCAGTCTTGTTTTCATGTATATGTTTCTGTGGCTAACCTCTCTATAAGGGATAACTTAACTAGGGTGCTTGTCTCTGGGGAAGACCAATTCTCCCAGTCTTAGTCATTTGCAATTGCTTGTTCCTCTTCATTTAGGGGTGGGACGCCATGAGATTCTTCCCATCTAAGTAGGAATGTCAACTGTTGTTGGAATTTTCCAGGTTTTGCTTAGGCAACTATACTACTTAGATTTTGTGGTTATTGTATTTAATCACTTAGTGTTATACACTGTCTTCTTAGAACTACCTTTGCTATGTTCCCAAGGTTCTGATAGGTCATGTCTTCATTTTCATTTGGTACAAGGCATTTATAAACCTTTTTGATTTTTTTAATGGCACAACAATTCAAGTGTCAAATCACATATTTATATAGATTTTCTTACTATTGCTTGTTTGCTTTATCAGAGGCATTATATTATCATTTGATAATATATAGGAAATTAAGCCTGGTTATTGTTTTTGTTAGGACTCACTTTATGGCTATGCTGACTAGTCTTATGTAAATTTGGCACAAATCTAGAGCTGTCCGAAAGGAGGGAACTTCAACTGAGAAAATGCCTCCATAAGAGCTGATTGATGGGGAAGGGCCCATTGTGTGTAGTGCCATTCCTGGGATTGTGGTTCTTCATGGCTTCTATAAGAAAGCAAGCTGAACAAAGCACAGGGTGATTGTTCTGTTTGGGTTCCTGTCCCACCTTCCTTCAATGACAGATATATGGAAGTCTAAGCCAAATAAACTCTTTCCTTCACAGTTTGCTTTTGGTCATGGTTTTTCATCACAGCAATAGTAACCCTAAGACAATGGTCTAGTATGTGATATATTTTTGATGAAAATTCCATAAGTTGCTAAGAAGATCTGTAGACAAAGCAGCTGAGTTTCTGTAAAGAGTCTTTTATGTATTTCTGTTAACTTTATTAATTATGCAGTATAATGATGCATTTAACTCTGATTTTCCTTTGTTTAATTTTGTCTGCATCATATATCTATTGATAAGTGTAGGACATTGAACTCAATATTAATGTATCTACATCTATTTTTTGTCCAGTACTGTTTGCTTTACAAAATTGGATGCACCAATGAATATACATTAATATGCAATTGTAGAGGGCCTAAGGAACTGTACTCATAGAGAAGCCCTAAGAGAACCAGGAATGTTAACCATGTAGAAAAGGAGAAAATAAAGTCAAATACCTGCATTCCATTCAGAAAGTTGAGAGTGGAGGTTGTTGATGACCTGGTGACCTTTTTGATATCTGTAGGGACAGACATCATTCTAATTCCCCAGAATGATTATCCTAGACTCCTCTGTCCCGAGACCATTAGCCATCTTTAAGCGAAATGTCACAAGCACTTTATGACCTACTCACCTCACTAGGTTCTAGGTGTTTTAGCTATAGAAACCACCCTCATGGTCACGTGTACTTTGTAAAAATGTTTTATGTAGTCACACCTTAATCTTATTGTGCACCTGGAATTGGACTGATTATTGCCTGGAAAACTTTCCCCAAATGATAGTGTGTTTTAAATATGCTGACAGCGAACTACCAGGCATCACCAGATCTGTGAAGATGGCTCCAGGTTGACAAAGACAATCTGCACCTGGTTTTCATTCTTATCTCTCCACATGATTTGCTTGCGTGCCTGACACCTGCTGGGACTCCCTCGTGTAGTGACCATCTCTGTTTCTTCTGACTAATTTTGGCTTGATATTTAGCCTTGGTGTTTGGTTTAAAGTCCACATTTCCTGACCTGGTATACCTATTTCCATCATTTTACTTTTAGCCTATGTATGTCTTTGACAATGTGTCTGTTTTAGACAAAATAATTAAGTAGTATTTTTAATCCAACCTAAACCCTGGAGATATTACTGCTTACTGATATTGGAGGTCACCTTAGGTGACCTTCCTTGTCATAGAGAGTAGACCCGGCTGCTCCTAAACTTGAGCTTCAGCCTCTGTTTTTTTCTTTGCTACTGCATTCTGCATGGCCTTTCATCCGGAGACCGTGAAAGCACGCCCTTTGCTTAGGACTGCCTGGTTTGGGACTCTTCCCTTTTATTCAGCTCTCCAGGTTAGCCTGAAACAATATTTTGAGGACATAGTCTCAAACAATCATTTTCTTCACACAGGGCTTATTTATATCTCCCCTAAATGTGGAGAATGACAAAGTAGATTTCTTTTCCAGAGGTGACCATCATCATTTCTGCACCGAATCTCCCAGGCACTTGAGAACCTGTTTCTATGACTGGGAGCCTCCTTTTTAACTTGAGCCACATGGCATATCCTATAGATGAGTCTTTACTTTCCAGACCTCTGCTGGGGAGCTGGGAAGACTGCTTCTATCTTTTTTTTCTTTTGAACTTTTCTGTCTTTGCAGGCTTCAAAGCTACTGTAGCATCTGTCTAGTGATTTCTTATGATCTATCTTTCTCTCTTCAAAATAAAATATTCTTTTTTTTAACCCAGATTCATTCCATTTCACAGCGTACATGGAAGCAAAATAATTTTTTATGATCATATTGGCTGTGGGACTTAAAGAGCATTTGTTTATATATTATGAATTCTCTCTAAAACTCAGCACATAGTTCTCCACTGTGGCAATTTTTAGAATGCATTCAGGCCACATTTCACATCCATCTCTTTGAGGTTTGCTACTGCTTGCCCTGCATCTAAAAATCATCCCTTGTAGTTCACATTGCTGACATGAGATGTTGGGGTAACCTTGATATCAATCTTTGAAGTGAGAAAAATACAGTGCACTGTGTCTGGGAATATAGACAAAGACACTAAAACAAGAAATTAGCAGCCATTTCTGTAGGGAAATAAGCAAAAGTTCTCCCACGAGAAAGAATTAGCTAATGGAAGCTTATTTGAATATTTGAAAGTGTTCTGTCTTGTTGACTGTGTCCTTTGCTTTACAGAAGCTTTTCAGTTTCAGGAGGTCCGATTTATTAATTGTTTCTTTCAGTGTCTGTGTTGATGGGGTTATTTTTAGGAAATGGTCTCCTGTGCCAATGCGTTCAAGTGTACTTCCCACTTTCTCTTCTATACGGTTCAGTGTGGTTGGCTTTATGTTGAGGTCTTTGATCCATTTGGACTTGAGTTTTGTGCATGCTGATAGATATGGGTCTATTTTCATTCTTTTACATGACAAAATGACAACCTACAGAATGGGAAAAGATCTTCACTAACCCACATCAGACAGAGGTCTGATCTCCAAAATATACAAAGAACTTAAAAAATTGATTATCAAAAGAACAAATAATCCGATAAAAAAGAATGGAGTACAGACCTAAGCAGAGAACTCTCAACAGAGGAATCTACAATGGCTGAAAGACACTTAAGGAAATGCTCAACATCTTTAGTTATCAGAGAAATGCAAATCAAAACAACTCTGAGGTTCCATTTTACACCTGTAAAAATGATCAAGATCAAAAACACTGATGACAACTTATGCTGGAGAAATTGTGGGTAAAGGGAACACTCCTGCATTACTGGTGGGAATGCAAACTGGTATAGCCCCTTTGATGATCAGTATGGCAATTTCTCAGAAAATTGAGAAACAACCTTCCTCAAGACCCAGTAATACCACTTTTGGGTATATATCCAAAGGATGCTCAATTGTGCCACAAGGACATGTGCTCAACTATGTTCATAGCAGCTTTGTTTGTCATAGCCAGAAGCTGGAAACAACCTAAATGCCCCTTGATCAAAGAATGGATAAGGAAAATGTGATACATTTACACAGAGGAATACTATGCAGCGGGAAAAGATGACATCTTGAAATTTGCAGGCAAATGGATAGAGGTAGAGAACACTGATACTGAGTGAGGTAACCCAGACCCAGAAAGACAACTATCACATGTATTCACTAATAAGGGGTTTTTAAACATAAAGCAAAGAAAACCAGCCCACAAATCACAATCCCAGAGAACCTAGACAACAATAAGGACTCTAAGAGAGACATACATAGATCTAATCTCCATGGAAAGTAGAAAGAGACAAGATCTCCTGAGTAAACTGGGAGCATGGGGACCTTGGGAGAGGGTTGAAGGGGAGAAAAGAGGCAGGGAGGGAAGCAGAGAAAAATGTATAGCTCAACAAAAATCAATAAAAAAATTAAGGATTTAAAGTTTTAAAAAATGTTTTGTAAATTTTGACCTTAGTTAAATACTAGTTTTATAGCTTGTGTATGAATCACAAGGTTTTGGGAGACTTGAGAAGCCATGCTTAATCACGGTATTGGCTTGACTTGTAGCTGCCAGCATTTTACCACAGTTGGTGGCCAGTTCTTCCTATTCACGGAAGTTAGAAAGGGTGAGGTCTACAAACCATGCTTGCTGCATTGTAGCAACAGCTATATCAAATGGTACAACAGAAAGTTGTTTGTCTGGCCATAGAGAACGTGTGAAATAGCCATCAAATTTGCCTCTCTGTTTTTCTTGTATGAAACATTGACTTAAATTTTTTACTCTTCTTTTAAAGACAACCTTTATTTGGCACTATTTCATGTTAAACCTGGAAAGCACTGTAACACTTTGGTTAGTGTATAAAATATACTTTTGTTCTGTTTATTCTTCAAGAGTGGATCCAGTTCAGCTAAAACATTGTGGATAATGTATTTCCTTTTGGATTTTGTTGACTTCAAACCAGCCCAATCCAGAGCTGGTTTGTCCCACAGTTGCTCTGTGTGTTATCTGATTTTCCATTTGCCAACTTCAGACGTATTCACTTTTATTATCTCTTGATTTTTTTCCCAGTTCTTTGGCTTTTACATTTTCCACTCTGAATCCTTTTACTGATGTTTGTTTTGTTTAGTAACACTCCTTGATCCCTAGTGCGGTCGTTTTTTAAAAGTCATGTTTCCTACAGTCTAAACTGAAACCAACAAGCAGAAAACTCTCGCTGCACAGCATGGATGTCTGTGAAAATTTTTCTTTAAAGAAAATAGATTTATGAATTATAAAAGGATGATCTGATAGCGTCTAAAGTCTCTCTCACAGTGTAATTAGGTATCATTACTGAGCAACCTAAATTTAAAAGGATAACTAGATATGGGGTAGTGATTAATTGTGTCCACTTAATAGATTTGGAATCATCTAGAGGTGTTCCTCTGAGTCACACCATCCTGTGTTCTGGAGTTCTAGACTGAATATTTTATGCCCTTTTAGGGATGAAAGGTTAAAGCAAGCTGAATAACAGCACTGCTTCTCTCTGCTTCCCGATTGGCTGCAGACATGTGACCAGCTGCCTCGTTCCCCTGCC
Source organism: Microtus oregoni (assembly GCF_018167655.1). Taxonomy (NCBI): domain Eukaryota; kingdom Metazoa; phylum Chordata; class Mammalia; order Rodentia; family Cricetidae; genus Microtus; species Microtus oregoni. The sequence continues at coordinate 8,161,325 of NW_024543218.1, read as the reverse complement.
AGCACAGCTAGCCTTTGTCTGCAGTGCTTTCTCTGCATGTGATGTCTGCATCTCTTGAAACTTTTGGACACAATGGATCTTTATTTTGGTAAGCTGCTTTTGTGCATCACGCTGTGACAACAATGAGAAACGAAGCAAGCACGGATCCCACCTAGAATGAGAAAGTGTGTAACTGCATGAAGGGCTGTCAATTACAAGTTTAAATCACATCCATGCATGATGCAGCATTAACACCGTCAAACTTACAAGCTGTAACTTCTTATAATATGTTTCATTTTGAGGCAAATTTTCAAATGTTAATTATTTCACAGAACAATGCATTCTCCTTATATAAACTTACATATTATATATATGGTTCAATTTTTTTTTTATTATTGCCAAACACTTTTCCTTACCCGCACTAGGGGCAATTTTGATTTTTCACTTGTATTCATCACTCTGTTTCTGATGTGTTTATTCAAAAATAGATTCAAGCACGCTATATATATTATCTAAAATCGGATATAAATTACACTAAAATTAATTTTTTTTCAGATAGCAAAACTTTCTGTGTCAGTAGATATTGTTAGCTATTGCTTGCATTGGCTTATTACTAAACCGTGCTTTTCTTAAGAAGAAAAAGGGCTCCTTCTCTGACTGTATTTTTCACAACCCCAAATCATTGCTTTTCTTTTTAGATAACTGAGACCACTCGTTATTCTGTGTTGGGTATTAGGGCTGTTAAGAGCAACTGGAAGTTGGATACCTATTTCATGACTAAGCCTAGCAAATCCTGGGTAAACATCTAATTGTTATTCTCACTTAAACATAATAGATTTTTTTCCCCTAAGTAAATATTTCTAATAGTCCTGGGTGCATATTTTATGTTTTCCTTTCACTGATTTTTCTATAGCAAAACAAAATAAGGGTAAATGAACACAATAATTAAATGGTGTTATCTGGTGCTTGGAGAATATTTTGGGATGTTAAACAACTCATATCTCTAGTACAAAATAGTAGTGCTTATTTTTATTTTAAATTTTAGTCAATAGAGGCAAGTTAAACCAAAACACTGAAAATATCGTACCTTTTCTAAAAACAATGAAAATAGTTAAACTATTTTAGAACCAAAATATAAAAGTTAGTTTCATTTAAATAATTTTAAATTAAATTATAATTTATATTTTGTTTTAATATTGGTATTTAATAGTAAAATTTTAAAAGCAAAATGATATTTTATATGATGTGGGAGTGATTTCTTTCTAATCTGTTGCTTTCATTGGTTAATTAATAAAAAAAACTGCCTTGGCCCATTTGAAAGGCCAACCCTTAGGTGGGTGGAGTAAACAGAACAGAATGCTGGGAGAAAAGCCGAGTCAAAGTCGCCATGATTCTCCCACCGGACACAGACGCAGGTTAAGATCTTCCCTGGTAATACACCTTGTGGTGTTACAGGGATATTAGAAATGGGTTAGATCATTATGTAAGAGCTAGCCAATAAGAGATTTATAAGTGTTTAAATGAATACAGTTTCCGTGTAATTATTTTGGGTGTAAAGCTAGCCGTTTCCCGCCACTCCTATTACAACATTTATATCTAGAAATTTTCATTTTATTATCTACATTAATATTAGTGATCTTTAAATGAGTGTGCATTTTTGTTGTAAATATTTAGAAGGAAAAGATACCATTCTTTTTACTATGAACAATACTACACTTCATTTTTAAATTTTTACTAAAGAATAAATAAATTAATCTAATAAGATCAAAGTAAATTAAAACTAAGAAAAGAAGTACAGTTGGAAGGAATAAGATAAAAATTTTAAGAAGTCAATTTAATGTGATTTGCTAAACTCTAGACACAGTAACGTGAGAATTTTATGCTGGTGAGTCTAAAGCACACAGAATTTGCAAGTATAACAGACCAGACCTGCTTTTCTGTGAATGTTAACTGCTGATCAAAACAATGAAAGGGAGAGAAATGAAACTCATCAAATTCAAACCTATAATTTATGCAAAGCAGATAAAATTACTCTAATTTGTATGTATTTCACTCTTTAAAAATTTTTAGCTGAACATGGTAGCTGGCACACACCTTTAATCCCAGCACTCGGGAAGCAGAGACAGATAGATCTCTGTGAGTTTGAGGCCATCATGGTCTATAGACTGAGTTCCCGGACAGACAAGGTTACACATAGAAAGCCTGTCTTGGGGAAAAAAAAATAATTCCTGATATAAATTGTGACATTAAAAAGGATTAATTATTGATATTAATTTAGCAATCAGAATCAGCAAGTGCAATGATAAGAAAATTACTGCAATAAAATTGGCAAACAGCAGAGTGATGAGATGTTTTTCCTCTGGTTCTGGGAAGATGTCTTGGGAAATGGCTGTCAAACTTTCTCATAGCATGAGAATATTTATTGATAGAAATAGCCTGAGTCAAGTTAATAGTTACTTATTTATGTTTTTCATTTGCTTTCTTTAATCGATACCTAAAAGATAAAATTAAACTTAGTAATGGGATCCCATGTAAACATGTGTCTCCCAAACGTTTATTATCTCTTTACAGTGAAGCCTTAAAGCGCTTTCCCTTCCTTCTATCTGTCTGAAATGTGCTGTGTATTGTTGCCTTCCACAGCAAGCCTCCCATGCTCTTCCTCCTCAGAGTGCATCTTCCAGCCAGGCTGTGACTTGCCACCCATTGACCAAGCTTTACCTATCCTTCTCTCAACCTTCTTCAGCTTCCAGTAACTATCACCTGATGTGGGAGTGATTTTGTGGGAGTGATTTCTTATTAATAAAGAAATTGCCTAGGCCCATTTGATTGGAGAAAACAGAATGGAATGCTGGGAGAAAGAAGCTGAGTCAGTGAGTTGCCATGATTCTTCCACTCCAGGCAAACGCAGGTTAAGATCATTCCTGGTAAGCCAGCTTGTGGGCTACACAGATTATTAGAAATGGGCTAGTCCAGGTGCTAGAGTTAGCCGAGAAAAGGCTAGATATAATGGGCCAAGCGGTGTTTAAAAGAATACAGTTTCCGTGTAATTATTTCAGGGCATAAGCTAGAGCTAGCCATGTGGGCGGCCGGGTGCAGGGGATGCAGCCCCGCTGCTCATATTACGACAATCACCTTCCATTTCTTTTATAAATTCCACAGAGGAGTGAGCTTATGTAAAATGTGTATGCCAATGCCTGGTTTATTTCACCTAGCAAATCTAGGGATCACCTATATTTTTGCAAATGAGAGGATTTCATTCTGCTCTGTGGTTGAGATCGGATCTGTTGCGCACATGCTCCTCCTCTTTATCCACAGGTGTGAAGGATTGATCATTTCCAGACTGGGGGACTCCAGAAAAAGCGCTGCAGTGGACACAGCCATGCAGACATCTCAAAGATTTCTTTGCCTGTATGTGGAGCAAAGGTTTCAGTGGGTTCTGCAACAGAACTATTTAATTTTTAATTTAATTTTATCTTTGCAATTCCTATGTGGTTTTCCAGTACTTCTTTTCACCAAACACTTTCAATTATTCTATCTTGTCTTTTTGAAAGCGGAAGTATCTCAGTTATTTTGATTTGGGTTCCTCTGGTGGTTAAGATGATACTGAGTGTCTTTTGATGGACCTAGTAGAAAATACAAAGAATAATTTTCTTATTTATTTATGTAGGGTTGGGTTCTTGTACAGCACATCTGTGGTGGTCAGAGGATAACTTTTGGTAGTAGGTTCTCTACTCCTCACAAATGGTTTTTGTGGTTTAAGTCAAGTGACAATAGGCAGTGTTAAGTTGTTTTACCCACACCCATGTAGAACATCTTGTGTCATTATTAAAGAGATTTTTTCCAAGTTTTTTTTCAATTTTTAAAATTGTGTTATGTATTATTCTGCTACTAAGTTATATGAGAATGTAAAATATATAAATCCTGAATATAAGGTCTTATTTAAGTATTGTTTGGAAATTCGATAAAATATTATTTAACCTCTTAAAAGCAAAGGTTCCTGACATTTTCCACAACATATCATCATCTCTAGTTAGAAAAAATATTCCATAATTTTACGTATATGTGGAATCTAAAAATTAAAGATAACATTTATAGAGAAAGAAATGAAAGAGTGGTTTCCATGGCTGACTTGCACAGGAATGAGTAAGGATATGGAGATCTAATGATACAGAGTATCAATCATGTAAGATGAACACTTCGTTGCAGCTTACTGCAGTTATGATCTATGCTAGAGTACACACTATCTGTTCTTTCCGTGGGAGGGGGAGTTGAGCAATAGGTATGATGATTTCTTCCACTGTCAATATGTATTTCTTAAATATACACTATTTTTAGAAAAGAACATATTACATATCTTGGTTCTCTTATACCAAGGCAAATTGAAGTTTAATATTTTTTCTGAAATATGATGTTACTAAAAATGATTTCTACCAGTTAACCCAAATATGCTTATCTCTGTCTATATGTATAGAATGATATCTAGAGGAGAATCTTTTCTATTCAGTGAAAAAAAATTAAAAAGCTACTACCTAAGGACGAGTGAGCCCTGATAAAGAGCATCTGTGACATGTTCCTGAGAGACTGATAAGGAGCCTTGGAGAAATGCTCCTGAGATGTAAGTGTGCATGTAGTAGCTAGCTAAGAACAGTGATCATTTTAGAGCCCTAAATGAATAAAAGATCAACACAGAAAAGGTAATTTCAAAATATGAAGTAGTGCAAACTTGAGGTGTACTAAAAACAAACACATTAAAACAAACTCTTCAGGATGAATAAAAAAACATCAGAATGAAACAGCTAATTTCATAGAAAAAATCAGGTGATGAAAGAAATTAAAGATACAATATTTATGAAGTACACATTTCATCCATGAGACTATATACAATAAAAAAGTCTCTGACCTTGGTATTGAGGCTGAATGCCTTGACAAGACATGTAACAGATTTGACATGATGCTTTCTTTTGGGTGCTTGTAATGTGGGCCAGACATTATTAAAGATATCATATTTAATTCAGAGTAGGTATGAGAGAAAGGTAGTGGACTAGTCTAGTAAAGTAGGAACAATAGACATTTTGAACAAATAAGCCTGAAATTCACTGAGACCGTTCTTCTAGGTTTTGAAAAATATCATACAGCAATCTGGTGGGTGTGTTGGGTTTGTTCTGTGTGGTTCAGCAGGGGCTGATAATCAGGTAGTAAAGCATTTGCTTACAATGCTCAAGGCCATGGTTCTATCCTCAGTAGCAAAAAATAAAAATCATTCTTGGATAGCTAATTATGGAATCGAATTAAAATATCTTGTAATAATCTTAGCAACTGTGATAATTTATCATCCATAGTACTATGTATTACTTTAATAATATATGTAAATTTATTATATATTACTACTTTATATGATATTAATTCTATTGATGGCTTTAGTTTGTATTTCTTAGGCATTGAGAAATGACTGCAAATTAAGAAAAATATATTGAACTATAGCAACAGCCAAAGTCTGTCTAACTAAACAATATCTACAGAAGAAAGAAGGCTGTCAAGATATGGCTTATAACAAATTTCACTTAATCATTTTACTGAAATGAAAGAAATATAAATTTTAGAGATGAAATGTGTGTTATAATAATTTATAGGCAACTATGCACACTCTATTGTTGATTCAATAAGAATAGTTAATTCAGAAATTGAGATATACTCAGACATTGTCAGTGATAACCAAGTCTGTTATTTGTTGATAATTTCCTACTTTCACTGGTACAAAAGCATACCTTCTGATATGTGTTTCAATTTTGAGATTTTATTTATTTATATTAATTGAAAAAAATTTCTGCCTCCTCCCAGCCTCCCATTTCCCTCCCCTTCCTCCCACTCTGCTCCCTTTCCCCCCAATCCTCTCCCTCTCCAGTCCAAGGTCCTCCCCCCTCCATCCAGGTCTTGGAAGGTGAATATCCAAACTGACTATGCTCCCACAAAGCCAGAACATGAAGTAGGATCAAAACCCAGTACCATTGTCCTTGGCTTCTCGGCAGCCCTCATTGTCCGCCATGTTCAGAGAGTTCGGTTTTATCCCATGCTTTTTCAATCCCAGTCCAGCTGGCCTTGGTGAGGTCCCAATAGATCAACCCCACTGTCTCAGTGGGTGGGTGCACCCCTCGTGGTCCTGACTTCCTTGCTCATCTTCTTTCTCCTTCGGCTCCTCATTGGGACCTTGGGAGTTCATTCTGGTAATCCAATGTGGGTCTCTCTCTCTATGTCCATCTGTCGCGAGATGAAGGTTCTGTGGTGATATGTGAGATATTCATCAGTATGGCTATAGGATAGGGCCATTTCAGGTTCCCTCTCCTCATCTGCCCAAGGAACTAACTGGGGACATCGCCCTGGGCACCTGGGAGCCCCCCTAGAGTCAAGTCTCTTGCCAACCCTAAGATGGCTCCCTTAATTAAGATATATACTTTACTGCTCCCATATCCACCCTTCGTTTATCCCAACCATCCCATTTCCCCAAGTTTCCCCCATCCTCCCCTTCTCACTTTTCTCTCCCCATCTCCCTTGCTCTTGGATTTTGCATGCAAATGGATGGAAATAGAAAACACTATCCTGGGTGAGGTAACCCAGACCCAAAAAGATGAATATGGATGTACTCACTCATAATCTCATAATTGGTTTCTAGCCATAAATAAAGGACATTGAGTCTATAATTTGTGATCCTAAAGAAGCTAAATAAGAAGGTGAACCCAAAGAAAAACATAGTTATCCTCCTGGTTATGGGAAGTAGACAAGATTGCCAGGCAAAAAATTGGCATCAATTTTGAGATTTTAAAAAATATTTATCCCCCTTATTTGTTCCATTTCACCCTTCATAGCACTCCGTCCTGTTATCCTTCCCCTAGAGCTTTGTCCACTTCCAACATGGCCCTGTTTATTTTCCTGATTTGGAAGCTAGTCCAGGTGATAAACTTCCAGGATTTGTCTCTCTGGGTCTAGGTTACTTCACTCAATATTATTTTCTAGTACCATTGAGATATCTGTAAATTTCATTTTCTCTAGAGATGAGTAGAATTTTGCCATTTTTATTTACCACATTTTCATTATCCATTCATTTTCTTTTTTTAAATATTTATTTATTTATTATGTATACAATATTCTGTCTGTGTGTATGTCTGCAGGCCAGAAGAGGGCACTAGACCTCATTACAGATGGTTGTGAGTAACCAAGTGGTTGCCGGGAATTGAACTCAGGACCTTTGGAAGAGCAGGCAATGCTCTTAACCACTGAGCCATCTCTCCAGCCCCAATATCCATTCATTTTCTAAGTTTCATTTATGTTGTTTCTATTTCCTAGCTATTGTGAACAGAGCAACAGTGAGCATGTTTGAAAGCTATCTGTAGGGCAGGATATCAAGTCCTTTGTTCTTATTTCAAGGAGTGGTGAGGCTCTGTAATCTGTTAAATCTGAATTTAGCTTTTAGAGATTTCTCCATCCTGGTTTCCAGAGTGACTGGACCAGTTTGCAGTCCCAACAACAGTTGAGTGTCTCTCCCTACTCCATCCCCAGCATTTGTTGTCAAGTGTTGTCTTGATCTTTGCCTTTCTTACTGTGGTTAGATGAAATATAAAAGCAGTTTAAATTTACTTTTCCCTGATTTCTAAGGGATGTTGAACACTTTAAAAGCGTTTCTTAGCCATTGACATTTTTTCTTTTGAGAGTTTGCTGTCCAGATTCATAATCTGCTTGTTGATTGGGTTGTTTCTTGATTTTTAAAATCTATTCTGGACATTAATGATCCATCAGATGTATAGTTGACAAATATTGTTTCCCGCTTCATGGGCTTCCTATTCATTGACTTTGCTATGCAGGAGGTTTTGAATTTTATGAGAACCCATTTGTCAATTGGTAGCCTAATTCCTGGCAAAATAGAATTCTGTTCAGAAAGTCCTTTGCTCCAGTCATATCTAGTAGAGTATTGTCTATGTTTTCTTTTAGCAGTTCATCATTTAATTAACTTCTCTGTTTCAATTGTAGTTGATTTTTGTTCATGGTAATAGTTATGGGTCTAATTTCATTCTTCTACCAACATGTTGTGTTACGAGCGGCAGGGCTGCGTCCCTGGCACGCGGCCGCCCGCATGGCTAGCTTTACCCGAAATAATTATACAGAAATTGTTTTCTTTTAAACACTGCCTGACCCATTAGTTTCAGTTTCTTATTGGCTAGCTCTTACATATTGATCTAACCCATTTCTATTAATCTGTGTAGCCCAAGAGCTGGCTTACCAGGAATGATCTTAACCTGCGTCTGTCTGGAGTGGGAGAACCATGGCGACTCCCCGACTCAGCTTCTTTCTCCCAGCATTCCGTTCTGTTTACTCCGCCTACCTAAGGGTTGGCCTATCAAATGGGTCTAGGCAGTTTCTTTATTAATAAGAAATCACTCCCACATCACCAACAGACATCCACCTTTTCCAGGACATATTTTCTGTCTTTTCTCAAGCACATATTTTTAACACATTTGTCAAATATCAGATGACTGTATTTGTGCTCATTCATGTTTAGGGCTTCCTTTTGGTTTCATTGATCTACATGCATGTCTTTGTGGTAGCTCCTAATCAGACAGAGCTGGCCACTACCTGCACTAATTTCCAAATACAGCCTTTAAAGTGCTTGCTCGAAGGAGAAGCCAAAGGAAGGAAATTAAAGAGAGAAATAGACCAAAAGAGGGCACCAGATCTTATTACAGATGGCTGTGAGCCACCATGTGGTTGCTGGGAATTGAGCTCGGAACTCAGAACCTCTTAGCCTCTGAGCCTTCTCTCCAGAGACCCACAGTGGAGCACTGGACTGGGCTCCCAAAGTCCAATTGAAGAGTTCGAGGAGTGAGAATATGAGCAAAGAGGTCAAGACTATGATGAGGACACTCACTGAAATAGTCTACCTGAGCTAATGGGAACTCACCAACTCCAGCTGGACAGAAAAGGAACCGGCATAGTACCAAAGTAGTCTCTCTGAATGTAGGTGACAGCTGTATGTCTGGGGCAAACTGTGGGGACACTGGCAGTGGCACCAGGATTTGTCCCTACTGCTTGTACTGGCTTTTTGGGAACCTATTCTCTTTGGGTGGATACCTTCCTCAGTCTAGATGTAGTAGGAAAGGCCTTGGACCTTCCCTAAAGCAATGTGCCTTCCCCTCTCTGAGGAGTGAATGGGGGTGGGATAGGGAGGTAGGTGTAGGGAATGGGAGGAGGGGAGGGAGTGGAAACTGGGATTAGTATGTAAAATAAAAAAAAAGTTTGTTTTCTTTTTTAAAAAAAGAAATTAAAAAAGAGAGGAACATAAAAGAAATCAAATTATCCCTTTTTACTGTTGATAGGGTATTAAAATTATGAATAAGTGGTTCCAAAATTTCCTTGAGAAAACTTCCAGAAGTGATCCACATATTCAGTAAAGTGGTAGAATAGAAAATTAACTTAGAAAATCCAATAACCTTTCTCTGGGGAAGAGTATTTCTCCCACCCTCAGAATTCCTTCATTGCCTGTAGTTCTTTGCACAGGGCTAAGGACTGATGAGTGTTCCCCCATTCACATTAGCGAGTCTATGGGTGTTCTTGTTCAGGTGATTTTTAGTCAGCTGTGTGGGTGAAACTGCATGGGTGTAGCTGCTGATATTTCTAGGAGATAGAATCTCTCAGCAAACTCCCTAGTTCTTTGGCTCTCACGATTTCTTCCCCTTCCTCAGTAGATGTATCAGTTGGGGCTACCCACTACAACTGTACATGCTGATCAGTTGCAGCTGTCTGTTGTTGTTGTTTTTTAATTGTCTCCATCTGTTGTTCTGTTTTAAAGAAAAGTTTTTTTTTGATGTAGGATGGTGATGACATTTATCTTTGGGTAAAGACAAATATATAGAATGTAGTTATGGATTATGGTGGTTTAGTAAAGTGGTGGTTTTAGTCTTTTCCTCCAAAATCTATAACTTTATTAGCCATGGAACAAGTTGGCTAGATGAATTAGTTATCCAGTACTAAATAGTTAGCTCTGAAAACATATGCATACAAGTAATATATATATATAGACTGAATAGGTTGTATTTATGGACATATGTACACACACGAGTGTGTATAACAATTAAGCAAACAGGGGTCATGGATTTGGATGAGAGCAAGGTGAATACATAGGAGGGTTTGGAGAGAGCAAAGAAAAGAGGGAAACTGTCAGGGTCCAGTCTCTATGAAATTCACTTGTTCCAGGCTAGGAGCATGAGAATTAGAATTATTGAGCAAAAGAAACAGAGATGTGAGAAAAATAAGAGACAGAAACACTGATCAGTACTGAGAGGGAAATTCAGTGAATACTGAACAGCCAGCATTTATTTTCCACATGCTTATATACTTCGCTCCAAAATGGGAGGGAAAAGACAACAGATATTTATTTGATAAAAGGAATAGACCATGTATCCTGCAGGCAGCTATTTCGTGGAACTTCCTGCCAATCTCCTTTGAAGGAGCAGATACAGCAAGGTGGGGCAGATCCATCTCTATCCTCAAAATACTAATTAACCACATCCTGTATCAGGATCTCTTGTTTGTAGCCACACCTGTTGTCAACAACTTCATAAGAGTAAAAACAAGCTCACACTCTCTGACCTTTAGTCAGGGTGGAAAAGAACTCACATCTGTGGGCCCCAGAGGAAATGATGTAATTATATGAAAAAATTTCAGTAGTCTGAATTTTCCCAATAGGAATGATACCTTTTGGATAAACTTGAGTGGCTAAAGGAGGCCAGAGGCTTAGATGGCACAGTATTAGACTGTTAATTTTGAAAGTTTGATTGTTGCATCATACTTAGGTAGAAGACTGTCATTATCTTCAAACAATCCAGTGAATTCGTGTGTCTTTTGCAGTCATAATGTGGGGCTGACTAGTTGTCTCAGCAGGAAAGGATGCTTACTGCTGGGCCTGGCAACTTGAGTTTGGTTCTAAGCATCCACATCACAGGAGAGAACGGACTTCCACAAGTTGTCCTTTGATTTCTTCAGATGTTTCGTGGAATACACATCCGTACACAAAATAAATTTATAATCTTAAAAAAATAGGCATGCACAATTATACTGAGAAATCTAGGGATCCATGATAATAGGGTGTAAGGATGCTCACATTTTTGCAAATGTCTTAGGAAAAATTAAAAAAAAAACCCTATTTCTTCTTTACCTGCAATTTTCTATATCTTGGGACTATTTCGATAAAAAGTCCTAGTAATGAATTCATGTATCACAGGTAAGAGCTAATATCTCCTGAATACTCCTCTAAGAGCGTATTAAAGCATGCAGTCCTTATTGTAATATGAAGAGGAAGGATCCATTACTATCTCTACTATACAGATTGAGACACTGAGAAAAAGAGATTCCATAGCTTCTCATAGTTGTATTTGTATGAAGTGATGGAATGGTGCCTTCAACAAGGGTATGGCCCTGATCAGACTCTCCTTTGTAACTATTAGGCTTCCTTGATATTCAGACTTCTAATTAACCTATTGCTCTTCAAAAAAATTCTGCAAATGAGAAATAAAGATTTCTTGATGTTTTATACTTTCTAAAATAGTTTGTCTTCCACTTTGAAGTCACACCACTTTAAATCAGAATTCCCCAATCCATATTCCATGAATGGGTTTGATGGTTAATCTTAACTGTCAATTGGTTGAGTGGAGAAAAGCCAAATTGATTTCAAAGCACCATCCTGGGGCTTCCTGTGATGATATTTTCTCAAGTATATATCCTAATTAAGGGAGCCATCTTAGGGTTGGTAAGAGACTTGACTCTAGAGGGGCTCCCAGGTGTCCAGGGAGATGTCCCCAGTTAGTTCCTTGGGCAGATGAGGAGAGGGAACCTGTAATGGCCCTATCCTATAGCCATACTGATGAATATCTTGCATATCACCATAGAACCTTCATCTGTCAATGGATGGAGATAGAGACAGAGATCCACATTGGAGCACTGAACTGAACTCCCAAGGTCCAAATGAGGAGCAGAAGGAGGGAGAACATGAGCAAGGAAGTCAGGACCGCTAGGGATGCACCCACCCACTAAGACAGTGGGGCTGATCAATTGGGAGCTCACCAAGGCCTACTGGACTGGGACTGAAAAAGCATGGGATAAAACCAGACTCTCTGAACATGGTGGACAATGGGGGCTGATGAGAAGCCAAGGACAATGGCACTGGGTTTTTTGTTTTGTTTTTTTAATTTTTTTATTGAGAAAAGGAAAAAAATGTATCTGCCTCCTCCCAGCCTCCCATTTCCCTCCCCCTCCTCCCATCTTTCTCCCCCTCCCCCAAACTCCTCTCCCCCTCCCTCTCCAGTCCAAAGAGCAGTCAGGGTTCCCTGCCCTGTGGAAAGTCCAAGGTCCGCCCCCCTCCGTCCATGTCTAGGAAGGTGAACATCCAAACTGGCTAGACTTCCACAAAGCCAGAACAGGAAGTAGGGTCAAAACCCCGTGCCATTGTCCTTGGCTTCTTATCAGTCCTCATTGTTCGCCATGTTCAGAGAGTCCGGTTTTAACCCATGCTTTTTCAGTCCCAGTCCAGCTGGCCTTGGTGAGGTCCCAATAGATCAGCCCCATTGTCTCAATGGGTGGGTGCACCCCTCGTGGTCCTGACTTCCTTGCTCATCTTCTCCCTCCTTCTGCTCCTGGTTGGGACCTTGGGAGCTCAGTCCAGTGCTCCAGTGTGGGTCACTGTCTCTATCTCCATCCATCACCAGATGAAGGTTCTATGGTGATATGCAAGATATTCGTCAGTATTGCTATAGGATAGGGTCATTTCAGGTTCCCTATCCTCAGCTGCCCAAGGGACTAACTGGGGACATCACCATGGGCTCCTGTGAGCCACTCTAGGGCCAAGTCTCTTAACAACCCTAAGGTGGATCTCTTAACTAAGAATTGTGCTTCCGTGCTCCCCTGTCCAACCTTCCTTTATCCCAATCCTCCTGTTTCCCCAAGGTCCCCCCCTCCTTCCCTTCTCACTTTTCTCTCCCAATCTCCCCTTACCCCCATCCCACCCCACCCCCAAGATGCCAATTTTCTCCCCGGCAATTTTGTCTACTTCCCATAGCCAAGAGGATAACTATATGTTTTTCCTTGGGTTCACCTTCTTATTTAGCTTCTTTAGGTTCACCAATTGTAGTCTCCGTGACCCTTATTTATGGCTAGAAACCAATTATGAGTGAGTACACCCCATGTTCATCTTTTTGGGTCTGGGATACCTCACTCAGGATAGTGTTTTCTATTTCCATCCATTTGCATGCAAAATTCGAGAAGTCATTGTTTTTTACCGCACCGTAGTACTCTAATGTGAAGATATTCCATACTTTCTTCATCCATTCTTCCATTGAAGGGCATCTAGGTTGTTTCCAGGTTCTGGCTATTACAAATAATACTGCTATGAACATTGTTGAACAAATGCTTTTGTCATATGATAGGGCATCTCTTGGGTATATTTCCAAGAGTGGTATTGCTCTGTCCATGGGTAGCTTGATCCCGATACAGCAAGCCGACAGCTATCATCAAATTAAACGGAGAGAAACTCAAAGCCATCCCGCTAACCTCGGGAACACAACAAGGCTGTCCACTCTCGCCATACCTCTTCAATATAGTGCTTGAAGTTCTAGCAATAGCAATAAGACAACATAATGGGATCAAGGGGATTCAAATTGGAAAGGAAGAAGATAAATTTTCGTTATTTGCTGATGATATGATAGTGTACATAAGCGACCCCCAAAACTCCACCAAAGTACTTTTACAGCTGATAAACAGCTTTAGTAATGTGGCAGGATACAAGATCAGCTCCAAAAAATCAGTCGCCCTCTTATACACAAAGGATATGGAAGCAGAGAGGGAAATCAGAGAAGCTTCACCTTTCACGATAGCCACAAACAGCATTAAATATCTTGGGGTAAATCTAACCAAGGAAGTGAAAGATCTATTTGACAAGAACTTTAAGGCATTGAAGAAAGAAACTGAAAAGGATACCAGAAAATGGAAGGACGTCCCTTGCTCTTGGATTGGGAGGATCAACATAGTAAAAATGGCAATTCTACCAAAGGCAATTTATAGATTCAATGCAATCCCCATCAAGATCCCATCAAAATTCTTCACAGATCTGGAGAGGACAATAATCAACTTTATATGGAAAAACAAAAAAACCCAGGATAGCCAAAACAATCCTATACAATAAAGGAACTTTCAGAGGCATTACCATCTCTGACTTCAAACTCTATTACAGAGCTACAGTAATGAAAACAGCATGGTATTGGCATAAAAACAGAGAAGTCAACCAATGGAATCGAATAGAAGACCCGGATTTTAACCCACAAACCTATGAACACCTCACTTTCGATAATAAAGGAGCTTAAAGTATACAATGGAAGAAAGAAAGCATCTTCAAGAAATGGTGCTGGCACAACTGGATGTCAACCTGTAGAAGAATGAAAATAGACCCATATCTATCACCATGCACAAAACTCAAGTCCAAATGGATCAAAGACCTCAATATCAGCCCGAACACACTGAACCTGATAGAAGAGAAAGTGGGAAGTACCCTACAACAGATAGGCACAGGAGATCGCTTCCTATGTATAACTCCAGCAGCACAGACATTAAGGGCAACATGGAATATATGGGACCTACTAAAACTGAGAAGCTTCTGTAAAGCAAAGGACACTGTCACTAAGACAAAAAGGCAACCTACTGACTGGGAGTAGATCTTCACTAACCCCTCAACAGACAAAGGTCTGAGCTCCAAAATATATAGAGAACTCAAGAAACTAGACTTTAAAATGCTAATTAAACCAATTAAAAAATGGGGCACTGAACTGAACAGAGAATTCTCAACAAAAGAAGTTCAAATGGCCAAAAGACACTTAAGGTCATGTTCTACCTCCTTTGCGATCAGGGAAATGCAAATCAAAACAACTTTGAGATATCGTCTTACACCTGTCAGAATGGCTAAAATAAAAAACTCCAATGATAGCCTTTGCTGGAGAGGCTGTGGAGGAAGGGGTACGTACCCTCATCCATTGCTGGTGGGAATGCAATCTTGTGCAACCACTGTGGCACTGGGGTTTGATCCAACTGCATGAACTGTCTTTGTGGGAGCCTAGCCTGTTTGGATGCTCACTTTCCTAGACCTGGATGGAGGGGGTAGGACCTTGGATTTCCCACAAGGCAGGGAACCTGACTGCTCTTTCGACTGGAGAGGGAGGGGGAAGGATTGGGGGGAGGGGAAAAGAAGTGGGGGAGGGGAGAGGAGTGGGGAGAGGGGAAGGGAAATGGGAGGCGGGGAGGAGGTGGAAATTTTTTCAATAAAATAAATAAATAAATAAATAAATTGCTTCCTCCACGAATCCATAATAGATACAATACTGAGAAATGATAAAAGGAGGAGGTATTGATTGTTGAACCAGAGGAAGGACATCACTGGAGTGTGTTCTTGCTTCTTCCTCGAGTCCTATAACCCTTCCTTTATTTACTTCTTTTTCACTTGACATATACAATTCTCTCCAAGATGTTCTCACTACCCTGAGGCTTGGCACCTATGAAATCACAAAGCAAAATAAAATCTCTCTTTTCTTTGAGTTGCTCTCTCTGACATTTTGACATCACTGTGCACTGAGGAACAATTAGTAACCCCTCATGCTTGTTGAGGTAACCAGACACAGCCATCAGTACATGTGGTTCTTCAGAAAGAGCTGACATCTGTTATAAGCCCAGCAATCTGAAAAAGGGAAGCTTTTTTTAGTATATAACTCTGTTCTTCAGCTCATTTATTACATGATTAAAAATAAAATATCCCTTCAGTCATAAATCCATGGATTTGTTCTTTAGAAAGCCTATAAGTGGAAGTGAACATGAAAGACAGAATCTCTTTGATTTCTTATTAGATGTTTCCCTATCCTCTGACCCAATATTTGATGACAAACAAACCACTCTCACTCATGTTTCTGTGTGTACATGTATGTGTGTGGCATAAAGAGCTGTGCAGTCTTTTGTTTACCAAGAGAAGATGTAGTTTTATCATTGCAACAGTTTGATTTATGATGTGATTGCCAGTTGACAGGTAGCAATGTGGAGCACAATAGAATTACAGAAAGTACTATAAAATACTTTGACATGCACAGTAAATTTGTGTAGAGCTGGGAAAGTGTTCTTGTATTACAGTGATGAAATGATTTCCTTTCAAAGTATAATTTGGTCGATAATAATAATTTCTGCTAAGCAAGTGTTCAGACATTCTTACATCCCTCAACTTAAATCTATTCTAAAACTTTTTCTTTTCCTAGAATGTAGGTGTAATTGTTATATTTAATACAGAAGCCAATGTTGATGTCTCCCCTGATATGAAAGTAAGAGGTCTAATTTTAACTAATATTTCTGTCAGGGTTACAAATGACTAAAGGAGATCTAATATTGCTGATTTATAATCAATATCACTCAGGGTTGCTGTTGAGTTAGGAATGTGATAACTAAAGAACCCTTTGATTGTAACTTAAATGTTAATGTCATCCCTTTTTATCTTGAAATTTCCATTGAAGAAGGCAAGCCAATTAAAAAAGGTATACATTGCAAAAATCATAAAGGCACTTGGCAATTTGATACAGGTACTGAATCAAGTATTTTATTGATTTGAGAATTGTAATTATTATGTGCCAATAAATAGTCAATTAATAATAAAATTGCTTACTAAAAATAAATCTGTCATTTGTCTCTAATAAAATAAAAGAGGTAAGATTAAATTTATGTATACACAGTTGATATATATGTTCAAGGAAAAATCTGGCTCCTCAACATTAATTATGGAGGAGTTATCAAACAGTAAAACATGAGTATGATAAAAGAAATCTATAGATCACCTTTTATTTGTTTCCCAAGTGCACCATACTAATTGTATTTAAAGAACTTTACCACTGTGGAATTTCATTTCTCTGTACAGTCTGTATCTTCAGTGTGGATAGTGAACAAACGTCAGTTATATCATTTATTCACACATTATTCCTTAGCCTGCACTATATATCAGATGCTGGGAAATACTTATGAAGATAATAGACACAGTTATTGTGCTCAGATATCCTATAGACTGGGGGAGGACAGAGAAAAATAAGTGTAAAAATTGATGCAGGCAGACTAATCCTAGGTCAGAGGGGACAGAAGAGTCCCTGAGATGCCAGTATGAAGAGGTATAAACTACTGATCTGGCAGATGGCCAATGTGTGGACATAGGTTGACAAAAGTCATGAGGAGGCTAAGTCTTAAGAATACCAACAATAATAAGTCAGTTGAAAA
This sequence comes from Microtus oregoni, assembly GCF_018167655.1. Lineage (NCBI taxonomy): Eukaryota > Metazoa > Chordata > Mammalia > Rodentia > Cricetidae > Microtus > Microtus oregoni. The sequence goes on along the minus strand of NW_024543218.1, from coordinate 8,144,024 downwards.
GAGTAAGCATAAGCAGCATGTGAGGTGGCCATCAAGAGTGCACAGTAAACGCAGGGAGCCAAGACAGCTCGGTCATCTCTATTTTCCTCACCTTGAGTACACTCTACTCTTCTGGTTTCTTTGCTGAAGCATGTTTCTTTCCTTGTTGAGTTTGTACCTCATAGAACCAATATCATCACGGAAAATATTTAGTCTCAATAAAATCATGGAAGATTGCTTGGTCTCTTATCAAGAGGTCAAGCTAATTTTCATCATTATGGGAGTTTTAAATTTTTATCATTAAAATTAATTATAATAATTATTTTAATTGAACTTGTGATTTTCCAGATGTGTAAGGCATCTTGATATAGCCACAGATCACTTACCTGCACAGGAAGTCACATTGTCAGCCTGTGCTCACTCCCCTTCTCTCTTTCTCTGACTAAACTGTTGCAGAGTCTGGGTAATTAAATGATGGGGAATGGTCACTGCCATAAAGGAGTTGGTCAAATTATAACCTTAAATAAATAAACTGTACAAACCTCCACTATAATTTAATTATCTGATAAAGTCTTGCGATGCGATGCTATTTCCTAACAGTCTTACTATTAGCGAGGCATTGCTGCAACAGGATGCCAGTCAACGGTGGCTCCTAGGAACTGTGAGTAATGTCAATTAGCATCTCTTATTTCTCTCCTGTGCTCTTCTGGGAGTCTTCAGTGGAGGATTCTCCTTCCTCACAGTGCTTTTAGTACCATACGTCCCGTTATCTCCTGGGTGCACTTCTATGCCATGTTTCTGAATGTCCTGATTCTATCCTGTTGACACAGGTGACAAAGACGATTGCTGGATGCTCTTAAACAATGCCTGTGACATATGGTGAGGGTGGAGATTCCAACTACACTTTCTGTAATCACAGATAAAGCTGTAAGGATTTTCTCCCATTGATTATTAAGGAGAAAATAATCACAATGAACTCTTCACTTTATTAGGTATTTTGGTGCTTCATCAAAGTTTTCACTTCAGCTTGTGAGGTTTTTATCGTTGCTTCTTTATCACTTGGGCACTGTTCTTTATCGATAAGCCTATGATGTATCATGCTGACAGTTTCTTTTCTAGTTTGATACATGCCCGTTGGGGTAACTTTATTGTATTTATCTTGCTATGGTTGACTCAAAATTCTAAATCATTCTGATCTTTCATAATTCTGAAAGTAAATTAATATTATTGTTGGCTTTTAACCTGGTATTGTCTAGGAAACTGAGAGCTGGACATTCATCCATTTTTAAGCCAGTTGTTCGTTAAGATCAGCTGTGTAGTACCATATGTGGTACCAGACCATGGCATCAATTCAGTTACTAGTGTGGTTTAGTAACTGTGTGGTAGAACTAATGTGGTTCACACACAGTAAACTATAAAATAAAGGGCTGGAAAATGGATGGAGGTGGGGGCTTCTGGCTTTTCTAGTGGTCTAGATGAATATCTCACAACACATTCTTCTTTCCAATTATTCATTCCTCGATTTTTATTTAAGACTCCTAGATTAATAATATCCTTGGTACAAATATTTTTCCTTGCAAAAGGGGAATCATCAATTATCCCTAACCTTCTTAATGTATTTATCATGGTCAGTGATCTCAAGGTACTTTATGAACTTCTTAAGAAATCTTGTAGGGAATAGACTGCAAGACAAACCTCGTCATTGAACAAGATAAAGCAAAACTATACATGTGTACATGGGTCTTAGTTACATTTTTATTGCTGTGATCAAATTTCATGACAATTGAAACTTACTAAAGAAAGCATTTAATTTGTGGGTTAGTGGCTTACATTTTCTGACAGTGAGTCCAGAACCATCATGGAGAGGAGATGGCAGCAGGTAGGCAAGAATGGAGCTAAGAAGAGTGGCTCGGAGCTCATACCTTGAGGCACAATCAAGAGAGAGACAGAGACAGAGAGAAACAAAGAGACATAGAGAGGGAGAGACAGAGAGGAGAGGAAGAGAGAGGGAGAGAGAGAGGCAGAGAGAGACACAGAGAGAGACAGAGAGAGAGAGAGAGAGAAAGAGAATTGACAGGGAAATCTTAAAGTTCATCCTTACTGACACACCTTCTCTAACAAGGCCACACCTTCTAATCCTTCCAGAATAGTTTCACCATCTTGAAACCAAGTATTCAAATAGATAAGCCTATTGGGTCATTTTCATTAAAAACCACCACATGTTTTACCATCTTTTGTGGTGAGGGCATCTTGTTCTGTTAGGTATGCTCAATTTAGTATGGTTTCCCTCATGTATATACGCTCAACTTTGTTATCATGTAGTGCATTGAATAGATATAGTACAGATGTAGCACATCTAATTCTCAGAGTGTCCACTTGTTATAATCACCCTAGAAACATTATTTTCTCTTTAAAATTTGTATTTATGGGATTGGCTTTACTTGCTTGTGTATCCCTGTTGGATTTAATCTATGATCACAGAAGCAGTGTTTTCATATATAACAAGTATATGTAAATGGGTTTCATACAATAAGATGGAAATGAAATGGTCTGAATGTGCAATGTCCCTCATAGCCTCATGAGGTTGAACCATTGCCCCTAGATGGTGGTGCTGCTTCCGGTTGTCGATGCTTTAGGAAACATGGATGAAGTTGGTCAAGGCTGGGAAGATATTTAAGTTGATAGCTTGACCTTGTTTCTACTTCCTCATCTACCTAGATATGAGCAGTCTCTGCTGCAGTAGTTTCCTTGCTATCATGGACCATATTACCTCAAACTCTGAAATAAAGTGAATTCTTCCTCTCCTAAGTTGCTTCTTTCAGGAACTAGCATGGGAAAGCATGTGGAATATTACCAAGGTCAACCATGAATGCTATTCCCAGAGTTGACACACACTTCCTGATTTTTCTCTACTCCATCTCTGCGGTAAGATCAACCAGCTCTCTTGGCCTCTCCTTGGCTACGTAAATGGCTCTTTATTGCAAGTTGTATTACATGGGTCTTATCCTAAAACTGACTCTAATGAATGAAAGTCATGCCCTAGGGAATAATTTTTATTGATGGTGTAGTAGCCTTGTCTGTGAACTAAAGATTTTCTATTTAATTAGAAGGCTATTTTAGAAGAGTCCTGTTCATATATTTGGAGATGTGCTATGGATCGAACCATAAGCCAGTAGGTTCTGTTCTGCAAACAGTAGCAGTTCCCCTAGGGTTGACAACATTCCCCTGCACAGATCTCATGTCCCACTAGCTCAGCATCACTAGTGTGGAGTTAACCTTTAAAAATGAGGACAACAGTACATCTTAGGCTGGTTTTCTTTACCTGTGACTGTTTTTGGTATGGGTTATATCATGCTGCATTTATCTTTATATTGTTCAGGTCTTCCCAGAGTTGCATAGTTATACAGAGAAGGGGCTTAATAATTATTCATATTAGCTTATAATATTTGTAACAAAAACAGAAAGAAAAATGTTTAGTTCATGTCCCCTATGCTTTATTAATTTTTATCACATTATTATTAATATATTCTTAAATGTTTAAGCTTTAGTTGATGTATAATTGTCATATATGTTTGTAAACTACACTATAATATTTTGATATGTTTATTAAGATGTAACTATCAAATCAAAGCATTTGACATATTTACCTCTTCAAAAGTTTATTATTATTTTGTTTTGGGAACATTTAAGGTACTCTCTTCTAGCTACCTTGAAATAGACAACAAGTTCCTGTTAACTTAGCCACATTTCTGTGCTACAAAACACTAGAACTCACTCCTCTTATCCAACTACTGTAAATATTTTATGTGTTGGGCTTTTGCATAACCTTTTCTTGAGCTCTCGACTTTTGCAAGCAGAGTGAGAGTCTGTCAGGGGATTGTCTTGGGAAATAGAAGTTAAGAGCAAACTTATTTTCACTTTCTACTCAAGCTTGGATGTAAACACAGCCCTCATGGGATGAAATGATAACTTCCACTGCTATAGTTTTTCTTTGATAAAAATTATTAAAGCCCAAGCTTATTTCATTCTTTAGTCCATGTGCTTGGATAGACACCTCTAGTCAGTACACAAGGAAGTGCTTACATTTGCTTGGATCCTAGAGGGATATTATTCGCCACAGGATAGAGCTCAGTGTTTTCTAGATATCTCTTTCCCAAGCTTCTTGTCTTTTCTTCAACAATTCACAGTTTCATAGTACAGCTCCTGGCATATGTTGAAGAACATCAGATTTTCTTTTTTCAAAGATTTAATTAATGTATACACTGGCAGATTTGTTTACTGTTAATTTTCTATACTCAAACCTTTATTGTTGATTGTAGCGTATAGTAACTTAAAAAGCCTTTTGCTGTCTTTAAACTGTTTCATATAACAAATATCTCTGTTCTTTGATTAGAATAATATAATTTCAAAATATTCTATTAGGTTTATTTTACAAATAAATAGAAAGCATTATCAAATAAAGTCTAAATTAGTCCAAAAAGTGATAATCAGCATTATATAAACTTATGGAAATGTTCTAAAAAAACTCAGTATTTTGTTTAGCTAATATAAATCGATAATCTTTTAAAAATATACTGCAGATTATCATATATATGTTTGCATATTATATAATATGTATTTATGATATGCAAATGAAGCAAATAGTTTTGTAGCCCAGAATATAAAAGAAGACATATGGCACTATTGTTTCTGTAGGGAAAGAAAATCAGCATTTCTCTCACATCATCCACATGATCACATATCTCTGTATTATCCCTGAAAGAATAAAAGGATTCCACGATAGCTTGACAAAGTGACTTATTGTTGCCATAACTAACTTTACCAAGAAAAGTTCTGTGTGATAAAGACATTTAACAAATCCCAAACTAGTCACATGAGAGCATTGCAAAGCTTTCTAGAAATAATGTCCTGTTCCTCCTGCTCTTTAAAGAGCCATGCCTCGGTATTTTCAGTTGTTGTTCCTATATTTTAGACATTAAGAAATACTCTCTTAGTAAGCTATTTGTCTCTTCATGCTTGTTTGTGATAGGACCCTTAAAATGGCTTTAAAAATTATCATCAAGTATAATATTTGGATATATTTTATTTATTTATTCTGATAACACATGATGAAACAAAACTATTGTAAGTATTGAAACTGATTCTCTTATGCTATTTCTACAATTTGGGGGCAGTAAATCTGAAATTTTCTCTGTTTATAGAAAATAAAGATGGAGGTGTCAGGAGGAGAGAGTGGGAGAAAGAAAGAGATATTATGTGTTATAATAAAATCAAGTAGAATTAACTGATTTGGAATAAACTCCTACTAGACTAAGCCAGAGTGATTATCTATAATATATCTAATGACTATATTGATATACCTAACATAAATTTTTGCACACTACCCCCAAACAGCAAATGTAAATAAATAGGTATGCATTTGGCATTTTCATTTGTTTCTTTGACACTCATCAGACACTAAAATACCCTTGTGCTACATTAACTCAAAAATGACAAAATTGTGTCTAGTCATCCCTGCTTCTTTGGATTTGATGATAATAACAAGTACCGTTATTTACACTGCATTAACTTCCCAATTAGAATAGGAGGGATGAAAATTGCCATTATCCAAGACGAAGAAAAAAATGACATAGTAGCATAATGTAATTTACCATTAAAATTATAATTTTGCGTCACCATGAAATCAATTTCTAAGGTGCCATTATCTTATGAATCACCTTCTCTGTGTTATCAGATGTGATGATAGTAGAACTTAACTGTCATTTCCTTGCACAGAGGATTTATAAAACAATAGAATACAGTTTTCTTCACCATTGCTGCTGTAAGAGGCTCCGGTGTTTGGCAGTGGAGCCATGAGCGGAGGGGGTGGCGACTTGATGTACTGCATCCAGCAGATGTGATGCTCATTGTGTTCGACTATTCAGCCAAATCTGGAAGATTACTCACAGGAAATTAGATTGTAAATGCAGATAGGTTTTTTAATATTCCTGCTGTCCACATTTTTCCAATTGTATAATGGCATGTTAAGTAAGTTTGGGACAATTCAGCCCTTAGTCATCATCATAAAGACAACCTTGAAAATAAGAGATGAAGAAGTCATTTCTGCCCCCTGTGCATCCCTGAGGAGAGTAAGGCCAGTGCAAATGGATTTGCAAAATGGTTCGGGTTGCTCCATGCTGGGAGCGTAATTGCTTTGGTAGTATTCTTGTGGAATCGTCTGTCTCCTGCAAGAATGATCTCTAGGAATTATGCTCTGTGTTCTCACATTCCTAGTGCATTTTTAACTGTGTTACAATTCAGGAAGAATAATTCGAACGTGCGATGATGGCTGTGGGGTTGATTTCCAAGTTGTTTCCTTCCTTGGCAATCCTTGCCCCAAGTCTGCCTTGGTTTTCCATGCCATACGATTGCAATTGCCCATACCAGGTATTCCCCAGACTCAGCACGGCCTTATGTTAATCATGTTGTCTTTCTCACAATTCTTATTTGTTTCTTACAAAACTATAGCTTTACTGAGTTCAACTGTCTTTGTCATAGGGTTAAAATCAGTAATAATAATTTTCACATCATATTTATTCTAATATAGTTTTTATATTCACAAACTTCTATGCTTCATGAATTATACATAAAATTTATAACTGCTTTCAGAATAATTATCTCTATTTAATATACTCCCTTCCCCTGAACATTGCATTTTGAAGATTCTGTCTTGAAATTTATTTTTATTCTTCATGTTTCTACTGTTCTCACTGTATTTCTTCTTGTTGAAGACACTAATGATTGCAAGTGTAATGCAGGTCTCTTCTGTAACAGCATTGCTTTGTTCCACAATGCACACTCTGTGTTTGTTCTAAGGTAGTATCAACGTCTATTTATAAAGGCATAAAACAACATGGAGTAAAGTCTACAGTTCCTAGCCTCTCTCCGATTTTTGAGCAGGTTGCTTAATTCTTGTAAAACAAGGAAGCAGAAGTGTTGGTTAGTGATTTAGAAGTCTCTATTGAACAGATCCCAACACTAACTTTCTTCTCAGGTTTTTCCTGTGTTCTGGTGCCTGAGTAGCAGAATTGAGCAGGGTCCAGTTTGGAGTCAGATGGATTAAATCTGTTGAGTAGGGAGTTTATAGGAGCATGGTTCCTGGTTTACCCTGTCTATGCCTGAAGCATCTTTGTGTTTAGTGCTTCATACTTTTGAGCTGTGTATATTATCAAGCTGAAATTGGAACTAGAATTGGGTTTTATAATCCCTTTTCTCTAGAGTACAGAGAAAAATGTTATTGGAAGCATGTCTTCTAAGATTATTGAGTTTGAATTCTACTTCTTTCCTTCAAAATATCTTATTGTCTTTTCGATTTTGATGAATTAATCTGTGAACCAGAGTCATCAATTCTAATGCACTCTCCTTGGCTGAATATTTTCAAGTGTATGAAATTTCTAAAACCCTGGTTGACAACAATTTAATTTATTGTTTCAGAATATACTTACTAAATATCTACAAAATACAGTCATTTTTCCAGATATTTGCTTCTTTCCTTTAAAGAGTTCTCATTCTTGTAATAACGGTGGGTATGGAACAGACATAGGGTGCAAGTAAACCTCTGTGTCTGAGACCTTAATTGTGTTTATAGACACAGACATTTCATGAAATCGTAAGTCAAATCATGAAGACATTTTATTAAACATTTACATTTTTCTGTGAAATAAATACAGCATGAATGGTTTGTAAATCAAGGTTAAAATGCTAGGCACATTGGTACATGCTTATAATCTCAATTCGGGAGGCAGAGGCAGGAGGATCATCTCAAGATTGAGACCGTCCTCGTCTACATAGCAAATTCTAGGCCAGTAAGAATGAGGAGTATAATCCTATCTTATTCCTCCTTCAAAAGGAATAAAATGTTAAAAATATTCAATATTTATTGTTTACTTGACCTGATATTAGTTTATTTCTCTCAATTAACAATTTTCATTAATATTTTGTGAGATAAAATTATGGAAATATAAATAATTTCTCATAAAAACATACTGATCAATGGAAAATTAGTAAATTTTAGTTAGGAATGAAATGTTTTAATGTATTATAAAATAAATATTTTTGTTTCTTTATGCCTTACAGTATTTAATCTGGGCATTTGCCTGAAATGAATCAGTACAGTCATTAGAACCAATGCTGATTTAGAGAACGTGTCTTGTATGGTCACCGAGACGGCTGCATGGAGTTGGGGGGATGGAGATATTGTCCCAGCAATGTCTGCACTACCGGAGAAATGATAAAGGCAAAATCTTGCTCTATATTAGCCTGTTTTTGAGTAGTTGTCTGTGGTCTTTCTCAATCTAACAACAGATAAGAACACATAGTAGCAGGGCTAATTAAAAATTCAATAAATTACTAGCACCTTTTAGCTGACATTTTTTCATGTATGCCAATGGTGATGGGCATGCAGGTTGTGACTGACAAGTCTGTATGTGCTACCTTAACTCTCTCTCAAATCACCTGTCTTCAGTGTTAAAACCCTGATTGGCCAGCTCTAGGTACAGGTACATTGGGACCATTCATCAATGTCCTGTGACCACTTTTCTCTAAATACCAGGTTGCACCATGCCCTGGTTTTAGAAAGTGTGGTGATCATTAAAATGTTTTGAATTCCTCGTATAGGGCTGAGGTCAATTGGTTTTCTTCATGTCCAGTTTGGCATGTTCATCAGTGTCCTCCTTGTTTAGCTTACAGTTGGGTGGTCATGTTGGTTCATGTTGGTAAGACTTTACAGTATAGCTTCTGATATTCCTATGGACTCAACAGGAGATACACACACACACACACAAACACACACACACACACACACACACACACACACACACACACACACTAACAATTGATAGAAAAGAGGCCATGGATTTGTGGGGAGGGCTTGATGGGAGAAAATTGAAGACAGAAATGTTGTAATTAAAAGTTAACCTTCCACACTGCTGAACACACAATCTTGACATGGCATTGTGCACTCATTTAGTACATATCCCACACCCTTGCTGATGCCCTTACAAATGAATTTGGTTGCTTAGATATACTTCTTCAGCGAGCACCGCAGCAGTTACTTATGCTCCCTCCCAGGCAGTTTATACATTTTTATGGCAGTTTGTAATGGTCTTCTAGGGGTCGCTAAGTGCTTTACTGTCATTAAAGGTAAAGCCATCTGGGAAGCCTCCTGGCTTGAACGGTGGGGAGTCAGCAGCTTTGGAGTCAGTAAGTCAAGGCTCTGTTTGAAAGCGCCAAGGAGGCTAAATATTTTATTCACAGAATTACTCTGTGTGTATCTAAGCACTTCTTCCTAGAGGATGCCTACCAGGAAAATGCTGATTATAAAGTATTAGCAAGAAGGGAGGCAATTTTAGCGGCATGTATCTCTGCCAAAGTGAGTTGGCGAGTGTCCTGTCAGATACGCTTTCAGCATGCTTCTGCCTTTTCTTTTTATAAAGGGAACAATGTACCTCTTCATTTGGAGCTAAAAGCAAAGAACTGTGACTTTTCTATCTTGCAGTACCCACTTTTCTCCAAAATTATAGTGTGAAGAATGTTTAGCCATCCAAGTGATCTGATAGACTAACTGTCTGAAGTAAATTTCGGTGTTCTGCAATAGCTGTGAGTTTCGGGACAAATCATATTCATTTTGAGTTTAAAATATCTTTTTCCCCACGTACATGAAATTTTGGTTTTGAACAATCAAATGGTGTTATCTCTGCTGCTAGCTAACCTGCTGAAGAATTTGGCTATGATATCTCACAATATCTTAGATAAGAAAATAATTATTCTTCTGTTCTCAAGTTTTCATTACACTTTTGAGACAAATATTCAATATTAAGGAGAAAAAAAGGATTTAAACTTTGTTTTTCCTAAAACAACTATTGTGTAGTTTGTTGTTGTTTTTTGCTCTTTTACTCTTTGTTCTTTGTCTTTGCTCTTTTGGGGAACCTGACATTCAGCTCCAGAATAAATCACACACGGAGTCTTATTACTACTTATAAATGTCCAACCTTAGCTTGGTTTGTGGCTTTCCAGCTTTCCTTAAATTATCCCAGCTACCTTTTGCCTCTGGGATTTTCTTCCTTCCTTCCTTCCTTCCTTCCTTCCTTCCTTCCTTCCTTCCTTTTTCCTTTCTTCCTTTTCTTCTGTATATTTGTATATCTTACTTTCACTTTTACTCCATGGCTGGCTGAGTGGCTGTGTTGCTGGGTGGGCTGACACTAGCAACCACCTTTCCTGGTTCTCATGCTCCTTGATCCATTTTTGCTCCCAGATTTGTCCTTCTTTTTATTTTCTCTGCCTGCCAACTGCAACCATCCTTTGCCCCACCTTGCTATTGGCCATTCAGCTCTTTATTAGATCATCAGGTGTTTTAGATGACAAAGTAACACAGCTTCATACAGTTAAACAAATGCAACAAACAAGAATGCAACACATCTTTGCATCATTAAACAAATATTTCACAGCATAAACAAATGGAACACATCTTAAAATAATGTTTTTCAACAGTACTGTGTTTTAAAGGTCTTCAAGTTTGCTTGTCAGGGTAGTCAGGTTGTAACCAGGGCTCAGTATCAAATTTTGTTGTACACTGAAATGACCTGAGTTGCTTTTAAGCATACTGTCATCTGGATCCCAGACCCCGAATTCCTGGTTTATTGTTTTGTGTTATGTCCTGAGCATGTATTGAGTACCCAGTCAAGTGAGGTAAGTGAAATTCAGAGGAACTTCCAACTCTCAAGGTCACATTCTTTATGTTTAGTTTACCGTAAGACACCTCCCCAAGTGGTATGGCATTGGGAGATGGGAAATCAGGGAAATATTCTCAAATGTTACTGTTGGAGAAGAGCTTTGTCACTCATGTGAGCTTTTTTTTATGAAAAATTATGTTCTTTCAGCTCTTTTATGAAGTCTTAGCCATTATGAATGACTGAGTAAGAAATCTGACACCAGTGACATTTTGAAAGAGTCCTGATATAATCAAAAATAGATAAGGACATAAATCAACATATCTGAGAGATAATCATCCATGGATCTCTTGTGCTTCTATGTGTCTGTCAAGTGGAGGAACTGTCATTTGCTAGGCTGCCTTTGTCAGGATATGTGTACACTGAATAGCCTTACAAGAAGGAGTTACTCCAAGAAGCTACCCATGTAGCAGTAGATGGTCTACATAGGCAAATATTGTCAGCACAAACTGGATTTGGTTAAGAAAATGGGAGCACATTAATTTGGAAAAAAATGATGAGGAGGATATATGAAGATTTGGAGAGCAGAGAATGAGGTAGGTATATAGCTTATTGCAGGCCACTAGAGAGAAGTGGATTCTAGTTACTGAGATTTTAGTGGGGAAATCTAAGAAAAGGATTGGGAGTAATCACCCTGTTTATAAGACAAAATTAAGACAAAAACAAGGGTATAAAGCTGGTATGCCATTATGCTAAGTTGCAGTAAATTGAAATAGATTACAAAAAGTTTGGTAGTTATATTAAAGAAAGGCAAATCAGAGGAAGTGGTGACTGCCACCGTGGGAGGAAATGAGAGTAAAAATACACATAAAGATACAAATTCTGATATTAGAAGACAGATTTGAAAAATAGTATAAGTCATTCTGAAATATTTGAATAAAAAGGTCAATACTAGAGGAGGCTAGAGAGATGGTTCAACCTACTGTATATATTATTATTATTTATTGTTATAGACAAATATGCTTCTAACTCATCTCAATTGTAAAGTCTCTTCTAAGTAGGTTAAGGAAATAAACACTTAAATATAAATCATCAGGTAGGGATTTCTGTGCTATGTAAAATACACATCTGCAAACTATTAGATATGTAGGTGAATTTTTAAGAGGAGGAGGTAGGAAAATAAAGCAAGTTATACTAGTTAAGCAACGAGAGATGATTGCTTTTAATTAGTCTTAAACTTTTAGAGTAAAACCAGTTACATAAGAAAGCTTAAAAGCCTGGATATTTTGTCTCTTAATATCAAAAATAAATTACTTTACTGACATTTTCTGACTTATTGTCATTGCTGTATGTTCCTGACGTGCAGGACTGGAGTGTGTGGAAATCATCTGACAGACAGGGACTGCCAACTTCATGTTACAATGCCTGCCTGGAGGCTTGGGAGACTCGCTGCCATACTCTAGCGTGGACGGGCACCTGATCTCTGAAGAACCCTCTACGAACCTTATTCCCGATGGGAGGCCATCCTGTTCCCTGCGACATGACTTCTAATGAGTCAAGACGCGTATGTCTATGGAATGAAGTCACTGTTGGATTTTCTGTGACTGACGTCTCTAGTCTACCGTGACTGTGAAACAGAAGTGTCCTTGTTAAAAAGAAAACACTACAAAACATACAGTTTTGGTAACTTTATATAGGTTTTAGCCATGGTGCTTGAAGTTTCTCAAAGTAATTGCTTTCTGTGGAAGCTAAGGGATGCTCAAAAACTGTCGTGCTGAATTCGACTTCAGCAGGGGAGGTGCATGATCTGTTGTTGAACAACCTTTTAATAATCAGCTATTTCATACACCTGTTTTTTAGTTTAGCAAATACACTGAAATTTCAGTGAAGAAACGTCTTGCTGCTTAAAGAAAAGCCATTTTACATGGTGGAACCTCTGTCCTTATTACAGTCTGATTCTAGAAAGAGTGGAGAGAAAGCACAGTCCAAACTCCAAGTTCTGATTCCCACAGCATATGTCCCTTAGGCGTGCACAGAAAATTTAGCTTGGGCCATTGTGCACTACACAGTGCACACTTTATAAACTGCCTCTAATTAAAATGAAACAGACTTGAGAAATTCTCTCCTTTTCTTTTGCTGATCCCTCTGGCGTATTAATACTGGGTTTAAAAGTGTGTATTCTTTTAACACAATATCCATATTGAATTGTAGCTTTAGAAAAGACTGAAAATAGAGATTTGCTCTGCTGTTACAATCTTCTCATATTAAACTAATGAAAATAATTATATAGAATTGATTATTAAATTGAATTTCTTTTATTATATTCAAAATATGGGAAGTAGCTTATTATCAGAGTCAGGCAATTTAACTTCTTACAATATTACATGATTTTATTCAGTAGATTTTCTTGTGCTCACTGTATGCCACACAGTACTCAAGATTGAGTAAGTCTTCAAAGGGACTAGGAGAATTTTCCTGTGCTATTAACACAGTTTTTATTGGACTGAAACATAAATTTAAAATGTGTATAGTGTCATTAAAAATGGAAGAATGAAAAATCTTTTGTATATTCAAAATAATCATATCCATTGATGTATATACACAACCTAAAATCTCTGGAGTTTATAGAATGGCTTTGTTGAAGTCTGTTAAATTGTTTATTTGAATAAACTGGTTTAATCACAAAATATTTTATTGATCTTGAGTGCATCAATTAGCTTACTTGACTTGAAGACCTTATTCATAAAATGAAGTGATTACTAATGCCTCTTGACCTATGTGTATTACAGAGTTCTTGGGCCTCAGGTCTAGACTGCTGATTTTGATATGATATCTCTCTGGGAGTGACTGGATTTTTTCCTATTGTTTTCTTTACTCATTGAGCCTACCTTCTGTTACTGAAGGGTATGTGCAATTTATTTTGGAGGAGTACAGTGATTATATACATATTAACGTCTGTATTTAAAAATTCATACAATATATTAATCATATTCTTTCTGCTTCCCCACGTTTCCCAGATCTTCCACACCTCCATACCCACACAAATTCTTGTTCTCTTTCTCTCCTCCCTTTCCTTCTTCCTTCCTCTCTCTTTGCCAGAAAACAACAAAACAAAACAAAACCAAAAGACAAAAATTGTCCAATAATAAGAAAGGAAATTTCACAAAAAAGATGGAGTCTGTTTTGTGTTGGTCAGTTGCTTCTGAGCTTGAGGCCTGACTTGGAGTGTGATATGCTTAGTGCTACTCCATTGGAGGGAACTGATTTCCTCTCTCTCAGCAGGTATCAAGTGCACATCTTCTTGTTTAAGAATGAGACTATGTGCCTACTTCTATTTTTCCATGCTGTTATTTTTGTCTGACTGGAATTTGTGTGGGTTTTGTGCATTCTCTCATAGTTTGTGTGAGTTCATATGTGCTTCACCACTGTTGTGTCTAGTAAGCAGTGTTTCCTTGGAGTCATCCATCACCTGTGCTTGCAATGTTTTTAACACTTCTTCTTCATAGACCTCCGAGTCTTGAAGGGAACACACACACACACACACACACACACACACACACACACACGCACACACACGCAACCTTATTTAGTGTTGAGTGCTTCAAGGCCTCTCACAGTCTGCACATTGTCTAGCTGTGAGTTTTCTGTGTTAGCTACCATGTACTGCAAGAAACAACTTCTCTTATTACAGGGCAAGGTATAGTATCATCTAGGCAATAGAACAGCTAGTTAATTAATTTGCATACAAAATTGTATAGTTAGACATTAGACTGTTCTCACTTACAATGGAATGTATGTTTGTATATTCTTATCTAGTCATTCAGTAATATTTAACATAAAAAATGGAAATATTCCTATTTAAAAGCAACTGAGTGGTGTAAACTCTTCAGACTATAAAACGAAGGATTCTTTAAAATTAGCTGAAATAGAATTATGTAACATTTCCCCCTCCCTTTCTTCTCTCCAGCCCCTACCTGTAACTCTCTCTGAGCCCTTCCCCCCAAGTTGATAGCCTCTTTTTTTGATTATCATTGTTACATGCACATATATTTGTCTAGCTGAAATATGTAATTATGTATGTATACATGTATGCATGCATACAAGCATATTTGTATGTATGTAAGTATGCATGTGTATATGTGCAAGTATATATGTAGGTACCTATGTATGTATGTAATGCATACATGTCTCTGACGGCTAATCCTACCACTCAGGTGGCAGAACCAGATGGATCTCTTTTAATTCCAGACAACCTGGTTTACATAGCAAGTTCCAGGCCATCTAGGGCTATAGAGTGAGACTCTGTCTCAAACAAAACAAAACAAAAACCCAAAGAAATGAAAACACTAAGGATGCTTTAAACAGGGAGTTCTTGTAAGTTTAAGATGATCATCGGTATTTCCGTTTTGCAGAAAAACTAAAACCTGATATTTCAGCAAGTACCATCAATGATTTTTAGGAACTGTTGATATCAATTGTTTGAATCTTCTATTTGATCTCAAAATATAGTCCAGTGCAAAGGGCATCTAAGGTTTGGAGGCCCCTGACTTCTTAATAATTACCCAGTTGGATATTTAACAGCTCCTTGATTTCTAAAACAACCAAAGGAAAGGCTTTGAAGTTTAATAAATTTTTAAAGTACTAAAGATGGAGATGAATCTCATCTTGGTCCAATGACTTTTCCAGCCAAAAACAGCACTCTTTACGAATTACAGGGTCTGGGCTCTTTCACTAGCATCACAATCCACTTGACTATCTAAGGAATTGTTAGCAATTTCTTAATGGCTCTCCTATGTGGGAAAATCATATATATTTACAGTAAATAATAAAGTTCTCAAAACATCTTTATTTTCTTCTGTCAGCTCCTCCTTTAGAAAACTTCCACAGGATTGTGCAGACTCAACAATTCACATCTACAGGTTTTTTATCTTCAGCTTCAGCCCCCATAGGTTAGAACTATTTGCAAACAATATATATATATATATATATATATATATATATATATATATATATAGTAGTGATTTTTCATATCATTAGTCCCTTACCTTAATAATACAACATAAGTGTAGGGTTAGTCCAGCCCATTAGGGGGCATGTTTGTCTTGGGCTAATGTTTACATATAAATCTGGAGGGCGTGAGCCCTGCCGCTCTCTTTTTTGTATCTCCTGCTAATCGCTGGATCCCTGGTGTTGTAAGCTATCCCTTCATTAAAATTTGCTGTTTCATATTAAGCTAGCCTGGTTATTACGCCATCTACATTTTGGAGACTACTGACAAAGATACAGATTATCCATAAGTGGATAAAACAGGATTGTCTTACCTTGCCAAGACAGGGTAGGATAGTTCTAATAAAATTCCTTGCCTTTAATAATGGTATGTCAGTTATGTTAGGCCTTAGCCAAAGTTGGTTGACTCAACATTGCAAACGAGACTTTGGGTGATTGCCCAGGTAGTCAGTTGTCTCTGTCATTTGTTGCACATTTTGGAAATCTCTCGTTTGTTAAGTAATATTAATTCCCTTCTCAGATCTTTGACGGAGTTAAAGATTATATAATTGCAGTTACTCTCTACATTATTTAGACTCTCTGAGATAGAATGTTTAGCAAAACTTTTGTTATATGTTTCTTGCTCAATATTGTTTGTTATATTTATTAGTTGTTACTACTATATATAGTTGTATTTGGTTTAGTTCTGTCATATTTAGACAAAAGGGGGTAATGTAGGGTTAGTCCAGCCCATTAGAGGGCATGTTCGCCTCGGGCTGGCTAATGTTTACTTATAAATCTGGTGGGTGTGAGCCCCGCCGCTCTCTTTTTTTATCTCCTGCTCATCGCTGGATCCCTGGTGTTGTAAGCTATCCTTTCATTAAAATTTACTGTTTCATATTAAGCTAGCCTGGTTATTACGCCGTCTACACATAAGAACATACTATAAGCTGCATTTCCTATCAGCTATTCTAAAGGTGACTACAGTATACAGATATATGCTAATTAGTGTAATATACTACAGTTTTACACAATAGACTTAGCCTCTTCTGGCCTTTTTATGTCTAAGAAGATCTAGGAATCAATACCCCATGGATACCCCAAAATACACATGCATTAAAATTTCCAAAGCCATTGACATTGAAAATTACTGAGTTTCTAAGCAATTATCTATAAATTATGTTGAGCATGGTAACCTAATGGACAAAAGAATAAGAATTAGAGGGGTTTTATTGTTTTTTTTTTTGCTTTCTCTTTTGTATCTTTTATGAAAAAGTTTTATAAATGTAGGTAAGTGTGTTAGCAATAAAACTAACTGGGAGAAGATAAAAAGTTGTGGCAGCTCATCTGTCATATAATTATAAATCCACATACTTTTTCTTAAAGAGAAGTAAGTAGTTTTATACACAAAATTGCAAATAATTGATTATTATTCTATATTCAGGATATCATTAGTTTCCCTTTAATATTTCAATCCTCAGTACTCTAAAATTAATTAATGAACCAGCCAATTAATTAAAACAAGAAAGAAAAAGAAAATAATTGAAATAATAAATCCAACCAAATCCAATTCATGATAATACATTTTAAAGTTTGAGGAAAAATTATTTTTCTTAGGCAAGAAAGTAATGCTTATCTTGCTGAGTAAAATTTAGAATTAGAAGCAAAATTAATAGGTATAAGTCATGTGTAAAAGAAGGGACCAGTGTGACTCAGACCTGGAGGGAGGTGGGGGTTCCTTGGACTTCCCACAGGACAGGGAACCCTGATTGCTTTTTGGGCTGAGGGGGGGACTTAATTGGTGGAGGGGGAGGGAAATGTGAGGTGGTGGCGGGGAAGAGACAGAAATCTTTAATAAATAAATAAATTTTAAAAAATTTAGAATTAGAAGCAAAATTAATAGGTATAAGTCATGTGTAAAAGAAGGGACCAGTGTGACTCAGCTCTTGAAGCAAGGAGGGCCATATTTACATGTTCCCACACCCTTTTTGTGACAGTAGACCTTAAAGGTGCAAGGACAGGTCCTTATGTATAGACTACTCATTGTATCAATTTTGGGAAGAACCATTCTCTCATCTAGAATTTCTGTGAGACATAAAAGCATATTGTGCCACTCATTCTAGTTTCATAGATTAGCTGTTAACTGGCACATTGCTGTTGACATTAAAGCTTGAGTGTATTTGTATAGACATATTTCAATGTTTGGTTTATAATTTACATTTTGATGTAAACAATTCAGTGACCTTTATTATAGCCACAAAGTTGTGTAACCAGATCACTATGTAATTATAGAACATTTTATTCTCTCTAAAAAGAAATTTCATTCCTAATAGTGCCATTTTTCATACCTTTAGCCCCAACCCTAGAAAGTATTAATTTATTCTTTCCATCTGTGTGTTTGGCAATCATAGAATTTCATATAAATGAAAAAATGAAATATGAGGCCCTATATCTGGCTTTCTTCCATTTAGTGGAATGCTTTTATGGCTTGCTCATTCAATATTGAATATTCTATCGTCTATGAATTCTTGCACACTGGAGAAGAAAGATTTAGATGTCTGATGTTTGAAGAGCTGCCTTTTCTTATGTATGCTATGTAGTCAGATTTTTCTTTGGGTTTTCAGCTTGCAAATAATGACATGGAGACTTCATAATAAATATGAAAGCTTAGTCTATATCTTAGACTTGTTCCTAACTAACTCTTATAACTTAAATTAACCCATTTATATTAATTTACATTTTGTCATCTGGTATTACCTCTCTTCCATTTTATACCCCCTGTATCCTTTTCATATCTCCAGCAACTCCTGTGTACCTAGATTCTCCTCCTCTTTCTTTCCCTGGCCAGAAATCCTGCCTATATCTCCTGCCTAGCTATTAACTGTTCAGCTTTCTGTTACTCTAATCACAGCAATACATCTTCACAGTGTACAAATCCCACAACAATGCCGAGCTCTGAGAAAAGGAAACCAAAATGAACTAGCTTTGGTGTTGTTTTGAAAATAAGAAGTAAATGTTTCCTTCGCTAGAACTTGTGAGCAGAGAGTGTGTTGAGGTTGCATTCAGTGCCCCAGATAAGGAACCAGGGGTGGCAATGAGCTTACAGAAATAATATTTTGAGGAACATAGTATCTTTATTGGCACTTGGTATTGTAAGAGTTCATTGCAGATCTGTTGGCAATAGCTACTTATTCATAATATATGATATATGATTTATCATTTTAACTTATTTGCCCTCAGCTAGAACTCTGAAAAATTGGACTAATTATAATCCAAATCTCTGCTGTTTTCCTTCAGTAATTTTCTGAGTTCCACGCTGTTCCTTAACTTTACACTTCCACATATCCCTGCTGTATTTAGAGTGAACAGTTTTATATAATGGTTTGTGTACTCATAGTGCAACATTTCCTTGGTCATAGATAACTTGAAACTAACTCAATACATATTTGTCAAATGCCATTCATTATGTTATTAATCCATAGAATTAAATATTATTAGTGAGCCAGTCTGAATCCTGATCCTGTCACAATGTACTTACCAAGTCATGTTTGCTTTTGAGGATGCTCATGGTTCAAGCATTAATTATCAGGGAAGGAAAAATGTGAAGGTCATAAAGAAGAGGCTCTGGTTCTTTGAGTAAACACTGTTTGGAAATTGGTACATAGATAAATTTTATTGTTTAAACCCAGAGATGTGGAAGCACGGTAGCATGCATATGCTTCTTATCAATTTCCTTTCCCATGGGTTTGATTCACGAAATCTAGTAAGCCCCATCCATGCTTCTACCTTAGCAGAGAACAAAATATTCAAAGCCAGAAAGGTTCATGAATTGTCTGGACTCCAAATTGTATAGACAAAAGTTCAAGTCCCTTCCTGTTGCCATGGCTGGATCTATAGATCAGGGTCCACAATGATATATGAATATTTATACAAATACAAACACAGTATTTATTATTGTAAATGGGTTACTGATTAGCAAGGTAGAGAAGATAGAAATCTAACTGTAGAGTACTTCTGTAAGACCATCTTTTCATGGGCTGTCAAATAAGACCTTACTTCTTGGGGCTGGAGAGATGGCTCAGTGGTTAAGAGCCTTGCCTGCTCTTCCAAAGGTCCTGAGTTCAAGTCCCAGCAACCACATGGTGGCTCACAACCATCTGTAATGAGGTCTGGTGTCCTCTTCTGGCCTGCAGGCATACATGTAGACAGACTATTGTATACATAATAAATAAATATTTTTTTAAAAAAGACCTTACTCCTTGGAGACTGTAGGAATTGCTATGAATAAACTACCATAACTTGGTGCAGTGATATGCATTTGTGATTACAGTCTATCTGGAAACAAGAATCAGTAACTACATCTGTAAATGAATCAGATCATTACTAACTTTCAAATAGATAACTTAAAAATAGTAAAGCAGGGTCTTGACAGAATGTTGTGGTGCCCCTTACCTGAAGAGACCATGAGTCTAACAATGCTTCTGAGATTTGGGGATAAGATGTTGCCTTTACCCTTAGCCTCTTCTGTCAGCTGTCCAGGTCATAAGTGAGGATGTCAGGTGATACTGTAGGTTATGAGAAGGCATTTTGATTCATTTCTGATTTGGTGATTAGATCCTCACTGCTTAACACTGAACATCAAATTGGAGCAACTATTGTTACTCCAAATTGACTTATGTAGGACTTTACTCATACCTCATAGAAGAACAGGAGAAATATATCAATAGGAGAAAGCAAGTACATTAAAGGCAATATACGCATACATACACACACATACATACAAACAGGAATAAAGATTCATGAAAAATCAGTAGTATCATTAATGTTTTTGGCAACAATTTAGTTTGTTAGCTGTTTTCTTCATTTAAAACACAAGCTGGTATGTAAGAGAAGTGTGTCTCCATAGAGGTGATTCACATTTTATTACACAGAGAGCAGCCTTTCTTCTGCTTCTTTAGGACAAAGGGGACCATTTCAAGATATTACTTATTCCTACTAAGGGAAATAGAATAGTTATTGCAGTTGAGGTGCAATTAAGCTCATCTCCTTTTATATAATAGATATAGCTAAAAGTTTTCTGTTCTAAAAGAAAAAAAAAGTCTACTCTAAATGTGAAAGTTGCTAAATCAGATTTAAATTTTAATATAAGAAAACGGAAACTGTCTATAGTCTGTATATACAGGATACTGAAGAAAGTAAGCACACAAAGACACGTGCCTGTTACACACACAGAGTATGGCCTTAGGAAATTGCTAAGATGTCACTCTTTTGTTGTTTCAGAATGTTTTGATCGAATCCACCTTACATTTTCTTTGCTCCTATTCCTCTCTCGGCTCTGCTATCATTTTCCTCCCAACTACATGGGGCTCTTTCTTTTTCTAACTCGCCAAGTCCCATTTGTGCTGGCTCTGAGTGAGTAGACACAAGACCACCTACAGAGGCATACACAATCTCTCAGAGGCTGCATCCCTAAAGAAAATGGACTATGGACTATCACTCACCGAGTAGCTATCAATGGCTAATAACTCCTCCAATACTGGTGGCTTGGCGCTGGGATTTTTCCTAACTTGATCTTGTGCAGGCCATGTAAGTGCAGTCACAGCCTCTGGGAGTTCATGTGTGTGACAGGCCTGTCCTTCCCAGCAGATGCTGTTTCACTGTAGAAGTATGCCTTCTCTTGCTTTTGGAGCCTGTCCTCTCCCTCAGTGATCATCTCTGACTCTCGCGGGAAGTGAGCATTTAAATCTCAGCACCTCACAGTACCCATTTCTCTGCGTTTTAACTAGCCGTGAATCTTTGTATTATCCATCATTTACACAGAAACGAAACTTCTCTGATGAGAATGGAGAAATGGGGGCTCAGTATTAGTTACGCGCCTAGCCAAGTAATTTAGACTGGACACAATACAGACAACTTGATTCCAAACCTTTGACTTTTCCAGACACTCTTTTTTAAAAAATACACCAATAAGCAATTGTTTATTGTAATAAAAGATATTATAAAGACCACATCAACAATTGTTGCTTCCCAGAGTACCCCCAAATCCTCTTGGAGTAGCCACCCTACCATATGGATACTTCTCTTATCTCAGCTCCTTGCCTGGCCTTGAGTAAGGTGAGGTACAGAAATAAGATATCCCTGTGAGTATAGGGTCTCTGGGGGAAGAGCTGAGGGGATCTATGCCCTTGCTTAGACCTGACACTGAATGCCTGCTGTAAGGCATTGTCTAAGGACTCTTGAGGAATACTATTTTCAGGTGTGTTACTTTTGTATTTGCTGCATTTAATTAACTGTAAAGCTGTGGTTCTTTTTTTTTATTGATTTTTATTGAGCTCTACATTTTTCTCTGCTCTCCTCCCTGGCTCTCCCCTCCCTTTTAATCCTCCCGCAAGGTCCCCATGCTCACAATTTACTCAGTAGATCTTGTTTTTTTCTACTTCCCATGTAGGTTAGATCTATGTAAGTCTCTCTTAGGTCCTCATTGTTGTCTAAGTTCTCTGGGATTGTGGTTTGTGGGCTGGTTTTCTTTGCTTTATGTTTGAAAAAACCTATGAGTGAGTACATGTGATAATTGCCCTTTTGTGTCTGGGTTACCTCACTCAAAATGATGTTTTCTAGCTCCATCCATTTTCCTGCAAAATTCAGGATGTTTACGTTCCTTCAACCTTTTTTTTTTATTTATTTCCCTTCATTTCTGTAATTAGAGTTCCCTTATTGTTCTTTTAAGATCCATTTCAGGCTGCTATATTGTAAAAGTTTGCATGTTCTGTATCATTTAAGTTTCAAGGACGTAACTTTAAGATCAGGGTCACGTAATGGAAATTTGCAAAACTTGGCATCTTGCAGCTGTGAGAATGAAGAAGAAAAGTTTTTCTGTAGTAATCTATCAAGGAAATTTATTCACATTTGACTCCTCCACAGTGCTCAGTCGCCTTGGGAGTTTAATTGTGGCTCTTTTGTTAAACCTTGATGTTTCTTTGGCTTTGCTCCTTAGTTCTCTTGGAGCACTACTGATGGGAAGGAAGTCCCTAAGCAAAATATACTGAAGCGGAATACGTTCCTGACAACAGTGTTTTCAGACGTTGGTCACGTTCACCACAGGTCCATAGCTGAAAACTGCAGTGACAGAGTTGCCTATGGTAACCTTGTAAACCCCTCCTCTGACTGCTGTTTCTCTGGTTGAGACCCACTGGGAGCTCGCTGCACAGTGAATGGTGTAGTCCAGCTGTATGTGGCCCCTGCATATGCCATGATTCATAACTTCCATCCATTCACCTCTTCCTCCCACAAACGCCAGTTGTCCTTGGTCCCTTGTAGCCACTGGTGTCATCCTACAGAGATACCCTGCTTTCTCCCCACCCAGTCCTCTTTCCCTTCTCCATCACTCCCTGGATTGCCCACTCCTATCTTTGTTCAGAATATTCTTTTCATGTTCTTTCCTAAACAGACAATTACTTTCTTTGTTTCCTGTTTTAAAAATTCTTTTCTGTCAATACCTGTAGTTTTACATACATTTACATACATACATTGATAGAACTTCAGAGTTTTGATGTGCAACATCTTCTTTTTCACGTATGTCCTTGTCAGCCAATAGCTGTCTTTTTTCTTGAAAAAACAAGTGTTGACATAATTGTATCCATAAAAATACTGCTCAACTTAGCACTCACCAAAGTGGTTTCCTCAGTGTTTAACAAGGTATGTTCTCTATGACAGACTTGTGTCCCGAGTCAGGTGGATCACACACAACAGGCCAACTCCTGTGTCTCACACATATACCAAATGGCATTACGGACCAAATTATGGTAGCATGAAACCCTCTGCACTGGCTGTCTGAACTTAACGGTTTCAGATTCACTCTAATTTAATATGGGTTATCCCCAGAGGATTGTCTGAGTGATGAATTATGAAAACCAGAATTTATCATTTGCTTACCTTGTTCCCCTTTTCATTTTATTTCCTACTAATCTAAGTGAAACCTCTGAAAAATTTCCTGGCCACCTCCTCCTCTACCTAGAACGCTGATGATCATTCATAAGTTTAAATTTCAGGCACTTCCAAGTGTCTTGTCTTTGGAAGTGTTCAAATATATCAAAGTTTCATCAGGAATACATAAAACAGGCCCAAACATGCCCTCGCTTTGCTAGTCCTGGCTCCTGGCTCTGTATGCGACAGAAACTTCTCTGAACTTTGCTCTGCGCTGTCATTCTTTGACCAGCAGATCACCTTGTACCATCGATTGTAGAAAATGCTATGCCAATCACTCCCAGAAATCCTTCACTT
The DNA here is from genome assembly GCF_018167655.1 of Microtus oregoni. Classification (NCBI taxonomy): domain Eukaryota; kingdom Metazoa; phylum Chordata; class Mammalia; order Rodentia; family Cricetidae; genus Microtus; species Microtus oregoni. The sequence goes on along the minus strand of NW_024543218.1, from coordinate 8,120,073 downwards.
TGAAACATGGGAAACCAACTTTATATTTCATATAAAAACTAACTTATATGAAATCCGGCACTTATAGGACACAGAGAAATGTGGAACATTTTAAATTAAAGTAAAATTATATTCTGTTGAGACTCTTGTTTCAGTGTCTTCTCTATAGGAAAATCGTAACCCCAAATCCATGCTCTCATTGCTTCTCTATAGGAAACATGTAACCCCAAATCCACGCTCTCAGTGCTTCCAGATAATTGCATACATGTGGAAAATGGCAAAATATTTTCGTTGCCGGTTGCACACTTTGCCAGATGAGGTTGAAGGAAACAACTCTGCCTTCTTGTTTTAATACTTCTCATACTTTAAGGAATGGTATGGGAGGTCCTTCTATCTGTGTTGCTTATATTGGTTGATGAATAAAGAAACTGCCTTGGCCTGTTGATAGGGCAGAATTTAGATAGATGGGGAAGACAGAACTGAATTCTGGGAGGAAGAAAGTAGAGAGAGACTCTATGGAGCTGCCAGAGATAGAAGCTGAGAATTTTACCCGATAAGCCACTGCCAAGTGACGATATACAGATTAATAGAAATGGGTTAAATTAATATAAGTGTTAGCCAATAAGAAGCTAGAGCTAATGGGCCAAGCAGTGATTTAATTAATGCAGTTTCTGTGTGGTTATTTTGGGGCTAAGCTAGCCCAGCTGCTGGGACGAACAAGCAGGCCTTCCTCCTACAAAGGAAGTGCTTTTACAGTCTGCTTTCTGTATTGTGCACATACCTTTGTTAAATTTTTGAAATTGAATTTGTTATGACTGCTGGAATTAAGAGTCTGAGGCAGAGATTTCCACACATTTCTCTATGTTCTAATAGGGAGATTCGAAATTCACCCTAACCATGGATATTCAGGTTATTTTCATTTGAGAGATACCATCAACAATCACTTCAGAAACAGAATAAAATATGCAAGCTTACACATTGAAACTGGCACTGGTGGAAGAGTTTCGTCAAAGTAGGCTGTCTCCAGAAAACACACAATTAATAGAGAATTTTCAAGTCCTTTCAGGATACCTACAGTAGACATATACAGATATCCTGTAATTATGAAATCAAGATAACCAACATTATCACTTTACAGACAGATTGTGGAGATGAAAACATTTAAAATCTACCTTTGAGCAGATAGGCAGCATAGTAATAATGTAAATACTTTCCACATTATGGTCACATGTCCAGTAAGAGACTCCTGAAGCTGTTCTTTCTGACTGACTGAAACTTATGCTATTTAAGTAACAATTTTTGTTCCCTGTTAGTTTCTTTCAGCCTCTAACAAGAAATTATTGTTTAGTTGTACAAGTTAAAATTTTGTATATTTCAAATATAAGCTGACTTTTAATGATTGTGGTAATTTCCAAATACTCCTCCCCGCCCCTCGAGAAGCTGATATACTCTCCCATCTTCCTAAGTTTGAAAAGACTTTGACGAGATTTACAGAGAAAATATGCATTTTAGATATTCTTTCAGATAGAGTGCTGATTGTTGTGTGTTAACTGTTGATGAAACCATACTACATATTCGATTAAGATTTCTTTGAACAGAAGCACATTTAAAACAAAGGTACTTATTGACTGGCTCATGAAAATATAGCCAGAGGCCCTTAGCTTACTAAGTCAGCACTTCTCCTTGAGGGAGCAGTTCAGTGTCCCTAATTCATATTTCTAGGGACTTCACAGGGCTTCCCTCCGTCCTGACATCCATGCATGTCTGATTAAGTTGACTCATGTAATCACTTGTATCGTTTCAAGTAAATTAACCTTCCCTGATGCAGTGCAGTGGCTTAAATTTTTCATCCCAAAGAAGTAGAGGATTGAATGACAATTATATCTCAAGAGGACAATAAGCGACACAAATGATAAGAAGTCGGCTCACATATTCAACTGTAGCATGAGCGTTTGGTTAGCTCCTTATTAAGATGAGAATAAATTGTAAGTTTCTAAGCTTTGATTAATTTGCTCTTCTACCTCCAACGAAAATTGACAGGACATGCTATTTTATATGTAAATTCAAAATCACTGGAATAAATGTATGATAACTGGCAACCTAAATTGATGTGCTACCTTTGGGTATTAGCAAATGATAGCTGTGAACGGCCATCATTTATAAATCATGCACAAACATATTGGCAGCAAAGGGTTTTTATTAATGGAAGGAGATGATCTGAGCTAGTGGGGTACTGTATATTAGGGGAAGAAAGAATAAATGTTTTAAAAAATGTATTTAGAGAACTCATGGTACATATTACTTTTAGACCTTAAGTGTATGTTGGGAAGTGAAACTCCTGCTCTTCAGGTAACTAAATCTTTAACTCTGGGGATGTTGGTCCTGGTGCTGATGACAATAGGGTCTTGTAATTCTCCCTCTACTTCTGTCTCTGTGTATATTTGTAATAAAGAAAAAGAGAAGGAAATCAGTTTTTAAATCTTCAGATGGAACTCACACACTTTTCAAGTTATTGGATGAAACTAATTGATCCACACAGAACACAAAGTGATAGATTGATTTAAACTCTGCAAGAAGTCATAAATGCTCAGGATTAGCCTAGGAAAACTCTCTTTGTAACACATTTACATGGAGTACTGTGAAATGGATTTTCACTATCCATTTTTGGAAGTGTGCAAAGGATATGTCCTTTGCCATTCGTCCCCTTTCCCTTTTGTCAACACACTCTGCCATACAAGCATCTCATCTCATGTGAAAGTTTAATTGTTTACCAATATGTAAACAGGACATTTGGTGAAACCTCATGTTTAGGAAAATTTTAACATATTGAGAGATAATAATTTCCCTTAATTCACTCCTGTAAGAAAATTTCTTAAAAGTCTAATTCATCATTCTCTCTTTATCCTGATACTCTAAGTTGGCACACTTACTGAGACAAATGAGTAGGTGTTCCGGCTCCGGATGTCCTAGGATGCAGAAAATTAACTTAGGCCAAGCAACTTCTGGATTGCTCAGTCACAGAGTTTCATAAAGAGAGAACTGGTGTGGCCTGTGTGGAAGAAAGGGTTTGAACCTTGGAGGTGAGATCACGGGCAGGATTAATTTCTGTTAGACTAAAGGGCCAGGTTGACGGTATTTTTACAACCAAGGTCCCTTTTCTGCTTCTTGACCTTTTGGGGTTTGGAATGTAAGTTGTGTTGGCTTCTCTCTCTGCTGACATACCACATGAATATTTAGCTCTTCCCAGACTCCACATTCAACCACTGTCTTGTTCAACTAACGGGAAACGTGGCAGAAAAGAAGACTGGAGGACAATGAAGAAAAATCTGCATGCTCTTCCTTTTTGGTACTATGCTTCTCCCCCTGTGGTTCTAACTTTCTATCACTCTGGGTAAGAGCAGTCAATCTGTTGTATGACTCTCCTTAGACCCTGTAAAAGTGTTCCTTCCTTTTGCTCCTGTAGGTCTGGGATCAGAGTCACTTCTGTCTGGTCTTTTCTCTGTGAACCTCAACTTGGTATTATTGGGCAAACAGAATTTGGTAGAAAAACAAAACAAAACATCAAACAAACAAACAAAAAACCAAAACAACATGCCCTCTGTACTAAATAACTTTATGTCAACTTGAGAAAAGCTAAGGTCACCCAAGAGGAGGAAACCTCAGTTAAGAAAATGCCCCTATAAGATAGGGCTATAAGCAGGTCCATAGGGCATTTTTTAAATTAGTTATTGTTGTGGGAGATACAAGCCCATTGTGCATGGTTTCCCTCCTAAGGCTGTGAACATAGGTTCTATAAGAAAACAGGTTGAGAAAACCATGAGTAGCAAGCTTGGAAACACTACCCCTCCATGTTTCCAGGTTCCTATCCAAGCTTTTTTCATTGACAGACTACACTATGGAAGTGCAAGCCAAATAAACGCTTTCCTCCCTAACTTGCTTTTGGTCATGGTGTGTCATCACACCAACAGGAACACCATCTAAATAAACCTCCTTTTTAATTAAGGTCAGTGGTTTACCATTTTTTAACAGTTAAATCATAAACTAATCATTTAGATAGCTTCATTTCTTTCATATCCCAAAGAGATTAGGTTTCTCAGTAAACTGTTCCTAAAAACAACTAAAATGAAGAAAGCTTTATTTTTGCTCAAGGTTTCAGAGGTTTCTATTTGTGATCATCTGCCTCTGCCTCTTTTAGGTAGCAAGGAGCATACAGTGGAGCAATACTGCTTACTTACCTCCTGACAACCAAGAAACGTGCACATGACTGCTCCCATCGCAATGAGGAGGAAACATTAGACACCTGGGAATGCCTGCTAGGAATGTCGAGTTGTCACCTGCCCCCAAACTCTGCTACAAGGCGCCCTCATCCTCAACACTCAAACTAGTAATTTAGAGTAGGAAATTACTAACAGCCCAGCTTGCCTCTGAGTTCATGCATCTGATAAGCTTTAGAACAATGAATACAAAATATAGGAAATCTCCATGCCCAAGACAAACAGAGTGACAGAGGAAGAATGAGACCCAAGGAATAATAATATGGCATGTAAAATTCTACCCTTTTGATTATTAAGATAGCAAGCATCATGTATTAGTATTTAAAAACTGTTTTTGGTTCTTGGTCAGTGCACATTTTTATTCTCCTGACCTTGTAAAGTTCCAAGTTAAACTGCCTTGCTTTCTCTACTCTGACTCTCCGATGATCTTGTTACAAATTGCAAACCATTATATCTGACAGTCACCAATGATCTGCTTCCTCAAACCACAAAAACCCCCTCTTTTAAAGTTTACCAAACCTCCGCCAACCCCATTAACTTATAATTCATGAGCCACTGATGGGATTAGAACTCCCAGGATCTGATCAGGTAAGAGACAGCTCTTTAAACATGCTAACGTTTAGGGCACTTTTAAAATATACAGTATAAAATGGATGGGTGTAGTAAAATTTTAAAGCCTGTGGTAGTATGGAGCTGAAGTCTTTCTTCTCCTTTTCCTTCTCTCTTGCTTTATTCTCATATTGCTCACATCCTTCCTCTCTTCTTTGTCTTTCCTCCCTCCCATCTTTCTCCATGTCTTCCTACCCCATATTTTTGCTCAAATCAACTTTATTTGAAAAAAATATGTTTTTTTTTTTGTTTTGTTTTTCAGCTCACTAAAAATGATGCCCTGGGACTGTTTCTTCCTTTGAGACCTCAGGCAGGATACAGAAGAGCAATCTGAGAAGAGACAAGGATCTTTATTGACAGTCTGGCCATAAAGCTTCAGAGAAGACTTTGATATTTTACCAATTTTGTACTTACTTATGTGGCCGTTTCATTGTTCTACTCTGGTGTGTCAAATCTGGACCCCATGTTCACATCAGATAAGAACTGGTGAAAAGGATCTTCTTTGCCAAGGATCAGGAAATATTTGACTGGAGACATAGCCTGTGTATTAAGTGGGGGAAGCATCTGCATGCTAATTTTCTCTACTTATTACAGTGGTCTTCTGGTATGGCAGTCAAATTCTGGAGCCCTGCGAACTAAATGGCAAATTTCTTATCTTTTAAAAGTTGATAATCATATCTTTCAAGGACAATTTAAAAATGAGTTTCATAATATTTAGCCCTACAAAGGAAATTTGCCCTTTATTTTCTGACTTGTTTTCAATTTATAATAAGTATATATAATTGTATGGAATGAAGAACAGTGTTTGGTTCTATGTAAATAATGTAGAGAAATTCAACCAAGTTAATCATCTGCCATCTCACCAACTTATCCCCTTTGGTGTTGATTCTGCAAAAATACTTTCTTTGGTAAACTTGAAATGTATGGCAAATTACATATTTATATAAATATGTTTCATATGTTTAGAGAAATATGTTTGGATACTTTTTTCTTTCTAAGTTTCTGCTGTTGCCTTGTTTGGCTCTTCATATATTCTGGGTATTAGTTTTTATGAGATGTATGGTTTTAAATAATTTCTCCCAATACTCCTTTTATTGACTGTCTCAAGGACATTGCCTTCTTTCTTCACTGAATGCTTCCTTTGATGTGCAGATTTTTAAAAGTTTGGTACTATTGCATTTTGCTTTTCTTATCTGGATACTTTGAATTCTAGCCAAGAGGTCTTCAGACCAGTGTCCTAGACTTCTCTATTTTCCTCTAGCTGCTCTACAATTTTGGGTTATTTGTTTGAGTCTTTTGTCCACTTTATTTGACTTCTCTGTACAGTGTGAGATATGTGTTCAATTTCATTATTTTACCAGTCCATATCTCCTTGCTAACATCATTTATTAAATAAAATATTCTTTCTCCAGGTGCATCTTAGCACTTTGTTGAAAACCAAATGACTATAAATAAGTTCTTTTTTTCAGGCTTTTTATCTTGTTCCATTGGTTTATATGTCTGATTTTAGATCTGCAGCATGTTCTTTAAAAAAAAAACAAATAATAATTTTCAATATATTTAAAAACACAGAGTGCAATGCCTAAAGCTTTTCTTTGGATGCTCAAGTTTGCTTAAAATTGTAATATTTTTTCTTGTTTCTCCGAATTTTTAGGATAACTATTCCTATATCAGCAAAAAATTATGTTGGGATTTTTATAAAATTTGTATTGGGTTGTATGGACAATTTAACAATATTAATTATTCAGACTATGATCACAGTTTATCTTGTGTGTTTTTCTCTTCAGGGAGAACAGACATAACGAGTAGACTGTAAAGGGGAACAGGCTGTGCAATAATAAGATTGCTAATTGCTTATGTTCACCTTTCCATTTATTTGTGTTTTGTTTTAAAATATTTTTGTTAACTTTTTAATTTTTGTCTCCCAAGCACAGTTGCCCCTCCTTTCCTCCACTCCTCCTACTCCCTTGCTCCACTTTACCTTTCCCCCAGATCCCCTACTCCTCCATTTCTCTTAACAAAGAAGAACAGGCTTTCCAGGGATATCCACCAAATATGGCTCAACAAGTTATAATAAAACTAGGTACAAACCCTCACACCAGAGGCACCTAGTAGAAGGAAAAGGGTTCCAAGAGCAAGCAAAAGAATCAGAGACACCCTACTCCCACTCTTAGGAGGTCCAGAAGAACACCAAGCTACACAACCATAACATATGACAGAGGACCTAGCTGAGACCCAAACAGGCTGCCTGATTGTGGCTTCAGTCTATGTGAACCCCCAAGAGCCTTGCTTAGTTGATTCTGTGGGTGGTGTTATCATGGTTCCTTGACTTCTCTGGTTCTTACAATCTTTCCTCCCTTTCTTCTGTGGGGTCCCCCTGACTCCTCCTAGTATTTGGCTGTGGGTTTCTGCATCTTTTTCTATCAGTTGCTGGATATTGCCCTTCTGATGACAATTAAACCCAGGCACCAACCTATGAATATAACAGAATATCATTAGGAATTATTTAATTGATATCTTTTTAATTGCCTGTCTTGTTTGGTTCTATTTCTTTCTTTATCATTTTATGGATTTTTTTAAATTAAATCTCCCCTAAATATTTTATTCTTATGCTGCTATAAATGGACTTGTTTTCTACTGAGACAAACAAATACTGTTTTTCTGTCATGTGTGTTAAAATATAGGATAGCTCCCTCTTTCATTATGGTAGATACCCCTAGCCATAACCCTGAGTGTAGTTGCTACTGTTTTGTGAAGAATATTTGAACCTATAGCATCAGGAATAATTACTTCTAGTTTTTTCTTCTTGCAGTATTTTAAACTGGATTTGGTGTCTGCATAATTCTATCATTCCAAGCTAAAGTCATAAAGAAATCACTTGTCTTCATTATTATTTAAAATCATCTTAGAAAGACTGATGTTTGTCCTTTAAATGTTTGATACAACTGATTGGCAATACTAGAATTCCAGAACTTTCTTTTGAAGGGAATATTTCAAAATTGTGCTTCAGTATCTTCTTCATTACTGTAACTTTAAACTTTCTGTTTTATCATGCATGGGGTTTTTGATGGGAGATAGGATAGAATGTGTGTAGGAGATGTTCCAACATTTGTGGCTTCAATAGTTATGATTCCTATGTTTTCCTTATGTCTTGGATGTTTTCTCTCTCTCATTTGAGAGAACAGTTACAGTCCTTTTAATTACTGCTTCAAAATGTTGTTATTCTAATTTATGGTCAACAAAGAACTTTTCAGTTATGAAGAGCTTCTTTCCTAAGAAGAGCAAGGATCTACAAAGTAAGATAAACTTTACCTGTTGCGTACATTTTTAAAAATTTTGAACCTAACATTTTTCTCATACTTGGGAAATATTTAGTCAAGATTATCCCTCAAAATTTTAATTATGATTCCTTTCAAGAATATGTATTTTATAATGCAAATTAAAAAGAGTATAAAAAGTCTGAATGTAAACATTTTAAAAATAAGCATTAACTTAATTATATTAGTGCACTGCCTTCCTATTATAATTACACGAAATATTCAAGTGTTACCAGAAACACTTAGGATCTTTCTCCTGGCATGGAAATCCTGTTTGAATCAGTTGCAGAAAAGTTATTTACTGATTTATCTCCAACACTTTTCTACTTGTCGAGACACCAGACTATTCCTGAATCTAAATCAGGACATGCAAAGTGAGGCAGGGAGAATCTGGATACACAGTTATCCAAATACCAAGTCCTAAGTATATTTTGAACACAACTTTATGCCATATGATAGTCTAATAATCCACTGTGGTGACTCTTCTATATTTACAAAAAATAAAATTCAAACAAATTTTCATTGCTTATATGCTCATTTTATCTATATTTTGTTCAAATACATACAACAAAAAGAAGCAAAATACACACATTCATACCTAAATACTTCACAGAAGCATCAATTAGTAAAATCAGCTGGCTTCAGGCAAGAAAATATTTCTGAATATTGGTTTTGACTATATTTTCATAATGTCCACAGGCCACTGACATTTTTGAACTGCGGGGAGAGAGAATTCTCTCTGCATTCTTCAAAGGTGTGACTCCTGGGAGGCTGACCACTCACCAGGAAGGGCCCACTCCCAAGACTATTGAAACAACAAAGACTAGACTCTATGATGAAAACAAAAAAAAAAAGAGAAAGAAAGAAATCTCAAAGTCAGTGGGGAGGGAATGGAAGTGGGGAGGAGGGATGAACGCATTCAAAATAAAATATTGCTAAAATAGTGATGGTATTAAGAATCTTGCATTGAAGAATGCTTTTAAGGAGTTAAAAACAAGACAAAATAATACAAATAATCAAACAAAATGCTTTTATTTTGTTGTTTCCAGACTTGATGTAATTCCTTCTCCTTAGCTCTTAACTATTGTTGAAATTGCTTTGGAACATTACAATAGTGGAATAAAAATTAGAAGAGACAGAACTTATTTTGACTCTGCTGCCATATTCTAGAAGTACATCATAAAGTACAACAAAAATTCTATTCCTAGTCATTTTCCGTTTTATTTTATATGCATTCATTATTCTTTTAATCTTATTTTATGTAGTATTTTTGTATCTATTATCTGTTATTTAAATAAACATGGTCCACTCTTTCTATGTCAAACAGTATTCAATTCTCTAACTGGGTACAATGTAATTCCAACTTTCAGAAAAGTTTGAACCTTGTGAGGACATAGGTTTATAGAGATAGCCAGTTCTCTACTGATTTCAAAAGACTTTTAAAAGCCTCCATAATCTTAATGGGCATTGTTAAAAATAATCATGAGAATGAGTGTAACTTAGCTTCCTAAAAAAATTACTCAAATTAAAACATAAAAAAAAAACAGACAACCTATTTCTGATCTGGTTAAAATAGCCATCTTAGGGTTGGCAAGAGACTTGGACCTAGAGGGGCTCCCAGGTGCCCAGATCGATGTCCCCAGTTAGTTCCTGGGGCAGCTGAGGATAGGGAACCTGAAATGACCCTATCCTATAGCCATACCGATGAATATCTTGCATGTCACCATAGAACCTTCATCTGGCGATGGATGGAGATAGAGACAGAGACCCACACTGGATCACCAGACTGAGCTCCCAATGTCCCAGTGAGGAGCAGAAGGAGGGAGAACATGAGCAAAGAAGTCAGGACCACAAGGGGTGCACCCACCCACGGAGACAGTGGGGCTGATCTATTGGGAGCTCACCAAGCCCAGCTGGACTGTGACTGAAAAAGCATGGGATAAAACCAGACTCTCTGAATATGGCGGACAATGAGGGCTGCTGAGAAGCCAAGGACAATGGTACTGGGTTTTGATCCTACTTCATGTTCTGGCTTTGTGGGAGCCTAGCCAGTTTGCATGTTCTCCTTCCTAGACCAGGATGGAGGGGGGAGGACTTTGGACTTTCCACAGGGCAGGGAACCCTGACTGCTCTTCAGACTGGAGAGGGAAGGGGAAAGGAGTGGGGGGAGGGGGAGAGGAGGGGGAGGAGGGGGAGAGAAATGGGAGGCTGGGAGGAGGCGGAAATTTTTTTTCAATAAAAAAAATAAAAAAAATAAGGGACATCTGTATAGATTAAGCATTTCAGATAATCGCTACTTCCTGATCCTCTCCCTCTTTTGTTGTGTATTATAGCAAGGGACAGTTTGTTGTCTGATCAGAAACATTTATTATAGGTTTGTACCAAGGTGCCTGTGCTGCACTGCACATCAAAGTTAGGCCAGAGTGTTCAATAAATTGATTTTTCTGTCCCTTCCATTTTTCATTCTGTTACTTTGCTATGACTGAACACATGCAGTTCTATTCTGAGGTGGGAAATCCTGCTTCTTGAGTAAAAGGGGCAGACATTTGAAGTTTGTAAGATAGTATGCTGATTTCATTTTTCTACAGTGCAGAGGGTAGGCTGCATCTGGTTCATCTAATTTAGACACTTAGAAGTCAAATCCCAGTTCTACTTTTCAAAACCATCTGGGCTGCTTTTCATTTTCTGAGCCCAGCCGCCTTCAGTGAAATCAATGGTGTTGGCAGAAAATATCTGAAGAAGTAAGGTTAGCTGGGCACAAGACAAATTTCTTTAGACCCAGACATAAGGAAAACAGATTTTCTGTCTTAATTTTATAGCTACAAAGAAAGACATGTTGATGGCATCTATGCGATATTTAGAGTTTATTAAAGGGTTCAAACATGTTAAGTATGCTTTCAAAATTTCATAAAGGTTAGTATATATGTAAGTACCTTTTCTATCAGTTATAATTTACTTCTAGAAATAAGAGATCATTGGTAGGCAAAATATTGATATACAAATTTCCATTTTTCAGTGTCAGAAAATTTGGATATTATAAAAGCTCACACAGGTAAGTTGAGAGCTCAAACAGAATGTGAAGATGACCACAGTGACAGGAAACACAGGTTCATATGGGCCAGGGTATAGGGCAATACAATCATACAACTCTATGTGACCCTTGTTTGAACCACTGACAGCTGATATTTCTTTAATTCCACTGTAACTCTTTTCTATCCAGTGCTATAGAAACGATTTTAGATATTTCACCATTTAATAGGTTCTAATAGTCAAAGGTAAAGATCTATTGTTGTTTACTTATTAAAGAGCAGAATAAATCTCATTTTAATCATTGAACACTGTATGTAAACAAATGGTGATTTTATATGTGTTACTCTTTCCTAACTTATGATGCTGAACCTCCACTTCACAGTTCATGTAAATTAGAGAACTCCTAACTCCCTTTCAGACTCAGAGCTTTGTGGCTCTGTAATTTGCTAAGTTCTATTTCAGTTCCTATGTCTAATATTGGATTTATAATAAACAGTCCAGGTTTTTGTAAATTAGAGGCTTCACAAAACCTGAATCTATCTATGGTGAATGCAAATTTCATTTTCAGAGTGTTTTCAAGCAGCATATGCATGACAAAACTGTTAGAAATGCCATTTCTTAGGCTCGTCTTCTGAATTACTAAATGCACTCGTGTGGTTAGGTGGGGAGGGATAGAGATGACAAAAAATCAGAATCCTAAAAAGTCCCCTAGAATATTTGGACTCAGGCTAGGGGTAGAAAAAGTTGGGGAAATATGCTGTTTTGAATAGCAATCATCCCATAGACTCATGTGTTTGAATGCTTAGCCATAGAGTGTAGCTATTAGCTGTGGCCTTGTTGGAGGAGGTGTGGCCTTGTTGGAGGAGGTGTGTCACTGGGGCTTGGATTTAGAGGTCTCAGATGCTCAAGCTAGGACAGTGTGACTCGATCTCTTCGTGGTGTCCGCTGATCCAGATGTAGAATTCTCAGCTTCTTCTCTAGTATCATGTCTGCATGCGTGCTGCCCTGCTTCTCACCTGGATGATAATAGATTAAACCTCTGAAACTGTAAGCCAGCCCCAGCTAAATTAGAGTCATGGTGTCTCTTCACACCAATAGAAACCCTAATGAAGACAGGAATTAAACTTGCATGAGTTTCTCAGTGTCTCTGAACAAACACACACACACACACACACACACACACACACACACACACACACAAATCCACCAGCTAAAGGAAACATATAAATGAAGTCTATCCAGAGATTTTTCATTAGCCCTACTAAAGGACTACAGTAAGGGTCAGGCTCAGTTTGTTTTTATGGACAAGTGGTTAGCTTCCTCTTTACCATTTATGTCAAAAAATTCTCATCGCTCATCTGTGGAATAGCTAATGATTTGTGTCAGACAATTTGCCTGGCTCTTTCCCAAGTTGCCCTTTTGTTCTCCCAATAGGTTAGTGGTCAAAGTGGGACTTTGACAGGAATAGATTAAGAACATGCTTAGCAACACTGTGTGCCTGGATACTGCCTGTTCTGATCTGGTCAGAATCAGAGATGGACTATGAGTGTCCTTGTTCCTAAAGGTGATCAAATAGGTACTTCTGAAGATTATTTATTGTGAACTCAATCACTCTTGAAAGAGGCAGCATTTTGTTTATCCAAATAAATACCCTAGTTATAAGTTCAATAAATTTGCCTCTGTGGCTCAGCAAGATTGTCAGAACTACTGCCTGTATATTTTCTTCGTGTTGTATCCAGGATCATAGTATTTCACGCCATAGCACGGCTTCCTGCCAAGAAACTCACTTGCCAGTCATGATACATAGAATACCCATACTCATCCTGTTCACGTTCACCACAATGAGGCAGCTGGTTTGACATACAAGTAAAATGGCCTTTGAGAACTCAGTTACAGCCGAGTGGCAATGCCTGTAAGACTTATTAAAGGTTACGCATGCCTCGAACTAGCATCCAAAATAGGGGAACAAAACATCACCCTTTATTGCCACAATGATGTTAGTTAAGATTTTTCTTTTTGTTCTTAGTACCTTATTATGATCTGTTGGACTAGAGTTCTTATTTTAAAAGGAGGAGTGCTTCCCCCAGGAGATACAGCCATGATTTTATAGAATTCTATCCAATGTAAGTGGCTATTATCATATGCATTAAGGATCTGAATAGAGCAAAAGGCTAATGATAGGGTAATCTGCCTTCTTTTGCATGCTTAAATGAGATATTTATTATTTTCTAGTGCTTAGAATCATAACTGCACCAAGAGACTCTCCATTCTCAAGTGTTTGGGCTCAGACTGTTCTATGCCACTAAATATGCAGGCTCACCAACTTATTAATCAACTATTCAGGTTTTAGTGTATATCAACTTCTGTCACTGTGTCAATTTCTCACCAGAAATAATCTATCCATCTGTCTGTCTATCTATCTGTCCGTCCATCCATCCATCTATCTATCTATCTATCTATCTATCATCTATCTATCTATCTATCTATCTATCTATCCGTCTATCTATCTATCTATCTATCTATCTATCTATCTATCTATCTATCCTATCTATGAATCTATCATTCATCTATCCCCTTCCAATCATATATATATATATATATGATATATGTATGTATATATATATGTGATGTTAGATGGCTATTTATTAATCTAGTCATCGATCTCTTCTTGGTTCTACTTCTCAGAAAAATTCTCATTGAAATATTCTTGTATTCCATAAATTCTATGAATTTCATAAATTCAAGTATTTGTGGAAATACTTGCTGTTTCAGCTCTCCTATTTGTTTGGCAATGGTTTATGATTGGTTGACTGCTGAAATGTAAAGATGCAAGTTAGCCTCTGACTCAGTGTCGTGTTGTAAGGATATTTCTATGATCACATTTCAGGTTCCCTTAATTGTGAATTTTTTAACATTAGTAGTTAATTCCCCTAGCACTGCTTTATAACGTTACCTTCATAATATTATTTTATTTGCAAAGTCTTTTTTTGTCCTGCAAGATATCAGGGTTTTTTTTTTAAATAAGAGGTAGAATCTTTGGGAGATACAATTTTTCTGCCTACCACAGAAATCTAATGACTATGTTCTCTGAGCAAATCAGCAGGAATTTTTAAAATGTCTCACAAATTCACAAAACGTAATACCTTCAATTTTTAGAAAGGATCCTTCCTTTGTTGTGAAGAGAAGATAAAAAGATGCCTTAAAATCCCTCTGTTCTGTTTCCACAAGTTTTCTAAAGCCAATATGTTCACAAAGGCCTCTGTCCCTAAGTACAATCATTTTCTGGGGCAATCCATGAGAATCATAATAACCCCATATACACAGTTTGCATTATTTGACAGAATATACCTCATTTCTTATTCCGAATCCCCTATAGTTGTCAATTTCACTGCTCTAATTTCTCTAAAAATCTCTAAACTATTTTCTTACATAAGTATAACCAAAAATGACCAAATGATTGATTCTACCCAAGACAAAAACAGGACCGTTCTCTAAATGGGTTAACCAACCCTAGATATGGGGATTATACAGGGCCACTCTTCCATGTCTAATGGAAGTTTTCCCAGCATTAACAATGCAAGGTCAGGGCCTCACCTCTTGCATTGGAAAAAGGCTGCTGAATATGGGTACAGCCATGTGGTTTGAGCAGTCTATCTATGGGGCCACTGGCAGTGGGACCAGAATTTATCCCTAGTGCTTGAACTGCCTTTTTGGAACCCATTCCCTTTGGAGAGATACTTTACTCTGCTTAGATACGGGGGTAGGTCCTTGATCCTGTCTCAAAGTCATGTGCCAGACTTTGATGCCTCTCGATGGGAAGCCTGACCCTCTCTGAGGAGTGGATGGGAGGTGGAAGAGGTGGAGGTGGAGCAGGAGCGAAATGGAGTGGGAACTAGTATTGGGATGTAAATGAGAAAAGATTGTTTTAATAAGTAAATGAATGAATGAAGGAAATCTGATGTAAGAACGGGCTGCTGTAAGATTGTTTTGGCTATGCTGGGTTTTTTGTTTTTCCATATAAAGTTGGTTCTTGTCCTCTCAAGATCTGTGAAGAATTTTGATGGGACCTTGATGGGGATTGCATTGAATCTATAAATTGCCTTTGGTAGAATTGCCATTTTTACTATGTTGATCCTCCCAATCCAAGAGGAAGGGAGGTCTTTCCATTTTCTGGTATCCTCTTCAATTTCTTTCTTCAATGCCTTAAAGTTCTTGTCAAATAGATCTTTCAGTTCCTTGGTTAGAGTTACCTCAAGATATTTCATGCTGTTTGTGGCTATCGTGAAATGTGATGCTTCTCTGATTTCCTTCTCTGCTTCCATATCCGTTGTGTATAGGAGGGCGACTGATTCTTTGGAGTTGATCTTGTAACCAGCCACATTACTAAAGGTGTTTATCAGCTGTACGAGTTCTTTGGTGGAATTTTTGGGGTCGCTTATGTACACTATCATATCATCTGCAAATAACGAAAGTTTAACTTCTTCCTTTCCAATTCGAATCCCCTTGATCCCCTTATGTTGCCTTATTGCTATTGCTAAAACTTCAAGCACTATATTGAAGAGGTATGGAGAGAGTGGACAGCCTTGTCGTGTTCCTGATTTTAGTGGGATGGCTTTGAGTTTCTCTCCGTTTAGTTTGATGTTAGCTGTCAGTTTGCTGTAAATAGCTTTTATTATATTTAGGTATGACCCTTGTATCCCTAATCTCTCCAAGACTTATATCATAAAGGGATGTTGAATTTTGTCAAAAGCTTTTTCAGCATCTAATGAAATGATCATATGTTTTTTTTTCTTTCAGTTTATTTATATGATGGATTACATTGATAGATTTTCGTATGTTGAACCAGCCCTGCATCTCTGGGATGAAGCCTACTTGATCATAATGGATAATTTTTCTAATGTGTTCTTGGATACAGTTTGCCAGTATTTTGTTGAGGATTTTTGCGTCGATATTCATGAGTGAGATTGGCCTGTAATTCTCTTTCTTGGTTGAGTCTTTGTGTGGTTTTGATATCAGAGTGACTGTAGCTTCATAAAAGGAATTTGGCAATGACTCTTCTGTTTCTATATTGTGAAATACATTAAGGAGTATAGGTATTAGTTCTTCTTGGAAGTTCTGATAGAATTCCACATTGAAACCATCTGGTCCTGGGCTTTTTTTGGTAGGGAGGTTTTTGATAACAGCTTCTAATTCTTCGCTACTAACAGGTCTATTTAGATTGTTCACCTGGTTCTGGTTTAACTTTGGTATATGGTATTTATCTAAAAAAGTGTCCATTTCTTTTACATTTTCCAGTTTTGTGGCATACAGGCTTTTGTAGTAAGATCTAACGATTCTCTGAATTTCCTCTGTGTCTGTGGTTATGTCCCCCTTTTCATTTCTGATACTATTAATTTGCATATTCTCTCTCTGCCGTTTGATTAGTTTGGATAGGGTTTTATCAATCTTGTTGATTTTCTCCAGGAACCAGCTTTTTGTTTCATTGATTCTTTGGATTGTTTTCCGTGTTTCTATTTTGTTGATTTCCTCCCTCAGTTTGATTATTTCCAGTCTTCTACTCCTCCTAGGTGAGTCTGCTTCTTTTTTTTTCTAGGTCTTTCAGGTGGGCTGTTAAGTCTCCAATGTGTGCTTTCTCTGTTTTCTTTAGGTGGGCTCTTAGTGCTATGAACTTTCCTCTTAGGACTGCTTTCATAGTATCCCATAAGTTTGAGTAGATTGTTTCTTTATTTTCATTGATTTCAAGGAAGCCTTTAATTTCTTTCTTTATTTCTTCCTTGATCCAGGTGTGGTTCAGTAGTTGACTGTTCAGTTTCCATGAGTTTGTAGGCTTTCTGGGTGTAGCATTGTTGTTGAATTATAACTTTAATCCATGATGATCTGATAAGACACAGGAGGTTACGAATATTTTTTTTTTAACTGTGGAAGTTTGCTTTGTTACCGAGTATGTGGTCAATTTTCGAGAAGGTTCTATGCGCTGCAGAGAAGAAGGTATATTCTTTCCTATTTGGGTAGAATGTTCTATAGATGTCTCTTAAGTCCATTTGATTCATTACCTCCATTAATTCTCTTATTTCTCTGCTAGGTTTCTGTCTGATTGACCTGTCCATTGGTGAGAGAGGAGTGTTGAAGTCTCCTACTATTAGTGTGTGTGGTTTGATGGCAGCCTTGAGTTTTAGTAATATTTCTTTTACGTACGTGGGTGCTTTTATATTAGGGGCATAGATATTCAGGATTGAGACTTCATCCTGATGAATTGTTCCTGTTATGAGTATAAAATGTCCCTTTCCATCTCTTCTGGTTCATTTCCTGATTTCAAACTCTATTACAGAGCTATAGTAATGAAAACAGTGTGGTATTGGTATAAAAACAGAGAAGTTAACCAATGGAATCATATAGAAGACCCGGATTTTAACCCACAAACCTATGAACACCTCACTTTCGATAAAGGAGCTAAAATTATACAATGGAAGAAAGAAAGTATCTTCAACAAATGTTGCTGGCACAACTGGATGTCAACCTTTTGGGAGCCTAGCCAGTTTGGATGTTCACCTTCCTAGAAATGGACGGAGAGAGGAGGACCTAGGACTTACCACAGGGCAGGGAACCCTGACTGCTCCTTGGACTGGAGAGGGAGGGGGAGAGGAGTGGGGGAAGGGGGGAGAAGGGTGGGAAGAGGGGGAGAAGGGTGGGAGGAGGGGGAGGGAAATGGGAGGCTGGGAGGAGGTGGAAACTTGTTTTTTTTCTCCTTTTCTCAATAAAAAAATGGAAAAACAAAGAATGAAAATAGACCCATATCTATCACCATGCACAAAAATCAAGTCCAAATGGATTAAAGACCTCAATATCAGGCTTAACACACTGAACCTGATAGAAGAGAAAATGGGAAGTACTCTGCACTGTATGGGCACAGGAGATCTCTTCCTATGCACATCCCAGCAGCACAGTCATTAAGAACAACATTGAATAAATGCGACCTCCTGAAACTGAGAAGCTTCTGTAAAGCAAAGGACACTGTCACTAAGACAAAAAGGCAACCTACTGACTGGGAGAAGATCTTCACCAACCCTGCGACAGACAAAGGTCTAGCTCCAAAATATATATAGAACTCAAGAAACTAGACTTTAAAATGCTAATTAACCCAATTAAAAAATGGGGCACTGATCTGAACAGAGAATTCTCAGCAGAAGAAGTTCAAATGGCCAAAAGACACTTAAGGTCATGCTCAACCTCCTTAGTGATCAGGGAAATGCAAATCAAAACAACTTTGAGATATCATCTTACACCTGTCAGAATGACTAAAATCAAAAACACCAAGGATAGCCTTTGCTGGAGAGGTTGTGGAGGTAAGGGTACCCTCATCCATTGCTGGTGGGAATGCAAACTTGTGCAACCACTTTGGAAATCAGTGTGGTGGTTTCTCAGAAAATTCGGGATCAACCTACCCCTGGACCCAGCAATACCACTCTTGGGAATATACCCAAGAGATGCCCGATCATATGACAAGGGCATTTGTTCAACTATGTTCATAGCAGCATTATTTGTAATAGCCAGAATCTGGAAACAACCTAAATGTCCTTCAATGGAAGTACTACTCAGCGGTAAAAAACAATGACTTCTCGAATTTTGCATGCAAATGGATGGAACATTAAGAAACTCTCATTAAGAAGGGCATTGTGGCATATGCCTTTAATCCCAGCACTTGGTAGGCAGATGTAGGCAGATATCTGTGAGTTTGAGGCAAGCCTGATCTACAAGAGCTAGTTCCAGGACAGGCTCCAAAGCTACAGAGAAACCCTGTCTCAGAAAAAAAAAAAAAAAGAAAAACCTCATCAATTAGTCAATAAGTATTATTAAGTATAGTCAAGATTATTGTAGAAGGTTCCAATAATTTTCTCATCTCATAACTGAGTTAAAACTGTTCATTTTTATTTTAAAATAACATTTATTAATTATTTAGGAGTTTCATTCACTGCATCCAGATCACAATTGCCTACCCTTCCTCCCATATTTACCCGTCCACCCTTCAACTGCACCACTAAAATTTGTCTTGCCCATATATTTATTGAAGCATGATCTAACTTCCAGGGGCCAGTCCATTAAAGATAATTGAATCCTTTCCTATTCCACTGACAGAAGTCTACAACTGTGAAGAAATACATTACATTTCAGAACTTTTATCACAATTTTAAAGGACTTTCCTCAATAGCTTTTTGTTGAGACTATTTCTTTGTTTTTTCTTTTTTTCTCTTGGTGGTCGGGGAGGGACAGGTTATTGCAGAAACCTTCAATGCCTCTCATTTTCAATTATGAGTCTGCAGTCATCAATACCATTGCTACAGATGCTTCCTTACCTATAACAGCCAGTGATAGCAAGGATCATGGACAGATCTTGGATTAACCCATGGTTTTCCATGACTGCACAGATCAAGTGCAACCATACCGTTATCAGCGGTATCATGTATTGTGGACCTCATCATGGGTTCAGGCAGCATCTTTGGACATCAGCATTGTTTCCAAGGGCAGTACAGACCACAGATATCATCATGTTCTTGCATGGCATTAGAGTCCACGAACATCTACATGGTCTCCAATGTCAGCATGGATCAGGACAGCAACATGGCCTATAATTATAGGTCCATGAATCCAACAGAGGGCATACATATGCCTCTGAAATATTTGTTTTTATCCCCAAAGCATGCTGTGTTTATTACTCTAGCTCTGTGTTATGATTTGAGATGGGACACTCTAAAGGGAAGTTCTCCAACAGAGCCTCACTTTGTATACCAATCCTTCTTAAAGCCAGGACCCATGCCCTGCAGGAGATGCCCAATACAAAACAATCTTAATGCCATTTTTGGAGGTTCTTTGTCTTATAATGCTTTGTCAGAATATTTTTTAACTTTATGGTCTTTTGCATATTATGGTTTTTTGTTTATATGGGATTTTTTGTGTGTGAATGTGCGTCTATCTGCATTTCTTGTGCTTTCTCTTTGGCTCTTTTACTTTTGTTCTTTTTGTCCATATTCCTCTTTTTATTTTATGCTATTATTTCCTATCAAAGCAAGGAAGAAGCAGTAAGGATTTGGGAGGGAGGGGAGTTAAGAAGGGTCTGGGTGGAGTTGGGGGATAGTAATCTCTAGTCAAAATATATTTTATGAAAAAAAGCTATTTATAGTAAAAATAGAATACAAAACAAATAAACAAAAACCTCTTTGACTAACATCTACCTATTTTTCCTGCTTACAGCCCCTGTAACTGAAATTTTTCTTTGTTCTGAGTCAATATTTTGAGGTTCCACCTGTAAGTGACATCATACTCTTGACTATCTCTATAGTTTTTCCAGTATAAAATACTGTCTGTAAAGATGAGCAATCTCTTGTAAATTTATCTCTTATATAAATATACTTTATTTATTTTATTTTCTCTTGGTTGGGGCTGTTTTTCATCAAGTTTTCCTGCCATGTTTCAGAACAGTAAAGCTTCAGTAGCTCTTGCTGTGGTCTAATTTTATTTAATCTTTCTAACCCACTAAATATTTTTATTCTAGAGAGAGGTTTTTCAAGATTTACAAAGACTCGTGAAAGACTGCACATAAACTGTGTCAACAGCTCAGTAAATGGATTTCCCTAAGAGATCTGAGAAGACCCCGTGTTACTCTGAACATAGAAGCAAACAAGCATGATACCATAAATGAATTTTAAGTGACATATTGGATCTCTACTAACACATGGAGGACAAAGTACTGAACATGATGGACTTGTGATTTAATAAAGTGACTAAAGTGATTAATGAAAATAAATCTGTTTAGGAGTAGTTTGTGTTTTCATGGACCCTAAACCATTTAGACAGACTTCTTGCTTTTATTTATTTATTTATTTATTTATTTATTTATTTATTTTAGAATCTTGCGTGTTTATTGAAAACAGTGAAGGCAATACTTGCAATATATTTATACTGTGTATAATTTAGTAATATTTAAGCAAATATTAAAATGGCTCTGCATAACAATTCATATTACTTCTATTCATTATAGAAAACCTGAAGCTCACTGAAATTGTACAATCTTAGACTATTCATTAAACCACGAGAGCAAGATTATGATATTATCATTTTATATACTTTAGTTTTTTGGTATCATAATGCAAATAACCCGGGCAAATAAAATGACAGGGACCTTGAATCCTCAATTAGCTCAAATGTAAACATAAGATATAAAATGACATGTGAAAGTTGCGTGTAGCCTAAGTTTCATGATGCTTCAGTAGAAATATTATTCCCTTTGTGGCAGATCAGGAAGTAAATAACAGCGGGGTTTTAAAGCAAGTGGTATAAGTTTAATATGATCCAAAAACTTTACTGTATGCAAAATCAAAAAAAGCCCTGGGGAGAAGGAGCTGCTCATCATTTTCTATTCCAATTATCTTCATTTCAGTGGATTAGAAAATGGTGAATGTAGAAGTCAAGTTGGAGATAGTTCTCAGCTCAATCGCCTGCCAAGTTAAGTCTGATAAATGGCAAGTGTGTATAATTAATACTGTCTTTTTTCCCTAGACCAAAGGGCGGCTGCAGTAACCATAGATTGTAATTGTCATCGTTGTCACATAAAATGTGCTATTATTAAGTTCAGGCTGAATTTTATTGCTGGGAATGCTCATAAATTGAGCGGTCAGTCATTTAAATTACCAAGTAGAGAGCTGTATGGCTTGCTTTAAAACCACTTCCTATGACAATGTGCTTGACTTTGGACCTCCAAAAACTAATTGCATTTTTTGAACAGACGTTAGACAGGCTGTAACCTATAAGCGCAGATATCCTGACAGACATGCCAGGTACACTTATACATGTTCATAGGAGTCTCGTATTTTTATTTCCTAAATTTTGCTGTACAGGCAAGAGAGATCACTCTGAACACAGGCTTCCTGCTTCCTGCCAATGCCCACTTTCCACACGCTGTTGCTGATGAAAAGCTAGAGTGGAGGAGGATGGAAAGCGTGACTGACTCCTTGTTAGTGGCCTCAAGCGTCACATTGTGAGAGGAGTTTCTGAGGGGTGGGAAGACATGGGGAGTCAGCTAACATGAGTAACTGTAAGCAGTAGGATAGCTGAGGATCTCCTTACTAGCTTCTCCTTATACTTGAAATAAGCACAACTGAAACAACACATAGTCAGTGTGTAATGTTCATGTCACACTGATATGAACAGTATTGATGAGATATAGAGGCTATGTTGGTATTCCTCATTGTATTTGCCGCCCCCCCCCCCGCCATGGGCATAAAACAATATAATTTCTTTTCTTTTTTGTTTTTTGTTTTTTTTTTGTTTTTTCAAGACAGGGTTTCTCTGTAGTTTTGGAGCGTAACCTGGAACTAGCTCTTGTAGACCGGACTGGCCTCGAACTCACAGAGATCTGCCTGCCTCTGCCTCCTGAGTGCTGGGATTAAAGGCATGTGCTACCACCACTCAGCTTCAAAACAATATAATTTATATTAAAACCTAGAATAAAAGGAAAAGGCAAATTCACACACATATATACCACTACACTTACACTTGCCAGTTTATTGTATTTTTCTACATATAAAAATTTTTTAGTATTGGTGTTTCTAAAATTTTGTGTTCTTTTAAAATTTATTACTGCATCTTTCCTCTGATTTTTTCCAAGTATGTGGTACTCTATAGTATGTGAAATTTGGCTGATGATATAAAAATACAAAGATTATTAAGCCTGCTTTAGATTATTATTTTGTTTTTGAAAAAAAAATTTCCGCCTCCTCCCAGCCTCCCATTTCCCTCCCCCTCCTCCTACTCCTCTCCCCTTACCTCCACTTCTCTCCCCGTCCCTTTCCAGTCTGAAGAACAGTCAGGGTTCCCTGCCCTGTGGAAAGTCCAAGGTCCGCCCACCTCCATCCGGGTCTAGGAAGGTGAGCATCCAAACTGGCTAGGCTCCCACAAAGCCAGAACATGAAGTAGGGCCATTTCATGTTCCCTATCCTCAGCTGCCCAAGGGACTAACTGGGGACATCGCCCTGGGCACCTGGGAGCCTCTCTAGAGTCAAGTCTCTTGCCAACCCTAAGATGGCTCCCTTAACTAAGATATATACTTCCCTGCTCCCATATCCACCCTTCCTTTATCTAAAACATCCCATTTCTCCAAGTTCCCCCCATCCTCCCCTTCTCATCTCACTCCATCTCCCCTTACCTCCATCCCACCCCACCCTCAAGATCCCAATTTTTTGCCTGGCAATCTTGTCTACTTCCCATATTAGAGTACTACTCAGCGGTTAAAAACAATGACTTCTCGAATTTTGCATGCAAATAGATGGAAATAGAAAACACTGTCCTGAGTGAGGTAACCCAGACCCAAAAAGATGAACATGGGATGTACTCACTCATAATTGGGCTCTAGCTACAAATAAAGGTCAGTGAGTCTATAAGATGATATCCTAAAGAAGCTAAATAAGAAGGTTAACCCAAAGAAAAACATATAGTTATCCTCCTGGATATGGGAAGTAGACAAGATTTTTTTTAATATGGATATATATTTTCTTCTTCATTCAACTTGCAAAAGTGATTTTGTGTGGATCAAATTGTTAGCAAAATGAGACTATTTTAGTCTTGTTATATGACAGTCTGAAGAGTCTACATTGGAAGTCTATAAAACATTTCAAGGTCTATAGAAATATTCTCTGGTCTTATTGTTTGGAAACATTTGTAATGCATAGAGCTTATTTTCACTGGTTTATACTAGATTTTAGTAGATAGTGTGAAAACTATGTGTCGGAGGACATGTTGAGAATTGAAAGCCTGGCTGAAGAACTCCCACTGGGATTTTTCTGAATATTTTGCATTCTCTTTTGGGATAAATCAATTTAAATGCTCTATTATCTTCTACAGTTACTCTGGCAGCATGAAATTGCTTAAGCATTTCTGCTATGGCTATTATTAGCATTCTTGTAGCAAACAAATACTAACGGAAGAGTGCCATGGTAGAAATCTTACACTTTAAGGTATCCAATACAGTGCTTGCAGGGTGTAGTATAATAGAGAGGATGTAATAGTGTAATAAAGAGGATAAAGTAGAACAGTACAACCTTAAAAGTGATTGATTACCCTGTCTCGAAAAACCAAAAAAAAAAA
The DNA here is from genome assembly GCF_018167655.1 of Microtus oregoni. Taxonomy (NCBI): domain Eukaryota; kingdom Metazoa; phylum Chordata; class Mammalia; order Rodentia; family Cricetidae; genus Microtus; species Microtus oregoni. The sequence goes on along the minus strand of NW_024543218.1, from coordinate 8,095,730 downwards.
AAAGTGATTGAGTACATAGTCCTCCTTTACACAGATGATAAATGGGCTGAGAAAGAAATCAGAGAAGTATCACCTTTCACAATAACCACAAGTAACATAAAGTATCTTGGAGTAACTATAACCAAACAAGTGGAAGACCTGTATGACAAAACCTTTAAGTCTTTTAAGAAAGAAATTAAAGAAATCACCAGAATATGGAAAGATCTCCCATGCTCTTGGGTAGGTAGAATTGACATAGTAAAAATGTCAATCTTACCAAAGGTAATCCATAGATTCAATGTAGTGTCCAGCAAAATCCCAGAAAAATTCTTCACAAACCTCAGAAGAACAATACTCAAATTCATATGGAAAAGCAAAAAAAAAAAAAAAAAAACAAAACACCAGGATAGCCAAAACAATCCTGTACTGTAAAAGGAACTCTGGAACTACAGAGTTACAAGACTGAAAACAGCCTGGTATTGGCATAAAAACTGACACGAAGACCAACTAAACAGAATCAAAGACTCAGATCTCAGCCCACATGCCTACAAACTGGTGCCGAAGATTTGTCTATATTCTGTCAATTGTGTTTTAAATAAAACACTGATTGGCCAGTAGCCAGGAAGGAAGTATAGGCAAGACAAACAGAAAGGAAGTAGAGGTGGGCCAATGAGAACAGGAGTATTCTGGGAAGAAGGAAGCTTTTTCCCCAGTCCTGTCCAGATACCAAAGAAGCAGGATGTGACCTCACCCACTGAAAAAGGTGCTGAGCCATGTGTCTAACATATACTAGAATAAGTTATAAGAGCTAATACAAAGCCTGAGCTAATGGGCTAATCAATTTATAACTTATGGAGACCTCTGTTTGGTTTCATTGGGACATAATGATTGCGGGAACTGGGCAGGACAGAAACCCCAACAAGTAGGCCCTCATGTTACAACAAACACCTGATTTTTGACCAAGAAGCTAAAGATATAAAATGGAAAAAAGAAAGCATATTCAACAAATGGTGCTTGCTTAACTGGATATCAACATGTAGAATAGTGAAAATAGATCCATCTCTATCACAGTGTACAAAACTTAAGTGGATCAAAAACCTCAACATAAAACCAACAACACTGAACCTCATAGAAGAGTAATTGGAAAGTACACTTGAACACATTGTTACAGGAGACGACCTCCTAAATATATCCCTAGTAGCACAGACACTGAGAGAAACAATTAATAAATGGCATCTCCTAAAACTGAAAACCTTCTGTAAAGTAAAGGACATGGCCAACAAGACAAAACATCAGCCTACAGAATGGGAAAGATCTTTACTAACACCACATTGGACAGAGGGCTGATCTCCAAAAACCCTCAAAGAACTCAAGAAATTGGTCACCGAAAGAACAAAGAATCCAATAAAAAATGGGGTAGAGACCTAAACAGAGAACTCTCAGCAGAAGAATCTAAAGTGGCTGAAAGACACTTAAGGAAATGCATTACACCCCTAGCCATCAAAGAAATGCAAATCAAAGCAATTCTGAGATTCTATTGCCAAGATCAAAAACTCTGATGATAACTTATGCTGGAGAGGTTGCTGGCGAGAGTGCAAACTGGTATAGCCACTTTGGAAATCAGTATGATGATTTCTCAGAAAACTAGAAAACAACCCACCTCAAGATCCAGTAATTCCACTTTTGAGTATATACCCAAAGGATGCATAATCATACCACAACAACATGTGCTCAACTATGTTTATAGAGGCAATATTTGTCATAACCAGAACCTGGAAACAACCTAAATTCCCCTCAACCAAAGAATGGATACAGAAGATGTGGTATATTTATACAATGGAGTACTACACAGTGGAAAAAAATGACAATTGAAATTTGTGGGCAAATGAATGGATCTAGAAAAGGTCATATTGAATGAGATAACTGAGACTCAGGAAGACAAATATATGTACTCACTTATAAGTGGCTTTTAGACATAAATCAAAGAAAAATCAGCCTACAATTCACAATCCCAGAGAACCTAGACAACAAAGAGGACCCTAAGAGAGACATACATGGATCTAATCTACATGGGAAGCAGAAAAAGACAAGATCTCCTGAGTAAATTGGGAATGTGCAGATCATTGGAGAGAGTAGAAGGGGATAGGGTAGGAAGGGAGTGAAGTGAACAAAAATATATAGCTCAATAAAAAAAATTTAAAAAGTGATTTATTGCATGCCATGAAAGAAAAACTGTACCCACATGTTTGAATGGATCTCTATGAGTGTCTCCTACATCCTTTCATTGATAAAGAGACAAAACAAGGCCCAATTTTTTGTTTCCTGCAGAGGAGATAGAGGGAAGATCTCTCTGAGTGACTGAATTGAGCATCTTTGTTACATATTTTCTGTTAAGACTCCCTGAGGTTGGTGGCAGCCTGGGAGCAGCTCCAGGAGACACCCAGGATTGAGTGGCTTCTCACCTCTTTGTTTGTCACATTGCATATAATCTGAGAAATGGTTTTTATAATGATGCAATAAAGGACATTCTAAAAGTGATCTAGTGGCTATAAGTTAGGAAAAGCCTTTTGTGGCACTAATCTCACATTTGGATGTTGCTTTGAAGGTGAAGCCTCTCTGATGATCATAAGACTAGGACCAATCTATGAGTATAATAGAGTATCATTAGGAATCATCTCATTGACTTTTTATTTGCCAGTCATGTTTGGTTCTATTCTAGGTATCTGGGCTATCCAGCCACCGGGTTCTGTCTCTAGGCAATGTCAGGGTAGGCTCCCTCATCTGTCAAGACTAGTCACTGGCTGGCCACTCCTATATGTTCTGCACTTCCTTTACTCCAGCACATCTTGTAGGCAGGACAAATTGTAGGTCAGAAGTTATATATTTGGTTGGTGTTCCAGTGTATTCATTGGAAGTCTTGCCTAGTTACATGAGGTTTCCAGTTACGGCTCCTTTATCCCCCATTGCTAAGGTCATCCTTGTAGATTCCTTGGAGTTTACCTTGCCCCAGGTTTCTATCTGATCCTGAAATGTTATACCAATTTCCATTTGTCTATTTCCTTTCACCTCTGCAACTGATCTCTCACGTTCCCATTACCAACTACCTCCCAGTCCACCCACAAAATCTATTCTATTTTTCCTTTCCAGGGATAGAGTACATTCTCCTCTTAAGGCTCCTTGCTTTACCTAGACTCTCTGAATTTATGGATTGTAGCATGGTTATACTTTGCAGCTTGTTGTAGGAGGCTGCTTGTTTTCTTCCCAGCTGCTCAGTCATGAAATAATCACACAGAAACTATATTAATTAAATCACTGCTTGGCTTATTAGCTCTATATTCTTGTTGGCTAGCTCTTACATATTAATTGAACCCATTTTCATTATTTTATATTTTACCATGAGGTTCATGGTCTACTGGAAAGGTTCTGTAGGACATCTCCAGCAGGGTTGCATGGCTTCTTTCAATCTCCTCCTTCTCCCAGCATTCAGTTCAGTTCTCCCTTCCTCCCTCCCCTATTTCCTGCGCAGACCCAAGATTGTTTCTTTATTAACCGATGATATTCATAGCATTCAGAGTAAAATCCCACATCAGCAGCTGGTATCCTCTTATAAGTGAGTACATAACATGATTATTTCTGAATCTGTGTTACCTCACTCAGGATGATTCTTTCTACTTACATCTGTTTGCCAGTAATTTTCTAATGTTGTTGTTTTTAATAGATGAATAAATGGAACAAATTTCATTATCTATACCTTTGGTTGAGGACATCTAGATTATTTCTAGGTTCAGATTATTACAAATATAATTGCTATGACCATAGCTGAACAAGTGTTCAGGTGGTAGGGTAGAGTGACCATGGGTATATACCCAGAAATGGTATAGTTGGGTCTTGTGGCAGATTGGTTCCCAATTTTCTGAGTTACTGCCATAAGAATTCCCAAAGTGTCTGTACAAGTTTGCCCTCCCACCAGCAATGGAGGAGTGTTCCCCTTGCTCTACATCACTGCCAGCATGAGCTGTCACTTGTGTTTTTGTTCTTAGGCAGTCTGAGAGGTATAAAACAGAATATTGGAGTCCTTTTGATTTGCATTTCCTTGATGACTAAGAATGTTAAACATTTCCTTAAATTTAAAATTCTTCTGTTGAGAATTCTCTGTTTAGATCCGCACCCTGTTTTAATTGGAATATTTGGTTTATTGATGTCTAGTTTCTTGAGTTTAAAATATATTTTGGAAATCAGTCCTCTGTTGGATGTGGAATTGGTGAAAATTTTTCCCCAGCCTTTTCTGAAGGCTGCTGGTGTCCATTGCCTTACAAAATCTCTTCAGTATCATGAGGGTTCATTTATTGTTAGTCTTAGTATATATACTACTGGTGTTCTATTCTGGAAGTTGTCCTAATAAGTTCAATTTCTCTTTTATTAGGTTTAATGTAACTGAATTTATGTTGAAGTCTTTGATCCACTTGAACTTGAGTTTTTTACAGGGTGATATATATGTATCTACTTGCATTACTCTATATGCTAACATCCAGTTAGACCAGTACCATTTGTTGAAGATGCTTTCTTTTTTCCATTGTATAATTTTGGCTTCTTTGAAGAAAATCATATGTACATAGGTGAGTAGAATTATGTCTGGGTCATTTATTCAACCCCATTGATCCACTTGTTAGTTTTTATTCTAGTACTATGCAGTTTTTATTACTATAGTTCTGTAGTAGAGCTTGAAATTATGGACATATTTCAACTACCCCCAGGAGTTCTTTTAATGTATAAGATTGTCTTAGCTATCCTATGCTTTTTGATTTTCTTTATCAAGTTTAATATAAATATGGAATAATGTGATGGTACCATGAAGCATTGTGATGTTGATGTGGAGCATCATAATGCTTGGCAGAGCATGATATCATGAGGTGGCTTCATGTTGGCACAATTGAGTATTGTGATGTCATCGTGGGGTCTGTGATGACACAATGGAGCATTTTGGTGGTACAATGGAACATCTATGGCAAATTTGAGCATTGCAATGTCACAGTGGAGTTTTTTTTTTTTTTTTTAGTCATATCTAGCCAGTTCACAAAAGGTGTCTGTCAACTGTAGGAGTTACCTCTTAGCAGTTTTGGGGATACTTATATATACTATCATATCATCTGTGAATAATGATTTTTGACTTATTCCTTTCTAATTTATAGCCCCTTGATCTCCATTAGTTGTCTTATTGATCTAGCTAGAAATTCAAGTACTACTTGGTATAGTAATATTTTATTTGTGTTTTAATAAATAAAACTTGCCTGAATATTAGCAAAGCTAGCCACACAGTATACAGGGCAGGCAGTGATGGCACACACCTTTAATCCCAGCAGTCACACTAATTAGCCATAGGGGCCAGGCAGTGGTCATGTATGCCTTTAATCCTAGCACTAGAGATGTATGTAAGGTGGAATGAGACAGGAATTCTCTTAGTCTGAAGATTGTGTAGAGGTAAGAGCTCTTTAGTAGTTGGCTGCTTTGCTCCTCTGATCTTCCAGCTTGAACTCCAATATCTGTCTCCAAGATTTTATTACTTGTGATACATTTAATAGACATGAAGAGAGTGACTAGTCTTATCTCTTATTTTAGTGAAATTGTTTTAAGTTTTTCTACATTTAATTTGATATTGGCCTATAGGCTTACTCTGTGTTTAGATATGTCCCATGTACTGATGATCCCACCAAGATTTTTATCATGCAGCTATCTTGGATTTTTTTTCAAAGTTTTTTTTTAATATCTAATGAGATTATCATGTAGTTTTTTTTCTTTCAGTTGTTTATATAGAGGATTTTATTGACAGATTTTCATATGTTAAATCATCCCTAAATCTCTGAGATGAAGCCTACTTGATCATGGTGGATGACCTTTTTGATCTGTTCTTTGAATTCAGTTTGCCAGTGTTTTAATGAGTATTTTTGCACCAATGTCCATGAGAGAAAACTGTGTAAATTTCTTCCTTTGCTCAATATTTGTGTGGTTTGGCAATGGGTATGGTGGTTTATTTACATAGTTTTCAGAAAGCTGGTCTGACTTTTGATGGGATTGGAGTCTTCAATCAGAAGTTTGGCCTGGGATATGATGATAAGGAGTGGGGATAGACAGAATTATGTTCGGAGAGCACAGGCAGGGTAGGAACCAGTCTCATTTAGGGTTCAGGGTTCTGGCCTGGCCCTGGTGGAAGAGGAGGCTTCCCCTCAAATGTATGGGCCTGGATAAGGTGAAAAGAAGTTTAGGATTATGATGGGTGAGCACAGGTAGACTGAAGGTGGATTACTTTGTTTTCAGGAAACTGGCCTGGCTCTTGATGGAGTGGAAACCTTCTAGTAGATGTATTGGGTGGGATATGTTGTGACTGATAAGCTTTTAATTGTGAGTTTTACTGCTCTACCAGTTCATTCTTCAACTTAAATTTTCAATTGTCAGTTCAAATTGTTTGTTTGCCATGTACATGTGCAATTACTTTTAAAATTTTACTTTTGCCATTGACTTTGCTTCTATCAAATAGGAAAAGAGCTGTAATAGTAGTTCACCTTTATAAAAAAATTCAAGAAATAAAGCATTCTATACTGCGTGACTAAAACAAGTTATTTCAACCAAGCAATGGCATGAGTTTCAGGAAATACGCATTTTAACACCAGTTAACTTAATTAATAGCTCTGTGATTGCAGACAAAGAATTTAACCTCTTCAAGTCTCTGCTTCTTTGCTGTGAAAGATATATTTTATATTTGGGTATATGAAAGTTATCACAATATCCCAATTTCTGTGCGTTACTCCTTGTCAAGGCTTTTGCATGCATATCAGAACTAAAGTTTTGTGAGAAATACTTGCCTTGTATTGTGTTCACCTGTGGCCTTGCACAATTTCAGAGTTGTGATAAGACACGACAGAAGACATTGCCACAACAATAAAGTACAGAAACCAAGGCTCAAGTAAATTATGTGAACACTCCTTTTTTAATATAAATTTATTTATTTATTTTATATCACAATCACAATTTCCCCTTCCAGTACTTCCCTACAACTCCCTTTGTTCCTATCTCCAATTCACTCCTCCTCCTCTTTTTCTATTTAGGAAAGGACAGGTCTCCTATGAATGTCAACAAAACATGACCTATCAAATTGTAGTAAGACTAAGTACCTCCCCATGTATTAAGGCTGGGCGAAGTAACCCAGTATGAGGAGTAATGTCCTAAAAGCCAGTAAAAGAGTTGGAGAGAGCCCCTGTTCCCATTCTTAGGATCCCCATAAGAGGACCAAGCTACACAACTGTAATATATATGCACAGTGCCTAGGCCAGTCTTATGTAGGCTCCTGGTTGTTAGTTCAGTCTCTGTAAGTCCCAATGAGACCAGGTTGATTTTGTGAGTTTTCATGCAGTGTCCTTGACACCCCTGGCTCCTACAGTCCTTTTCCTCCCGCTTCTTCAGGATTCCTTGATCTCCAGCTAATGTTTTGCTGTGAATATGTATCTCTTTTCATCAGTTTCTAGATGAAGCCTCTCTGGTGGTAATTGGACTAGGCACCAATATTTGAGTATAGCAGGATATTATTGGGCATCATTACATTGACATTTCTCCCTTTCTAGTTGTGTTAGTTTCTGTCCTAGGTTTCTGGATCATCCAACCAGTGGGTCATAGTACTCAAGGCAGTGTCAGGGTTTGGGTCAACCACTCCCTCAATCTCCAGGTCATCCTTACCCCAGCACATCTCATAGGCTGGACAAACTGTAGGTTGAAGGTTATGTGGCCGGTTTGGTTTCCTACTCCCTTCACTTGGAGTCTTGCTGGTTACAGAGATGGCCAGTTTAGGCTACATATTTGCTATTTTCAGGAGAATTAGCTGGGGTCATCATTATAGATTCCCAGGGGATTCCCTTTCACCAGGTTTTTCCCTTACCCCAAAATGTTCCCCTTTTACAGTAGTGTCTTTCAGTACTCTCGCTCGAGCATCCCTCAGATTGTTCATGTTCCCATGCTACCTGCCTGCAGTCTGCCCATAAACTCTCTTCTATTTCCACTGCCCAGGGAGGTCCATGCATAACCCCCCCCCACTTTGGTCCTCCTTGTTACCTATTCAGTCTGGATTGTAGCATAGTTATTTATTATTTTCCAGCTAATATTCATTTATGAATGAATACAAATGATGTTTGTCTTTCTTTGTCTGTGTTACTCAGGATGATCTTTTCTAGTTCTGTGTGTTTGCCTAAAAGTTTTCTGATGTCATTTTTTAATAGCTGAGTAATATTACATTATGTAAATATACCACATTTTCTTTTTCCATTTTTTTTTGTTGAGAGGCATGTAGGTTGTTTCTAGGTTCTGGTTATTATAAATAATGATGTTATAAACATAGTTGACAAGTTCCTTTGTGATATGATTGAGCATCCTTTGGGTAAATGCCCAAGAATGGTATTGCTGGATATTGTAGTAGATGGAATCCCAGTTTTTTGAGACATCACCACACTAACTTCCAAAGTGGCTGTACATGTTTACAATTATATGAGCACTAAGATTCCCTGAATGATTTTTAGCTTCAGGATGAGCTAAAGTCTCTATGACTGGTAGCTTCTCAGTCTAGAACTGTTAATATAAATAAAAAATAACAAAATAAACTTTTATTTTAGATATCACTGGGTCTATAAAAATTGGAAAAAGACTTCTAATGTATTTCAAGTCAGAAGAAATGTTGAATTGAAGGCTAGATTTTCTTAGTTCTAATGCTCTCTGTTTGTCGTTGGGCAAATTTCATTCCATCTATAGTATTGAAACACTTTATCTATAAGAAGAAAACCAAAAACCAATAAAGTAAAACCTATGTTATATTTGAAGAACTTGGAAGAGAAATGAAATATAAATGAGATATCCCTTTGCAGGTATTGGAATAAGAACACATATTAAGACTGTACATAATTTAAGGTTTTAATTTTTGATACTTTTACTATAAACTTATAATAATGTCAAGGAATAGGAATTTAAGGGTAAAAAAGCCCAATGTTAGGCATGATATATATGATAGAGAGATTTAGTGGAATTTCCAAAATCTTTATTGAAAAATTTGAACAATCCCATAGATCCTTTCTGCCTTAATTAGGGAAAAGCAATCAAAGGTCAGTATTTCAGTCAAGTTGAGAATTGCTCAATGATTCCTTACTGCTATGTATGGATTGGTTTGAAAAAGTTATATGATAAAAATGAATTGTAGATTGAAAATGAAAGAGAAAAAGTCTTTTGTCCTTAAAGATTCAGACTGTGGTTTATTCAACTAGAATCCAATGTTGCAGTTAAATTTCTCTGATGCTAAGCCACTGAAGACAGATGTTGAGTTGAAGAAGAGAGAGGATGTGTGGATGAGATGCTTTTGACCAAAATAAAATAATTCAGGGAAAAATCTCTACAAGAGCTATGCAGCATTTGGAATGTGTTAACGAAGAAATTTCAGGGATGTAATGTCAACTATGGAGCTTACTTCTTTACTTTGTTTGATTTCTTTCCCTAGACAGCTCCTAAAGTATCTACAGATGTTTGTAGAATTGTTCATGATAAGCGACACAAATAAAGACTATGAACGCAGTGTCATTACTGCAAATGTCAAACAAAGGTGTTTAATGAAAGTATCACAGCACATTCTGTGAACTCAGTGATAATTCTACCCTCGATCACCCTTTTTATATACAAAGACAAGAAATTATTGCTCCAACAAGTCATGAGATCATGATTTTTGCTTAGGTCTTAGGCCTAGTTTTGTGATTGTTAAATCACTGATTATATTGTATGAATTGAAGACTTTTTAAAATTATTTCTTTTATTCTTTTGATATTAGAGTATAATGCTCTTCTCAGTAGTTCCTCTATTCTTATTTGTTAGAAATATGAAGGGGACATCTGTGCATTTATAACAATTCAGTGCCAAGACTTTACTGTTCAGCATAGTTATTATTTGAAATCTGCAAAGTTAAGTTTACTCCTGATGACAGAGGCAGAGGCCATGTTTAAATATTCTATGTTAACGAAGTCCAGAAATTTCAGGGATGTAATGTCAACTATGCTTTGGTCTTCAGATAGCTGCACTGGGGATTGCAAGAGCAGAATTTTAATCAAACAACCAACTAATTGCTTGGAATGGCCTAGCAAATTCTCCCAGAGAGACAGAGAGCCTCTCAGAAGTTCACAGGCATGCAAAGTTTTTTCATCAAAAAAAGGGTAAGGTTGATAGTTAGCTTGAAACTTCCATCTAATTCTGAAGTTTAATTTTAAGTCCTGTCTGTGTATACCATGACTCCATTATTTCTTTGTTATCTACAGAATCAACTATAGCTTTTTTTTTACATATTCTTAACATTTGAAAGACTTAATCAAAGCTGCATTAGTAGATTATTTAGACATTAGAATTATGTAAAAGATTATTTAAAGGTATTAAGGATAACCGTGATGGCTAATCTTTGTTATCAACATGATTGGATTTGGAATTAAACTAGGATGTACTTCTGAGATGGTTTGTCAGGAGATTCTTGTGAAAGCTTAAAAGAGAAAGACTTTCTTCTAGTGCAAACAGCACCTTTTTATGGTGGTTCAGACATAAAGAGATCCAAAGTAACAGCATGCTGCTGACAGGCTGGCTAGTATTCTTGCTGCTGAGTGAGCGTTTCCCATTATTGCTGCTTCTTCTGCTGTCTTTGCTGCCTTCAGAACCCAGGTTCTTCAGACTCTCAAGGTGGACTCTTAAGCAAAGACTCTCAAGGACTCCTGTAGGCCTTTAGCCCCTGGCTGAGGATGCTGAGGCATCTAGCTCATGGATTAAGCAGCCATTGTTTCACTATTCATTCTCTATAGTTCTATAAAAGCTGTTTAGCCTTTACAATTTCTAATTCATGGTCCTACCCATTACCAATATCTGCTCCTTGTCACATAGACTTCTCAGACTAAACCATATGGTGTGGAACTTCTTGCTTCCCCTTAAGAGGACATAAAGCCACACATTTTTCTTTGGGAGAGATTTTTCATAGTTCTCCAGCAGTCTCCATGTCATCCTATGTACAATTTTTTTCTTTTAATGAAACTCTTCTCCAGGTTTGCAAAGGAAACCTTTCCTTCCTTCCGAAGACCTGTTTATCTTCTCGCTGATATAATGTACTTTCTCTTTTGAATGCTCTGGTACCTGAAGGCTTCATCATGGCTGACACAATATTGAGGTTCTTTCTCTCGATACAGGTAATTTTTTCAGGCCCTTTTCTGAACCAACTTAACTGTCACATCCCTCTTCTCCAACAGTCTTTACCCATAAGTGGTGCTTATAGCTCCTGCTTTTATACCTGCCAAAATTTGATAGAAAGACCTCTGAAAGCATGGGACAAGTGATCAGTTAACATTCCTGAAACAAGTATGTGCCAGGTCTCAATAGACCCTACAGATGTAGATAGACTATAGCAGTAGTCCTTTTCAAAGGACAGAGTGGACTAATTACAGAAAAGCGGAAGTCAGGAGAAGCAAGCAAGGTTACACAGATCATCAAGAGCCATGGTGATCTTGATCCGTGTTTAAATCCACCAGGAAAGGGTTGATGGAGTTAGGAGAGGATAAATATAAGAAGAAGGACTTAATGAATTAAAGGCTCAAATAGATTAAGTGGTTTCAGTGGATGCAAAACCCAGGAATGGTAAGGAATTCTACTTTGCTTAATTTCTTTTTAAATAAGCTTTAAGATATTAAACAAAAACCTCGAAGGTTGTTTTGCATTAGCCTATTAAATACTCATTAAATGCCTATTGAGTTCAAAGTTCACTCAGTCAATAGTAGTGCATTAAATGTTTGAAACCTGATAGTCAGAGGCAGGAGACTGAAAATTACAGCCCCCTGACCAAGCTGGGTTTTTTCTACATAGAAAGTTCAGAATGCTACTGTCTGGTTTTTCTTTTTTGGATTTTTTTGTTTTTGTCTTGTTTTTGAGACAGTGTTTCTCTGTGTTACAGTCCTAGCTGTCCTGGAATTAGCTCTTGTAGGCCAGGCTGGCCTTGAACTTATAAAGTTCTACCTGCCTCTGCCTCCCGAGTGTTGGGAATAAAAGCATGTGCCACCACTACCTAGCAATTGTCATGTGGTATTTTTCCAATTCTTAAAACACATGACAAATTTTGGTGACTACCAATCAGTTGTTAAGCTTTTAATTGTTACCCCTACTTCTAAATGGGAAATTGAATCATAAAAATTTAAAACTTGGTCCCAAATCACACTAGTAATATTTCATTTGCAATTTGCAGTCTGATGACAAAGATTGTCATCTGAGTGGCTCTTTGAGAATCCACGGTCATAAAACAGACAAACTGATAAGAGGAGAAGTTACCCTATGGAAACAGATCAAATGTAAACCATACTTCACATCTGAGGCAAAAAATTTAAAGATGGAGAGCTCATTGCGGAGACTGAGTTAGAAGTTATGGGATGAAATATTGAGAATATGCAGTAACAAATAAATAAGAGAAAACACGAACTGGCTAAAGTGTAAGATGCCTACAAAGACTAAATAAGTGACAACTGCTTTGAAGGACATTCAGGTTAGGCTGTAGAAAGTGGATTTCTGCAAAGGGTGACTACATGGAACTTCCCTGTGAAACTATGGTTCTTACTCCTAAAAAAAGAGTTCATAATTAGTTAGGAGATGATAGTATGACCAAGATTAGCAATTAAATATCTAATGTTTGGTTATGGAATTGGAAATTATGGTAAACTTTACATGTGTCTAAAGAAGCAGCAGTCGACTGAGGCTGAGGTAAAGATGCAGTCAACATTCATTGCAGGCCAAGGGAACACAGAGTACAATGTAAAACAGCTAGAATTATCAAGGAAGGAGGAGAAAGAATAGTTCTTTGTGAGGTTAGTCACCACGATTCAGCTTCTTACCAAAACAGAGTTTAAAGCCAAGACAAGAGACTAATGGACTCTAATACACTCATGGTCTTGACTCAAGTGGGGTTATCCGCAGACAACCGAGTGTGCACACAGACACAGGAATTGAGTTAACATATTTGGTTTACTTTAGGGAGTCTGGTGGGAGGTAATGAAGAAAAGTCTAACTCCCTAAAGTATTTTCTTATTCAAAGTTTACTGTTATTCTCTACTCAGATTCAACTAAAATTAAAATATAATTTTTAAACCATGCAGATGACTTTAAGTACATTTGTGACCTAAGTATCTCTTGATCAGCTTCTTCCGTCTTCATTTTCATCCATGTATTTTCAAATACAGATGCTAAGAGCATAGCTTAATTGTAGAGCAGTTACCTGGCATGTGCTTTGTGTAAGGTCCTAGGTTCAAACTCCACAACTAACAAAAACAAATAAGCAAATGAATTAATATAGACAGCACACCACTGCCTAATTTTGTTAAATCTCAATATTTTCTTACTTTTAGTGTTGATTTCAATAATATTTTGATTGTACATTTGGAGTAAATCTGTCATTTATATGCTTTAATCATCATTAATACTATTTTATTTCATTGCAGTGTTAACAGTCTCAAAGAATTTTGAAATTTTTTCTGTGTTAGGTAGTTGAGTAGCTGCCAGCACACTTTAGAACTTCTAAGATTGTTACACATATAATTCTGAAACATAGAATTTTATCAAGACCTGTGATTTAAGGATCAATTTTAACTGTATTCTAATATTCTGTTTTATAAATTTACCGTATTATTATTCTGTTTTCTTAGAAAAGGACATTGATTTGTTTCCAGTTGATAACTGTAACAGATCAAGGTGAAATAAGTACATTTATAGGTATATCCTTATATATCTATACAGAAATTTATAAAAACTTTGACTCTCTATCCTGACTCGTTGCTTGCTTGACCTTAATCTTATTTGCAAGTTCATTCCTTCACTGGTATTAGAACCTACTTCATGGTTCTGATGTACACTGAAGACATTCAGCTACTCTATTCCTGGACATTCCATTAGGCGAGAGACATTCCTGGAATAATCAGACCATAACCTGTAAGTCACTCTAATAAATCTTAAATATGTGTGTATTCATTCTGTCAGTTTTGTTTCTTTAGAAAACCCGAAGTAACACATTTCACAAACAGAACACACTGTACCGAGTATTTGTAGTCATGCAATTTCAGGATTTTTTTCTTTATGGAATCTCCTTATTTTTTGCCCCCAGTGCCTTGGCAACTGTAAATGAATCTTTATAATACTGGATGACTGGGCAATGGATGTCACTGATAGATAATTTCAGAATAATCAGCATAACTGAATTATAAAACATTTCAGAAAGTATGGTAGTGAGGAAAAGTAGTAGCAGTTATCTGCTGGATACATTAATCCCTCTAAGTAATCAAGAGTTTGCATTTATGTGCAAATGAGTCAGTACAGAAATAAATGTGAAAACCACTATCTACGTATCCATCTCCCTGTCTCTCTATGTATCTCTCTGTCTGTGGATCTCTACATCTATCTTTTTGTCTCTATCATCTATTTGTCCATCTATTTATATATTTTTATTAAAAGTATTTTAGGAGGAATAAAGTAATAAATACATGTAAAAATAAAGAGAATACAAAATTGTGTAAAGATGTAATATATCGCTAAGCCAACACACAGTTTAATTTGATACACGATCCTTTTATTTTACAGTTTTAAAATGCATTTCATAGACAAAGCCATTATTTACTCCTCTCCTTGGGGAAATATGCAGAGACATGTAGTTCCACACCGGCCTGCCCCACTGGAAGGTTTTTATTTCAATGCTATCAACTTCTATTCTCTCCAATCATTTTTCTTTTATTCTCAGCATCCATTGTTTCCAATAATTCACTCGAGTGATCTCAGCACCACTGAGAACAACTGGAAGCAGTCTTTGTGCCTGCTGATATTGAGATTGTCTTTTTATAAATAAGGTATTTCTGACTCTATAGACAATTAATAAAGAAAGGAACTGAAATTAAATTACCATTATCACACAAAATCAAATGATAAGAAAGTATAAGTTTACCTTTTTTGCTATATGAAAATACTCTCAGTTCTTGTCTGGTAACCTTGATCAGCAGAATGATAGGCAGGGACAAGGTTGACTCCTTCAGGGCTGTGGAGCAGGGAAGGCAGCAGAGTAGGCTCCTGCTCCCATTCCTCAAAGCCAGCCTTCTAGGTCAGTCATCTCTTGACGGCAGCCTTCCACCTCTGTCTGTCATACTGGATGGGGAACACACTGAACCCAATGAGATCACATGAAAAACGCCAGCAAGTTGGAAGGCTCATGTGATTGTCAAATAGTTAAAATGAAATTGAAATTTATGTCCTGGTAATGCTGAAACATGCATGGGCAGCGCTATACAGCTGTTCTGTTGAACTTGTCCATATTGGAATTCATGGTCTAAGTTAACTGAGGATCATGTCTCTTCCTCAAGAGGGCACCAGAACTGCCTATGCATTGCATATTTTTATATATTAGATTTAATAAAAAAAATTTAACAAAATACCCTAATTCATATTAGCTTGGATTACACACTATTTGAAAATTAATTCAAAAGCATAAAGATAAAATTTATATTATTATATAGACTCTTTAACTTCTACATATCTATGGCGAAATTACTTACATTAATTGAAAAATTTTTTACAGACACAAACCTTAAGGAAAAAATAGGATTTTAAATTTTGGATATATACCCATATTATTTTGAGAATGTTATTTTTTGTATTGATTCTTAGAGAATTTCATGCTATGTATTTGGGTCATATTCATTCATCTCTTTGTCTTATTGAGCGTAACATCATGGTCATTTTCATTTGTGACAACAGTTTTTATTTTTTAGTTCTAGCTTAACTGAGTTGTCTTAAATCAAATTTATTTTTGGAATTATCAAAGATGATGGGATTAGTTAAAGTGTGTATCAGAAGACAGAGGGCCTGATCTTTTGCTGCCTTCCCGGTGGCTTTGTCAACCTGGGCATTTGCTGAACGACCCTCCATATGTTTCCCAGAGGCTTTGTCAACTTGGATATTTGCTGAGCGACCCTCCATACACTTCTGTTACTTATGCCTTTCAACTTCAACAACTTAAGAAGAAATTTCTGATATCTGAGTTTTCCAAAGACAACCATTGATTTTCAATTTGTTTGATTTAATTGGTCAAGTGAAATACTCAAAGAGAACATGTTGATGGCAGCAATATGTAAAGAGATCAACCATGCAACAGTACAGTAGACACATTTAGCACTCTGTGGCACACATGAACTTATTTCTATTTACAGCCAATGTTCTGTTTTGCTCGTCTCATAGAAGTTGCTGAGGAAGGCAAACTTGAAGTAAATCACTAAAACTAAATGTTGTAAAGTCAGATTTTGAACTCAAATTGTCATATCAAAATACACATATCAATTTCATTGCACTAGTATTTACATTTTCCCTTTTTAAAATTCTGCAGAAATAAAATAGGACTTTTTACCTTCTTAGGGGACAACATTTACATTTTTATTTTACATAAGACGCTAGTATTCAAAAACAATGGGTTTGCATGAGGGAAGCATTAGATTAGCAGAGAGGTGTTTATTGCTCCATCTTTTCCTTATAGGATCTTGAAACAAATTGTATAAGAGAGCTGTTAGGCCAGAATTTTCTCTGTGCAAGAAAAAGCATGATAAATGACAAATTAGGGTAAGACAGTACTGTGGCTGGGACATGAATTGTTTTCAAAATGCCAACATGTGGTTCCCAGGATTGAGGTGGTGAACTCCTTAAAATGAGGGACTTAGTGTAAGGTAATTAAGTCACTGGGCCCCCTTCTCATAAGTAGATTTCTTATTTATCCTTTGTGACTGGAATGTGCTTTGTAAGGGGTGGTTGTGATGGTGAGACCACCCCAGTGCCTTGGCGTCTTCTGCATGGCACTTGGTCACTGTCTAATTCTCTACCATGTGATACCAGCCAAAGTTGACCTCGTTTAGTTTCTTCTTTCTTTTTGGTTAAAATTTGATCTTGTTTCTAACATTTTCTTAAGATTGCATAAAATTTTGACTTCCAGTTATTTTTGGAAACAAAACTGTGGTATCCTGGGTGAACCTAAAAATATAAAAAGAATTGAATTGTATGCTTTACAAATAGTTTACAACATCACAGCTACTGCTGATAATGAGCATGACCATAGAGGTCATCTTTTATTTAGTTTTGTTAATATTCTTAAAGTTCTTGTTTATTATTTCCAGAAACTCTTTTAATACTATTTCATTTTACTAATGAATAAGATTGCTGTATATATAACAACATAATTAGCTCTTTACAGTACCATTATTGGTGCCAAAATTGAATATACTGATATTCTTACTAAGCCAAGGTGATGATGAGAATATAATTTCCTGAAGTGGGATTCCCCTCTGAATACTGTGAATATGTTTTTTTTTTATCATAGGTTAATAATTTAGCAGATTACAGAAAAAGGTGGGAGAACTAAACTGAATGCAGTAAGAAAGAAGGGGGAGTCAGAGAGACACCATGTAGCTTCTGAAGCAGAAAGACACCAGAACCAGCCACATGGCAACATACAGATTAATAGAAATGATTAATTTAAGTTCTATGAGATAGGTAGGATGCCTAATCCATTGACCAAGCAGTGTTATAATTAATATTGTTGTGTGTAATGATTTGGGCCTGCACAGCTGGGAAACCAAGGCATAGTCTCCACTTACAATTTTCCCTCTGTTTTCATTCCCTATCTCTTCTTCCATTTCTCCATCCCTTTACTTTGTAACAGGTACATGCTGTTTGTAAGCTTTGTTATATTGTACTGATTCATTCCTTCAATTTGCATTGTTAGAAATATCTTTCATAAAATTTTCCTTAGTGAATAATATGGTGTAGTAAGTTTTAAAGTTATCTATAATTATTTAGACAATTTTGTAAGGTAAATGTGATTATTATTGTGTCAGAGACTCAAGAAAGTTAAATATCTCACATAAAACAAATTCTTTTTCCATTTCTAAAAGGATGGCTGGAGGAATTTTTCTCCTTTCATTATGAACATTTGAAAACCTGAACTGAACATATCAAATAATAAAAGAATATTGAAAATAAATAAAGAAGTCAGACACAGTCAACTTAATAACTCAAGAGCCAACATTGTGGTTGGTAACTTGGATCTTCTGTTGGCTAGTTCACCTCAGATTTGGAGTGAAAGATCTTATGCAACTGATAAATCCAACATCTACAGACAAAAATAGTGCAAACAAAAACGTACACTTTCAATCCAGAAGTTTAGGAAAGAGACTACTGGGCAAGAAAAAAATTTAGACAGCAAGCAAGATAGGAGATCCTGATATCCCAGAAACAGCTATGCCCCCATCTTTACCTTGAACTTTATTGTCATAATTTGAAAGCAGCACTTCAAGTTTTGTCTGGACTAGTGATGTGTTCTCACCTTTCCCGAGGCTGGGATCAGAGAATGGTGAGTATTGAAACTGGCTTTCCTTAATATCTGGTAAGAACAGGGTCCACACTCTCCCTCCATTGAGTGACGTCATGAGATGTGGAGAGGAAAGTCAGGACTCGGCCTGTTGTGAAGAAATGGCAAGTTCACCATGTTAAAACCTCTGTTGCTAAAGGAGGCCATGTGCAGCACAAAAACAGTACACTCCAGAAGATGGTGTCCGTGGAGGGAGCATATGCTCTTTTGTGATTATAGAGGCCAAATGTGGATTCTGGACCTCTAATCCACAGCTGGTCATGGGCAATGCTCCCCCCATCATGATTTCTCTAAATTGCACCTTCAATTTGTTTTGCTTCTAAATTTAAAAGTTGGAGACTAATCTAGAGTTTATCATCTAATTAGAGAATCCCTGCCTTGGAGGCTATGCAAAATGATTACTGCACCCATCCTAAGTTTTGCAGACAATTGCTTTAACTCATTATCTAAAATCCTTTCTGATTTCAGGGGTGTCCTCTGTATATGGACTGATCTTTTTGAGTAGGAGTTGTACTCGGGAAGGTGAGGAAGATTTGACCTAAATGGATATTTTGAAGGTGCAACAGAGAGGATTAATCTACCATTAGTCTAAGGAGACACTCAATGCTCTTAATCAACCCACTCTCTATGACCTAATAGCATGGCTCCTGCAATGGTTTTAAATGCTTTCATTGGAATCCCACTGGTATGTGCAGAAGAGAGTTGAAATTTCCTGAAATGAAATGCATCTGAAGTACTAGACAGTCCTGCAGGTGAAGTAGGGTGTTTTCCAGAGAAGTTGGGCAGAATATCAGAGAATGCACTTGTGTCCTGGTCGCACAGCCACCAGGATACAAAGCAGACTGTAAGGCACTTCTAAAGCTCTGAAAGCTAGAATATTTTAATCACTCCATAATGCTGCCAAGTCACAAGGGGTTCATGCTTGAATGACATTTTAATTAGTGATATTAACACATAAAGTGAAAGAAAGAGTCAGATGGAGGAAAAACACGAAGGCCAGAGAAGATTGAGACTCAGAAAGTGGGTTCGCTTGATTAGTGAGCACTGTTCAACCGAAGAACACTCTTAGATTTGGGGAATAAGAACAAATTTGCTCATTAAGTCTTTCTAGAAATTATATGACTATATAAATAAGGCATATTAATGTGTTTTTCTATAGAAGATGTTTTGGCAGTTTTCAACCTCTTCAGGGTGTAGTCTTTTGTATGTTATATTTTAGTTTTTATAGAAATAAAATAAACTATCTCTTATATAAATAAAAAAGACTAGCTTTTTACTAAAGTCTTATCTGGTACCTCTGGAAACTCAAAGATAACTCATAATACTCTCTAAAGTATAATTCATCTAAGAATAATTGCAGGGGTTTGTTTTGTTTTGCTTGTCTGTAGGAGAGAATGCAGTTTTCTAAAGTAACTTCTTATAAGTTGGTTATTTGGTAAATCCTTACTTGTGCTGGGCCTTTTCTCTCTGTGAAGCTACCCCTGGGAGCTGGCTGTGTCAATTCCACAGGCAGACACAGCTGTTCATCTATTTTTTTTTTCTTGGCATTTACAAAAATAGCTTTCAAACTGTTGCAGTAGTTTTGACAGTAATACTTTTTTTTTGGCTATTAGAGACAGAATTTCTCTGTGTAACAGTCTTAGCTGTCCAGGAACTAGCTCTTGTGTACCAGGCTGGCCTCGAACTCACAGAGATCTGCCTATCTCTGCCTCACAAGTGCTGGGACTAAAGGAGTGCCCCACCACTGGCCAGCCATACTTTGTTTCTTATCCTTTCTCTCACCAAGTCCTTTATCACATAAGTCTGGAACCATGGCATATGCAGTGTTTCCCTGTAACCTCTCTTCCTTCCAGCTGTACTGACCATCGGATGATCTCCATCAGAGAACTAAGGCCAGTCATTGAGACATGGAACCTTCCTGCTTCCAGCCGTTTCTCAGGCTCAATCAACCCAGTTAGCACTCTAGTTGTCTTCCCATTTTACATACGTGTCCAGAAAATTTTCTTATTATAAATAAATCCACTCAATTTGCTTTCTTTTATTCCTAATTATTTTTGATCACTCTGATATTCAGGCCTTATTTTTCCTAAACCACATTTCTCTGCTTCTTATGTTATTAACAAGCTTACTTACAAGAAACTTCTTGTATCCAAATCAGTAAATACAGTCCAATTTAAAGAATGTTGAAGAGAAAAACAAGATAGGCATCAGATATTTGGGACTTTATCAATAATTCATCTACTCTTTAATATTTCTTCTGATATTTTATTTGTAGAATATAGCAAAAGACTACTTATTAATTACTATCAAAGCAAATAGATTGAATTAAATGCATCATTCTATTTTGTAGACTTTGCCGTATGGGTTGGCTAGTGCATTAGTTAGGCTCTCTAGGAGAAGACAGTCAAGAAAATTAACAGATATTACAAAAGGATATTTATTACATTGGCTTATGCAATATAGAATGTGTAGTCAAATGATGGTCATCTCACACAGGAGAACCTGAGACCCTCATAGCAGCTTGGTCACAAAGTTGACTGTCTCTCTTGTCCCTATCTGATATCAAAGGCTGAGAAGGTCACTGGAGAGTAACTAGTCGGCAGTCCTTGTTAGAATGCTGAAAAACCTGGAGTGTGACGCCAGTGGAAGAAGACCATTGCATTAGAAAGATCTTCACACTGACTAACAGGAAGTAACGGCAGTCAGGCAAGTAGCATTTTTCTTCCTGGGACTTCTTTCTATCTAAGCCACTGCAGATAGCCACTGCTCACTCTGAGATAAATTCTTCTGGGACTGTTCTCACAGACCAGACTATAAATGTGTCTCTTATTTGATTCCAGATTCAACCAAGTTGCCAGTCAAGATTAAATATCTTAGGTAATATAAGATATAGTATATCGATCTTAGGCATTTGTTCTTGGATAATGATCATACCAATATCAACACTAAGAAAATAAAATATGCTCCTATATGTCTACTTATCCACAGATCTTGACCAACTGAAACATAACTTTTCAAAAATTTGCCATTTGTCTCGTATTCTATAGATAGTACAGGGAGTGCTGAGGTGATATTCAGCCCAGAAATTTTTCAGAGAAGCTATATTTTTCATAGAAGACAATATTTATCTTAATATGGAACAGATTTTTTTTTGTCCCAAAGGTAGTTATAAAGGGCTAACAGTCCTTTAGACCATTTGAGATAAGTTTTATGTTGAGTGTATTGCCTAGATATATACGTTGTTTGAGAAGGAGCAAATAATTTTTGAAAAACAGTTAAATTTGTTCTTAGACATTTTTGCACAAGTACACAATGAATACTGACCATTCCATACTCCACCTCCTTACCATTTCTGTGTAATCTCTCTTATCCCCACAAACTTCTCTTGTGTTTGTGTCTATATATTGTGTTTTGTGACTTCCTGTTTATCACCTGGTCTGTTCATATGATTCTGGGCTCAGTGCTATCTCTTGATGCTGGTTTGCACAGCAGTGAGCTTAAATGTGAGGACAGTGATTCATTCTTTCACAGAATCTAGCAATAGAAGCGAAGGGCAGAGCCCTGTGAACCTCTCACACTTCCATTCTTTTTTTCCCTTTTTTTTTATTGAGAAAAGAAGAAAAAAAAACATAAACAAAAAACAAGTTTCCACCTCCTCCCATTTCCCTCCCCCTCCTCCCACCCTTCTCCCCCTCCCCCCACTCCTCTCCCCCTCCCTCTCCAGTCCACAGAGCAGTCCGGGTTCCCTGTCCTGTGGTAAGTCCTAGGCCCTCCCCCCTCCATCCATATCTAGGAAGGTGAACATCCAAACTGGCTAGGCTCCCACAAAGCCAGCACATTAAGTAGGATCAAAACCCCATGCCATTGTCCTTGGCGTCTCATCAGCCCTCACACTTCCATTCTTAACTGTTGATAGGGAAATCCTTGTGTGGGGCTAGGGAATGTAATTATTGTTGCTGTAAATTAATGATTACAATGCTTGAGTCAACTCTAGAAAAAGACATTTCAGGACCCTTCACTGTGTTTTCCAACCCATACATAATCCTGCCCCATCTACAACACCCTCTGAGTATTAGAATGGATGGCATAAATGTCTTATTTATGGTTGAGCTTACTGCTTTCATGTTTTATGTGAATGCAGCTATGAGTCTCTGAATTTTTCAGTTTATTTGAAAAAGAGGTTTCTCTGATTAGGGTGGGGTCATCTTTGTTCTATGCATATAAACATAGATGTTTATAAGGATGTTTGCTGTTCAGTTAATTTAATTAAACATAAGCCACCCACATGGGTCTACAGCTTTTCCTGTTATGGTTTGTTAGCTCGCATTAAAGTACCAGACATGTCTTAATTTCTTTCCACATTGAAATACTTACTATTTTTGTTTCTTAGGTTTGGTTTATGTATTTGCTTTTAGAATGTCATATATTAATACGTATCTTCATTGTTTTCTACTGCATCACTCCTCCCATATACCCCCCTCTCAAATTTAAAGCTTATTTAAAAAAATATTGTTATACTTTGTATGTGTGTACATATAAATGTATAAATGAAACCTACTGTATTTGTGTAGTGTTGGCTTTTAGGCCCGATTTTATTGGAGAACTAATTAAGGAGCTCATCCCCAGAAGACTGATAGTCCTGCAGGTCTTCATCTAGAGGTGGGGTATATTCTTAAGGCAAATAATTCAGGAGCTACTTCTAAAAGACCAGACATCTGTAGTGTATTGAAAGAGGAGGAAAGAAACAGGAATACAAGATCTTTGGAGGATTTTGAAGTAAATGAAATAAATAGTCCATGTAATAAACACACCCATCGCTTCAAAAATTTGTGTCCTCTTTTCTCTTGTCTTTATTTTAATATGGAATATTTTATATACAATTTTATGTCAGTGGAACTGGGAAAAATAAGCCAATTGAGCTTACTACATATGGTCCCTAAACTTTGTCAGGTTAAATGACTTGCTAAGAGTTATAAAAATAGTAACTGACAGAAATTGAACTTTTTTTTAAAAAAAATAGTCATCATGCTATTCTTTTAAAAGCTGAGAAATCAAGTCATCTAAAAGAAATAATGTATGAAAATATCCAAGAACTATGTCAGATATTGAACAAGAATTCTATGGGGAAATTGGAAACATTTGGGAAGCAATTTGCTGTGTAACCATTGGAGTAGAAAATTGGAGTAGAAACAGTGTGGTTTGGGGTGAGACCTGTGGTCTCAGTTATGAGGGTGACTGAGGCAGGAGGACTATGTGAGTCCATTAGTGCAGAGAGTAAGGGCAGCTGGGGCAGCATAGGGAGAGACTGTACCAAAAACAACTGCACCAACAAGGTAATTAATTCTGTTTTGGTATTCTTACCCTAAAATGTCATTCTTGTTTCCTGTTTCCATGTGAAAATGGAATAAATAGGAAAGGAATTACATATGTACATACCATTGCTTGCGTCAACCTTTCCAAATCTGGCTCTGTTTCTTTGTCTTCTTATCTGTCATTCTTGATAAATAGCTATGATGCTATCTCATACCAAATTCTGTCCTTTTATCTAGTTTTCTACCCCTCTTTGACCTACTTGAGTATCTTAGTAAATTTTTCTTTTCTTGTTGGCAATGTTTTTTCTCTTGATCTGATGGATTATATATTGACATGTTGTTATTTTTTGAATCTAAGAAAAAATATGATCTCCCTTGTTTTCTTAATCTCCATAATGTTGTACACTGTTTTTCTTTCCCCTTCATCAGAAAACATCTCTGTGGACTTTCTAAACAACTGATTATACTTCTTTGTCATTCTTTCCATAAATCTATTGAACGTTTTGATATTTCCCATCTGAGTTAAATATTCTTCCAAAAATTATGAAGGCATTTTAAGTTAAAGAAACAAAATTTGAGGTTTTTATTTTCTTTTGTAAAACAGATGATATCTCCTGCACTTTTGGAAATACCTTTTCTCATCTGGATTGCAGGGAATTCTGCTATCTTCATGACCAGCATTTGCTTTTATAATTTTAAATCATACCTATGCATTTATGAGTCTCCAAGTCTATCTTTAGCCTAAAGGAGATTCCTGTATTTCACACCTACCAACCCACCTAGTATTAGAACATACATCTGAATGTCTAGCAGGTATTTTAGACTTAGTAGACTCAAAAAAACCTAGGCTCTTGGAATTAAAATGACCCTCAAAGAGTTTTCTCTATGAGCTAACTGCAAATGACTTCTTGTAACCACAACCCCCAACATCTAGAAGTATGCCATTTTCTATTCATATCAGAGGGACATGTTCTATTCTGAAAATGGTTATGAAAACATCTCCATTTTCATCCCTTTCATTCAAGTCACTGTAATTTTTTCACCGTTGATTTCAATAACCTCCTAGTTAACTTTCTTTCTTAAGGATAAAGAATACCACAGCTAATGAAAGTATTGAGCCCAAATGTAATCTGCTCTTCAGTATGGCTGTTGTAACTTATCTGAAGAACTGGGTCACGGTGAACACACTGAGTTTAAAATCGGGATGTGTGTATTCAAATTCCCGTTCTATTCTTACTGTCAGTAAGGGTGTGTACAACACAGGATAAACCAGCCTCTGTCCCATATAAGTAACAGGGATGCCATTTACTCTCACCAGTCTCCAGAAATTTTGGGAGAAATTGCATATAAAAGCACTATACTTGTGCTTGTGGAATGTGTGAATTTTCACTTCAGGGAAAACTGACACCTACAATATAAGTAAATTTTTATAATATGGTTAATATTAGAATGTTAAAATGGATATATAGGTTATATTATTTTCAAGTATGAACAAAATGTTTAAGTTAATAGAAACTATGCTCTAAGAATCATGCTATAGAATTTCCTATATAAAGAAGATGAGAAAAGGGAAGAAGAGGGGAGTGCAACCACTTGAGATGGGTTTGCAAAGATTTATTGGGTGCAGAGAGCAATCTGCAGTCCAGTAAATTGGCATTTGAGGGGTGTCACAAATAATAATGCTCTACGTCTTGTACGCCAGTGCACAGGTGTCCAAAAGCTATTACAATCTGAGCACTGGACTAAAATCGTATGGAGGTAATAGCATGGCCACTCTGAAGAAGGTGTTCAGAAAAGAGCTTTTAAAAAATCTTATTTAGCAAATCACTTCTGTCCTCTGTCCAATAAAACCACAGCAACTCAAGAAATTAAATTTTCTGCTTCCAATTCAACCAACAGCACTTTAAGAAATAACGGTGGGATGAAATAATTGTATATCACAAAGGTGTCCAAAACACTGGGTGCTTTAAACCAATGTATGAGACATGGTTGAAACTTGCCTGAGGATCTGAGATATCCTGGGTCACTCCATGTTTGATTACTCTTAAACTAAGCTCAAGAAGCCCCTTTCAGTAAGAATCTTGTTACAACGTGTGTGTGTGTGTGTGTGTGTGTGTGTGTGTGTGTATGTGTATTCAGTTTAGGATATTTCTTAAATTAACGAGTATTTTTTAGACTGAATTTTTGCATATTTTCTGAAGAAATAGTTAAATCTATTATGTCCAACTTTTATTAGTATGATAATTGAAAATTCATATGGACACAGGTTTAGTTATTATCACTAAAGAAATAATAAATTTTGAATACAAGTTTATGTTTGACAGTTATATTCAGAATAATATTAAGAAAAAGTCATAGACCACAGGTTGTTTTTTATAGTTTTTGGATATGTACATTATTTCATGGGAATAAATGAAGAATTCTAAAGTAATTTAGAGAGAAAAAAGGACTTCATCTGGGGTTTTGTGAAATTTGCCGCCATATATCAGACTGTTGACTGGTGATCTCATTTCTTTGCTCTTCCTTGGGCAAGCATGTTGTTTAGTTCTCACTGATACAGGTTTATTGTTATGTCCAGAAGACACTTTCTAACTGCAGGTGACCCGATCCTCTGTCTCTTACTGAACTCTCTCTTACAATACTTCCTTGATAGTCTCTGAGTCTTAGACATAGAGTTTGTGCTGTAAATAAACTAGTTGGGTTCAGCCTCCTAATTTTCATTTTCTGCATTTTGATCAGTTATGGATTTCTGTGATTATCTCTATCTACTATAAAAGAAGCTTCTGTGATGAGGCTTGGTAAGAACTTCATTTATAAGTATTTAGAATATTGGTAAAAATTTTATAGGTCTATAACCTCTCTAGCCATTGGTAGTTGGTTAAATTTTCAGTATTCGGCATGTCTTCCATCCTATTGAGCAGGCCCTATGTTCAGTTACTTGGCAGGTGGTAACTCTCCAAGATAAAAGTACCCCATTAGGTTTTATCATGCTAGGGTAGTCATTGTATTCTGTAGGCTTTACAGGCCATTAATGACCAAACATATATGGCATATATACATCATATAACCACATATATGGTATATGTATACACACACACACCACACACACACACACATATATATATATATATATATATATATATATATATATATATCACATATAAAACAAAACTAGAAGAGTTTGTAAATTTAAGAGGGAAAGCAGGGGACCTGGAAGAATTTGGAGAGAAGGTAGAAATTAGCTAAATATAGTTCTTATGTGGCAATTTCAAAGAAAGAATATCAAGTAAAGAAATAGAGTCAAGGGGGATAATTGTCATCTCCATAAAGGCTTTTGGTTCTATATAATTTCAGTATCTCTAGAAGTTATGGATGTAATGGAATCACAAGCATAAGCAGAAACAATGAGGCCCCTCATCTGCTTTGCTTCTGAGGTGTTCAGAAACATGGCCTATTTCTTTCTGAGATCTGAGATTCCATGTTCCTTTCTGGATTCTTTGAATCTTGCCACTCTCTCTTTTCAGTCCTGTTCAAATATATTCCTATTTGAAGCTGACATCTTTTAATGTAAGCGTCTAATCTAGAGGGGATTTGGAAGTGGTCAGTTTGAAAGCTCTTGACATTCTGCATTCTGATGGCTTAAATCACTTAGATCCTATAGATACTATATATATGTTTTTGTGTTCTCTAGTTTTACTGGTTAGAATTAACTAAAATGTATGCCAGTTAAAGCAAACATTTTTTATTATTTCCTATGTGCCTACACTGTGAAATGCCACATATTGAGTGTGTGATGGGTCTTGTATCAAGCAT
Organism: Microtus oregoni; assembly: GCF_018167655.1. Taxonomy (NCBI): domain Eukaryota; kingdom Metazoa; phylum Chordata; class Mammalia; order Rodentia; family Cricetidae; genus Microtus; species Microtus oregoni. Next base: position 8,068,151 of record NW_024543218.1, on the reverse strand, counting down.
TCAAAAACTACTGAGAATTGATTTTAGCTGTCTTCACTTTACAGGGCAACTCTTGCTCTGGAGATTTATCTGGGATCCACAGTCCAAGATTACAAATATTCTAAATATCCAGTGCCTGCTGCAGGGGGAGTCCTTCTGCTTTCCCCTTGCTTTCCTGTAGTTTCTGCTGCATAGTGATGGTTGCCACACAGGTCCTTTAGAAGGCATGGCTGCCACACACAGGTCCTTCAGAGGTCGTGGTTTGTGCAAACCTGTTCATATTTGGAGTTATGGGGTCACAGATGCTACTTCACCTTTTTCTCATTGATAGTGTCTGTAGGTTTTATTTTCTATTCTAGTTGCTTTCTGTCTTTTCATGGGGGACTCGGGGAGATTCAAGAAATCTGTCACTACTGCCATCTTCTCAGAATTTAAAACATGTATTCTTGAACTTGTCTGGACAAGTAGTGAATCTCTTGGGATACAATAAAGCTAAGATTTATACACATGCCAGAAGTTATGACTAACCACACAGCTGGCCTGCACATAGTACTGAAAACTGTGACTCAGGCAGCTGTTTGTCACTATCAGGATGTTTTTATTCTTGGAAAGCTTTCTTTCCGGCTGTTAAATCTACACTCCAGGAACACACACACACACACACACACACACACACACACACAGAGAGAGAGAGAGAGAGAGAGAGAGAGAGACAGAGACAGATAGACAGAGAGACACACAGATAGAGAGAGAGAGACAGACAGACAGACAGAGAATATTGGAACTGAGAACAAACCAGGAAGGCTATATTACAAACCCTGTCTATTTAAATATTTCTGGTAATTTAATGTAATTACAAATTAAGCAACCACTTAGCATAAACTAAGATTTCCTATACCAATTGAATACATCAATATTTTCTTTTATTGAACATTTCTGCTTGAATTTGATGTTAACAACATCAGCTATTGCTTGTCCTAATTTGAGCTGTCGACCACATGTGTCCTCTGCTTGCATTTCTCTGTCTTCTCTCCATCTCACTAATGTTGTTTCTCCCTAAGACAGTAACTACCTTTAATTTCATTCTGTTTTTCCAAAATGCCCTTCTTTATAATTACATAGTCCACTTCTACAAATGACTACATTATCTTTTTCTTGTAATAATAAATTATCTTTTGTAGAGCACCTAGCTAGTGTCAATGATTCAATAAAAGTATGAGTAATGAGGTTTTGATATTCATATGTTTGAGTATCATTTTAAACTGTATTATTTTAAAGAAAAAATAGAATCAACCATTTACAAAGAAAACCCTGAGTTATACAACTCTAATATATTGTGTTACATAAATTTAATAATAGCTTCAACTATTGTTTGAGGCCTGAAACTGATGTGTGGCTCAGTTGATGAGTTTGATATGGAAGTAGGAATCAGAGTCCACATTTCTTTTAAAGGCCCACCAACATATATTAGGAAATGCTTGTTACTTTTACTATTATCATTTCCTCCCAGGTTCTTTACTCTCATTCTGGGAACACAGCCATCAAAATATTTACATAAAATATATCACTCTAAGCTTGCATTTGAGCAGTTAAAGTCAAGTTTACCTAACCTGTGTTCTCTTGCAGAGATATAAAGTCAGGTATTACTTACTTATTACTTATTTAATAACTACAGCCTCATAAGTATGGCAGCACATGTTCTTACAATGTAAACCTACAATAGAGAACATTGCTTTGCTATGAACTGAAATTGTGATCAAGGCTTGTGAAATGGCAGAGATGAGATATGAGAGTATACTTTCTGACTCTGTTCTGCTTGCCTTTTATTTGTCAGTCCTTGGGCTTTATAAGACACCCCTAGATTTAAAGATGTTTCTTCTTTCCTGACATTATATTAGTGAACTTTGTTGTTTGTAATCAGTATAAAAATTGTGCAAGCTCTAACAATTAGTTGCTGAAAAAGCATCTGACCACACCCCTTAGGCATCTATACTAATGTGAATTTTGGTTGATGGCCAATATAGACATAGGGATATGAGAAGAATGTGTGCATGGTCATAAATGCCATTTGTCAGTGTTATATATAAGCTACTTAACTAAATCATCAGATAGAATATTCCAGACAAATCATCTTTTTTTTAGTATAAGCTAGCTAAATCTAATAATAACTGTGCAGCTCAACTGAAACAATCATATTAATGTTATTGAGACTATTGAGCCCAACTCTGATTGCAGCTCTATCACTTTCTCATAACCTTTCGTAATTTAGATATGGGTGCATCGTGAAAGAATGGGGCTAAATATCAAATACTTATCTCTGCCTCTGGCCACAAAAACTACCTGGATCAAGAGATAAACCAAATGTCAGCTTCAAGGAAGTCTTTTTCTCTTACTGTTTTCATAGAATCTCCCTGTAGATGTTTTCTCAAATCAAAAACACTGATACAAAAGTGGAGGATGACTCTGCTGTTGAATCAATGCTCCTAAACTTCAAAAGGCTAATTTTCCTACACCATCCTTGGAACCTAACAAATCTTAGGCAAAGACATAACAATCTGTAAACCAAAGTGTGCTTTATGAAACTGAGGGATTATCTTCCTCAGTGATTCACTCTCGGTGGAATCAGGGTGAGAAATATGAAGATTAGTGTCTTCGTAGGTTACATCTCCTAAGGCAGTGGAATGGTAGATAATTCTGCTTTCTAGATTCCAAAGAGTGAGGAAAATGATACCTAGGAAACAGGTTTTTTTAAAAAAAATGTAATTTGCACCTATCTCTTTGTGCTGATCCAAATCAATTCACAAATTCACAGAACCGAATCAACACTTTCAACTTGAATTGCTTGATTCCCTTGTGTGTCTGTGTTACTATGACATCAATACTAAATGGAATAAGGAAAATACTCAGGTTTAAAGCTTATTAACTGGCTAGTTTCAAACAGGACTGAAAATTACATTGACCCATTTCTGGTGTTCTCAGCTTTGCATTTGTATGTTCACATGTATAAAATAGTAAATATCATTAAACTAGTATGTCAATTGTTTAAAATCATTTTTATTTTTACATTGTATGCATTTTATATATTGTATATGTTGTATATTTTTTTCTGGTTCTATTTAGAATTACTGAGATGTTTTTAGTTCCATCCCTAATTGCTATTACAATGACTATGGATGCCATGCAGACAATGGTAATCATACAATCAAGAACAAGCTGGAAATTTTACCAGAATAGAACAACTTAAAAAAGAGCTGAAAAGACGCATGAGGGAGACCTAAATTTAAATAAGTTCACCTCCTTTTTCCTTTTAGAAATAATATTTTCCTGTGAAGGTGCTGTTGGCTTGTGACTGTCTCCAATAGAGCATGATTGGTAGGGCATAGCCTTCAATATACCGTGGGAGTATTTGGTGACTTTGTCATAATAAAATTTCATTTCATCCTACAAAACTACATCTGAGTCAGGAAATAATGAAGCTGATACTATCATGCTATCCCCTACTCCTGAAATTAAATGTTTTATTGATTTTTGCACATGACAAAGTCAGCACTTTATTATAATTTTTTATGGATTTTCCTCTAGTCATTGAAATAAAACTATTATCTCTTGTCTTGATATTTAGCTTTTGCTTTAACTTGACTGAATCTGTATTAAACTTAGGTTTTGTTGCGGTTTTGTCTCCATTTTGACAGTCTGTAATTTTAAATCCATTTCAATACTTCATGACTCTTATTGGTTTAGGTAACTCCAATTAGGGTAAGATTAAAGTTATCATGCATGTGTAGAGTTTGAAAACTTTATTCTTATGAAGGTTCATTTTAGTGAACACTGGGGACAACATGATACCACACTGTCTAGCACAAAGTACACAGTTTGATAATTTAGAATTTTTTTCTTCAGATCACCTTGTTGTGAACCGTTTGAGTATGAAAGAGTAACTATTTTGAACTCCTGCCTGTCAATGTAGGAAATTTATGTAATGAATAGACTTGGAAAACCTATTTCTCAGAGGCTATGATGAGAAAGTAGAATGTTCCATAAAAAAGAGCTTTATTAGTCATATAAAGTGAAACAGAAGCCTTAGAGTCATTGTCAAATCATCAATAATTAATTTTTACCTAATCATTTAACATCAACTTTGCAACTTCCTTCCCTCTTTCCTCCTTCCTCCCTCCCTCCCTCCCTCCCTCCCTCCTTTTCTTTCTTACTTTCCGTCTTCAGTACAGGTAGTTTATTGCTCTGTTTATCTGGAAGTGTTCCTATATAGCACTTAGGTCTATATCTCAGACTTCACAGGAATGGGAGATGCTAAAGCACCTCAAACTTGTGGATACTCAAGGAATAAAGAGAGTTAATAAAGAATTGAACGTTTTTGTGTTTGCGTGTCTGTTGCAATATGTGTGGGGGGGCATGTGCATGTTTATATAGGTGTGTACGTACAGGTACTCAAGTACTTGTGGGTATTTTGCCTACCTATAGGGACCAGAAGTAGTTGTAGGGTGTCTTCTACTGCTTTACACCAGTTTTCAAGACGGGATACCTCATTATACCTGGGAATCACTAGGTATAACTGGCTAGACTGATTGTGTCTCAGGAATCATTTTGTCTCTGCCTCTTTAGCACTGGAATTACAGGAATTATACCTTCAAGACCAACATTTTACTTGGGTTCTAGGGATGCAATCAGATTCCCATGTTTGCCTCAAAATCACTTAACCAAATGAGACCTCTTTCCACCTTCAGAGATGACCATTTTATATGTGGTGGAGTATTTGTACACTGTGTGAGGATGTGTTTGTTGTGATTGGTGTAATCAAAACTAAATGGCCAATAGCTAGAGAGGTGGTATAAGTGGGATTTCTGGGGAGTTAAAGGAAGAGGAGGAGAAATCCCATGCAGCTATATGGGATGTCAGGAGACATGGAGAGGAAAGAGAAGGTGGAAGATAAAGGAGAGGTAGTGCCACATGATAGAACATAGATTAACATAAATTGGCCAAATTTACAGGTATAAGAGCTAGTTAGAAAAAAGCTTAAGCTATGGACCAAGCTTTCATAATTAGTAAAATGTCTTGTGTCATTTGGGAGCTGGCTAAAAGGACAGAAAAATCTCATTAAATATGGTGTTCAGTGTGGAGGCTTGGCTATCCACATAGGGCCTGAGAGAGCGGTCTCTCAGGGAAGTTCTGTGCATAGAGACACAGCTCATTTAAGAGGCCCTGCTATAGAGCTGAGCACTTGGACAGTGGGCACTGGGGACAGATGCCTGTTCAGACAGATACAACAAATTCTCAGAGCAGGGTGAAAAAATTTGGCTCTGGGCCAGCACCTGCTGATGTGAGACAAGGCTCTCACTGAACTGAGAGGCATGGAACTAGCCACCAGCAGACCTTACACTAAGCAGGGCAACAGAGTGGTGGCCTAACAGTTTAAGATTTGGCTCATGTGGTCAGAGGAAGCTGCAGATGCACAAAAAGGCCATATCCAAGCTAACAAAATTTCTGAACAGGTTAGAGCATGTTTAAAAATGTACTGAGATGCTAAGTAAAGAATAGACAGCCATAGGAAAAATAGTTTAAAATAATAAAGTGAAGCCTTTAAACAAAGAATAAAGTAATATAAAAATATTAAGCCATGTAAAGATAGAAAATATACAGGGCATCTGGATCATTTATGGTGCTTTTTGACTTTGAATTTCTTAAATGCTAATGTACAAAAAAACAAAAGCTGCTGAGAGAAATTAGATTATGAAAGTAGTTAAATTAAACCAACCTATATATTTTTAACTTAACTTCAAAATGGGAGTCAGAAAATATGTTGCATTGGGGGAGAGGTTATGCCTTTGTTTCCCCAGGAAATTTACGGTTCTCTTCAAAACTAATGAAAATAAGATTTGATTTGGGGAAACCTCCTGAAAACCTTGGCTAAAGGCATAAAAAGAAACCAAGAAAGACTACAGGACAGAAGATGGTGATCCCTTTACATGTAAACATTTGTGAGACTGGATGAGACATGATAAATCTTTTGACTACAGAATACTCGTAATTTATTATTACATGTCATTTTTCTCAAGTCATGGATAGAGATTTATTACATTTTGGTTATGTCGTCAAATGGACTTATAAAATTGACAAATGCCTTTTACCTGCTCAAGCATAAAACCAAAGAAAATCATCTTTAACTGACTTGTACATACCATGTATTCCATACCTGTATTAACGCAGATATATATGTGTAAAAGTTTACTGTTTTCACAAAAATAAGGAGCAGGAATCAATGAAGACAAGTACCCTGGGTGATCCATACTCTCAGAATGCTTCTGTTGCAGTTTCTTCAAAATTCTACATCCAGAAAAACTTCCAGTGACTCACTGAGATGGTCCAACCTCCCAGCTTATCCAGCCAAAACTTCAGATAAGCTCTAAACTTTCCCATCACACAAAATCTATACAAAAGTCATACAACTAGCTCTTCCAAGACTTGATCATTATTTAAGTTTTCTCAGAGTCCCCTAAACCTTCTGTCATGCACAGAGAACAGGAAACAGTCTAGAGAACATGATGCTCACATTCCCAAGAGGGAGAGTGTGTGGGTTTTGGTCATTCAGTGGATTATGAATGTTTGTTATCATTTAGAGGGATTGGTTACAAGTTGTTACTGGTCATGGTAAGTGAGAAAACTGTACTTCACAGACCTACAGAATATTGCATTTAAAAAGTTTTAATGTCATAGAGCTTTTCAAGATATTGAGACACATACTCCTGGCAACACCAATATACTTTTTTTAAAAAAAAATGGATAATGGGCATCTAAGAACCTCCATATGGAGTTCATTTTTATTGTGGCAAAGTTAGTCACTGGTCAAGAAACTGCCCTTGCCTTTACTGCTGACAGTATGCTGTCCAAACTGGACAAGTACATACAAAAATTGCCTGCCGAAATTTGGCAAATCAAAGTAGGATAACTCTTCAAATTCCTGGTTCACAAGAACGTCTGTTAGATATTCTAGGCTTGAGAGCTGAAGATGGATGCCCCAGCATTGCAAAAGAACCTTGGGTGACTGTATAGGCATCCAACTGTTTCTATCATTTCTATAGTTTTTTGAAAGTTGCTTGCTCTGCACTGCCTGTTTACTCAGGTAGTTATATTCTTCTTGGGGATTAAAATTTCTGATGGGACTGAAGACTAGATAGTATGTACTTTTCCTGGTTACCAACTTCTGAAAAAAACATAAGAGATATAAAGCATATAAGGTTGAGGAATATCTTACATTGTTTATCTAAGATGTTTTTAGGCCTAAAAAGACATTTTTAGGTTGGTAATACAAGTTATGATAGAAAATGGTTTACGTATAAAACTTCGGACTCCCTTTACATGTGAACATCTGTGAGATAGGATATCCACTAAGATAGGATAGATAATACAATAATTTCTCTTAACTTGCCAAATACATATGGGCAAAAATTTGAGTATTTGATAATTGTCCTTATTGTATATAGTTTTACTATGTTAGACTTAAAACCTTTCCTTTTTGTTTAGACAAAAAGGGGGGAATTAAGGGATATTTGTACACTATGTGAAGGTGCTTTGCTGTGGTTGTTTAAGTAAAAATGTTGAATGGCCAATAGCTAGGCAGGAGATATGGGTGGGATTCCTATGGAAAGAAAAGAAATGGAAGAGGCATCTAGGCATGTGGGAGATGCCAGGAGACATGAAGAGGAAACAGGAGGTCCAAGATAGAAGTGAGGCAATTCCACATAATAGAACATAAATTAATATAATTTGGTTAATTTAAGTGATAAGAGCTAGTTAGAAACAAACCTAAAATATAGGCCGAGGCTCCATGGTTAGTAAACAGTGTCAAATCATTATTTGGAAGCTTGCTGGTGGGACAGAAAAAGACTCATTCTGTTTATATAACAACTGCCTACTGGCCTTGGAAATAATGACTGCTCAAGTTTATAACATTGCTATAGAAACAGTTTAAATATTTCAATAGCAGTATAAAGATATAATAGTAATAAAATAAAGTATCTCTTATAAATGAATCATAATAATAAAAGTCATGTACTTCCATTCTAAGCTTTAAATTTTATGTACACAAAAAGTCTGTAAACAAAACTAACAAACAATTGGTTTGTAACCAATAAAGCTGGTGAGACGGGTTTTTATATTATTTAACAATCTACTTTGTATCCACCATGTAGATATGCATTATATACTGTAATAAAGTTTCTTGAGGTTTTGTAGTTCTGTAGATTACCTAGTATTTTTCATCTGATTCTAAATATATTTATATTAAATTACACTTAGGTATAAACAAACTTAATTATAAAGCCTAAGTCCAAGTTATACTTCATGCACTGTACCTGGTATGTGAAGTGTTGTGAACAAGATGTATCCAATTCTGTGGATGTCATGACCTTAAGCAGAAGCAAAAGACACAGTCAGTTGTTTTTCTAGAGATATAGATTAAGACTGCTGACTTAACAGCAGTTCCCTGGTAAGTAACAGTAGTTTCTTTGGTTACTTTTTTTCCTCATTTTAATTGTTCCTGATAAATTTCATATCAGTGCTGTTTTCCTTGGAATCCCAATACATCTTAGTCTGTATACTTTGTAAACAGAAGAGGCTTAATTTCTTCACAATTCTATGCTTTCAAGGGCATAGGACTGGAATTTGGTCTGCTTTGCTGAGGGCTCCTTTGGCTATGCTGCTGGTATATGGCATCATATAAGGAAGAGATGTGTAAGTGAGAGATGACTTGGTAAGACAGAAAAGCTAGGGACAAACAGGGACCAGTATTACTCTTTTTATAACATCCCATCCATTTAAAAATTCACTAAAGATCACATAATAGCAAATGCCATGAAACTCCAAGGACCTACTTCTACCTTGAGTTCTTTATAGTCTTTCAACACTGCCACATGAAGATGAAGATTTTCAAACTTTAAGCTAGGGGAGAAAGACCACATATAAGCCATTCAGCTATGAAAATAAAACTCTCTAATCATCATTAAATTGAGCACTGTCAATGACCATGTAAATTCTTAAGTAGATTTTATTAACTATTCAAAATTTTATCTATTCAAGGTTCTTAGGGCCAATGAAAGGAGATATTGTGTCAACTAGATAATCCCTTGCAGTTTCTCATGGTTCCTTGGTTATGGACTATGGTGCTCACAGTTGAACCCATATTCACTTCTCAAAACTTTGATTTCTCTTCCAGGTGACATTAAATCAAGAAGATAGGAGACTGTTTTTTTTTTCCATTTGCATAGAAATGAGAGAGGAGAAGTAGTGGGCTACTTCCCACCACCCAGCACCCACATGGATAGCTTTACCCAAAATAATTACACAGAAACTGTATTCTTTTAAACACGCCTGGCACATTAGTTCCAGCCTCTTACTGGCTAACTCACATCTTGATTAACCCATTTCTACTAATGTGTGAAGCACCATGAGGTGGTGGCTTACTGGGAAGATTCTTAACATGCGTCCATCTCGGAAAGGAGAGCTATGGCATCTGCCTGAGGCATCTGCCTCACTACCCTTCTTCCCAGCATTCTGTTTTGTCTACTCCACCCACCTATGTTCTGACCTATCAGGCCAAGCCATTTCTTTATTAATTAACCAATGAAAGCAACGCATAGAAAGAAGACCCACCTACATCATTGAGTTCAGAAAATATCTTATTTTCTCGTGCTTTAAAAGTAGAATGTTCCTTGTTTTTACCATTTGCATAGAAACCTAGTTCCTGATCATCTATATTTGAATTAGACTACTAATATTTACTATCAAAACTTTCACAGCACCACCAACTTTTTTTTTTTTTGGCCAAGTTTCAACTCTGTTTTTTTTTTTAAAATTGAGAAAAAGGAGAGAAAAAAAAAACAAGTTTCCACCTGCTCCCAGCCTCCCATTTCCCTCCCCCTCCTCCCACCCTTCTCCCCGTCCCCCCACACCTCTCCCCCTCCCTCTCCAGTATGAAGAGCAGTCAGGGTTCCCTGCCCTGTGGAAAGTCCAAAGTCCTCCCCCTCCATCCTAGTCTAGGAAGGTGAACATCCAAACTGGCTAGGCTCCCACAAAGCCAGAACATGAAGTAGGAACAAAACCCCGTGCCATTGTCCTTTGCGTCTCATCAGCCCTCATTGTCCGCCATATTCAGAGAGTCCAGTTTTATCCCATGCTTTTTCAATCACAGTCCAGCTGGTCTTGGTGAGCTCCCAATAGATCAGCTCCACTGTCTCAGTGGGTGGGTGCACCCCTCGTGGTCCCGACTTCTTTGCTCATGTTCTCCCTCCTTCTGCTCCTCATTGGGACCTAGGGAGCTCAGTCCAGTGCTCCAGTGTGGGTCTCTGTCTCTATCTCCATCCATCACCAGATGAAGGTTCTATGATGATATGCAAGATATTCGTCAGTATTGATCTAGAATAGGGTCATTTCAGGTTCCCTATCCTCAACTGCCCAAGGAACTAACTGGGGACCTCGGCTTGGGCACCTGGGAGCCCCTCTAGGGTCAGGTCTCTTGCCAACCCTAAATTGGCTCCCTTAACTAATTGGCTACCCTGTCCAACCTTCCTTTATCCCAATCCTCCTGTTTTCCCAAGGCCCAACCTCCTTCCCTTCTAACTTTTCTCTCCCCATCTCTTCTTACCCACAACCCACCCCACCCCCAAGATCCCAATTTTCTCCCCGGCAATTTTGTCTACTTCCCTTAGCCAATAGGATAACTATATGTTTTTCCTTGGGTTCACCTTCTTACTTAGCTTCTTTAGATTCACCTATTGTAGACTCCGTGACCCTTATTTATGGCTAGAAACCAATTATGAATGAGTACATCCCATGTTCATCTTTTTGGGTCTGGGATACCTCACTCAGGATAGTGTTTTCTATTTCCATCCATTTGCATGCACAATTCGAGAAGTCATTGTTTTTTACCGCAGCGTAGTACTCTAATGTGTATACATTCCATACTTTCTTCATCCATTCTTCCATTGAAGGGCAACTAGGTTGTTTCCAGGTTCTGGCTATTACAAATAATACTGCTATGAACATAGTTGAACAAATGCTTTTGTCATATGATAGGGCATCTCTTGGGTATACTTCCAAGAGTGGTATTGCTGGGTCCAGGGGTAGGTTGATTCTGAATTTCCTGAGAAACTGAAACACTGACTTCCACAGTGGTTGCACAAGATTGCATTCCCACCAGCAATGGATAAGGGTACCCCTTCCTCCACAGCCTCTCCAGCAAAAGCTATCCTTGGTGTTTTTGAATTTAGCCATTCTGACAGGTGTAAGATGATATCCCAAACTTGTTTTGATTTGCATTTCCCTGGTTGCTAAAGAAATTGAGCATGACCTTAAGTGTCTTTTGGCCATTTGAACTTCTTCTGTTGAGAATTCCCTGTTCAGTTCAGTGCCCCATTTTTTAATTGGGTTAATTAGTATTTTAAAGTCTAGTTTCTTGAGTTCTCTATATATTTTGGAGATCAGACCTTTGTCTGTTGCGGGGTTGGTGAAGATCTTCTCCCAGTCAGTAGGTTGCCTTTGTGTCTTAGTGACAGTGTCCTTTGCTTTACAGAAGCTTCTCAGTTTTAGTAGGTCCCATTTATTCAATGTTGCCCTTAATGTCTGTGCTTCTGGGGTTAAACATAGGAAGCGATCTCCTGTGCCCATCTGTTGTTGGGTATTTCCCACTTTCTCTTCTATCATTTTCAGTGTGTTCGGGCTAATATTGAGGTCTTTAATCTATTTGGACTTGAGTTTTGTGCATGGTGATAGATATGGGTCTATTTTCATTCTTCTACAGGTTGACATCCCGTTGTGCCAGCACCATTTGTTGAAGATGCTTTCTTTCTTCCATTGTATACTTTTAGCTCCTTTATCAAAAATGAGGTGTTCATAGGTTTGTGGGTTAAAATCCGGGTCTTCTATATGAATCCATTGGTTGACTTCTCTGTTTTTATGCCAGTACCACACTGTTTTCATTACTGTAGCTCTGTAATAGAGTTTGAAGTCAGGGATGGTAATGCCTCCAGAAGGTCCTTTATTGTATAGGATTATTTTGGCTATCCTGGGTTTTTGTTTTTCCATATAAAGTTGATTATTTTCCTCTCCAGATCTGTGAAGAATTTTGATGGGACCTTGATGGGGATTGCATTGAATCAATAAATTGCCTTTGGTAGAATTGCCATTTTTATTATGTTGATCCTCCCAATCCAAGAACAATGGAGGTCCATCCATTTTCTGGTATCCTCTTCAATTTCTTTCTTCAATGCCTTAAAGTTCTTGTCAAATAGATCTTTCACTTCCTTGTTTAGATTTACCCCAAGATATTTTATGCTGTTTGTGGCTATTGTGAATGGTGAAGCTTCTCTGATTTCCCTCTCTGCTTCCATATCCATTGTGTATAAGAGGGCGACTGATTTTTTGGAGTTGATCTTGTAACCAGCCACATTACTAAAGCTGTTTATCAGCTGTAAAAGTTCTTTGGTGGAGTTTTGGGGGTCGCCTAAGTACACTATCATATCATCTGCGAATAACAAAAGTTTAACTTCTTCCTTTCCAATTCGAATCCCCTTGATCCCATTATGTTGTCTTATTGCTATTGCTAGAACTTCAAGCACTATATTGAAGAGGTATGGCGAGAGTGGACAGCCTTGTCGTGTTCCTGAGTTATGCGGGATGGCTTTGAGTTTCTCTCCGTTTAATTTGATGTTAGCTGTCGGCTTGCTCTATATAGCTTTTATTATATTTAGGTATGGCCCTTGTATCCCTAATCTCTCCAAGACTTTTAACATAAATGGATGTTGAATTTTGTCGAATGCTTTTTCAGCATCTAATGAAATGATCATATGGTTTTTTTCTTTCAGTATATTTATATGATGGATTACATTGATAGATTTTCGTATGTTGAACCAGCCCTGCATCTCAGGAATGAAGCCTACTTGATCATAATGGATAATTTTTCTAATGTGTTCTTGGATACACTTTGCCAGTATTTTGTTGAGGATTTTTGCTTCTATGTTCATGAGTGAGATTGGCCTGTAATTCTCTTTCCTGGTTGAGTCTTTGTGTGGTTTTGGTATCAGAGTAATTGTAGCTTCATAAAAGGAATTAGGTAATGACCCTTCTGTTTCTATATTGTGAAATACATTAAGGAGTATAGGTATTAGCTCTTCTTGGAAGTTCTGGTAGAATTCCGCATTGAAACCATCTGGTCCTGGGCTTTTTTTGGTAGGGAGGTTTTTGATAACAACTTCTAATTCTTCGCAACCAACAGGTCTGTTTAGATTGTTCACCTGGTCCTGGTGTAACTTTGGTATATGGTATTTATCTAAAAAAGTGTCCATTTCTTTTACATTTTCCACTTTTGTGTTATACAGGCTTTTGTAATAAGATCTAATGATTCTCTGAATTTCCTCTGTGTCTGTGGTTATGTCCCCCTTTTCATTTCTGATCTTATTAATTTGCATATTCTCTCTCTGCCGTTTGATTAGTTTGGATAGGGGTTTATCAATCTTGTTGATTTTCTCCAGGAACCAGCTTTTTGTTTCATTGATTCTTTGGGTTGTTTTCTGTGTTTCTATTTTGCTGATTTCTGCCCTCATTTTGATTATTTCCAGTCTTCTACTCCTCCTAGGTGAGTCTGCTTCTTTTTTTTCTAGAGCTTTCAGGTGGGCTGTTAAGTCTACAATATGTGCTTTCTCTGTTTTCTTTAAGTGGGCACTTAGTGTGATGAACTTTCCTTTTAGCACTGCTTTCATAGTGTCCCATAAGTTTGAGTATGTTGTTTCTTTATTTTCATTGAATTCAAGGAAGCCTTTAATTTCTTTCTTTATTTCTTCCTTGATCCAGGTGTGGTTCAGTAGTTGACTGTTCAGTTTCCATGAGTTTGTAGGATTTCTGGGGGTAGCATTGTTGTTGAATTCTAACTTTAATCCATCACCACCAACTTCTAAACTGTAAGAAAGTAACTATCATTTCAGAACCTTAAACTGGTATTTAAATTTAGCTCTTCAAGAGATTATCTGAGAAGTCTAAACTGATAGATGCAAGGAGACCTTGCAGGGAAGTGCTGAGGGTGAAAGGCAGTTACCTGCAGCAGAATAACAAACCAGCGACTTTGGTTTTTTAAACTCTGCTAGAAATGACAATTCTGTTAAATCACACATTCATAGACTTTTTCTGCACAACATGGACTTTCTTCAATAGAGGATATGCTGATAATTATGGAGGATTCTTTGAAACAGACACGAGAGAGTTATAAAATAAAAATCCTATGAAAAAAGCTGGGCAGTGGTGGCTCACGTCTTTAATCCCAGCACTCGGGAGGCAGAGGCAGGCAGATCTCTGAAAGTTCGAGGCCAGCCTGGTCTGCAAGAGCTAGTTTCGGGACAGGCACCAAAGCTACAGAGAAATCCTGTCTTGAAAAACCAAAAAAAAAAAAAAAAATCCTATGAAAGGTATATGATATGACTGAATTTTTAAAAATAATGTTTGTTGTGCTGTGGGAGCTTCTTCCACTCCTTCAGCCAATAGACTTTAAGATACCAGCCCACTTGGGCATGGTCTCTTTTGCTTTAAAAAGCAATGGTATCCCTGTTCTCTGTCTCTTGCTTTCAGCTTCTGACTGTTAGACTTCCTTCCTGATCATGCAGAAGGTTGTTGTCTGTGATCTGTAAGTCTTTTCCCCTTAAATAAATAACCCTTTTATTTATCATAATTCCAAACTGGTGTGAGATTGTTTTGTGACGTATGCCTTCATTGGCTGTGGAATCATTCTGAGTTAAGAAAGATCATGTTTGATTAAGGAACACCACCTGAGAGATCTCTGGTAGGAACAGATGGCCCAGATGTCTGAGTTCTATATCCAGAACAGATTCAAGTTGCTGCCTGAGATGATCAAGCCTTACAGGATACTCCAGTCAGGACTTGATCATAATGCTAAATTTTCTTTAGGTCCCCATAAGATTATCAGTGCCCTCAAACAGCAGGAAGTAGCCTGGAATACTACACGCACATTCCCAAATAATAAACTACTGATATTTTTCTTTGTTTAAAAAAAAGAGGGGAAAGTGATGTGGGACAATTCTGTATTCTGTCAATTATGTTTTAAATAAATAATGATTGGCCAGTAACCAGGCAGGAAGTATAGGCAGGACCACCAGACAGGAAGTAGAGGCAGGGCAATGAGAACAGAAGAATTCTGAGAAGGAGGAAGCCTATTGCTCCCCAGTCCTGTCCAGACACTGAAGAAGAAAGATGTGACCTGCCCTGCTGAAAAATGTACTGAGCCGTGTGGCCAGCATAGACATGAATAATGGGCTAATATAAGTTATGAATTAATAAGAAGCCTGAGCTAATGGGCCAATCAGGTTATAACTTATATAGACCTCTCTGTGTGATTTTCCTTGGGACTTAACAAATGCGGGAACTGGGTAACAGAAACCCTAACAAGTAGGTCCTCATGTTACTTTGCTTTGCTTAGAATTTCTCATCCAAAAGCTTATATTCATGCTTTCGATGATTTCTAAATAAAAACATAAATTTATTTCAACATTTTGAGTGCCTTTTGTATATGAGCCTATGAAACTAAAATTCTGTCATTTCTCAACCATCAGTGATTATATTTTAATCCTGCTTATATGGGCTACTGGTTATTTGTATTCTGACCCAAAAAACAAATTCATGTTTTAGTAAATGCTGCTGATATTAACATTTTGCTTTAATCATAACAAGAGAAATATCAAATATTTGTATTAGATAATTTAAACTCTATTGAGAACTTAAATAACAGGGTGAAGTTTTAAAGAAAATTTTTTTGTTTGTTTTATATGTAGAAGTTCTTTGTGTTCCTGGTGTCCATGGTAGTTAGAAGAGGGCATCTGATCAACTAGAGTTGACAGATGGTTGTGCACTGTCTTATGTGTCCAAGAGGACTGAAAGTGAATACCAATCAGCCCAAAGTTTATTTCCAAGCCTGTTTATATACACAAGCAGGACAAAGCACAGCACAGACAGTCAGTCAGTACCTAAACACAAGGTCATTCCTGTCCTTGAGTAAGCGGCTTCAATTTCTATCTCATGTTCCTAATATTTGGCATCAGCATTATTCTTTCTAGTAGATACTGTGTTCTTTTTTCATGGGAAAAATGAGCTTTCTCATTGGTTTAATTAGAACTTTCTCACAGACCTCAAGGATGTAGGCAGAGCTGGCAAGCTTGAACTCAAATGACTTCTTTAAGTCAGAAATGACTCCAGATGGAAATTGAGTAACTTGTGGGATCCCACATATTCCCCCTTTTTAATTTTATTTTTTTAAGACCCCTTACAGTCCTTCAGATGACTATGTTTTTGTTAGGGTTTTTTTCTCCAGTCTAACCTATAATGGGAGCATGAATTCCATCACTTATGACTTATCTTAGATTGAAAGGAGGCAAAGAAAATTTACCCATCTTTGTCTGCTTGCCTCTGGTATCAAAAGTTGAAGGAGTGTTTAGAGTTTTACTCTGCAAAGTTTCATGCCCACTTTCCACAGTGAGTTCAAAATCTGCTTGAAAACTATAGATAAACAAGTTATGTCCAATAAAACACAAGCTCTGTTTTATTTATTTATTTATTTATTTATTTATTTATTTATTTATTTATTTATTAAAGATTTCTGCTTCCTCCCCGCCACTGCCTCCCATTTCCCTCCCCCTCCCCCAATCAAGTCCCCCTCCCTCGTCAGCCCAAAGAGCAATCAGGGTTCCCTGCCCTGTGGGAATTCCAAGGACCACCCACCTCCATCCAAGTCCAGTAAGGTGAGCATCCAAACTGCCTAGGCTCCCACAAAGACAGTATGTGCAGTATACTACTAGGAAGTGAAATAAATGCTGACCATGATAGAGAAGCCATTTTTCATATTCATTGATGTATTTTAGCCAAATCTAGGGATTCATTAGAATCTTGCCAAATTCCCTTAAGGTATCCATTAACTCTTTCCCATCCAATAGAGCTTTCATTATACACAGAAGATGTAAAACAAATCCCATTCATAATTAGCATGACATTTTAATTGTACGCTGGCATTTAGGCTTTGGAGCTCATCCCAATAAGACTGTACCACATCATACAAGACTTTCAAATTATGTTCCATTTTTACATCTATATATTCTTGTGTTTCCAATGCCATAGAAACATTCTTAGATAATTCATTAACAAACCCTGCATTTTAAATAGACTGAGGCAAAGTGCAATAGTAAACCTAACAACAAGAGCTGAAATTCCTGCTATCACTAATCCAGCAACAAGTTTCTGTCTACTTAAAGCTTTCTTGATTTCTTCAATTACTTTCAACCCTTTGCTATCAAACCATGGACCATTTACATGCACGGGAAGGATTACAAAATAAGGTTATTTAACACAAAAAGGTATGATCATCTACTTAAGAAATACAATTAGTCAAAGTACAATCAGGAGATAATACATTCCCTGTTCTAGCACCAAAATATTGGGGACCTCTGAGTGCCAGCTTCAGGGTCCCCTCAGGGTTCGGAAGAAGAGTCACAGCAAGCCCGGGACTTAGAAAGATCTGAGGGTGAAAATGAACTCTCCACTTTGTGCTCTTCTGTGTCAGTTTCTTCCTTCTGCTGTTCTCTCCGGTTGTGTAAAGACTCCAGTTTATATACACACCCCAAACAAAGACAGTTCTCTGAGATTAGGCGTCCCTTTATCTTTGAAGGTTCTAAATGGGATTTAAATGAAGTACTCCTTTCCTGACTGCATGTCCTGCTAAATGGAAGATAGTTGCACTGAAATGGCTTCTAATATATCTCAGGGAACAGAACAGAGATATGGCTGTAGGAACCAAGGTTATTGATTGTGTGTCTAAATTTCCCACTAGAGGTGCCACAGAGTTGGGGGATGACCCAACATACCAGTACATGGAAAAGAATTGTGCCAATAATTCATACTCGGCTGAATCTTGCACTAAGGTAGAGTGCTTAAGGCTTCACAAGAGATCTACCATAAGAACTGCAAATATGTGAAAGGTAGCAAGCAGGTCCAGCATGTTGCAAATCTGGTTTATCTTTATCAGAACACGTTCTCGTGGGTCAGCCTTCTACTCTATCAACGGGAATCTCACTGCACGATTTCTGCAGACTGCAGCAGTTTTCTTTACTTTTTATTGTAGCAGTTTTTTAATTTGAGACTTTACACTAAGATCTTTGATCCATTTGGAGTTGAATTTTGCATAGGGTCAGTAATAAACATCCAGTAAATTTTTATATGTGTTACTATACACTTTTCCGCACTGCTGGGAAAAAGGGAACAAGTGTTTTTTCTTTAACAATGTATTTTGGACATTTATAATAAAAATAAGAAGACCAGCTCTATGGGCTTCTCTCTGGGTCATCTGTTTTACCGTGTGTGTGTGTGTGTGTGTGTGTGTGTGTGTGTGTGTGTGTGTTACTACTGAGATGTTTTTAAACTATGACTTTGTAATTAAGTGACCTTTTCTATATTATTATTTTTTCTTTAGAATTGCATTGACTCTCTTTTTGTTTGTTTACTTGTTTTTCTCTTCCAAATAAATTTTTAAGATTATTTTTACCTATTTGTGTGAAGGATAGCACTGGAATTTTAAGTGAAAATACATTGAATCTGTAAATTGCTTTTGGCAAAATAGTTATTTTGATAACATAGGTTCCTCCAATTCATGAGCATATGAGACACTTCAATCCTCTCATGATGGGGAACCATCTTCAGCTAATGGCCTTTAAGAGACTGGACCAGGATAGAGCATGACCTTTTGGGTACCCAGAGAAAACTGCTGGCCCACCCAGCTGTCTCTTTTTTGTTCCCACATTACACACCTTGAGGTTGGACTTCTCATTACTGTTCCATGAGTTTTCCCCATTACAATAAAGAATATAAGCCCAGCAGCACAGACATTAAGGGCAACATTGAATAAATGGGACCTACTGAAACTGAGAAGCTTTTGTAATGCAAAGGACACTGTCACTAAGACAAAAAGGCAACCCACTGACTGGGAGAAGATCTTCCCCAACCTCGCAACAGATAAAGGTCTGATCTCCAAAATATATAATGGGTGAGATTTATAAAGCTACAACAATGACTGATAATTTAACAATCCAGAAATTCAATAACTTTTTCTTTTACTTATGCTGTGGATAGTATTCTTCAAGTCTTATGTGATTTTCCTTCTAGAGATTAGCTTTGCTTTTCATATTTTCTCATTAAAAATGGTTTGATAATAGAGCCAAGAATGAGGCACTTTTAGAAATAATACAGTCTTTACAGACAAATAATGAACAGTTTAAAGGGAAAATCAGTACTTTGGAGAAGGATATGACCAATTTGATGGACAAAATCCAGTTAGTGATGGAGGTTGCTGAGAAACTATCTGAGAGCATTCATGCTGCTGAATTTAATGATTGGAATCTCTTGAACAGTTATGATAGATTGTAGGATAGGATGTCTCTCCAGGAAGGTAATATGCATGCCATCAAAATTATGTCCAAGGATGAGACGTTAGCTCTATTGGACAACCTTGGAATCCTCAGTGAGAGTATTAGAACAGAATCCTGGACAGGGGATCCAGACATTACAAAAGGTAGCGATGAATAAATTAGAAAAGATTGAGGAATTTATTGAAATTTATGAGCAGGGACAGAAGGTAAAAGGACAGGATTTAGCCTCATTAGTTTGTGCCAAACTCTGGGATGACTTACCCAGAATTATAACTGCCTATCCAGGGATCTTCTTGGAAAGACCATCTGGTACCAAGTACCCTAAGGTAGTCAAAGTATATACATGGAAAGTTATATGTATGAGTGATCTAAAATAAATTAAACAAGAAATAGTGGGTTATGGATTACATTCACCTTTTTTAGGTAAGTGGCAAAAACATGGGCTTCAGACAATAAGGCTACTCCATAAAATTGATTTCAATTAATCTCAGTGGTCCTAGAAAATGGACCTCAGCTTCTCTGAAAGTGTTACTGGAGAGAAGAGGCAATAATTTTAGATCAACAGGGAAAAGCAAAAGGATTTGAGACTTCTCAAAATCAAAATCTTGGCAAGGGAAAATATTCTGATCCTCAGGACCAGGCTGTCTATGACAAACACTCCTTGTATCTCTGTAGCACATCAGCTTTAAATGCTTGAGACAAAATTCAGGAACTGAGAAAGAAATTGAATCATATTAGGTTAAACAGGGTCAGAGAGAACACTTTAGAGACTTTTTTTTACAAAGATCAACTAAGGCTGTATAAATAGGAATAACATACCAAGAAGCTAGACATGTACTTATTGAGTCTTTGAATTTTGAAAATGCCAACTTAGAATACCAAAAGATCCTTGGGCCTTTAAAGGTCACATCAGACCAATAGATGAATGTATATTGCATACAATGAATGTTGACACAATTGACTATATTACTGAAGTGTGGGTAGGAGAAGTGATTTCAAATGGTATGAGGAGACACCAAATGCCAAATGTTTTATTTGCAATAGAATAGGACATCTGAGAAGGGATTGTAGACAATAAATTCCTAGGAATAATATCTCATTTAGGAATGACAAGAATAAGAGGGCTCAGCCTTCTGGTGAATATAGAAGGTATGTCAAAGGCCAATATTAAACCAATGAATGTAGGTTGACAAAAGACAGATAAGACAACCCAATACCACCAGGAACCTCCTTGGGGGTCCTCCCTAAAGTCCCCATGTCAAACGTGGTCCAATTATTTCCAGTCCACTGTGGAGAGCAGATCTCACCAGAAAAAAAAAATTAAAAAAAAGAAAAATAATAAATAAATAAATAAAAATTAAGAACTCCAGTGCCTATTGTAAAAACCCATACAGGTCTGGATGATGGAATAGACATGAAGAATGAATCAAAAGCTCCTGTAGGTAAAAGGAAACTTATATTCTGGCAGACTTCTATAAATGGTCAAAGACCAAAGCTAAGGATCTGTATAAATGATATTGTAATCTAGTGAGTGACAGACATGGGTGCAGACATGAGTATTATTATTCCAGAATCTCAGCATTCAAATGCTGAAATTCGTCTCTTTAAGATTCAGATATTCAATTCTTTTTTTTTTGTTTTTTAATATTTATTTATTTATTAATTATGTATACAATGTTCTGTCTGTGTGTATGCCTGCAGGCCAGAAGAGGATACCAGACCCCATTACAGATGGTTGTGAGTCACCATGAGGTTGCTGGGAATTGAACTCAGGATCTTTGGAAGAGCAGGCAATGCTCTTAACCTCTGAGCCATCTCTCCAGCCCCTTTTCAATTCTTAGGATCTGGAACTCTATCTCAAGTGAAACAAAGCACAAGGTGTGTTTGAATGCACAGTGCCAGAAAAACAGAAAGGAAGGTCAAGGCCATATGTAACTATTTCAGTGAATTTATGGGGTCATCACCTGTTGCAGCAATGGGATACCCAGATTAACATACCTGCAGTCCCAAATACTTGTTTTTCTGGGGAAGATATTATAAGGTATTATAGACAATGGTCCCCAGCCATTCAGGCTGTACAAGAACATAAAGCAACTAGCAAATCTTCCAAGGTACTAACAGCCCTGCCTTTAAAATGGCTAACTGAAAAACAAATATGAGTTAAACAATGGCCTTTAACAGATGAGAAACTGCAGGCTTTAGAACAGCTGGTATAGGAACAAGTAGACGCTCACCATATTGAAGAATCTACCCACCCTTGGAATTTTCCTGTATTTGTTGTTAAAAAGAAATCTGGAAAATGGAATGGTGACAGATCTAAGGGCTATCAACAAGGTTATTCAACCTATGGGCCCTCTACAATCTGGAATTCCTTTGCCTTCACTATTACCTAAAGGATGGCCTCTCATAGTTCTTGATTTAAATAATTGTTCTTTCACTATAACTTCACAAGAAAAGTACAAAGAAACTTTGTCTTTACAGTGCTATTCTCCCACAGGGAAAGCTCAACAGTCCCACCCTGTGCCAATACTGAGAAAGTTAGCCATTGGAAATAATATGTAAGCAATTTCCTAAGTTGATAATTTAGCACTACATGGATGACATTTAGTTATCTGATTCAAATGCACATACTTTAGAAAGAATGATCAAAGAAGTAAAGAAAGTTTTGCCTAAATGGTGATTACAGATTGCTCCTGAAAAAATACAAAGAAGAGTCTGTCAATTACCTAGGATACAAAATAGGTTCACCGAAACTTAGAACACAAAAGGAATGAATTAGGAGAGATTTATTGCAGACTCTTACTGACTTTCAAAGATTGTTGGGAGAAATTTCCAGTCATTGACTGGCTGTTAGGATAACACCTGATCTAATAGTTCATTTAAACAAAATCTTACATGGTGACAAAGACTTAAATAGTTCCAGAAAACTAACAACTGAAGTGGAAAAATAATTATGATTGTTGAGGAGAAATAACAGGAGGCATATTTGGATAAGGTGAATCCAAATATTAGTTGTATTCTTGTCATATTGCCTTTCAAAATTTCCCCTACAGAAATTTTAATGCAGAGAGAAGATATTATCTTAGAATGGAGCTTTTTACAAGAAAAACCAAGTAAAAAATTAGAATCTTATGTGGAAAATGTCTCTGAACTAATTTTAAAAAATTGAGATGTTGTCAGTTAACAGGTATAGACCCAGCAGAGATGAAAGTGCCTTTGACTATTGATGAAATAAAAAAGTTGTGGGGACAATAAACCATGGCAAAGAGGCTGTGCTAACTCTTGGGGAGAAATTAATATCAATTATCCCAAAAGCAAGAGAATTAACCTTCTAAAGAAAACTACTTGGATTCTTCCTTGAATTGTATATGATGTACCAATGACTGGAGCCTGTACATTTTATACTGATGCAAATAAATCAGGAAAGGCAGATTACAAATCAGAAGTATTAAATAAGTTGAAACAAAACTCTTATAACTATGCCCCAAAGGCAGAATTATATGCTATTCTCATGGTACTAAGGGATTTTAAAGAACCTCTCAATATAGTTACTGATTCATAATAAGCAGGAAAAGTTGTCTTGCATACTGAAACTGCTGAATTTATACCAGATGATACAGAATTGACTTCATTATTCATTCAGGTTCATGACATAATAAAAAATAGGCTTTGTCATATATATCATATCTGATTGTGTATGGGTCTGCCGGATTGTCTAGCACAAGGTAATGCAGAAATAGATCAATTATTGATTGGCTGTGTGCTGAAGGTCTCAAAATTTCATGAAAAACATCATATCAATAGCAAAGGTTTAAAGAAAGAGTTTCCTATTACATGGCAACAAGCTAACAAGATTATAAAGAGATGTCCTATGTGTTCTTTCTATAACCAAATACAGTTACCTGCAGGGAATAACCCAAAAGGTACTCAAAGGAATAAGATATGGCAGATGGAAGTTTTCCACTTTACAGAAATATGTGCACCGTACCAATGACACTCATTCAGGTTTTCAATGGGCAATTGCCTTGAACTCAAAAAAGGTTGATTCAGTAATCATGAATTTATTAAAAGGTATGACCATCATAGGTACGTGTACCTGCACAAATAAAGACAGATGATGGACCAGCATATATATATGACAATTAAACAGCTTTTTGCTTATTATAATATAAAGCATATTACAGGTATACCAAACAATCCTACAAGTCAGACAGTTATAGAAAGGTCAAATTAAACTATAAAGGATATGCTAAACAAACAGAATAGGATGAAAAATACCCCCAAAAGTAGATTGCATAATACTTCATTAACCTTGAGAAAGGAACAATGGCAGCAGAGAGACACTGGATAATAAAAAATAATTCTGAATTAAATCAGCCAGTATTTTTCAAAGATGTGTTTACCTCACAATGGAAACCAGGAGATGTGCTATGTTGGAGAAGGCTTTTCATTCTTGTTTTGATAGGAGAATAGAAACTATCAATACCAACAAAATTAATATAGATTCACTTTTAAAAAGAGAAACATCTTGAGAAAGAGAAATGACAGCTCATCTACAGAGGTAAAAACTATACAGGTGTTAAGGAAACCTCATATAGGGTTGAGGTGGGGTTCTGTTCTTGTATTTACAGGAAAATACACATCTTGGAAAAGAAAAGAGATTCTGTATGTTTTAATACTTAAAGAGGGAAAATAGCTATACAAAAAGGATCACCAAGCAAAAAGAAATATTACTTATGAGGACAGGTGAGATATATATCTGGTTTTGGAGTTTTACAATGGCTATGCTTCTCTAAATCCAAGCATGTTGTTTCAAGAAAAATTCAGAGTTTCTGTCTCATGTCAGGAGCCATTTTACTTTATCCAGTATAAAGAGTGTTTGAGTTTTCCACAATGATCAGTAAATTTCCATACAGATCTTTTTCCTTTAGTAATCTTTGTAGTTTTCAGCAAGAAAATGGGGCCCTATAACAATGTATCCAGCTGCTTGAAATGACATCATGATGCTGATAGTACTCCTATAAGACCAGTTTTGGGGTACCAGCTGCTGAAATGGTGTGCCTTCTCACAACATCTGGCCAGAAATCTAAATAAGAACTTTAGAAAAATCCTTCTAACTACTCAGAAATTATTTGCAATTATACTAGACAGTAATCTTGAAACAACTTTCATTTTAGTTTTATAAGATCCCATAGAAATAACAATGCCCACATGACAGCTGGAAGCAATTCTAGAAGATGATGTCTGCTCTCCCAACAAAGTTTGTCCTCAGGGATGGGGAGACCATTTAGGGGTTGATTATTATTTGTATGGATAGGATTGAGGGTTTGGGAAGAAATTATGTAGGCCTAGAGATCGCCTTGGAAAAAAAAAAGAGTGAAATTTGAATGGAATAATAGGTATTTAATGTGAACTTACTCACACTAATAATGATAATAGTGAGTAATAGATTGAATACCTGTGAGCTATTATTTATGGACAATTTACATTGTTATAGATTCTTATATATTGATACAAGTTAAAATTATATTTGTTATTTCTGTTTATAAATTTTATTTGTTATTTTATACCTATGAAAAGTTATTTTGTCAGATGGTATGCAGGTGTGTTTTTTTATCATATTATATTTATCATATTACATTATATATTTCTGCCTCTATCAAGATACTTACACATTGTTTACATTTTGGGGTTATTGTCCTTATTCACTCACAGTTCTTTACAGATTATTTAATATTCTAATCTGAAGTTTTAGTCTTTAAGTTATACAGGTAGTAAGTATTATAGGTCAATAGTTATTTCTGTTTGTTATATTTGTAGTCAGATTAATTAGGTTCTTTAGATACATAGAGATTGTACTCTGCATAGATAGGCAGTCTTCAACCACTTCAAAGATCTGTAGAACACTGCATTAAATAACCTAGGGTTCTGTTGATGTGAGACATGATTGCTTCCGAGAGCACCAATCTATTCCTGAGGGAATGTTGAGCACCAAAGATACTCCACTTGGAGCTTGTTTTCTTTTTGGCACAACTGGCCTTTGGGCAAAGAACTGCCCATGCCTGTCCACTGACAAAGTGCATGGTGTCCAGACTAGATAAGCAGGACACAGGAAAAGACTGTCAAACCTTACCAAGACAGGGTAAGACAGTTCTAAAAATTGTCCTGCCTCTGAAAATGGTCTGTCAGTTACTCTAGGCCTTAGGAAAAGTTGGTTGCTTCAACACTGCAATTGAGACTTTGAGTGATTGCTCAGGTATCCAGTTGTCTGTCATATATTGCATATTTTGGAAGCTGCTTGATTGTAGTGCCTGCCTACTCAAGTAATATTATCTCCCTTCTCAGGCCTTCAATGGTGTTGAAGATTAGATAGTGATATTTACCTTCCTCTTTTGATTTAGTCAAGCCATTTTCAATGCAAGACTTATACTCCATAGGATAGAATGTCTATTAAAACATTTAGCATATGTTCCTTGCTTAATATTGTTTGTGATGGTTATAATTTTAATTTTATACATGGTAACTCTTCTTAGTGTATATAGTTTTGTATTGGGTTTGGAACTCTCTTAATTAGACAAAAGGGGGAGGTGATGGGGAACCTACTTTAGTCAACGAACTTTAAGATGCTGGACCGGGTTATGGCATGACCTTTTGGGTACTCAGAGAAAACCACCAACCCGCCTAGTTCTCTCTTTCTTGTTCTCATATTACACACCTTGAGTTTGGACTTTTTGTTCCTGTTCCATGAGTTTTCCCCTGCAGTAAAGAAGAATAACAGGAATTTTTTGGAGTTATCTTGGGATTACTTGACTCATGTTCTCACCACATTTTACATGTTCAGCTACACTCTCATGTCTTCCTCATGTTTTCTCATGAGCATCTCAAAGTTATTATTACAGAGATCTTTCACTTTCACTTCCTTGTTATGCTTATTCCAAGACTGTTTAGTGACAATTGTGAATGCTGTGATATATTATCCTATTAACGGTGGCTTCTGCATTTCTATTATAAAAGGATGTTAGATTTTGTCATATATCTTTTCCATGTCTATTGAAATGATTACATACTTATATCTAAATCCAGTAATACCTCATTTGCAGACTATTCATAATTTTTAGTTTAATTTTTAAAATTGCACATCTCTTTATTTATATGTGCATTTTATACTATTTTAGTGACCATATAGTGGTCTGTTTTATAAACACATGCCTAAATGGTTTCTAGATGATTTGATCTAATATTGCATTATAATTTATTGTTAATGATGCCTTCTGAGAATATATGCCTACCTAGAACTAAGTAATTTTGCTTAGACATATTGATGGCTTTTCCTGGGGTTCTGAGTGTATATTGCTATATTTGAAAGCACCTTAACTTAGTGAACTAAAACAAAAACTTGATTTGGTTTATAGGTTCAGAGGAAGAATAATGCTTAGGGACTCTTTGGGGAACACTGAAGGTCCTGGTGTCTAGAATCAGCAGGAGGCTTTTTCTCCACTCACATCATGGCAACTGACCTTTAATGACTCAGAGGCAAGGCTCAGGTAGGACTGTTTATCTGAGTGCCTACACGCAACTTTGCTCACTGTGGCTTGGGCTTCCTACGGTCTAGCCTATGGGCTCTGAAAAGGACTAGTTTACTGGGGACTTCTAAGAGTCTAAGCTAATCAAGAGGACCTATATAGAACAGGATCTGGAAGGGATGCATTTGGAATTAACATCTTTGACCTCTCACGAGGAATACTACAGAGGTGCCTGAATTATCTTTCCACAACAGTCGAACTAGATGAGTATGAAGGAAATTACACTTCATTTCGTTATGTGGGACTGATATGGCCACACTGAATTAGACTAGTTGAGTAATACCTACTATAGAAGATATCTTTGCAAAATCTAATATGACATGTTGGAGTATTATTTCTGGTAGAACAAGATTTATATATATATATATACATATATATATATATATATATATATATATATATATATATATATATTTGTCTCAATAAACTATGGAAATGAAACCAAGGTTCCTACCAAGAGAAATATATAGCTCCAATTCTGCTTATTAACAGAAACAGGCTGGAGCTTCATCATCACTTGGTGTTTAAATCCCAATATGTTTCTGATTTACATTTCTTTTTATTACCCAGATCCAGACCCCTACTCAATATAAAGTTCTTGTTGATCTAATTATCAAACCAAATATTCATGAAGGCAAGGCTTATTGGATGCTTTCTATCTGAAACTTGTAGGAAGGATGATGCACAATGCTCAATTTACTTTATTAAGGAAGTAGTCATTTCATAATTTTCTCTCTCATTTGGGCATAGATGCCTATATTTATTTTTTTTAATGAACCATTTATCAGGGTGTTAATTTTTGTTAAGTAAATATATTGTGAATAAATTGTAAAATTCCTATCATCATAAGGCTTAGTGTATTGTGGCAATAAGAAGGGTTATTAAAAATGTATATAATGCCATCTATTCCGTGGTCAGTACTATGATAAGCAAGAAAGCTATGTGTGAAGAATGACAGGGAACCAGGAAGAAGAGGTTGGAAATGAGCCATATGAGAGTGAGGAACTACCATCCAAAGAGGAAATTTGTGGTTACTGAACTGGAGAAGGGTGGTTATTCTAGCATACAAAGGGAGGAAAGCCCTGTAGGGAAGCATGATTGCATTCTCTGTGTAAAGTGAAATTTTCAAATGGTCACAACAGAGAAGTGAATGATTAAACTCACAATTTAAGAACTTTTGTTTACAAAACAGCTTGAGAGAGGTTGATGTGATTACATCAGGATCAGCCAGATAACAATTTAACAATTGCAGTAAGAGAGCCATGAATATCAGGGTGGCTAACAGAAATTACCAAGATTAAAAATACACATTGAAGTTTAAGGAAATAATAAATGAATCGTGAGAAATGTAGGCAAAAAGGACCCAAAGTGGCTTCTTACTTATTGACCACTAATTACAAGCTAAGTCATAGACTGATGAGTCACACTTTGTACTTGTCAGAAGGCTGGTGACAGGGAGTGGACTAGAAGCTGGCTCCAGTATTTGGAGGAAGAGGCTGGATTCTAAATATTCTGACTCTTCCAGTTAATCAAGTGCTGCCCAGGCACCAAGGCCATGGTGGTTGTAGGAAATCAAGCCTGGGTGTTTAGTGAAAGTAGACGTGAAAGGACAACAGGGAGCTACACTCTTAGAAGTTATAAATCACAAGAAGGGTTTTCTATTTTATCATAAATAATATGGGGAGCATTGGGATTTTGTGTGATAAAAACTTAAGGTCTTATAGGCACTATTAGAACTTTAAAAATTCAAATTGTTGGAGAACAAGTTAGATACAGGGATGCCGATTAAGAGCTTATAGCAGTAATCACATATTGGAAACCTGTGCTGAAATGTCATAATGTTTGTCTTGGAGGCAGGAAGTAGGGTATTATTCCTCTACAATATTTGTAAGTAATTTGAAAAAGGAAATGGTTCAAAAAATTTAATCCCTTTTATTCCTGAAGAAAAAAGCTTAAAATGGCATTTTGTGTTTTATTAAAGCAGAACACATTGGTATTAAAGGGAGTTGTCACACTTTGATTAACATGAATGACACCACTAAATCTATTTTAGTTGGAAAATTTCTGGAAAGCACAAAACATATCAAAGTAAAAGCATCCACTTGTGTCACTCATTTTGCAACACAAATGTCATATTCCAGCTACACACTGCTTCTAAAAAGAATGATAAATGTATTAGTATGGTTTTCTATTGCTGTGAGGAGACATCACGATGATGGTAACCCTTACAAAGGAAAACACTTAATTGGGGTGAGCTTAGAGTTTCAGAGGTTTAGTCATTATTGTCATGATAGGAAACATGGAAGCACACAGGCAGACTTGGTGCTGGAGAGGTAGCTGAGAGTTCTACATCTTGATTCACAGGCAGTAGGAGACTGTGTACTACTCTGATCATAGCTTGAGCACCTGAGATCACAAAGCCCAACCCTACAGTGACACTAACATTAACTCTTGAAACTTAAATTAACCTATTTATATAAATAAATTTTCTACCATATATTTTGCTACCTTTCCTCAATATAATGTATGTTCAATTTCCTGCATGTGTTGCAGGCTAGTCTCTGCCTCTTAGATTCTTACCCCAAGTTCTTTTCTCTCTCTCTCTCTCTCTCTCTCTCTCTCTCTCTCTCTCTCTCTCTCCCCTTCTCCCTCTCTGTCTCTCTCAGAAGTCCCAGGTATCCTTTTCTTTCCTGCCTAGCTATTGGCTATTCAACTGCTTATGAAACCAATCGGAAAGTGCCTTAGGCAGGTGAGATAAAGCAGAGACACATCTTCACACAGTGTGATCAAATATCATGCAACAGATGTAACCTCAGATCATGGTGTGTGTGTGTGTGTCTATGTGTATGTACATGTGTGTGTGTGTGTGTGTCTGTGTGTGTGTCCACACATGTGCCATGTGCCTTGTTCAAAGCTAGGAGACAACCTCAACAGTCAATGTTTCAGCTCTTACTTTCCACAATGTTTAAGACAGAGTTTCTTGATTTATTTTTCCACGGTGTAAGCCAAGTTTGCTGATGCATAAGGTTTCAGGGATTCTTCTTTCTGCAACACCAAAATCCTTCTAGGAACACTGGTGTTATATGGAGTTGTATTCCATGGCTAAACATGAGTTCTGAGAATTCAAACTTGTGCCTTCAAACTTGCATGGCAAATGCTTTTACCCACTTAGATGTGCCTTGCCACACACTTTCTATTAGCCCTTTAAGAAGAAAGGGGCTTAGTAATTGAGTAGATGAGTAAACAAATTGTAAGATGAGTGTGAATAGCATTCAGTCCCTAAAATGAACAAATGCTGAGCAGGAAAGATAGTCAATTCAGTAAAATGCTTGCCTTGCAAGGCATCAGGACCTGGGTCTGATGCCCACAAGTCCCATAAAAATATCGTCTGTCATGGTGCATGCTTGAAATCCCAGTGCAGGGGAGGAAGATAACTGACTCTTTGGAGTTCTCTAGCCATCCAATGTAGTCTAATTGATGAGTTCCAGGCCAGTAAGTCACCCTGTTTTATAACAGTCAAAACAAATTACAAAGAGAGGCAACTGAGGGGTGACATCCAGGATTGATCCCTGACATGACATGCATATACACTCCTATAGTAATATATGAATGCACATGCAAATACAAACACACACACACCCAAAGTAATAGATGCTGTTCTCTGGATTAACAAAAACTTGCTATTAAGGATATAGAAATGTGACTTATCTAATAAAGTAGTTGCCACACAGCATGAGGACCTGAGCTCAAGTCCCAGCATCCACATAAAAGTTCTTACAATGACACATATGTAATGCCAACACCAACGAAGTGTAGGCAGACAAAATGCTAGAGCTTCCTGGGTAGTTGGTGTAGCCTAATCAGTGAGTTCCTAGTTCAATGAGAGATCATATCTCAAAAAATGAGGTGAAGGGCTGGAGTGATGGTTCAGCAGTTAAGAACGCTGACCTGGGTTTGATTCCCTTCAGTGTATCCTGGCTCAACAACATCTGCAACCGTCTTTAAGTACAGTTCTACAGGATCTAACACACTCTCTGACTTCTGTGGACACCAGACACATCAGTGGGGTCCATATAGACATGCAGGTAAAACAACAATGCTCTCACAATTAAATTAAATTAAAAACTTAATTAATTTTTTAAAGGGTGAAGGATGATAAAGGAAGGCATTCATAATTAACCACTGACATCCACTTATGTGTACCCACATACATAAACTCAAATGAAACACACACACACACACACACACACACACACACACACACACACACACAGTGAGGTACCAGGGAGAAATAGATACACCAGTTATGCTCAGAGAGAGAAACCAAACACATAGGCTCAAACATTGCAGAATTCCATTATGTTATGCATGTAGAATTAAAAACTTTTAATAATTTTTTTTGATGAATGCTGTTTTGTGACAGCAGGTAACTTGGAAAGGAGGAGAGCAGAGAGTGAGTGCTTAGTGCATATGGGATTTTATTTTGGATTGACAGAAATGCTTTGGAACTAGATGAAAATGATACTTGCACAGCATTACAAATGGACCTAGTACCACTGAATTGTTCTTCTTAGGATGATTAATTCATTTCAATAAATAAAGCAAAGCCCTCTTGTTTTAAAATATACAAATATATGCATAGAAAAACATTCAGAGAAATCCGTGTAAATTTTTAATAATAGTTATCACTGGATTATGAGTTATGGAAGTTGCTGCTTCTGAGATATATATATATATATATATATATATATATATATATATAGAGAGAGAGAGAGAGAGAGAGAGAGAGAGAGAGAGAATATACTTCTGTGGTGATTTGAATAGAAATATCCCCCATAGACCCATAGGGAGTAGTACTATAGAAGGTATAGCCTTTTTGGGGTGGGTGTGGCCTTCTTGGAAGAGGTTTGTCTCTAGGCTGTAGGTTTTGGGGTTTTAGAAGTTCAAGCTAGGCATAGCAAATTACTTACTTTTCCTGATGCCTGCCAAACCAGGTGTATAATTCTCAAACACCATTTCTGCCTGCATGTCACCAATCTTCACACCATGAAAATAATGGACTAAACGCCTGAACTGCAACCCAATCCCATTAAATGTTTTTCTTTATAAGAGTTGTCATGGTCATGGTGTCTCTTCACAGCAATAAAACCCTAAGACATAAGTTGGTACCAGGGACTGGTATATTGTTGAGATAAGCCTGACCATGATTTTGTTTGGAGTAATGTGGACTTTGGGACTTTGGATTATTAGGGCAACTTTATGGAGATTCCTAGTAAGGATATGAAAGACATCAGTGTTCAGGGAAGTTTAAACTGTGGGGTCCTGACTCAAGAGGTTTCAGAGGAGAATGTTATTATGTGACAAAGAGACTGTTATTGTGATTAGTCTTGTGAATATTTTGGTGAAGAATGTAGCTGCTGTCTATCCTTATCCAAAAAATCTGCCTGGGGATAAATTAAGTTTTGGGTTAATCTGCATTTGCAGTGGGGATTTCAAAACAACCAAGTGTGAACTGTGTGACTGTGGTTATTAGTGGCCATGCATATGAAGATATATAATGATAAGGAGACAGTTAAGCAAGGAAAATTATGAAATATACAGTTTGGGGAGAAAGGGGATATCAGGAAATTGAATAGAGATAAATCCTATGTTTAAGGAAATAAACAGATTTAAAAAATCCTAATATTAAATGAAATAATAGGAGTGATGACACAAAACAATATATCACTCAACTTAGATACCAACTTGTTAAAGGAATTAAGGAAAAGCAAAACTAGGTGCACCTTTTTAATCCAAGCACTCATGAGACAGAGGCTGGCAGATCTCTGAGTTAGAACCCAGCCTGATCTACAGAATTAAGTTTCAGAATAGTAAAGATAAGGCAATGAAGAAAACTATCAAAAACATAAAGCTGGTGAAGATGTAATTGGGTGGAGGAGTCATGTTCCAGCCCAAGCAGGCAGAAGAAATTGCCAGATTCAGCCAATTGGTTCATGCTTTAGAGTCAAGAAAAGAATAAAGGGGTAATTGGCACCAATGTGGCCAACTAAAATCCACTTAAAACCTGAAAGAGTTTGGGGAGAAATTTTAGGCAAAAAAAAAAAAAAATAGAGTTAAGCACAGCCTAACATCATGGCTCCTTTAAGAGGGGTTTTCCTGATTCAGTGACAGTAAAGAAAAAAACTGCCAGTACGAACTCTAACACTTTCTGGAGCTGGCTATGGAGCGTTTAAATGGGGTTTGTGAGCAGAGTGCTATAACTTGCTTAATGGCAACAGAGACCTGCTGCACCCTGACCCTGATCTAGGGCAGAGAGAATGGCTCTCAGAGGCAATGAATGGAAATACATCATTTCAAGGTCGCCAATATGGCTCAGAAGGTAAAAGTACTTGATTTCTAAACTTGATAGCCTGAGTACAAACCCTAGAACTCACAGTTTAAACAAACAGAGACAACTCCTAAAATTAGTTCTCTGATATCTACATATATACCCACACCCAAACACACATACACACAATAATAATAAACACAAATTTCAAACAGCTTTTCAGAAAGATATGAAATCAATAAAAACGTTTAATTTATTGAAATAACCAAATAACCAAAAACCTCAATTCAAATTAAGTCTTTTCTCCATGGACACTTGTGTGTTAGAAGTGTTGGTTTTCAGTGTCACCATTGTTGAAGATACTTTTCCGAGTATTTGTGGTCCAGCAGAGAATGTCTTCACTGTGATAAAGACGATGTTTAAGATGTTAACTATTTATTCTCTGCATGTTGTAGCTTGAATAAATAAAAACCTAGATACAGAAATTGGGGTTACATCCCATGTTCCTCTTTTTGGGTCTGGCTTACCTCACTCAGGATAGTGTTTTCTATTTCCATCCATTTGCATGCAAAATTCAAGAAGTCATTGTTTTTTACTTCTGAGTAGTTCTCTAATATGTATATATTCCACACTTTCTTCATCCATTCTTCCATTGAAGGGCATCTAGGTTGTTTCCAGGTTCTGGCTATTACAAACAATGCTGCTATGAACATAGTTGAGCATATACTTTTGTCGTATGATAGGGCATCTCTTGGGTATATTCCCAAGAGTGGTATTGCTGGGTCCAGGGGTAGGTTGATCCCAAATTTGGTGAAAAACCGCCACACTGCTTTCCAAAGTGGTTGCACAAGTTTGCATTCCCACCAGCAACCTCTCCAGCAAAGGCTATCATTGGTGTTTTTTATTTTAGCATTGGAACATGGGATGTACTCACTCATATTTGGTTTCTAGCCATAAATATAGGACATTGAGCCTATAATTCGTGATCCTAGAGAAACTAAATAAGAAGGTGAACCCAAAGAAAAACATGTAGGCATCCTCCTGAATATTAACCTTCATCAGGCGATGAAAGGAGACAAAGACAGAGACCCACATTGGAGCACCAGACAGAAATCTCAAGGTCCAAATCAGGAGCAGAAGGAGAGAGAGCACGAACAAGGAACTCAGGACCGCGAGGGGTGCACCCACACACTGAGACAATGGGGATGTTCTATTGGGAACTCACCAAGGCCAGCTGGCCTGGGTCTGAAAAAGCATGGGATAAAACCGGACTCGTTGAACATAGCAGACAATGAGGACTACTGAGAACTCAAGAACAATGGCAATGGTTTTTGATCCTACTGCACATACTGGCTTTGTGGGAGCCTAGGCAGTTTGGATGCTCACCTTACTAGACCTGGATGGAGGTGGGTGGTCCTTGGACTTCCCACAGGGCAGGGAACCCTGATTGCTCTTCAGGCTGACGAGGGAGGGGAACTTGATTGGGGGAGGGGGAGGGAAATGGGAGGCGGTGGCGGGGAGGAGGCAGAAATCTTTAATAAATAAAATAAAATAAAAAAAATAAAACATCTAAAAGCAAAAAAAAAAAAAGATATTGGGGTTACACCTGAAGGTCAGAAAAGTAAAACAGACAGTGAGGCTCTTACCTCTACCACAGTCTGAAATGGCGATCCTGCCTCCAGGAATCGTAGAATGAGACTGAGAGCTGTCTCCTCTCATCTCACATTCCTATCTAGTGCTGGAATTAAAGGCGTGCACCACTAGGATTAAAGGTATGAACTTCCCAGTTTCTATGGCAAACTAGTGTGGTTACTGGGATTTAAGGTGTGTGTCACCACAGCTGACCAAGGCACCTGTTTAACTCTCTGATCTTCAGGCAAGCTTTATTCATTAAAATACAAATGAAATATCACTAGACTATGTAGTATGTGCTTTCTTGAATATATATATATATATATATATGTCAAGCTTATGAAATTAAAATTTTGTAGAAATAGTTACTTTGAGAAACGCAAAAATCTGATTTAATAAGTAGTCCTATAACCTAACAATCATTCAATTTTATTTTTTTAAATCAGTAGAACGTTGGATAGTAGATAATATGGGAGGCATAGTGACCAGAAAATAAAACTAGTCTTAGAATCTAGTTGGAAGATTATGGGCTAAGATAAGTTCACCCATCTTGAATATAACTGACCTAGATCAGTTTCTCTTTCACCCAGAAACACTGTACTCATGGTCATTTTTAGTGCTCGGTGTGAATTTTAACTCCCAGAGAAGGCTCAAGACTGTGGAGAGACTTGGAGGTAGCAGTACGTTGTATGATTATTTGCAGTATTAATAATTATCATAAGAAAGAGGACATGTCATATATACATAGAACCCTTACTTATAGTTAGAAGAGAGTAGATGAAAGATTTTGGATCAATAACCAGAAATGAATTGATTTATTGGAGTACTAAAAATGAAAACATTCTGCTAAGAAGTCCATAAATATGAGTCTATTTAACTATACTTTGATGACTTCTAAAAAACATTTGGTCTATGTCTGCTTATTAAAGTTCTCCTAAATCCAAGGTCTTTTTATTCTAAAAGGGTAGATATTTGTGCTATGTCCCAATTTACACTAAGTATAACTCTCATTGGGATCTAAAAGCAGCATCACTAGCCACAATCCAAGACTGCTAATTAAATGAACCAATTTCATTTTATGGTGTGTTTTGGTTTCTTTGGTGTTGAGTTATGACCACCCCCTTTTAAAGAGTCAGTTGTGCTGAAACAGTCTTTAGGAATCTTCAATCCCCCCCCCAAACTTTTTCATTTTTTTGCTCAACTATACACTTTCAGCATTGTGCAAATCAAATAATTTTCTCAACATGATAATAATTTTACTTTATTTATTTGTTTATTTATTTATTTATTAAAGATTTCTGCCTCCTCCCCACCACCGCCTTCCATTTCCCTCCCCCTCCCCCAATTAAGTCCTCCTTCCTCATCAGCTCAAAGAGCAATCAGGGTTCCCTGCCCTGTGGGAAGTCCAAGGACCACCCACCTCCGTCCAGGTCTAGTAAGTTGAGCATCCAAACTGCCTAGGCTCCCATGCAAGCCCAGACTACTGTACCCAGCCAAGCTATTGTTCACTATAATTTTACTTTTGCATCAACATTCTAAGGGAACAAGCCAAATTTGAGTGTATTCAAGAACTAATAATGAATTTGACAGTTATAGGGATATCAGTGATAAGTTATATTAATATTTTCATCCTGAAATACACACTTCTCTGGGCTCTCATAGACATTTTTGCACCGTATTTTATCCATTATAACACATTTTCATCATTCTCTTACAAAACATCCTGTCACAGCTTAGACAGATCATTGTCTTGATTTACTGAGAACTGATGATGTGTACAATGTCTTCCTTTCACAGAGGAAGTGACACATTCCTCTTGAATGACAAATGCATCTTGTCTGGTAGTATTTCATATTTTGATCCTCATTGTGACACTGAGAAAGAATCTTTATGGAGCCGTTGCTGTGTTGAGTCTTTTTGTTGAACCACTAATTGTACTTTTTCATTTATCTTCAGTACTGGAATATCTTTGCCTATAGTATGGGTAAACTTGGCGAATGCATTGTGTGTCTACTCCTTAGGTAAAAATATGCAGTTTACATAATAGGCTAGGGATCTTTTATATATGTCTTATACATTCAGTTATTTTGAAACAGAGATTGTATCTTATATTTATATTGTTCTTCTAAACAAAATAATCTTTCATATAAGGAGGAATCATTAGCACTTAATTGTTGACAAGTTTTATTGTGTTAGATGATTTAAGCCTTCTAGAGACATAGGTTGTATAAAGAGTTTGCCACTGTATGAGTAATTCACAAAACCATGCCAGGGATATGCTAAGACATTCTCATTTTAAAGACTGGATAAAGGTAACACTTTTGAGACGGAGAATGCTGATAAAGAAATTTAATAACCCAGCCATCTACTCTGCCCTGTTGCCCACTCCAAACTTAGATGGCAGCTTCAGTGCTCTGCTGCTTCTCTGTTTCAGCCATTAGACAAGTCATTTAACTGAGTTCATCAACAAAATAAAAATATACCATTGACAAGATTAAAATTTAAATGAAGGTGTCTGTATGAAGTATAAGTAAAGTACATAGAATGTGTCACACATATGACAGGTGAGAGAGCTTTTCCTCTAACATACCTGAGTCTGGAGTGTTTCCTCTGGCTCATTCATCCTAAGTACTAACATAGGTATTTTTGGTTCTGATCTATTTTTGAATCTCTGCCGACTCATATGTATGTTTTGTTTCTCAAGTGTCTTATTTCAGGTTATTGAGATTTAGAGAGAATTTGAAAAACATCACCACAAAATAAATACGATCAACTGTTCTACAGGAATATTTTCAATTTCTTGAAAAATCTGATGGAATACATCTTCAGCAGCTAACAATAGTATTTTGACAATATTATGGTAGTCTCATAAAGTTTGGGTTATTTTGCCCTATGCAAGAAGTATTTGTTAGGACAGTAAAATAACTGCATATGTTGCAATAGCTTCATGATTATTTTGTTTTATCTTTTTTATTTCTCTGTGGCAGAAGAGCAATAGCTTAACCAGGTGAGGCTGGGAGTGTTGGACTTTTATGTGGAAGAAAGTCCTTATATGTGTAGCACTGCATTCATAAACTGAAGTTATAGTCTTTAAACTTGAACTCAACTGTAGATAAATATATTTTACAAATCAAGAAATACATAACACATTCAGTAAAGCATTAAATGAAGGATCCTGAATATTAAATAGGTTTCTTTAAGGCAGAGGGGACTTATGAAAGCTGTAAAAAGTTATTAGATAAAGTAATTTTTATACCATTTTATAGCCTATAAGTCATTCTCTGCTTTCATGCATTTCATACATATTCAATGATTATCTGACTAAGGAAACTTTATTTTTATTACTTATTAGTTCAGTTATTATTACCATAACTTGTGTGCATTGCCTAAAATATTCAAGAATGTTAGACATTTAAGATATAGCATATTTTCAAAATTTAAGAATAAAAATATAGTGAGTTAAATGATCAGTGCTGTATTCTGCATATTAGATTCTCATGCAAGGGGTTATAGATAAAATCTATGATATCCACATTTCCAAGTGAGTGGTATTTAGTAGAGAACCTAATAAAATATCATACAAAATTTTTACTTTTTAGAATTTATCTAATTTGTAAGGTCAATGTTATTAAAGATAAAAAAAATCACCCTATTCTAAGCATACTCGCATCATATGCCTTACCAATTCATTGTTTTGCTTATGAACTCACAATTAACTATACTATTATCATCCTTAAACTTTATGTTTACAACAAGAGCATCAGTATGATTAATTTTTCTCTGACTGTCTCATGAAGACTCAAAACTACCAGTTGTCCTGATGTAAAATACAAGGCTATTCAATTATTTGCTAATTAATATGGGAGGAAATAGCTGAACAGGTCTGGCTTGGCTTGGGTTCCCACAGGCAGTTCCAGTCAGTTGGAACTGAATAGCCAGAAGTAGTTTCAGCTCAATGACTCATTACTGCAGGCTACCTCAATATCAGTCACACAGAGCATTATTCTAAGGACATTAAGAATATAAGCACCAAGGAACATGCATGTAAAAACATCTTTGCTTGAACTTGGTTTGGCATCTTATCCTATTGTTTAAATCCTACTAATCACTGTGGTAAGACATCAGTCAAAAATGAGGAATCAGGTGTCTGGCATGCATAAGTTTAAGTTGATAATAGTATATTGAAATGTGGTTTCGGGAGATCATTTCCTTTGAGTATTTCTTGCAATATAGTAAATGAATTAAAATGAAAATTGAAAATGCTTATTTCAACTTGAATTTTATTTTATCTGTGTCATAAAATTTATTTGCTTAGTAGCCGGCCTCTATAGTGATAAGTGTTTCCCATTGACAAACATGCCATGGTATTGCTTGAGACTGGACCTTCTTCCCTCTGTCCAGACAATGCTGTTCTAACCCTTGAAAACCATATGCAGTGTATTTTTAACAGAAAATGAACTTCACAGAACAAGCAGAATAAGAAATCAAGATTCTCAAAATTGGAAAAGTAAATGCTTTTAGAGAAAGTTTGTCTATACTACATGTAGTTGAAATTAAGATTTATGATGTGGTATTAAGATATGTAAAAATTCAGAATTTACATAATTTGTCATGTATAGTGAATGGCTCTTGAATGGTGAAGGTTCAAATTGATAATGTGTGATAATTTGGTGAAAGATGGATCTCAAGTACTGTGCTATTTTATTACATGAATCTAAATCAACTTTGCCATAATTCCCATTCTACCCATTGTTAACTCATTCACCAAATTCTGATGATTTACTGACTGGATTTATATGAGAAAGTAAACAATTGAAAAAAACAACAATAATTTATAATTCAGGGGTAAAATACAGATGAAAATAGGCTGAATAAACTGTATATATTTTTAGAACAAAGGAGTAGGTCAATGACTTTGGAACAAAAGCTCATTTAAAAATTGTCAGCCTTAAATCATATATATGCAACATTTATATAGACTGATATGTCACATCTATGCATTTTAAAATATCCATACTTTTAAGTAAGAGGAGAAGGCAAGACTGGGGTGGTTGCATACTGAAGAACAAGGTTCATATAGGAAACTTATTTCCCCAGTTCCAAGCAGGATACCTAAACATCTTATGATCTCATTTTTTACTTCTTTTATTTTTTTGAGATTACATCCTTTTCATTTTATTTTTCCCTTCATACTCCCATATCTCTCCTTGCTCTTTTTCAAATTTATGGCCTATTTTTCATTAATTGCTGTTACAAGCATATACATATATGAAATATACATGAGTATCTAAATGAAAGACTAATCTATAAGTCCATTCTAATTTTTATAAGAGAACCTTAAAGTAACATATTTTGATCTTAAAGAATGAATAAATTTCAACCATGGGAATACAGAGAAAAAATCCAAAGTGAGGGATATTGGTTTGGCAAATCATGTAGGCTAATATGAATTGGAGTTGTCGGAAGACTCTTTATTCTTACTGAGGACCTTCCAAACTGGATGTCTAATTATAATTCTGTCCTTATGAAATATGGGATGTTACAGTCGGAGTCACTTCCTATGTATTTGCTGCTAGCCCCTGCATTGGACCTAACAGCATTATGACTATGAGATAGAAGTTTGGGGTATAACAGAACATAGCCTTTAGCTGACCCTAAAATTAAGAATGTTTGAAGAAAATATCTAAAATTTTTGACCAGCCTTTTCTAATTGTGATATAGCCTAACTACTAAATGTTCTCACTAATGTATTTGATAAATGCTTTGATTTATGACTCTTTTTGTTGTTGTGTGGATGTAAGTTTAATGCATTGTCCACAGAAGTGGAGGATTAGGTCTAACTTGACTGCATGTTTCCACGTTATTATTGCTCACAATTAGCTTAAAATAAAGTATTATTCTGGAGCAGGAGCTGTGTTTTTCATGAAGAATATGCAAATAAATTTTGAATATTGATAGTTTTTCCTCAATTTATTTTGACTTACTACTCTTCTTTCTTGTGTTGTTTTGTTTTGGTTTGATTTTTCAAGACAGAATTTCTCTTTGTAACAATCCTGCAGTCTTGACTATCCTGGAACTTGCTTTGTAGAATAGGATGGTTCTGAATTTAGTTGAGATCCACCTGCCTCTGCCCGCCAAGTGCTGGGATTAAAGGAATATGCCACCCCCAACCAGCTGATCAACTACTCTTTTGATGAACAATGTTACTAATCTTACTCTGAGCTACTGAATTAACTCCCACCAAGCTGCTTATTATGAAGCCCTATGTTTCTTATTGATGATAAGAGTTGACTCTGCATTGGTGAGCCAACTTAGCATTCAGAATCACGTTTAGTCCTTCTCGTGGCAATTCTTCATTGGGGGCTTATTCTTAGGAAACTCCAAATATGAGAATATGAACAGAAAGAAAACTTCAATAAGATTAACGTGGTCTCAGCTTTTTTGCTCAACAGTATCTGACAACTGGAAAAAAGATAATCAAAATAAATTGTTTAACTTTTTCTACCAATTGCTTTCCAAAATATAGAACTTACATTCCTCAGGATCCATATTTTATGGAACCCTATTTCTATTGATGTTATAAAAATTTGTATTTAAGTAAATTTCATCAAGAAATGAATTGACCATTTGGCTGTCAAATAAACCAAGCAGATTTGCAAGATCATTTAAATTAAACACTAAGCCAGTTCTCTAGTAACACACTCAATAGGAGAACATATCATTAACCTAGGTTTACTTAATAGCATCTATTATGTTATTGTTCAAAGTTACTGTGCTGCTATCACTTACGTCCCTTATAGCTTTATGCTTGTACATTAATTACTTTATTTTTAACTCCTTTGGCCAACTGAATGACCTTGCTTATTAGACTTACATATGAGACACATTTGAGATACCAGATAATTCAACATTAAAATTGGCATTATTACATTATGAATAATTCTTCTGATGGCTTTAAGATTAACTTCCTTCCCTCTTCAGCTTAAGTAACTATCTTTTTTGGTTGTGAGCATTGCCCTTAATAGTCGAACCATCGTTCTAGTCCTCAAATAGACATTTTTAAGTATTTGTGTTTGAACCAAATCATCAAATCAAATCTGACTAGTGAAAGTGGATTCTTTACATTATTTTTATCTGTCCAGTGCTGTCCTATGACATCATCCAGTATTTTTTAGGGAGTGCAAGATGTGGTTAGGAACTTTACCTGTGAGATAACACCAATTAGACTTGAGATGTGTGAACTTGGAATAAAATTTATTGCCTATGCTTTTTACTATATCATTTATATGCCTAAGTTTACCAATCATTCCATCAGTCTATTACCTTTCTGCCTAAATACCTATATGTTTATGAATCAGTGAGTCATATATCATGTAACTTTTTCAGTATCATCTCTTTATTGATTTGTTTATGGGATTAATGTAACAGCACCTGTCTTATCTCAATGGGTTGATAAAAGGACTATGTGATGTCAGACACAGAAAACAGTAATATTTTTGAGATTTTTACACTTTCATATAACGTTTTAAAAAGTTAAATCTAAACCTTTCCCTCTCCTTAAAATTCCCCCATCCATACAACACTTTCCCCTCCAAACTTCATGTGCCCATTTCATTTTAAAAACATGTTTAGTTGAGATCATATTACTTATGTGTGCATGGTTGTAGTCCCATCCACTAAGCATGAATAACGTCTCAAGGGGACACATATCTGTTAAACATTGACTATTCTTTTGCAGAAACCATCAATCACTAAGAAGTTATTTTTATTTTTGTTCTAGAATTTTCAGTTGTGTGGTTAAGTTAATAATATGAGAAATAATTGGAGAAACAACGTATTACAGCATTACCAACTAAATAAACACAACATAAAATAAAAACTGTGATTTTTCTCTCCAAGCCATGTTGAGAATGCACTTCAAGTGTTTAGATATTTTCTATACAAACATTAGCATATTTGTCAAAATATATTAGAAACAATTCTCCAATGTTCAACGTGAAATTGAGCATAGGAAAAATGGCTAAAGAGGAAAGCACAACTTGCAAGAATTCCTCCCACAGTCAAAAAAAGCAACATGGTAACACCAGAACCCAGTGGTCATGCAACAGGAAGACTTGATCATGCTAACCCAGAAGAAGTAGAAGAAGGTGACTTTAAATGTATCTTTATGAAAATGATGGAAACATTTAAAGAGAATATGAAAAACTCCATTACAGAAATAGAAGAGAACACAAAGTGAAAACTGCAAGAAATTAATAAATCCCTCAAAGAAAACCAAGAAAAAAACAATCAAACAGGTTAAGGAAACAGTTCAAGGTTTGAAGACTGAAATAGAGGTAATAAAGAAAACACAAACCAAGGGAGGTCTGGATATCACAAATCTGGGTAAACAAATAGGAACTGCAGAGACAAGTATAATCAACAGACAAAAAGAGATAGAAGAAAAATATCAGGCACTGAAGATTCTATAGAGGAAATAGACTCATTGGTCAAAGAAAACATTAAATCCAACAAATCCTAACACAAAACATTCAGGAAATCTGGGACACCATGAAAAGACTAAACTTAAGAATAATAGCGGTAGAAGGAGAAGAACTCCAGCTCAAAGGCAGAGAAAATATATTCAACAAAATTATAAAAGAAAACATTCCCAACCTAAAGAAGGATATCTCTAGGAAGGTACAAGAAGCTTACAGAACACCAAATAGACTAAATCAAAAAAACCTATCCCCTTGCCATATAATAATCAAAACACAAAACATACAGCATAAAGAAAGATTATTAAGAGCTGCAAAGAAAAAAGGTCAAGTAACATTTAAAGGCAAACCTCTCAGAATTATATCCAACTTCTCAACGGAAACCATGAAAGCCAGAAGTTCCTGGATAGATGTGCTGCAGACACTAAGAGATGACAGATGCAAGCCCAGACTACTATACCCAGCAAAGTTTTCTTCCACCATTGATGGAGAAAACAAAATATTCTATGACAAAAACAGATTTAAACAATACATATCCACAGACCCAGCCTTACAGAAAGTAAGAAGGAAAACCACAACCCAAGGAAGCTGACTACACTCACAAAAACACAGACAACTGATAACCCCCTACCAGCATAACCCAAAGAAGGAAAACACACAAATACGACTACCAAAAAATAACTGGAGTTAACAACCACTGGTCATTAATATTGCTGAATATCAATGGACTAAATAGACCTAT
This sequence comes from Microtus oregoni, assembly GCF_018167655.1. Lineage (NCBI taxonomy): Eukaryota > Metazoa > Chordata > Mammalia > Rodentia > Cricetidae > Microtus > Microtus oregoni. The sequence continues at coordinate 8,023,932 of NW_024543218.1, read as the reverse complement.
AAAAAGATACAGGCTAAGAGAATGAATACAAAAACAGAATCCAGACTTCTGCTGTTTATAAGAAACACACCTCAACCTCAAAGACAGACACTATCTCAGAGTAAAGGATTGGGAAAAGTTTTTCCATTCTAATGGACCTAAGAAACAAGTGGGTGTGGCTATCCGACTATCTAACAAAATTGATTTCAAACTAAAATCAATCAGAAGAGATGGAGAAGGACACTTTATACTCACACCAGGAACAATTCATCAAGATGAAGTCTCAATTCTGAACATCTATGCCTCTAATACAAGAGCACCCACATATGTAAAAGAAGCATTGCTAAATATTAAGTCCCACATCAAACCCCACACACTAATAGTAAGAGAGTTCAACACTCCCCTCTCTCCAATGGACAGGTCAATCAGACAGAAGCTTAACAGAGAAATAAGACAACCAACAGATGTAATGAAGCAAATGGACTTAACAGACATTTATAGAACATTCCACCCAAACAGAAAAGAATATACCTTCTTCTCAGCACCTCATAGAACCTTCTCTAAAATTGATCACATCCTCAGTAACAAAGCAAGCCTCCACAGATAATTTGAGTAACCCTGTGTCTTATCAGATCACTAGGGATTAAAGTTAGAATTTAACAGCGATACTACTCTCAGAAAGCCTACAAACTCATGAAAATTGAACAGGCAACTACTGAACCAACCCTGGGTCAAAGAAGAAATAAAAAAGAAATTAATGTCTTCCTTGAATTCAATGAATATGAAGGCACAACATATCCAAACCTATGGTAGACATTGAAAGCAGTGCTAAAAAGAAAGTTTATAGCACTAAGAGACCACATAAAGAAAACAGAGAAAGCTCACATTAGTGACTTAACAGCACACCTGAAAGCTCTAGAACAAAAGGATGCAGACTCACCCAGGAGGAGTAGAAGACAGGAAATAATCAAACTGAGGGCTGAAATCAACAAAATAGAAATAAAACAATAAAAAGAGTCAATGAAACAATGAATTGGTTCTTTGAGAAAATCAACAAGATTGACAAACCTGATGTAGGTGGGTCTTCTCTCTATGTGTTTCTTTCATTGGTTAATTAATAAAGAAACTGCTTGGCCTGATAGGTCAGAACATAGGTGGGTGGAGTAGACAGAACAGAATGCTGGGAAGAATGGCAGTGAGTCAGATGCCATAGCTCTCCTCTCTGAGATGGACACAGGTTAGAATCTTCCTGGTAAGCCACCACCTCGTGGTGCTACACACATTAATAGAAATGGGTTAATCAAGATGTGAGAATTAGCCAATAAGAGGCTACAGATAACGGGCCATGCAGTGTTTAGAAGAATACAGTTTCCTTGTAATTATTCTGGGGCTAAGCTAGCCATGCGAGAGCCGGGCAGGACAAAAAGCAGGCCTGCCTGCAGTTTCTTCTATACAAACCCTTATCCAAACTAATCAAAAGGTAGAGAGAGAACATCCAAATTATCAAACTCAGAAGTGAAAAAAGGGACAAAACAAAGGACACTGAAGAAATTCAGAGAATCTTTAGGTCTTACTACAAAAACCTGTACTCCACAAAATTGGAAATGGACAATTTTTTAGGTAGATACCATATACCAAAATTAAAATCAAGACCAGGTAAGCAATTTTAATAGACCTATAAGCTTTGAGGAAATTGAAGCCGTCATCAAAAACCTACCAACCAAAAACACCCATGGCCACAAGATTTTAGTGCAGAATAATACCAGAACTTCCAAGAACTAATCCCTATACTCCTCAAAGTGTTCCACATAATAGAAACAGAATGGACATTGACAAACTCTTTTTAAGAAGCTACAGTTACCCTAATACTCAAACCACACAAAGACTCAACCAAGAAAGAGAATTACAGACCAATCTCACTCATGAACATAGATGTAAAAGTTCTCAATAAAATACTGGCAAACTTTCGAGACCAGCCTGGTCTACAAGAGCTAGTTCCAGGACAGGCTCCAAAACCACAGAGAAACCCTGTCTCGAAAAAACAAAACAAAACAAAACAAAACAAAAAAACAAAAAAAATACTGGCAAACTGAATCCAAGAACACATCAAAAATAATCAACCATTATGATTAAGTAGGCTTCGTCCAAGAGATGCAGGGCTGGTTCAACATATGAAAATCTATTAATGTAATTCATCATGTAAATAAACTGAAAGAAAAAACCATATGATCACCTCATTAGATGCTGAAAAAGCATTTGTCAAAATCCAACACCCCTTCATGATAAAGGTCTTGGAGAGATCAGGGATACAAAAATCATATCTAAATATAATAACAGCAATATACAGCAAGCCAACAGTTAACATCAAATTAAATGGAGAGAAATTCAAAGCAATTCCTCTAAAATCATGAACAAGACAAGGCTGTCCACTTGCTCTATATCTCTTCAACGTACTTCTTGAAGTTTTAGCAATAGCAATAAATAAGACAACAAAATGAGATCAAGGGGATACAAATTGGAAAGGAAGAAGTCAAACCCTCATTATTTGAAGATGATATAGTAGTGTATATAAGTGACCCCAAAAACTCTACCAGAGAATGAGTACAGCTGATAAATACCTTCAGTGATATGGCAGGATACAAGATCAACTAAAAAAAAATCAGTAGCCCTCCTATACACAAAGTATAAAAAAGCTGAGAGGGAAATCAGAGAAACATCACCTTTCACAATAGCCACAAAAAATAAATATCTTGGGGTAACACTAACCAAGGAAGTGAAAGACTGATTTGACAAAAACTTTAAGTCTTTGAAGAAAGAATGTTACAAGGAGGGGGTCCCCTGTTCTGTCCTGGCTGAGCCAGCTAGCTTACACCCAAAATAATCACACAGAAACTGTATTAATTAAAGCACTGCTTGATCCATCAGCTTTTGTTTCTTATTGGCTAATTCTTACATTTTAATTTAACCCATTTCTGTTCATCTGTGTATCGCCATGTGACTGTGGCTTGCTGGCAAGATTCTAACCAGTGTCCATCTCAGGCAGGAGATTCATGGTGTCTGCCATTCTGCCCTTCTCCCCCCAGCATTCAGTTTTGTCTACTTCACCTACCTAAGTTTTGTCCTACGACCTAGGCCAAGGCAGTTTCTTTATTCATTATTCAATGAAAAACACACAAACAGAAGGAACTCCTATACCAAAAGAAATTGAAGAAGATACTAGAAAATGAAAATATCTCCCTTGCTCTTGGATAGGAAGGATCAACATAGTAAAAATGGCAATTCTATCAAAAGCAATCTATAGATTCAATGTAATCCCCATCAAAATCCCAACAAAATTCTTCACAGACCTTGAGAGAAAATCAACTTTATATGGAAAAACAAAAATCCCAGAATAGTGAAAGCAATCCTATACAATAAAAGAACTTCTGGAGGCATTACCATCCCTGACATCAAGATCTATTACAGAGCTACAGTAATGAAAACAGCTTATTATTGGTATAAAAACAGAGACGTTGACCAATGGAATTGAATTGAAAAGCTAGATATTAATCCACACACCTATGAACACCTGATATTTGACAAAGAAGCTAAAATTGTATAATAGAAAAAAAGCATTTCAACAAATGGTACTGGCATAACTATATATTAACCTGCAGAAGAATGAAAATAGATCCATATCTATCACCAGGCATGAAACTCAAGTCCACATGGATTAAAGACCTCAATATTAATCTGATCACACTGAGCCTGCTAGAAGAGAAAATGGGAAGTAGTTTTAAATGCATTGGCACAAGAGACCACCTCCTAAATATAACCCCAATAGCACAAACACTAAGAGCAACCATAAATAAATGGGGCCTCCTGAAACTGAGTTTCTGTAAAGCAAAGAATATAGTCTTTAAGAGAAAAAAGGCAGCCTACTGAATGGGAAATGATCTTCACCCATCCCACATTAGACAAGGGACTGATCTTCAGAATAGGTAAATAACTCAAGAAAGTAGACATTAAAATTATAAATAACCCTATTAAAAATGGGCTAGTAAACTAAACAGAGAATTCTCTGCAGAAGAATTTCAAATGGTCAAAAGATACTTAAGAAAATAAGCAACTTCCTTAGCTATCAGGGAAATGCAAATCAAAACAACTCCGAGGTACCATCTTACACCTGTCAGAATGGCTAAGATTAAAAAAAACACTAATGATAGCTTATGGTGGAGAGGATGTGGAGTAAGGGGAACACTCATTCATTGCTGGTGGGAATGCAAACTTGTTCAACCACTTTGGAAATCGGTATGGTGGTTTCTCAGAAAATTGGGAATCAACTTACCTCAGGATCGAGCAATACCACTCTTGCGCATATACCAAAAAGATGCTCAGTCATAGTACAAAGGCATTTGCTCAACTATGTTTATAGAAACATTATTTGTAATAGCCAGAACCTGAAAACCACCTAGATGCCCCTCAACCAAAGAATGGATAAAGAAAATGTGGCAATTTACACATTAGAGTATTAATCAGCAGTAAAAAACAATGACATCTTTAATTTTGCCTGCAAATGGATGGAAATAGAAAACACTATCCTGAGTGAGGTAACCCAGACCCCAAAAATGAATATGGCATGTACTCACTCATAAGGGAATACTAGCTATAAACAAAGGACATTGAGCTTATAATTCATGATTCTAGAGAAGCTAAGTAATAAGTTGAACCCAAAGGAAAACATATAGACCCACCTGGAAATTTGAAACAGACAAGAATGCCTGACAAAATGGGAGCATGGGGCCAGGGGGGCATAGAAGGAAGGGTACAAGGGGAAGGTGAGGGAAGAAGAGGAGGGTTGAGGGAATGGGATAGTCGATATGGAGGAAGGACAGATATGAGAGCAAGGAAAGTGATATCTTGATTTAGGGAGCCATTATGGGGTTAGCAAGAAACATGGCTCTTAAAAAATTCCCAGGAATCCATAAGGATGACCCCAGCTAAGACCCTAAGCAATAGAGGAGAGGGAGCCTGAACTGGCCTTGCCCTGTAGCCAGACTGATAATTATCTTAAATAGAACCTTCATCCAACAACAGATAGTAACAGAGGCATAGCCCCACATCAGAGCACTGGACTGAGCTCCCAAGGTTCAATTGAAGAATAGAAGGAATGAGAATATGAGGAAAGAGGTCAAGACCATGAAGGGTTCATCCACTGAAACAGTTTATCTGAGCTAATGGGAGCTCACTAACTCTAGCGGGACTGGGAAGAAAAAAGCATAAGACCAAACTAGTCCCTCTGAATGTGGTTGACATTTGTATGGCTGGGACAGACTGAGGGGCCACTGGCAGTGGCACTGGGACTTATCTCTACTGCATGTGCTGGTTTTCTTGGATTCTATTCTCTTTGTATGTGTACTTTGCTCAGCCTAGATATACTAAAGAGGGCCTTGCACCTTCCACAAAGCAATGTGCCTTACCCTCTCTGAGGATTAGAGGGGGTGGGATAGAAGGGTGTATAGAGGAAATGGGAGGAGGGAATGAGTGGGAATTTGTATTGATATTTTTAAAAAATAAAAAAGCACACACATTTAACAAGGACAAAAATAGGAAAAAAAGAAAGAAAAATGGCTAAAAAAGATCTTGTCAGGCAAATTGTAGTAGTTTAGGAACTTGGGTTATAAATCACATACATGGTCAGGGAACTTTGCCCTATTTATTTTGAATTTTGACTTTGTACTTTCCAGAGAGTTAATGGTGTTGAGTGAGGCATTAGGACACATTTTAGAGCTTGGATGCAGCTTCATTTATTTGCTGGTCTGCTTCAGAGTGCTTATCTTTGGTTACCTAGCAACTAGTAACATAGGCCTAAGAGTAGGTGGCATCATCAAGGCCCTTCCTTGTGCTATAATGTTGAGCGAATGTACCCCAACCACAATCTTTGATGGCAATGTAGGTAATATATTAATGTGAAAATAGATAACCTGTGATTTGGCTAACGAAATATTCATCCATTATCTGTGTCTCTAATAATACATATGGAATTTATTTTTAAAATGCGCTGAGTAATCTTCTGTAATAATCTGAGGAGAAATAATTTGGTGGTGACTTGTTATAAACTGAAATAACTGCAACTTATTTCTGAATAGACAGCTTCTTTCACATAACAAATTTAAAGGGATATGTTCTTAGCAAGGAAGTTAACTGTCTGGTCTTAGTAGACAGGCTGCTGTTTAAGATCTTGGAAACTTCTGGAGTTGTATTTTAATGATGCCTTGCTTCTCTTTTTGGTATTTAACCTTATTATGTTGGAGGATATAAATTGTATTACTTTAAGAAAAAAAAGTGTTATTTCTAAAAAGTTAAGGGTTGCTGAAATGTAGTTTTCATATTTAAAATTTTCATTCTGAGTAGTAGACTTGTTTTGTTACTTTTGTAAATGTCTAATGACAGTATGTAACATTAGCCACTTACTGAATATGTCTGTGATGTTTGCCATTTTTATCACCAGAAGAATACAATTAGAGTATTTTTCTATGACTCTATTGATGAAAAGCTGCAAAACCTCAAGTATATGTCATCAGAACTTCATTGTTAACTGTAAAGTGTTTTATAACTAGGTATGAAACATTTCAAATTCATTTTAGAAAGAGAAAAATCAATTTGAATTTTTAGTACCTTGTTTGTAACTCAATTTGATCATATTAATACCCAAAATATGTTTATCATCTTAACATGACTATGAAAGATGTTAAAGTCTTATGAGTAAGATTCAGAATTCATAAGCAATTTAGGATTTTTCTGAGAAATACAAGAAACATAAGAGTAAATATAAAGGGTAGAAGAATGGAATGTCAGAGCAACAACTCCCAAACTTCTTCGATGGGTTAATCAAGAACATCAATATCATTTGACAACATTAAGAAAAAAAAGCAAATTATTAATCTTAACTCCAATTTATTATCATACCAAAAAATACTAGGATGATATCTGTATTTTCACAGATCTACAAGTAATTTTGGCTCATCAAGAAGTTTGAGAAAAACTCATTATGTCGGAGCTGAACTGTCCAGTGTGGTAGCAACATATTGCTACATAATTTAATCAAAATTTGCTAGTTATGATAAGGTGTCTTCTGAGTGGACAGCATATACAGAGCCTGTGGTCATATTAAATAGGGCAGATGTGGAACAATGCCATCATCATAGAGCATTTTGTTTTGCAGCATTGCTGCAGATAATGGATACCTCAGTGAGAACTTTTTGCATAATAGAAGACTTATCATGGGATACCGTCTCTTATTGTTGAATAATAATAAATGAAATAAGACATGGCAACACCTGAACATTGCTTGTGATAGATACATCACTCTTCCTGTCAAGTGCCAGGGAGCTCCTACTGGGTAACACCAGAAGAAAGCCAATACAGATGGAGTGGTGTAGGAGGTCCTTCTGTTTGTGTGTTGCTTTCATTGGTTAATCAATAAAGAAACTGCTTGGCCTGATAAGGTGGAACTTAGGTAGATAGAGTAGACAGAACTGAGTTCTGGGGGAAAGAAAGCAGAGTGAGAGCTGCCAGCTCAGACATGCTGAATCTTTCCCAGTAGTCCACGACCTCGTGGTCATATACAGATTAATAGAAATGGGTTAAATCAAGATGTGAGAGTTAGTCAATAGGAAGCTAGAGATAATGGGCCAGGTGGTGACTTAATTAATACAATTTCTGTGTGGTTATTTTGGGTGTAAGCTATCCGGGTGACCGGGACAAACAAAGAGCCACCCTCCTCATGCAACAACAGAACTTTTCAGGGATTAGGGAAAGGGAAGGGGAAGAAAACTGTGTATATAAAACCCTGAAGATATGAATCTATAACACTGTTTTTTTGAATGGGAGGAAATAGGGAAAATGGAAAGTTTGAATAAGACTGACTTTTGAATGAGTGAGACAAAATAATGTCATTATCAATGACAAGAAAATAAGAGCTTAAATAGTTAGATTATGGAAAAGTATATGGGTTTATATAGTTTTATTAAACTAGTTGCTTATAAACTCTTGCAGAATCTTCTCTTTACCATACAGGCTTTATCCTTTTATTCTCCATGACTATCTACAAATTGTTAAAATAACTACTTTTAATGAAGAGACGGAATAGTCTCCCACTATTATTTATAAATGCTTTTCAAAGACTAAAGAAAGGAGAGAAGAAATTTTACCCATCGATTCATCTAGTGGGATGTGACAAAAAAACTCCCATTTTTTGCTATAGAATTATTTTTTCTAGTTTTAAGGTTTACAATGGAAGAAAGCAGGCTGTAATGTCGCTGAAAATTATAGTTTTCTCTTATGCAATTTGAACATGAGAGTTTGATTTTTGTGATAAGACTGAAAATCCATTATTTTTAAGTCAATTGGAAAATAATTTCCAGTTTTTTATAAAATCAACTATTGTGGGGGGATCCATTGCTACTTAGAGAGTGAAGCATTGGTCTAGTTTTTATAATCTTACAATTTTCACATCAGAGTATCCACCGTTTTTCATATTCGTTTGCTCATCCTTGTAGATTAATTTTCCTCCCATTAGAATACTTTATTAAACAATATGTAAAAATCACATGAGACTGTCTTATATGTTTGAGATTAATTCTTTGCAGGACTTCAATCAATACCACATGAGACATTATAATAAAGGAAGCAGCATTCTGCTCGGCATCTAACATCCAGAGTTGTATTATTTTAAAATACCATTTTGAATGTCATATAGATAAGGAACTTTGGTGGATTAAAATTTCCTCACTTATATACTTTGATAATTTTTTTCTTCTGTATTTAGGAAAAACTCCAGCACAGATTTTCTTGAGGTTTGCTTTTTAGTTGTTACTTAACAAACAGCATTTCTTGTTGGTGGAAATGTCAAATAGCTCATAAGTTGTTTTTTTTTTTTTAGATTTATTTATTTATTTATTATGTATACAGTGTTCTATCTGTATGCTTGCTGGCCTGAAGAGGGCACCAGATCTTATTACAGGTGACTGTGAGCCACCATGTGGTTGCTGGGAATTGAACTCAGGACCTCTGGAAGAGCAGTCAGCGCTCTTAACCTCTGAGCCATCTCTCCAGCCCCCAGCTCATAAGCTGTTAAACAGGTAAAATAAAACATAGGACATACAATTAATTCTCTGTCTAATTTGCAGTGTTCCACTAGATACTTTTCTTGAGATCTTGGGTAATATCCCAACGAAGAACTGTCGTATTGATAAAGACTAGAATTTAACTGGGAATTGTGGCCATGATGTATACAAAAGTGCATGCTACTCAGTTATGATTGTTAGGGAGCAGAGTAGAAGGGAGGTACAGAAAGCAGAGACAGAGCAGTATAAGTTTGTATTATGCAAGACTATACACACACATATAATGCATATATAGTTTATGTACTGCATATAACATATAGTACCTTATATATACACATATGAGTATACAGTATATACTATTTGTATATATTGTATATATACTAATGCTATGTATTGTATACACACACACACACACACACACACACACACACACACACACACACATATATATATATATATATATATATATATATATATATGCACAGTATATATTCTGAATCTCTACACTGTGGAACTGATTTTGACAGACACATCCATAGGTGAAGACCTAGCAAGGGGAGAAGGGCACTCACTGTGTAAAGAGAATCATAAGGACTTACTTAGGAGTGAGTTGTTACACTAACTGTGCCACTTTATATTGGCAGCTAGTTCCATGCCAAATACTGATCATGGAAACATAATGCTCCTAGGCATTTCTAAGCAGCAGGGAGGCCCTCTAAGCAGTAAGTGGTTAATTGCTCTCATTTTCATTAAACTAGTTTTCTAGTTTAATGGAACTGGCTGTTCCTTAGATACATTGTGTGTGTGTGTGTGTGTGTGTGTGTGTGTGTGTGTGTGTGTGTGTGTGCTAAACACACGGTGCTAGACATATGGATTAGGGTTCATTCAAAGTACTGATATTATATACAAACTAAAGGATAGATTATGTATATGTTTGACAGAAGAGAGCTAAATCCCCTGGAATCAGTTAGATGTCATGTTTAGCACCCGAGTGCTTTGTCAACAGCCTCCACCTTATATTTCTCTTTAGACTTTCAGATGGGGCATCCTAGCATCCTAGATGTTCTTGCCTATATTCCAATGACACTGACTTCACAAGAACATGGAAAAGTTTCCTGCTGGACACGATGGGTATCTCCTATAAGGGAGCCAGACTGTGCTTGAGTTCTTTGCTTCACTCAACCTATTGCCACAAATTATACTTACAATACATTGGCTCCATTTATCACATTTATTTATTTAAGATAAACTTTATTGTTTCAAAGGAGAATTGAAGATAGAATTTCAAAATCATTTACAAAGTTTTACATACAAAATCTGTTTTAATTTCTATCTATATGCATATAGGTACATGTATGAGTTATGTGCATAGCATGCACATAACTCAAGTGTTTACCCTCAGGTTCTGTCCTTTATTTATTTGTTTTTTATTATTTTATTGAAAAACAATTCTGATTGGCCAGTAGCCAGGCAGGAAGTATAGGCAGGACAACCAGACAGGAAGCAGAAGTGGGGCAGTGAGAATAGGAGAATTCTGGGAAGGAGGAAGCCCATTTCTCTGCAGTCCTGTCCAGACACAGAAGAAACAGAATGTGACTATGCCACTGAAAAGGGTACTGAGCCATGTGGCTAACACAGATAAGAATAATCGGCTAATGTAGGTTTAAAGAGTTAATAAGAAGTCTGAGCTAATGGACTAATCAGTTTTTAACTAAGGTAGACTTCTGTGTGAATTTTTTGGGGACTTAACGATTGTGGGAACCAGGCATGACAGAAACCCAGACAACAAATGGGCACCAGGTGTAGCATAAGTCACAAAACAATCCCACACCAGTTTGGAATTATGATTAATAAAAGGGTTATTTATTTAAGGGGAAAACTTACAGATCACTGTCCTAGACAACAGCCCTCTACACAACCAGGAACAGAGTCTAGTAGCTGGAAGCAGAGCCTAAAACAAGAGAGAGAGAGAGAGAGAGAGAGAGAGAGAGAGAGAGAAGGACTAACACTGCTTTTTAAAGCAAAAGAGACCACACCCAAGTGGCCTGGTACATTAAAGGCTATTGGCTGAGCTCCCACAGCACCCTATAAATATCCATTTTCTTTTCTCTTTCTAGTGAGGACCATCCCTTTTCCCTTGCACATTGCTCTATACTTAACTGCTGTGGTTATATGGATTATAGTTTCCTTACCAATGACTTCGTAGCTAACATCGGCATATAAGAAATATATACAACATTTGCATTTCTAGGTCTATATCACCTTACTCCAGATACTTTATTTCTAGGTCTGTCTATTTACTTGTGAATTTCATGTATTCATTCCTAATAACAAGGCAATATTCCATTGTAAAAATATGCCACATTTTATTTCTCTATTCATCCATGAACAGACATTAGACTGTTTTTAATTTCTGCCTATTATGAACAGAACAGCAATAAGCACGGATGAATGAATGTCTCTGTAAAAGGATAAATCCTCTTTAGGGTATATGCACAAGAGTCATATAGCTGGATTTTGAAGTATATCGGTTCCCATTTTCTTGAGGAACAGCCACATTGTATTTCAAAGTAGCTATGCAAGTTTTTACTCCCACCAACAATGGATGAATGTACCCTTTATTCCACATCTGCATGAGACATCACTTGTTTATTGATCTTAAACATTCTAATGGTTTAAGATGAAGTCTCAAAGTAGTTTTGATTTGAATTTCTATAACTAAGGATATTGACTATTTCTTTAACATTTTCTCAGCCAGTTGAATTTCCTCTTTTTAAATTCTCTGTTTAGATCTATAATCGATTTTAATTGGGTTGTTTTCTTGATGTTTAGTTTTTAGAGTTCTTTATATAGTTTGGATATTAGCTTTCTATTGGGTTTATAGCTACTAAAAATACTTTCTCATTATGTTGCCTACTGCTTTGTCTGAATGATGATGGACTTTGTCATAGAGAAACTTCTCGGTTTCATGAGGTCTCATTTGTTAATTGTTCTTAATTCCTGTGCTATTGGTGTTCTGTTCAGAAGTCTTTTCCCTGTACCAATGAGTTTGAGATTCCTCATTGTCCTTCATTTTCTTTTCTATCAAGTTCAATATATCTGGTTTTATGTTGAGTTTTTTTTATCCAATTGGAGTTGAATTTTCTCTAGGTTATAAGTATGGATCTATTTGCATTATTCTACATCAGACATTCAGTTTGAGTAGGAACATTTGTTAAATATGCTGCCTTTTTTAAGTGTGTATTTTTGGCTTCCTTATAAAAAATTAAGTATACATAGTGTACTTTAATTCTGCTATTCAATGTGATTTCATTGATCAATGTTTCTGTTTTGTACTTCTATTGCTTCATCTCTTTAACACAACTTGAATTTGACAACTGTGATGCCATCAGCAGTTCTTTTATTATTTAGGACTACTTTAGCTATCTGGAAGATTTTGTTTTCATATGAAGTTGAAAGTTGTCCTTTGTTCTGTGAAGAATTATATTGGAATTTTGATGGGGATAGCATTGACTCAATAGATTGCTTTGGGTAAAATGACCATATTAATCCTAGTGGTCTATGAACATGTGACATCTTTCTATCTTTTGATAGCTTCTTCAGTTTCTTTCTTCAAAGTCTTAAAGGTTTTATCATATAAAGCTTTCACTTACTTGGTTGGAGGTACCCACTATATTTTACATTTGTGAGACTATTAATAAAATATGTTATTTCCCTAATTTCTTTCTCAGTCTATTATTCATTTGTATAATGGAATGGTACTGATTTTTGTGTGTTAATTTTGTATCCTGCTACTTTGCTCATGGTATTTATTAGCTGTAGAAGTTTCCTATAAAAATATTTAGAATTGCTCATGTATACTATCATATATAAATAAAAATACTTTGATATCTTTCCATCCTATTTCTATCCCCTTGATCTCCTTCAGTTATCTTATTTCTCTAGCTAAGACTTGAAGTTCTGTATTCAATAGGTATGGAGACTGTGGGCAACCATGTCTTAATCCTAGTTTAAATAGAAATGATTTGAATTTCTGTCCTTTCAGATTGATATTCATGCTGAATAATTATATGCCAAGTTGGAACAGGCTAAAGTCATCTTGGAGGAGGGACCCTCAATTAAGAAAATGCCTCCATAAGATCAGGTTGTGAACAGGCCAGTAAGGCATTTTCTTAATTAGTAATTGATGGGGGAGGGTCTAAACCACTACAGATGGGGCCACCCCTGGGCTGGTGATCCTGGATTCTATAAGAAAACAGAGTGATAAAGCCATGTTGAAAAGGTAGTAAGTAGCCCCCTTCCAGGGCTTCTGCATCAGCTCCTACTTCTAGGTTTCTGTCCTGTTTGAGTTCCTGTCCTGACTTGGTGTGATGATGAATAGCGCTGTGGAAGTGTAAACCAAATAAACTCTTTCCTCCCCAGCTTCCTTGGTCATGGTGTTTTGTTGCATCAGTGGAAACCCTAAGACAATGTTGCTATGGCCTTACTATAAGGTGTCTTTACTATGCTGATAGATATCTGTTATATTCCGAATCTCTCCAGGGATTTTTATAATGAAGGAGTGTTGGAGTGTAAAAAGGCATTTAAACAGATGATCCTGTGGTTTTTGTCTTGCAGTCTGTTTATATGGCAATTTATGTACATTGAGCTTTCCTGTATCTCTGGAATGGCACCTATTTTATCATGGTGAATGACCTTTACATTGTTTTCTTGGATTCACTTCGCAATGATTTTATTGAGTATTTTTGCATTTGTGTTCATAAGGTAAATTATCTGTAAATTTTTTTCATTTTTGGGTCTTCCCATGATTCAAATATCAGGGCAAATGTGACCTCATAAAAGCGGTCAATTTCCTTCTCTCTATTTATGTGGAATAATTTGATGAGCATTGGCATTATTATTATTATGTTTTTGGAAAGTCTGGTAGCATTCTGTACTACAAACAGCTGACCCTGGACTTTTCTTGGTTGTGACTTTTATTTATTGCTTCTCTTTCACCAGGGATATAGGTTTGTCTAAACTGCTTATCTTATTGTCATTTAACTTTGCTAGGTGGTATAAATTAAGGTAATTATCCATTTCCTTTAGATTTTCCAGTTTGGTGGTGTAGAAGTTTTTAGAGTTATGTCATTATGAGTTTCTGGGTTTCTGAAACTGTTGTTATGTCCCCCTTTTCATATCAAGTCTTATTAATTTGGATGTTCTCTCTCTGCCTCTTAGTTTTTTGCCTAAGAGTTTATCAATCTCATTGATTTTTCTCTAAGAATCAAGTCTTTGTTTCATTGATTCTTTGTATTTTTGTTTGTTTTTATTTTACTTATTTATTTGTTGTTTATTTTGGTTTTTCAGACAGGGTTTCTTTGTGCAGCATCTCTGGCTGTCTTAGTACTTGGTTTGTAGACCAGGCTGTTCTCAAGTTCCCCGAGATCAGCCTGCTTCTGCCTCCCAAGTGCTGGGATTAGAGGTATGTGCCACCATGCATGGCTTGTTTCAACTTTGTTAACTTTAGCCCCAAGTTTGAATATTTATTGCTGTCTACTCTTTGGGGGAATTATATCTTCTTTTTGTTCTAGATTCTTTTAGTTGTACTGTTCAGTTAATAATATTTTTGTAATTTTTATATATGGTCACTTAGTGCTATGAAATTTTCTCTTAGAATGGCTTTCATTGTGCCCCATAAGTTTGTGTGTATTGTGCATTTTCTTTTGGTTCTAGAAAATCTTTGAATTTTTTCTTAATTTTGGTCTTGACCTGTTTTTCATTCAGTAGTGAGTTGCTTCAATTTCCATGGGTTTGTAAGCTTTCTGTTTTTTTTTGTTGTTGTTGTTGTTTCTTTCTCAGATACATAGTGCTATTTCAATTTTCTTGTATCTTTTAAGATTTTCTTTGTGTCCAAGTATGCGGCCAATTTTGGAGAAAGTTCCATGAGGTTCAGTTAAAAAGTTATTTTCTTTTGTATTTTGTGGGAAATGTTCTGTAGATATGTATAAGATTGTTTGGTTTATGATGTCTGTTAACTCCAGTATTTCTCTACTTAGTTTCTGTCTTTTCTTTTGATGAGCCTATAGTGTCTTCCTTATCTCTTCTTACTTGCTTTGGTTTGAAGTGCATTTTTTCAGATATTAAAATGGCTATACCAGCTTGTTGAGAGTTATCAGTAGCAATGTTTGATGATTCTTGTCATTTTGCTCTAATGGTGTGGCCTCTTCCCTTCGCTGGCTTTGAAACTACTATTTATTTCTGGTATTTCCTTGGGTATGGTTAACTTCAACATGTTCAAGTTGAAGTTTTCTTTCTAGTACCATCTGTAGGGATGATATAACAATAGATACTACTAAATTTTGGCTTTATTATGGAGTGTTTTATTTTCTCCATCTATTGTGATTGAAAGTTCTGCAGGATGTAGCAGCATGTTACAGGTATACCATACAATCCTACAGGTCAAACAATCATAAAAAGATCAAATTGAACTATAAAGGATATGTTGAACAAACAGAAATGGGTGGAAAACACCCCCAGAAATAGGCTACATAATGCTTTGTTAACCTTGAATTTTCTCAACGCTAATGAGAAGGGAACAACGGCTGCAGAAAGACATTGGATAATGGAAAAGTCTACTGAACTAAATCAACCAGTTTATTTCAAGGATGTGCTGACCTCACAATGGAAGCCAGGAGATGTGCTACGTTGGGGAAGGGGTTTTGCTCTTATCTCCACAGGTGAGGAAAAATTGTGGATACCGTCAAAATTAATAAAGGTTCGGTTTGAAGAAGAGAAGCCACTTGGAAAAGATAAATAACAATTCTTTCTTAAGGATGGCGAGCATACTGATGGTAAGAAATACAGATAGGTTGGAGGCAGGGTTCTTTTCTTATCTCCACAGGAAAATACTCATCTTCAAAGAAATTAAGGGACCCTGAATATTTAATTAGTGATGGATAACACATTTTTGTAAGTATTAATTTTATATATATATGTCTTATTAAACATTTCTTTATAAATACGCAGAGCTAGTTTTGAAGTTGGACTCTGGCTCAGTCCCTCTCCAATTCCAAGCCTGTTAATAAGAGAAAAACCCAGAGTTTCTGGAGTTTCTGTCTCATGTCAAGAGCCATGATATGGGACAGAAAGAAATATGAGTTTAGAAAACATCTTTGCTTTTCTCCATATCTATCATACTTTTCATTGAATATATCTATCATGCCTTTCATTGAATATATATATGTATGTCTATATGATTAATGTTTAAGTTTTTCACAATGAACAATGAGTTTTTCCTGAAGTGACATTTGAAGCTTCCAGGAAGAAGATGGGGCCCCACAACAACAACTCTACCTGGTTGATATGACGTCATGATACTGATAGTGCTACTACAAGACCTGCTTTGGGTACTAGCTGCACAAGACGATCCCAACTTGGTTAGCTGAAATGGTGCACATCTTGTACAACATTCTGGCCAGACCTCCACAAAATACTCAGAGACTAGTTGCAATTGTAAAAGACATTGATCTTGAAATTTAACCATCATTTTTCTTTCACAGGATCCCCCAGAAAGAACGTCGCCCCCATGACAGCTGGAAGTAATTCTAGAGGACGACGCCCCCTCTCCCAGTAAAGTTTACCCCTGGGTTTAGGGACATCATTTAGGGGTTGGGAGGTTGGGGGAGGAATTTTATAAGCTCAGGGATCATTTTGAAAAAAAAAAGAGGGAATGATGGAATAATAGATTTATAATTTTGAGTTACTGCTTTTAGACAATTATATTGGTATCGATTCTTATATATTGATAGAAAGTTAAATTATATTGACTATTGTATGCAAGCATGTTTCTCTTTTAAAACATTTTTTATGTATTGACATATATTGTATTGATAAATATATAATGTATATATTTACCATATTGCAGTGTACATTTCTACCTCTGATTAAGATACTTATATAATGTTTGTGTATTGATATATATTTACCATATTGCAATGTATATTTGTACAGTGCTTATATTTGGAGGTCATTATCCTCATTTGTTACACAGTTGTTTATAGTCTTAGTCTTTAAGTTAGATAGATATTGAGAATTATATAGATAAATAGTCATCTAAGTTTGTCATTTATAATTAGACTAATCAGGTTCTCTAGATATATAGAGATTATACTCAGTATATATAGATAATCTTCGACCTCTTCAAAGAGCTGTAGAAAATGGCCTTTAATCTAACTCAGAGTTTCGTGACAGTGAGACACAATTGCTCCTGGCAACACTGCTCTATTCCCGAGAGAATGTTGAGCACCAAAGACACTCCACCTGGAGCCTTTCTATTTGGCAGAACTGGCCTTTGGGCAAAGAAATGCCCAGACCTCAACCACTGACAGAGATACAGAGCATGCATCAATGGATAAAACAGGACTCTCATATCCTGCCAAGACAGGGTAAGATAGTTTTGAAAAGTTCCTTGCCTTTAATAATGGTATGTCAGTTATGTTAGGCCTTAGCCAAAGTTGATTGACTCAACATTGCAAACGAGACTTTGGGCGATTGCCCAGGTAGTCAGTTGTCTCTGTCAATTGTTGCATATTTTGGATATATCTCGTTTGTTAAGTAATATTTATTCCCTTCTCGGATCTTTGACGGAGTTGAAGATTATATAATTGTAGTTACTCTCTACATTATTTAGACTCCTTGAGATAGAATGTTTAGCAAAACTTTTGTTCTCAATATTGTTTGGTATATTTATTATTTGTTATTATTGTATATAGTTGTATTTGGCTTAGTTCTGTCTTATTTAGACAAAAAGGGGAGATGTAGGGATAAGTCCCGCCCCTTAGGGGGCGTGTTCGCCTTGGGCTAATGTTTGCCTATAAATTTGGCGAGCTTGCTCCTAGCCACTGCTTCTGCTTTCCTGGTCTCCGCGGGAACGGTGGTTCTGTAAGTCTATTTCTACTATATATATATATATATATATATATATATATATATATATATATTACAATCTGTCTGCATTCGTTTACGCCATTACAGTCTGGTCTGACTTCTATGTCTCTTAGTGTCTATAGAACATCTTTCCAGGCCCTTTTAGCTTTTATAGTCTCTACTGAGAAGTTAGGTGTTAATGTAATAGGAATGCCTTTTTTATATTATTTGAACTTTTTCCCTTGTATCTTTTAATATTCTTTCTTTATATTGGTTATTTTAATTATTATATCCTGAGAAGATTTTTGTTTCCAATCCTGTCTATCTGGTATTTTGTTGAAAATATTTTCTCTGCTTTTGACCTAGGTTTCTTTTCCATCCTGTCTTTTTATTTTTCATATATTTGTTCTTTTCATAGGTCCCAGTTTCTATGATGTTTTGTACCTCTGTATTTTGTCTGTTGTTGTTTGTTTGTTTCTGATGTAACATTTTCTTTCATCAAATGTTATATTCCTTCTACCTTTTCTTCAAAGCCTGAGATTTTCTCTTTCTTTTTTTTTTAATAATCTACTGCTGGAATTTGCCTCTGAGGTTCCTGTTCAAGAGTCTATACATTTTACTTCAAGTGTTCTCTTGGTCTACCTTTTCTTTATTGATTTTATTTCTTCTTAGGTGTCTTGAACTTTTTTCTTTACTTCATTCCACCATTTTCTTCCTTCCTTCCTTTATTTCTTAGAGTGAGTTTACACACAATTCATAAATGGATTTATTCATATTCTATTTAAGGATGTCTAAGATATGCATAACACTTATTTTGAAATACTTACCTGTGCTTCAGCTATGTTACAATACCCAGGGCCTACTGTGATGGAGTTACTGGGTTCTAGTGAGACATTGTTCTGGCTGCTATTGATTATGCTCTAAACACATGAGTTTGGAATGGTTCTAATTCTAGATGTTGATATCTGGTATTATCTTTGTTGTGTGGGTCTTCCATTTCTTGGTTTCTGTTGCCTTTTGTGGTTCTTAGGAGAATGTGATTGCTGTGGTTTTCTTGGTAGTGAATGCTTCTGATGTCCTGTCAGGTGTGGATACTGCAGGTCCCAGATAGAACGTGCTTCTTGGTTTTGGGAGCAGACATTAAAGAATGGGGTTGGGATAGAGAGGGGAGCTAAGTTGGCCCACAAAAGAGAGAGAAAGCATGGTTGCCATTCGGATCTACATAGACCACTGGGAATGGGAGCAAGGAACATGACAATGCTGCAGTTGGTAGTCTGCTACAGAGCTGTGGAATTGGACTTGGTGGAGAGGAGGGAGAGTAAAGATACCAGACTCCCTATCTGGTCTGGGCAGCATATCTCTAGGGAATCTGTTTATATTTGAAACATGGTCTCTAACTAACCTGGAATCCAGTAGGTTGTCTGGCTAGTGAGTCCCAAGTATATGCAATCCACTAAGTAGGCTATGTGGATCTGCCTGTCTCTGCCTCTGCAAGGTTGGATTTACAAGGATTTACCACCACACTTGGCTTTTTAAATGTGGTTTTTGGGGGTACAAACTCAAATTTTCAAGCTGGCAAAGCAAGCACTACCCCAGGTTAGCTGTCTCTACTTCCTTTAATTATAACCAATCAAGCTAATTAGCACACTGTTATATCTTCCTTAATAAAAACTTTATTTGAATGTTATATGATAAGGTATTATATATTATAATAGCCCTTCTTTAGTTCTTTCTTCTTCCAGTAATTTAATGTCTCTGGGCTTTGTTTTCTTACTCTTCAAATAGAAGTATTTGCATTCAATGAGATACAAAGTTCTTACAAGTTCTGAGACAAATCCTGAAAGCTAAGGATAACTGGAGTACTTTTCTGTTTTTTTTTTTTCTTTCTGAAATTGAAGTCATGAAAAGTAGCTATCGTGTTGCTTTTCAAAACATCCAGCCAACTCAGTGGGGTGAACAGACCTTTGCAATAGTCTTGACATGCAATCCAATTTATCTTCTGATATTTCTCAAATGGCTGTCTCTCATTCTTCCATGCAGTGATTTTGCAGGCATATAGTCTTTGAAGCAAGTGACGTTTTTCTAATTTTGAATAAGGTTAATCAGTCAAGTGAGTATTGATGAACAAGCCTTGACTATAACCATGTCTCAGGGAAAGCCAATCTGTATCGAACATGTGTCATGCCTAAGAGATATCTTAATTAACCTGCTGCCATTGTCAATGAGAGTTCAATGTTGTTTGAAGAAAGTTCCACAAGCAAAAGCACATGAATTTTTTCTATATTCACAGTTTGCACTGGCATTCTAGGAAAACACTATCTTTTAATCTTTTATATATCTTATCAAAGCTGTATAATTGATGGAGAACATTTAAATGTTTGCTTTCAATTCTTTGAAATGCTATACCTATAATGTTTAAATACTTTGCCATTAATATGTTAGAATATCAGAAGATGAAGCACAAAAGGTAGGGTGGATGACCTGATTTTGCTACATTGTATTGTGCTGTAGCTGTTACTGCAGCTTTCATTCTGAAACACCTAGCTGATACATATCTTATTTTGTGTCCAATTTTTTAGTTTATTTGAAAAACATCTGTAAGATGTAATATATTTTATTTAAAATATTACATTTGTTATAAATTGATTCTTAATATGACAATATTATAAAAATTAAAGAATAATAAAGACAGAAAATTGACAAAGTATACTAATATTAAGTACAGGGCTTACTAAGTTTTACAAATTTACTATCCAGAATAAGTTATGAATCATTTCTTCGATTCATGAAGTTTCTTCAGTCTTGAACCACTCGCTTGGAGGGTAGGGGATAACCACCACTATGATTCCATACCTAATTAATCTTACAGAATTTTAAAACAATCAGATCCAAAGATAAAATAGAAGTTTCCTCTTCCAGACTCTTGTCAAAAGGGGGGAGGGGAGGAGTTGAAGAAGAAACATCAATAAATTGCCAGAGTTCAAAAGCAATTTTAAAGTTCCATACAGCAGTGAGAGTTTGATAATAGTATCTTGAATTTGAAGTATTCTCTCTTTACTAGTATGAATACCACTTGTAGTCATAATTTCCCTGAAACTTTGCTGTAAACTAAATGCTATTATCTTCACTGTACAAGTTGCCTGACCTCAGACCATGACTGTTAAAGAATAAATCTGTGTTATGCTAATTTTATGTTAGTAGATAGTAAGTTAAAACAAATTCAGCAACTTAAACCAACAAATTTAATACTAACCATTTCCAGGAGGCAGGAACCTGAAATAAAACAATAAAAGTCTTCTGATATTTTCATGTTGAAAAGTAAATGAATTGAGAATTTCCCTAAAGATAATCTCTTTGACTTTTAACAGAACTCAAGTTGGAGTGCTGGGAAAACTCACTTTTCTGAATAACTCACAATCAGCTGATTGGGAATTTTGGAATCCCTGCAAAATCTCTCAACAAAGTGCTGCAACTTTTTTGCAGGAGTAACATCTCATGACACTCAAATTGACCATTGTCTTCAAGAGTTAGAGATTATAGAAGGGATGTATGCTCCTCCTATCACGGGTCAGGAGCATCAGGCTAGACTATAAAAGGTGAAACAAAGATTCTCCCACATTTCCTTCATTGTACCTTTGTCCTTTGCAAGAAGATGAAGAATTAATTATATGAATAATGACTATTTTAGCTAGCTGAAACTCTTACTTGTTGACTGCTTGTTATATTGCATTATGCAGCTTAAAAACTATGGCCATTCATGAGTTAAGGGTAACCTTAAACCTTCTAATCCCAGTACTCGGGAGGCAGAGGCAGGAGGATCTCTGTGATTTTGAAGCCAGCCTTGTATACAAGAACAAGTTACAGCATAACTGGGACTACACAGAGAAACCCTGTCTCAAGAAAACAAGAGAGAGAGAGAGAGAGAGAGAGAGAGAGAGAGAGAGAGAGAGAGAGAAAATTTTAGTCCCATTTTGTAGACATGGAAGCTGAGGCTTGCAGAAATAAAGTGTGTATATAACAATAAACCACTCTATTTAGGTCTCATATATTTGTATTTTTATAGACTGTATTATATACCTGAAAGTAATTTGAACTAGATTTTAAGGATAGGTAGAGTTCAAAAGTAATGTAATCAGAATTACAGTAACAAACAAATGAATAACAAAAGCACAAAAGCAGAGGAACTGACTTGGCAAAGAGTCAGTCAGAAGTGTTATTTGACTAGTAGCATTCCTGATAGCTGAGCTCTATCTAGTGAATTTTGACTCTGCCTTGGAATATTACTATTGGCTGGTAATTTATTTTGCTAACAAAGACTTATATTTCTAATCACTGCTCGTGCCCATATGGAAGTCTGTTCTGTGTCATGTTAGGGATATACATATTCCCTACATAGGGCTTTTTCTTCTGGGCATTTGGGAGTGATTGCTTTGCAATTTTCTGAAGAAGGAAAGTCAATTTCACCGGAACACATCACAGTGATTTTATCCCTTTGCTCGCTTGGAAATCTTAGGGTTGAATTTGTGGCCCACAGATAATATATTCCCGACTTTACGGTGAATATGAATTTCTTTAGAGCAAGGACTCACCTTCTTTTAATGTATTTTATCTTTGTGAGCTGCCTTAAATTCTCTTTGAAACCAGTCAGAGTATGAATACGCAAATACATGTATAAAATGTAGGCAGGAGGTTTACAAGAAACACTGATGAATTCGCTGATAGGCTGGGAGCTCTGAAATATGATTTCTTGATGCTCAGCTATCAGTCTTCCTAAGCAAAAGGGAACTGGAACCCTCAATCATTAACTTGGCTTTTGCTGTTGTCAATAGATCCCTCTGACATTGCATTATAAAGCATCCAATCTGAGTCTACTGATACAGATTCAACGCTGCTCTCCCCTATTTTTAACTTAAAAAGCAATTGAATGGAAATAAGGTAAAATGAGAGTTTTGAGAAATTAAGATCCTTCAAAATTCCTTCCGAAGCTGTGTCAGCTCAATGCAGATGAGGGCTGGCCTCCACAGACTCAGGAAATGGTGGACCACAAAAGCAATGTCAAATAAAAGCAGAGTGCTTCATACGCGATCACAGATGTAAACACTCCAGAAAAATGATGTTTTACTACTCTGTTATGAATATAATGTGAGAATTTTTCTGATGAGGTGTTATTTGAAAAAGTTTGCAGCAGCAACAACAAAAAAGTTAAGAGTATAACTTGGCAAAGCAAGTAAATTAAAACATCAAAGGGTATTAAAATTCCAGGAGAAATAAAAAGAAGTGGTGTAGAAGCTAGCTAAAGGATAATCTAGTTTTAATAAATGGAAGAACAGCACTCTGCACTGTGAGAATTTGGAAGGGGCAAATGTGCTAGGTTGCAATGAGGACTCCGGTATATTTGAAGAGAGTGGCCAATGGTACACACATCAGATACAGAACAAGGAAGAAAGCAAGACAGCAAAAAACAATTGATCTAGAGGTACAAGACTGAGAGTTACCAACCATTTGCACATTTGATGTATGTGAATTTTGGTGTAGCAAAATATTGAATAGGAACAGTAACAAGATGCTTATGGTGAAAAATCAAAAAAACTCAGTGAAACTAACAATTTCTAATTTTTATAGATTTAAAAATGTTCATTGTTTATAAAAAAAAAACAGACCACTTGTTCGATCATCTTCATGATGCTGATCAGTCTGAGTACCATCTATATTTCGGGAAGTACCTGTATTAGTTTTTTTCTTCTGAGTGCACCATTAAATTCATTAAACTTTAGTGAATTTAGACAATTTTTTTCATATGTCATACAGTCACAATTCTAATTTATTTTATTCATCAGAAGTCAAAAAGTTGTCTTCCTTGCCTAGTCACCTCCTTTTAGATTTTAGCATTTTTCTTCATGGCTGTACACAATCCTAACCCTCAGGCCAGATCTTACGAAACTCTGCCTTTGCAGATTTTATATTGCATTTGTGTGTCTGTGTATCTCTGATTCTTTCATATATATACACATATACATATATACATGTATACACATATACATATATATATGAATATGTATGTGTGTATATATGTGTGTAAACATTCATATACAAATATATGAATATTTGAATATATGAGTTTGTATGTACATATATACATATATATGTTACGGTATTTAGGGGTACCCTTGGAATGACTAGCTGTGTTCATCCTGTGATCTGTAGGCTGCATGTACCTTAAGATAGCTCTGAAATTGACCCAACACACTTGAGAGCTACAGCAGAAAGTGGAGTGCGGATCTGAAAATGGACACTTCCTTCAGCAAGACTTCATGTCCTCAAGGCTCTGAAACCTTGTCAAATAGCACCACTAACTAGGGAGCAAGTGCTCAAATACATGAGCCAGTAGAGGTAATTTCTCTTCAAACCAAAGCATTTCACATCACTTCCTGTCTGCAAACTAGTAGGGAAAGCACAACTGGAGGTAAATTTGCTGAATGTGCTCAGAGGCTCTCTCTGCATGGCAATTAGCACGCCATCTTTTCCCCCACAGAATGTCTCATGTGTCTAGACAGAAGATCTGAAATAAAAATGGGTCTGGATCCTGATTCCTGGTTGATCTTCATCTAGCTTATGCCTCTCTATCAAGAAATTGGAGCTGAAAGATTTAGGTTTTGTTCCTGCTTTGTCTCATCACACTTCCCTATGTTATAGCAACACAAGTCAGGTCATTCATTGGAAGTTTGCTTTAATATAAAAACTAAATCCATTTATTTATTTATTTAACATCTTGTAGGTTTTCTATATGTGTAACATGATTAATAAAAACCCAGAGACAAATATTGGGGTTCAACCTGAAAGACAGAAAAGCAAAACAGTCAGTTACTGGCTCTTACCTCGACCTCAGCCTGAAATGATGATCCTGCCTTCAGGATCCTCAGAATGAGACTGTGTCTGAAGCCTGTCTACTCCCGTTTTATATTCATCACTAGTGCTGAAATTAAAGGCATGCACCACTACTGCCTCGTTTCTAAGGCAAATTAGTGTGGCTACTAAGATTAAAGGTGTGTGCCATCACTGCCTGGTCTGTAACATTGACCAGGGTGTTTTACTCTCTGACCATCAGACAAGTTTTATTCATTAAAATACAAATTAAAAATAATTTTTATGGTAAAAAGATCAAAAACATGTTTTAACCATAATAGATTGAGAAGCAGTTTTGCAATTTATAAACAAAGACTAGAGCATGATAGATATATTGTGTATAAGTTCCTTCAATGGCACTAGCAGTTTTATTCATAAGAGCAGTCTTGTAGCCTTATAATTATTTTCAGACTGAGCAAAATAAATGGAAACACTTATCATGCCTACCCAGAACTTTTTACATACTGCCATAATTGTGACTTGAATGGGAAGTTCTTACAAGTAATTACCATGTCTAATTTTAAGACCCATGGCTGTTAGACCAATTAATTAACAATTTTATGATTAGTAATATTCTAAGTCAAGAGAAGAATGTTGAGCAATTTAAAATGAAAGTGGAAAAATCAATGTGTTTTGAACAAAGATTTCTTAAGTACAACTAGAAAATATTGGTGATCTGCCTAATTGTGGTGTTTCAGAACAGATTTCAATATCACAACAGAAAACACAAATTTGTTATCAAGCTCTATCTTTACAGATAAAAAGTTCATTTTAATATTTCCATATGTTTTGAAAAGCGACAGTCTTTAAAAATTTATGTTCTGTTAAAGACAAGTATATTTAACAATATGTCAGTGTCAACTCCAGATACATACCAAGACCAAGTTTGGGATATACAACCATCTTTCATCAGAGACTAAATGACAGAATAAAGGTTATAATCATTAGTATTTACAGGGTGAATACATTACATTGTAGCAACTAATTATAAGGTGGTCATAAACTGAAGAATTAATCATTGTTAAGCAGAACAAAGTTCTTTCAATTTAAGCTTACCTCTGACACATGAAATTGGACAGCTTGTTTTAAAGTAAAATTAAAAAATCATTTAGTTCATATTTTTTGTATGATTTAAGCACTTCTCAGGTTAGGCTACAGGATGGAGGGCAATTCAGTCACTGCAGCATCTTTAGCTAGTATGATTTTTGAGAAAGTGTAGAGACAGAGGTTCTCAACCTTCCTGATGCTGTGACCCTTTGATATAGTTGCCCATGTTGTGGTAATCCCAAACAAAAAAATTAATTTCACTGCTATTTTGTAATTGCAACTTTTCTAGCATTTTAAGCAGTAATATAAATATCTGTATTTTCTATTGGTCTTAGGCAACTCCTGTGAAAGGGCCATTTGGTCATAATCTCAGGTTGAGAAACGCTGGTATAAAGGAAGCAGTTTGCTTTAGCATTATTGGTTTAAAGATCTTCAAACAATCCCACTCTTTGCTTTTCCAAAATCATAAGTGCTTTCAATATAATACCAAAGCAAAGTATGAAATGATATATATTGCTTACAAAGGCAAATTTACTTTACTTTTTCGATTTATATTGTATTCTTGAAGTAGGAAGTAAGAAAGCAATAGAGAGCCAATCATGCCAATAGCTGCATTGTTGACTCACAGAATTCTTTATGCTGTGATAGACACATAGTCATGATTTTTTTACTATGAATAGTATTTATTATTCTTTCATCATTTAAATTGTATCTGAGTGAAGTGTATCAGATAGTATATAGTTCAAATATCACAGTTGTTGTCAAATGGCATGAGGGAGCTCTTGATGGGTCCCATGGTGGGTGAGGACCATGGGCAGGAGATAACTACACCATGCAGACAGAGCTTGACTCTGGGGTTTTTTGAGATGAGGGTAGAAAGAAAAGAAGGGAGAGGAGAAGAGAAAGAGGAAGAGGAGAAGAGAAGAGAAGAGAAGAGAAGAGAAGAGAAGAGAAAAGAGAAAAGAGAAGCAAGAAAAGTTCTGCTTTCCCTTTCAGAAGAGCAGTAGGAAGAAGATATGGGAAAGTGGGTGGAGCTTGTCTCTTAAAGGCACCTTTGCACCTTCGTACAGATTAGGAACCTGGCCTGGCCAGGATACAGCCTGGATACATCTTGCCAGATGACAGAGCAGCTGTCATAATGCTTAAATCTTAACAGTGTCTTATTACTTGCTAAGACGCTATTTATTATACCACCAAAACAGATATTTATTTTGAATATTTGTGATATTTATTCATTTGAAATACAATTTTGATGAGAAATCCATAAATATTTAAGAGATGCTTTTGGACAAATAGAAAAGTTCACCGATTTTCAGAGTTTGCCAGGCATGATAAAAACACACATAGTCTACAATCTCTAGCCGTGGAAACGCCACCCTTCTACAGCATGCAACGCAACAAAAGGCCACTCAGCAGCACTGTGTGTACTATAAAAATCAGATCCACCTAACACTACACTGACAGTATATAAATTGGGAGGAAAACTCCTAGAACCCGACAATTCACTGAGAGTAACAATTTTGACAGAAGGAACCTGAAGACAATATAGCATCGAGCTGCGTAATACTGACAACAACACTACAGGCTACGAGAAAAGATGCTAAGGTGAACAAATTGAAGCGATAAAGCTCAGCTGGGTTAGTGATGGAATTTTTGAATGAGAGTATCTGATAACCCAATGGTATGGACGATATTGAATTAAAACTAATATGAATTTAAATGCAATTATACTTTATTTCAACTGATAATAGAAGATTAGGGGTACATTCAACTCTTCTCCATTTCTTCAAATCACTGTTAAAAATGCAATGCTGGAGTTAATTTTTACACATTTTCTAAATGTAGAGGGAATGAATGAACCATATGTTCTTCTTTTGAAATCTCTTTCTTAGCTTTGCAGTAATCACATGTAGGAGAGTCCTTTTCCACCTCTGCCTTATTCTCTGCTCTGGATGCCTGAGACTCAAACCAAGGCTATTTGGCTGGTGGGCTGAATGTACTAGTACATAGTGTTGATCAGTATGACACATTGTCCGCAATCAGTTTTGGGATTTAACTGGGCTTGGTTTGAGGATTTCATAATTTAATGAGATTGGTATTCATATTTTAGGGATTTCAGATCTATTGAGATAAGCAGACTTGAAAACAAATCAAATTAATATGAAGCAATAAAATTTAAATGAGTGATAAACAGCATCCTTTGCCCAACATGTTCAGGTTGGAGAAGAGTTTGTAGGGGGCCTTTTCTTAAATTCCTGAGATAAAAGTTGTGCATGCCTTGAATTTCCATAATTTTTAAAATTTATTTTGTGAGATTATAATATAATTACATCACACCACGTGTGTTATTTTAAATACAACTGGCACCCATAAGCTCACACTATCGGGAGGTGTGGTTTGTTTGAGTAGGTTTGGCTTGGTTGGAGGAAGTCTGTCACCGCCCGGGAGGCTCTTGAGGTCTCTTGAATACATGAGCCAGGGCCAGTGTCTCAGTTCACTTCTTGTTGCCTGCAGATCAAAAGGTAGGACTCTAACTTCTCCAGCACCATGTCTGCCAATACACTGTCATGTCCTGCCATGATGATAACGGACTAAATCTCTGGACTATTTGACACCCAGATTAAATGTCTCTCTTTGTAAGATTTGCTGTGGCCTTTGTGTCTCTTTGCAGCAATAGAAACTCTAAGACACAATGCTTATTTCTCTCACTAACTTCTATCATATACCACCTCCCAATTATCTTTCAAATTCATAGCCTTTTTTCTTTAATTTTTGAGATATACACACACACACGACACTGCACACACACACACACACACACACACACACTCCTAAATATATTAATACAGCTTGCTTGTTCTCTATGATGCTACTAGTATGTCTGTTTCAGGACTGATCATCTGGTACTGGAGAAGAACTTTGTGTGCTCTTCCCTGTGTAAGACTATCTCTCCCACTCTAACTTTCCCTAGTGCTTGAATGAACTGGGAATTTTATTTTATCTTGTTACCTACCCCTATCTATTTATCCAAATTTGTTTTCTTTCACACTTACTTTAAATATCTCAAAATATTTACGATTTATATGTTGATGCTTGAAATACAGTGATAAATAAAATTACTGCCTTAAATATTTTCTATATAACTTACATTTTCTGCATTGTATATAAAATCTCTAAAGCAGAGGTTAGAGACATAATAATATTGTAAAAATATATCATATACACGACACTATAGACTTACATACAAATTCTCCACAAAGAGTTAACTTTGTTCAATTTTATAGAGAATGGAGAAAATTATCAAAATGATCCCCACAAAACACTTAAATTGAGAGTAGAGGGATGCACATAAATGTGCTATCTAGTTAGGTCATAGAAATAAGGTATGAGAGTTTTCTATTGAAAGAGAGCTATACATGAGATGGGTGGTGGTGTACTCCTTTAATCACAGCATTTAGGAGGCAGAAGCAGAGGGATTTCTGTGAGTTTAAGCCGGTCTGGTCTATATAACTAGTTCCAGCGGAGCAAAGGCTACACAGAGAAACCCTGTCTCAAAATTATACCACACGAATACCTTAAAAGGCATAATTTCTATGTTCACATATATACCATATGATAATGTAATTGAATATAGGTTGTATCTACATGTCCTTTGTTTTTACCTATTCTGAAAGTAGCTACCTGAAAAGAAATTTAAGTAGATCAAAGTTTAAATCAAATAGTACACTTTAAGAGAGGGGTGGGAAGAAGCACAGGCAAGGAAAGTGAGAAACTTAGTGCATGCTTTTTATGCACAAAACGATGACTGTCTAAGCTACTGCAGTAGGTACGTGGGTGCACCAGAGGGCAAATAATTTAGACCTAGTGAGAAAAAATAATGGTAATCAGGAAAATATATCTTTATTTTCTATTGTAGCCTTCAGTAAAATTTTATATGCATGGGTGTTTTGCCTGCACATGTGCCTATGTACCACAGGTGTGCTTGGTGACCTTGGGGGCCTGAAAAGGCTTAGAGTCACCTGGAACTAGAGTTATAGATGGATATGAGTCATCGTGTGATATTCTGAATGCAATGTAGGTGCTCTGGAAGAACAGTCAGTGCTCTTAAACACTGAGTCTTCTCTCCAGTTAACATTCAGTAAAAATTTTAAAGCAATGTGTTTATTTTGCAAATGAGATAATGGTGGCTCACTTTACCATTTAAAATTTGAAGATGGGACCGGGCGGTGGTGGCACACGCCTTTAATCCCAGCACTCGGGAGGCAGAGGCAGGCGGATCTCTGTGAGTTTGAGGCCATCCTGGTCTACAAGAGCTAGTTCCAGGACAGGAACCAAAAAGCTACGGAGAAACCCTGTCTTGAAAATCCAAAAAAAAAAAAAAGTGTTGCATTATATCTATGTATGTGTGTATGCGTTTTCATGAAATTATTGGCTATTGAAGATTTTGAAGACTGATTAATTGGAAACAGGACTGAAGAGAAGAAACAAAGAAAGGAAAAACAAGACAGTATTTTGGCTTTTCTTTTTGACACATAAGATTCAATTTCTTTTTATTGAGGTTGGGAATAACATATGAGAGTGAGCTCTCCCAGGAAGAATTTAGGTTTGTTTTTGTGTATATTGAATTTGTGATACTCATGATCTATCTGGATGAAGTGCTCAGATAAGCTGGATGTTTTGTTTAAAAGTCAGGAAGTGTTTTGAACATTTGTAACAATATAGTAGGGTCAATGAAATAGGTCAACGAGTAAAACACTAGGTATGTAGTCACCTTCAACAGTTGTCTTCTAAGCTCTTACACGTGGTATATGGCATATAAGTACACTCTTCATACAGACCACACACACGAATCCACAATAGTCATACATAAAATGAAATAATATAAAGATATAATAGGACAGTATCAAATATGTTCTTGAAAATTATTCCATGAAACTCCTTTGTTGCAGGAGGTCCTCCCACTCCTCCAGCCTATAGCTGCTGAGATGCCAGTCCATTGGGGCGTGGTGTCTCTCCCTTTAAAAAAGCGGCCACTTCCCTCTCCTCTCTCTCTTCACTTCCTGCTCCGCTGGTGACTAGACTCCCTTCCTGGTTGTGTAGAGGGCTGTTGTCTGGGACGGCAATCTGTAAGTTTTTTCCCCTTTAAATAAATACCACCCTATTAATCATAATTCCAAATTGGTGTGGCATTGTTTGTGACTTATGCCTTCACTCCTTCCATGGCTCAGTACTTTGTGCTTATTTACAGTTAGTTCTTGCTTCTGGTCCTGTGGATTGTATGCGGCTCTGATAGTTCAGACTGACGTTAATAAGCCATCAGGACCTCATCATGCTGTGTCGTCTTATACTGTGTTTAGAGGATCACCAAGGGGACACACTTTTCATGTCTTTGTTAAGTGCATGATATCTCTTTAGGTCTAAATGTTTGCCTAAAGAAATAATTTTATGCTAATATTTTATTGAGTGAATCAAATCACATACAACATATAAAATGAATTGTACTAGAAATTGTGTTCTGTTCAGAGTGATCTATGAAAGGGTATGGACTTAGGAGGCATTCTGACCAAGAAGTACAACTTCTGACTTAAAGTTTGGGAGTTGATTGGGCTGAATGATACTCTGCTATAGAGATTTGCATTGGTATGGATCTTGGTTTATAGATACAAATTTAAGGTCAATTTTCTTATATATATATATAGTTCTGCTCTTGATCAAGGTATTGTGTTTCTACAGCTCATTTAAAATGTAATGTATAATTAAGAAATATGGGTTAATAGATAAACATCTATAATAGTTAAGCTTGTACTCAGGTTAGTTAGATTTTCAAGATGTACAGAGATGTATTTCAGATGGATAGATATTCTTCAAACATTTTGAAG
This sequence comes from Microtus oregoni, assembly GCF_018167655.1. Lineage (NCBI taxonomy): Eukaryota > Metazoa > Chordata > Mammalia > Rodentia > Cricetidae > Microtus > Microtus oregoni. Next base: position 7,992,110 of record NW_024543218.1, on the reverse strand, counting down.
ACTATAGAATATGGCATTTAAAATGGTTAGCAACTTAGAACTTTTCATGACAGTGAGAGACATCTGCTCCTGGCAGTACCATTCTACTTCGAAAGAATGTTGGGCACCTGAAGAGGCTCCTTATGGTGTTGATTAGCCATTTGGGTAAGAAACTGCTCTTGCCTGGACTGCTTGATGGTATGTTGTATGAGCTGGATATGCAGGACCCACAGAAAAATGACTGCTAAGCCTGCCTAAAGGTGTGACAATCCTTCGGAGTTCCTGCTTCATGAAAGAGTCTGCTAGACATTCTACAGGGCACAGAAGAAAGTGGCTGACAAATTGCCAATATAGGCAGAACTGTTTTTCAAATTTCCTGCTTCATGGAAAAGTTTGCTGGACACTATGGTCTTGTAGGCTGAAGATGAATGCCCCAATGGTCCTGAAGAACTTTGGGTGACTGTCCAGGCAGCAAGATGTCTCTGTCAATTCTAGAGTTTTGAAAGTTGCTTACAATGTACTTCTTGCTTTCTTAGGCAATATTATATCCTTCTAGAGTCTTTGATGGGGTTATAGTTATAGTTGTAGCTTTCCTTAGTTATTTTAAAAGATAAAGTAGATATAAATATTGTAAATGTAATTCTTGCTTGATACCTGTCTTGTTATATGTAATTTTACTATGTTAAAGTTAAAGCCTTCCTTTTTATTTTAACAGAAAAGGAGAATTGTGTGGGAAGTCCTTCTGTCTATGTGCTTTTATTGGTTAATGAATAAAGAAGCCGTTTTGACCAGTGACTTAGCAGAATAGAGCTAGGCAGAGAAAACAAAACTGAACGCTGGGAGACAGAATGCAGAGTCAGAGAGAAACCATGTAACCCCGTCAGAGACAGACACCAGACAGAACTCTATCCGGTAAGCTGCAGCCACGTGGTGATACACAGATTAATGGAGATGGATTAGTTCAGGCTATAAGAGCAAGCTAGAAATAGGCTTAAGCTATTGGCAAAAAGTATTGCAAATAATATAGTTTCTGAGTGATTATTTTTGAGTCTGGGCAGCCGTGCACAAACTAGCAGTTTCTTACTACAATGCTCTTCGGTGAAATTGGGTGACATCAAAGGAGACAAAAGTATTCTCACAGCATTAATGTTACAGCAATAACTTTGAAAAATATAAATAATGAAAAATAAAATCAATTTGGGAAAAGACAAAGACCTTGAAGTCACAGTAGGGGGATTCTGTGAGTAGATAAAGAAAACAATATCATCATCTGTGATGATTTATATTGATTTTCAACTTGACATGATCTAGAATAATCTTTTGGCATGTTTGGGATCATCTACGTTAAAGTAGCTTCTAGACTTCTCTGCCAGGATTATCTACATAGGTTAATTCAAATAGGAATACCCAAGTACTCTGGGTAACACCATCTTGTGGGACAGAGTGATGACTGAATAAAGAGGAGAAATGAGCATCCCCTGCTCACTGCACTGTGACCAGGAGTCCCAAGTCCCAGCACCATGTTTACACCTCCATGATGGACGGTGCCCTTGAACTATGAGCTTAAATAAACCTTTAAATGGCTTGAATTGGCATTTTATCAGAGTAACAGGAAATTGAGGGATTTAAGGAAGAGCTCAGATAAGAGTTGGAAGTGTCTTCTGCCTGCATTTGTGAGGGCATCAATGATATTGATTTGTACACACACACACACACAAAAAAAAAAAACCCAGTAAGTTGAGGATTGGGTGAGAATTGGGAATGGAGGAGTATTTACCCTGCTGTAAACTCTGCCAATGAGGGGAAAGAGGTACACATGTCATGAGCTGACAGACATCATGTGACTTACTCCAAGTACCTTTTCCCCAGAATGTTCCTTATAAGGAAGAGCTAATACAACGGGCAGATTTTGAAGGCCAGTTTATTTGGTTGGTTTTTGCTGTGAGCTTATTATGTCATACCTCATTATGATGTAGAAGCATCACCGGGCGATGGTGGCACATGCCTTTAATCCCAGCACTTGGGAGGCAGAGGCAAAAGGATCTCTGTGAGTTCGAGGCTAGTCTGGTCTACAAGAGCTGTTTCAGGTCAGGCAACAAAGCGACACAGAGAAACCTTGTCTCAAAAAACAAAAAACAAACAAACAAATAAAAAAGGTAGAAGCATCAACCAAGAATAAAAAACTGTTCTATTTGATATGAGAGAATATTATAAAGGAAGCTGTCAAAAGATGCATGGAAAAGAAGAAATCATAAAAAGCTGAAAATATGAAAACAATAAAATTGAAAACAATTGCTTGTGCATAAACTTAAAATGTGAAGATATTTGAAACCACTATATAGTTGACAAAATAACATATTATGGTAAGTTTTAAATCTTTTGCCTTCCCATTTACTATAGGAATACCCAAACAGTCACCTTTGTTTCTATACTTCTTTATTCAATGTTACCTACAATCTTTTACTCATGAGATTATTATGGAGAGACAGAAGTTGCTTAAATAATATTATGGTATCTTTAACTTAATCTGTGCTTTTTTGACAAATGAATTCCAGACCACAGCAAATAAATTTTATGACAGAATGAGCTATTAGTTTATCCTTCTTTAAATGCTTCTGAGAAGGGAATGCCAGAATATCTGCTGATTTTATCTCTGAGGGAGAAGATTTCCCAAACAAAGAAAAAAAACATAAACAAACAAAACCTCAAGAATCCAATCCAATTAGGTTTCCATTACAGATTCAAGAAAAACTGTAAACTGACATTTTTGTTTGACTAACTATAGCAACTGAAATTAAGTTTGTGAGGACATAGAGAAGTGACACTGGGGTTATATAAATAGAGAGACCAGAACAATTTAGAAATAGCTTATAATCATTAAAGAGCATGCCTTTCAAAAGGAGTCTCAAATTTGATTAAAAAATAACTCTTTGTTAGCATAACATATCTCATAGAGTGGCTTTGTGAATCATAAGAAATATTCGCTAGATCTCAAAGCAGTGCCCTGTCACATCTACTGAGAATATATAGACACGATAAAAATCAGGTATAATGGAAACAGAAAGAATGAAAGAAACAGCTAACAAAGGTAAAATATTCACCAAGGAAAAAAGAAGAGCAACAGATAAAAATTTCACCCAAATCTATAGTGTGTGGTAGAGAAACAGGTATTATCATCTTCAGAATGATAGTTGAGAGTTTTCAGGAGAAAATTCGTCTGCTAATTGGGAAAAGCAATACGTTATGTAGAAACAATAACACATTTTCCAATCGATTGAGTTATAGACCAAGGTTAAAAGATATGTAATAAATGGAACAGTCAAAGAATTTTGTGTTCAGAACAGAAAGCAATTCGCAAAAATCATAAAAGATGACAATATGCTAATGAACTGAGAAGTGGCCAAAGTAAAACAGAAAGTATAAAGGAAAGGTACTGTTCAGGTTGCCCTGCCTTTAAAACCATCTGTCAAAAAACGAATGTATGATTAATGAAATGCTCTGTTGACCTTATGTATTGTAGAATGTCAGAAGGCAACACTAGCAGAACCAACAGAAAACCCAAGATGCAGTTCACTGAGGGGGCCGGCACTCGGTTCTTGAATAGTGGAGAAAATGAAAGGAGCAGGACTGTGCCTGGCTTCATGTGCTTTTCTCACATCAGTTTTACTCATATTATCCTGCCTTCCTTTATGTCATAGAAACTGAACTCTGCAAATGTAGTGTTCTTATCATCTACCTCCTGTCATGGTAACCTTCAGCCACTCTCACTTCCAAGTATTTGATGTGCCGATCAAAAAACCCGGAACTGAGCCAGGAATGTGTTATTGTTCAGAGAGGGTTATGGTAGCCGACTTCCCTGGGCCAGTTGGATACCTTGTATTTTTCATTGAAGTGAAGTGTTCATTCTCATAGTGAATGTACACACATTCTATGCACAAATTTACATGGTGATTCCTCCATCACCACCACTATGGATTTTACAAAATGCTCAGTATCCCAAATTCTTCTACACAATGTCATAGAAACCAGAATGCTGATAGTGAGAGAAACAGTCTTCTCCAGGGACTAGCATACCAGTTGCTTATACAACTATAATTCATCAGCCCTGAAAACATACATACGAGTGACATAATACAGACTGAACAGGTTTAACTTATGTATTTGGAAATACATGCACATGTATTTATACACACATGTATAAATACATGGCCTAGGCCTGAAAAAGCATGGGATAAATCCAGACTAGCTGAACATAGCGGACAATGAGGAATACTGAGAACTCAAGAACAATCGCAGTGGGTTTTTGATCCTACTGCACGTACTGGCTTTGGGGGAGCCTAGGCAGTTTGGATGCTCACCTTACTAGACCTGGATAGAGGTGGGCGGTCCTTGGGCTTCCCACAGGTCAGGGAACCCTGATTGCTCTTCGAGGGGGAGGGAAATGGGAAGCGTTTGCAGGGAGGAGGCAGAAATCCTTAATAAATAAATAAATAAAAATAAAATAAAAAAAAGAAAAGGAGTAAGAATATGAAAAGAGTGAGGAGGGGTATGTGGGAAGGTTTGGAGGGAGAAGAGGAAAACATTATGTAATTGTTCTATACCTCAAAAAATATAATTTTTTTAAAAAATTCTTCTATTTACAATGAAGCATTTAAAAAAGATGAAAGGTGTAAGAATAAGTCTGAAATTAAATTAACAGTCTCACTGAAGGACTCTTATAGTGATATTGAGTAACACAAAAGATAAAAATAAATAATGAATACTCTTGGATAAAAAATCCATTATCAGAGTGAACAGTTCATAAACTAAAATATAATTTATCAAAAATTAGAATATCTCACTATAAGTAACAATAGGAGTTTTCATGAATTAGAGTAGATAACTTTAATGTTAATATGTTAAGTAAGAAAGATAGAATAGCCAGAAATTACTAATAAGAAGCGTTAAAATATAAAACAAAGGCAGAAATAAAATCAGTTAAACAGTAAAGCTGTTAGAGATTAATTAAAGTTCACAGATACTCAATACAAATACAGATTCAGTAAACAGCATATTATGATGGAGATGGAACATATTCTATTCAGTTTGGTAAAATGCATGAATTGAAAACCTAAGAGTTGAGTTGCAAAGTACTCCTAAAATTGGGGGGAAGGTGAGTGTTACCTCGTCTCACTCTACCACATTTTATTTTGGTCCTCATCAGCCCAGAATGTGGTGAAAAAGAATTAAAGGCCATAAATCTTAAAAATAAAAAGGCAGACCTATAGTTATAATCTGCAAGGACAGAGGAAATCCCTAGCAACTGAAGTTACCTTAGCTACTCTTTCTCTCTGCTATCAGCATGCCACAGAACAAATACGTGTCGTAGCATCAGAGCACATGAAACATCTTGATAATGAGTCAGCAAAATGGACAAAACTTGTTCAAGGATAAGAAAATATAGCTATTAACTGCATCGATCAATACATTCAACTTACTGAATCCACACTCAATATTGTAGATGTTTTTATTAATCCTAGATTTATCCACAAAATAGAGAAAATTTTATCCAAACTGCCATAGTACTCCTTTGTAGAAACTTACAGGCAAATGTTAATATATGTTTTAAAATATAAATGCCCAAACAACTTCTGAAAGGAAAAAATGGCAAGGTAAGAAAAGTGATCTGATTTTAGTAATCTAGTTTCAAATTTCTATAAGGCTAGACCAATGGACCTAAGTAGAAATAAACCCGTGTCTCCTAAATTTAATTTTTGTTGTTATTAATTTTGTTTTTTCATTATTCCCTGTTTTTATATAATGTATTTTGATTACTCTTTGCTCATACTATGTCTTATCTCCCATCTCTATCAAGCCTCCATCTTCCCTACATGATACAGAAGCTGCAGCTGTCTGCATTGATCAAAAGAACTGGCCTGGTGTAGTCAGACATGGTTGGAGGAGGAGCTTAGTGGACCTCACTTTTCAGTTCTGAACTATTTGGTACTGATAGATTCAGAGGTAGTGGGAGTCACTACCTTTAACTGTGTATTTAATGGCGATCCCACTGGGCTCCATTGGGTAGTTCTGATGAATTAGCTTGATTGCTGCTCCGGCGAAACTAAATGAGGCAGGAAAAAAGTAAATTCATTTTTAAAGTAAGAACCAACATAATCTATGTAGAAGAGTATTTCTTTCAAGAAATCGTTCTGAAACATTATGAACATATGAATCATATGAACATGTGAATCATATGAACACAGATCATGAAAAATTGACGTTTCAATATGAAGAGTTTGGCTTTTAATCATTTTAATTATTTAAAAAACTGCTAGCAAAATAAAAAGCAGAGGTAGCATAAAATGTGTAAGTCTTTCAGTATATGTATATGCTTGTATGTGTGTTTACATGTAATACAAGTATAAAGATAGTATCCATGATATATAAACACGCCTTAAGCTTGGTAGAATAAAGACAAATCAATAGAAAGAATTGGTAAATGTGTTGAACAATTTTCATAAAAGATAGTTAGTATATTAATGGCAAATATGCACATTAACAGATATTTAGTATCATCATTATAAGCATCCAAGTTATAACAATATGGAGATACACTTTCACATTGAATACAATAGCTAAAAATAAGATTGATGAAGTGTCTATCAATATCAGTTTTGTATAATTGCTCAATAGAAAGATTTCTGTCTACTTCAGAAATCACCTTGGCACTTCATTAAAAAGTTAAAAACACATACAGAAAATACAGATAGCAAACAAATTTTAGAAATTTACCCTAAAGATATTAAAGCTATTGTCATAAAACTGCTTAGAACCAAAGTTGATCTATACTGTAAAATATTAGATCAACTAAAAGGTCCCTTTAATGATCATACAAATAACTTTTTATGTGCACATATAACACTAAGACATAAAATATAATATAGCTGTGTACTAAAAAGTTTTAAAGCAAAAGACAGGTTATGTTATTATAATGAAACTATAACATAAAACATATGCTTATGGAAATCAGATTAATTATGGCTTGGAAAGTGATTAATAGAGACAATATTAAAAAGTAGAATTAGGATACTATTCTGAGTGACAAAATTTCTGACATCATCCTATAAATCACCAAATTGTACACTCAGAGTAGGTTCATTGATTCTGTATAAATTATATGTCTCTAAAGTTAGAATTTGCATTTCAGAACAGAGGTAAAAGGCAAACTGTATGCAAAATATTTAGTTCCTGTCCTGAAGGAAATACTGATTTTCTTTTATAACAATGGGAAGACTATTAAGAAAATATATAGAGAAAAACAAAAAAATCTTGTGCATAACAAGAAAACAAATATTTTAAATGATGCTTACTTCAACTATAAAACAAACTTTAATTAAAATTATGAGGAGATGGTACTTTTGACTAGATATTTAGCAGACATCAAAATGATTGATAATGATGTTGCTGAGGGTTAAAATAATTTGTATCTATTTTTTGGGTAACATTTTGACAAATTCTATCAAAAGATATGGCTTGATCCTGATTTCACCGGGATTGCTGTGAGTTTTTCTTCATTTAGTTTGATATTGACTGTTGGCTTGATGTATATTGCCTTTATTATGTTTAGGTATGTTCCTTGTATCCCTGCTCTCTCCAAGACCTTTATCATGAAGGGATGTTGAATTTTGTCAAAATCTTTTTCAGCATCTATTGAGATGAGCATATGGTTTTTATTTCTCAGTTTGTTTATATGATGGATTATATTGACAGATTTTTATATGTTTAACCATCCTTGCATCTCTGGGAGGAAGCTGACTTGATCATTTGATTTGCCAGTATTTTATTTAGTTTTTTGCATCAATGTTCATGAGTGAGATTGGTCTGTAATTCTCTTTCTAAGTAATGTCTTTCTGTGGTTTGGGTATTAGGGTAATTGTAGACTCATAAAAAGAGTTTGGCAATGTTCCTTCTGTTTCTATTGTGTGGAACAAATTGAGGAATATTGGTATTAGTTCATCAAAAATCTTGGAGAACTCTGAGCTGAAATAATATGCTCCTGGGCCTTTTTTGTTTGGGAGAATTTTGATCACTGTTTCTATTTCTTTAGCATACATGGGTCTATTTAATTTTCTTATCTGGTCTTGATTTAATTTTGGCAAGTGTTATTTGTCCAGAAAGTTGCCCAATTCTTTTAAGTTTTCTAATTTTGTAGAGTACAAGTTTTTGAAATATGACCTAATGGTTCTCTGAATTTGCTACATGTCTGTTGTTATGCCCTTCTTTTAGTTTCTTATTTTGTTAATTTAGATATTCTTTCTCTGCCTTTTCGGTTAGTTTGGATAAAGGTTTATCTATTTTGTTGATTTTCTTGAAGAGCCAACGTTTTGTCTTATTGATTCTCTGTATTGTTCTGTTTCTTTCTTTCTTTTTTTTTTTTTTTTGTTGATTCCAGGTCTTAATTTGATTATTTCCTGCTGTCTAATTCTCCTGGGTGACTTTGCTTCTTTTCGTTCTAGGATTTTCAAATGTTCTGCTGATTCACTAGTGTGGAATTTTTTTCAGTTTCTTTAAGTAAGCGTCTAATGCTATGAACTTTCCTCTTAACAATGCTTTCATTGTGACCCATAAATTTGGGTTTGTTTTGTGATCATTTTCATTGAATTTTAGGAAGTCTTTCATTTCTTCCTTTATTTCATCCTTGACCCACTGATTCTTCAGGTGAACATTTTTTAATTTCCAAGTTTTGAGAGTGGAGTGTTGAAGTCTCCCACTATTAGTCTATTAGTGGGTAAGTTTTAATATGTGGTTTAAACTTTAGAATTTTTTTTTACATGTGAGGTGCCCTTTTATTTAGGTCATAGATGTTCAGTATTGATATTTCCTCTTGATAGGTTTTTCCTGTGACTAATTTGTGTCTCTTTTGATTGATTTTAGTTTGTAGTCTGTTTTGTTAGATATTGAGATATCTATAACAGCATGTTTCTTAGGTCCATTTGATTGGAAAAAATTTTTCCAAATCTGAGGTGATGTCTGTTTTTGAGGTTGAGGTATGTTTCTTGAATGCAGAAGAAGGATGTATTCTTATTTCATATCCAGTCTGTTAGCCTGTGTCTTTTTATGAGTGAGCTGAGTCCATTTATATTAAGGGATATTAATGACTGGTGATTACTAGTTCCTGTTATTTTAGTTTTTGGTGTGTGTGTGTGTGTGTGTGTGTGTGTGTGTGTTTTCCCCTTCTTTGGAATTTGCTGCTTTGAGATCATGTATTGTCTGTGGTTTTGTGGATGTAGCCAACTTCCTTGGGTTGGAGCTTTCCTTCTAGTACTTAGTGTAGGGTTTGAATATGTATTGGTTAAATCTGGTTCTCTCATGTAATATCTTCCTTTTTCTTTCTATGGTAATTGAAAGTTTTGCTGGGTATAGTAGTCTGGACTGACATCTGTGGTCTCTTAATGTCTGCATAACACTTGACCAGGACCTTCTGGCTTTTATTTTCTCCATTGAAAAGTCAGGTGTAATTCTGATAGGTCTGCCTTTATATGTCACTTGATCTTTTTTTTTTTTTCTTCGCATTTCTTAGTATTTTTTGTCCATACTTTATGTTCAGTGTTTTGATTATTACAGGGCAAGGAAACTTTTTTTTTGGTCTAGTCTATTTGATGTTCTGTAAGCTTCTTGTATCTTTATATTCATGTTTTTCTTTAGGATTGGAAAGTTTTCTTCTATGATTTTATTGAATATTTTTTCTATGCTTTTGAGTTGGACTTCTCTTTCTTCTATCCCTAGTATTCTTTGGTTTAGTCATTTCATGGTGTCCCATATTTCCTGGATATTTTGTGTTAAGCTTCTGTTAAATTTAATGTTTTTTTGACTGATGAGTTCAATTTTTCTATTGTATTTTCAAATCTAGAGATTCTCTCTTCCATCTCTTGTCTTCTGCTGTTTATGTGTGCACTTTTGGTTCCTGATTGTTTTTCCATTTATCTGTTTTCAGAATTCCTTTGATTTGTGTTTTCTTTATTGTCTCTATTTCAGATTTTAAATCTTTAATCATTTCTTTCACCTGTTTTATTGGTTAATTTTTTGCTTTTCTTTAAGGATTTTTTTATTTCTTCTAATTTTTGTCTTTTCCTCCATTTTTTTGAGAAAACTTTTCATTTCCTACTTAAGGGTCTCAAACAACCTACTAAATTTATTTTTTTTAGACCATTTTCTTCTGCTTCATCCATATTGGGGTGTTAAAGTTTTGCTGCTTTAGAGACACTAGTTTTTGTTGGTGTCGTGTTGATCTTTGTGGCGTTAAGTGTGTTTTACCTTGTCTACCCATCTTTTCCTCCAATTGGTGTAGTTGGGGTCATGTCTCTGGTGACCACTCTTATAGCTGGCAGTGGATCCAAGGCACAGACGGTTGCTTCTTGTGCTGTAGTTGGGACTATGGTTCCAGTCAAGCAGCATGTCGCTCCATGTTTCTGGAGGTTGCTCAGCACATTCAGAGGTCACTCTTCAATCCTGTGGGTCAGTTGGACCTGCTCCCGTGGATGTCACTTGCTTGGGCCTGCTCCTGTGGAGGTTGCTGGCTTGGGTCTGCTCTCTCAGAGGTTGCTCTCTCGTACCTGCTTTGGAGGTGGTTTTTGCTTGAGCTTGGCCCTGTGGTCACTGACTTGGATCTACTCCAGAAGTCACTAGCTCGAACCTGCTTCTTTGGAGGCTCAGGCCTGCTCCCTCAGAGGTTGCTTCCTCTTACCTGCTCTGGTAGAGGTCCCTGGCTCAGGCTTACCCCTGCAGAGGTCACTGGTTTAGGTCTGGTCCTGTGGAAGTCCCTGGCTTGGGCCTGTTCCAGCAGAGGTTGCTGACTTGGGCCTACTTCTGTGGTGTCCTCATCCTACCATTTTGATTTTTCAGTAACAAAGAAGAAATTATTATTAGAAAAGTACAACAGTTAATATTCCCTTGGACTTTATAATATAGTTTCTGAACGAGGTCTATAGATACAGTAAGAAAGAACAAGAAAATTATGATTTTGGTTTTAACATGTGTATAGGGAGAGGACAAGTTGCACAAGACAGACACAGACAAACTAAACACTCAGGCAAAAACACTGGAGGCATGTCACTAGAATTAAAGACTGTGAAAGGAGGGAAGTAGGAATGTGGAGGCCAGGGAAGACGGGAGAGATCAGCAATACACGGACTCCAGATGGTACAAAGTGTTAGGGAAATTACTCTTCTCAACTCCTTTCTGAAGAACTGGCTTAGGGTGTCATTATCTCTTACTACTGTTGTTCCTTCAGAACCTATAAGCTGTGTTTGCTCCTTATCTCAAGTGTTTCCCCAGTGAAATGTTTCCCACTCATCTGGGCTTGGAGGGATGCCTAGATCTGACCTCCAGACCCAGCCTTGTGCTTCTGAATGTGTATTTTTTTTTTATATTGTTGAGGGCTTTCCCCCTCTTTTTCAGTACAAAATAAGTCATTCTTAGAAAGGATGTTTTCGATTTTAATAGAGAAAGTGTGATGTTTTATTGCTCAAGATCTTTAGAGGTCAGTGAAAAAATAATAATCCTCTTTTATAGATTTTTCATAAAATTGTTTGTTGAGGGGGAGCATATTAGTAAGATGTTGACATTAGAACATCGGCAGGTATAGCATCCTCTTACTGTGGAATAAGCTTTTAAAATGTTTCCCATTATTCTTCGTGTAAGTGTTATTTATTAAGATATATTATGATTAAAAGTAGTTAATTGGGCTTTGCACTAGGAGATAAATTTACAGGAGGTATAGTAAGAGAATATAAGCTTCCTGGGAATTTCCTGCACCAGGAGTCCAGCTATTATCCTGCTTCAAATGCTTAGGCCCACCTACACTGCCAGGGCTGCTTTCATTCCCAGGGATTTTACTCCAGGTGTCCAGAACCTGTGGAGTCATGACAACAATTAGTTACCTCTGGCTTTCCTTGCTTATTCCCTCCAAAACCACTGTGTAATTTCCCTCACCATTTCCACTAAGGAATACAGGTATTTGAACCTTTTTAAGAATTAAGTGTTTGATGAAATTTTTAAAATCACAACAGTAGAAACACTAAACATCTGGTTTACGTATCAGTGTAATGCTGACTTTGCTTTTTTTTATTAAAGGATATTTTCCTTATTCTATTTTCTGGAGTAATTTGAGAAACATTCATTTTTGTTCTTCCTTAACAGTCTGGTAGAGTTCTGCAGCACATCCACCTGAATCTCTTTTATTTTGCTATAAGTGATGTTCTTGCTACTTGTGATAAATATCTTTAAATTTTTTAAAAAAACTTTCTTTGGGTTAACTGTGGTATGTCACATGCATTAAGAATTCACTTACTTCTTTTAGATTTTGCAACGTGGTAGAATAAAGATTTTAGAAGTATGTTGTTGTAACAAACCTTTTGCAGTTTATTGGTGTCTGTTATATTATCTATCTCCTTATTCATTTTTAATTTTATTAACTTAGTTCTACTTTGTTTTAATTTGACAGATAGTTTTCAGTCCTATTAATTGTTTAAAGAATTAGCTATGTTTTTAATTGCCTTTTTGTATTATAATTTTTGTTTTCTTGTTTCTATCTCATCAACTTCTGCCCTGGTGTTACGTGTACTTCTCTACTGTTTGGGGATACTGTTTGTTCTTTTTCTTTTTCAAGATATTTGGGTTTATTAAATCATAATTTGCAACCCCTCAAATTATTTTATGTGAAACTATAAGCTTTCTTATTGGTGGTACCTTCATTGTGTCTCACAGATTTTTTTTTAAAGCTCTGTTTTCATTTTCATCTAATTCTAGGATTTCTAAATTTTCCCCTTTTTATTTCTCCATTGGTCCAATTATCTTTCAGTAGAGCATTTTTAGTCTCTATGAATTTCTGTGTTTTCTGTAGTTTATACTACAGTTGATACACAACTTTATTCCATGTGATCAGATACAACATAGGATTCTATAATTTTCTATACTCATATGTGTGCATATGTGTGTGTTTATCCACTGTATTCATGTGTACATGCATGCTCATGGAGGCCAGAGGTTTATGTCTTGTGTCTTTATTACTCACTCTATGCCTTACTTTTTGAGATTAGGACTCTCATTGAAACTGGAAGCTCACTATTTCAGCTGTGCTAGCTGCTCGGTGAATTCTGGTTATCCTCATGACTCTGTTTCCACAGTCCTGGGACTACAGGTGTGGATCACTTTGCCCTGATGGCTTTTATGTAGGATCTTGGGATCTGAACTAAGGTTCCTATATATGTGTGGCAAACATTTTATTAACTAAATCATCTCCCCAGCCTATAAGGTTGCATTCTTTCTGAACTATACAAAAAGAATATCTTTTTCCTTTCCCTTTACAGCTTTTCAGAGGCACCTGCATAGGTCAGCTTGAGGCTTCTTCCTCAATATTCAAAGTTTATACCTCAAATTCTGGCTCCAGAATTACATTTCCTTTCTCTGACTTGGATCACTTTTGATACTTTGGCCTACCTACATAGTAAGAGATAATTTGCTCATCTCAAGATCTTTAATCTAACTACATCTGAGGCATCCTTTTTACCTTTCCAGGTTATGATTTGCCAAAATCAGGTTAGTACAGTTCTAGAAAAAATGTCAATTCTGGACTCTTTGATTCATGATGATTAAACAGTTGTATTTTCTCGGCAAAGGGGATATATGAAAAAGTGTTAGAGGTGCTGAACAGGCGATAAAAAATTGGAAGGCTTCTCTATACTTTCATCTGCTTAGGTGCGTGTCACCAAAGTGAGAGTGCCTGACTTAAGAAAATGCAAGAAACTTTGAAAGACTGCATGTGTGGCACCCTGTGATGCAGAGAACCAGAGGAGCTTCAATGCCCTTCTTCCTCAGAAGGGAGTCTGTCTCTCTGCAGGACGTCTCTTTGAAGCTGCCACAGCCATAGGTTGCTGAGTAGGGGACTTCTCAAAGAAAACACTGCTCTTTTCATTTCCTGTCAATGAAGAGTTCAAGATCAAATGAATGTTCTGTCTCTGTTGTGGCTTGTCACATGTGTATTAATAGGACTTTGCCATCCCTGTACCAAGAGTTTAATGCAGAATAAGGAAGCTGATGCAGAATAGAGTTAACTTATTCAGCTTTTAGAACTCATTTGTGTAATTATCAAATAACTCACGGGAGGTTTGGTAAACCTATGCATTTTAGTAGGCTCTGATTTTCGAGGACATCAAAAAGCTTTAAAAATTATTAAGTCTCCCGTCTTCAATTTTTTTTTTTTTTTTTTTTAAGGAATTTCGAGACAGGGTTTCTCCGTAGCTTTTGGTTCCCGTCCTGGAACTAGCTCTTGTAGACCAGGCTGGCCTCGAACTCACAGAGATCTGCCTGCCTCTGCCTCCTGAGTGCTGGGATTAAAGGCGTGCGCCACCACCGCCCGGCCCCGTCTTCAAATTTTAATTGATAAAGTGAGCCACCATTATCTCATTTGCAAAATAAACACATTGTTTATACATGTTACTAAACCAACTAGGCTGAAGAGTTAATTTTATTTTTTTTTTAAATAATCAGTTAGTAATTGTGGAGGTTAGAGTAAGAATGTCATCTGTCAGCTTGTATATTTGACTGTTTATTTACCTTAGAACAGCATTATTTGAGGAGACTTGGGAAGAAGGGCCTTGTTGGAGTAGGTGTGGCCTTGGAGGAAGTGTATCACTGGGGGTGGGTTTTGGGGTTTTAAAAGCCCGTGCCAGACCCAGTCTCTCTGCCTTTCTTCCTACAAATCAGGAAGTAACTTGAGTTATTGCTTCAGCGCCTGCCTGTGTGCCATGCTGCTCCCCACTGTGATAATAGACTAACCCTCTGAAACGGTAAGCAAGTCCCCTGTTGCCTTGATCATGGTGCCTATTTGCAGGAATAGAACAATGACTTTAATGGGTTTAATTATTAAATCTGAAAATGTTTGCAAGAAAAATATTCCTTTAGTAAACTTATTTTTAACTTAGATGTACCATGATCTGTGGGAACCTGTGAACTGGAGAGCAAACTTGCCAATGACTGTGAATTAAAGGGGTCTGTAAGGCTGAGGGCTAGTACCAAGAGTTTATGTTCATTTACCATAACATGGAGGTATTGGAATTAAAAGCAAAGGTTTAGGAATAGTGACAAACTTGGATGTGCAGCATGGGCATTTTTTTTATTCAATTTTCTAATAAACAGGGATGATTTGGGATTTAGCTACTAATGACTGATAATCAGAAGTTGTTTTTCTTAACTGTATTATGGATCTTATAATTTGATTATCAAGTGGTTACCACTTGTGGCTCACTTTTTTTTCCCTATTTGCTTTAATTTTTTTTAGTTTTTGACTATTTTGGCCAATGTCTGAACACATATAGTTCAGTGAGTTACTCTAGTAACAGTGAAGATATTATTATTAAACTATCTGTTTAAATGTGCCACTTACTGAATAGCCTATATCTTCCAATTAGAAACAACAACAACAACAACAACAACAAATATAGTCTTTCCTTCTAGCCAATTTCCATTTCCATGTGACTCTACCAACCCACAAAACCACTTTCTACCAGACAGCCAGAGACACCACACCAAAGCTGGGACTCAGGAGGAGACTTTTAACCTCTATTCCAGTCTCTTCCAATAAACCCATAGTCTGGCTTCAGCATGCCCATAAGAGCCTCTCCTCAAAGCCAACCGTGGGACTCAGTCTCTTGGTTCAAACTCAGTTTCTTCTAGTTCTTACTTACTGCCTCTTTAAGCCTTCCTTCCAGGACATCTGAATTTCTTTGTGACTTCCAGGGGTCTTACAGAGCAGCCCTCTATAGCCACTGCACTTGCCTGGGACAGGAGCCCCATAGCTGCCATATTGTTTAAGACCCAGGTTAGGCAACAGCAACCAAAGAAGAGAACACCCACCCAACAAAGAAGAGATCACTTAACTATACAAGAAAAACTTCCAAATTTATAATCCCAGATTAATGGATATCAATGCAAAAAGACAACTTGAAACAACCAAAACAATATATTACCTCCTGGAACCAGAAACTATACTGCAATACACCTTGAGAAAATCAGTTTAATTAATTTATGAGACAAAAGGCACTTATGAATATGCTCAAGGACATTAAAAATTATATGAATAAGCACCTTAGTGAAGACTGTGGAAACAGAAGCAGTTGGATGAAATAATGAAAGCAATTCAAAGATGAAAGTAAAATTTAATAAAGAAAACAGTTAAAGTAAATACAAACTGAAATGAAACTGGAAGCGAAAACACAATGTGAAACCAATGCCGCAGATATCAGAGCATCACCCAGTCCTTACCAGATAAGCCTCTACTTGCACTAGATGGTAATAAACACAGGCACCCATATCTAGACAATGTGTAGACTGTGCCACATCTTGAAGCACTCAGTCTAAATGTGAGGTCTTTATCCAATTCCTCTGTTTAAGGTTCAGAAAAATATATGGAAGAGGAGATGGAAATATTCTAAAACAAAGCAGTGGTCATTGGATCCAAGGAATTAGTGTCTTCCAGACACAGCAGAACTGATACAGATACAAACTCACAGTGATTGTGCTGAAAAACACAAAACCAACACAGATTTAAACCAGACAAAATTCCAGCACTGAGAAGATGTGGACAAAATATCCCACACTCTAACAGAGAACTTACTTCAATTGATACCTATTGGGAAAGAGAGAATAAATTTCCTCCAATGGAGTCTAACTAGGTATATCAACCACATCCCATGGAAGGATCTCGGACCAAGAATAACTGGCTGACATAGAACAGATTCCATTCTTTGTGTGTGTGTACATGCGCATGCGTGTGTTTATATGTGAGTGTGTATGTGTGCTTTGGTTTTGGTATTTTATGTCTTATTGTTTGATTTTATTTTGATTTGAGGTTTTATATTAAAGATAGAGGAAAAAATATGAAGTTGTGTTGGTAGCCAGGTAGGGAGACTCTATGAAGAGTTTGAAGCAGGAAAAGAATATGATCAAAATATATTGTATGAAAAATTAAATAAATAATAGAAAATACAGAAATAGAAAATATCTGTATTTTTGAGATTATATGTTTATTAAAATGCTTTTCTAATATATATTAAATTAAGGGATGAGACAACTGTAGATAGATGAGAAAAACAGACCCTTAGTTTTCAGAATTGTTCAGACCGAGAAGGCATACGCTGAAATAGAAGAGACAGCTGACATATTGGTCTGGAGTTAAGCTCCTTGCAGCACTGTTGATGCAAAGGTTATAACTTTTTTAAATTAACCCCACAGTACCTTTGGAATTGGACTTCAGTGGATTGAATGGATGAATTATAAGCAAATTACTTTTTTGTATACATTCCAGTTTAGTTTAGAAATACATATCAGGCTAAAATCTAACCAATAAATCATCCCAGTTGCAGCAAGTATATTACAATAGTCTCAAACAATTATGGTTTCCAGCCATCTGGCTGAAGTAAAGATGAAATTTCCCCTGGAGAAATGTAATAAAAGACTTTTACTGGAGGAAAGATTATCAGATACATGGGGAGATAAGGCAATCTTAGAGAAAACCAGCAGAAATCTCATGTCAAATAGAAAAACTAAAAATCAAACATCTTTAAATATTTGAATTATAGAAAGAGAGATTTTGAGTGAATGTATTTATTTTATTTCAAGATGTTGAAAATATGGGTAAAGAAACAACAGATACAAAAGTTACACTACTGATTTAGGAAAGAACCAGCTATAAATTTTAGCGCTGAAAATTGCATTTCCGTACTTCCCGTTAAAATATTATTAAATATATCTACATTAAAAGTAACTATATCTACATTAAAAGTAAAAGCACTTTTCATAAAAATATCTGAGAAGAGTTAAAAGGCAGTTGGACAATAATATGGATTTATTTGCATTCTTAATTTATAAAGAGCTCCTAGGAATCAATGTGTAGATGATTCAGTAAACTGTAAACACAATTCGTGAACACGATTTCATGAAGCAAACTCTCCAACTAGCCTATTAACACTGCTGAAAATGCTCAGCTTCATAATTAGAGAATTAAAACAAGCACCTCAATGGATAGAATCATTATCTATTTTAACTACTATCACTGAACACTTGAGCAAACACAACTGTACAATAAAGAGCTGGTAAGAATCTAGAATAAAAACAAGACCTCTGGTAGTAATGTATACATTTTTAAAATATGTAAAGATCACTTTAGATGACTTTAGCAGTAGTGATGCAAACTTATGAATTCTAAATTTTGTTCCATCTAAACCTAACAATGATATGAATAGATACAGCCTAGTAAACATGTACAAAAAGTTTACAGCAATATAATATATAAAATACAGATAAAAGAAATAACATAAATGTCCAAGAGCAACCAAACAGACAAACAGAATGAAATGCTGCTATAGAGTACCTGAAGAGGAAAAATTCCTGAGATGCCTGAATAAATTACATGGAATGTTTATTAATTTTTGCTGCCAGTGGAGGTGTCCCAAGCACAATAGTGGGAAGCAGCCTTAACTTCCAGTTTGTTTGAGTTTTAGAAGGCAAAAACTATGTTGAGACATATTGTAAACCACTCTTTTAGGGTGACTTCTGTTGTGGTTCAGCTGCCACAGGTTTGTATGTTCCAGGTTAGGGTGTGTGGATTAGAAACGTTAGGTACAAGGAACAGAGATAGGAAAAAAACATGGAGACGTAGGATAGAACTGGGAGGGCAGCTCGGTGGATACTGAATTTGCCCGCATTTGCATTTTATATGCTTTTCTACCCACATACAGAAGCGGGAGATGGGGGACAAGGCAAAAGTCTGCTTAAACATGACATGAAGGACAGCCAGAAGAATTACTTGCTTCAATACTTGAGACATCAAGCCATTATTTCCTCTTGAAGGAGCCATATCTGGAAATTGATTCAAATCAAGCAAATGATAGACAGAACAAAAGGAAGGACATGATCAGAAAATATTGAGAAAACACATCAAACATAATACCCTCAGACAATGAATGTATCAGTTTATATCTATGATATTTTTAGCTTATGAAAAATCTTACTCTCAAAACACATGTTAACAAATCTACATCAAAGAAAAAAAGAAGTAAAAAAGGCAATAATATATACAGGTGCACTTTGAGGTAATGAAGCATTGAGAAGGTACGGCTATGAGAAGTGTCAAAGTTAGAGGAATGAGGAACGATTTTACGTGTCTTTTGGCCCGCATTGGTATTTTCTTCTCAATTATTTGTTAGTTATACATGTCTTGTTTATCTTTGTATATGTGATATTTCATAATAAAACTGTTTTAACAGTAGTCAGTGCCTTTTTTGTTTTGTTTTTCAAGATACGGTTTCTCTGTGAAAGCTCGGTTGTCCTAGAACTGACTTTGTAGACCAGGCTGGCCTCATACTCACTGAGATCTGCCTGCTGCTGCCTCCCAAGTGCTGACGTTAAAGGCGTGTGCCACCACTGCCCAGCCATTAGTGCCTTTTTAATGAAAAATGACCTTGAGGTGAATCTTTGACTATATTTGTTTATTCACTGTGGTTGTTGTTTTACTAAAAATTGTATTTTACTTTAGGGTTGGCTAAATATGGCATTATATTGGCTACTGTAATAGAATAAGAGAATCAGGACAGAAGGATGAGTGTAGCTAAATGACATTAATAACTAAAAATATGAGGCATAAATATTTCTACATATGTGTAATCATATTCAATTTTATAAATATTTATTTTATGTGTATGACTACTTTTCATGCATGGATATATGTGTATAATTTGTGTTCAGTCTCTGAGCATGTAAGAAGTTAATTTGCGTTCATTCTCTGAGAGTGAAAGAAGTGGGTGTCAGATCATCTAGAACTGAGTTACAATGATGTAAGCCACGACAAGTTACTGGGAACTGAACCCAGATCCTCTGCAAAGGTAACCAGTGTCTAAACACTGAGATCCAGTGCAACCATTTATGTATATATAACTGTACGCAGTTTTAAAGCTGCTCTCCATGAATGGCTTGCTATCGCCATGTATCCTTTTTGGTAAGAAAACGATGGAATACTGGATTTGATTTTAAAAGTCTGTTTCCTTTTTTATTAAATATGAATGGACACAATTCTGTATTTTGTGCAGAATTGGATTTATTTCATGAGTATGATGGATTTATTATAATGAGATCTGCACAAAATGGGTTGTGTGTGGAGAAAGGCCAGCTGTATGCGATAGCTGTTGTTGAATTCAAGAGTGCAGAAAAATGACTAATAAGTAAAAACTTTAGATTAGTGTGTGTTTTGAGTGTATTATTCCTCATAAGTTAAAAACAGCATAGGTATAAACTGATACAATGCCCGAGAGTATTATGTTTGTTGTGTTTTCTCTATATTGTCTGATTGTGTCCTTCATTTTGTTCTATCTATCTATCTATCTATCTATCTATCTATCTATCTATCTATCTATCTTCTATCTATCTATCATCTATCTATCTATCTATCTATCTATCTATCTATCTATCCATCTATCATCTATCTATCAATCATCTATCATCTATCTATCTATCTATCTATCTATCTATCTATCATCTATCTATCTATCATTTGCTTGATTTGAATCAATTTCCAGATATGACTCCTTCAAGAGGCAGAAACCCTGAAAGTTTCTAAATGTGTTAAAGGTACAGTCAAATTGTACTGCTCTCTTATAATTTATAAACTTGTAACTCAAAATTGAGTCTGAAGTATAGACTTTTTGTTTAAAAGATAAATTAAATGTTTTATTTTTTGGCATACTTGCTTCAATCCTAATTGCATTTGAAGGCATGGATACTGATTGAGAAAGCTAGAATAACATCATCCATTTGGAGGCGCTGTGTTCTGCTCCTGGTGAGTCTATGGAGTGTCTGACATGCATGCATACAGCAGAATTACACTTACATTGAGCTGTTGTCATGGAGCAAAAGCATGTCAATCTGAGCGTGCCTTCAGGGTATCATCACAAATGACTTTACTACAGTTAATTGCTTTTTACTGCCAGAAAGAAAAGGATAGAAGAATAAACTCATGATCATTTAAAACTATCATTATCATTGATACAGCATTGCCTATTTTTGAAAGAAAAGGACAATAATTTAGTCTTATATTTGTTAAAATATAAGTTAAAATATTTGTTAAAAATAGTTTAGTCTTATATTTGTTAAAAACAGTGGATGGGCCAGAGGAGAGGTGGAAGGGAATGGGAAGAGAGGAGGAGGGAAAACTGCAGTTAGGATGTAAAATAAATGAATGAATTTAACTAGTAATAATAATATAAAAGAAAAAGTGTTAGGTCAAAGGAGATGAAATGAAATATTACATTTGTTAGTCTGTCACTTAATTTTTGAAGGAATATTTCAATTTTTAGGATAAATTGGCTTCAAATTCACCTTGTAGCCCATGTTAATGTGAAATTCAAGACACTCTTTTGACCTTAGCTTTTCAAATCCTGAAATTGTAAGTGTGAAACACCATTTCGAGCCTCAGTTGAATACTTTATGTGCCTGAAGAATAGTACTTGGTTCATGGTTGCTTTTAATTTTTCCATGAGCCTTTTCCAATCCAAATATCTGGGAACCTTGATTTAGAAACTAAGACTTTTATAAATCAGGAAACGGTTGAATTTCAAGGCCGGTCTAAGGAAGAACAGATCCAAAATATATTCACAAACACCCAAAAAGCTTAAAAACAAGTCTATAATTTATAGTTGCCCCGAGGCAACAATAACTAATCTGCTGAAAATTTGCTTATTTTATGCATCTATTTTGCTTGTTTTACTACTTTGCTTTTCATAAAAAACACATTTATTTCAGCAACTGTCATTTCTCCTGGCATTTATGTGATCTCTGAGCTATGTGAGAAAATACACATATTTCTGCCTTACAATTTTTATTGAAAAATGATTTCTTTAAGAAATTTATTTCTTTTTTTGCTCCATACTAGAATCATTTTCATTTTTCTCTCTGGCCCCCATCAGTCACTTCAGAAAATGAACATTATAGTTTCTTTAGTTCAGCATCTGCTTTAAATCTTCTCCAGTCGTGGGTTGAATGACATTTTATTATTAACTGTAAAGGAGAACAAGTGGAAGCTTTCAGAACACAGGTCACACCAAAATTATTCAATGATAATAACCCAGTAGATTATATTTAAATGGCATCCCCCCTCATAAATACTCCACATGATTCATGACTGGAACCTAATCAGCTCTCATATTGTTCCTAGGAGTCAGTCGAGTGGTATGAACAAATGA
The DNA here is from genome assembly GCF_018167655.1 of Microtus oregoni. Taxonomy (NCBI): domain Eukaryota; kingdom Metazoa; phylum Chordata; class Mammalia; order Rodentia; family Cricetidae; genus Microtus; species Microtus oregoni. Next base: position 7,969,863 of record NW_024543218.1, on the reverse strand, counting down.
TTATTCTCAGATATATGGTATGAACAAATGATTATTCTCAGATATATGGTAAATATGAGCAGAGTAGTTGAAGATGGGTGGCCTTTAGGGACTTATTACAGAAGAGAATCAGAGTGAATATCCTATTTCATAAAAGAATCACTACAGACTGAAGTATCAGACAGTAGTGCCAATGACTGGTAGTGGACTTCTCTTGCTCTCAGTTGCTTGACTTTAGTTCCAGGGTTTTCTTGCGAGAGTTTATACATTTTTTTATTCAGCTTTGAAGAGTGCATTTCATAGATGACTTCGGGATCCCAAGTGTCAGGGAAGGCCCCTTTTGTAAGCCTACAGCTTCAGGAAGTGGGTTCAATAAGTAATCACACAACTAACAAACAAATGAATCATTCTTGCACGTATTCAGCTGTGGTAGATTCCCTGTTAGAAGATCTTCGACATGGTTGTTGGGAACAGTTATCCAAAGAAATGTACCGCTAGAACAAGGGAGAGAGTTCAACAACCTGTTACAGTGTGTTCTGCTTTCTACTTTGATGCAAACATGGACAGTGTCAGGCAGAGGCCCTGGTTACGAAGTGATAGAGTGTGGCTTGTCAAGAAAATCAAAGATTGCTACTGAAAATACAATCTCTGGATCGAGGTGTAGATGCTAGAATTGTGCGCCAAGTGTTGTAAAATAATGGAGCAATTTGTCCTGACAGGAAAACAGATCTTCTAAAGCAGTGATTTTTCCATCTCACATGACTATCCCTTCTTGAACACCAGAGCCAAAGATGTAGCAGGTAGCATAGCTAGGCTTCAGAACTGCATTTTATTTGGAGGAAGGCTTCCTAAGCACTCTGCAGATCATGCTAGGCCACCCAGGATGGAAGGAAGGCTTTAATTCTTCTATAGGCTAATGAAACATGATGTGCTCCAGACAACGCCAATATCCTGAGCTTAGATTTATATTCAACTGTGGGAAATGCATTAGCATTTTATCTTTGGGAAGTGAAGTGACTGTTCCACTAGAGTAACACATACACATCACCAACATTCTAGAACTATGTGCTAACAAGGCCGAGACAATAAAAAATGTATTAGCGAATAGTGTGGCATCATAGAAAGCTTATAAAAATAATAGTTACAGACAGAGCTTCCTGCTGGGGGCCATACTGGAGAAACAGTAAGCAACTTTGGAACTTTTGGAACTAGCTCCTAGTACAAACATGCTGGATGAGCTTGGAGAGGCAGAGCCCCGAGGATTGCATATCCTGAGGACCTCATGCTGTTATCGAGCATAACTCTGCTTATTACCCTCATGGTTGCCGTATCCCTCATAATCTGAGTTATATGAAAGCTCTCATGGAGTTTCTAGCCCTTCACTAGGCAGTGTTACTGGTACTTAGAATAATAATTATTGAGTTTTTCCAAGCATTGCTACTGGAGCAGATTAATAATTCAACCACCACCCTTAGAAGGACTTTAGACATGCTGATTGTTAGTAAAGTTAGGTTAAGATGTTCTTGTTAATGAATTTAATATAGAAAACCTTGGGGGAATGCTTTAAAGTTTAGAAAGACACATTTACAACAGTAGAGTGAGGGACTCTTTGAGGTCAGGGAACAAAAACAATGGCAGCCCTGGCTATTATTGGCCGACTGGTATTTTTCTTGCTAGGATGGGTTGGTGATCAAAGGTGATGGTTAATTCATTGCACTCATTTCTGCCCTCAACTTCCTGATATGATTTAATAAAAACTGTTGATGAGTGGGTATGCACCCTGAGGACGTAAAGTAGAGAGGACTCACTGTTTCTCTTACACAAAAGTTTAGATTTGTGATTCTTTTATGATTTATTTGTGAGATTACCTTTTAAAATAAATAGTAAAACGATTCTTTCTTTGTAACTGCAAAATGCAGCCTACTAGTAAAAGAACTGGCTGATAAAAATATCTTGCTTACTTCCTCTTTGTTAATCTATAAGAATTTGCTTAGACATGAATGTACATGGGTCCTTGGAAATAATTTGTTTTTTTACCTGTTTAAAATGTTTCATCATGGAAGAAAAATGAAAAACATACTTCTTTTTCACTTACATTCATTCTCTTGAAAAGTAGAATGGAACCACATTGTAAATTTTATAATATGTGCAAGATGTAAGAAAAAAAGAATGAAGCTAGTTAGAAGGAAGACATCAGGAGAGATACAGAAGGGATATACCAGGAAAGAGGCAAAGAAATAAAAAGGATAGAGAGCCCCTAAAGACGTGTGTGTGTGTGTTTGTGTGTGTGTGTCCCTTTTTTGCCTGCCCCAGAGAATTGTTTTGCTCCCTCAGAGAAAAAAGTAAATTGAGTGATTAGCTGTCCAACTGCTTGCCTTCCCTTCAGTCCCTGAGATGCTGAAGGCTGTTCTTTACAGCAACAGGTTCCCTTAGTAATCAGATCTTACATCAACATGGCAGGTTTGCCTCAAACAATTAGCTAACATTTAGACATTATTGTAAGCCAAAACCTTGCTACTTTTTTATGATTCTGTCTAGTATATCATATTACATTTTGTCATCCTGCCTCCTGAGGCTTCATTTGAGCTGTACAATTTCTCAGACTTTGTCCAGTTTTAGTCACCTTGACAGTTTGATGAGTGCTGGTCAGATATTTTATAGATTGTCCCACAGTTGAGATTTTCTGTGTTTTTTTTTTAAATCATGATTATTCTTGGCTTGTGGGTTTGGGACAGAAGATCACAGAGTTTAAGTATCCTTCTCATTATATCACAGCAAAGATACAGATCATCATCATGTTGTATGATTGCTGATACTGAACTTTCTCCCAAGGCGAGTAGTATTTTTTAGTCTTCTCCACTGTAACACTGATTTCCTTACTTCCCCATACTTGGGAAAAACATAACTCTTTGTAGTACAAACTTAAGACACGGAGAACTGCCACTCATATCCTTAATAGTGGTGAACTTTCTTAAACTATGTGCCTATCTTCTTCAAGAGATAATTGTCTATTTTCCTTTTACATATGTATTCAATTAATTGATGTATACATGTATAATTTATATGTATATATTTTACACATTGTTTACAGTCTACTGTCTTTATTCAGCCTCTCAGATTATTTCATCTTTTGCCATTGTAAGTATTTAGATAACATTTTGACTCTGACAAATTCTCATACTGCAGAGCGAACACACCTTTCCTTTCTTACATGACAAGACAGTCTATGCCTATGTGTGTACTCCTTAAGAATGAGAATCAGGCATTTCTTCAACCAGACCTTGTTCTTTAGTTACATGATTAAAGGAAAAGATCACAAATTGTGCTGTTCCTTACAATGGTGGGGTTATTCCTATGATATTCCAGCTGATGGAGTCTAGGAAATGTTTTTATACAGAATCTATATGCAAATATCTGCACATATTTTTGACAGTATGTACCTATATCTATATTAGCACAAGCATGATTCAGTATCAACACCTCCAGTTGTAATCTGCCAACATATGGTTTGTTCTAGCTTTCTGCGTTTTTGTCTAAGTTTGAACTCAATGAGATCCCATCTTGTATTATACATGATTTATTTTTAAACTTGCTTGTTTCCACATAAAATATATGTGTTTCATAATTATTAATTTATATTACTGTGAGAAATCTTTTTTATCAACAAGAGTACAGTGCTTATGTCCAGTTATTTTTGTCTTTCTTCTTTCAGAATCTATGCATTTTCACAGACGCTTAGATTAACAATTCCTTTCAGTAATTTTGTTTTTTGCAGTTTTACTAGGATTATTTTTCATCTCAGTTAATATTTTGTCTTGGTTACCTCAAATTCCTAATAATTTATCTCTAAGTTTAATTCTTTACTCTAGAAAGATTCTATAGCTTAACAACTCATCACATCCATCACTGAATTTCCACATAGAATCATCTAAACATATCTTCCTCTGAAAAATCTCATTTCACTTTCATTTCTCCATATTATATTATTTCTGAACTTCTTATAGCTAGTGATGTATTGTCTTAATAAACTTTTTAAAAATAGCTTTCAAAATACTGCATAGAATTATTGTAAACCTGTATGTAGTAGTATCTCAAGTTGTTTGTTGTTAGTGTTGTGTCTTTTTTCCCTTGAGTCTTCTGGCTTTTCATAGATACTTTAGAATATATTCCCAACTACAAATCAGATTGCTGGAAGTTTGATTCAGATTAGGATGAAAACCCTTCTGATCTATTTGAAAAACATTAAAGTTTTAATAATATAGAGTATTTGAAAAATATAAATATACATTGTCTCTTCATTTGTTTAGATCTATGAATTCTTAATCAGCATTTTGTAGTCTCCTCCAAGAATGTAATAAACAATTTGTTAGGTATTTGCTCAATATTACCTTGTATTGATTCTATTATAAATAATGTTATTCCCAAAGATTTGCTTAAAATTCTTATTTGATTCTGAGGAGGAAAGCAATGATGTTTTGTCTATTACCCACAATCCTATCACCTTGGTGTACTAACTTACTAACTCCATTAGTGCTTAGTAAAAAATTTTTTGTGGGGTTTGCTATCTGTTAATCATACCATCTGCAAACAAAGCTAGCAATTTTTCTTCTCAATATTTATAATTTTATTTCATTCAATAGTCTTACGGTAATAGTAAGAATTCTAGGACATGTTGAATATAGGTGAAAAGAGAAGTTATCCTTGTTTTGATTCTATCATCAAGGAGAAAACATATAGTTCTTTGTATCATTAAATAGATGTTAGTTCAAGATATTCTGCAATATTCTTTTATCACAAAATGAGTAATAGCTATATCTTTATGTTCTTTTAAAAATATTCCTTTCTCATACAATACATTCTGTGTACAGCTTCCTTTCTCTCTTCTTCTCCCAGTCACCCCCCTTATCTCTCCTCTCTCCCAGATCCACTGTTCCTTACTTTCCCATATTAAAAGAACAGGTCTCCCAGTAATATCAACTGAACATAACATAACAGAATGCAATAAGCCTAGGCACAAACCTTCATATCAAAATTGGATGAGACAACCCATCAGGAGCAAAAGGGATCTTTGAGCAAACAACAGAGTCAGAAGCTCCAGCCCTCACAATTATAAAGAGTCCCACTAAAATCTCAGGCTAATGAAGCACAGCATGTATGCAGAGAACCTGGTGCAGACCAGGCAGACTCTGTGGTTGCTGCTTCAGTCGCCACAAGTCCCCTTGGAGTGTCCTTAGTTGATTCTGTGAGGCGTGTTCTCCTGGTGTCCTCGACCTCTCTTACTCCTACAGTTCTTCCCTCATTCTTCTTCTGCAGGGTTTCCTGAGTTCTGATTGGATGGACCCAGTGGAGATCTCTAATTTGGATGCTGTGTCTCTGCATCTGCTCACATCAACTGGTGAAAGAAGCTTCTTTGATGACAGTTGGTCTAGGCATTGATCTATGAGTATAGCAGAATATTAGGAATTAGTTTACTGATTCTTTCCCACCCCACACAGGGGTAGGGAATGAGGGAGCGAAGTCATGCTTATTTTAGCACAGAAGTCTCTGAGCCATCCATCTTCTGCATCCTGACCTTTCAGGCATTTCAGGAATGGGTTTCCTCTAGTGGCTTTCTCCACAAGTCAGACCAATTATTGTATGGCCACGCCCACAAGCTCTTGATATGGGAAATCCTTCTGTATAAGTGTTGCTTTAATTGGTTAATGAATTAAGAATCTTCTTTGCTCATGTTCTCCCTCCTTCTGTTCCTCATTTGGACTTTGTGAGCTCAGTCCACTGCTCCAATGTGGGTCTCTGTCTCTATCTCCATCCATCGCCAATGAAGGTTCTATGGTGATATGCAAGATATTTGTTAGTATGGCTATAGGATCGGGCCATTTCAGGCTCTCTCTCCTCAGCTGCCCAAGGACCTAGTTGGGTACATCTCTCTGAACCCCTGGGAACCCCTCTAGAGTCAAGGCTCTTGCCAACCCTAAGATAGCTCCCTTAATTAAGATATATACTTCCCTGCTCCCATATCCATTCTTCCTTTATCCCAACCATCCCATTCCCCCAAGTTCTCCCTATCCTCCCCTTCTCACTTTTATCTCCCCATCTCCCCTTTCCCCCTTCCAACCCCATCCCCCAGTTCCCAAATTTTTGCCCAGCAATCTTGACTACGTCCAATATCCAGGAGGATAACTATATGTTTTTCTTTGGGTTCACCTTCTTATTTAGCTCCTCTAGGATCGGGAATTATAGGCTCATTGTCCTATATTTATGGCTAAAAACCAATTATGAGTGAGTACATCCCATGTTCATCTTGTTGGATCTGGGTTACCTCACTCAGGATAATGTTTTCTATTTCCATCCATTTGCATGCAAAATTCAAGAAGTCTTTTTTTTTTCCACTGAGTAGTACTCTAATATGTATATATTCCACAAGACCACGATGGGGGCATCCACCCACTGAGATGGTCGGGCTGATCTATTAGGAGATCACCAAGGCCAGCTGGACTGAGACTGAAAATGCATGGGATAAAACTGGACTCACTGAATATGGTGGACAATGAGGGCTGCTGAGAAGTCAAGGACAATGGCACTGAGTTTTGATCCTACTGCATATACTGGCTTTGTGGGAGCCTAGCTGGTTTGGATGCTCACCTTGCTAGACCTGGATGGAGGGGGGAGGACCTCAGTCTGCCCACAGGGCAGGGAACCCTGACTGCTCTTTGGAAAGGAGAGGGAGGGGGAGGGGAGAGGGGTGTGGAGAGTGGGGGAGATGAAGGAAAAAGGGAGGTGGGGAGGAGGCAGAAATTTTTAATTAAAAAAATTGAATAAAAAAGAATCTTTTTTGGCCTGTGATAGGGCACAGTAGAGCTAGGGAGAAAAACTAAACTGAATGCTGGGAAAAAGAAGACGGAGTCAGTGAGATGTCATGTAGTGCCCACAGGAGACAGATGCACCAGAACCTTGCCAGTAAGCTACAGCCACATCACAATACACAGATTAATGGAAATGGGTTAATTTAAGTGGTAAGAACCATAAGAAGCTAGAACTAATAGGCCAAGCAGTGACTTAATTAATACATTTTCTGTGTGGTTATTCATGTTTGGGCAGCTGGAACAAATAAGCAGTCTCCGACAATAGTTTGACAAATGAGATGAAGTGAAGTTGTGTTTGTTTTACCCTAGGTTTCTGAGTCATCCATCTTCTGGATCCTGACCATCCAGACATGTCAGACATTAGATGGGATTCCTCTAGTGGGTTTAGCCTCAAGTTAGACTAATTATTGTTGGGCTACTCACACAAGCTCTGAACTACAGTTGCTCCATGGGATCTCCCAGGGAGTACAGGTTGTGGGTGATAGTTTTTGTGCCTAGGTTGGTGTCCGAGTTCAATCAATTGGAGCCTACTCTGGTTACAGAAGATGGCTCCATATCCTCCATTATTTGGAATGTCGTTAGAATCAAGCTCATAGGTTCCAGGAGTTTCCAATGCACTAGTCTTCCAAATCATTCCTTAACTCCACACCTATTAGCCGTCTCTTTCCATACGTCTCACTCCCCGACTTGATCCCTCTTGTTCCAATCTCCACTTGCTCCCAGTTCACCCAAGGAATCTATTAGCTCTTAGGTAAAGGATAATCACAATACAATCCATAGATCAAGAGACATAAGATAAGGAGAAGAGGGGAAGAAGCACATGAATCTCCATGGGACAGAGAAATAGAATAGATTCTGATGTTTTTACTCAACTGAAGTAGTTCCCTTTTATTACTAGTTTTATGAGGTTGTTTATAGTATTGTTTGTGTGGGTATTGCAGTTTGACTTGGCCATGCAACTTTCCTTATCTACTTTGTTAGTGTGGTGGGTTCTATTGTTTGAATATTAAGCCAGACAATTATAGATGAACGAACTTTAATTTGCCATGGCATACAACTGGATAAATTATTAGATTTTATTTGTTAATATGTTGTGGAAATTTTTACAAGTATGTTTATAAAATATATTGCTTTAAAACATTTTAAATTATTTTATTATTTTTTATTTAATTGTGTGTGTGCATGTGTGTGTGTGTGTGTGTGTGTGTGTGTGTGTTTGTGCATATGTGTGTGTTATGTGTCTTCAAAGTAAGACACTTCAAATCCTTGAAACTGGAGTTACAGGTTGTTGGGAGCCTCCTCACATAGAGTCAATGCTGGGGCCAGAATTCAAATCTTTTGAAAAGGCAGAGAGCATTCTCCTGCTTTGCCATCTTTCCAGTCCTTTTGTTTAATATTTTTTTTTATAAATTAGCTCACTTTGTTGGAGAAATGGACCTACAACTGGTTCTTCTGCCTCTGTCTTCTGTGTGCTAGGATTAAAGGCATGATTAGCTAAATGCAACTTTGCATTCTTTTATCATCATTATTGCTTTTCTCCATCGGTTATGGTAGACCCACTGAATGAGTGGAAGTTCTAAAATAAAAAAAAATAAAAGAATTAGAGGAAAGAAACTCTTTACTTGAATGAGAAAATGCACTGTTAAAATCTCTTTCAAACAATGATCAGTTGTCCCAACTCCCAGCCCAACAGGCTAATCCTGGTAGCACTTCTCAACAACAAGCAATGATAGCACAGCCTCCTCAGCCAATACAACCTCCACAGCAGCTGAATGTCTTCTCAACATGGAGTTTTCTTAAACCTCATTAAGGAAAACTGGAACCACTGAATGCATTATGAAGTCCTTCTGCTCCTAGTAAGTTCTAAGACAGATCATGGCTCTTTTTTTTGTCTTCTTTCTTTGTTGTTAACAGCAAATACAAGGGTGTCATCTGACCCTGTCACTTCCTTGTTTAGGAATTTATCTAAAATGGATTTGAGGTTTTGGGTAAGTGTATAACAATCCACTTATTTTGCTTTCTTGGGGTATGTTTTGATAGTTTATATTTCCAAAAATTAGTCGATTTTATCTGGTTTATCAATTTTGTTGGCACATAGTTGTCCATATATTGCTTTTTGTGTATTTAATGTTTAGAGGATCAGCACTGACATGTTTTTCATTTCAGATAGTTGCTCTTTGTATCTTTCCTTGAGCAGATATTTATAACTTTGTTCTTTTCTTCCACAAAAATAACAGCTTGATATTTTCATCTCCAATATGTTTTTTTTTACAACTTTCATTTTTGTTTTCTTCTGACTGCTCTAGGCACACATTTGGCTCTATATCTAGTTTATTTTGTATGGTGTTATGATTTTACTCTAAACGTTTTGGTTGTTCTGTGGGTAAAACCCAAGGCTCCATGTATATCAGGCAAGAGTAATACACATGAACTATATATATATATATATATATATATATATATATATATGTGTGTGTGTGTGTGTGTGTGTACTTTTTCCTCTTACTGCAAGTGTTTAATGTTGCAATTATCTCTAAATTCATTGCTTCTTACAAATTATATATTATACATATACATACACTTATAAATACTGTGTATAATTTTAGGTAAATACAAAATGATTCCTTGAGGCTTTATCAAGCAATCTTGATATTATATTATTTGTCCCTCTTTTGTTCTTCCATCTTCTACATGACATCCCTACTTGCTAGTTGCAGCCCTCTCCCATTCATTCCATTTCCTGCTTCAAATCACTTGCATCTTGCTCTCCTCACCTATGGTCCTTTTTATAATTTCCCGGTTTCTATAGTTATTCAGTGTAATATGCTCCCATCTATAAAATTGAAGCTAGGAATATAGATGAGAGAGAATATGCAGTGTTTGTCTTTCTGGGTTGGGTTACCCTACTAAACATGATCTTTCCTTATAATTGAGTTAAAAAGTCTAAATTAATATCCTCTACATAAAACAAATTAGCTTTGAGTAGGGCTTTCATTGCATCCTATCTTAACACTGTTCAAGATTATTCATTACAACTGTCTATTGCTATTTCTTTATATGTTTATATTGTAAAACAACTTTTTCCATGTGTGACTTGTCTTTGTGATTGAACACTTTACTTAGGTGATTCTTCTTGATGCTCACAGTATAAATTTTCTGATTCTCTGAATAAAGTTGGCTATTGCGTAAGACTTTAGCGTGGATCATTTTCAGGCTCAACTCTCCCAGGTCCACCTAAAACAGTAAACAATATCTTGTTTGCTTCCAATTTCCAGAAGTATCTATATGTGTTTTTCTTTGGCTTCACCTTGTTATTTGGCTTCTCTAGGCTTGTGAACTTTGGCTTAATGTCCTTTGTTTATGGCTAGAGTCCACTAATGAGTGAGTACATACCATATTCATTGTTTGGGGTCTGGGTTATCTCATTCAGGATAGTGTTTTCTATTTCCATCCATTTGCATCAAAATATCATTATTTTTTACTGCTGAGTAGTACTCTAATGTGTATATATTCCACACTTTCTTCATCCATTCTTCCATTGATGGGCATCTAGGTTGTTTCCAGGATCTGGCAATTATAAATAACGCTGCTATGAACCGAGTTGAACAAATGCTTTTGTAGTATACTTGGGCATCTCTTGGGTATATTCCCAAGAGTGGTATTGCTGGATCCTGAGGTAGGTTGCTTCCCAAGTTCCTAAGAAACTGCCACACTGATTTCCAAAGTTGTTGCACAAGTTTGCATTCCCACCAGCAATGGATGAGTGTTCCCCTTACTCCACAACCTCTCCAGCAAAGGCTATCATTAGTGTTTTTGATTTTAGCTATTCTGACAGGTGTAAGATGGTATCTCAAAGTTGTTTTGATTTGCATTTCCCTGATCGCCAAGGAGGTTGAACATGATCTTAAGTGTCTTTTGGCCATTTGAACTTCGTCTGGTGAGAATTCTCTTTTCAGTTCTGTACCCCATTTTTTAATTGGGTTAATGGAATTTTCATGTCCAGCTTCTTGAGTTCTTTGTATATTTTGATGATCAAACCTTTGTCTGACGCGGCATTGGTGAAGATCTTCTCCCATTCGGTAGGATGCCTTTTTGTCATAATGACAGTGTCCTTTGCTTTACAGAAGCTTCTCAGTTTCAGGAGGTCCCATTATTCACTTTTGCTCTTGTTGTCTGTGCCACTGGGGTTATATGTAGGAGGTGGTCTTCTGTGCTCATGTGTTGCAGTCTACTTCTCACTTTCTCTTCTATCAGGTTCAGTGTGGTGGTATTTATATTGAGGTCTTTAATACATTTGGACTTGAGTTTTGTGCATGGTGATAGATATGGATCTATATTCATTCTTCTACAGGTTGACATCCAGTTATGCAAGCACCATTTGTTGGAGATGCTTTCTTTCTTCCATTGTATATTTTTAGCTCCTTTGTCAAAAATCAGGTGTTCATAGGTTTGTGGGTTAATATCTGGGTCTTCAATTTAATTCCATTGATCGACATCTCTGATTTTATGTCAATACCAAGCTGTTTTTATTACTGTAGCTCTGTAATAGAGTTTGAAGTCAGGGATGGTAGTGCTTCTGGAAGTTCCTTTATTGTATAGTATTGTTTTGGCTCTTCTGGGTTTTTGTTTTTCCATATAAAGTTGATTATTGTTTTCTCAAAATCTGTGAAGAATTTTGTTGGGATTTTGATAGGGATTGCTGTGAATTTATAGATTGCCTTTGGTAGAACTGCCATTTTTACTATATTGATCCTACCCATCCAAGAGCATGGGAGATCCTTCCATTTTCTGGGGAGCATGAGGGTGGGGGTAAGGGTGAGGGTGTGGTTGGGGAAGGGGAGAGGGGGAGAGAGAAGGGAGAAAGGAAAGACTGGAGAGAACTTGGGGGAGTGGGAGGGTGGAAATGGAGGAAGGGCAGAAATAGGAGCAGGGAAGAAGATATCTACATTAAAGGAGTCATTTTAGGGTTGGCAAGAGACTTGGCTCTGGAGGGGATCCCAGGTATCCATGGGGATGTTACCAGCTAGGTTATTGGGCAGCAGAGTAGAGGGTGCCTGAACTGGCCTTGCCCCACTACCACACTGATGATTATCTAAAATCTCACTATAGAATCTTCATCTGGCTATGAATGGAGATAGAGACAGAGACCCTCATCAGAGCAATGGACTGAGCCTCCAAGGTCTAGTTGAAGAGCAAAAGGAGGGAGAAGATGAGCAAGGAAGTCTGGACTTGAGGGGTTGGTCCACCCACTGAGACAGTGTGCCTGTTCTAATGGGAGCTCACCAAATCCAGCTAGACTGGGACTGAAGGAGCATGGGATCAAACCAGACTCTCTGAATGTGGCTGAAAATTGGGGCTGACTGAGAAGCCATTGGTAAAGGCACTGGGACTTGTTTCTACTGCATGTACTGGCCTTTTGGGACCCTAGTATATTTGGATGCAAAGCTTCCTAGGCCTGGATGTGGGGGGGAGGGCCTTGGACTTCCCACAGAGCAGGGTTTCCTGTCCTCTCTTAAGGAGGGAGGAGGATGAGTGTAAGAGCAAGAGGGGAATGGAGGAGGGGAGGAAGTGTAAATTTTTTAATGGAAACATAAAATTAGAAAATATAAAGAAATAAAGTGTATGGATTGGAAAAAATAAAAATAAAAAAAACTGAAAAAAAAACAGTAGCCCATCTTGGAGTATAGTGTCTCTTCATCTGTGGACCTGTAAAACTCAAAAATCAAGTTATGTATACAAAAAGATAATAGTGAGACAGGTAAAGTTTCATTAATATTCATGTAACACTGATAACTTAGCTCTTGATAGCTTCTGAATTCACTCATTCTTTTTCATAAAAGTAAAAGATATGTTTGTAGTTGAATAGCTTTATTAGAGCATTTCATGATTATAAAAGCTGTAGATATAATACCGTCAATTCCCTTACAGGCTGGAGGCAGAAGGGGCAAAAGGGGAGGACACCTTTCCCTCACCTCCACTACCACACAACAGACAAAGGAGGTGGTATCAGCTATGTTTCTCTCACACCCTCAGGGCTGGCTCATCAGAGGCCCTGTAAACAGGGTCATCTCTACTGTGCTGCCCACGTGATGCCCAGGGTCTGTTCCGAGTTCTGCAGCTGGTAAGGGGTTAGGCCAGGTTCTCCACCTGCTGCAGGTGTCAAGAAGAGAGGGAAGGGGGTCATTTTCCTTCACTCATGTCACCACATGGCAGACAAGAGGGGTGTGACCTGCCCTCCCATTGTCATGCCATCAGGGCCAGCTCAACCATGAACCTGCGAACAGGTCAGCTCTATTGTGCTGCCCAGGCAAGGTATAGCACCATTTGTCCTGTTACCCCTAGTGTTATAGTCAGTGAGGGTGGAGTCAGTTCTGTACATCTGAATAGCCCTATTCTGCCTGCCTGTGGTGGTATTAGGAGTCTTGGTCATCACCACAGACTATGACTGTATCAGTGCCAGGCCCAGACACCACCATGGCCCTGGGTGGCAAACAAGCCACCCACCTCAGCCCACTCAACTCTTTCTCCTCTTCAGAAATGCCTTTGTCCATGGGACATGAACCATTTTGTCCCTCTTTGTCCCTCACACCACACCATACATTTACTTGCCATAGTTGTACACACCTGCCTGGGGCTTTGTGGTGAGAGAAGACCTGTGTTTTCTCCTTGAAGCCTGGGGTGAATTGCCCAGGGTCTACAAGTGTGACTCTTTGTCCTGCTAATGGCACTGGGCAGGAACAATCTTCCTTCTCAGAGCCCACGTTGGTCTGCTCCGGGCCTGTATGTGGGCATACATACTGATCTTATAGAGGCATTTTCTATATTGAGAATATTGAGAATACTGAGAAAATTGAGAATTCTAAAAAGAATCCCTCTTCTGAGATGACTTTAACTTGTGTTAAGTTCACATAAAAACCATCTGGAATAATATCTGAAGAGAGTAAGTAGAATAACCTATATAGAAAATGAAGTGTTCAAAAAAATAAGGTATTTATAAGATGATTTAATAGAATTGTTCCAGTCTGTTGTTCAGCTTGTCTAAAAATGGTTGCCTACCAATGGAAGGTCCAAGAATCCAGTAGTTGTTCAGTTTATGAGGCTGGATGTCTCAACTGGTCTTCAGCACATGCTGGAGTTTCAAAGGAGTAGATACAGTAAAGGTGTTGACTTGTCAGCAAGCTCAAGCAGGCACAGGGAGCAAACTTCCTTACTCCATGTCCTTTATATAGGGTGCAGCAGAAGAGGTGGCCCAGATTAAAAGTGGATCTTCCCATTTCAAAAGATCTGCATTAAAATTGGATCTTTCCACGTCAGAGGATCTGAGTTAAAGGTATTTCTTCTCATCTCAAAAGATCCAGATTAAAACTTTCCACATCAAATAATTTAAGTAAGAAAAAAAAAAGTCCCTCACAGGAAAACCTAGCCACCTGGGTTTTAGTTAATTCTAGATGTAGTTAAATTGATAACTAAAAATAGTCAGTGCTAGTCCACCCCTTGTGAAAATGATACAATCATGTTTCCTTATGCCATGATTAATTTTCAAATAAAACAATAACCAGGTAATAATGATAGAACTGTCCCACATATAATATCAAATGTGTCATATATTTTTATTAGGTTACGATATAACTATCCCTCATTCATTTGCAAACATAGTTAAATGTTATCTCAAATTTCCTTATTTCAAATATTGACATTCTCTTAATTGATGTTACATTACATGACAAACAAATAATCAAAGAAAGAAAATACAAAAAATATGTACAAACATACTCTTAAACTATGAAAGAAACATATCGATTATAATCCTCATTTCTACATGTGGTCTTTGCTGGTATTTTAACTACCTTCCTTTACTACCCATTGTGTTTTTCCTCCACACTAAACAACAAGAACCTCAGCAAGTCTTAGCTCTTTTCCTGGAGGTATGACCTAAACCTTCATTCCCGGAGGGTCTGTGCCATTTGCCATTCCACCTGGATTAGGTTGTTGCAGTTTCCCATTGACTTTGATCACAGGACATGGTAGACATAAAAGACACCCTAAAGGATACTTCCACTGTGGAGAATCAATCCAATTTCTCTTCTGTAATATGGATCAATCATAACTCTTAACACTGTTATTCCTATCGTAGCCTGTTGGCTTAAGACCATCAAAAGTCCAAAGTGGTCAGGGGAAATCTAAGTTTCCAGTTCGACCAAATGTTTATTATGGTTCCTTGCAGGAGTGCTCCCAATTCTGGAATCAAAAACTTCTAGGTTAGAAGAATTTGAAACAAATAGTTTCCAAGTAGGTCACTAAGGGTGATAGTGAATGGAACGCTTCCCTTTTCCACCCCTTACTTTCTTTACCCATGGATTTTGGTTATGGGAGAAATTGGACCATATATTGTATGCCATGTCAAAGCATATGCAACCTTCTAAAGAAGATGCCTCTTTCGAAGCATATGCCTCTGAACTCCAGGCTGCTGCCACCTAATTGGATGGAGCTGTAGCTGTGTCTTCCCAAGGCCATTCTACATTTTTATCAGGCCATCTGCTTCAGGATGATGGGGAACATGGAAAGTCCAGTAGATTTTATTCTCACGGGCTCACATTCAGACTTCTCTGAGTGTGAAATAAGAAGCAATACATTGTGGAACACCACCATAGAAGATAAGGAATTCTGAAAATATGCAGATTTTTTTTGGCAGAAGCATTATGTGAGGGATAGCAAATCCTTAACCAGAGTAAGTTTCTAGTCCATGGAGGATAAGGCATTGTCCCTTCCATGAAGGAAGTGGTCCAGTGCATTCAAGCTTCCAGCAAGTTGCTGGGTTCTTTCTCTGGTTCATATCTGGGGCTCAGTGTTGGTCTCTGTTGTTGACAAATCTGGAACTCAGCAGCATCTGTAGCCAGATGAGCCTTGGTAAATTGAAGTCCATGTCGTTGAGCTTATGCATAATCCCCATCTCTGCCACCACGGCAGTTTTTTATGTGCCGATCAGGCAATGACAGGAATGTCCGAGGAAAGAACCTCATTGTCTAGAAAACAGGTCATCTCATTTACTTGATTACTAAACTCCTCTGCTGAAGTCACCTTTTGATGACTGTTTGCATGGGCATAGGTATTTTTCATATCCTTCTGCTGTTTGGAGAGATTTATCCACATATTTCTTCCTCAGATGTCTTTCCTATCAATTTTCTAATAATGTTCTTTCCAAGTCCCAGACCATCCACCCAATCCACTGGCTACAGGCCACAAATAATAATCACACATCTGGTCATTCCTCGCTCCAAACAAAATGTATGACCATGTATCCTGCCTGAAGTTCTGCCTGCTGTGAAGATTTTCTTGTACTAGTGTATTTTAGAGCTGTCCTAGAAATAGATTGTAATGCTGCAGATGTCCATTCCTTATTCCCAAATAATATGGAGAACCATCAGAAAACCAGGTCTTACTCTTCAAAAGTCAACACATTATAGGGTGGAGTGATATTTCATTTGTATTTTGATAAGTAAAGTTTGCCTGAAATTCAAAGAGTAATGTAGCTGAACTGATCACTCTTACAAAGCAGGCATTGGTGATACACACCTTTCATCTCAGTAGCCACACTAGTTTGCCATAGAAACGGGGTGGTAGTGGTGCACGAATTTAATCCCAGGATACAATATGGGAGGAGACAGCTCTCACACAGTCTCATTCCGAGATTCCTGGAGGCAGGATCACCATTTTGGAATGAGGTAGAGGTAAGAACTGGTGGGCTGGCTGTTTTGCTTTTCTGACCTTTTGGTTGAACCCCGATCTCTGTCTCTGTGTTTTTATTAATCATGTTACAATTGGTCACATGTGGTGAGGCTATAAATGAATATTTGGCAGCAGACAGAATATGAAACTTTGGCATTTTGGTAACTCCTTCTTGTAACTTACTGATTTCCAGTATATACTGGGATCAAGAAGAAGCAGACTCTAGTGAAGCAATGAATTTACTCGTGAGAGGGAGAGCAAGTAGGCAAAGAACAATTTTTCTTCTTCTATATCCTTTGCATAGGTTATTAGAAGTATGTTTGGCTCAGATTAAAGGTGAACCTTACTACCCCAAAGGATCCAGATTATAATAGGGTCTTTCCACTTCAAACGATTTAATTTAGGAAGAGGAATCTCTCACAAGTGAACCTAGCCATTTGAGTTTTAGTTAATTTCAAAATTAGTCAAGTTCACAGTCAAGAAGATCCATCACAGGCCTTGTTGCTGAAGAGAACACACACACGGCTCACAGGTCAAGGAGAAATTAACTTAGTGTTGACCATAAAGTTTCCTCTGTGATAGCTCACTTTCATAATGGTAGAAAATGCTAGGTAGGCTCCTGGGTTAAAAATAATCATTAAAGGCTGTACCCAGCTGTGAATCCTGTGAATTTTATAATTATGGGCAAGAGAAGATTTTTCCATGAGAATGACCAACTGTTTTCTGACTGGATTTGAAGATATACAAGAGAAAGTACATACCTGGTTCTTTAAATATGGAAAGAACCCAGGACTTGGATGTTCATGGGCTATAGGGGAAAAGTTACTATTAAGTTTTTCTGTCCTGGCAGCAGTTTCCCAAATAACTGCTCAGAGTCTTAATATAAATTATAAATGCTCAGTCAATAGCTCAGGCTTATTACTAACTATCTCTAACATTTTAAGTCAGTCCATATTTCTTATTTATGCTCCGTCACATGGTGGTACCTTTATTAGCATGGCACCTTCATCTTCTGCTCCCTCTCTGTCTGACTGAATACACTCTGACTCCGCCCTTCCTCATCCCATCCTTCTCAGTTTAGCTTTCCTGCCTAACTTTATTCTGGTCAGCTACTGACCAGTCAGCTTGTCTATTAAACCAATTCTAGTGACACATAGTAACACAGTATAAAGAAATATTCCACAACATAACATCTAAGGTCTCTTTATATTTTTAACAGTTTATACCCATAGATTATTACTACTCTCAGGCCTTATGGGAGAGGTTTCTTCTTTCAGTGGAAGGAAATCACTGTGAAATTCACAAATTGCAGATAATGTTTAAGCCAAGATTAGGATAGGACTTATCGAGAACATATATAGTTCTAGATATTCAATTTAAAATTTTATAAGTGAAAATAGAGCTAACAATATATGTTGTGGAGCAAGAGTAACAAATAAACAAAAGGGCAAAGTAAGCTTGCTTATCAAAATTTAAAACCATTTGTAGTGTCCTTAGAATATGAGGTAATAGTCTGAGGTGAGGTCTTAAACATCTTAATGAATGCCAATGTAATGTCAATTTTAATGATTTTAGAGGCAAACTAAGAGTAGTCATACTGTAGAATTAGAAAATAAAAGAGCTACGACACAGACAAAATATAAATGTAATTTATTTGTAGTTATTACTCTACTACTATTTTAGTATATTTTGCGTTGGTCTTCAGGAGTGCACAGTCTACCTTTTCCTGACAGTCTAGTTACGTAATTTGACAGAGGGAGCTAAACTTGGATGCAAAGAGTATTAGGGTTTTATTCTGTACAACCTCATGAAGGACATAATGCTACTGTTCTTCCGTTCCAGCATTATCAGCCTGTTGCCAGTAGCCTAGCATTCTCTACTGTAGTTTACACACCCTGGTGCACTCCCTTCTCCACCTTAGCTAAATCGAACATTGCTGCATATTTGAGAACTCATCTGGCGTTAGAGAAAGAGTTTAATTTAGCAAATTCTTATGAGTTCTTAGTGATATGTGTCTGATCCTTTGAAGGCATTTGACTTTGGGGGGACATTATTCCTTATCTCTAACAGCGCATGACTATTTTAATGTGTCTAGCTTTCCTAATCTCCACAAGCAATTTTATAGATCGCCTCCTACATGAAAGGCAGGTACAATATTTTTTCTCCTTGTGTTATATGCAGATTCCACACAAGGAATTAGAAAAACATTGTTACTTTTACTTTCTTATATTAATAGTGTAGTAGAAGTTAATGTTTTTTAATCTTTGATTCT
This sequence comes from Microtus oregoni, assembly GCF_018167655.1. NCBI lineage: Eukaryota > Metazoa > Chordata > Mammalia > Rodentia > Cricetidae > Microtus > Microtus oregoni. Next base: position 7,951,023 of record NW_024543218.1, on the reverse strand, counting down.
TCATACATAGAATGTATACTTAGCAACATAGTTTTTAAAAATCCATAATCAGTTTTTTTTTGTGAAAAATTACATATATTTTTGTATTTTTCCAAGTTTTTCCATAGTGTATTTTCACGAGGTAGAGAATATTTTTCCATCATTCATTACATTTGTTATTGTCTTCATGCTTCATGTCTCTCTGTCTCTGTCTCTCTCTGTGTGTGTGTGTGTATGTATGTGATGTTTTTGTTCATGTGGTTCAGTGCATGTATATTTATAGGTGCATAAGTAAATATCTGTATGTGACAGCTAGAGGCTGGCACAGAGTGTCTTATTACATCACTGTGTAGCTTATTATTTATTATTTGAGGCAAGGTTCTCCCAGAAGCTCACAGATTTATCTAGGCTGCCTGTGTAATGAGATCCATAAAACTGCTGTCTCTACCTTCCCAGCACTGGGATCATGTGCACTCACCTACTCAGTCTGTATTCTTGTTTTTAAATTTTTAGGGATGGTGCTGAGTATTCAAATTCAGGCCATAACACGTGTGTGCCAAACACATCCTCAGTCCCTGGTGCTCCTTTTTTCATTTCTAGCTTTCTACAAAGCTCCAGAGAGAAGCTGATGATTCCTAGGTGTTATACAAGCATTCACTCTGCCATACAAACAGTGCGCCTATTACAGCTCTCTGTCCGGAATCTTCCAAATAAACAGAAGCTTTGGAAAAACCTTAGTTGCTGACCTGTGACAAAGCCTCAGCAAAGTCTCAAAAGTTTGCTTTAACTTATAGAGCAACCAGGAAGATTCATCTCACATTTACATAACTGTTTTATGTGCATCAAAGAGGTTCTCTCTTTGCCCTCTGAGAGATGACTTTGCTTGTCTGGTGAGAATTGGCTAATTGTTTATGGGTGTAGATTCACTGAGCCTTTAAAGAAAGTACTTCTCATTATTTTCAATTTTGGCATTTCCAAGAACATTGTCATATTGTATTTCTTTGAAAGAAATTGAGCTTCATCCAAGCTTCCTAGCCAGGACTCTATATCAAAACAGATAAGGGAGGAAATGAAAACTGAGGTTTTATCATGCACGACATTGAAAATAGAGAATGTTCACTGTAGGCACCCTGTATGAACACATGAACATATCGGATCGGGCCTACTTACATTTGGAGATATTAGATACTGATTTTGTAAACCATAACTGCAATATTATCTGAAATAAGATAATTTGTTTTAAATTTTATACTTCTTCAATTAAAGTGTTATTATTCATGGACCTATAAGGTAAGTTATTACTAAATCCTTTTTACTTGACAATTATTTGGAAAACATGTGTCATACAAAAATACCTTAGCATCCTAGACAGTTGTCTTTAAGAAACAGTGAATTCTTTCACAAGATTCCTAATTTACATAGTTAAACAACTTATCTAATATTTTATTTTTAAAATAACAATCAAGTTTTCTGGATTTATGCTATCTTGTTCTTCTGCTGCGTAATTACGTGCTTGTTTTTTCCTAACATTTCAGCTTTTTCTTTCGTACTAGGTTGAGAGATATAGTTTTTAAAATGAATTATTATTTTACAATAACTTAGGTTTCTTAAAAGGAAACCTGAGGCAAGTCATATTAACTCATTTTTCTCAGTGCATATGTGAGTGTCAGAAGTGGAATCTAGAGAAAACCAGATGAGTGTGAGAGTCGAATCAGGCACAGAAACAGTGGGAGAGGAACAGTGCAGAACTGCCACCGATTAGACAGGAAATAGCTGGCTACATGAATGATGGGTGGCTTGGAAGAGGACAAAAATATTATGTATTTGTGGTCTCCCATTTATTATTGCACAAAGTTAACACCAAATGGCATGAACATCTGTAGTAATAAAAGCGGCGGCGCGGGGCTGCGTCCCTGGCACCCCAGCCGCCTGCTCGGCTAGCTTATGCCCTGAAATAATTACACGGACACTGTATTCATTTAAGCACTGCTTGGCCCATTCTCTTCTAGGCTAATTCTCACATATTAATTTAGCCCATTTCTAATCATCTGTATGTAGCACCCCAAGGTGCACTTACCGGGGAGATTTTAGCCTATGTCCATCCTGGGTCGGAGCTTCATGGCATGTGTCTGCCCAGGAGCAGGGCATGGCGTCTCTCTCAGGCGTCTGCTCCCGAGAGGAGAGCTGTCGAGACTGACCTCACTTCCTCTTCCTCCCAGCGTTCTGTTCTGTTTACTCCTCCAACCTATCCTCTAACCAATAAAATGGGCCAAGGCAGTTCCTTTATTAGCCAATGACCTTTCTCCATCAGACATCTTTATGTGATGTTACCTGACTATTAAATGCTGACTTTGGGAAATCCAGATTCCACATTTGTGGGGCCAGCAGATTCTAGTTAACAGTCTTCTGTTTGCCTATAGCTTGTTTGGTTGCAATCTTACAAGTCTCTTTCATCAGAAGATGGCCCAGTTTGGAAGGTGTGTGGTGTTTGGTGTAAGCAGAATGACACAGGCTGTCGTCTGAAGGTCTGGGAAGTCTGAGGCTGCCAGGATTCTTTGGGTCTTTTTCCAGTCACAGAATCATCTTCCTTTCTCTATGTTCCAAGACTCCCATTTCCTGATCATTCCATCCACTTTCACTTCCCAGGAGGTTGTTAACATCTAAGATTCACTTTGTGTTTTATATCATGGAATAACTAAAGCACCCACTTGATAGAGTGATGGTGTTTTCTAGATCTGTCTGGAGGTCTTTCTCTTGTTGCCTTGATAATCATTTATTAATCTAAGTTCTTTGGCATACCTCCCTTCTCTTTTAAGAATCTCTTTAAATTGCAGAATTTAGGTAGAGTTCCTATCAGGGTCAAGTGGATACAAAGCAATGTTCTTGAGCTAACTAGTATTTTCCTAGGTATAACAGTTGAAAGGGTGCAGATTTAAACCCACCCCAGCATATCCACACTGAATGATAGAAAGATTAGAAAACCCAAGAATCTGAACAGTTTTGTAGATGGAGCGGCGGGCTGCTTCCCGCCCCCCCGGGAGGGCTCCAGGCCACCGGCTAGCTTTACCCAAAATAATTACAAGAAAACTGTATTCTTTTAAACACTGCTTGGCACATTAGCTCTAGCCACTTATTGGCTAATTCTCACATCTTGATTAATCCATTTCTAATAATCTGTGTAGCACCACGAGGTGGTGGCTTGCCAGGAAGGATCTTAACCTGCATCCATCTTGGAGAGGAGATCTATAGCATCTGCTTGACTCAACTTTCTTTCTCCCAGAAATCTGTTCTGTCTACTCTGCCTACCTAATTTTCTGTCCTATCAGGCAAAACAGTTTATTAATTAATCAATGAAACAAGAGATAGATAGAAGACCCACCTACATCAGAGTTTCAAATGCATATTTTGATTAAATTAACTTTTACTTTATACAAAAGATAAAAGGAATGTATTTTTATTATAGAAATTTAAACATCAAGACACAGCATTTATCTCTTTTTCTTTACCTTTTTATCACATGTGAGGAATTCATGAATTTTAGGCTTTTCTTGAATCTTGTCTTAAGGCTAATGAAAGTTCATTTGTGCATTTGCATGGAGTAGACTCGAAAATAAACTGATAATCTAACCACTGGTTCTTTTGCACTTTCAGAACACAAAGTCTATGAAGCACATGGTTTTAGGTCCTTCTGTGATACGTGTTTGCGGGCAGTCAGTTTAGCTCTTGCTTTCCTTACTTCCTTGTCACCTGGTCTCTTTTGGCATGATCTGATGACAGTTCTGCTGACAGAGGCGCCAGTGGCAGCACACTCAATATTCCACCTCCTGAGACTGCCCAGACACTCTCCCACTTGCTGAACAAGCCACTGTCAGTGTCAAAGGAAGGAGGTGGGTGTCTCTGCCTGTTGAGCAAGTTCAATTTCAAGTCTTGAGGGGAGAATTTCACAGCAGGCAAGCGAAGCAATTTTATTGCCTCTATTTTCAGAATCTCTTTTCAAATTACAATAATATAGCCATGAAGCATGTAAAGAAAGACAATCTTTATGGAGGAAAATGGAGCTTTTATCTACTATACCAAAAATACAGGTAAAGGAGACACTTTGTTCTTAAGGTTCATTTTTCAATTCTAAATTCAACACTTCAGGAAAAGCTGCATTTTTCTAGAATAGAAAGAAATGCTCGTATAAAATAACTCTATAAATGTTAGACTCATTCAGAGCTATAGTACCCTACAATTCATCATTTTTGGAGCCATTTGATGAATCAATCCTTCATATGCCCATACACATTTTGAAGGTATTAGGGGAAAATGACTTTTTGCTTGCAATAAAATTTTTTAATTGCAGAATTATTATGTTCTTCTTATTGTTTATCAAGCTTAATAAGTGTTGTAGTTAAGCTTCTTTATCCTTTGTGTATAAGAGGATTATTGATTATTTTAGTTGATATTGTATCCTGCCACTTCACTGAAGGTATTTATCAGTTGTAGGAATTCTCTGGTAGAGTTTTTGGGGTGACTTATATACACTATCATATCATCTGCAAATAACAAAAGTTTGACTTCTTGCTTTCCAATTTGAATCCCCTTGATCTCTTTATGTTGTCTTATTGCTATTGATTGAACTTCAGGAACAATGTTGAAGAGATATGGAGAGAGTGGACAGCATTGTCTTGTTCCTGATTTTAGTGAAATCGCTTTGAGTTTCTTCTTGATTATCAAGCTTAATAAGTCTTGTAGTTCAGGTGTCTACTGCCATGAAATGGAAACACTTTTCATTGGGGTAGATTACATTTTTAGAGGTTTATCCCATTACCATTAATGTGGGACATGGTGGCATGCAGGCAGGCATGCTTCTGGAGAAGTAGCTGAGTGTCTTACATCTTGACTTGCAGACAACAGGAAGTGATCTGTCTCGCTGGGTATGGCTTGAGCAAATGTGAGACCTCAAAGTCTGCCTCCACAGTCACATCTTCCAATAAGATCACATCCACTCTAACAAGTACACACTTTCTAGTAGTGGGGCATTTTCTGTAAAACCACCACATTATTACTCCTGGTTCGCTAAAGGCTTATAGCCATATCATAATGCCAAAATTTAGTCCAACTTCAAAAGTCCCCATAGTCTAATCTATAACAGTTTCAAATATATTGAAAAGTACAAAGTTCAAAATCTCTTCTAAGATTCACACACTTTCCTGTAATCTTCCATAAAATCAAAATCAAGAAGCTGATCACATACTTCTTGGGGCTGGAGAGATGGCTCAGTGGTTAAGAGCCTTGGCTGTTTTTGGTCCTGAGTTCAATTTCCAGCAACCACATGGTGGCTCACAACCATCTGTAATAGGAATTGATTCCCTCTTCTGACTTGCAGGAATAAAGGTTGAACACTCATACATAAAATATAAATAAATAATATAAATAATAACTTTTTAATGATAACATTTATGATTACACTATCATCTTATTATTATATTATTTAAGCCTAAGAGCAAAAGAACCTGATCATAGTTTTGTATTTGAACCAATTAATCAGTAATTGGACTTATCTATCTCAAAAAGACCTATTGATTTATATCTCTGTTTCCCAGGAGTTAAAAGGGAAATGGAATACTATGGGTATTCCAGATTTCTTTCAGGCTCAGATCCAGTTTCCTTTCTCTTTTTAGCAGGAATGTCCATATATATATATATATATATATATATATATACACACACACACACATACTTGTAGTTATATAAAATGTCTCTCCAACAGGTTTGTCCAATTCTTCTCTCATTTTGCTCACTATAAGCTGAACATTTCTGTAACTTTCCAGTCCTGTTTATTAAACTCTCCTGGATGTTAATAAAATAACATTCATAATTATTTTGGGATATTTGTGCTAAAGGAATTTTAAACTCAGTCCCTCAATGTTTGTGAGCTAAATATCAGATAAAAATAAAACCTTGTATTTGAAAAAATAGGACAGTTAAGACTAAATAGGTTTTCCTTTTCTTTGCATCTCTTTCTCATATACTAAGCCACCTCTTAAGGTGTCTGCTTCCATCTGAGGGGTTTCCTGTCATTTCCATTCGGTGGTAAAAAGGATAGAGATCAAAGTACATAGATCAATTCAACTTTGGACATATTTGGAAATGCTGCACAAATCTCGTTTCATATTTCTCTAGGCAGATCTTAGTTATATATTCACTTAAGTCTAAAGGAGGTTGGGAAAGCACCCATCAAATCCTCTATCGTAATATTCAAAACAATTTATGTATCTCTTCTAAAATCTCTTCATTTTTCTTTAACTCTAATTACTGTAAAGGTATGACCCTTGACTCACACTCCAAAGCATATGCCATAGTCACAGAACACGGGGAAGTTTTCTCGGCTCTGAGAACTGTGGATGCTCCCTTTCTCATCCTTTCTTTCTTGGTTGTTTTGTATATTTCTTCCACTTCAGTTGTATACTACTGTTTTGTACAAGGCAATAAATATTTCTTACAGATTTTTTTCTTGTACAAAACAATTTCTTAGTTTGAAAACCAAATAACTTAGTTAAAGACCATACAGTGCTTCTTCAGCCTACATTTTCTAGTTTGAGCAGTGAGATTTTAACATCCAGGAATTGGTCATTAACATTCTCCTAATTGGCTCCTCATTATTTGAGTCCTATTTATATGGGTCCCCATTTCCTAGGGACTAAAATTAAAACCCCATTAGAGCATTCAATGCCTCTAATAATAAAATCTATGACCACCCACAGTTCTCTTCTTCTCTCTGCCCCTTAAGTCTCTTCATATAGGCTGCTATTTCCAATCCTTGAATAAAACATGCAATTTTAGGTTTTAGATTTCTTCCCTTCCTCTGCCAAAAATATCTTTCCCCCTCACTCTTCTTTTATTTTCTTTCCCTGGCTTCTCGCTGTAACTCTCCTCCAAGGCATAACTCAAATTTCGCATCCTTCGAAAAGCTTTCCTTCATAATATCCCCAAACTCAATTAATCGAATACTTTTCCCTTTTTGTTCTCACAGCGATGTTTATAGTTGTTTTCAGCCTTTGTCAGTACACATTTGTATTATAGTGATTTAGATATGAGTCTCTGTCTCTTGATACACAATAGACTCTGAGCTCCTTGATAAGCTGCTGTAGCATCTTCTACAACTGTTTCCAGTGCGTGCACACAAAACCCCTACCTGTGGGACTGAATTTTATTAGCCCAGAGACCTGCTTATCAATGTTCTATAGAAAAACAAAACAAAGCCTTTGTGTGTTTCTCTTTGATTCTTAGGATAGTGAGAGTGGAGATAATTCTTCAGGGTCTAGAGAGATGACTCAGCAGTCAAGCATGTCCAGTTCTCTCAAAAGTTCTGGGTTCTGTTCCCATCACTCCTGAAGGCTTGCCACAGCATCTAGCCCCACCTTCAGGGAATCCAATGCCTCCGACTTCTGCACATTAGTGCATGTATGCACACAAAAGCACACACATAATCTTAACAAAATTAAAAACTTTGTTATTAAATGACTTACACGAGAAAGACATGGAAGGCAGTTTACCAGTGACTGACAAATATTCTGTAAATCAGTGGAGTCTGGTGATGACAGAACTGGAGGTCCTATTTCATAGAAAATTCCTGGTTTGCTTTACCCATGCCATTTTGACCTCCAGAAAAGCCAGCTTAGCTAGCCCCTACCTTAGTCAAAGAATGCATCTCAGACCCAAGTCATTTAGCTGTTCAGAACAAGGCGCATCCCACCGCTGTGGACATTGCTTCAGGTTTACGCTGTGGATCTTGCTGTCACTTATCCCCTGATGGTCATAACCTTTATTCTAGCAGCTGGATTTTGGCCTTAGTCATTCTCCTTGATGTTGTAGCTTTCTGCCATGGCTGAAGACATACCTAGAATTTAGATTCTCTTTTGCAAATATGATACTCTTGGCAACTCCTGAAATCTTGGATCCTGGACACTAAAGCCCTTCTTATGCTGCCTCCTATGTTATAGTAGCTAGCATCTTTCAGTAGTGAGTTTGCTGCCTCCAACCTAATTTTGCCTCTATCTGTGTTTGTGTTGTAGAAGATTGTTTGAATGCCAGATGACTTGACTACATCAGAAAAGCAAAATTTCTTTGCTCATTGAATATTGAATTGACTGGTTCTCCTGCCAATTTCTTAAAAGAGTGATTCCATATTCTGGACTCTTTTTATTTGGCAAGTTTTCATAGCATCTGCCTGACTGTTTTCCAGTGGAGAGAATCTTGGATATTTTAAAATCCAATTTGATCTTAGTTATTACAGACATTGTGATTTCTGTTTGCAGTGACTAAAGCCCCATCTTCAAAGTGAAGGAAGTGATCCTTTAAACGTTTTAAGCAGTCTCCTTTGTTATTAGTGTGTTCTCCATCACATGAGCTTTTGTGAGTCTCAACACAATACATGCAAGGATATTCTCCAGATTTTGTTTTCACCCAGTAGCAAACTTGCTCATATTTCTTATCAGGAATCATGTATTGTTAAAATTGTACTGACTTTCTTTTCTCCTTGAATTCCTTCTTCACAAATTTAAGTAATGTTAGTGCTAATTCCACAGATACAAAGAGAAAGCCCACTGACTCAAATACAATTAATTAAAGTAAGCGATTAACTAAAGCATATTTTCAATTGATATACAAATGTTGTCTTTCCTTAAAGATGAAGCTCAAAAATCAACATTGAATATTGATGATGAAGGAACACTAACTTACTGCAGCAAGGCTCTGGCAGGCATTGCCCCTCCTCCCCCCTACCCTCTGCCTTGCTAAAAACCATTAGATTATATTCCTAAAGCTAGCCACCAAGGTCTTTTCCCTTACTTGACCCCTTCCTACTACTGAGATTGACTACCAAGGTCCAACTATCAAAATATTAAAGTTCAACCATCAAAATCCCCTTTTGGCTCTGCTAATTAACATGTCAGATTAAAATTAAATAACTTATTTTTAACAAGGGTTTGTTCCTATGGACAATCTTTTTTGCCTTGAGAATGTGGCCTTGGAGATTTTTATAGTTCAGAAATAGGGAGTTTCCAAATGGGGGTTATAGTAAGAAAATAGGTAAGGTTACAGAAACAGAACAAAGCATAAAATTTGTTCATAACAACCTACCACAGCGAAATGGTTGCAAGGTGGTTATAACAAGATGATCATAACTATAGGTGACCATAATGACCTTTGAAACAAAGGAACGGTTGCTGTTTCCTGGAATAGGCAGTACAGAGTCTTCTGTACTTAAGGTTACAGGTGGGGCATAGACTAACCCTTAAGAAGAAGAGCTTTAATCATAAACAGGAATGAATCTAGTTGATCTTTACTATAAGATAAATTTCAAGCTTAAGATGAAGGCAGGGTGGCTTATCAGTAGACAGAGAACTACTAAAGATGAAATGCTACAATATGGGAACAGCCTATGGGGTTTTGCCATGGTGTCACAAATCCAAAAGTTTGCTTAGTTCCCTCTGTTAAACTGTCTATCCTTTCTAAAATTCTTTATCTTTAAAACAAAGATGATAGTATCTTTTATTTTGCTGTGAGAATTTAAAAAGAAACAAATCAAAAACTTATAACACTTGGCATGCACCAAATTCTTTGTAAACATTTATTAAAACTCTTCAGATATTTGTTAAATAAAAATCAAGACTGAGCCATTACACTGGAAACTAATTCAAGGGGATTTTTGCCTAAAGAATACAAAACACAAACTTCATAGTGAGACTAATCTATTCGCACAAATTCCAGAAAGTTACGTTAACACTTGAGGAATAAAGAGGAGTTATCAAGAGCAATTGTATGAATTGATTGCTTCTATTTAGCAAGATATAAAAAACATGGCTGTATCACGATATGTAGGAAAAAGCTGCAGAAGGAAAAAAAAATACTCTAATGACCAGCGGTGGAAGAACGTGAATTACACACACCCCCAATTCTGTCTGATATCTTTTTCTGTGTTATTAATATTCTTATTCTGTAAGCCTCGCTGAAGGCTTAAACACCTGAAAGTCCCAGGTGAAATGAGAAACGTTGACATGCTGATAGCATCTGCAGGCAAGTAGGATCCAAGAAGCCCTTGATAAGGTTAATACACCAGCGTCCATGGGTAGCTCCAGCTTTGAGAGTGCAAGGGAAGAGATCTGCATATGGAATCTTTCACTCCAATAGTTCTGCTCTACAGAACCCCTGCACGTGGGCACAAAGTCTTCACTCTGTGGAAAGATTGCTGATTCCACTGCTCTGTTTAAAGGAGAGTATATTTTTGTAGAAGTTGGGTTCCTCTTTTGTCACCTCGATAAGTCCTGATTTAACATCTGGTGACTCCTAACAGGATGGGATTTAAGACACCGTGTCCCAATCTCCCCAGCTTTGGGCTACATTTCCTCTCCCCCCTTACCCATTTCCTTTCTTTTCATTTCCTTTCTTTTCATTTCCTTTCTTCCTTTCTTTCTTCCTTTCTTCCTTCCTTTCTTTCTTTCTTTTGAGACCCATCCCATTCTATCAAGGGCATGGCTGCTCATTCTCCAGGCTTACTAGGAACTTAGAAGCCAGCCTCCAGTCCTGACATGGAACCTCTGAGTTTTGTTGTCTTTGTCTACTTAATTGGTGCAAGCCTTGTCGTGCAGCTTTATTGGTGTGCCAAAAAATCAGTTTTGGTCCCATTTTTCATCTGCTTCAGCCTATCATCTATCTGTCTGTCCATCTATGGGTCGATACAGATAGCTAGCAACCTCCAAAGCAGAAGCCTTTTTCCATTTACCGCACAAGCTCATCTAACATCCACACTCCAAGGGACTAGATTAAAATACAGAGATCCTAGATCCCCAAGGGTCCTCTGAGTTTCTGCCTTCAGCTTTCTGCTTCTAGCTTGGCATGCAAGGTTGTGGGAATTTTGAGCCTTGAGGATTTTAGACAAGACAAAGGTGTGCAGGACAGGAGATCTCAGATTTCACCAATGTAAGGGCAGGGCTCTTTTCTGACAGTCGGTCCTCATGAGAACCAGAAAGAGTCAGGAAATGGGGAGCCAGGGAGCTGCAACAGGTGTCCCCAATTCCAGGAATATATTACCTAAGTTGTTCATTTTCTAACTGTGTGTGTGTGTGTGTGTGTGTGTGTGTGTTTAATTTTCACAGTTTTTACATGATACAGTTACTGGCTTCTAAGGAGGACATGACCTATTTCCCATTTATGTGTCTCTGACAGTAACATACTAAAAAAGGTGTGCTAACACTTTGAGATTCACAGTTGTCAACAGAGACTCAAAGGACAGAGTGCCAAGGTAGTCATGCTGCTCCCAGTGAGGACCCACTCCATAAGGCTCTTCTGGGTCTTTCTTAATGGCTGCTATTTCTGCCTGGTATCTTCAGGCCCATTTTTCTCTGAGATAAGGTGTTATTTTCCTTCTCAATATATCTGCTTTTATTTGCTGTCTGATCTAAGAATGTGCAGACTACACATATCTATGTTGTTTCCTTTTAACATTGCAGATTATCAAAGATGCAATCCCAATAAACAATAGCATGCAAAATCTTGGTTTATTAAAATATCTTTTATGAATGACTATGCATTTATGGGCAGTCTCATTACACATGACTATGTTTTTGTTTTGGTTTCTTCTTTGCATTATATACTTAGTAAGAAATTGACTCATAATCAAGTGCTTAAGTAAACTAAAGTTTTTAACTTAGTCCAAGTTCATTTTGGTCATAAAAAAACCAAAATTTAAAAGAAATTAAAATAGCGAAGAAAGACAAAAATCTATTTAGCCAATGTGACCATATAAGTAAAAGAATAGAGATGGCTCATGGTCTGAATTTTTCTTTGGGCTAACTAACATGGGCTTTTAAATTTTAAATCTACTTTTAAAAACAAGGTATACATAATCATGGAATTTTGATCCAGTTGTCATGTCTTTGATTCTTAGCCCAATTTTGCTTCTATAGTATATTTCTGATTGCTTGAATGTAGAAGCTAGTTTTAAGAAATGATTGTTCTTACCCCAGGATGCATTTTTTTCCTATTGGACACTTGCCTTCCCTTCAGGTAAAAATAACTTACATTTGTGTCATTGAATATATTTTATATGCAACTTCTAAATAATTTTGAACATTTTTTAACCACTAATGCTACTTTAAAAACAAATGAATGAATAAATGGGGTTTTACTTTAGCCAGGTCTTGTAAAAAAGAAAAAACATTTCCAAACTAGTATCTGTCTCTAGGAATACAGGCCTTCTGTTTTTCCTTCATAGTTAAACAACCACATCCTTATCCTCTCAGCTGTGGTGGCCTAAAATGTCACAGTGAAACTGTTAGTCTTCACAAAAGAGGAGATGACCAGGACACCCAAACAATTTTATATTAAAATTGTGCTAAATAAGGGGAATTTTATCTCCGTGAGTTATCAAAAAGCACTCATAAACACTGAGTAAAGATTTCTCAGTATGGCTTCTTCTGGGTCAATCACAGTCCAAGTAGACCCTTATTATTTTCTGTATGTAAGCCCAATGAACCCACTGGTTCTCTAGGTTGAACTTGATTAAACTAAATTTTGTTTAGGATTTGGGACCTTATGATTAAGGGATAGACATTGCCTATTCTCCCTTTCTTCCAGGGAGAAAAGTCTCACAATAGGAGTAGATTCATTTGTTAATGCAATTATATCTCATAACACTAAAAAATTAAAAATGTTGTAATAACTTAAGATGGGAAATGTTTTAGTAAAGAAGGATTTATGTATGAAGATTAAGATGATGAAGAGTTCCAGAATGGAAAAATGAACTAGAAAACCTATGTAGAATATGAAGGTCTGTTAGTTGTTTAAGGCATCTAAAGGATAAGACTTGATGATGTATATGTTATTGATGTTTCTAAAGTCAAATATCAATAGTTACAAGTCTCGCCAAAATGTATATCTAATCAACGTTTACTTAGATATATGCTGTTATTGAAATATTATATAGTAGTTTTAATAACATGTTGGGTGTACATAAACTTCTGAGTGTTAATAGCTATACTTAGAGGATGTCTTAATGTAGTCAGATGGCTCAAAGAGAGAATGCTCCCCCCTAGGTGGCCTCTAATATCAATGAGGTCCCAGGGCACGGTATGCCATCTCCAGGTACACTGTGTAACTCTGGAAAGGCACTGGCTTTTTTGCTCAGGGAGGCTGTGACGACCCCATTCAATTATAAACACCATCCAGTCTGCAAAGAGGAGGTATACACTAGGTGAGATTCCCTGAGTGCTTCCAGGAGAAACCACACTCAGGTCAGCCAAGGCCTCAACTTATCCTCATATAGATGGAAAACTGGTAGAAAAAAAGGCCAGAGTATTCTGTGGTTCTTCAGAAGCCCAAATGACCCTTGAGGACTAGATCTTCAGTTGGTCTTGACAGTATAAAAGTGAAAACTATTTTTGACTTCCGATCTGATCCTAAACACTCGGCATAAAAATATAACCAAGATTGAAATTTCTTTAAGAGAGTCTAAAGTTATCAGCCATTATACCTAACCATATGAAATGATTTGGACAACTCTTTCTTACTCATGACTTCTTTTCCTGATATGCATATCTGACCCAAATAGAAGATGAGACCTTGGCTTATGTCATGACTGAAATGTTTTTCCACAGTTGAAAGAAAAACAGGACTATCTTCTTAACTTTTGAGGCCAAACCTAAATTTTGTACTTATCAACTATGGAAGACTTTCTCTTTTTGGAAGAGCACTTCTCATAGCTGTAATGTGCTCTGCTGCACCCTCACTGCCTCTGCTCCCTTATTAAAGTTGGCTGCCAGATACTCTGCCATTAAACCACAGGCTTGGGAAATTATTCAGGACCCCCAAGAGGTATCTTTGAGATGTTGCTAGGCAATCCTGTGAAAGGACCCTCTCGATTCTATTTCTCTTTTAAATTGTCAATTAGATGCTGACTTTAACTGACTTCTCTTACAAGTTTGCAGGTGCTTTTTCTTTTTGAAGGAGTCTGATATAACAAACAACTAATTACAGTTACTCTCTACAAAACTCGACTACATGGTATAGCCAGGTATATGATTATAGTTTACCTTAATAAGCAAAATATGTTAACAATGATATTAAAACATTTTCCTCATTAATTTTGTATCTTAATGTTAATAGTTAAGAAAATAGAATGTGCCTCTTTAGATTTGAATGTGAAATATGAACAAAATATTAGACAGCGTCTTTTTTCTTACTTTCAAAAATAAAGAATTAAATTAGAACTGATGATAAAATATTTTTAAAAATGAACATATCATTATCTAATTTTGTTATGTAGTAAATTATAAGAATAAATTTCATGGTTTAGTATTCCAAGAGCATTTCAGTGAGGTACTTCCCAACCTTTTTTCCTGCTGGGTGAGTCGTGAGTAGATAACATTTTAATCACTATGAAAGAAAATGAAATGTGGGTAATATTCTTGCATCTCTTTCTTAGAGATACATTGCTTTATTCCAACATCCTTGATTCTCTTTTACTGGGAACTAGAATACAGACATGCTGTTGAAGTCAAGTTGATCTTGATTTCTGGTTCTAAAACATGGTTCTGATTGCTTGAAAGTATAAACTAACTTTAAAAGAAGCAAAAACACAATTTGCGTACTTGGATTGCTCCACAGTCTTCTGTTTACAGGATTACATGCAGTTTTCAAAAGAAAAGTGAGCATCATTTATTGTTTCCTGTTCTAGGATTTTTCTCGTCTCTTCCTTGCAGATCCTCTGCCCTCTCTTTCCCTTCGCTACCTTTTCCTCCCTCACCTCTCTTTCTGACAAATTTTCTTTTTGTTATTACTTTATAAATAATACCAATCAAATGTCCACTTCCTCCCCTCCTCCAGTCCTAAGAGAGGGCAAGGTACTCTGCCCTGTGGGAAGTTTAAGGCCCTCCCCACTTCAGGCTTAGGAAGGTATGCATCCATATAGAATAATATCCCAAAAAGCCAGTACATGCAATAGAGACAAATCCCAGTGCCATTATCGTTGTTCCCTCAGTCTGCCCCAATTGTCAGCCACATTCAGAGTGTCCAGTTGGATCCCATGCTTGTATAGTCCCAGTCCAGCTGAATTTGGTGAGCTCCCATTAGTTCAGGCACACTGTCTCAGTGGGTAATCAACCCCTCTTGGTCCTGACTTCCTTACTCATCTTCTCCCTCCTTCTGCTCTTCAACTGGACCTTGGAAGCTCAGCACAGTGCTCTGATGTGGTCTCTGTCTCTATCACCATTCGCCGCCAGATGAAGGTTCTATGGTGATATTCAACAGAGTCTGACTACAGGACAAGGCCATTTCAGGCACACTCTCCTCCACTGCCCAGAAAATCGGGAGTCAACCGACCTCAGGATCCAGCAATACCACTCTTTGGAATATACCCAAGAGATGCCCAATCGTACTACAAAAGCATTTGTTCAACTATGTTCATAGCAGCATTATTTGTAATAGCTAGAACCTGGAAACAACCTAGATGCCCCTCAACAGAAGAATGGATAAAGTGTGGCACATTTATACATTAGAGTGCTAATCAGCGGTAAAAAAACAATGACATCATGAAAATTTTGCATGCAAATGGATGGAAGTAGAAAACACTATCCTGAGTAAGATAACCCAGACCCAAAAGTGTGAATATGGTATGTACTCACTCATTAGTGGATTCTAGCCATAAACAAAGATCATTGAGCCTATAGTTCATGATCCTAGAGAAGCTAAGTAATAAGGTGAACCGAATCGAAAGAAAAACATATATAGATCCTCCTGGAAATTGGAAACAGACAAGATCGCCAGGGAAAGTTGGGAGCATGGGGGTGAGGGGAGGTGGGAGAAGGGGAGAGAGGGAGAGAAAGGGAAAAGGGGCAGGGTTAGGGATAGCTTGGGGGAGTGGGATGGTTGAGATGGAGGAAGGACTGATATAGGAGCAGGGAAGGAGATATCTTAATTGAGGGAACCATTTTGGGGTTGGCAAAGAGGCTTGGCTCTGGAAGGGTTCTCAGGAGTCCGCGAGGATGACCCCAGCTAGGACAAATTTTCCCTAATAGAGTGTAGAAAATGGAGAGCTGCACACAGTGACTATGACTTAGTTTTGTGGTTATATAACTAAAACTTTAAAAATGAAAATAAATGACATTTGAAGATAGTATAAAATGGATATTCTATTGCTTTTAAAGTGTTAATGCAGCATGATAAAAAGAGGCAAACTAATTTGCATTCTGTTTAAACTTTTGCAACAAATGCTATAAAGTTTTCAAGTCTTAACATTTTATCAGTAATCTAGAATTGAGGGGTATCTGCATACCCAATGAATGGCCTTTTTCTTCTTGTTCTTCTTGTTCTTCTTCTTCTTGTTCTTCTTCTTCTTGTTCTTCTTGTTCTTCTTCTTCTTCTTCTTCTTCTTCTTCTTCTTCTTCTTCTTCTTCTTCTTCTTTCTCTTTCTCTGGTCATGTTCGGATGACACATGTGAGTTATTTTCTTAAGACTGAAAATCATTAATTCTGTCTATAACCTCATTAGCATTTTTAATTCTACACTGGATTCCAACCATTCATCCTCAAAATAGTCTTTTATTATTTTCTGTCTTTACACTTTGTACTACATTTTTGATAATTTATTAACAAATAAATAATTTAAATAACATCTGTATTCTATTAATCTATGAGCATAAAGAGGGATTATGTATTCTCTTGAGGAAAATAATATTCCCAGGATGATTACTGAACCCCACTATAATATTACATTCTTTTTTTTTTTTAATATTACATTCTTAAGTGCGTTTGATGTATTACAAAAATTGCTTTACCAGAAGTTTACAATTGTTTCATCAAAACTCTGTATTTCCACAGATTTTACTTCATAAACTCACACACTTAAGGATATTGTAAATTTATTAAAAATTATAATGAATACCCTACTTTTGTTTTCTCTTGACTCTAAGGTCCAACATGTTTTACTTATCTTTGTAAGTACAACTTGATTTTCTTTTGTACTTATTTGATACTTAGATTGTGTCAATAGCATTGAAAATATTATATCTATCACACACATCTGGTTGATGATTTATTTAATTTGTTTCTTCCATTTAGTGACTTTTCGTTTCTGTAACAGTTTTTAGTTAGCATCTATTAGCTAATAGGGAGTGGCACTATTAGGTGTGACTTTGTTGGAGTGGGTATAGCATTGTTGGAGTAAGTGTGTCACCGTGAGGGCAGGCTTTGAGGTTTCCTATGCTCAGAATACCACCCAGTACTTCAACTGACTTCCTGTTTCTAACAAGATGTAGGACTCTGAGCTCCAGCATATCTGCCTGCATGCTCCTATGCTCCCCACCATGATGATATTGAATTAAATCTCTGAAACTGTACATGAGCTACTTTCAATCAAGAGTTGCTTTGGTCATGGTGTCTCTTCACAGCAATTAAAGCTCTAAGACAGTTTCTTCCCTTTAATTACATTAACAAGAGAATATATCATTTTTACATTTTATTCAAAGTTCAGAACAACAGGGTCACTTGAATGTTTCAACCTCATGTACCTGTAATTCTTCTCAAACTGTGTAATTAGCAGTGAATTTTAATTAGATTAAAAGAAAACTGGAAATTATGATATATTTCTCATCTGGAATAAGTATGATATTTTAATATCAAAAGTATAGCTTGAATTTTTATTTTAATTCTCATGAAGTAAACAATATTCTCTGGTGTGTTTGTATCTTTTAATATTTAGAGATAAATAATATTGTTGAAGGATATACTGTCAATGTAGAGTTGCTTACCCCTTTCTCTACAGAATGCAAACTTGGACAGTCCAGAGAGGCACAGAGGAAGTAGGCCCAAGATTGACTAAGATCTTCTGAATCTCGTTGTCAAGGGATGGTGCTTTAGAAAACATGGGTCAGTGACACATCCTAGCAAATCATGTTGTGTCCCTTCCTCTATGCTCTTGATATCTATGGACAAATTGGTTCGTCAGAATTAATCATTTGTGAATGTGTCTGAACAGCAGTGACAGTGGCCTCCCCTGAAACACACATGCACTTGAGTAGTATGTGACCCAGTAGGCCTGTCTCTCCAGGAAGTTATGCTCATAATAACATAACAAGAGAAAGTACCCATAATATTCCAACATAGCCAGATACATGAGAACATATGGAAGCACAGGCACTGAGGGTTTCCTGGCTGTGCCGTACAACACAACACATTAATTGTAAAATGAAAATTGTATTATATCAAGAACCCAGAACTAAAGCTTATTTAAAATTCTGTGTCGAGACTCTACATTTTATCCTTAAATATTATAAATTTATACTTTAATTACTGTAAATGTAATAGTTAAGGAACTATTATGTTGACGTATTGCACAGAAAATAATTTTTTGAAATATGAATAGAAGAAGTGCATACAGCTATCACAAAGCCAATAGAGCATATAATGTTGAGGTCACAGTTCTATTATACTTTGCTGTAGAGTAATGCATGGGATTTATACCAAGATACAAAAGAAAGAAAAGACATAGTATTTTATCAGGATGCATTTCCTTTCAGTCATTAGAAATCTTCACTTGACAAAAGGGATTTTACTCTTAAGAAAAGTGTTTAAGAAAGTGTTTGGAAATTGTATAAATCTTTTAACTAAATTCATCATTTGTGAAATCGTTTCTGTATTCTTCAGGCCTCTTTTCTGTTTTTCATAATTATCTTCACTTTGAAAGATATAGATTTTTTTATAAAAAGCACACAGTGTCTTGGAGAGTTTAATAGTGCTAATTCATAAGATTCAGATGACTCATATTTTGTAGAATTTCTGCAGAAATGCTGTTGTGAGGGCCAGGTGTCTTAATTCTTCATCTTTCAATCCTACTCATGACAGTTTTCCTCAGGTCATTATAATGGTGTGAACTGTGAGAACTTTTGCTTCTGCAGTTTGAAAACACTTAGTAGTAGATATTTTCAAACAAACTCTCTATCGAATCCTCACCAAACTTTACCCATTAGATTTTGTATTAATATGTGAACCTTTCTTCAAACACACAGAGAGTATGAATAAATATTTGTTTATTCACATGCACTTTCACATGTGTAATATGGATAACATGAGCAGTTACAAAAATTAAGAGTATTTAGTAAGAGTAAGTGAAATAAATTTACAAGAAGTGAGATTTAGGAGGAGAAACACAGTAAGAACACTAGGCCTGCAATACACAGTTCCTGAGAGAAGAGTGATAGGTATAAAAACAAATAGGAACAAACTAGTGAAAACACAATAAATTCTTAAAGGGCTTTATGAGCTTTCCCGGTAAGGAAGAGTCACAGGGTGTCTCTGACGAACAGGATTCAGAACATATTGGACAGATTTGGGGATGGAGAAGCATCATGTGGAGGGTTGGGAAGGGAAAACAGACAAGTTGCATATCTGTGTGACTCTGTTGTAGAAATGGTTGGTGCCATTTGTGATAAGGTAGGAGTTATTCATCTGGCAGCTTACTCTTCTTTTTTTTCAGATAAAGAAAAGTGCAATTCTTTCTGGAAGAGTGCTAATAAATCCCCCTTTCTCTTCATTTTTGCTATGCATATCAAAGTTTCAGGGTACATATAAGCTAAGGACTTTGACTCTCTAAGAAGTTCAGTATCCTACCTTATTTTCCTGTAGGATTTTCTGGTGATACAATACAGAATTTACTTACCACTGAAGAGAGGGAAGGAAACATATCCACATCCTTAGGGCTTAGATGCCCAGGGTATAAGGAGCATGGGGTTATTATAAGACTCAATGAGATATGTTCTTCCACAGATTAAGAAGGTTTATGACTTTCCTCAACAGTGGTTAGTTCAGGAAAATGGAATCCAAATCTCATCTTGAATATTTTTGGTTTCAATTTGAATAAAGACAGAATACAAATTTCCAAAGTCTTTGTTTTGCAAATCTCTGTAACTTTCCAATGATGTCTAGAGTAGAGAAATTGTGGTAAGTATGAAATTACTGCAAGTTCCAAGAAGTCAGGACATCAGAGGTATAGGCAGGGTCAATTCTGTTAATCTAAAGAAACGGTTTCTAAACTATTTTAAAGTTGAATTTTCTAGTTATTAGTGAGCAGAAGCTGTTAAGAAACACATCAATTATGAAAATATAAGGAAAGATAATTATCAGGGCCAAACATAGAAAAAAGTTGCACCATTTAGACAAAAGTCAGAGATTGCTCATTTTATTTCTTGGGGGATAATACTTAAGTATATATACTGAGATCACATTACCAATTGATATATTCATGTATTTATATAACTTTTTCTATAAATGCTTTGCAAATTTCTACATAACCTCCACAAACCATCTTCTTACATGTAGTTATTTAATTATGACATAACAACAGCACTCAGGACCTTACATAAATCATGGCAATGTGCTTTTTCTAGATATTATGACTATTTCAAAGTGTCCTCATTTAGCTGTCTGAGATTCTAAGAAAAGACCAACCGCTGGAGTTTCCAGGTACAGATTTTTGTATCGGTTAAGATTTTTGCCTTCTTCATTTCGGAAGCATGAATAAAGAAATTTAAAATTGGTAGTCAGTTTTCTCAGGGTGTTTTCACCCTCAATATTTGAGCCCTTATATTTCATATAAGTCTTTACAAAAGTGATACGTGTGTGGAAAAAAGTCAAGTGTTAAGCGAAGGCATGCAAATTAGCAATCTAGATGGTGCAACATTGTTGCCCAATTGTCCTGCCCAATATTTTGCTCAATGCCTTTTTTTGTCTCATAATGAATCTCCATCTTTTAGCCTCTTCATTGGTTCAATATAACTGATCAATCCTTGTATTCTCTCAAATGGGCAATTATGTTGAATTGAGAGGAAAAAATGGCAAAAAGCCTTTAACAATATATCCAAAAGCAAAGGCAATTGCTTTGGAAATCATTGCTCAAATGATGAACTGCATAGACATGAATTTACCTAGTGCAATTCTTTTGCAAAATAATGTCTAGAATAATTGTGTTCCATTTTGATTGGTCCATTGTATGCCAGGTTCATTTAACTTAATCCTATGTATCTAAAATATTATTTTAACAAGTGATCAATATGAAATTATTAATGAAATATGAATGTGATGGTTAATTTTTGTCAACTTGGTACAAATCTAAGCATATCTTGGGAGAGGAATTTTCAATTGTAGAATTACCTCCAAAAGATTCTATTGGGTAGGAATATATATTATATTGTCACAGGTTGAATGTAATTGCTCCCATAAGCTTATAGGGAGTGGCACTATTAAGAGGTGTGGCCTTGTTGGAGGAAGTGTGTCACTGTGACGGTGGGCTTTGAGGTCCCTTATGCTCAAGTTTACTCAGTGTGATACTTATTGCACTTCCTGTTGCCTTTGGATCAAGATATAGTTCCTTCTCCACTCTTAGCTTTTTCTTCAGCACTATGTCTGCCTGCATGCCACCATTTCTGGCCATGACAAAAATGAACTAGACCCCTGAAACTTTAAGCCAATTAACTATATGTTTTCCTTTATAAGAGGTGCCTTGTTCATGGTGTTTCTTCCCAGCAATAGAAGCTATAACTATAACAGAAGTTGGCACCAAGGACCAGGGTATTCTTTTTTATTAATTTATTAGATTTTTAATAAATACCAATCCATGTTCCCACTCTCTTCACTCCTCCCATTCCCTCCACACACCCTCCCACCCTACCCCCATTCACCCATACAATCTTCAGAGAGGGTAAGGCACATTGCTTTGTTGAAGGTCCAAGGCCCTCCCTACTATATCTAGGCTGAGCAAGGTACACATCCAAAGAGAATAGGATCCCCCAAAGCCAGGACATGCAGTAGGGATTAATCCTGGTGAGAATGCCAGTGACCACTCAGTCTGCCCAGCAATTCAACTGTCAACCACATTCAGAGGGACTAGTTTGATCCTATGCTTGTTCCTTCTCAGTCCAGCTGGTGTTGCTGAGCTCACATTAGCTCAGGTAAACTGTTTCAGTGGGTGTCCCCATCATGGTCTTGAACTCTTTGCTCATATTCTCATTCCTCCCACTCTTCTCCTGAACTTTGGGAGCTCAGTCCAGTGCTTTGATGTGGGTCTCTACCTCTGTTTCCATCAGTTTCTGGAAAAAGATCCTATTGTGATATTTAAGATATTCATCAGTCTGACCACATGGCAAGTCAAGTTCAGGCCCCCTCTCCTCTACTGATTAGGGTTTTAGCTGGAGTCATCTTTGTGGCTTCCTGGGAATTTCTCTAGAGCCAGGATTTTGCTAACCCAATAGAGGCTTGACCATAGACTCTTGACATTGGGACTATGGTTTAGAAAAGCACTTGAAATCTGTAAGCACTGTTTAATGGGCCATACTAATAGGAGCAGGAAAGATAATGGTACTGTGAATGTCTCAAGAGGTTTCAGAGAAGAACACAGTATGTTTCCTAGAGACCTTTCTTGTGATGTTTTCTTGAGGAAAGCAGCTGTTTTTTGCCCTTTTCTGAAGAGTCTGCCTGAGGCTAAAGTGATGAGATTTAGATTATTTTCATTGGCAAGCAAATCTCAAAGCTGTTGAGCATAGATTTGTGTGGTTCCTAGTGTTGATGTTTGCAAAGACTTATAATAAAAAAGAGCAAACCGAGGAAGGAAAAATACAAAATATACAATTTGAAGAGAAACTGAGCACCAGAAAGTAGAATGGAACTAAGTATGTGTTCAACAAGATAAACTGACTAAGATATAGATTAAAGAGCGTGGTTATGGAAAGGAACTAAAGAAATGCTTAGAGCTGGGTATGGTGTTGCACATCTTGGAAGACAGAGGCTGGTGGATCTCTGAGTTTGAGACCAGCCTGGTCTACAGAGAATGTTTAAGGACAGCCAAGTTTAGGCAGTGAAGAAAACCATGGAAAACAGAAAGCTAGTGAAGATGTAATTGAACAAGTGGGGCCATGTTCCAGCCCTTGCAAGCAGCAGAAGAACTTGGCAGTTTGGGCCTTGTGGTTCTGGATTTATACATAAGGATAAAAGAAAGGGATTATGAAATTTGCCTCCAGGACTCAATAAAGTCACCGAGGCCAGGCCTGTGTCAGTAGTTTCTCTGAACAGAGACCTAGAGAGGGTATTTGGTGAGCTATGAAGTTTATTTGCAAGGAGCTGTGATATTGCCTTGGAGACCCTGAGATGGTGGAGTTGTCAGAGCCCTGTGTTACCTGATGATGAGAACTTCTAGGAGGGCATGGAATCAGCCCAAGAGAAAAAAGAGGGTTTCTGTCAAAAATGCTGAAACCAGTTGGAGATCTGCTTCGACATCAGACAGATATAGAGTTTGGAGTTTGCTCAGCTGGTTTTTAGTCTTGCTTTTATCCAGTTTTTCCTCACTATGTTCCATTTTCTCCCTTTTTTGAGTGGCACTGTATATCCTCTGCCATTATGTGTTCGATATATGTGATCTTATTTTGATTTAGTAGGGTATTGTAGTTAAAAGATTTTATGAATCTCAGGAGAGATTTTGAACTTTGGACTTTAGGACATTGTTGAGACTGTAATAGATTATGGGGCCTTTTGAAGCTGGACTAAATGCATTTTACATTTTGATATTGTTACATGAATATGGGGGCCATGGAGTGGAATGTTGTAGTTTGAATTTAATCGGCCCCCATATGCTCATAGGGAATGGCACTATTGGGAAGTGTGACTTTGTTGGTGTAACTTAGCCTTGTTGGTGGAAATGTGTCACTCTGGATGTGGATTTTGAGGTCTCATATATTCTCAAGCCAGGTCCAGTGTCTCAGATTACTTCCTGTTGCCTGTGGGTCAAGATGTAAGAACTCTTGATTCCTTTTCCAGTACCATGACTACCTTCATGCTACAATGTCCCACCCTGATGCTAATGGACTGAACCTCAGAAAATGTAAGCCATCCAACTAAATGTTTTCCTTTGTAAGTATTGCTGTGGCCATGGTATCTCTTTATAGCAATAGAAAGCCTAAAGCATATAGTTTTAATTAAAATTATGTAAAATAATTAATGTTTTTAGTATCTCTCACATACACATACACACACAAGCACACACACACACACACAAGTTACATCTTACTATGAAGTTGTCTGCTTTGGGCTGTGGGGTTCTAATATGTGCAGGAGAGGTAACTGAATATAATCCTTGGATCCAGCCAGTAAGTAGCATCCCTTTGTGATTTTTTCTCTTCTTTTTCAATACATCCCTACGGAAGTTTCCCATTTTCCACTCCTTCCAGTT
The DNA here is from genome assembly GCF_018167655.1 of Microtus oregoni. Lineage (NCBI taxonomy): Eukaryota > Metazoa > Chordata > Mammalia > Rodentia > Cricetidae > Microtus > Microtus oregoni. The sequence goes on along the minus strand of NW_024543218.1, from coordinate 7,926,792 downwards.
TCCTCTTCTCTTCTCCAGATCCACTCCTCCTCTGTTTTCCTTCAAAAAGGTCAGTCTTTTCAGAGGTATCAACTGAGCATGGCATAAAGAGTTACAGTAAGTCTCTCATATTAAGGTAGGGATAGGCAATCTAGTGGAAGGAGGAGTGTCATGAGAACAGGCAAAAGAGTCAGAGACACGCTGGTTCCCACTGTCAGGACTCCTACAAGAACACCAAACTAATAACTGTCACATATGCATGGAGGACCTAGCTCAGACTCATACAGGCTCCATGACTGTCACTTTTGTCGCTGTGAGCACCAATGAGCCATAATTGATTCTGTGAGACTTGTTCTCCTGGCTTTCTCAACCCATTTTTCTCTTAGAATTCTTCCACATACTTTTCTGTGAGGTTCTCTGAAGTTTGGCTAAAGTTTGGCTGTGGGTTTCTGCTTCTACTCCCATCAGATGCCTACACACATCTCTCTGATGATGACTGGGCTAGGTACCAACATATGAGTATTATCATCAGCAAGTATTGTATCCCCCCCACCATCCTAGGTATCTGGTTTATCCATCTCCATTTCCAGGCAGTGTTGGATGGGTTCCCTATCCTGGGTTGGCTCTCAAGTTAGACTGGTCATTGTTTGACCACTCCCACAAGTTCTATACCACCATTGCTGGAGAGCATCTTGCAAGCAAGATAGATTGCAGGTTGAAGATTTTGCAGCTTGGTTCATATAATGTTTCATATCTAGATGTGATATTTTAACTGGCATTTCTTGAATAAAGTTTTCACAGACCATGTTAAGTATTCAGTTAAAAGAATAAAATAATTCCAATTTGGCTTGTGTGCTATTTGATGATTCAACTTTGCTTGCCAGCTTAAAACAAATTTCTAGGTAAGTAAGCTATATGAGAGGTCTCTTGTGTTCCTGCTTCCTTAAGTACTTGGTATGACATGATATTAAATATCAACTGAAATATCACAGATAATTTAACTAATTGTTGGTTTTCTGTTCCAAATCAGGTGTTGGTTTACTGTTCAAATGAAGTGTAAGTGATAACATTGCCACATTAGTTAGAATATGTTTAAGAATTTGTAATAGACTATTTATAGTTTTATAATGTGAAAATTTCCATAACCTGCACTTTAGCATATAAAATCTTCCAGATAAATCAAAACCTGTTAAAAATGCTTTGAAGGTAAATAGTTACTGATAGCCGCTGTAAAAACTGGATGCTATTTTACAGAGCAGCACATGACTCTTTTACGAGTAGTCATTCAAGGCAGTGAAAGAGTTACCTCTGTTGGAGCAAGTGTGTGTGTGAAATGAGGTGTTGAATGTTTTCCACTAAAAGCTATGCCTAAGAGGAGTGATGAAGATTTGAACACTGAATGGAAAGCAATAGGGAAAGCAAAGCATATCAGACAGCTCATTACAGAAACAGGTCAGGAAACTGCAAAGCGGCACTTTTTAGTACTAGAGGGAATTTCCCACAGCAACATTGGGTAAGATATAGCCAGAATCATACACATATCTATTTCTATTGCAAAGATTGACCAGATGTAAAGACACTTACTGTGAAGAACTGGGACAGCCTATCCAGAATAGAGTGCCTGTGCTTCAGGTGGGACAGAGGGCAGTGCCACTGTGAACGAACATGGCTATACTCAGATTCTTCCAAGAAGATTGTGTGACATGATATTGTTTTTCATTGGCAGGAAACAGATAAAAGAAAACCGTGTAGCCTTGTGAGTTCGAGGCCTGCCTGATCTACAAGAGCTAGTTCCAGGACAGGCTCTAAAAAGCTACATAATGAAATCCTGTATCAAAAAGCCCAAAAAAGTATGCAAAAAGAAAAAAATACTAACAGTGCCTTCTTATCAACTATATTTACTTTTTGTCTATCTGTCTCATTGACTCCAGGTAAAACAAGATTAATGATCTTTTTTCTGATTGAATTGCCTTTTATAGATCTGAGGTTTAACAATGGATAAATTCTTTGTGCCAGAGGGAGTTTATGTTTAATAAAAATCTTATAGACTCAAAAATAGAAAAGTAACATATGTTGATTAGAAATTAAGAGTAAAATTGTCTTCAGTGAAGTTTGCACCAATATCTACATTTGTTTCATTTTTATTGAACCTAACATTAAGGACTCCCTTTAGTAGTTCAAAAATTTCTTCCTGAAAAGAAAGAATACATTTTTATTACCATAGAAATGATTTTTATGTCTATTGTCCTAAAAGTAGAATTCCTGACAGGACACTGTTTGAATGACATTTCCTCCTACCTATCATATTAATTAAATATTTATAAATTATTAAGATGCAAAGGAATTATTACAGCATGTGACACCTGAAAAGTCACCCTGCCACCATCTTTGATAATGCATTTTAGATTTCTCCTGTTAGGTCTTCCCTACTTTTGCTATCTCAGGTTGTTTGGGATGGAGTCATTTTCTGCTTAAATCTGGGAACTGGTTCTTGTCTTTTAAAGTTATAAAGTGCTCATAAATGATGAGCCGGGTGGTGGTGGCGCACGCCTTTAATTCCAGCACTCGCGAGGCAGAGGCAGGCAGATCTCTGTGAGTTTGAGGACAGCCTGGTCTACAAGAGCTAGTTCCAGGACAGGAGCTAAAAAGCTACAGAGAAACCCTGTCTGGAAAAATCCAAAAAAAAAAAAAAAAAGATAAATGATGAAGTTTTGATAGAATGCCAGTAGGGTAGAATGCTAACTTAAGACATATCAAATATGATGATCCCCAGTTGTGAAAGGCTGAAGGCTGGATATGTGCACTCATTGTCCCAGTCTGTAATTCTTGACAAGACAATTTGGTTTTGCTGGATAATTTGGAATATTTAATCAGGTTAGAGTTTCCCAGGTTTACAGCAGTATTTGGTGACTGGCTTCAAAATCAAATTCTGTCATTTTATAAAAATTCACAGATGAAAACAGAATATTTCACTACCAATTGTAAACTAAGGAAGTGGTCATTGACTGAGATTCTGAAAATAGAGGATTTATCCTACACCGGTTTGCCCAGTGTTAGCTCAGTTGGTGCTGATGAAGCACAGGAAGTCTACAGGATATTACCCTCACTTGGCCTCTACCCTTTAAATCTTGGTCTACAATGAAAACGCTCATCTGAGTACCAGAAAAACAGTATGAAATATTTTGTAGCTAAGTATGGATTCATGCGCATCATTTTTATTTTTTTATGAACAGTCTGGAGATACAAAAATTGTTATTCTCATATCCAATCTGGGAGTGGAAATTTAGAGTTTAAGAGATTAAGCCATGGTCATAAAGACCCCAGACACCAAGTGGTAGGTGTCAAATCTGAATAAAAACGGATTCTGTAACTCATATATTTGAGTTATTGGTTCCCAGCTGGTAGAATCTTTTGCAAGGATTAAGAAGTATGGCTTTATTGATGGAGGTGTGTCCCTGGGGTTGGCTTCTGAGACTAATTCCTAGTTAGCTTTCTCTGCCTTGTGCTTCAGCTACTGCTCCAATGTACCACCCTCCTAGCAGCTGTCATGCTCCCTGCAGTGTTGGTCTGGGACTCCAACACTCTGAATCTGTAAGCTAGTCCTCAATAAGCTCTTTCTTCTAGAAGTTGCTTTGATAATGGTGTCTCTTCACAGCAATAGAAAAGTAGCCAATATTGTAGGGTGTCCTCTTCTACTTGGAATTCTTACTTTTCTTTTGTTTGCCTTTCTCTACCTTCGGCTAGTTCACTGCTTTGTTTTAAAGATACCATTTAACCTTTTAAGAGTGACACCTCTGGGAGTTTTCATTTTTCTTTGAGGATAAAAGAAAAAATTAACAAAGTGATCATACAACTTCTTTACATTAAAATGATTATATAGGTTTTAGGGATAGCTCACTCAATAAAATGTTTATTGTTAAGCATGAAGACCCAAGTTCAGTTCTCAGAACACACATTTTTTTTTTTAAAGAAAAAGTGTAGTGTTTCCTGTTTGTAGTTCCAGTACTATGGAGACTGAGACAGGAGAATGCCTGGGACTCCCTGACCATTTAGACTACCTGGACTGGTGAGTCCTGTGTTCCCACTGAGAGAACCCTTAAAACAAATGAGGTAGATGGCTATTGAGGAACAACTCCTGATGTTTGCCTCTGTTCAACCCCCGGTGCATTTAAACATACACACACCTTTAAGTGTGTCCCCCACATGCCCCTGAACATGCACAGGCATTTACAGGTGTCTCCCGTATATATCTGAACACAGACACACAAACATTTGTATGTATCTCCCTTATTTACCTGAATATCTACACATATTCACATGTGTCCCTCACATTCACCTGAACATAAGCAGACATTTACATGTTCCACATGTGCATCTGAACCTAGAAACACATTTACATTTATCGTCCATGAGAACCACTTACATGCATACATACATATATACATACATACATATTAACATGTGTGTACAGAGAAGATTACATTAAGTCAGAATTTTCAGGGAATGTCTGTTATTACAGCATGAAGGAGGCTGAGAAAGGACAGCAAGTTCCTAAAAGCAAAAGGATTAGCGTGTGTTTGTGTGCACATGTGTGCCTTCTCATCAGAAGACAATTTCAAATATTGGCCTTTCTCTTCCATTTCCTTTGAGATAGGTTCTCCTTCTCATCTGACTGCACAGGCAAATTGACCCCTAAGATCCCGTGTTTTCTCCAGCTCCAGTCTCTCTTCAGGAGTTTGGAGACTACAGGTGCTCACACTGTACATCCTTTTGTTTATTTTTATTGATTTTTATTGAGCTCTACATTTTTCTCTGCTCCCCTCCCTGCCTCTCCCCTCCTCTTCAACCCTCTCCCAAGGTCCCCATGCTCCCAATTTACTCAGAGGATCTGTCTTTTTCTACTTTCAATGTAGATTTGATCTATGTATGTCTTATCTCTATTCTACACAGCAGAAAAAAATAACGACATCTTGGATTTTGCAGGCAAATGGATGGAGCTAAAAACCATCATATTGAGTGAGGGAACCCAGACCCAGAAAGGCAATTATCACATGTACTCACTCATCAGTGGTTTTAAAACATAAAGCAAAAAAAAAAAAACCCAAAAATAAAACAAAAACAAATCAGCCCACTAATCACAATCCCAGAGAACCTAGACAACAATGAGTACATCCTGTTTTTATAAGGATTCTAGAACCTTGTTTTCACTTCCAACACTGTTGTCCACAGAGGCATTTCCCTGGCCAAGTTGATATATTTTTAAAAAGCTAATATTTATGGTATGTTTTGCAAAACAGACTCAATAACATGCCCATTGTCTCATAGAGAGTAAAGTGTATTTTGTGGGGCATTGCTACCATATGGAGTAGAAAATTCCATTTTTTCTTCCCTTTCTTTCTTTCTTTCTTTCTTTCTTGTTTTTTTCTTTTAGAAAAAGATGAGTAAAATCCACAATCCAGAGGGAAAAAAAATAACAATATGTGTATCTCCAATAGGTCATTATGTCAGACAAACTCCACAGGCAAAGAAAACAGGCTGAGATCTGACTAATCATGAAATTTAGATGCTGATTATTTATTTATGCTAAGTGTTGTTTTGGCTTCTGTTTGTCAAACAGTGGTTCAGCTGTTACAAGAAAATGAGGTTTGGAGTGAAGAAACAATGGGAAACTCAAGAACTACATCTGTATTGGAATATGTAAGCAGATCATACAGAATAATATTTTATCAAGCAACAAGGGAGAATATAATGTCTGACTCTTTGGGTATGTTAAACTTCAAGGGGCAAGCAAGCCTTCATCCTCCTGTCTTAGTCAACAACCCCATAGAACTCCCAAGTGCTTGGGGAGCAAAAAGATCCATTTTCAACATTCTCTCTCTCCCCAAATTTTATTTCCTACAGAAGCAAGGCAAATGAAAGCCGCATCTCCTTAACTGCCTCATGCTGCTCAGAGCACCACTGTTTGTAAATTTTCAAGTAGAAATGGAAATTGTGTTTATTTCCCTGATTTTTATTTGCGACTTTCATGCCCCAAACCTGTGTGTCTCCTGATCAAAAGTGACAGCTAGAAGCAGTAGCCAGTTTAAGAGTGACATACTGTGTTACATTCAGCACATCACAGGTTTAGAGAATTAGAGAACACAAATATGCAAACTGCAGAGGGAAGAAAACCATTTATCTATTGTTTATCTACAAGCATGCAAAACAAAAGCAAACCTGCATCCTATGACTTCAATACATTTCAAAATTAGATTACCAGGGTTAAGGAGATTATCCACCTTTTTCTCCTCTCCTGAATACTTTAAAATTGTTATTCTTCTATGAAAAAAAATGAAGTGAAAGAACATGCATAAAAGTTAAGAAGAATTAGAACAATTCTCATCAAGAGAATATCTGATTTGTGTTTTCATCTGTAAAAAGAAAATTGCCTTTGAATTTAATTTCTTCACACAGACCGTCAGAGGCATCATTTAAGTGCTTGGAATCATATCAAGTACTGCTGACCAGCTCCTTTCACAGGCTGGTTTGATTACATTTGACTCCTAAATCTATATTCAGATATGTCATCTTCATTATGTGTGAAAGAAGATTCATTGTTCTCTGTTCTTTGCTTTATTTTAAATTGGATTTTTAGAGATGTTTCTTTGTAAATAAAATCATGCAGAATTAAACCTCTTTGTTCTGTCTTTGGAACTTAAGAAAAAAAATATGAATTGGTCCTATTCATTTAAAATATATCTTTACAGATTCTTACACTGCCCTGAAACAATTCCCCGAGACAAACATTTGCAAGCAGGTGGTGTTTAGGGAAGGTAATCATAGAAAGATGAATTGAGAGATGAGGAAAGTAAAGGTCAGTAATGAACCAAGCGCAAGGCCTAATGGCCGAGTTGGCTTTTGATGGGAGAATATCTAGGACTCTCCTTCAGTGACATCACTGAGCTCTTCTAAATATGCATTTTTGAAGTCGCATGTATCGTGTGTGTGTGTGTGTGTATAAAGAACAGTTCAACTGGAACATAAAAAGTTGAAGACAATACCCTAAAGTTGCTATATGTCATGGATTACAGTTAACACTGGAAGTGTTAACTACTTTGGACCCTCTTGCTGCATAGGTTTGAGGACTTCTTAAACTGTACATGAGTGTCAGAGGCATATATAGCAGAAATCAAGGGGTGTCCAGTGTGACACTGTAACTCTAACACCGTAGCTTAATAGGGAAAGAAGCTTAGTACCCTGTCCAGTTTTATAATCCGCAAAAGTCTATGCCCATAATATAGGCCCTCATAAACACTGTCTGAATTAAATTCTATAGTATGGCTAGTTGATAGAATGTTAACAAAGGCCTAGGAATTAAGTAGGTAAATGCAAAGTTTTTCTAGAACAATCTACCTTATTAGACTCCTTGCCTGCTATCTCAGTTCCTTTTCATTCAAAACCAAGCCTTACTTAATACTAGAAGAACAATTCTGACCACGGACTCTTTCAGTGATGCCAGGAGGAAAAAAAAAAAAAACAAAAAAAAAAACAAAAAAAAAAACAGAAAATAACATGTGGTCCAATCTACACATAAACTTCATTGCATCTCTTTTCCAACCCCTCCTTTGTTTAGCATGCCATCCCAGAGATCTTAAAGGAAGGACAGAGAGGCCACCATGCGGTTGAGCATTTTGCTATATCCCCCAAACCATCCTCTTTTACTCAAAATCTTAAGGTTTTCAGATAGCCAATAAAACTGTAATTTACCATATATAGGAGACAAAGAAGCAGGTGCCCTGGTGTTATCTGTCCAACTGCAGCTCCAATACCCCCTGTGCTTCTTTGCTAGTGCTGATTGTACTCTCTGATTGAAGCGGGGTTTTTCTCATGTCCGCAGGTGACCACTGTGCTCAAGGAGTCCTTGTTTCTTTTTTTTAAGCCTATGGTACCCATCTAAAACCAATAATGCCCTCTTTCCCACTTAAACGTATCATGGATGTGAAGAAATGATGCATATACTTGGTTTTTTCCATTTATTTATTTATTTATTTATTTATTTATTTATTTATTTATTTATTTAAGATTTCTTCCTCCTCCCCGCCTCCGCCTCCCATTTCCCTCCGCCTCCCCCAATCAACTCCCCCTTCCTCATCAGCCAGAAGAGCAATCAGGGTTCCCTGCCCTGTGCAAAGTCCAAGGACCGCCCACCTCCATCCAGGTCTAGTAAGGTGAGCATCTAAACTGCCTAGGCTCCCACAAACCCAGTACGTGCAGTAGGATCAAAACCCATTGCCAGAGCCGTGCGGTGGTGGCGCACGCCTTTAATCCCAGCACTCGGGAGGCAGAGGCAGACGGATCTCTGTGAGTTCTGGGCCAGCCTGGTCTACAAGAGCTAGTTCCAGGACAGGCTCCAAAACCACAGAGAAACCCTGTCTCGAAAAACCAAAAAATAAATAAATAAATAAATAAAAAATAAAATAAAAAAAACCATTGCCATTGTTCTTGACTTCTCAGTAGTCCTCATTGTCCGCTATGTTCAGCGAGTCCGGTTTTATCCCAGGCTTTTTCAGACCCAGGCCAAGCTGGCCTTGGTGAGTTCCCGATAGAACATCCCCATTGTCTCAGTGTGTGGGTGCACCCCTTGCGGTGCTGAATTACTTGCTCGCGCTCTCTCTCCTTCTGCTCCTGATTTAGACCTTGGGATTTCAGTCCGGTGCGCCAATGTGGGTCTCTGTCTCTGTCTCCTTTCATCGCCTGATGAAGTCAATCTGTGAAATGCATCCCTGCTTACTATGACTGCTCTGCCTGAGATGAAGTGTGAGTAGGGCTAGTACCATCCCATTCACTGGCTATATTAGCAAAATATAGAGAAACTCATCAGTCTGGACCTGAGGCCTAAACCTGGACCTGAATGTGTAAAGTAGAATCTAGCTCTGGGTGCTGTTTTAGACCAGTAGAGTCCACGATCTTTCATCAATATAGGAGTGGGTGAAATGGCCAATGGGCTAAATTCAGAACAGTGTGTCACATTTTTAAATAAAAATTGTTGTCACGTAACTAGACCAATTGTAAAAGCATCATTCCTGTCTGCTTTTTTTCTTCCTCCTCTTTTTCCACCGTCCTCTCCCTGCTTTTGCTACTAGTAGAACTGAACTGACTGTTTTGTTTTTCATTACATATCATTAATTTCAACTTCCAAGCTAATATTTAGGTTCAGTTCTTATGTTTTATCTTTAGAATATTTACTTGCAAACATCAAGAATAAAAACAAACAAACATCCACACATACAAAACAAAACACATGACATCCCTCATGTCATGACATCATTTTTGTCTTATTCACGAAGATGAAGGGCGACTCTACCTAGCTGAACACATTTCACATTATGTTACCTTATAGGAAACTGAATATATCTGATAAAAATATATGCAATAGTGCCAAATAAGGTAACTTCAATATATGACATGTCATCAGGACATTCAATCGTTCAATAGTATTTAGACAATTCTATTAAATTTCCCTAATAAATGAGCGTTCCCATTTCTTAACCTACTCACGTTTCTTCTCTGTTCAACCCTTCATGTCTCAAGGGATGGCCTCAAATTTTATTGATTTACCAGTACAAAAACAAGCAAAACAGTTTAATCCCACATCAAGCACACTTATGACCACTTCCTCAGAAGCTCTCAATCCTACTTCTCCTCTTGACACTATAAGGAGGTGTCTATGGTTCCACGAAGGAACAGTTCTATGCTCATGGCCACTCTCTCTAACCTTCCTCTCTTCCAATCCTTATTCACTCTCTCTCTCTTGTCTTCTCATACCAACAATTTCTTCTGCTATGATAAACAGTAACATTTTATAGGACAACATCCACATTTTAAAATTAAGATGAAAACGGGTTTACCTCTATTTTTAATCATATGTATGTGTATATATCTATATGTGAGTTTATACATGTGAAAGGTATGTTCACAGAGGCCAGAAGTAATTGGATCCCCTGGATCTGGACATACAGGCAGTTGTAAATATGACCTGGATACTCAGAACTGAATTTGGGGCATTTGGGAGAGTTGAGCCATCCCTCCAGCACGACCGTCTTCACTTTTATTGAAAACAGAGCCTAGAATGAGGAGTAACTTTGTTGCCTATTTCTCTATTCTCGTCCTTTCACAGGGAAACTATAACCTAGTGCACTCAATGACTTTCATCTCCCATTTGCCCTAAACTTTCTCTCAGGTCCAAGTTTTGTCCTCTCTACTTTGCTTACATTGTGCCTATTAAATTCACAGTGCTCTCCAAGTTTATTGGAATTGCACAAAGATTTCAGGCCTCAATCTAAATTCTGTCTTACATTCTTGTTTTACATAATACTTTATTTGCCACTTTTTTTCTCAGCTTTGGAGATCTTTCCTTCTATCTAGCCTTTGAAAACTGAAGTGACCCAGAATTCTTGGTTTGACCTCTTTTATATTGTTCCTCTGAAAGGTGTTTTATATCATGTTACCCAGTTGATTTGCTTGGACTACAATGAATTGGATGATGAATTCCAAACATATGTCCTCATGTCGAACTTCCCCTGATCTCCGAATTCATAATCCAAAGTGTCATAGTCCAAATGACTAATGGGCATCTTAAATTAAATATGTCTAAAATAGAACTTTTTGATTTAGTCCACTGCATGATTTTCCATCAATCTTCCTCATCCCAGTAAAAGCACCTTCACTCACTCACTCACATGCTAAAGCCAAAAGAACCTATGTTCGCCCTCCATGCCTTCTTATATTTCCTCTCAGTATATCATACACACACACACGCAGACACACACGCACACATGCACACACATGCATGCACACACACAGCCCCCCCACACTATTAAACTATGTCATATCTACTAATATGCTATTATACGCTGCTTAAGTTGTACACATTATCAATATTTTCACTCTGGTCTGAAATAGCCTCATCACTTGCTAGGATTACCACAGAAATATTGAAAATAATTAAGTGAATTTTTTTTTAAATTTCCGCCTCCTCCCTGCCTCCCTTTTCCCTCCCCCTCCCCCCATTCCCCACCCCCTCCTCTGTCCCTCCCTCTCCAGTTCAAAGAGCAGTCAGGATTCCCTGCCCTGTGGGAAGTCCAAGGTCCTCCCCCCTCCATCCAGGTCTAGGAAGGTGAGCATCCAAACAGGCTAGGCTCCAACAAAGCCAGGACATGAAGTAGGATCAAAACCCAGTGCCATTGTGCTTGGCTTCTCAGCAGCTCTCATTGTCCGTCATGTTCAGAGAGTCCGGTTTTATCCCATGCTTTTTCAGTCCCAGTCCAGCTGGCCTTGGTGAGCTCCCATTAGATCAGTGTCTCAGTGGGTGGATGCACCCCTTGCAGTCCTCACTTCCTTGCTCATGTTCTCCCTCCTTCTGCTCCTCATTTGGACCTTGGGAGCTCAGCCCAGTGCTCCAGTGTGGGTCTCTGTCTCTATCTCCATCCATTGCCAGATGGAGGTTCTATGGTGATATGCAAGATATTCATCAGTATAGCTATAGGATCAGGCCCTTTCAGGCTCTCTCTCCTCAGCTGCCCAAGGACCTAGCTGGAGACATCTCTCTGGATCCCTGGGAACCCCTCTAGAGTCAATTTTCTTGCCAACCCTAAAGTGGTTCCCTTAATTAAGATATACATTTCCCTGCTCCCATATCTACCTTTCCTTCATCCCAACCATCCCATTCCTCCAATCTCTCCCCATCCTCCCCTTCTCACTTTTCTCTCCCCATCTCCCCTTTCCCCCATCCCACCCCACCCCCCAGTTCCCAATCTTTGCTTAATCAAGATAAAATTTCTTTGTAATAGCATCCAAATAAAGCATTTGAAAGTTGACGTTAAATAACATCAGCCTGGACTAACACTTTTCCTTTAGTTTTCCAGGACACACGGGAAGTCCGGATCTTCTCCAGGATCTGTGTATCAGCACAGTCTCCCAGCTACATCCTTTTGTTTTAGCGATGCGTTTCCTCCTCGTGTTTCCATCCTCGGATGTTGGAATTCACTGCTCCTCACAAAGATCTTCTTTGCATCATATCCATGTTGTAATTTAGGAAGCAGGGCAACAGGCAAGAAAACAGGAAGCTTTCACACCTTACTTTACAAAAGTGTGTTATTGCTTTGGACCAGAGATATGTATATATATATGCTCATACCACACCATAATGTGGGACCTCGAGAGAAGCCTCTGGAGGGAGTCTGCTCTAAACTCAGGGTAGTGGCCTAGAGTCTTTGGTCAACTGGAGCTTTTACCCTCACATCCTGTTTGTGTTTTTCAGACATAGTTCCTTTGTAGGACTTTTCACATTGGAAAGTACTCCTTTTTCAAGACTGTTTTGTGCTGTTTTCCCTACTATCCTCAACCACATTCTTAGAAGTATAAAATTTACAGGATATTGGGTACTAATATGGATTTTAATAAAAATTAGTCGGGTGAAATTTATCAAATTTTCTACAATACAAAAAGCCAGGAAAAAGGTCTATAGGCAGTTCCTACTGGCATTTGTTTTAATAGGCGGCAGTAATACTTTCAAATGTTTTAAAACTTTACTTTTGGAAAACATAACCAGTCCAGCTGCAGTTGGCAAGCTCTCATTAGCCTAGGTAGACTGTTTCAGTCAGCGAACCCATCATGGTCTTGACCTCTTTGCTCATATTCTCATTCCTCCCACTCTTCAATTGGACTTTGGCAGCTCAGTCCAGTGCTTCGATGTGGGTCTCTGTCTCTGTTTCTCTCAATTGCTGGATGAAGGTTCTACGGTGATATTTTGTAACGGCGTAAACGAATGCAGACAGATTGTAAAAATATATATACAGCTTTAATGGCGAAATAGACTTACAGAACCACTGTTCCTGCAGAGACCAGGAAAGCAGAAGCAGCGGCTGGGAGCATGCTTGCCAAATTTATATGCAAACATTAGCCCGAGGCGAACACGCCCCCCAAGGGGCGGGACTTATCCCTACAATATTTAAAACATTTATCAGTCTGACTACAGGGTAAATCAAGATCAGTCCCCCTCTCCTCTATTGTTTAGGGTCTTAGGCTGGAGTCAACTTTGTGGATTCCTGGAAATTTCTTTAGAGCCAGGTTTCTATTAACCCTATAATAGTTCCCTCAATCAAGATATCTCTTTCCTTGCTGTCATCGCTGTCCTTCACCTTCTAAAATTTTTATTTATTATTGCTTATAGTATCTGATACTGATGCTTACAATTCAAATATTTTTCACTTACTATGATAATTTTATTGAATCAGTTCCTATTACTGTTTACAGTTTACACATAAAAAGTGTTCTGGAGAACTAAGAGCTTGAACAACTTTCCCCAAGCCCAAAGCCTCTAGCTAAATGTTCCAGAGTTCAAATCTGGACATCCTGTCTGCATGTTGAAGATTCTCTAGAGTGACTCTATCAGGAGATTAAGATAATCTTATGGACAGGAACTAAAGAGAACTGGTTAATGGGAGAAACAGGTTATGGAGTTTTCTAATTAGGAAAATTTTGAAATTACAAAGAAGAGGTAGTATCAGTAGAGATGTAAGAAGTGGAAGATATTAATTACGAGAGCATGATGACTGACTAGTGACAACATTGTTGTCCCAGCCTTCATGATGAAATAATAGTGAGATACCAAATAATTGACAGCATTTCTGTTAGGAGGAAAATAATATCTAAGGTAGTCATTGCCACCTAGGTTTGTGGTGAATTAAACTGAAGGACACACATGAGCAATAAATGGCAAGACATTTTACAGCTGTCACTGTGAGTATGCAGTAGAAGCTGTTAGTATGCGAGAACTTAGAATCAATGTGTCATTGTCAAACATGACATGCTTGATCTCTGTTAGTTTGCATTTTAATGTGAAGAACCCACATTGCAGATTCTATTATACATATTGAATTGTGATGAAGTAATAAATTAAATACTAAATTATGATCAAATATTTGGTTGCATAGTGTCATTCTTATCATGTTCCTGAGTTACTTTGAAAATTTATTTCAATCTCCATGTATGATAATATTAGTAGTTAATTCATTTTTACCTTAGCTATAATTAGGCAGATATATTGAGAAAGGTATTTCTGGTTCATAATAATCATAGTATCACTGTTTTTTGTCAAACTTATTTATCTATGGAAATTTAAATTCTTAAGTATTTATCAGTACCTTTCATTTTTTTAAAAATTAGATAAAATGTATTTCCTTTAAGCAATAAATTATTCTAAAACCAAAATTCTTTAAAAATAAATTCAATATTTTACTGTAGATATAATAGATTCATAAGTGTACTAATTAACTTATATTTAAATATATCACAACATTATATTCATGAAACTGAGATGATAAGTATGTGAAGCAAATTTTACTAAACCCTGTAATTCTAATTGCACTGTTTCATAATTTAGGATCTTAGAGAATTACTTGATCGTGCTATGTTTCAGTTTCATTACATTCACAGTAAATATGATAATAGCCTTAAAATGTCTTGTTTTAAGTTATGTAAGTTAGGGTGTACAAACCATGTAGAGTAGTGTTTGACACATAATGAGTGTTTCTAATGGTTATTGTTTTCATGTTATTATATGATACAGATTGGAGGGCAATGCGCATCACTGAAAATAGACACAGGGGAATACAAAAATAGTGAAGATTTTTTTTAAAGCAAATTAGGAAAAGATATATTAATTCATTTCTTGAAAAATCGTCTGTTGCTAGATAACAAGTAGTTTCTGGGGTTTGTGGGCAGGGATTGCCATGACTACATGCACTGGGACAAGAAAGAGGTATGGGATGAAACATGACAACTGAACATGATTCAGGGAGATTTTGCTAAAGCTGCTTTAGATTATCCAAAAGAACAGAGAGTCCTAAAGTTGACTAGAATCTAGCTCTCATTGTGAGGTGCAGAGAAATGAGAGGATGAAAATGCAGAGAGACTGGCGAAATACGACAGAGGAAAATCAGAAAATCAGTCAAGGATCCGGGTGAGCTTTAGCATGAGATAAAAGAAACCAGAGAGATAAGCTCCTGGGGATAAGCAACTCTGTTTAAAAACAACCTGAAGAAAGAAAAACATTCACAATATATACTGTCTAACAAGTATGGAGCTTATAAAGCAGATTCTACAAGACCTAGAAAGATTACTTAGGGATTATGGGGTATGACTAAAACCAAGTGATTTGAAAAAAGCCACGGAAGGAAGAAGCAAAGGGGCAGTGTTCTTAAATTAAAACTTTTAAATTTATATCTGATAAAACTATTTCAAAAGTAATTTATTTCATTAAAATTATTCATCATTACTTTATACTTTATAGAAATCTTAAAGTAAAATTGTACTAGGGAAGTCTTCACAAATCTAACACCTGGAAATCCATGGAAACAGGAGCAGATCCAGACCAGGGACATTTGCAGAAGCAGAACTGGGCCAGCAACCTAGGCCAGAGCAGGCCGGAGACGATGAGCTCCACAGGAATGGGACTGAGCTGGCTACATAGGACAGAGTGTGCCTGAGGCAGCGAGCTTCAGAGGAGTTGGAGTCGATCCAGACCAGGGACATTTGTGGAGGCAGGACTAAAACTGCAAGTGAATAGGTGCACCTAAAATAGTTTATTTTGTATTATATCCTTCTTTCCCCACCCCCATATGTATGGGGTACCCGGATCTGAGGGCTCTGAGGGCAGGAGAGCAAAACCAGCCCCACTCCTTGCTTCAGGCTGTATCTGGTGAGCTGTCCATGGCAGTGCTGGAGAGCTCCTCTGGAAGAGTGAGTAGAGGGAAAGCTGGCAGGCTGACAAGCCCAGCTACCACCAAGGCCCAAACACTCACTACATCTATGAATTGTCCGAGCATGTGACAGGAACAAAACTACAGTGACAATACTTCTGGATCTCCACAACACAGGACAACAGGATATCCAAGAGGAGCCCCAGTGAAAGCCCATTATCGGTGGCTTAGCAGAAACCAAAGGCCTCAAATGAGACCAGTGACTCAGCAATGAACACTTACAAGTAAAGATGAATGAACTAAAGGTTAAACGGTGACTCAGAGAGTCACACTACAGCTTTTGCAAGAGTCTTTTTTGTTAGTTTTTGTTTTGTTTTGTTTTATTTCTTCGTTTTCCTTGGTTTTGGCACTTCTTTTAAATCTGGATTTATTTTGTGGGGAGGCTGCCAAAACAGGGGCCAATGCAAGGAGACAGGGCGAAATGTGGGATCGGGATGCATGATATGAAATCTACAAAGAATCGATAAAATTAGAGGGGGGGTGAGGAAAGAAGGAAGGAAGAAAAAAAGAAAGAAAGAAAGAAAGAGAAAAAAGAAAGAAAAAGAAGCCATAATTTCTAAGTTCTATATTCTTTTGGATACTTGCCATAGCCTAGACTAGAAACTCTGGGCTTTCTAAAGCATACTCTAAAGCCTGAATCTCCTTTTGTCAAGCATCTCTTTGAGGTCCTCCACTGCAATTGACATGGCTTTCTCTCTTCCTTGTCTATTTCTTTTGTCTGAAAGCTGTTGGGATTCACAGCTTGTCTGCTTTCTTGTTTTATCTGAAACTCAATAAAATTGTCTGTGAGCTTAAAAAATAAATAAATAGAAAAGAAACCCTTGAATGCTAGATAAAAATTATTTACAACAATGCTTACTGAGCATCTCTAATAATAAGTGATACATATTGTTAAAAGCATCGGCGGTCTGCAGGTAAGGGTCAGAGGTTAAGAGTGTTTGCTGCTCAGTAATGAAGGCTGGAGTTCAGTTCTAGCACCCATGAAACTGGCTTGGAATCTGAAAAATGCCTGCAACTCCAGTTCCAATTAAAATGTTAGCAATGAACTAGCTAAAATTTTTAGCTACCTTAAAGGCCAAGTTTAAAATAACTAGGGAAAAAATATAGAATCAAACAAACCACAATAAAAGTCATTCACTTGTAAACCATTTCAATGGCTTCCACTAGCAGCTCAGCATAAAGTGTGGATCAGAGCTGGCCAAAGAGGGTCCCTGAAAGGAAGGAATGGTGGATAGATGTGTAGGAGAAAGATATAAAGTTTGTGTTCTTTTTTCCTGGATCTTCCTCTCATACAAAGAACAAACACGAGGAAGAGTGACAGATATGGGCAGAAATACTCCGTTCCTCTGAGAAAAGCATCTAAGCAAGGTGCATGTCTAGAAACATGGAATGAGTGTTTGTCCCAGAACCCATAGTCTCCATGGTGGTTAAACAGCCTTGAGATGAAACATTGTTTGAAAGCTCAGGCTGTATAAAAAAAAAAAAAAAAAAAAAAAAAAGACCAACTATTCTAAAGATGTAAGGAGTCTAAGGTCTAGGTCTTGGAACCTGTCTAAAACAGAAGCTAGACAAAGATGGCATAGACTATTTTTATCAAAGCAAAATTGAACATTGAATAAGAAACAATAGGAGTTCAACACTGATGAAGCACCGGTGTGTAGATTTCATCTAAGGCAGAAGACTAACACTTAGAGTCCCCTGTGGATAAGAATGTTAGAACAGACACTCTAGCATTCTATGCTTAAAAGTATGCAGTGGAGTAGCACTAGTCGTAGGTCGACATCAAGAAAAACCCAATAGATTTAGCTGATCCTAACCTTCCATTGTGCCCTTTATAAGAGGACATGTACTTACTTTAAGACATAAGTTATATTTTCATTATACTTTTCTGCTGTACAGTATCTGACATTCTATGAAAATTATGAGACATGTGACTGGGCACAAAACATCATCAATTAGAGACAAATAAATCACTATAAGAATGACTATAAAGAATGACTCAAGCCACAAAAGTGTCAGTAAATAACTTTTGGATTAGTTACTTAAACTAACCATCTACTATGGAAACAATATGGAAAGTGATTTTTATGTATCTTAAAATAAAGTTTACAATAAAGGGAAAATAGGGGTAAGAGAAGGAAAGGCAATTAGAAAGTTAATAGTTTCAAGTACAATCAAAACACTACTAATAAAATCTATATAATTTTAGATAGTATTAAAGGGACTTCGAGTTTGAGAGTAGATTATAGGAACAAGAAAAGAAATACTAATTTACAAGGAATTTACTTTAAGTATATAAATCTTGCTATGTTAAAGTTAATATGATTGAAAAAGTTTGCAAGGCCAGCAGCAAGTGGAAGAGTCATCAGCTATACCAGTGCCAGTTAAGGCAATTTTATGAGCAGAAAATGTCATCATAATAAAGAAGAAAAATGAATGATGCTGAACAGGTTAACTCCTTCCAAAGATATTGGGATTTTATGAACATCTGAAGCAAAACGAAAGCTGAGAGGAGAAACAGAGAACTTTATAACCACATGCAGAGACATCCACTGCTCTCTCTTGAAGGCACAGAAACATTAAGAATGGATGAGACTTGAACAACATCATCAATCAACTTGACCTAATTGGACACTCCTCTAAACAAGAACACAATGCAATTCTTTTCAAGCATACATAAAATATTCATCACAAGGCCATATTTTGGACTTTAAACTTAAATAGATTTAAAGAACTAGAAAGGACAATAACTAAACTCTAATAAATAATAAAAAATCGGTATGGAAAATTTTCCAAATATTTGGAAATTGAAAATGGTCTTCTAAATATCATGAAATCAATGAGGTAGTCACAAGGGACATTTTTTTTTTTTTTGGTTTTTTCGAGACAGGGTTTCTCTGTGGCTTTGGAGCCTGTCCTGGAACTAGCTCTGTAGACCAGGCTGGTCTCGAACTCACAGAGATCCGCCTGTCTCTGCCTCCCGAGTGCTGGGATTAAAGGCGTGCGCCACCATCGCCCGGCCACAAGGGACATTTTGAACTGAATAAAATTTTTAAAAGAAGTGAGATGCAGGAATGCTATCTGAGTAAAATTTTGTGAATCATATTCTTCTATTGCAATAGAAAAACATCTCAAAGTGAATTGAACTCTTTATCTTTGAGTTTAGAAAAAGAAAAAAATTAAATCCCATGGAACCAGGGGAGAAGAAATATAAGTTATAGCAAATTTAATTGTAGGAAAAAGATATAGAAAGGCTTGTAAAGGATATGTTTCTAAAGAGCTTCTACACCAAAGTGCAAGGGACTCACATTTACCAAGTAAATTAAAAGCCCAGGAACAACAATGTGAGCATATTTTAGGATGAAAACCATGTCAAAGACATGCATAGTTGACAGGCCATCACAAAGCTACTCACTGTTATAAGTTGTTCTTGGAATAAGAAGTAAAACCAGAAGATGATATCACTATCTCTTAGGATGTCTTTATACAAAACCAAAAATGTCAATTTTGAGTTCTGGCAGTGACAAAGTATAATGAAAATGTTCATGTGATGTCTGGGAGAATGTAAACCCTATACTGATGTGAATTTTTCAGTAAAACAGGAAGCTACCCACATTTTTATAATGAGGTCTGGTAATCCCAGTCCTATGAATATAATGTTTTTTTTTTCAAGAGAAAATTATTCTAAAAGAAATGAAGCCAGATTTCCACATGAAAATTTATTTAAGCCGGGCGGTGGTGGTGCACGCCTTTAATCCCAGCACTCTGGAGGCAGAGGCAGGCGGATCTCTATGAGTTCGAAGCCAGCCTGGTCTACAAGAGCTAGTTCCAGGACAGGAACCAAAAACCTATGGAGAAACCCTGTCTGGAAATATCCAAAAAAAAAAAAAAGAGAGAGAAAATTTATTTAAATGTACAGCAGTTTTAATTTTGATTGTCAGAAGCTCCAGTAAAAAACTACTAAATCAGAAAAATCTCAACTGCATTCTAAATTTTTATCTGTATAACAAAAGAGCTCCCACAGCTCTCACTAAAGAAAAGCTTCTCTTTGATGAATAACCAATTTCTTGGATAAAGAAGTAACAGACAGAGACTATTAAAGAAAACTATAACTAGTCAAATGTGAAGAGCAACCCATCATGGGCTGCTCAGTCCAGTTAAGACATGCACAATGTAACTCTACTTAAGGCTAAAGAAACATTGTAGAAGAGAGTCTGGTAAGATTCTCGGAGCAGAAGATCAGAAAATCTGCTCTGGTATCCGTGATGTCTCAGCAGTATGGCTATCTAAACAAGACCTAAGCAAGTACACTACCAACTAACATGCTAATATTGAAGAAGCAAATTTCACAGGCCCCACACAAAGAACTACAACAAGTAAGAGAATGCTGAGAGCAGGAGAAATAGCAAAACCAAGATGAGCTCCCCAGTTGATTACCTAACACCAGTTGGTCAGTTCTGAACTCTTATACAAACAAGCAACACTATACTTAGTAGACTGAGAAAGTGCTATTAGTATGTTTATGCACATATAATTATAATCATTAAAGTAAAAGTGGCTACAAATTAAAGAGGAATCCAGTATGTATAGTGGATCTGGATCATGGGATGGGTTAGAGGGAAGAGAAGGAAAGAGGGAAATGATATAAATATGTTTTAATATCTAAAATTTAAAATTCTTCACTATGGAAAAGCAACAACTAATGTCTGTCAATTAATGAGTTGAAAATAAGTTATGTTAGAGTTATACAAATTAGTATATTTAGAAAGTACAAGGAAATAGCTTCAAATATGTGCAACGACTATCATGATCATCAGTGAAAGCAGTGTAAAACAAAATCAAAGGCTGAATTCATGCTGTAAGATTCCATTACTCAGTATCTTGGTAAAGACAAGACTAGAGGATTTTATCTAATACAGAAGATAAAGTATCTAAAGTATAGGATATATTAGTTTTCTCAGGTCAGCTGTTTGAAAATTCATATCAAAATGTCACCATAGGGATAGTGAGAGGGCTCAGCGAGCACAAATGCTTAAGGTCGAGACTGTTCAACGGAGTTTAATAACGTTGTACTCTCATAATGGTGGGACATACAGAATGTGTTGGAAAAAGTTGTTCTCTGACCTTTATACATCTACTGCAGGGTATTCCCAGCCCACATGAACACCTACAGCAAATAAATTAAATAAACTAAACCACTTATATATTCAAGCATTATTGGTCAATTATAATATTTTCAAATTGGTAAACAAGATCATAGGATCAGAAATCATATCTGTAAGTACCAGAAGCTAGCAATAAAAGATTTTTAGGCTTAGGCAACCCAGTTTATAAAAACCACATACACAAATATAAAATCAGTTTTTAGCCGACTTCTATAAGACTTTAGTAAAACTAAAGTGAGTGGTTATTTCTATCAATTTTAGCCAAAAATATTGTTATTAAACTTAAAAGATATCATACCACTGTTTATTCAGCAAACATACTTCTTAAACTATGTTCTAAGTGTGGCCCAGCTACCTTTATGATTTTTCCTGACTGGTCTGAACTTAGACACTTTTCTTCGTTCTCCAGAGGCCTGGTCTGTTGGTGTCTGTAAAACACCCGCAATTGTAAATCTTCCTGCATGTCTCTGAGAAACAGTGCTTTCAGAGCTCTGCTTTTAATCCAGGATTGTTTTTCTAAAGGCTCTGGGATTTCCTTAAAGCTTGTTCATTCAGAAAGATGGAGCACCAAATTGCATATTCTATGGAAGGTACAAGGCTCATTTTTTTTTAAAAAAATATTTCTTACTTTTAACTGAAAATTGATGTTAAATTCAATATATTCTGGTCATAGCTTCCCCTCCCACATCTCTTCCGTGATACTCTTTACTTCTCCACCCAACCAACTCCTTTCTTTCTTTCTTTCTTTCTTCCTTCCTTCCTTCCTTCCTTCCTTCCTTCTTTCTTTCTTTCTTAATCAAACTAATAAAAAAAACTAAATCAGAACAAAACAAAACAATAGAAAAAACAAAGGCAAATAAAGAATCAGAGAAATCCCTTATATATGCAGACGTTCACACACACACACACACACACACACACACACACACGGAGAGAGACAGAGACAGAGAGACAGACAGAAGAGAAAACACGTTAAAAGAATGCAAAGCACCATAATATAAGCAAAAGACCAGTAAGATAAACAATGCACAGACCAAGCAAAATGAGATTAACAAAAATTCCTCAAGATACAACGGAGTTAGTTTTGTGTTGGCTATCCAGTGCTCGGCAAGGGTCCTAGTCTTAAGTAAGGTTTGTATACCCATTGGAGAGATGAAAATTTAGGACGCAGTTACCACTTGGAGATAGCTTCTGGGTTAGGGATGGGTGCATGTGCCCATTACACATCTCCGTGCTGGAACTCTGCACAGGCTGTGTGCATTCTGGTTGTCTCTGTGAGCTCATGTGTGCATTAGTCCTGATGGGTATGGAAGGTAGTATTTTACTGGTGTCTTTGATCCCCACTGGCTCATTCACTCTTTCTGCTTCCTCTTTTGCAGTGTCCCCTGAGCCCTGAGGGGAGGAGCTTGATGCAGACACCCCATTATGACTGAGTGTTCCAAAGTCTCTCACTTCCCGCACATTGTCCAGTTGAAGGACTCTACATTTGCTTCCATCTCCTGCTGGAGGAAGCTCTTTGAAAATGCATGGGTATAACATTGATCTATGAACAATGCAGAATATTGCATTTCTTTAGCGGAACATTATCATTTGGTTTTCCTTTAGGTTAATACCCTATCTATTCCCAGGCTCCCATGCCTGACACTGCTCAGATATCCAATAAACAAGCAAACTTTGATATTCAGTTACCAAATGGGTATCTGAATAACAGTGACCAACCTGCCTCCTCCAAATCTTCCAGCATCCCCAGCTCTCTCCATGATTAAAATATGTTCTACATCTTCTCTCAGAAGAGTTAAGTTCAAGCTCTCACCCACATTACACTCATTCTAAGACTTTTTGATCAAGTAACTCCAACTTTAGTATGTTGTATGATAAAAGAACTGGGAGCCTAAATGGAGGGTCTGCCAATGACCCTTTTGTGACAATGGCAAGTAATCCTGTTTGCACTCTAGGAATTTGGAATTGAATAGAAGCTCGAGAAAAGTGATCCAACGTGTGTTTCATGCTTTGCAAACTGGATCTGCCAGAGGAAATGGGGAGAAGTCCTGATGGATAGAGCTTCCAGCTTTTCCTGATGTATACATTCCCACCAGGGATCAATTTAACCTGCTGTCCTAGTAACAGTTTCTGTTGCTGTGATGAAACCCCATGAACAAAACTAAGTTGAGGAAGAATTTATTTACTTATATTTCCAAATTGTAGTCCATCACTGAAGAAAGTCAGGCTAGGAACTCCAACAGGGCACTAAATAGGAGTCAGTCGGTGATACAGAGGACATGGATGAGTGCGGCTTACTGGCTTGCTCTCATGACTTGCTCACCCTGCTTCATCATAGATTCTAGGACCACCAGACAAAGTGGCATCAGCACCCACAATGGGCTTGACCCTCCCCAATCAATGGGTAATTAAGAAGATGTCCTACAGCTGTGTTTGTCAATTGCGGTTTTCTCCTTCCTATGTTAGCTTGTATCAAGTTAACAGAGATCATGACTGCACAGCTGCCAATAATTTAGCCCCAAATTTAGAATTTCTGATTATCTTCTGAGCAAGCACAGCTAGCTCTAGCAAAATGCTGTTGGTGGTGTAAGAGGAGAGTCCTTGTTAGGTGGAATGGGTGGAGACGCAGACCTGGAAATCAGCCAGGATTGGCTGTCAGGGAGCCAATCCTATCATTGTCAGTGTGAGGGTATTATTCATATTATGAGTCAAATTCTCTTTCAGT
Organism: Microtus oregoni; assembly: GCF_018167655.1. Lineage (NCBI taxonomy): Eukaryota > Metazoa > Chordata > Mammalia > Rodentia > Cricetidae > Microtus > Microtus oregoni. The sequence continues at coordinate 7,903,123 of NW_024543218.1, read as the reverse complement.
CATTACTCTACGTCAAATATTTGTCAGAGACTAAGCAGTGTGTGCATGATCAACCATTTTTCACTAGGTGCCTAGATTCGAACCTTGTCTGTCTCATTGCAGAGTCCCACAACATTGGTTACTCAGATCAGAGTTCATCTAGAAAAATGATCCTCTTAAGGCCATTTTAAAGGTTAGAAAGATAATACACGCCTAAGCACCTAGTGCAACACCATATACCTATACACATTTATGTAACTGTGGTAATTACATTAAAATTATTACCATTATCTTTGTTTTCACACAGTTGTTATTATATCAGCTTGAGGGCTAAGGGAGTGATGGAAGAGTAAGTAAGAAGCTCCCAGACAAAGAAATTTTGAGACTGAATGTCTATAAGGGGCTTGGGTAGGCTCACAGGTTAAGGGGGCTTGTTGCTCTCGTAGAGTTCAGTTCCTAGCACCCACTTTTGTGGCTCACAACCACCTACAACTCCAACCCCAGGAACAAACACCCTCTTTAGGCTTCCAGGGATATGATACTCAAGGACACACACAGACTTATAAATAAATTAAATCATTTTTATAAAGCTTACAAATATGAAGAAATTAGAACATTTAAAACATGTAGGTTTGGTGATATTTCTTATTCTTTTTTAAAATTCTTAGTACCAAATACATCTTATAAACAAAATAATGTTGCCTGGAATATACCCATCTTTCATATCACCACAGTTATAGATAACCCATTTGGATAATATAATCTCATCGAATTTATCATGATGAAAGCTAAGATACTGGTCCTATAAATTTTGAAGTATGCTGATAGTGACTAATAATCCTCAACTAACTGAAAAAAATCTGCTTCCCAAAGTATATTTCATAAGGAAGATTGACACTAGTGTTTCCTTGGCTTTGACCACAAATGACTATTAAACTTATAAGGGCATGCTTCATGCCATTGGGTTTTGGCATCTGTGTGAAGTGAGCTTCAGCTACAGTGAGATAAACCTTTTAATCTTCATGTGGAGCAGGAATCTTTCAGGACCTAGCTTTATAGCTTCTGGTGCTCTGGACCTATAAATAAATCACTCATAAGATAGAAAAATTGGCAGAAAATTTTGGACTCTGAAATAAGCTGTAAACTATTTAATTTAAAAATCCAATAACAGCTTTCAAATACACATGATGAAGATGAATGTATCTTCTGCAATTTTCTAAGTTGGCACACCAGAGAATACCTGAACGACAAGGTCAGTGGAGCTGAGATTGTGTTCTTAGTTTTGAGTTTCAGTCCTTGGCAAATAAAACAGCTACAAACAAAATTGAAATATACATTCATGAACAAGAATTAACACATAATAAAGCATCACTGCTGACTCTGAGCAATTCATAGAAATAACCAATGCAAGCCAGTGCCAAAGAGGGCACACTGCCTTGTTCTACTAGGGAAACTATTTTCTTGTATAATTTAGTTCTTTTTACATTCGATATTTTGTTTAATGTATATTATAATTTTTCACCCCAAGTGTCAGCCTCAATTTATATATTCTCTTGAGGAAGACAAAGACTAAGTTATTTATTGTTGTTGTTATTTCCTAATAAAAATACATATTATAGTCTTTATAATGGCATCATACTTGTGTTCAGTGTGTTAGCATGAAAAGAATGCTTGTGAATACCTACAATATTTTTTAAAAAACCATATTTAAATTATAGTACAAAGAACATGTTGAATTTCTTTAGCAACTCAAATATTTTATGAAAAATATCAGCAGTTGGCTCTAGTTTTGGAGGAATTTTTATTATGTTTATGAAAATAAATTTCAGAGGTAGAATTTTGGTTGACAGCTATTTTTATTTTTTATCCCCCTAATTTCAAATTGAAATTTAATTCCGAGTAAGTTGAAGTCAGTTTTTACAGGGTTTCAGTCACAGAGCGGATTATTTGCTTTCAGGTTTGAGTCCTGTGTGTCCTTCTTATGGAGTGGATTGCAAAAGGAAGAAATTAAAAAGTGGGGAAAAAAAGAAAGAAAACTATGTATAGCAGGTCCAGAGTATAAGAAATTAATAACCACTGAAAAGATAGTTTGCTGTTAATAGTTTCCAAGACCTGGGAGCATTATTCACAGACAGACATATATATATAATGCCAGGACTGGTCATGAGACAGACGGACGTCTATGTAATGGCAGGAACTGGTCATGAGGCAGAAGAAAATGCCGGATGAGAGCCTTGATTGTACATCCTGTGAGAAGGAACAAGTGAGGAGAGATAGTCAGACTCCAGATTTGATGGTTTCAAGAGTTTCTGGGAGTTTCAGTGGGTGGCAGGAACTATTTGTGGTTGTCTGGTTCTTGACCATGGTCTAGAGTTTGTCTAATATATGAGCTAGTTAAACATATGGGCTCTGGGCTGGTTGTATTTTAAAAGTGCACTTCCAGAAGGACCTTTGGAGGTGCTGGGGTGGGGCTAAGAGAAGGTGGATGCCAAAGCAAGGTGACAAGCTTGTCAACATGCTGTGTAGAAGTGATTGACATATGCACATAGGGTAAATGTTAAAAGCTTAAGTTTACAGAAGCAAAAAGCATGGTTAGGACAAGATAAAAGACATCATAATACAGCTAAAGAATTCAAGTTCATAGTGCTTACTGTGCTTGGCTCACCCAGCTCTCTACTCAGAGCAGGTGAGCTAGCACCCAGAGTATTAAGATTGGCTGCTAAGGACTCAAGACTCATCCTTTTTTGGAACATTGCATTAGTTCAGTTGTTCTCAAACTTCAAGATGCATCAGAATCACTCAGAGAATTTACTAGACCCCAAACTACTTGGCTCTAACACCAGAGTTTCTGATTCAGGAGAGTTGGACTGAAATCAGAGGACCTCTGTTTTTAGCATGTTCTTATGTGAAGCTCATTGTCCTGACAGGGGACCGAATAATAAAACAACTGCCCAGGAATTCCAGGAGGCTCCCCTACTGCCAATCCCAACGCAGGCTCACCTTCAGCAGTTCATGAGGACCTGACATGGGATGTAAAACTCTTGCCACTTTATTTGAAGTCAGGGAAGTTCCCTGGTTCTGTCCACTCCCTTAGACATGCAAATGGAAGTGGGTTGTGACTGCTTTTGTGTGGGCTGGGATTACTCCCCTTCACTGGCTGTTTCCCTTAATTTCCATTGGTTCCACCTTAGTGAGTCATGTAAACAAAATAAATCAATCTTCTTCTTTTTCTATTATTATTTTCCTTAGAAAAAAATTTAAGATAACATATTCCTACAAAAATTATCTATCCAATTGAAAATTTAGATTTTTTTTAGCATTTTCAAGTTTCTTTGAGAATCAGTATTACTGTTCTCAAACATAGCAATCAATTTAAGCATGCTCAGTAGTAATCTAGTGTTCAGAGGATGAAAATAAAAACAATAGCAGTATAACAACTATATATTATATATATTTATATATATATATTAGCTAAGTGTATTTAGGTAACCAAAGTTAATTTTTTAAGTAAAAGACTAAAGAGGTCTTAATTACCTTTGTTTGGAATGTCCAGTGTTTATTTACTGTTGGTGTTTTTCCAAAGCAAGTTAAAAAGAAACAGTTCTGTCCTCTAGCATTTTATATTACGTGTTATTGTCTAAAAACAAATCCACAGTGTTTGGATGAATGAACTCAGGCAATAAACATCATTGACAATGTTTTGATAACTGAACTAATGCCCCACAGCTGATTTGTTTCAATTAATAAAACATAATTAAATCATATGCATGAATAAATAAATGAATTAGTCTACATTTTGTTATCTAAGTTTGTCAGACAAAAGCTAACCACTTTCCCGTATATCAACATTTCCTCAATTCTCATGATTATAAGTATTTATCACAAGCTTTAGAGAGAAACAATGTCCATATTTCTCAAATTTAAGATCTGTAAGGATCTAAACCCCATGAAGTTCTGTGTTTTCTTGTCAATAATGCTACATCATTAAGTGACTGTAATGAATATTTGAGTGGCTGACAAAAAGTTAGTATTCTACTTGCTGCTGTTTTTGATAAAACTTAGTGAGTATGGGCTGACTTCTTCCATCATATTGCAAGCTTTGGACAGAATATATCACAGTCATTACTTATTCTGGTAGGAAAAAGGACTAGTGGTTTTGATTTTTTTTTTATCTTAAGCCAAAATGTTCCCAAAATGAGATGGAATAGCGTGAAAAAAAATCTAAGCGTAGGTTCTTGAAATGCTATGACAGACGATTTTGACATGAATTGTCAGCAACATTTTAGACTGTGGTTTAAAAGTAGTTTGTGTTTTAGACTCACTCAATTTTTCTATGCTGTAGAATGTTGTAGTGTAAATAATCCATGTTATATGGTTTCGAATTACAGTTTTCCACTTAATACCTGCTTGAACTGAATGAAGTCGAAGATGCGGTGAGTCTCAATTTCTTCATGCCTGAGTTGATGAAGATTGTACTGATTCTGAACTGATCATAAGTATAAATAGATCAATTTATATAAACTTTTTGTACCACAAACAGAAGAAAACACAAATCTTAACTACTGCTGCTTTAATCTTATATATGTTTTCTTCTTTTCTCAACTCATATTAGGTTACTAGATAAACTGAATTGTTATTATTTCTAACATCTGCTTGGGGCTGGCTTTTCAGCTACTCTTAGCATCTCAGCCAGAAGTGGTTATTTTCTCCCTGTAAGTATGACCTTGAAAAAACACAAATACAGAAGACTTCCCTCCTAATCCTAGTTACTGCAAGAGCAATGCAGTTTATTGAAGAATCTGGGGTCATTTTACAACTTTAGGTTATTTAATCTACAGTGGTGATAATAAAGAGTAGCTTTCTCCATAGACTCCGAGGAAGCCGAGAGTCTAGGATCCAGGATCACTCACTGTAGATGCCCTTCAATGGAAGAATGGATGAAGAAAGTATGGAATATATACATATTAGAGTACTACTCAGCAGTAAAAAACAAGGGCTTCTTGAATTTTGTATGCAAATGGATGGAAATAGAAAACACTATCCAGAGTGAGGTAAGCCAGACCCAAATAGAGGAACATGGGATATACTCACTCATATTTGGTTTCTAGCCATAAACCAAGGACATTGCGCCTATAATTAGTGATCCTAGAGAAGCTAAATAAGGAGAACCCAAAGAAAAACATATAGGCATCCTCCTGAATATTAACCTTCAGCAAGCGATGAAAGGAGACAGAGACAGAGACCCACATTGGAGCACAGGACTGAAATCTCAAGGTTCAAATCAGGATCAAAAGGAGAGAGAGCACGAGCAAGGAACTCAGGACCGTGAGGGGTGCACCCACACACTGAGACAATGAGGATGTTCTACGGGGAACTCACCAAGGCCAGCTGGCCTGGGTCTGGAAAAGCCTGGGATAAAACCGGACTCTCTGAACATAGCGGACAATGAGGACTACTGAGAACTCAAGAAAAATGACAATGGGTTTCTGATCCTACTGCATGCACTGGCTTTGTGGAAGCCTAGGCGTTTGGATGCTCAACTTACTAGACCTGGATGGAGGTGGGGGTTTCTTGGACTTCCCATAGGACAGGGAACCCTGATTGCTTTTCGGGCTGAGGGGGAGGGAAACGGGAAGCGGTGGTGAGGAAGAGACAGAAATCTTTAATAAATAAATAAATTAAAAAATAAATAAATAATAATAAAAAAAGCGCTCAGAAAATTACTTTTGGAACCAATCTATTTGGAGGATTTTGATCTCCATCTGCTGTGTTGAAACCATAGAGAAATATCTTGATAACACTTTTGGAGGCATAAAAACAATGGATATGTGTTTTGTGAATCAGTTGTAAAACAGAGCAAAGTAATATTTTTCTCAACTAATTGATATTTCTAAAGCCAGAAATACAATCACACATAGATCAACAGCCAAAACAAATAAGTAATTGCATCTCCTTTTTCTCAGAAATGATACGTAAGAGTAGAAAGTACACTCAAATAGTGACATTAAGCCTTCCAAGTTTCTCAATACAAACACAGATTCCAAAAGACCTTGTATTGCCTGGTGGAAAATATGCTAAAATTAAAATTTCTCAAGTGTAAATAGACAATGGAGATATAGAAACAGATAGTTCAAGCAACAGAAAAATAAATTTTCTTGGATAAAATACATTGATGGGCTACATTTGTAAGAGTTTGGTCAAGATCAAGAATAAGGCTATAAAAGGTGTTAGAAATGGGCAGAAGGCACAGGCAAGAAGTTATGCAGTAGTATTTACAACTAAATAAAATGATCTTTTCTTAGGAAAAATCAAGGCATTCCAGGGAAACATCATAAAAGAAAGTAATCTCTGTTGTAGGGGTTGAAGAGATGGCTTAGCAGTTAAGAGAGTTTGCTGTAGAGTAGAAAAGTGTGGAGTTCTTTTCCCAGCACCCACACAACAAGCTTGTCATCGCATAGATGCCTATAACAACAACTTCAAGAAGAACAGAGACACCCTAGCAGAGCAAATGTGAGGCTCAGACTAGCAAAGAATTTGCCTCATAGGAGTCAACAGAAAGTGTTAAAGGAGGATGCTCCAGACCTTATTCTGGCTACTGTGCTAGTACACAGGAACATATAACCTCATATCCAAGTGCACATCCACTCACACCCACAGACAACAGACAAAAAGACAGACAGACAGACAGACAGACAGACACACACACACACACACACACACACTTTTTAAATAGAAGTGAAGCATACTTGAGTCGTATTAACTCTGGTTATCTGTATTGGGCCCACACAAGAACAGTCTGCCAATAATCATCCAGGATAGAAAAGGGTCTCACAGAACTTTACCCTTACTACTGGCTATAACTAGATTTGATATGAGGAATAACTTTCTTTTGTTGTGTACCTCTGCCAAATCACCACAGTCCAGTGGACAGCTCCAAAGTCAGTCATACAGCGGCCCTGGTTATTTTTGGTAGAACACAAATGAAGCAAATTCACATGAATGTGTGAGAAATTTGCTGCTAGTGTGGAGGGCGAGCAGGGTTGGTAGGTAGGTGGGGCATGCAAGTGGTCAGTATGTAAGACATACATGCAATTGTAAAACAAAAGTAAATACTTGCTACATGCACCTAATATAAAACCCACAGACCACACACAGCTTCAAAATGTGATCCACTTCTGATTTTGGATATTGCACATATATGACCTTAAAGTGTCATCATTTTCTTCCCTCCATTGATCTGTATCACTTTGTCTGTGAATATAGTTCTTGAGTCTCATGTGAACTTGCAACTTGTGTTAGTTTGAGTGAGATTGCTCTACCCAATCACCAATAGGTTAATATATTTGAATACTTGGTTAGTTGGTGAAACTATTTGTTTATGATTAGGAGATGTTTCCTTATTTGAGGAGGTGTGCACTGGGGGTGGGAATGATTCACTAGCCCAGGCTTTAGTTCTCTATCTACCTTCAACTTGTACATCAAGATATAAGCTCTCAGCTACTGGCCAGATTCATGGCTGCATGTCTACTGCCATGTTCCCCAGCATTATCATGATCATGAACTCTGACTTTCTGAGACTATGATCCTCAATAAATAATTTTTTTCTAAGTTGCCTAGACCATGATGTCTCCTCACAGAAATATAAAAGTAATGAAGATACTACTATTCTAAGAAAAATGTACATTCCAATCCCAGAAGTGAAAACTACCTTCATGATTGCTAGGTGTATTAGTTACTTTTATGTATCTGTGATAAACCTCATTGATCACGGGGACATATTGAAGAGAGAGCTTGTTGGGTTTATGGTTCCAGAGGGATGAGATTGCACCATAGAAGGGAAGCATGGCAGCTAGCAGTGGGCATGGAGTCAGGATCAGGAAGCCCAGCGCTCATCTCCTTGACCATAATCAGAAACCAGAAGGAGGGAACGGGAAGTGATGAGAGGCTTTTAATCTCAAAGTCCACCTCACCAGTGTGATGCTTCCCCTACAGAGGTATACCACCTAAACCATGTCAAAACAGTGCCGTCAACTGTAGACTAAGTGTTCAAATAACTAATCACATAGGGGATATTCCTCATTTAAAATATCATACTGAGAAGGGCAACTTCCACATGAGGTTTCTGTAATCTTATTATTAATAATTATTTTATCTTTAGATATAAAAATATAGGTTGAAAAATAATGTGGTATGTGTTAGTATACATTTTAAGTTGCAATTTTTTAAAGGCATATAAAACTGCCCAATGTTTTGCTGAAGAACACTAACTTTGCAAATCTGTGGCTGTCATGGATAAGGCTTGAATAATACATGAAAGCTGGATCTCACCATTTTTTTTTAAATTTCAAATCAAGATGCATCTTGCCTTCATTTAAAGCATTAGTAGAAAATGTGAGAAACATCATTTTCTTAATGCTAAAGTCCAACTGCATGGCCAATCAAGGTTGACTGATTAGAAATGTCGAAAAGAGTGGCAGCCAATATCCTCCAATCTGCTGACCCTTCATTTCAGGTGACAAATTTAAGCAGGCTCTCTCCTTCTAAATTCAAAGGGATTAAGAGAGAAAAACTCTGTGCCTTGTTCCATTGTGGAGCCTGCGTTTAACTGATCCTTACTCATTACTGCATTGATGCTGATGAGAATGTTGCTTAAAACATGGAGACTGGGATAACTGCTCATCTTTACCTGTTAAAGGCAGCAGCGACGTAATAAACTGATAAGAACAAGTTGTACGGAAATCATAAAATAAGTCCAATCAAGCAACTTCCCTTGCGTAAGGCAAGTTGTCATCCCTAGCAAGAAGCGTTTGCAGAAACTCATTATCCATAAATATGCACTCATCATATTTTCTAATAATGTTTCAAGATTTGACTTGTGCAAGACACAAATTTTTATATACAAGAGCAATTTTTGTGTGTGACTGGTATGCAATGGATATGAGACTTCTTTATACATGTTACACTTAAATTTTATTCTCAGGGAAACCATCAAGTGCTTGAAAGTAAAGTTTGGTTGCCAAATTACTATGAGCAAAATTTTTAGTAGTTTTTGCTAATACATTGTTCTATCTAGAAATTGAAAATAATAAACTTTACTCAAATTACATTAGCTACAAATGTTAAAAGAATAATTGAACTGATTTTCTTGATGAATATCAAATTGTCACTTATGAGTTTATGATATAAGACTAAAATATTCATTCTTATGTATTTCTGCATATAATAAACACAGGTATAGTATGAATCACTTTCTCAAATACAATATGTAATAACTTCCCGAAATAGTGGCTATTGTTTTTCCATTATGAGATTAATATTTCCATTCTGAAATATACACGAATTCTTAGGAAAAAATGCTCACATTTCTGATGATGTAATGCAGAGAGAGAGGTAAAGGCAAGTGCTTGGTTAGTTAAGTTTCTAAGGCATACTACTGAGTAAAACAACTGGGAAGAGTAGATGGTTTCCAGAGAAATCAGTACACAATCAAGAGGGTCTACTGCTTTTAGGATATTTAAGCTTGGGGGATGGCAGATGTGTCAATATGGAAGAGTACAGCAGGGGAAAGGTGAAGCTGCTTGCATTACACCACACAGGAAGGATATAGGGTAGGAAGAGGAGGTAAGATGGGTCTAGCGAAAGTGTATCCTTCAAGGGCATGATCCCCATAACCTTCTTTCACCAGAGTCCTAAAGTTTCTATCCTCCTCCAATAGTGCCTCCTGCTGAGGACCCAGTCTTCAGTGCACAAACATTTGAAGAATGTTCCAAATCACAACTGTAACAGACACACAGATATAAATGCTACTGTTTGTATGTGTGATGTATTACCATCGTACTAAGTATACTCTGGTCTACAAATATCAGTTTTAAGGTGATCTATTGTTTTGCACACTCCCATCAAAGAGAAAACAATGCCAAATAATTGTGAAAAGTTATGATGTCACTAAATATAAGATACACACACTTGTTTGGGAAATGCAAATATGGAAAAGAAAAATATACCTTAGACTAGGTGGACTATAATAGTTATGCAGCTAATATAACCTTGCGCTTCCCAAATTGATTCTTGTGGCCAAAATAAGTATAAACAAGAAATATACAGTGAATTTTCATCTTATTTCTCTTATTTTTTAGTCACTTTAGTCTTCATCATTACTTCTAACTTACTGAGCAATCTGAAATTTAACATCCACATTACTTTTATTTTAATGTCTTACAAGTGATTGTCTCTTGTCTTTAATTTCACATATCAACATATCATGGTAAAACAATAACTCATTAATTTGTAATTTCACTTTTAACCTCTCTCTGACTTGTATACAGAGTTTCTGATATATTTGGCTAAACTTTTGTCTAAACAATCTAATAATTTTATGTTTAATATAGCACTCCTTGTTGTCACTTCTCCTTGAAGATTTTGATTGTTTGTTTCTTTCTTTAACCTTTCTATGGTTATTTGGGATAATATCTCATATGTAGCTTAAATTGTCCTCAAAATGATTATATAGTTAAAGCTAGCCTAGAACCAATAATCTTCCTGCTACAGCCTTAGTTGGAATATAGACATTATGTGTCACCATACCAAGCCACAGACACCCCCTCCTCTCTCTCCTTTTTATCCATGCTAGGATTAATATCCAGGGTATTCCAGGAAAGAACTCTGCCGCTTGTTGACTGATGTTTTCTGTCCTGTAGAGTCCCCATAGTCATTAGGTCCCAAACCACACAGAGGTCTACATTAGTTATAAACTGATTGGCCTAGTAGCTCAGACTTCTTATTATCTCTTATAACTTATATTAGCCCATTATTCTTGTCTATGTTAGCCACGTGTCTCGGTACTTTATTTGGCAAGGCAGTCACATCTTGCTCCTTCCGTGACTGGGTAATGACTACGGACCAAGCTTTCTTCTTCCTAGAATTCTCTTGTTTTTGTTGCCTTGCCTCTGCTTCCCACCTGGTTGTCCCACCTATTGGCTACTGGCCAATCAGCGTTTGATTAAAATACAATTGACAGGGTACAAACCATTGTCTCACAGCACTCCCCCCCTTAAAAAAAAACAAAACAAGAACTCCACATCTAATATTCTTTCTTTAGTTGTTTTCCTGACCATTATCCATAACAACTTGTAACCAGCATTCTAAACAAATGAGTTGCAAGGTTTTACAGCTAAAGCTGAGTCAGGAAGATTCTCTTAAATGAGAAGCATTTGCCTCTAGCAAACAGAGTTCACCTGAGAAAATGCTGCTATCAATAAGCTGTGTTTAACTGTATTCGTTTTTGTCTAGAATTACTTCTCAATCTCTCTCAGCCTTTATGTAGATGCAGTTGTCCATGTGGGTACCATTTGTTGTCAGGGTTTCTGTTTTACCTGGTTCCCGCAATCATTAAGTCCCAAAGAAACCACACAGAGGTCTACATTAGTTATAAACTGATTGGCCTGGTAGCTCAGACTTCTTATTAACTCTTATAACTTATATTATCCCATTATTCATGTCTATGTTAGCCACGTGGCTTGGTACCTTATCTGGCGAGGCAGTTACATCTTGCTTCTTCTGTATCTGGGTAACTGCAGACTCCTCTTCCCAGAATTTTCCTGTTCTCATTGACCTGCCTCTACTTCCTGTGTGGTACTGGCCAATCAGTGTTTTATTAAAATACAATTCACAGGGTACAAATAACTGTCCCTCAGCGGCCACTGACCTTCTAGTTCTATTATCAGCAGATATCAACACTCCTCCATCTATTTAGACTAATTTATTATCCTTTCTCAACTATTTTCTTGAATCTATATTCAGTCTGCTCAGTCTAAATTCAAATGTTATTCCAAGTTAGTAGAGCTGCTATTATAATTGTTTCTCTTATCCTGGTCCTAGACTCTCCCAGCTTTTTGTTGTCTTGGACTCTCAGTTGTTGCTCTTCTGTGCTTTACCTACCCATTTCTGTAAAGGAAATCTGCACATACTTTCTCACTCAAATCTGTAACCATTTACAATCAAATCTATAATTATAGAAAATTTATTTTCCATTGATACCATATCCTACCTTATTTTACCTATAGATATGTGCTAATATACTTTTCTACATTTCCTCTCTCTCTCTTTGTATGTATGTGCATGTGTGTGTCTTTATCATTCTGTCTCAGTATCTCTCTGTGTGCCTATTTCTGTGTTTCTTCATCTTTCTATCTCTTTCTTTATATATCTTTCTCTGTGTGTGTGGGGGGGGTTACATGTATCTTTCTGATTCCCCAAATTCATTATTTCATCTGTAAAGGGATTTTTTAATCTTATTTGTTATTCAATAGCCAATAACTGAGCCATTTACTGCCATAGACACTCAGTAAATATTGGTCATTTAAATAAATGAGCCAAGAAGATGATTTTTAAACACTGACTTGTCCTTTCCTGCCATCACTTTCCTATGATGCTAGTGTTATGGACAGAAGACTTGCATAAACAACCAGTTGCTTTCAGTTGGTTTTCAAAGTCATTAGTTTCAGAGGTCACACCGCTGTGCTGTCTGCCTGCATCCTTGCTGAAGATAGCATCTCAGGCTACAGCCATCTAATCATGAAAACTGCTTTGCAAAACTTACACATCACTATCTTGTCTGAAGATAGTTGACTTTCAGTTATCTTCCTTGTGCTGTAGGGGAAGGTTTTTTCTTTCTATTGCTTCTACCTTTTCAGAAAAGTAGTTTTTCACTGTCTTATTTTATTCACAGGCTTTGCTTTATTGCAGAGAAAAACATACTTTTTATATGCCCATAATTAACTTGAGAATCAATAAGAATCAACTATTCTGAGAAAAGAAACTGAAAATTGGGAAAAGGAGCTAAACTATACCTTGACCCCTAAAACTTTCCAATCATTTGTTTTCTTTATATTTACAGAATTTAAAAATGACCCCAAACTTACAAGTATCAGAGGTTCATGTCTCAGAAAAGCAAGACGCCTGAAATATGTGGCCACTCTGAAATTGTAGCCTCCCTGGATTGCACCTATCTGATAACTCAATATACAAGCCTTGTAACCACAACCCTTAAGAGCTTTCTATCACTTCCATCTTCATTTGTTCTTTTTTATTGGCTTTAAATATTCCTGTTTTTTTTTCTATCCCTAACAACTGTTATTTTGGCTAATTGGCATTTTCAAGTGCAAGCGCTGAATCTGAATTCACAGTTGGTCCTGATCTGACAAATATGTGTATCACTGAAAATTTATGGAGATGAATTTTTTTTTATTTTCTCTTAATCTAACTTTTGTCTTTTAGTAGACATTTTAGTAAAGAACTTACTTGAGATTGTTATTGTTGATGGATTAATGCTGTTAATGTCTTTAATATCATAGCTATTTAGAACGTACATTTCTAAAAGCTCCTGTGAAACATTAAAAGCAAAGCACTGAAAAATCTCAGGCACTCTTGAACTGGTACCTTCCCTTGATTGTCAGTCTGACAATTCGGCAGTTAATAATTCTTCGCAAATCAGATACCAAGGCAAGGGAGATAGATGTCTTCTAGACATCCAGGAAGAAGATTGCTGTCCAGAGTGCTGAACCTGAGGCTACGAATTTGGTGTCAAAACTTCTAGCTGCTGCCTGAACATCAAGCTCATGAACAGCAGAGTAACTGCTGTTACTGAAATCCATCATTGAGCCTTCTGTCCAAAACCTACACTGGGGCAGTCACTGAGACAGTCAGTGAAATTGGTCTCTGTAGACCAAAGTTATCTGTCATTTTGAAAGAAGCTATGTGACTGTTGAGGCTCTGAAAGGATTTTTTTAAACTATGAAACATTTATGTGAGGGTGGGAATTGAACTGGACTTTGGAGCCATGGAGAACATTATGATTCTGGTTTTGATGAACAGCAGAATTGGGTGGTAGAGCGAGCAGTCTGAGATTTAAAATATACTCCTGCCATTTGATATTTCTTTCTTCACAGTTCCAACTTAATGTTGCAATGCTATCCTCTTGCTATGAGCCTGGATTCCTCTGGTCTGAATAGGACACTCATCTAAATGCTGAGTAACTATCATTTCCTCTTGGTAGAAATAATGGACCTTAATAGTTCTGTATAATATAACAATGTTTGCCTTAAAGCTGCAGCCTATTTTTATACCACTCACCAAAAGTGAGAATGGCAAACCCGATGATTTGAAAGTATGAGCAGAAGGAATGGTGGAGACTGAGACCACTCTTTTGTTACTGGCCACCCAGACCCAAATAATCACACAGAAACTATATTAATTATAGCATTGCTTGGCTCAGACATATGTCTAGCTAATGCTTAAATCTTAAATTAACCTCTTTCTATTAATCTGTGTATTGTTATGAGGTGTGGTTTCCTGGTAAAGTTCTGTAGTCTTTCTCCTTCGGCAGCTATATGGCACCCGCTCAACTTTGCCTTCTTTCTCCCTGCATTCAGTTTAGTTTTCCCACCTACCTATATTCTGCCCTGCCATCGGCCAAAGTAGCTTCCTTATTAAGCAATGGTAATAATACATTCATATCATATAGAAGGAAATCCCACATCATCTCCCTTTACTGTCTAAATAAAAATGTTTGAACTTTAACATAGCAAAATTACATATAACAAAACAGGTATCAAGCAAGAACTACAATATTTCTTTGTGAGTCTAAAGTTTTATCTTTTATTATAAAAATTTATCTTTTATCATAACTAAGGAAAACTATAACTATCTGTCTTCAATTCCATCAAAGACTTCAGAAGGATATAATATTACCTAAGTAAATGGGAAGTGCATTGTAAACAACTTTGATTTTACAAGGACATTTGGCTGCCTGGGCAGTCACTCAGAGTTCCACTGTAATGTTTGGGTGTTCATCTTCAGCCTATGAACCCATAGTATCTGGCAGACTTTTACATTAAGCAGGAAATTTGAAAGACTCTTTTATATATATTGGCAGTTTGTCAGATACTTTCTTCTGTGTCCTACAGAATGTCTGGTAGACTCTTTCATGAAGCAGGAACCCTGAAGGACTGTCTCATCTTTTTTTGGCAAGTTCAGCAATTATTTTTCTCTGGGTCCAGAATAACCAGTTTATACAGCAGATCATCAAGTAACACAGGCAAGAGAAGTTTCTTGCCCAAATAAATGACTAGCCTTGTCATATTGAAGGCAATTTACATAACAAGTTTCTCCAGCGCCCATCTCAGAATTGAGAATTATAAATGATTTTTTATTTAGAGATATACTCAAAAATCAATATCTTTGGCTGGAACAGAGAACAGCAACCTAATCCCACAGCTAAAAAAGAAAAAAAAAAGGCCAGAGGCATGCTTTACATAGGCATAAATAGTATAAGAGGCCACACCCCAGTGGGTGATTAATTTAAAGGCTATTGGCTGTAGGATTTCCTACAGCATTTCCCCCTTTTGTTTAAATAAGAGAGTACTAAGCCTAAGAACAAATATATTTAACAATTATCCTATCATAATGAGTTTAAGTCTTGTATAATAAATAACTTGGCCAAGTCAAGAAAGGAAAGTAACTACAACTATCTAATCTTTTTTTTTTTCTAGCCCAATGAAAATCTGAGAGAGAAACAGTATTACTTGAGCAAGCAGGAAGTGCAGTCAAGCAACTTCCAGAATATGCAACAAATGACAGAGATAATTGGCTACCTGGGCAATCTTCAAAGTCTCATTTGCAACATTGAAGCAACCAACTTTGGCTAAGGCCTGGAGTAACTGACAAACCATTTTCAGAGGCAGGAAATTTTTCAAAACCATCTTACCCTGTCTTGGCAAAATTTGACAGTCTTTTTCTTTGTGTCCTGCTTATCCATTTCTGGATACTCTATACTTTGTCAGTGATTGAGACATTGGCAGTTCCTTGCCCAGAGGTCAGTTTTGCCAAGAAGAAAATAAGCTCCAACTGGAATGTCTTCAGTGTTCAACATTCTCCGAGGAATAGATCAGTGCTGCCAGGAGCAATCATGTCTCACTTCAGCAGAACCCTAAGCTATTTAAATGCAATATTCTACAGCTCTTTGAAGTGGTTAAAGATTACCTATCTATGAAGAATACAATCTCTATGTATCTAAAGAATCTGATTAGTCTAATTATAAGTATGACAAACATAGATGACTATTGATCTTTAATTCTTAATAGCTATATAACTTAAAGACTTCATATTAGAATATTATACAATAAACAACTGTGCAGCAAATGAGGACAATGACCTCAAAATGTAAACCATGTATAAGTTCCTTGATCAGTGGTAGAAATGTACATTGCAATATGATACATATATCTTAAAATTGTATCAATTTACAGAAATGTTTTAAACAGAGGTAGAAGCATGCATGTATACAATATCACAAAATAACTTTACCTAGTTATACAAATATTGTGGACAAAAATAAAAACGTATTCAATATAATTTAAGTTTGTATCAATATGCAATAATCTATACCAATGTAAATTGCGTATAAATAATAGGTCACAAGTATTCACTCTGTTTCTATTATTATTAGTGTAAGTAAACTCACACTTATTTATTATCCTATTCATTTTTTTGAAAAAAGATCCCTGAGCCTACAAAATTTCTCCCCAACCTCCAACCCTAACCAATTATAATCAACTCCTAAATGATGTCGCTAACTCTTAGGACAAACTTTGTTGGGAGAGGGGACATTGCCTTATAGAATTATTTCCAGCTGTCATGGGGGTAATGTTCTTTCTAAGGGATCCTGTGAAAGAAAATGCTAAATAATTTCCAAGATTACTGTCTGGTAAAATTGAAAATAGTCTCTGAGTAAATGGTAGGGGTTTTCTGAGGTTCCTATCTGGACAGAACATTGTAAAAAGTACACCATTTCAGCTAACCAAGTTGGAACCATCTTGAGCAGTTGATACTCAAAACAGGTCTTATAGTAGTACTATCAACATCATGACGTCATATGAACCATGTAGAGTTGTTGTGGGGCCTTACCTTCTTCCTGAAAACTTCAAAAACTTCAAAGATTACTGCAGGAAAATTCATTGTTCTTTGTGGAAAACTTAAACATTATTTAATATAGACATATATATATATATATATATATATATATATATATATTCAATGAAGTTATCGTAGAGACAAAAATAGAAATGAAGAAAATTTTTTTCCAAAATTCATTTTTCTTTCTGTCCCATATCATGGCTCCTGACATGAGACAGAAACTCTGAATTTTTATTTTAACAACATGCTTGGATTTAGAGAGGGACAAAGCCAGTGTCCAATTCCAAGTCCAATTATATATATTCATATTATATAATATATGTGTGTGTTTATATATATGTTATATATATATCAGTATAAATAACTGATCTCATAAATCATATTCCTTAGTCTTGATCCAAAGTGGACAGATATTTTTTTATCTGTTAGCATTCAAACATCAAGGTCTCTTGAATTTTTGAAGATGAGTATTTTCCTGCAAGATAAGAAGAGAACTTTGCCCCAACCCTATATGCTTTCCTTACCTCCTGTATGGTTGTTACCATTGTTGATGAACTGCCATTTCTCCTTTTCAAGAGGTTTCTCCTTTTCAAACCAAGTCTTTATTAATTTTGATGGTATTCATAGTTCTTTTCTAGCTCAGAATTGAGAATAAATGGTTATCTATTTAGGGGTAGACTCACAAATGAATATCCTCTGCTGGAACAGAGAACAGCAACTGAATTGCACAGCCAGAAGAGGCTGGATGCAGGCTTTACATTGGTATATATAGTATAAGAGGCCACGCCCCAGTGGGCGATTAACTTAAATGCTATTGGCTGTAGAGTTTCCTACAGCAGGAGATTTTTCATTTACCATTCGTTCATGGTTCTAGGAGTTTACCACCCCGATTCTGGGAAGCGCCTGGCCCATTCCAACACTGCTTACTTGCAGCATGCTGCCCATGAGTTCCGTTCAAGTGATCCACTGCAGGCAGGACCCCAGAAAGATCCAGTGCCTTCTGTGCCACCAGCATGAATCAGGAAGCTGTCTCTTGCAGTTTTGCCGCTGATGCTGAGTCAGGAATCCTTCTCTTAAAGGAGTCACACATCTGCTCACCACCAGCCAACATTCTATCTGAAAACATGTGTACCAAGAAGCTTCAGTTGACTCCATTTTTGTAGGCCTAGAAGCCCCTTTTTAAGCTATTTTAGGTTTTATGTGGATATTCTTGCCAAATGTTTGGGTGACATTATAAAAGGAGACTGCTCTTTCATTCCCAGCCTCCTAGATCCAAATAATAACACAGAAACTTTATTAATTACAACACTGATTGGTCTATGGCTCAGGTGTATTTGTAGCTTGCTTTTACACCTTAAATTTTCTCATTTCTATTAACCCATGTATACCATGAGGCTGTGGTTTACCAGTAACTTTCTGGTGTCTTTCTCCTTCACCAACTATGTGTTGTCTGTCTGATTTAACCTTCTTTTTCCTTGCTTTCAGTTTAGTGTTCCACCTACCTATATTCTGCCCTGCCACAGACCAACGCAGCTTTTTAATTAACCAATGTTAATAAAACATATTCATTGCACTCAGAGGGGAATCTCCCATCAGAATGATCCTAGCTAGGAGGAACTGGAAATCTCACTATCTCAGAAATATTAATTAAAATAGAGAAAGAAGTATTTAATGAATTTTGAGGAGAGAATCAAATATATCAGAGTGCAAAAGATGGCATTATTCATCATCACTTCTTAGAACATGTTGAATGTCTAGGCTGAGGCACAAACCTACTGTCATTGGAGAAGGAATTGTGTTAAAATGCTTTCTCATTTGAATCTTGGGCATAATATGATAATAGTTAATTTTCAAAGTTGTCATGAAATTAAAAAACAAGAACATGCATAAAGATTCCTGACAAATTGCAAATAACAAATAAATATGTATATATTTGTGTTGCCTTTATTAAATACAGATAAGCTTCAATTATTGTCATAGCTTTGAGAAGTAAATAAAACACAAATTTAAGAAAAAAATTGGCAATTAATTGGGAACTTATTCATATTTATCTGATCAAACATGACCTATATCTGTAACTACATATCTGTCTTTCAATTAATTAATACATTATTATCCATGAAATGTACACATATATACTCTTACTTGTTCAGTTCATGAAAATTAAGATGCATTTGATGTGACGGTCAGTTTTGATTTCCAACTTGATTGAATTAAAAAGATAAGGTGATCAGAAAGATGGCATGATGCTTAAGAGCACTCCCTGTTCTTACAGAGCACCCAGGTTCACTGTCTAACACCCACATGGTTGCTAGCAACTGCTTGTGATTCCAGTTTCACAGGATCCAGTGAAATCATCAGAATCCTTGTGACTCTGAAAATACATGTTACACATACATTCAAGGAAGAAAAATACATATTAAAATAATTAAATAATCACATTAAAATAAGAATGAATTTTTTAAATGTCCAAGGGACTTTTAAACCACAGCTTTGGGTGTGTCTATGAGGGCTCTATCTGAGACATGTAGAGAATGAGGGCTCTCACTTGGTTCGATTATCCTATGGATGACTTACACAATTGGAAGGTGGCGAACCATGAGGTGCAGACTTGGAGGCAGTAGGTCACTGGGGCTTGTTTCGGTTCTGTGTTTTGCTCCTGACTGTTCCTACTCACCACTCCTGTCCACAAAGGAGTGAAGTACAACCTCTTCCAGACACTCCTGTCTCCATGATGCACAAGTGATAGAGGCTGACAAGACACTGAGCCCCTGAAACAATCAGCTAAAATAAACATCTCCTTGTTTTTAAAAATTTTGTCATAGCACTGAGAGAACAAACTAATAAATTTGATTTTGAGAAAAACAGATGAATGCATATGATATTATTTACACGTTCAATCTTAAACTATACTTATGATAGTATTTTATCTGTTGGTAAATGTCTTGATGGAAACACAAATAACTCATAGGAGTAATTTCTATCTATATTCCTACTGTGAGATGCATGAAAATGACTCATGCATGACCAGAAATTAAGAGAATGTGATTTCAACTTATCTGGAAGAAACTGACTAGAGGATTAATGCGATACAAACCCTGCCTGGAAACTGACTGGTTGAGAAGCTGACAATACCAATCCACCACCCTGCTTAGAGACCTCTGACTAGATGTATAGGAGAATCCAGAGCACGTTCCACCTTCCAGCTGAAGAAACCACCAAATATCTCCAAACTTTTGTTTTCCAGTCTGAATGTCCAGTACCTCTTCCCATGCCCATTTGTAATTCCTCTGGCATTGCAAAGAGATAGTGGAAGTGAAAGATGGCAATCCAAACATCATGCAATTGCACCCAGCATAATTTGATTCTTCTTTTATTCCTCTTAGAGTTTTGATGCAGTTAAATAATGTGGTGTATGTGCTTAGAAATGAAACAGCCCATGATAGGAAGTGGAAAAAGCATATTGGATAGGGTGGGAGTGAAGGAAAATGAGCACAATTTTATTAGTACATGTGTTCCTTTAATAGAACATCCAGACGAAATGGAAAATTACTTTTAATAATGAAAGAAAATTAGTTTCCTATAATTAAAACATAAATTCCTGCTTTTATTGTCTTGTCATTGAACATCTAGGTCTTTGAAATTCAATTGAAATTAAACAATGTTAAAATGCTGGATTTGTACCTAACTCTCTATATAAAGGGAACAGCTGCTTAAATTTTTTCCTGCCTCATGAGAAAATAAAGTTTTCTAGGGGAGTTGTGTAGAACAACAATGGTGTGCTTTCTTCCGAGTATGCAGCCAGCAGTTCAGTTCTAGCTTCACCAAATTAATAAATGAAAAAAACAAATTTTTTCTGAAGACATAGATTGAGCTTATAGATTAAACAGGAAATAGTATCCTATCGATTTTTCCTGTTAAATGCAGTATTGAAAGCTTTATTTTGGAGACACAAAGTAGATTTCCTAAATAAAATGTTTAATTAATTAAATTATTTCCATAACTTTATAGCAGACATAATGAAGCAGGAAAAAAAGAAAAGTAACAACAAATCTGCTTAAATTTTTCTTCAACGTGTCTTAGCTAAAATTCTAACATTGGACTGTTGGATGGTTAAGATTCTGATCTCTGTCTTCCTAGGCTGAAGATAAGATCTGCCTCATTTGTGTTTTTTTGTTCCCTTAACTAAGAAGGAAGGGTCCTGAGGTTGAATCACTGTACACTTGAAACTGGTGAGAACAACCTCTGTTCTAACTAGGAAACCCTTCCTTGCCAAGTGACTGTAGAAACAAAGTATCGAAAAGAAAATTAAAATCTCACAAGAATACAACATAGAGTGTTGAGAAAGATACCATGAAGCCATTATGTCGTGCCTACCATTGTAATACTTACTGTTGCACACGAGGAGGGTGGCCTTTGTTTGTCCGGGCCACCCGGCTAGTTTACACCCAAAATAATCACACAGAAATTGTATTCATTAAATCACTGCCTGGCCCATTATCTCTAGCCTCTTATTGGCTAACTCTCACATCTTGATTTAACCCATTTCTATTAATCTGTGTTTCACCACGAGGTCATGGCTTACTGGAAAAGATTCAGCATGTCTGATTCTGGCAGCTCCATGGCGGTTCTCTCACTCTGCTTTCTTTTTCCAGGAATTGAGTTCTGTCTTTTCCACCTACCTAAGTTCTGCCCTATCAACTAGGCCAAGGCAATTTCTTTATTCATTATCCAATGAAAGCAACACACAAACAGAAGAAGCTCCTACACCAACCTACACTTTGATAAATCAACATTCATTGCCGCTAACATGTAGAAAGACTCCTCAGAGCTAGAAAAAAGAGTTTCACTAATAAAAGCAATGGCAAATTAATCACATTGTCATTATGTAAGTTTTATGTTAGCAGATATTTTAACCTATACAGCTTTGTTATGAATTCTGACAATGGTTAATGCAACTATGTAAAAATATAATTGGGGGATTTTAAAAATTCTTTAAGTTTCACTGAGCAATGTTAGACTAATACATATTACATTAAATTATCAGGCATGGCCTTAGATAAATAGCAAAAAGTAAATTGTTATTTTAATCTACTCTAAAATAAACATTTCACATCCAACAGTAGCAAGAAAGAAAGTCTTCGATTGACATTGAAAGACTAGGAAGCAAACTGTAAGAACAGACTAGAGAGCCAGTAAGCTGTGTGGGAAGCAGGGTGCTGTCAGTGCACGGCTTTAATCCCAACACTCAGGAGCCTGAGACAGGTGGATTTCCATTAGTTTGAGGCCTGCCTGGTCTACCAAGTGAGTTTCAGGACAGGCACCAAAAGTTATAGAAAAACCCAATTTGGTAAACCAAAACCAAGCCAAAGCAAAACAAAACAAAAAAGCCATGTGGGTGTCAAAAGGTCAGTGACAGATCAATATGATTTGGTTTCTTTGGCAGGACACAGGACCATCCTTATTATTTTGTTTGCTGAGTCTTGCTCTTGGTTTCCTCAGTCCTGTTTGACTTAAACATTCTTTGTCTTTAGGCTCTTTGCTTTAAGGAAATGAACTAGAAAAATATTTGTGACAATTTTTTCGACAGTCCTTAATTTTCATTTCTGACTTCTCTGTCTTTTGTAGTTCTTTGTAGGGGTAGTGGTAGGTGGCTTGATGTCAAAAAATAAGACTATTTGAAAATCAAGAATGAACAAGAGTGGGGCTCAGGGTCGAAAAGTTACAACCAGTCAATATAGAAACTGTGTCCAGGGGATGGTTCACTGAGTAAAAAAATGCATGTTGGAGAGGCTTGACTGCCACCAGACTCCAGTGCCTGGATCCCACCTTAGAGGAGAGAGCAGACTTCAGAAAGTTGTCCTGTGACCTCCCTGTACACATGATGCCATGCACATACCTGCTTAGGCATCCATACCTATGGGCTTATCTGCATGCACAGGCACCCAGTGTGACTCCCCAAACAAACACGAGCACAGACACAAGCAATCCTATATGAATTATCAATAAATAAAATTTTTGAAAGCCTTAAAAAGAAGGAAAATAAACCTGCCTGTTTCTTTTTCTTTTCTTTTTTCGAGACTGTGATTTTCGTCTAGGCAATTATATACAGGGAGGCTTACTTTTAAGTTTAGCAAAATAGATAATTTTTAGAAAACCAGTGTCCCAAACTGATCAGAGCCCCAGTCGTTGCTTTGTGAATAGGTGCGTTGTCCACAGCTATGGCAGAGACGATGATAAGCAAACCCAGGCTCCCCAAAGAACCTAATCATATAACTGATTTAGCACAACTTCTGAAGCTGCCAGGGAAAGTGTTTGAAAAGCCTGCCAGTGAGTCAGCCCCTGCTGCTAGAGCAGGGTTTTTCAAAGGCTGGCGTCTGTCCCTGGGATTGCCATTCAGCGCGGGCTGCCAGCACAGGGAGCTTTAGTTTTGATGATCTGTGCTGGACCCATTACCAGCCTATCTGGGCTGTGATGACTGTAGTCTTGATTGATGATGAGAGCCCATCTTGTGATTTCACTTCAGAACAAGATTCTTTCAGACTGTCTTTGTATTTATTTACCGTTCTTCACCGGCTTAGGCGTTTTCTAGTCTGGGTATGAATTGAATACTTTTTTTTTTCCTCAGAAAGATAAAGCTGATGGTTTTGTTGTTGCAAAGTTGTGAGCAGCAAATCTCAAAAGTAGTGAACTTTGTGTCTTCTCTTTTTTAAAACACTTTTAAAGGAAGGCTCTTTTTATCGATGATATACCCGCATACGTTAAATCCTGAAATGCCATTAGTTTACCCTCATGGAGAAACTCGTATTGTGTGCATATTAGGGGTATTTTTTTCCCATGGAAAAGTTTGCTGTGTCTCCCTCCCTCTTGCTTCTACTATGGGACTCCTTACCAATTCCATGGTTGATCAGGTCTCTTGTGAAGAGGGACTGTCAGCAGTAGAAGTCCATGCTGCTGTTTTCTGCTTTCATTCTAACTTATATGATTATGGAAGCTGCCTCCTCTGCACTTTTCTCAGTCACCCCCATCAAGATGGTGGAGATGTTTTGCCTGCGAAACAATCTGTTCTCTTCAGCATGCATCACTACCATTCTTCCTTTCTTTGACCTCTTTTCTACTAATTCCTGCCACACAGCCTCCTTCCACCATTCTGTGCTCCGTTAGAACTTCCATGCACTTAGCATCCTTCCCAGCAGAGATGCAGCCAGCAGGGAAGCCCTGTGCCTTGAAGGTTCACTCTTTTGATCCCTTATTTTCTTTTGTCATTAGACATTTATTTATTTTTCTTTTCCTCAAACTCACTGTCACTCTGGAATTTTGTTCCATTGCATTGAAACAGTTATGTCATGGTATTGCTTATTTTGTGATTAGTCTCGCCAGCTTAAGGCTCTTATGACAGTTTTTATTTACATGCACATCATTCAATATAATTCAAGCATACCAAAATTAACAATACTCTACTTGAACACTTCATTTTCCCCAAATCCACACATTTTGTAATTGAGAGTAATTATTGGGCATAGAACTATAGAATCACAATGAACATATTTCAGGATTACTGATTTCCAAGGATATTTTGCCAACTAATACCTGAAAATATAGAAATAAAGCCACGAGAATTTTAAGTATTATTGGCGTGCAATTTTTTTTATCTGTTTGAAGTTGTTTGGAGTGGTTATTGAAATTTTTATTTGTACTGAAAGGTTTGTAGATGTGACTATTCAAAGCCAGTTACTAGAAGGCTACTGATTATTACATGTTAGCTACGTAATCTGGCACTTGACTGAAAGCATTTATCAGTTTAAGGGTTTGTTTTTTTTTTTGGTGGAGCTTTAGGATCTCTTATTAATAGGAGCATATAATAAAGAAATCAAACACTCCAATCAAAATATAGATGGGCTATGCAATTTAAAAGAGTTCTCAAAAGAAGAATGTGTTCGATGTCATTAACCATGAGAGTAGTGGAAATAAAAATACTTAGAGGTTCTTCCATTCTCATCCCAGGAAGAAATTTTTTAAAGCAACTTCCTTTATTTTTGGGTTTTAATTTATTATGTATACAGCATATATGCCTGCAGGCCAGAAGAGGGCATCAGATCTCATTACAGGTGGTTGTGAGATACTATGTGGTTCCTGGGAATTGAAGTCAGAACCTCTAGAAGAACAGCCAGTGCTCTTAACTGCTGAGCCATCTCTCCATCCCAAAGAATGGTTTTATTTAAAAAGAGAAAGAAAGGATGCTGATGGATGGAGATGGAGGGAAAAGTGAATATTTAAACAGCAGTTAGAAATGCAGACTGGAACAGCCAGTATGGGAATCATGGTCCAGGTTCCTGACAAAGCTAAAAGTAGACCTGCCTTATAACTCACTCACATGCCTTCAGGGTATCCATTCCTAGAACTTCATATCCTATGGTAGAGTGGATTGCACATACATATTCATTGTTGCCCTTTTCAAAATAGCTAAAAAATAGAATCAGCACAGCTGTACATTGAGTATTGAATGAATAAAGAAAATATGGTACATTTATATAATGGGAAACGCTAGAATATTCCCTTCTTTACAGGTTCCTCTGTGTACTCTGTTAGATTTGAGATTTTTTCCACAAAAATAGTTAGTATTGTATTGATGATGACCAAAACTCTATGGCCAGTGGGGTCACAGACCCAAGGGTAGGTTTTGATTTGCTAATTTGAAATGATAACAGATTATCTTCCCAATATTTATGTTTATACACACAGACGCATGCTATTCTCAGCACTGAACAGAGATACTTCTAACAGTGAACAGTGATGAATGCAAAGCCTTATGACTGCTTAAGGTACAGACAGTATGAGTGTTGGGTGCTCAGTCCTAAATACAACATTTGTACCAGTACATCTAAGACTCAGAGACATCGAGGAAGAGATGCCAGAAAGAATGTAGCAGCTGGATGACAAGCAAAGGGGCTTTGAAATGCTGTCTTCCTTTGTCAGTAGCAGGGTTGGTGAAGATCTTCTCCCAGTCAGTGGGTTGTCTTTTTGTCTTAGTGACAGTGTCCTTTGCTTTACAGAAGCTTCTCAGCCTCAGGGAGTCCCATTTATTCAATGATGCCCTTAGTGTCTGTGCTGCTGGGGTTATACATAGGAAGTGGTCTCCTGTGCCCATGTGCTGTAGAGTACTTCCCACTTTCTCTTCTATCAGGTTCAGTGTGATCGGACTGATATTGAGGTCTTTAATCCATTTGGATTTGAGTTTTGTGCATGGTGATAGATATGGATCTATTTTCATTCTTCTACAAAAGAGCAACATGGGATGTACTCACTCATATTTGGTTTCTAGCCATAAATAAAGGACATTGAGCTTATAATTCATGTTCCTAGAGAAGCTAAATAAGAAGGTGAATCCAAAGACAAACACATAGGCATCCTCAGGAATATTAACCTTCATCAGGCGATGAAAGGAGACAGAGACAGAGACCCACACGGGAGCACCGGACAGAAATCTCAAGGTCCAAATCAGGAGCAGAAGGAGACGGAGCACGAGCAAGGAACTCAGGACCACGAGGGGTGCACCCACACACTAAGACAATGGGGATGTTCTATTGGGATCTCACCAAGGCCAGCTGGCCTAGGTCTGAAAAAACATGGGATAAATCCGGACTAGCTGAACATAGCGGACAATGAGGAATACTGAGAATTCAAGAACAATTGCAGTGGGTTTTTGATCCTACTGCACGTACTGGCTTTGTGGGAGCCTAGGCAGTTTGGATGCTCACCTTACGAGACCTGGATAGAGGTGGGCAGTCCTTGGGCTTCCCACAGGACAGGGAACCCTGATTGCTCTTCGAGCAGATGAGGGAGGGGGAATTGATCGGGGGAGGGGGAGGGAAATGGGAAGCGGTTGTGGGGACGAGGCAGAAATCCTTAATAAATAAATAAATTTAAAAAAAAAAAAAAAAAAGAAATGCTGTCTTCCGGGTGGTTCATCTTTTACTATCACGAATTCACAGTCTCTGTAGTTGCCTGTACTGAGTCTACATAAGATTGGGCCTGTCAACATTCATCTATGGATTGGGGCACGGCTTACAGGGACCTTCTTCTCTTTGGGGAGCCCCTGAAATGGAGAGTCCTTGGGGATGGAAGCTAAGGGAGGCTCCTATTATGCTCCTATTTTTATTTGGTATGCTTTCTGACACTTTCTCTTTTTGCCTCTTTCATTTCTCATAATCCCTGTCTACAATACTTGGTGTCTACAGACTTCCCACATTAAACTCAGACATAAATTTGAAGCTATGATCCACGTATGAGACAGAAGATAGGCATTTGTATTTCAGTGTATTTTTCCAGTTTCATCCAGTTTTATTTCAGAAAAATTTACAATTTCATTTTCTTTAATGCTGAGTAGGATTCCAAACCTTTTCAATCCTTTGAAACTTCTGATTATCAATAACTTAAAGTTCAGATTTTGGACTTGCTATTTCAATATCCAGCCCAAGAAACAAGTCCTTTCTACTCTGACATTGGGAGAGAGATTCTGTTACTGAAAACATTTTCCTCACCCATGATTTTCCATATTATTTTTTGCCAAGATTCAGTTCCTAGGCATCCTAATTTCCCAGGATAAGCATTTAGCCTGCATAAGTACTGACTGACCAACTGTCTGAGTAGTGAGTCCCAGTTTGTTTCCTTGTGACAATGCCTTTTCTCTGGGACACAGTAGCTACCTGTGTTTCACAGGGTAGAAAGATTCTAAGAAATAGAGTGTTGCTGGCAAAAAGTGCTATTGTCATCTGGAATTGCTCCTGTGTAGGTGCCTTCTGATAACCAGGGCAGTTACAGTCTTTCCTTTATCTGAACCTTGGCCAAGGGCAGCCTTGAACTTGCTAATGAACCATCCTTATTCTTGGCCTATGTAAATGAGTCTACCATATGTATGGGCAGAATTAGAGACCTCCTTGCTTGCCACATAAACCATTTTTCAGGCACCTTAATTATCATTCAGTTCCTGGTGACAGAATCCAACATTTATTTGCTTGGTGAAACATGCTTGCAAATACTTTCCTTCTCTGTACAGCTTTGGATTAATCATCCTCCTAAAGATCATCCAGTCTCACTCTGGATAGATATAGCCAATTAAACCTTTAAGTAAGAGTAATGGCACAGATAGTTTGCCAGCGATATGCCAGAGAGTCCACCGAATGTGCAGTAGGTGCTGTGTTTCCAGTGCATAGAAAATCCCCATGAAGGATGCATTCATTTGAGTGGGGCATTGGTAACACCACTGAAGGCTTACTATAAACAAGGTGCAATTTCATGTACAACAATTACATTAACTTATTTAAACCATACCAAAAACTTCTAAATGCATGTTAATTAAGACCTCTTTAGAAAATGTACAGCTCAAATCAAAATAATTCAGAAATTGTGACCAAAGGACTCATGTACACAGACCAAAATTTTGGCAAGAGTCTTCATCACGAGTGCTAAATGAATGAAATAAAACGTATGACAGAGCCACAAATGGCCTGCAGCATCCCTGTGAGCTGAGCCAGGGCAAAGGGACCAATTGTAGATGCTGTGTGCAGTGAAGCTACAGATGCTTCCAAATTCAGTAGGATAAAATAACTCAATTTTTTTCTCTTAAATGCAAAATTTTACAGGTACTTTACGTACAACATTCTTATATATACCTCATTGATCAGAACTTTAGCTTTGTTTACAGTTATGGTTTCAAAGATGGGGAACTTGAAATTCCACAACTAATCATGGACAGCTATGTACCTAAGCAAAATTTGTCACTAGAGTAAGAAGAGAAGTGTCTGACATGCTATTTGTGTTAGTTAGTTTTTGATGCCTAAGCAAATATGTGTAAGAGGAAGGCAACTTAGAGAGAATTGTTTACTTAGGCTCATGGGTTTAAAGATGTCAGCCTGTCAGTGTGGCAAAGTAGATCAGCTTCCTTCATGGTGTCCAGGAAGCAGTGATGGGAGAGGGAGGGAGAGAGAGAGAGAGAGAGAGAGAGAGAGAGAGAGGGAGAGGGAGAGGGAGAGAGGGAGAGGGGGAGAGGGAGAGGGAGAGAGAGAGAGAGAGAGAGAGAGAGAGAGAGAGAGAGAGATTGCCTTGCATTTCATCATTCTTAGCCCCATGGAATAATGTGCTATTCAGGGTCAGTTTTATTTCCTTCCCCATGGAAGCATCCATACAGACACATCTGGGGTGTACTTAGCTGACTTCCTAAGTACTTGTCAATCAATCTCATTGACTATCAAGATTAATAATAACAAGACTTATTGACATAAACCAAATATAGGCTGTGGAACAATTTAGTACTGATTGTCTTAATCAATTCCTGAATCTATGGAATCCTTCTGAATATTTGTCCTTTGGGGGAAAATAAGTAGTCCCCTTTAAAATGGACCTGATGAAAACTGTTAATTTAATATTCTCTGAGGAAAAGCAGTACAAACATACTGAAATTCCATCTTATCTCTCAAACTATTAGCTGACATGCCTTTCCTAAGGACTAACACAAGTCCTTTGACTCATTATCATTTAGGACATTTGCTGTTCTGGTATGAACACAATTTACTTTTATTTACATTTTAAATAAATAACTGATTAATTCATATCTTCAGACTTTTGCCTTGGCCAGCACCAGCACCAGAGCAGTAGCTCTTGTAGTTTGGTCCTCAGAGCAGCTCTATCAGACAACCTTGGGCCTCTTGAATAAGACACTGAAAATCCAATACATTTTCCAGGTGACTGTGACCTTTGCTAAACATTTGCACCAACCTGAAGCTGTCTAGGGTAATGACGACTAACAGGCGGAAGAGGGAGGGAAGGAAGACTGGAAGGCATATGGAAAGAAATATGCTCAGTGCACAGGACATGTGTGTAGCAAAATTAAATGATCAAAAGTTGGCTTAATATTTGATATTGTGGAAACAGAGAACATTGTCTATATTTTTCAGATTTTTTTGACAATTTAATTTTGTAATTATCAGTGCAGAGTGTGCTTCATGCAAGAATGCATTACAAATGGTAGATGTGTATTCGGGGCTATTTTAGAAACATGGAAATTCTGTCTTAATACCAAGATTCATTTAATTATTTTTTAATCAAACAAATGTCACCAACTGAAACACAAATTTAAAAATCAAACTTTATGACACAATTCAACCCAAAGATGTGCAGATCTGATCCTTAAGCCCTGAGGAATGATGATTAGGAAAATATTAGAAGTCCTTGCTTTCCCTAATTAAATCATGATGTTTACATTGAGGCAGAAAGCATTGTGTGCACGGTAATACAAACACAAGTCTTGAATCTGAGCTAAACGTGTCAACAAGCACTCAACAGTTTTGTGTGGCTCGACACATGCGCAGTGCCAAGTGCACACCACTTGTTCAGCTCAAGGTTACACTGAAGGTGTTTGACACAGCGTAGGCAGGGCTTGGGAGAAGCAGCAGGGACTCAGGAAACACTTGACCTCCAAGCAATTATTTGTTACTTTGTATCTAGAAAGCTTTTTATTTTGCTACATGTTTAAACTTTCACTCAATTATACAACCCTATAGAGGATTACAGCATGTAGTTGGTCTAGATGAAGATCCTTCAGTTCTGGAACTTCAGGTGTATCCACTCTCTGCTGAAAACAGTAGCTATAAAAGTTTGAGATGATGTTTAGAGAGTTAAACACAGTCACATGGGAAACCGCTATATTAGAAAAAAATTGGAAAATATAAGGCAAGAAAAAAGTCTCTGCAGCTTATGTTTCCTTGAGAATTAGTAGTCTTTGTAAGCATAAAAAGAAAAGCAAGTATTTAAGAGAAAAGGACAACGTTGCTTCTACTCCAACTCCAGCTTGGCTCTGAGTGTGAGAGTGACTATCCTGTCTTTGCTCCCATTTCTCCCACTACTGAGGGAGAATGAGGACATCACTTTCTATGTCATAAAGTTGTTAGAAAAGATAGAATTGCTCCTATCACATGATAATTTTAAATTTAAATGATGTCTTATTATTAGCATGCATTTGTTTGAAAGAAGAATGTTTTCATGCCAATACTGTGTTATAACAGATTTTTGCTCCACACTGAACTGACTGATTTTTCCTTACACTTATTCCAGTAATTCTATATTCTTCAGAAGGACAGAACTTTGCATGTAAGCAGTCCTTCAAATATACACTATTGTGGCCTTTTACCTTTGACTTATTGTCAACTATGCTGCCCAGAAAAATTGAAGTTCTGAAGGATGAACTAGATGGGCTTAAAATGATTAAAATAAAATGTGCATTTGTGAATTTGTGATCCTTCATGGGTCCAGAAAAGTCCTCAGTTTAAAAAATTATCTAAGTTTCTTTCTCACTTTATGAGTATTTTACAGATATTCATGACTGTGCTGACAAGAAATATCAGTGTGCTTGCCTATACACAATATTTTCTGAACACTGAGAGCCAACTTAGAATTTTATGTAATTTCCAAAGTTGCTCTCACTTCCACAAGAGTCACTCATCTTGTCTGGGATATTTGGTAATCGAGTTTCTCAAGGAATATATGACCTGTAGTGATGTAGTATAAGAGGATTTCAGACTTTTCCATTCCCAGACCTTTCATTGTCCCCTAGACATACATCTCAATGTCCCAATACTGTGTCTCAGGAGGACCTACCTACTTCATATTTCTTACTAGGATCATACTTTCTGGTCATCAATTTGATTTCTTAGCAACCGACTGCACTTGATCTTCTTTGAATAGCATCAAGTCATAAATCTTTATCTCTATTTTTTTTCATTTTCCTTATAGTCTCTGTTGATATTAACCCCTAAACTTTTATCACTTGTAGCTTTATTAGAGGTTTCTACTTACTAAGACTTGCCATTAGAATAAAGAAAAGGAGTAACGAATTGTTTTATGTGAAAAAGTAAAGGATGGAAACACAAAAGGAGCAGATAGAGACACAGAGATAGGTAGCTAGAGATAGATAGATAGATAGATAGACAGATAGATAGATAGATAGATAGATAGGAGAGACAAAGAGACAGAGACACACAGAAAGGGAGAGCCAGAGATGCAGAGAAAGGGAGACAGAGAGGCAGATGGAGAGAGACACAGAGTGAAATGCAAAAAGAGAGAAATAGAGACAGAGAGAGACAAAGAGCCAAAGATACTGAGGTGTGGAGAGAGACAGAGAGAGGGAGAGAGACTGAAAGACAAAGAGACAGACAGGGAGAGATATACTTAGAGAGAAAGATAGATAAAGAACCAGAGCCAGATCCAGAGTTAGTGAAAGAAAACAACAAACATAAGGTAATGTGGGAAAAAAGAGTTTCACTACATGTGGTAGCTTGCAAAGGCTCATAAAAACTGGCATTCTTGGGAGTTCTTATCTTGTTGCAGTAGTTGTGGTATTGTTGAAGTGTGTCACTGCAGGGTGGACTTGGAGGTCTCAGAAGCTCAAACTGGGCTTAGTGTGTATCATTCTCTTCCTGCTGCCTGCAGTGTCACAGTTCAGCTAGGACAAGTGACAGGTTGTATGTTCCAGGTAGGGGTGAGTAGATTAGAAATGTTAGGTAGGAGGAAGAGAGATAAGAAAGAAATACAGAGGCACAGGATAGTACTGGGAGGGCAGCTCAGTGAATACTGAATCTGCCCACATTTATTTCCTATCTGCTTTTATACCCCAAAACAAAAAGGAGGGAGGAAGGCAAAGACTGCTTTAACTTGGCACAAAGAACAGCCAGAACAGTTACTTGCTTCAGTACTTGAGACATCAAGCCATTATTTCCTGAGTTAAGCATTTGATGTTTTGGGCAGGATATGAGTTGAATACACCCTAGACCAAGTGTTTTTTAGGAAGCCACTCCCTATGACAGACCTCCTATTTTAAAATGGAGCAGGAATGGGCTTGAATTCTCTGACTTTTGGTCAGGGTGGAGTGGATCCATCTCTATGGGCCATCTTAATGTCCAAAACACCAAGTAAGCACACCCTAGGTCAGGGTGTGTAGCCACACCTGCTGTCACAAGGTTAAAAGGGCAAAAATGAGTTCAAATTCTCTCACCTTTAGTCAAGCTGGAACAGGACTCACATCTGTGAGCCCTCACACTGCAGATACAGATGTAGAACTCGCAGCTGCCTCTCAGGAACCTTGTCTGCCTGCATCTCATTATGCTTCTTGCATAATGGACAAATCCTCTGAATTCTAAGCCAGTCCTAATTAAGCATTTTCTGCTATAAGAGTTGCCATAGTCATGGCGTCTCTTCACTGCAACAGAAACCCTAAGACCTTACCTGTATTTTGATCCTCTTAAAGTTCCCTCATTACCCCCCCAAAAAAGGTTCCCTCATTATTTATGTGAAATGAATCAGTGAATGACTCTTTCTTCTTTCTGAAAAAAATAACTAGTTGATCAAAATCCCATAATGAGTCATTCTAGTAAATTAAATGTTAGACAGTGAATAAAAGTTCATTTGAGGGAAAGACACCTAAATTTTTTATTGCTAGTGAGGATGCACAGTTTAATAATAAGACAAATGGATCACCTGCTTTTTTCTATTTTGTTTAATTTTCCATAGATACTAGAGGAGAGAACATAAAATGAGCTTCTAAAAAGTTGATTTTTTTCTTGTAAAAAATAAAAACAAAAAAATTCTTGCCTAGTTTATTTCAACCCGTTTGAATTACAACATAACCATCTTAAGGGATAGTAACTCAAACAATATTTTTAGACAAACAAAAATATTTGTTTATAACAATCTACCCTTTTTTTCACCAGAGTCCTTGATAACTCTGTTAGATTTACATTGTTTCGTTCAACATTCATGTAGCAGGCATCCAGAGAGTTTGTGGAGTATGCTGCAAAAGTAAACCACAGACTATCTTATCTTAAAATTTCCATCCAAAGGAAATACACAAGGGGCTAAATCAGAAGCCCATTAGGGCCGATGGTCATGAAACTCGATTCTGTAGCTGTGCTTATTAAAGCCTAAAATAAAAAAAAAACAATAACTTATTGTAAATTCTCAACAAAATAAAACTTCCTAAATGGTTAGAATATTCTGAAAATCCCAAATATAGATACCAGATTGGAACAATATTGTCAATAAATTTTAAAAGAAAACATATGTGATAATACTAGCAAGGAAGATCACCGATAGCTCTCAGATCACTGGAGAAGCTGAAATTTTGATAGGTGATAATCTATGCGACGAGATCCCTCAGAAATTCCAATCTTGTGCTGAAAGTCCCTGAAGAGGCGTCATGCTTTAGTCCACGATAACAGGCTAAATAAATCAGCGAATGATGGGAGCATCAACAGCAGCAACAGAGGAGATACTCTACAGCAAAAATCAAGGTTGATGGCAGAACAAGGTTTGCCGAAGACTGCCTTAAACATGGCCCACTGATAGAAGATGTTGCCATGGTATGGGATGTGATCCAATCAGCTCTTCGGTCCAGTAAATGGCCTTACAAACCTGTTAGAGGTATGACTCTTAGTTGATTCCAGATCCAATCAAGTTGACAACCTAGAGTTGTCCAGTCCATGATAAATTGGCCTGTTATGATCACTTAGATTCTAGGTGTCAGACTTGAGTATTACCAAGAGACTTTCTGTGTATTAGCTGGGCTTTTAGTAGCTACCATAGCCATAAGTACTGTCATGGGAAGGAGCTGTGTTCTTATCCCACGCATACCCTCCATCTCTGCTTCCATGTATTTAGAAATGACTCAGCTATCTGAGTACAGGAGTGAGACACTGCAGAATCTCCTATTTTACCTTCTTACTCAGGGCACATATTGAAGGAGGTTTGTCATGCGATATTAATACAAGACATGGCTCTTCAGCTTTATAATGCTATGCTTTTGATTGTTAAATTATTCTCCCTTCCATGCTTCTAACCAACATGGCAGGGATTAATAATTTATTAAAATTTAGTATGTATTACTTATATGTGTAGAAGAAAATGCCAACAATGCATTTTCCCTTAACTATTTTACCGTATTAACAGTCAATATGACCCTTCATATAACTTCCTCAAGTCTGCCTTTTGAAAAGAATTTAGTCAGTATTGTTTTTACAGATCTTACTTAGCTGATCCTCAGTATGTCGAAAGTCCATTTTTGATCTAGCACAAAGAAATCCTATCTATTGACTCACAATATTCCACTATCTGCCAGCACAAGTTGAGAAAAAAATACGTCATCAGCAGTATGTGTCACTGTGCTTTAATCAACTGTTGAGTGCGGATGGGGATGTAGACTCCTCCTCTCTTAGCTATTTAGATTCAGGGACTGATTTTGTTCAAACTGCTGCATGTTATAAAAGGATGTTCTACAGAGCTGAGAGTTTTTAATCACTCCATTGATGACTTCTCCTGTCCCTCACCATCACTGTTAGATATTTCTCTTCAACTGCATGGAAATGTTATTACTATGATTTCACTCAATGACATTTACTGAATAACTGATATATGTTCAAGCTTGACATATTAAGTCTTCAAGACTAGAAAAAGTATAATGAGCTTACTTTCTGATATAGGTGACAATTAGTAATGAAATTGTTGAGAGAAACTGCATACTATACAATGGTACTTATATGTTAGCTACATTAACTAGACCAGTGCATGGTGGAAACAGATGAAGAGACTCATAGTCAAACATTAAGCTGAGCTTGTGGAATCCTGTTGAAGGGTGGAAGAGAGGATTATAGGGACCAGAGGGTATAAGGACACCACAAGAAACCTCACAGAATAAATTAGCCTCAGTATATAAAGGGTCACTGAGACAGAACTGATAACCAGGAGTCTGCATGGGAAGAACATAGGTCCTCTGCATATATGTGTTATAGCTATGTCCTCAGTCTCCTTGTGGGACTCCTAACAACAGGAGCAGGGGCCGTTTCCAACTGTTTAGGGACCCTACTCCTCATACTGGGTTGCCTTGGTTGGCCTTAATACAAGGGGAAGTGCTTAGTATTACTACAATTTAGTATGCTATATTTTTGTTGATATCCATGAGATTCCTGACTTTTTAAAAATAGAAATGAATGAGGAAAGACTTTGTTGGGTTGAGGGTAGAGGGGGTGGGTGGAGTGGAGCAGAGAGGCAGCGGGGCAAATGAATTAGAGGAGAGGAAACTGCAATCAGGATGTAAAATTAGTGAATAAATATTTAAAAAGTAGAACAGTGCACTAACACAGAAAACACGACACAGAATTGTGAAATAAAATTTGTAAGAGCATCTGTACATGGTGGCACACACTTTTATCCCAGTAATCAGAGGGTAGAGGCAAGCGGCTCTGTGAGTTTGAGATCAGCCTGGTCTATAGAATGAATTTTGGGATAGTCAGGACTGCAAAGGGAGACCTTTATCAAAAATAAAAAAAACACAATCAATAAAAGCAGCATTATGAAAGTGTTGCATGGTGTCACCATAAGATAAATTGTAAGGAATTTCCTATGACCCAGTGTGCAAGAGAAATAGTTAATGTTGTATGTTGAAGACTTTGAATTTTAATCCATTGTTTTACACATACAAATACATATATGCAAAAGTTTATATATATATATAAATATTATATATTTATAAATAATATATACACACATAAATTCATATGCATATAAATGTTTTATACATACACATGCATGTATACATGCGTGCAGACAACCACACATGTAAATCAAGTGTTAAACTGGCCCCAGGGTGTCCCTAGTATAAGATAAACATTTAAGAGTTATGACCTAGTGTAAAATGAGATAATGGGACTTCTGCCCCTTATACTTTCCCTTTTGCTTTCTAACCATGTAGAGGCACAGCCTGCAGTCGTCATGAGAAGCCTACATGAAATGATTTTGTCTAATCGTAGACAAAAGCCGCTGAAACTGTAAGCTAAAAAAGCTTTATTCTTTATACAAAGGTTGTCTCAAGTTCTTTGTCATAGGTATGAAGAGATGATTAATGCATACTTATTTTACATACTGTTACTATGAAAAACAATTCCATACAAACGGGATCTAGTGTATTCAGGAAAAACTACTTATGTAATTATCCAAAACTTGATAACCACAAGATAGGAGACACACGGTATACATTTCTATTAAATATCTGAGATATATCATCTCACATATATACATTATCATCCAGAATAATATGCACTATGAAAAAATAGTTAGTTGAACACTATTTCTTATAACAATTGTATTACAAGCTCGCTGCTTCACTTCACCTCCTAGATGAATGTAAGAGGACAAAATACTGTCTTTTTTATATTTTCTGAGCCATCAACACTGGACTGCAAATTTTCATATAGTATTGCATATTTCTGGTACTGAGAAATCACAAGGCCATTACTCTTACTAAGGTGTTTTGGATGTCAAAAGACACATGGAGGAAAATGCACTTCAGAATTTAAAAAGCACATCATTCCATTCATAGGTCCTGCATGGCATTAGGTTGGTGCTATTTTGGCTGTGGATGCAACACTCTAAAATGAGCACATAGTAAATGAATTATGATGAACTTCCCTAGTGACCTTTACCTGAACCCCTTTATTATCCACCGATTGACACAAGCAATTTATCTCAGAGAATAAACTTGGGGAAATAAAGAGACACTGTAATAAATATGACAAACTAAGAGTGACTTCTTTTCTATGTATAATTTATTTCACATATTCTTTTTTCTTTTATTTTTGGTTTCTTGAGTCAGATATTTCACTGTTGTCCTGGTTGATCAGGAACTCACTCTGAAAACCAGGGTGATCTTGAACTCAGAGATCTGCCTGCCTCTGCCTATGGAGTGCTGGGATTAAAGGTTTGTACCACCACTGACTGTTTCACATCTTCTTAATTCTCATTTTTGTTTTGTTATTAGCTTCAAAAACACTACAATAAAAACAAAAAGTCTCATTTGAACAGCTAAAGAGTTGCCATTTGTTCAAAACTGGATTTCAAAATGTAAGAAGAAAAATATTTGTAAGTAGTTTTAAATCTTAAAAATCACCTTGACAAATGAGCCAGCATGCTTTGAAATGCTGTTCTCAGGACATGACAAGGGTGCTGCCCACATGTATTCACAAAAGCTGTGGTTACCTACAAGAGCCCTGCAGAAGACCAAACTTGTCAAATTACAGCTCAGAAGGAAGAGAGGCTCCTAAACCACACACAGCTGAAGAACAGTTATCAGTTGACAGCTTCTGGAGAGCAAGTGTCACTTTTTTTCTTTTTTTTAAATTTTATTGAGCTCTACATTTTTCTCTGCTCTTCCCCTTCCCTTTCAACCCTCTCCCATCATCCCCATGCTCACAATTTACTCAAGAGATCTTGTCTTTTTTTTCTTTTCATATAGATTAGATCCATGTATGTCTCTCATAGTGTCCTCATTGTTGTCTAGGTTCTCCGGGATTGTGATTTGTAGGCTGGTTTTCTTTGTTTTATGTTTAAAAACCACTTATGAGTGAGTACATATGATATTTATCTTTCTGGGTCTTGGTTACCTCAATTAATATGACATTTTCTAGCTCCATATATTTGCCTGCAAACTTAAAGGTGTCGTTATTTCTCTCTACTCCATTCTGTAAATGTATGACATTTTCTTCATCCATTCTTCAGTCAAAGGTCATTTAGGTTTTTTTCCAGGTTCTAGCTATGACAAACAATGCTGCTATAAACATTGTTGAGCACATGATTTTGTGGTACAATTGAGCTTCCTTTAGATATATATCCAAAAGTGGGATTGCTGGATCTTGAGAAGGTTGTTTTCTAATTTTCTGATAAATCGCCTTACTGAAATCCAAACAGGCTGTACCAGCTTTCACTCCCACCACCAGTGCAGAAATGTTCCCTTTATCCCACAACCTCTCCAGCATAAGTTGACATCAGTGTTTTTGATCTTGGCCATTCTCATAGTTATAAGATGAAATCTTGCATTTCTGATGACTAAGGATGTTGAGCATTTCCTTAAGTGTCTTTCAGCCATTTTATTTTTTTTTAATTTATTTATTTATTAAGGATTTCTGCCTCGTCCCCACAACCGCTTCCCATTTCCCTCCCCCTCCCCCGATCAAGTCCCCCCCCCCCCTCATCTGCTCGAAGAGCAATCAGGGTTCCCTGACCAGTGGGAAGCCCAAGGACTGCCCACCTCTATCCAGGTCTCGTAAGGTGAGCATTCAAATTGCCTAGGCTCCCACAAAGCCAGTACGTGCAGTAGGATCAAAAACCCACTGCAATTGTTCTTGAATTCTCAGTATTCCTCATTGTCCGCTATGTTCAGCTAGTCCGGATTTATCCCATGCTTTTTCAGACCTAGGCCAGCTGGCCTTGGTGAGATCCCAATAGAACATCCCCATTGTCTTAGTGTGTGGGTGCACCCCTCGTGGTCCTGAGTTCCTTGCTCGTGCTCCGTCTCCTTCTGCTCCTGATTTGCACCGGACAGAAATCTCAAGGTCTTTCAGCCATTTTAGATTCCTCTGTTTAGAGTTCTCTGTTTAGGTCTGTACCCCATTTTTTATTGGATTATTTGATTTTTATGAAAAATTTGTAGAGTTCTTTGTATATTTTGGAGATCAGACCTCTGCCTGATGTGATCTTTTCCTATTCTGTAGGCTGTTGTTTTGTCTTGTTTACAATATCTTTTGCTTTACAGAAGTTTTTCAGTTTCAAGAGGTCCCATTTGATAATTTTTTTTCTCTCAGTGTCTGTGTGGTAGTCTTATATTTAGGAAATGGTCTCCTGTTCCAACACATACGAGTGTGTTTCCCATATTCTCTTCGATGAGGTTCAATGTGGCTGGCCATATATTGAGGTCTATAATCCATTCGGACTTGAGTTTTGTGCATGGTGAGAGATACAGATTTTCATTCTTCTACATGTTGATATCCAGTTATGCTGGCACCGTTTATTAAATATGCTTTCTTTCTTCCATTTTATAATTCTTTGCTTCTTTGTCATAAATCAGGTGTTCGAAAGTGTGTGGATTAATATCTGTGTCTTCAATTAGGTTCCATTGATTCTCCTGTCTGTTTTTATGCCAATACCAGGCTGTTTTCAGTACTGTAACTCTGTAGTAGAATTTGAAGTTAGGGATTGTGTTGCCTCTAGAAGCTCTTTTACTGTACAGAATTGTTTTGGCTATACTGGGTTTTATGCTTTTCCATATGATGTTGAGTATCATTCTTAAGAGGTATGTGAAAAAATTTTGCTGGGATTTTGATGGGAGTTGGCATTAATCTGTAGATTGCTTTAGGAAAGATTGCCATTTTTACTATATTAATTCTACCTACCCAAGAGCATGAGATCTTTCCACTTTCTTGTGTCTTCTTTAATTTCTTTCTTCAAAGATTTAAAGTTTTTGTCATAAATGTCTTCGACTTGTTTGGTTAGAATTTCTCTGAGATATTTTATGCTATTTGTTTCTATTGAAAAGGGTGATGTTTCTCTGATTTCTTTCTCAGCCCTTTTATTACCGAGTACAAGAGGACTACTGATTTTTTGAGTTAAGCTTGTATCCTGCTACATTACTGAAGTGTTTATGAGTTGTAGACATTTCTTGGTAAAATTTTTGGAGTCACTTCTGTATACTATCATATCATCAGCAAATAGTAAGAGTTTGATTTCTTCTTTTCTGATTTGCATCCCCTTGATCTACTTTTGTTGTCTTATTGCTCTAGCTAGAACTTCAAGAACTATATTTAATAAATACATAAAAAGTGGACAACCTTGTCTTGTTCTTGATTTTAGTGGAATTGCTGTTTCTTTTCAATTATTAGATGAAAGCTGTTGTCTTGCTGTATATTGCCTTTATTTTATTCAGGTATGTTCCTTGTATCCCTGCTCTCTCCAAGACATTTATCATGTAGGGATATTATATTTTTCAAAAGCTTTTTCAGCATCTAATGAGATGATCATATGGTTCTTATTTTTCAGTTTGTTTATATGGTAGATTACATTGACAAATTTTTATATGTTGAACCATCCTTGCATCTCTGGAATGAAGCTGACTTGTTCATGGTGCATGATGGTTCTGATGTGTTCTTGGATTCGATTTGCCAGTATTTTGCTAAGTATTTTTGCATCCATGTTCATGAGTAAAATATAATTCTCTTTCTTGGTACTGTCTTCCTGTGGTTTGGATATAAGGGTAATTGTAGCCTCATAAAAAGAGTTTGGCAGGGCTCTTTCTCTTTCTATTGTGTGGAACAATTTGAAGAGTATTGGTATTAGTTCTTCTTTGAAAATCTTTTAGAATTCTGAACTCAAAAAATCTGGTCCTGGACTTTGTTTGGGAGAATTTTGATGACTGTTTTTATTTCCTTAGCAGTTATAGGTCTATTTAATTTCTTATCTGGTCCATTTATATTTAGCGATATTAATGACCATCAACTGCCATCTCTTATTAATTTAGTTTTCATTGTTGGTGATGCTAATTTGTGTGTTTTTCCATTCTTTGGGATTTGCTACTGCGAAATCATCAATTGTCTGTGTTTTTGTTGATTTAGCCAACTTCTTTGGGTTGAAGTTTTTCTTCTAGTACGTTGTGTAGGGCTGGGTTTGTGGCTAGGTATTGGTTAAATCTTGTTTTGTCATAGAATATTTTGTTTTGTCCTTCTATGGTGATTGAAAGTTTTGATGAGAATAGTACTCTGGGCTGGCATCCATGCTCTCTTAATGTCTGCATAATGTTTGACCAGGACCTTCTAGCTTTCATTATCTCCATTGAGAAGTGAGGTGTAATTCTGATAGGTCTGCCTTTATATGTTACTCTGCCTTTTTCCTTTGCAGCTCTTAATATTCTTTCTTTATTCTATATATTTATATATGTTTTGATTATTATATGGCAAGGGGACTTTTTAAAACACAGTCTATTTGGTGTTCTGTATCTTCATAGGGATATCTTTATTTAGGTTGGGACAGTTCTCTTCTATAATTTTGTTAAATATATTTTCTGTGCTGTTGTGTAGAATGTCTCCTTTTTCTTTATCTATTATTCTTAGGTTTGGTCTTTTCATGGTGTCCCATATTTCCTGGAAATTTTGTGTTAAGTTTTTGTTAAATTTAATGTTTTCTTTGACTGATGATTCTACTTCCTCTATTGTATTTGCAAAACTTGAGATTCTCTCTTCCATTTCTTGTATTCTGCTGCTTATGCTTGCATTTGTTGTTCCCGATCATTTTCTAATGTTTGCTGTTTCTATAATTCCCTCGGCTTTTGTTTTCTGTATTTCAGTTTTCAAGTCTTGAATAGTGTCTTTCATATGTTTGATTGCTTTTTCTTTGTTTTCTTTAAAGGATTTGTTGATGTCTTCCAATTTTTTGTTTGTCTTTTCCTCCATTTCTTTGAGGGAATTTCGCATTTCCTCTTTAAGGGCCTCAAATATTCTCCTAAAGTAATTTTTAGGTCATTTTTTTTCTGCTTCATCTATATTTGGTTGTTCAAGTCTTGCTGTTGTAGGCTCTTTAGGTTTTACTGGTGTCATGTTGTTCTTTATGGTGTTGCATGTTGCTATCTTCTCTACCCATCTTTTCCTTTAATTGGTGTAGTTGGGACTGTCTGTGACTCTGGTGATCAATCTTCCATGTGCTAGTGTATCCAAGGGTCAGATGGTTGCTCCTCATGATGTAGTCAGAGCCATGGTTCCAGTCACCCCCTTGGTTGCACTGTGTTCGCGGACGTCACTTTATTCTCCCAGGTTTTGCTCCACTCCAATGGTGTTCATTGTCTCAGGCCTGCTCCCGCCTAGGTTGCTGGCTCAGACCTGTTTCTGTAAATTTTCCTGGTCTGGTTTCACTCCTGCAGAAGTCCCTGACTTGGGGTTGGTTCTGCAAAGGTCTCTGGCTCCAATCTACTCCCTTGGAGATCCCAGACTTGGGTGTTCCAAGACCCCAGAGGTCCTGGCTCAGGCCTACTCCCTCAGAAGTTCCAGACTCATGCCCAGACCTGCAGATGTGTTTGGTTCCTGTCTACTTCCTTGGAGGTCCCAGACTCACACCCAGCCCTCAGAGGTCCTGGCTCAGTCCTAGTTCCTTGGAGGTCCCAGACTCACACCTAGACCCACAGTGGGCCTTGCTCAGATCTACTTCCTTGAAGGTTCCAGACTCATGCCCAGACCCAGAGAAGTCTCTGATTCCTGCCTACACCTTTGCTTGTCCCACACTCATGCCTGGACCTGCAAAGATTTCTGGCTCTGTCCCAATCCCTCAGTGGTTGCTCTCTTTTACCTGCTCCTATGGAGTTCACTGTCTCAGTTCTTCTCTAGCCTAGGTTGGTGGCTCAGTCCTGTATCTGTAAATGTCCCTGGTGCTGTGGGATTACCCTCTGTATGCTATGATTACCATTAATGAATAAAAAAATGCTTTGGACCTATAGCAAGGCAGAACTTAGCTAGGCAGGGAAAGCTAGACTGAATGCTGGGAGAAAGAAGAGAGGAGTCAGAGAGATGCTGTGCAGCCGCTGCCAGAGTCAGACATACTGAACCAGGAACCAACCTTCTAATAAATTGGTGTGGCAATGTGGTGGAGTAAATCAATGTAAAAATCTGAGAAAGCTTAAAAAGTAATCCTAGACACAAAAGAACAGAGTTAAGCATGGTTTGATAGTGGCATTTTCTAGCATGGGCTCTACTTGCTTCTAGCAAGCAGAGGCATGGCTCATTTAAGAGAGGTTTTTCTGATTCAATCTTAACAAAAATAAAAAAAGCCTCACAGTTTTAAAATGCTGGCTTTCGGGGTCATGCTGCCAGTGCAAACTCTTTCAGGCAGGAGGTCCAGCTACAGAGCATTTGCACGGGTTTTGTGAGCAGCATGCTGCAGCACACTTGGTGGTAACATGGACCAATTGTGTTCCTGGAAGTGGGGCAGAGGCTCAGAGGTGGGAGCAGCTCCACCATGCTGGACTGGGTGGGACAAGCAGAAGGTACTGTATATACCCTAGTAATGGTGCAGCTTAAGTTTAAAAAGCGCTTAACATTTTAAGAAGTGCTCCTGACCTGGATGGATGTGGGGGTTCCTTGGACTTCCCACAGGGCAGGGAACCCTGATTGCTCTTTGGGCTGACGAGGGAGGGGGACTTGATTGGGGGAGGAGGAGGGAAATGGGAGGCGGTGGCGGGGAAGAGACAGAAATCTTTAATAAATAAATAAATTAAAAAACAACAACAACAACAAAAAAGAAGTGCTCCTGAACAGTAACGAATTACAGATACACAGGACAGATTCAGACATAAAAGACCTCTAAATGGGTCACAGTGTTGGACAAATGTATGTAGGCTTGGGAGAGAGAAGAATAAGAGTATAGAGAGTTAGAAAAGAAGTAAATCATTTAAAAAAGCCTTTAAAG
The DNA here is from genome assembly GCF_018167655.1 of Microtus oregoni. NCBI lineage: Eukaryota > Metazoa > Chordata > Mammalia > Rodentia > Cricetidae > Microtus > Microtus oregoni. Next base: position 7,858,858 of record NW_024543218.1, on the reverse strand, counting down.
AGTCAGAGTACAGTCACATAAAAATGAAATATACACAGAGAATCTGGATTATGTATATTATTTTGTCTTCCTTAAATTTTTTGACTGTGGATAAGTTAAAACCAGCATCATGTATATTATAAAGGTATCATGACTTCCTAATTTGTGTCTAAGGATATGTTGCTTTGGAGAAAAGCTTCTTTTCTTGTTTCTGCAGAGGATAAGAACCTGTGGATTGCTTCCAGACTAATATTGTTTGACGGACCAAGTCCCCCTGAAAGATTGCCTTGAATACTCCTCAAAAAATTATTTTGCCCAACTGCTGACTGAGATAAGCCTAGCACACAGGATAAACTATAAAAGACCTGATTAAAATCTCCCCCAAACAGCAGGAAGCATTACGGAAAAGCTATGCCCATATTCCCAAATATTGTTTATAATTGTTTGTTTACATTTAAAGGGGGATATACAACAAAAGTGAATAATTTTCTTTGCTATGGATCTCAGTTTAGTGATACAAATTTAAGGTAAAATCTGTTATGCTGTATGTGCATATTTCTCCCCTTGATTAAGGTATTTTATTTGTGTAGTCCATTTAAAAATATAATGTATAATTAAGGAATATATGTTAATAGATAGTCATCTATAATATTCAAGATTATAGTCATGTTAGTTAGGTTTTCTAGATATATAGAGATATATTTCAGTAAGATAGGTATTCTTCAAATCTTTCAGAGACCTTCAGAATATGGCATTTATATTGTTTAAGAGCTTAAGACTTTTTCATGACAGTGAGACACATCTGCTCCTTGTACCACCAGTTACTTCAAAAGGAAGATGGACATCAAAATGTCTCCTTATGGAGTTTGTTAGCCATTTGAGCAAGAAACTGTTCTTTCCTGGACTGCTGAACTGGACATGCAGGACCTACAGAGAAATGACTGCTAAATTTGCCTAAAGGTGAGATGATCCTTTGAGGTTCCTGCTTCATGAAAGAGTCTGCTATCTTCAGGACACACAAAATAATGTGATGGCCAAACTGTCAGTATAGGCAGAACTGTCTTTGAATTTCCTGCTTCATAGAAAAGTCTGCTAGATACTATGGGCCAGTAGGTTAAAGATGAACACCTCAATGGTACAGAAGAACTTTGGGTGACTGTCCAGGTAGTGAAATGCCTCTGTCAACTCTAGAGTTTTAGAAGTTGCTTACAATGCACCTACTGTTTACTTATATAATATTATATCATTCTGGAGACTTCAGTGGACTTAAAGAATTTATAGTTATAGTTTTCTTTAGTTGTGATAAAAGATAAAGTAAATATAAATATAGTAACTGCAATTCTTACTTGATGCCTGTTTTGTTATATGTAATTTTACTATGTTAATGTTAAAACCTTCTTTTTTATTAAAACGGAAAAGGGAAGGTAATGTGGGATTTTCCTCTGTATGCTCTGGTTACCATTAATGAATAACCAAACTGCTTTTTACCTATAGCAAGGCAGAACTTAGGTAGGCAGGGAAAGCTAGGCTGAATTCTGGGAGAAAGAAGGGCAGAGACAGAATCCATGGAGTGCTGACAGAGTCCAACATGCCAAAACTTTGCTGGTAAGCCACTGCCACGTGGCAATACACAGATTAATGGAGATGGGTTAAATTAATATGAAAGAGTTATCCAATAAGAAGCTCTATGTCAGGGGCCAAGCGGTGTTTTAATTAATATAGTTGCTGTGTGGTTATTTTGGTTCTGGATGGCCAGGACGAGCAAGTAGCCCCTCCTCTAACACCCTGTTCTGGATCTGCTCCCAATCACATGGTGTTTCCTGTCTTAGGCCTGTTCTGGCCTAGGTCTTTGGCTCAGTTCTGCTCTCGTCCCAAGCCTGTAAGCTTCACATTTTAAGGTGTGTTGCACTAACCCCACCCCTGCACCTAAGTGAAGCACTCATTGGTCTCCGAGGGTTGAAAATGAAAGAACTAATTAAACATTATGAAACAAGAACAGGGATTGGGAGGGAGATGTAGATGGGGATTCTGGGAAGAGTTGGAGGGAAGAGATGGGGAGTGGATATGATCCAGATACATGTTGGGCATATATGGCACATTCAAATAATAAATAAAAATTTAAAAATGTCTCCTTTTGACACAGGTGTCACTACACAGTCCCAGCTGGCATGAAACTTGCTTTATTGACCAAGTAGTCTTCAGACTCATAGAGATCTGCATTTTTGCTTTCTAAGTGTGAGAATTAAAGGTATACATCAGTATACCTGGGAATTTTTTTAAAAAGTGTGTGAGTTGTGCATAGCAATGTCTGACTTCTGTTTCCAGTAGGAGGAACTAACAGATATTTTCATATTATTTTTATGATACAATAGGACACTTTGGGCAGTGGGCTTCAGACAATTGTGGAATGATACAAAATGCGAGAGAAAGGAAATGAAATGACTAATGACTTTGTAACCTAAGAACTGAATAGTAGTATATTCTCTTTGCCCCATCACAAAGAAGTCAAGAAAGAAGAGAGGTAAATCTTTCATTCCTGTTATCTTTCTATCTGTCCCTCTGCCTATAGCATATTCGTGTTGAATTCTTTTGAGAATGGTTACTAATATCCCACCTATTTTCATTGAGAATGGAAGCCACACACCGAGAAAAACTGTTCCACAATTTTGAAGAAAAATTTCATTTCATGGTTCCATGAAATTAATCATGACTTCATAACTTCCTATTTTCAAAAATAACAAATTAACTATTGATTTATGCCTCTATTTTCTAGATTGTCTATTCCCAGTAGGAAGATTGTAATCATAGTTCATATATTTACCATTTATTATCCATGCTTTTGAGTAAAAGACACTTATTCAGGAATTTGGTTTTTCTGCTGTTGAATTAAGGTAGAAAATGAAGTTTAAGTGTCTTAAGAAAAATTGAACAGCATTCTAGTGTGGCTGTTGTCTTCCAAATACTAGCATGGAGTGATGTCACATAATACATGAGATAAAACCTTAGTCTTAAGTACATTTCAGATGCATGACTTGATTGTAGACAAAGTTGGTATCCTAAAACAAAGACTTCTGTGACTGCTTAAAATGAATCTCTTGTTAATCAGATTTACAGTGTACCTTTGGATCTGCCAATCTGAAGAAAACCAGGTATTAACAGGAAGACATTGGATAGCCTATCTCTTACTCTAGGACTCACTTAGATGGAGCATGGGGTTCCCCTGAAGGTCCCTAAAGGCTCCTTGATATTAGAATTAAGATATTGTATTAGTTAAGGTTTTACTGCCGCAATGAAACACCATGACTAAAAGCAAGTTGGGGGAGGAAAAGGTTTATTTTAATTATATTTCCATATCATTGTTCATCATCAAAACTATCAAAGGAAGTCAGGACAGGAACTCAAACCTGGAAGGAACTTGGAGGCAGCAGCTGATATACAGACTACAGAGGGGCACTGATTACTGACTTGTCCATCATGACTTGCTCAGTCTGCTTTCTTATAGGACCTAAGATCACCAAACAAAAGATGCAAACACCCACAATGAGCTGGGCACTCCTTATCAAACAGAAATTGAGAAAATGCCCTACATCACATTGTATGGAGACATTTTCCCGATTGTGTCTTCCTCCTCACAGATGACTGTAGGTTGTATCAAATTGAATTAAACCTAACATCACAGATACAAAGTTATTTTGATAGAGTCTATAGGGTTGGAGAATGAGCAAACTAGTGCAGTAGTTTGCTATAGGAAATCCTACAGCCAATAGCCCTTAAGTTACCTGTTCACTGGGGTATGGCCTCTTATTCTACTTATGCCAATGTAAAGTGCACGTCTGGCCTCTTTTCTGGCTGCAGGATTTAGTTGCTGTTCTCTGTTCCTCATTTGTTGCACAGTTGTTTATTGTATAATTTTCTAATATGAAGTCTTAGTCTTTAAGTTATATAGGTATTAAGAATTGTAGATCAATAGTCATCTATGTTTGTCATACTTATAGGTAGACTAATCAGGATCTTTAGATACAAAGAGACTGTATTCTGCATATATAGGTAATCTTTAACCACTTCAAAGAGCTGTAGGATATGCCATTTAAATAACTTAGGATTCTGTTGAAGTGAGACACGATTGCTCCTGGCAGCACTGATCTATTTCCGAGAGGATATTGAGCACCAAAGATACTCTTGGCAAAACTGGCCTTTGAGCAAGAAACTGCCCATGCCTCAACCACTGACAAAGTACATGGTATCCTAAAGTGAATAAGCAGTACACAATGAAAAAGACTGTCAAATCTTGCCAAGACAGGTTAAGACAGTTTAAAAATATTTCCTTCCTCTGAAAATGGCCTGTCAGTTACTCTAGGCCTTAGCCAAAGTTGATTGCTTCAATGTTGCAAATGACACTTTGGGTGATTGCCCAGGTAGCCAGTTGTCTCTGTCATTTGTTGCACATTTTGGAAGTTGTTTAATTGCAACTGCTTACTCAAGTAATATTATTTTTCTTCTCAGATCTTGGATGGGTTTGAAGACTAGATAGTTGTAGTTATTTTCTTCTCATGACTTGACCAAGTTATTTATTATAGAAATTTTAAACTCATTAGGATATGATAATTATTGAATATATTTGTTCTTATTGTATATAATTTTTTTATTCGGCTTATAACTCTCCTATTTAAACAAAAAGGGGATGTGCTGTAGGAAATCCTACAGATAATAGTCCTTAAAATACCCACCGATTGGAGTGTGGCCTCTTATACTATTTATGACAATGTAAAGCATGTGTCTGGCCTCTTTTCTGGCTGCAGGATTCGCTTGCTGTTCTCCATTCCAGCAGAGGATATTGATTTGTGAGTCTACCCCTAAATAAATAACTATCTATTATTCTCAATTCTGAGCTAGTGTGGGATTTCTTTTTAGTGTCATTCTTGAGTAGTTAATCTTGATTGTCAATGTGACAGACTTAGAATTACCTTGAACTCAGAATTTGAGCCTGCCAGTGACAGGCTTTCTAGATGGGTTTCATTGAGGTGGGAACACCCACTCTGAATGTGGGTTGTTCCATTTCATATTCTGGCATTCCAGACTGGAGAAAGAGAAGTATGGGTTCAAATCCAGCATTCATAGCTTTGTTATGAATTTTGTTTTGTTTTTGGGTGTAATTGTAACAACAAATAGATAACTAATACACAGCAGAAATAAGAAGAAATTATATAATCTATATTATACACTTATTGATGTTTTATTTTTCTACATGTAATTGCTTTTATAAGTGGTCCTCGTTTCTTAGGAAATTTTCCTTTCTTAAAAAGCTTTCTTAGTAAAAGAGCACTGTGATAGTGTACTTCCTGTACTGTGCTTAGCTTCCTCAAGTGCTAGGTGGTTCTTTGTGTAATAACTATCACACTTAACAATGTCAGTCAGTTTCATCACAGGATACAATGTGTTCTGAGCACCTGAGATATACTTCCATATTTGCTTAATATTTTTCCTGCAAAGTGCAATGATAATTTTATTCTACAAGATTATACCTAATTTGTTTATCTCTAGCTTCTTGTATTGTGACATGTAGTAGGATCATGATACATTTGTTCAGTAAATGAATGTATGCATTATTAAGCAAAAATGAAAGTCAGGATTTATGACTAACTCTTAACTCCAAGAATAAGTGTATAGTTTTGGAATCCCTGTGAAATGGCTTGAAAAATTATTTGAAACCTTGCCCTACCTGTTATTTGCAAATGTTTATAGAATCACAGTGGCATAAGAAATGGAATTTTCCTGCTGAGTGACCACTGACATCTTTAAATATGTCTTTTGAAAATGTTCTTAGCATTTTAATAATACTTTCAATACTATGTAGTTTCAAAAAAATGTGTTAGTCTTCAGTTAGTGAAGAAACAATGGTTACAATGGCTAAATATATCTAGCTGCTAAGTTGTATAACCCCAAAGAATTAAAGAGCCATGGTAACATAAGCACAGTAAGCATATTAATTTGCTGTATTTTGTTTTTACTTTCAAAATCCACCTAAAACCATAAGTCAGTTCTGTAAACAGATTTCTTCAGATCCATCATATAGTTGCTTAATAAAATGGCTATGGTCTTATTTGAAAATGGTGTTTTTGACAAGTTTCAGTAACAAAGAAATCTAGTGAAGCTAGAGTCATAAAAATTAAATGCAATTCTGCCTTCTCCAGAATCTGCTTATATGTCCCAAACACAGTTTACCTTTGAATGAAGTGAGAGGAGGAACTCAAGCAGGAGCAGAGGTAGTGCCATGGTACAAAGCTGCTTGCTGGCTTTATCCCCTGGATTTCTCAGGCTGCCTTCTCATATAGCCCAGGACTACCTCCCAGGGGCAGCATCACCCAAAGTAGTTTGAACTTTCCCGTATCAACCATTAATGCAGAAAATTTCCAACAGACTCTCCATAGACCTGTCTTAGGGGGAAAATCCAAAGTGCAAGCATTCTCTTACAGCTGACTCAGTTTTATCAAACAGTGACAAAACTAATAGGAATGGACAGCTTTGATTTTATGCCATACTAAAAAAAAATCCAAAGCATCATAAAGTGCCTTATCAGAAAATTTAATAAGACACAGAAATATAGAATTTTCTGAGCTGGAAAAGTGGATCAGGCATAAAGGATTCTCACTTTCTCCTCATCCAAAGGACCCAGATTAGCACCTCACAGAAAGTGTATTAATTACAACACTGTTTGGCCCATAGCTTAGGTGTATTCCTAGTTAACTCTTACATCTTAAATTAATTCATTTCCATTAATCTGTGTCCTACTGGTAAGGTTCTGGCAACTTTCTGCTTTGGGAGCTGCATGGAGTCCTCTGACTCTGCCTTCTTTCTGCCAGCATTCAGTTTAGTTTTTTTAACTAGTTCTATTTTTCCCTGCCATAGGCCAAAACAGCTTCTTTATTAACCAAAGGTAATAAAACATATTCACAGCACAAGAGGGGAATTTCACATCAATCATATGAATATGAAGTCATATAGGATAATATTCGTATGACTTTTTAGTGTCAGTTATGTTTAAACTTTGAAAACAAAAGAAAAGGAACACCCACTTTCTGATGCATTTTAATTAAAAAGAAGTCTTTTAATTAACTTATAGAAAAAATAATAAGACATAAGGGAATTGGAAACATGTTTAGAATGAAACAACAAGAAAATGTTATGTATCCAAAGTTGCTGAAAATAATTTTCTCAAAAATCTTTAAAATTAAAGCTCTTTCACAATCATCCTAGTTGAACTTTACAAAACAATTAACGAAGCCTAAGCTGGTCCAGTAAAAGCACAGAGAGGGAGGCACAGAGCTGAGTAGAGATTGGTGAGAAGGCAACAAACGACAATAAAACAGGCACATGAGCTCCAAGTGAAAGCCTAGTCCTTTGTAAGTAAATTTAAAATTAAGAAAACTTAGATATTAAATTCGTATATCAGAATAGTATAGATATTGTGAATGAAAGAAATTTCTCAGCTGAAGAAATTAGGAAAAAAGAGATTAAGTATAAAGGTTAAGAATAAAAAACTTTGATGAGGAAACATTGAATATGGAATAAAAAACTGGATATGAAAATCAGAATGTTTTCTTTGAAAAGTAATAAAATTAAAGTACTTTTGAAATTGAGTGACTAGATAGATTTATTACTGATTGAATAGAATTATGATTACAAAAAACAACAGAAAATCTTTCAAGGGGACATAGAGAATGCATGTATGAAATGATAACATATGGCAAGGAAATAAATGAAGAGATGAATAATATACATATAATAACACCATTATTCTTTAAGGCAGTAAGAAAAACCAAACAATCAAAGAGAAAAGCAGTTTAGTTATGAATATTCAGTGCAACTGAGAATAGATAAACTAGCTGTCCTATGTCCAAAAACAGTTCTGGACATTAGCAATTACTATGGAAATGGACATGAAAGAATTAATGCTGCATTAATTGGTAACGTTTTATATTCTTTAGACAAATGTAGGATACAGATGATAAAGACTAAGAAATCCTCCTGAGAATTTGGAAACAGCTGATTGCAGAGAATTATTTTACATTGGCCAGGTTAACATAAAATCACACTCACTGCAGTACCTTTCTTCAATAAAATAGATGCAAAAACAACACTGTGTTTTTGGATGTAAAAATGGATAACCAAACTCTCATGTACGACCATAAAATGTGGTAATCAATCCAACCTCACAGAAGAAGAACAATTTATTCACTTTCTTTTTCACTTTCTAGTTTAGTACCAATAGTTTTCATAATCTTCTTTGTTGCGATAGTTTATACTGCTATATTCAAAAGACCTGAATGGAAACAGACATCTTCAATGATAGTAAAATGAAACCAAAACGACAAAAATCAGTCTCAACCAGAGCTCAAATTGATATGTATACCTCTCCAAAACGGTTTTGTTACTTCAAACCTATGGAATACAAAAGCTAAAGAAACATCAATAAAATTTAAAGGATCTCTGAAAATGGTTTCATTCGGTGTAACCTTGAGTGGGAGTTTTAAATAAGCCTTCCTGTTTCTGTCAAATGGCTCAAGTGGAGCTCTTTATGTGTGATTTTTCTTAACTGCTGTCTTCTGTGCTGAGGGTTTATGAATACTTCCCATCCAGGCTCCGCCAATTTCAGATTACTGCTGTTTCAATTTTTTTTTTCCTTCTTGCTGTCACAAAGGGAAATTGTCTGAGAAATTTTTTGTTGGGATTGATTGAGTTTTCTTCACTTTCTTCTAAACAAGTCCCTGTACCTCTGTGTGTGCTGGGAAGCTCTAGTTTCTTCTCAACAGGTCCTGGTACCTATGTGTGCTTAGATATTACAGTCCTTAGAGAAGACTCAGAGGCTCCTCTTTCTTGCTAATGTTTCTCAGGTTGCAGCTGTGAGCTGCTAAGATTTAAGTATGATACAGCAACTCCCATGATGGGAAAATAAGGAGGAAAGGGTTTTCCAGAACAATTTGGTGGTTTTGATTCAGTTTTAAAACTTAAGTTCGGAGAGCACCAGCTCTCCAGTATAGCTCATTGAGCTTATAGCAACACTGGCTTTAGTTTTTTTTTTTTTTTTTTTTTATTAAAGATTTCTGCCTCCTCCCCCCACCGCCTCCCATTTCCCTCCCCCTCCCCCAATCAACTCCCCCTCCCTCCTCAGTCCAAAGAGCAATCAGGGTTCCCTGCCTTGTGGGAAGTCTAAGGATCACCCACCTCCATCCAGGTCTAGTAAGGTGAGCATCCAAACTGCCTAGGCTCCCACAAAGCCAGTACGTGCAGTAGGATCAAAAACCCATTGCCATTGTTCTTGAGTTCTCAGTAGTCCTCATTGTCTGCTATGTTCAACTTGTCGGGTTTTATCCCATGCTTTTTCAGACCCAGGCCAGCTGGCCTTAGTGGGTTCCCGATAGAACATCCCCATTGTCTCAGTATGTGGGTGCACCCCTCGTGGTCCTGAGTTCCTTGCTCGTGCTCCCTCTCCTTCTGCTCCTGATTTGAACCTTGAGATTTCTGTCCCGTGCTCCAATGTGGGTCTCTGTCTCTGTCTCCTTTCATCGCCTGATGAAGGTTAATATTCAGGAAGATGCCTATATGTCTTTCTTTGGTTTCACCTTCTTATTTAGCTTCTCTAGGATCACGAATTATTGTCTCAAAGACCTATATTTATGGCTAGAAACCAAATATGAGTGAGTACATCCCATGTTCCTCTTTTTGGGTCTGGCTTACCTCACTCAGGATAGTGTTTTCTATTTCCGTCCATTTGCATGCAAAATTCAAGAAGTCATTGTTTTTTACTGCTGAGTAGTACTCTAATATGTATATATTCCATACTGGCTTTAGTTTTTATCAACAGATTTTTCAATGTAGTTTCATACTTAACTAAAGTGTTGCTTTTTTAATTGTATAAACTGCATTACATAATGAAGATTCAAATGAATAAATGCATCACAAACCAAAATTAAGCATATTCAAAGTATATGACTCAACAGACTTCTACACAGTTAGAATAGGCATTTGGATTAAAATATACATATTGAAAACTTAAACTTACAACTACTTGTAAGAGAAAAGATACAGTATCTGTATTTGTGGTTTGGGTTACCTCACCGAAGATTACTGTTTCTAGCTCCATACATTCACCTGCAAATTTCATTTTTTTCTTAGCTGAATAATACTCCACTGTATAAATGAACCACATTTTCTCTGTATATTCACTCATTGATGGACATCTAGGCTGTTTCCAGTCTCTGAATGTTATGAATAGCATAATAATGAATATGGGAAACAAAAGCTGTGTTCTTCATATTGAATTTTTTACATTTAGAATCAAAATAATTTTATTCAGTTATCTTCCACCAACTCTACAAAATCCATGAGAAATATAGAACTAGAAAAACAATTAGTGTTATACCCTCTTTAATATTTATTATCTTAAAGGGACCAACACTTTTTATATCTTATCTCAGAAGACAGAAAAAAATGAATTAAATAAATCAATACACAATATTCTTGACTACAGTCTAATATTCTTCTGAGGATATGATCTCCAAGAGGCCAATATCTCCATTTCTATAAACATGATACAGAACAGGAATTATAGAGACACATTGAGTGCCTGTGTAGTTGGCCATTTCCCCTATATTTGTCTATTTTCATACACATTTGTATGCCTACAAATTCATTGCAGTTTTCAGCAATAAATCATCAAATACTAATTTTTCAATCCATTTTCAAAATTCAGTGCAAATTAACATGACCACCTATTTCTAGAGATAGCTTTGTGACAACCCTTGAGAAACAGGTTAAAATGCCATCTTTAGATAAAATGTAATTTTAGTCAACATTCCTGTCTCCTTGCTGATGAGGCGGCATGGTGAACAATTTTAGGTCAGAACATAGAGGAAATCAGTTGCTGTATGGATCACACATGCACATCATTGTCTTCTCATTATGCATATTTCTATGTGGTTTGGTGGTAGTTAATATCCAAATGTGTTGGATTTCCTATGAAGAGTGAAACTTAATTATGATGGAGTATTAACGAGCTTAGTGTTCTTACATATGCTTCCCAGAGAAATGTGGGGCTGTATTTGTTCATGATTGAGAATAAGTTACGTTGGTGTAGCTGCTTTAACTATGTTACCTAAAAAGAACTTTTGTTGATCTCATTTTCCCTACCTAACAAATTTTAAAGTTCTTTTGAACTTATCTCTGTTGAACATTTTAAATAATTAATAAGACCTTAATCTTAGTCAGAAAACATAAACAATTTGTGTAGTGTGTGCGTGTGTGTGTGTGAAAATATCTCTTACTGACAAACTCTAATCCAACACTATCAAGGAAAGGGAATTTTTGTGGATATAGTCCCTGGCCTAAGCATAAGTTTATGGTACTACTGTGTGTACAACTAACAATTTTGCTGTAAGCAGAAATTGCATTTATGTTTTCCAGCTGCCCAGACCCAAATAATCACACAGAAACTATATCAATTACAACATTGTTTGGCTTTTTAGTAACTAAGACTTATATCTTAAATTAACCCATTTCTATTAATCTGTGTATCGCCACAAGGCTGTGGTGTACTGGTAAGGTTACTATGAGTCCTTCTTCAGCAGCTACATGGTGTCTTTCTATTTCTGAACTCCACCTACTCTCTCTATATATCTCTGTTAGGGATTTCCCACCTGGCTTTATTCTACCTTGCCATAGGCTGAAGTATCTTCTTTATTAAGCAATAGTAATAAAACATATTCATAGCATACAGAGGAGAATCCCACATTATACTGCTTTGGGAAGGAAAGCAGTATAGATATGAGCAAAAGAAAAAATGATTAATAGACATAAATTATTTCCTATTTTTTATCTTATATACTGGTAAACATCTAAGTTCATTAAAATTTAAAATAGCTTTTATAGTTATTCATACTACATATTTCATATATTCAAATTACATATTATTAGGTAATTACCAGTTATTTTTCTAAACATCGATAGTTGAAAAATTGCAATACTGATAATTCAACATCAATCGTCTTATATGTGTAAATAATCATAAAGAAAACATTTATTTTGAAATTCAAAGCTACAGTAAAATATTTTGTAAATTGGGGATCTGATCTTCTATTCTTATGTGACTACTAAGAAGAAGAAGTTTATACAATTGTGATTCTGATCAGAAAGATACACCACTCTCCATGCTATGGAAAAGTCAATGAGTTTGAGAATAGAGAAGAAAGGAAATTGTCAAAAGAGTGCCAATATAACTGTATCATCTCTTGAACTTTTTCGTTGTGATGTCTTAGAGGCCTGCTCTATTCCAAAGAGGAAATGGAGGGAGGAGTAGATCTGGGAAGAGAGGAGGTTTGGGGGGTGTCTTTTTTTCTTCTTCATTTCTTCTGTTGCACAGTTGTAACTATACAACTAGGAATTTCTAAGAATCAGGGTCAAGTTTCCTATCCCATAAAGAATGAACTCTTTGCTTTTTGGTCTATCTATTTTTCTTTCTTTAATATTGATATAGTCAAGTTCCTGATTAGCCAACACTTTCATGGTTCCCTGAGGCTAAATATGAATCTGTATCTATGATCATTTCTCTCTTTACATGAAATAATGTTCAAGTGTTATATATAAAAGTATTATAATTAAAAAGATAACAATTTTTGAAAGTTACCCTGTTTAATAAGATTGTAGCAAGCAACAGATAAGAGTTCAGAGAGAACACATAATACTAGCCACTCTGCAAACCAAGCCTGGATATATTTTTTTCACTGTGATTAAGATACATGGAACTTATTTGTGAGGATACACGTATAAGAAAGAGGGTGTGTCACCAGTGTAGCACAGGTGTTGGAAGTGTATGTATCACCTATTGTTGTTTTCCATTTATAGCCCTCTAATTTCTAGAGGAATGGCTATTCTGGTTAAACAGTTACTTAAGGTTTTATAAATGTATACCAATTTTACTAAGATAAAATAGATGCACCTTATATACTCAACGAAAATTTTATCTAAATGAGACATAAAAAATTTGTGAAGTTTTATATTTAATTATAAATGTAAAAATTACATTTAAGGGAAAATATAGTTTATCAAATGTTGAAATAATGGACATTTTAAATAGTACTTAAAGGAAAAAATTTTATCATTAAGTGCAAAGTTTCGCAGAAATAGTCTAAACTCTCATTTCAAAAACCTAGGTAAATGTGTATAAGGCAAATAAAATACAAAGAATTAAATAATAAAGATAAGAGGAGAAATCAATGAAATTAATGCAAAAACTGAGCAAGTGAGAAGACTCAATAGGCAAGTCATGCCAGCAAGGCTGCTAAACTGAGTTCAATCTCTGGGACCTATGTGGTGAAATCAAGCAATTGTATTTCTGCAAGCTGTTCTCTGACTTATAAACAACATAGTCCCAAAATTAATAAATAAATAAATAAATAAATAGAAAGTAAATTCAATAAAACATTTAAAAATGCAACAAAGACCTGTTTCTATAAAAAATTATCAATAAAATTATCAAACCTTTGCAAGATAAGAAGAATGAAGGAAGAAAACAAAACAGGAAACAGAGAAATCAAGCTGAGACTGACCTGGAAACCCACTTCTCACTAGCTAGTGTTCACAGTTAGAAAAGGTGCAATCAGGAAAATGTCCTGGGGCAAAAGTCAATTGATGATTTTATTCAACTGTTGGTCCTGAATTCTATATTAACAATTGCTAAGAAGCATATGCCAGCTGGAACAAGAGTGACAAGGCAAAACTGATCTTTGTATTTCCTGCTTCATAGAAAAGTCTTCTGAATACTATGAGCCTGGAGGCTGAAGATTCTAAGCCTTAATGTTCCAGAAGAACTTTGGGTGACTGTCCAGGCAACTAGATGACTCTGTCAATTCTAGAATTTTGAAAGTGGCTTACAGTGTACTTACTCTTTACTTAGGTAACATTATATCCTTCTGGAGTCTTTGATGGAGTTGAAGGATAGATAGTTATAATGATAGTTTTCCTTGGTTATGATAAAAGATAAAGTAGATATAAATATCATATTTGTAATTCTTGCTTGATACATGATTTGTTATATGTAATTTTACTATGATAAAATTAAAACTTTCTTTTTTATTTGAACAGAAAAGGGGAAATGTTGTGGGAAGTCCTTCGGTGTATGTGTTGCTTTTATTCGTTAATGGATAAAGAAGCTCTTGGCCTGTGATAGGGCAGAATAGAGGTAGGTGTGGAAAACTAAACTGAATGCTGGGAGAAAGTAGGCAGAGTCAGTGAGAAGCCATGAAGCTAGCGCAGAAGACAGATGCAGGAGACAGAAGTCAGATGGAACATTACCAGTAGGACACAACCATGTGGCAATACACAGATTAGTAGAAGTAGATTAATTTAGGATATTAGAGCTATCTAGAAATATGCTTAAGCTATTGGCAAACAGTAATGGAAATAATATAGCTTCTGTGTCTGGGTGACTGGGAAGGAATGAACAGCTTCTATAAACTATTGTGCTTCATATGACAGAAATGCTTCCTGTGTACAGTGGGTGATGATTAGTGCAGAGTCTTCAAAGTGATCAAATTGCTGAGAATAAGTGACAACCGAGTGTTCAGTCCTAAGCAGGGCATTTATAACAACCCGTCAAGGGACCATCTAAGAAAAGGCATGAGGAAGATTTTTTTTTTAATTTTTTTTTATTGCGAAAAGAAGAAAAAAAACATAAACAAAAAACAAGTTTCCACCTCCTCCCAGCCTCCCATTTCCCTTCCCCTCCTCCCACCCTTCTCCCCCTCCTCCCACCCTTCTCCCCCTCCTCCCACCCTTCTCCCCCTCCTCCCACCCTTCTCCCCCTCCCCCCACTCCCCTCCCCCTCCCTCTCCAGTCCACAGAGCAGTCCGGGTTCCCTGCCCTGTGTTAAGTCCTAGGTCCTCCCCCGTCCGTCCATATCTAGGAAGGTGAACATCCAAACTGGCTAGGCTCTCACAAAGCCAGCACATTAAGTAGGATCAAAACCCCCTGCCATTGTCTTTGGTGTCTCATCAGCCCTCATTGTTCGCCATGTTCAGAGAGTCCGGTTTTATCCCATGCTTTTTCGGTCACAGTCCAGCTGGCCTTGGTGAGCTCCCAGTAGATCAGCTCCTCTGTCTCAGTGGGTGGATGCACGCCTCGTGGTCCCGAATTCTTTGCTCATGTTCTCCCTCCTTCTGCTCCTCCTTGGGACCGTGAGTGAGGTGTCCCAGACCCAAAAAGATGAATATGGGATGTACTCACTCATAATTGGTTTCTAGCCATAAATAAGGACCACGGAGTCTACAATAGGTGAACCTAAAGAAGCTAAGGAAGAAGGTGAACCGAACGAAAAACATATAGTTGTCCTCTTTGCTAAAGGAAGTAGACCAAATTTCCGGGGAGAAAATGGGATCTTGGGGGGGGGGTGGGATGGGGGTAAGGGGAGATGGGGAGAGAAAAGGTAGAAGGGAAGGAGGGGGGACCTGGGAAACGGGAGAATTGGGATAAAGGAAAGGTGGATAGGGGAGCATGGAACCACAATTCTTAGTTAAGGGAGCCACTTTAGGGTGGGCAAGCGACTTGACCCTAGAGGGGCTCCCTAGTGCCCAAGATGAGGTTCCCAGTTAGTTCCTTGGGCAGCTGAGGATTGGGAACCTGAAATGACCCTATACTGACGAATATCTTGCATATCATCATAGAATCTTCATCTGGTGATGGATAGAGATCGAGACAGTGACCCACACAGGAGCACTGGCATGAGGAAGATTTTTAAAGCCAGAATATAGGTAAGAGCGCTGTACATGATGATCTTTTGTTTATGACAAGATCATTAAGACCATGATTACATATGAGCTAAGGGTACCCACACACAACTAGGAAGGAAACAAGTTGGGAAGAAGCAGAGCATCAATAGGACAGGACTTCAGATTTCATCTTACATATCAAAAAACTTCAATTAAATTTCTCACTTGCTCAGTTAATTAGTTAATTTGCTCCTAAAACAAGGAATTTGGGAGATAAGGCAGGAGTATGGTGATAGTGGTCAAAGTGTATGAATTTCACTTAAAAGTAATAAGTTCAAGGGCTCAAAGGCATAACGCGGTATCTATCACTAGCAAAACATTGTATACTCGAAGACTGTTGGATACTTTTGAGAATCCTCACCACAATAAAGGTATGTGGAGAAATTCACGCTATATGTCATGACAATTTGAATTTGTGTTATATGTCTTGTTGCATTAAAATGATACAATAATTTGCAGACTAGATCATAAGTGAGGTCAACATTGACAAGAAGAGTTTTTGACATGGGTAAAGAATAAGCTCATGTGCTCTCCAGCTCTCTTCTTTACTTTCTAAAAACCTTGGAGCAGCCAAGAGAAACTGTTCTCTCTTCACTTTTCTTTTGGCACTCTGTTGTAACATAATACAAGGTGAAAGGCAGTCTTGACCATGCCCTCAGGAGATGTGCAAAGTCTAATTTTGCCATATTAGTAGACCATCTGATCCTTGGCTTCTTTCTGACTAAGGTGAAGCACATGCAATTTGCTTTTCTTAAGTAGAGTCCTGGGTAACATAACAAAGAAATCTGGACAGAGAAACCCTGTTTTGAAAAACAAAAAACAAAACAAAACAAAAAAGCAAAGCAAAACAAAACCAAACCTCTGGGAAAGTACATTGTAGTAAATCAAAGGCAGTCATGTATGATGAATGATTAATTCTTTATTTTCTGCTTTGGGGAAATTATTTAGGATAGAGCATGTGTGCCCATGCTGTCTGGAAGATGTGACCTTCTTGACCTGAACAATTCTGTTTTTCAATGATGGACAAATAGGGAATATATCAAAGTGTATTCTCTTCCCTGACTCCATTTCATTTCCAGCTTTTTCCTTCACTCTTACAGCTGAGCAATTTTTCCTAATAAAGCCACTGCTAGCACTATTCATTTTTATTTCCAGCTCTAGAACTGAAGTTAGCACACTTTGTATGAAGATTGTCTCACAAATACATATTATTAGAATATGTTTGAGTATTGAGTTATTTACTTACTCACTGACAAGTCAGATAACACCTCGCAGGCAGTGACACCATAATTACTAAACATTTGACCTGTAGTTAATAGGGTGTTGTTGTTGGGGCTGGGCAGGATTTGCTGTTTCTGTTGTTGAGACTGAATCTCACTATGTAACACAGACTGGTCTAGAAAGTAAGAAATAGTCAAGACCAAGCTCCAACTCAACATTCTTTGGCATCTGTCTTACAAGTACTTGGATTAGGAGTGTGTGCCAATCACACTTATAACTTATAATCAGTGACTTATGATTTATTCTCAGTCCTGGATCTTTTTCTAATTAATATGGGAAGCCAAAGCTTATGGAAAGCAAATGGATGCATAACTTAATTGCTATGGAAACGGTGATTTGAGTTTTTATTTTTTTAAAGATGATACTTTATTGCAAAACCAAGTGTTGAGACTCATGCACCCAACTTAAGGAACTCTGTGAAAGGCAGAGACCCAGCAAGGCTAAATGTGCTGCAAACTCCCACATAGCAGATAGCTTAGAAAACAACACATCTTTAAAGTCTACCTCAGGTTTTAATCAAAGTGATATCAGAGCTTCAGCAGATATGAAATCAGAAGTACTTAGAGGCTGATCTTTTTAAAGCCCATGGCAGGATGATGATAGGATATTTTATTAGATTGGATAGATTAGGGTACATAAGTCCAAGAATATTGAATCTGGAAGTGCTCCTTGCCCTCCTGGATGATAGGGGCAGTCCCTTGAAACAGACCCTAAAAAGATCTCATCTAAAGTAGTTATGAAGCTGACCAGGCTGATAAATAGAATCATGTTGTCTAAAAGCAATTCTCTACATGTCAAAATACGGGGATGCCTGAAGAATGAGATCTCAGACACTTAAAGAATGAGTCTTAAAGATGGTAGAACAAGAGACACAAAATATAAAACAAAATAGGAAAGAATTCATATTCAACAAAGACACAAAAATGAAAATATCAAAACTGCTGAAAGCTGGAATTTCTTTCAATTTTGTTGATTGGTCCTTTGAAGTCTGGAAATAACAACCATCCAGGGCAAAAAGGTGTTATGGCTAACTAAAAAATATCATATTAAAATGGAATCAAAGGCTTACGGCATCGAGGCATATAGAACACATACTTTGTACTATCTAAGAATAATTAATTGCTCTAGATTTGCAAAGTATTTCCATAATATATTTTTTGTTAATCAGTAAGTCTTAATTCCACAAAATTATAGATTTATTGTGGCATTTTTGAATGTTCATATCAAATACTTTGATCATATTCATTCTTACCCCATTACCATGCTTGTCTCTTCCACTCTCCCAAATAGACTCCTTGTGCTTTCTTTTCAAAAGTACTTTTTATTTTAAGGTAATTTGTAATGCGTTAATAAAGAATGCATCTAAACTTTGGAAAATTCAGTGATGAAGAATCTCTTTTCTTTGGGAAACAGTGGATATCATCATAGAGTTTAGATGCTTATTAAGGTAACAGAATTCAAGGATTGCATAGCTAAGAACCAGAACTTCTTTCTCAGAAGCAAGCAAATGTAATTACAGCAAAGGATCATGTGTGCGCACGTGTGTGTGTATTTGTGTGTGTGTGCATGCATGTATTCTGTGTGTTTCTGTGTTCCTGCTATATATGTGTGTGTGTAAGTCTCTCTCTCTCTCTCTCTCTCTCTCTGTGTGTGTGTGTGTGTGTGTGTGTGTGTGTGTATTTCTAACTGAGACTGAAAGGATGACTCTTGATGTTCCTGATCCTTTGACAGAAAGGCATATGGTGAGGACATTTCATCTTTCACATAATAAAGTAGTCAAGGTCTGTCAGGTCTTAGAGAAAATCAAAAAATCCTCGTTGTTTGATTGCTTATGTCATTTGTGAGAAGAGAATCCAGATACTGAAGGAAGCCTAAAGCACTTGAAGAAAACATAAAAGGTAATAGCAAAAGAGTACGAATGCAATATTTAAAATTAGAAGAATTCTACGATGCACATGGGAGTCAATACAGAATTAACTGAACCAAGCAAATTAATATAAACCAACCAATCAAACAGAAGCATTTCTTTTAAGAATGCAGTTTGGAAGAAACATACTAAATGGAAATCTGCAGTTCCCTTTACAAGTTTGTCCAGCTGTTCCATGCAAAACATCATACTAGTCCCCTGCTCCTTGGGCATATATCTGAGATATGCATACCATCATCTAATACTTAATACTGATCACCCGAGTCTAGTCTAATAAAAATAGAGGAATAAAAGACCCTAAAACTTCCCCTGTTATTACACAAAGTAACATAAATTAGCAATGCCATTAAAACACTGAAAGAGTTAAAGGAGCTCTTTTGATTGTTTGTTTTCTCTAGTAGGCAGCGGTGGCACACACCTTAAACCCAGCACACAGGAGGAAGAGGTAGGCTGATCTCTAAGTTTGAGGCCAGCCTGGTCTACTGACTGAGTTCTAGGAAAGCCATAGCTACACAGATAAACAAACACAAAACAAAGACATAAAGAAAAACCCGAGGAAACAACAAAAAGGAATTATTCTGTATCACATTCTATTTAAAAGTAGATATTTAATATCTGTATGGAAGTGACATGGAACAAGACTGATGCTCTGAGTTCAAATCCTAGCAACCATAAGGTTGAAAGACAGCTAACCAATGCCTGCAAGTTCTCTGACTTCTACTCATGCACCATGACACATTCCCCTCAATATTAAATAATTAGACAAATAGACAGATAGACAGACAGACAGACAGACAGACAGATAGATAGATGATGGATAACAATTTTCCAAAACTTAATATCCTAACATTTAGAAAATATACTTGAAAATTTCAGAGACACATTCTATGATAGATATGGATAATTCTTTATTAAAGGATCATTATTTCTTTTTATCAAAAAGATATTGCTGTCTCATAAAATATATCACTACCACAGTTTCTCCTCCCTTCACTTCTCATGAGGTCTTATCATGAGCATGGTACATGCACAGCCAGTGAAACAGCGAGTTGGTGTTTGGGAACTATGAAATGACTTTCCATTTTAATTTCTCATCTCAGTCACTCCAGAAAATAGCCAAATTCAGGAGAGAAAATTATGTCAAAGGGTGATGGGAATTTTTATATATGGTTTCACAGAAAGATGATTGTCTATTCTTGTTCTGGGACTTACAGCATAGTTGACTATCTCTTCTTTGTCTGAGATCCAGTGCCAATTTGAAAAGAGGTTGAGTGGTCACTCACTGTGAAGGAGTAACGTACTTTCTCATTCTCACAAGAGATTAGATATTATGAAAGGTCAAACCAAGATCTGAAAGGCACAAAAAAAGATTACACCTGGCTTAGCTTATCTACCTGCTATGAACGTTTCTTAAATATCAGAGAAATGGGGATTCCACTGTCTTTATTTTTCCTCCTATTTCTCCTGTTCCAACCAGTTTTGGGGTGAGAATTGGAATTAAATATAGTTGCTATTGCTGTCACTGAAAAATCAAAGTCATCATCAGTTAGACCAGAACAACTTCTGTTCTCACTTACCATTTCCTGATATACAGAAAGTATGAATCTCAAAATGCAAACTTCAGCTTTCCCCATGACTGTCAGGACTGGCAAAGGAAGGCAATTAAGAAGAAAATAGAAGTTAATAACCTTGGAGTGAATATTTAAAAGCAAGTCACACAAACTATCCCCAAACACCAAGTATCTTTCCACTGCCATTTGATCATTGTAAAGTAGTAAAATTCAAATTGCTTTAAAAATATTGCTCAGTACAGACTGCTATTAGATTTTCAT
Source organism: Microtus oregoni (assembly GCF_018167655.1). Lineage (NCBI taxonomy): Eukaryota > Metazoa > Chordata > Mammalia > Rodentia > Cricetidae > Microtus > Microtus oregoni. The sequence goes on along the minus strand of NW_024543218.1, from coordinate 7,838,021 downwards.
ATTCCTACAGCCTAGTTTATATCAAACTCCTAAATATGTGTTTTCCTCCTTTCCTATTTCCTTTTCCTTTCTCAATCTGCTGACATGGATTTCTCATGCCAGGAATGCCAGAACATGCTACATTTCCCTCATATTTTGTTGACTATATGAAGTTGTCACTTCTTTTTTTTTTACTGTATTAAAATGCCATAGTCGAGGCAACTCAGGGGAGAAAGGGTTTATTTTGGCTTATGGTTCCAGAGGGAGAAGAGCCCATCGTGTCTGGAGGGATGACAGCCAGTAGGTATAAGAAGGGTTGGAGAAGGCAGCTAAGAGCTCAGATCTTGAATTGCAAGTATGAAGCCAAGAAAGCAAACCAGATGTGCTATGATAGCTTAAAGTCCCTTAACCCACCCACCACTAGTGACAAACTCTCTCCAGTAAGTAGTTTCACCAACTGGGGACCAAGTGTTCACATACCCAATATATATGATGCACTTGTCATTTAAACTAGAGATCAATAAAGCAATAATAAAATAAGATTAAAAATAATATGAAATAAAATATGAAAAATAATTTATTGCTTAAGGAATATAATTTTACACTTCATATAAATAGTAACTATTTGCATTTTGTAAGACAATATGGAAAGAAAGTATTAAAAGTTCTGTAAAGGACAAAATTAAAAGAATTTAATTTAATTCATTAGTATTAACTAATAACACCTTTATAAAGTGACCCATCATTTTACTGAGGACTAGATGATAGCCCTGGCAAATTATCAATAACCATATTACATGTTAGGTTCTGCTCTGCTTAAACAAGTTTTATTGTATCAAAAACTGCTCAGAAACAAGACCTATTTGTTTGTGTCAAGTGATTACATGTATGTGCATATGTAAAACTTAGAAGTGTATATAAGTGTATGCACATGTAAAATTTAGAAGAGGTTTTAGCATAAATATTGGGGAGGTTAGAAATGAGAGCAGAGGAAGTGTTAATTCTTTATGGAAACAGAAAGAAAAGAATTAAGCGAGGTATATCCTAATTTGAACATGTGTAACCATCAAAGAGTCTGCACTAAGAAGAAATTACGCATATGTATAAACACATACATACAGTTACACCTCATCTATCACATATGTCTATCCATTTATCTAATAATAAAAAGGTCAGTCTTATAATACAAGTATATAAAACAAAGAAAATTGAGAATTTGGGTATGAATTGGGTAAACTGTTAGGTACTGTATTTAATAGACTAAACACAAGGAAAATTGAAAGCCTGTGTAGGCTGCTTACATCATATAATACTTAAAATTTCCTATTAGGGGATGTAAATGGTTATAAAACGTTCAAAGGGTTAAGAGAAAGTAAACTGTATATTTTAATCTATATTTGGGAGACTCTGTATTTTCCTAATAAGCATCATGGAGAGGTTCCTAGTATAAATTTCATTTCAGAAAAGTCAATTATAACAATTCTAGTGGTTAAAGTAGTTTCAAGAAGAAGAATCAAGATCAGCAATATTAAAATAACTTAGGACTTTATTATGATAATCAACCCAAACCTGATAGAAATTTGAATTGACATAAATAATAGTGAGCCATCTAAAGCAGAAAGCAGGAATTATGGAAAGTGACATAATAATTGGACTCAGGGACTGCTTCACCATCTTAAAAATCTCAGTTTACCTGGATAGAAAAGAAAGCAGGATGTAGCCTTGAAAGCATTGGCTCAGGATACCATTTCATGAACTAGTAGCAAAGACACTGAAATTGGAAGTTAATAAATGGAAACTTCTGAAACTGAGAAGCTTTTGTAAGGCAAAGGACAAGATCAACAAGACCTACAGGATGGGAAACGATCTTCAATTACCCATATCTAACATATGGCTGATCTCTAAAATATATAAAGAAATCAAGAAACTAGATATCAAAATACAAAATAACCCGATTAAAATTGCTGAACAGGTCTAAACAGAGAATTATCAATAGAAGAATATCAAATGGCTAAGATACACTTAATTGTTCAACATCCTTAAGCATAGGGGAAATTCAAACCAAAATGACTTTGAGATACCATCTTACACCTGTCAGAATGACTACGATCAAGAACACTTATGACAGCTTATGTTGAAGAGGACATGGGTATGGGGAATGAATGTTTCTCCACTGCTGATGGGAGTACAAACTTGTACAATCACTTTGGAAATCGATATGGTGGTTTCTTAGAAAATGGGAAATCAATCTACTTCAAGACTCAGCTTTGCCTGTCTTGGACAACCCTAAGGATGCTCAGTCATACCACAAGGACACTTGGTCATCTATGTTCATAGCAGCGTTTTTTGTATAGCCAGAACATGGAAACAACCTAGAGGACTTTCCTGAGGAATGGGTAAAAAATGTGGCACATTTACACAATGGAGTATTACTCAGCTGTAACAAACAATGACAACATGAAATTTATAGGCGAATGGATGGAATTAGAAAACAATCATTCTGAGTAAGGTTACCCAGACCCAAAAAGACAAATATGATATATATATATATATATATATATATATGCATTCATAAGTGGTTATTAGGTGTAAAATAAAGGATAACCAAACTTCAGTTCACAGCCCAAGAGAGGCTAGGTAACAAGGAGAGCCCGAAGAAGAACTCATGGGGAAATAGAAGAGATCTTCTGGGTAAACTGTGGGCAGGGAGGGGGATTGAGGGTGATGGGAACATGAGGTGTCTGGTTGGGCATGTGGGTGGAGGGGGAGAGTAATAAAAGAGATATCTTTATGGGGGGCATTTTGGTGTTAGGGAGAAACCTGGTGTTAGGGAGTCTCCCAGGAATTCACAAGGATGTCCCTGCTAAGACTCCTATGAAAAGTGGAGACGATGCCTCAATTAGTCATCTCCTAATCAGGTTGGTAACTGCCATAATTGTCATCAGTGATCCTTCATCTAGTAACTGATGGAAGTAGATGCAGCGATTCATAACTAAGCACCGGGCAGAGCTCCAGCAGTCTTGTTGAAGAGAGGGAGGATGGATTGTAGGAGCAAGGGGGATCAAGATCATCACAGAGAGAGCTTATCTGAGCTTGTAGGAGCTCGCTGATTCTGAACTGACGGCTAGGGAGCCTGCATGGAGCTGACCTAGACCCTCTGCATGTGTGTGACATTTGTGTGCCTTGGTATATTTGTGGGGCGTCTAGCACTGGTATCAGAACCTATCACTGGCACTTAACCTTGTTTTTGAGAACATATTTGCCATGCTAGGGTGATGGGAGGTGGGGGAGGAATGGGAGAAGAGGAAGGAGGAGAAACTGTGGTTGATATGTAAAATGAATGAAAAATTCTAATTACTAAAAATAATCTTAGTTCACTTGGTATTTGGTGTGATGTCAAACACTTTGCATGAATTAATACACTGGTCTTCTGCCATGGTTTGGTTACTAGACAGATGAGCATCCATTCATTACTATTCAGTACACTCTGGGGAAGAAAGATCATACGATGAACTTTATTATTTTTACAGCAAAGTCAGGAGACTTGCCAGCCTCAGATTTATCAACCACAATGCTAATTCTTTCCTCCAAAAGTCTCTGTAATATATATTCTGAAGAGCTGAAATACACCATGAAACGATGGGTACCCGACAGTGTACTCATGATTCCCCTTTCTCTTAATATTTCCTTTGTAAAATATATTAACAATATAAAGCACACTGTAGTAAAATAATCAAATCTTAATTGTAATTTTAAAGAGTTTGTTATGCTAATATATACTACAGTTTTGAAATTTCAGTTAATGGATGTACTTCTTGATTTTGCTACCTAATATCTTCAAGCTATATTTTGATAAAATCTTACTAAAGTTAGAAGTATATGCACAGGGATTTGAATTATTTCTATAATTCCAGATTTTGGGGAGTCCAATGTAAAAGGTAGCAAGTTCAAGACTTTCCTTGCCTGTATAGTTGAGTTCAAAGTGAGAACAGGTCAGTTAATGAAACAGTCTCAGAGTAAAAAGTGAAAACAGAAAGTTAAAATGTTAACACTGTGTATTATCGTAAACTATGGCAAAGCTACTGCAATATCAGCCTTTTCTGGGGGAGAGGCTAAAACCCTACACACACTTTGCTTTTATAGTCATGGTCATCGCATACATTTACTGTGAATATTATATAAACTTCTTTGTTTTTTAAAAGTCAAATCGTAGCTTTTTATTACAGCACCATGCTCCTGTTATTTCCTATTAAAATTGTGATTTGTGTTCAAGTAAGTTATGTTTCTTTTTCCTGATTGTATTTTATTTTTTATTTAATAAGTCATTAGCCAGGTCACTCACTGATGTACTCATTAAACCTTCCATTTAAATCTATCACATGATCAAGTTGTTATGAAAATAGGAGACACTGAAGAGTATCCTTACTGGGTAAGGGTGGGTAATTAATTTATTTATTAAGCTTTATTAGTTAATTCCTTTAATTAATCCTCACTGGCCGAGATGTACTGATTAGTTGTACACTTGTGGATCCAGTTTCCTTGAACATGCTTCTTCGTAGGCTGCAACAACTTTCTATTACTGCCGAGTAGATTATGCCTATATTTCCTTCACTCATGAAGATAATAAGAGTCCAACATTTTGATTTTTGTGCATTTACTTCGGAAATGCTCGTGACCTAGACTTAGAACAAACTGATGTTATTACAAGTTCTACTAATTTCACCTGCGAGTCTCTGGAGGAAAGCAAGTGTCCCATTAGTCATTGGTAATTTGAAACTCATCGCTGAGATTTTAGCCATGTCCTTGCTTGCTATAGCTCCTCATTAATGTCTAGATTAAAGTGACAAGTTTTCATGGAGATTGCAAGTAGATACCATTTTGTAGGCTATGTTAATATTCCAAGAAGAATGTGATCAGTGAGCCTCAATAAACTCACACAAACCATATCATTTTTTTTTAAGGAATGGGGTTTAGAAACTTTTAACTTCATCTTACTTTATTACTGAATTGAAAGCAATCATAATATACATGTAATGACAGTTACAATTTTAAGAAAAAATTCTCTTCATACATTTCAGCTTTTATTATTATTTGACTATACTATCTCAGTAAACTTTTGTCTTGACCACGATTAGAAGGACTCAATCTTTGTCCAGATTTTTAGTGACAAGAGTTAAAATACTGAAAAGGAAAGAGATTTTAATTGATATTGCAGTGCACACCTGTAATCCCAGCACTAGGGAGGAAAAGGTATGGGGATGGTAACTTAAAGTTCAGTGTAAACTGCACAGTGAGACCTATGTCCAGAAAATATGTTAATAAATATTAAATATTAACTAGTATTAAAATAATTGGATTATCTTGAAGCACCTTCAATACTTCATTAAGGAGCTGGAGGGATGGTTCAGAGCGTAAGAACATTTACTGGTTTTTTTTATTATTTTTTTTAACTTTTATTTTTATTGAGAAAAGGAGGAAAAAAAAACAAGTTTCCACCTCCTCCCAGCCTCCCATTTCCCTCCCCCTCCTCCCACCCTTCTCCCCCTCCTCCCACCCTTCTCCCCCTCCCCCCTCTCCTCTCCCCCTCCCTCTCCAGTCCAAAGAGCAGTCAGGGTTCTCTGCCCTATGGTAAGTCCTAGGTCCTTCCCCCTCCGTCCATTTTGTTCACTATAAATGGAGAAAATAAAATTTTCCAGGATAAAAACAAATTTAAACAATACGCAGCCACAAATCCAGCCTTACAGAAAGTAATAGAAGGAAAATCACTAACCAAGGAGTCTAACAATGACCACAATAACTCAGACATCTAGAGACCCTTCACCAACACAAATCAAAGAAGGGAAACACACAAACTCTACGACTAAAAAAATTACCGGAGTTAACAACCACTGGTCATTAATATCACTTAATGTCAATGGACTCAACTCACCTATAAAAAGGCACAGGCTAAGAGATTGGATACGAAAACAGGATCCAACATTCTGCTGTTTACAAGAAACACACCTCAACCACAAAGACAGGCACCTACTCAGAGTAAAGGGCTGGGAAAAGGCTTATCAAGCAAATGGACCTAAGAAACAAGCAGGTGTGGCCGTACTAATCTCTAACAAAGTAGACTTCAAACTTAAATCAATCAGAAGAGAGGGAGAGGGGCATTTTATACTCATAACAGGAACAGTTCATCAGGATGAAGTCTCAATCTTGAACATCTATGCCCCTAATATAAAAGCACCCACGTACATAAAAGAAACATTTTTTTAACTTTTATTTTTTTAATTCATTTATTTATTAAAGATTTCTGTCTCTTCCCCACCATCGCTTCCCATTTCCCTCCCCTTCCCCCAATCAATTCCCCCTCCCTCATCAGCCCAAAGAGCAATCAGGGTTCCCTGCCCTGTAGGAAATCCAAGGACCACCCACCTCCATCCAGGTCTAGTAAGGTGAGCATCCAAACTGCCTAGGCTCCCACAAAGCCAGTACGTGCAGTAGGATCAAAAACCCACTGACATTGATCTTGAGTTCTCAGTAGTCCTCATTGTCCGCTATGTTACTGTTCTTGCAGGAACCCAGTTTCATTTCCCTTCCCAGCCAGAGAAAGTTACTATTGCCTGTATATCAGCTCTAGGGTTTGGAAAAAACTGTTAGTCTATGTGGTTTCCATTGAACAGAGTGCACAAAAATTCACACAGACTAACAGAGACACTCACACACACACACACGCACACCACTTATCTTTAAAACTGTGATTAGAATTTATATCAGATACAGAGTGAGGTTTTATTTTAACTGATGAATTTACCATAATCACAGGAGAAATGAGCAGTTTTTTGAGGTGTTGGTGTTTGCGTTCTGAACTCTAAGATAATAAACTGAATGAATGGGAGCAAAATATTAAATACATTAAGGTCTACTTGTCCATATGTGAAATATAATTGGAAACAATTCTAGGAGAAATGCATTAAGGCATACACATTTATTAATAGTGCCATCTCATAAAAAAATATACCAAATCTACTCTTTATCTTAAAAAGAGAGTAACAAATACTAAATCTACGTAGAACACACATTTTCTTGATTGTGAGAAAGATTCTTTTGTTGTGATGGTAAGTCTATGACATTGTCTACAATATAACAGTATGCAATGAAGAGACCTTGAGTCTTGTAGCTATACAGTAAATGCATTTTCATTATATTTCATTCTGATTTCTCAAAGTGTTATTTGAATATATACTATATAATACAGTTTTAGTTCTTAATATGTCCTCTAATGGCTTGAGATGGAGATGTAACTGAGTTATCCATGGAATTTTTATGTGTATATGATCTTGAGATACATTTTATAAAATTTGTATATTTAAATATATGATGCTAAGTCCCTTAAGATAAAGTTAGGGATTACAGGGTTGAACCTCTGGACAAAATGCACCCATAAGTAATAGATGATAAATTCAAAGTGGCTAGTAATGCTGATTTATTAAAATCTATTAATATGTATTATATTTTGATAAAACATAGTTTTTATTTCAAGCTATCTCATTTTTATCAAAACTCTCATTTTTCTAAGCATCTTGGAAGCTCATAGTTTTTAAGGAGTTTGAAACCTGCACTTTTTTTAGGCCAGGCAAAGACTTCCTACAAATTTATTTTAAAGAGATTATTATGTAAAACCTATTTTAGAGCTGAGTTATAAAATTCTACAAGATGATGTAAACCAACTAAATCACAAAGCCCTGTAGAGAAACATGAATACCATTATTATAGCCTTTTAGGGGGTAGAGGAATGTGATAGATGGCACTGCTTCATAATAATCCCTGCTTCAGAAGAATCCAGACAGCCACCTCTTCACTCATTAGTGAGACCTTTTACTGTGGTCTATATGCCAGGCAGTCTTTCTGAAATCCTGGCTAATTACTTTCTTCTTTCCAAAACTGGCAGTGATGTTGGTGTCTGCAGCTCTAACTTGCTGGTGTTTATAAACAAAAATAAGGCAAGTTTTATAACCAAAGTTGTTTTTGCAACTTATTTTTATTTTGGGTATAGAAATAGTTTGAGATGAACTGGATATCAGATCCTAGAGCAATGCTACTGTGCCATAGGGATCATATCTTTATTTAAATCTATAATATGTTCTAAATAATTGTCTGTTATATTTCTTATTCTTAGAATGCCTAGGAAGAACTAAAAATCCTATTTTATGAATGAGGAGACTGAAAACAGGAAAGGTAAAAGACAAAACAAAACAGCAACAAAAGCAAGGAAAATCCCTCAGGTTCATATTGGTAGTAAACCCAGAATCCAGTTTTTAACTTGAGAGTGTTTGTGTTCATACACACCCCAGATGTCTAAAATATCATAGAATGTATGTGCACATAGAACAAAGTATGGAACTTATATTTTTGGGTAATATTAAATATGAAGTGTTCAAAAACTCAACTCTGCGTCACTCATTTTTACCGAGTCTTAACTGATATAATAAAATTGGAAATTAAAGAGAAGATTCATTGATGAGGGTGAGAACTATAGTTATCGGTGTGTATAAGGCCAAGCATTTAGAGTAGAGCTAGGGACTGTGCTGGCTTAGTAAAGTGCTCATTTTTAGGCTTTCCCACAACATCTGTGGCTCTACTAGCTCTGAGCAGCTGACTACTTCATAGATTGAATAAATTTCCAATGAGTTGTTGGGAAGGTCTTAAGTCCAACTAGAGAGCTATTGGTTACTATCAAGGTGTGCATACCAATAGGAAGATCACATTATCTATTATTCAGGTAAGTACACCGTCTCATGAGATGGTGCTCTTCACAGTCAAAGTGGGTCTCCAATCTCATTTAACCTAGAGAAGCCCTCAAAGGCATACATAGAGACTTGACTTTTAGGCATTTCCAAATCTTGTCAAGTTGAAAATACCACAAAACCTACTTCTTGTCAATTTGGCACAAAACCACATAATTTTAAAGCTGTGATTTTTCTCCTTTAGCATCTGTAGGATCGTGATGATCTTACAATTCAAAGAGCATTCAGCCTAACTCCCTAATTCTCAGTAGTACTTAACAGTTCTAACAAGGCTCAAAAATTCATCTGAAATGCAAAGAATTTTCCTAACTGTAAGTTCTTCTAACACAGAAAAACAAGCTACATATTTTAAACATACAATGGCACACACTAAACATTCTTTTTTGTTTTCAATTTATTTATTATTATTATTATTATTAAAAATTTTCACTTACTACTTTCCTCCCATTTTCCTCACTCTCCCCCTCCAGTCCAAAAAGCAGTCAGGGTTCCCTGGCCTGTGGGAAGTCCAAGGTCCTCCCCCCTCCATCCAGGTCTAGGAAGGTGAGCATCCAAACAGACTAGGTTCCCACAAAGCCAGTACATGCAGTAGAATCAAAACCCAGTACCATTGTCCTTGGCTTCTCAGTCAACCCTCCTTGTCAGTCACGTACACTACGGTTTGATCACATCCTCCATCAGTCCCAGTCCAGCTGGTCTTGGTGAGTTCCCATTAGATCAGCCCCACGGTCACAGTGAGTGGGTGCACCCCTCGCGGTCCTGACTTCCTTGCTCATGTTTTCTCTCCTTCTGCTCCTCATATGGACCTTGGGAGCTCAGTCCAGTTCTACAATATGGGTCTCTGTCTCTATCTCCATCCATCACCAGATGAAGGTTCTATGGTGATATGCATTCTTATTACTAAAGACAATAACTGGCATATCAAAAAATGATGGAATTAAAGCAGGGCAAAGTCCCCACAGGAAAAAATGCCAGTTCCTATGGGTTTAGGTCTAACAACTGGAGCCTTTAAGAGGTTCTCTCAACTCTGAAGTGTTTCAGTACACTATCCTTTCCTGTGATGCTGCTTGGTGCACACATCAGCTATCTGTATCTGGTTCTCTTGGAGCACGCATCAGCTATCTGTATCTGGTTCTCTTGGAGCACACATCAACTATCTGTATCTGGTTCTCTTGGAGCACACATCAGCTATCTGTATCTGGTTCTCTTGGAGCACACATCAGCTATCTGTATCTGGTTCTCTTTCATGCCTGTAGCTTTTCTTCACTAATGTACTTTGGATGAGGCATATCGGACATGACATCCTGTATTCTGTATTTTCACTTATGTTTCATCTTCACAACTTCAGATTGCAGCATCACAGGGCATCCTTGCCAGGACTCCAAATCTGCCAAGCATTATCTGGTTTCAGTTGCCTTCTGTATCGGTATATAATGGCTATATGATTCTTTTAATCTCCTATCTTTTGTGCCGACTAACCCAGTACCATGAAGAAAAAAATGCCAAATTCTGTCAGATTGGAATGAAGCATGACGCCCTTGGAACACAGATGTAGCATTGTCTGATAACTGATTTTCACAGTCAGAGCTCCAAGTAGCTGTTTTTGAGCAGGAGATACATTTGATGACATTCTCCTTTCAGATGTCTCCTTTGCATACATTTATTTCTATGAGTTGGGGCCCATGATGAGTAGAATATTGACTTCACCACAACTTTCTGATTGTTCCACCGAAGAAAATGGGATTTCTCTTTAAGAATTACAGATATTTTTTCACCTGTGCTTTTTCCACAATATTAAACTTTCTTATATAGTTTAGCTCACAAAAGTTTATATCTATCTTTATTCCTCACTGAATATCTAGATAAAGAGCACCAAGAGAAATGGCCACAGACTAAATACTACTCTTCCTTGGAATTTCTTCTGCTAAATAAAGTATTGCATTACTTTAAAATTTAGCCTTACTCAGTTCTCAAGATTGTAAATGGATGTTTCTATTGTCAGGGTTTCTGCCCACCTGTCCTTGTGCTGCCTTTTCCCAACAATTATTAAGTCCCAAAGAAATCACACAGAGGTCTACATTAGTTATAAACTGATAGGCTCATTAGTTCAGGCTTCTTTTTAATTCTTATAATGAATATAGCCCATTATTAGCCCATTATTCTCATCTGTGTTAGCCATGTGGCTCAGTACCTTATTTAGTGGGGCAGTCACATCTTATTTCATCTGTGGCCGGGTCAGGACTGCAGAAGAATAGGCTTCCTCCTTCCCAGAATTCTCCTGTTCTCATTGACCTGCCTCTACTTCCTGTCTGGTTGTCTGACCTATACTTCCTGCCTGGCTACTGGCCAGCATTCATTTACAATATAATTGACAGAATATAGACATTTGTCCCAAACGACATTTCTGTCCCATCTGGTCCTGTAGCCATTCAGTCGCAAAGAAGCACAGAGACTTATATTAATTATAAATTGTTACAATTATAAATTATTAATAATAAGCTTAGGCTTATTATATTATTATTATTGTTATTATTATTATTGTCCTTGTTCAGTCATGTGACTCAGTATATTTTATCAATGAGGCATTCTCATCTTGCTACCTCTGGCTGGTGACTAACTCTCAGCCTTTTGTCTTCACAAAATTCTCTAAGTCTGGTTGTACCACCCATACTAACTGTCTTGCTACTGGCCAATCAGTGTTTTCTCAAACTAGTATGAGTGACAAATCTTTACAGTGTACAAAAGTATTGTTCCACAGCACAAGGACAGAAGGCAGCCAGTTTCACATCATAGATCTTTATACTGTTCTTGATTCCCTTTGACATATCAAAAGTTGAATGTCTACTATCTATATTTCTATCTTTTCCTCCCAAATCCAACCAGAATGACCAACTGAGTTCTGATTGCAACATACAAATGCCTATATCACCTGAATTTCCAAACATTTCCACATTGCTTTCCTAAAGTAATTCCCAAAGCCAAAAAACCATGTGATCATGGTTTTAACATCTTATAACAGCAAGGCCCAATTTTTGTAACATTTCCTCATTAGCACCTTTCCCATTGCTATGGTATAAAACCTTGGTAGCTTTTGAATGATGGCTTACCATTTGATGGACAGTCCATTATACCTGGGAGGTAATAATGGGAGATGCTTGTGATAGCTTGTCAAATTTGTCTGCAGTTAGGAAGCAGGGGGTGATGAATATTCATACTCAGTTCATTTTTCCTTTTTATTCAGCCAATGACCATAGGTCATGGAATGGTACTACCCACAATTAGGATGGGCTTTCTAAACTTACCTAACCCTATGTAAATGAGTTCTCACGGTCCTGACTACAAACTAAATATTATCTGGTGGTGGCATACAAAGAGTTCCACAATAGCTTGAAATGGAGTATCACAAAGGGTTATTTATTTGTGGATAAACTCACAGGGGAGTGATCTGCAGTCCTCTGCAGGCACTGGAAACTGGAATGGAATCCAATAGCCAAGATGCCCATGCATGCTTTTCGTCTGCATTTATAGTATATGAGACCACTCCAAAGTGGGCTGGTATCTTAAAGGCTGAAGCAGTTCCCACACCATCTAATTATTTTATTACATGAATACCTGGAAGCTTATTTCCTAGAGAATTCTAAATCCTGTCACATTGACAATGGGAATCATTACAATATCTTTTCTTTATTTTTATTTGCTTCTAATTCTGGATCAGGTATTATTCTAACTATGCCCATTTTACACAGAAAAGTTACATGTGTATTTTTTCTTTACCAAACAAACATTATTTTGTTCAAATTTTAAATTAAATCAGTTTGAATATAGTCAGTGACATTCTAAATATCTGTGATGTGTACATACTAGTTCCCCTAATTCCATATTTTGTAATTGTTTTTGTTAGTTCACACAGGGTAACTAGACTGGATGAAATGATTATTTACTGTCTTAATTGCAACATGCAAGATGTGATTTGGCTTCATTACCAGTTAATTATCCATTGAATTAATTTTGGAACTTCTCAGTGAAGTTTTAAAAGACTGTTATGTCATTAAAAAAAAAGTCATTTTTCCAGTGTTAATGGTGGTGAATGAAGTTGTTTCACACAGCATTTAAGCCTATTACCTTCCTTTTAGGAAATCCTGGAGTAAGTTCCTCCTTAACATTCTCAATTTCTCCATGTATATGATAATTATGGGAGGTGCACATACCTGAGCCAATGCCTCAAAACAGAGAGGCTGTGGGTAGGCTGTGGTGGAGAGAGGTCAGTGTTATCCAGTATATGCTTTTTGAACTTTCTTACCACAGGTTTTAAATAAGATTCTGCTCCTTCCATATGTATCCAACATTTATAAAAGCTGAGATGTTACAAAATCAGATGTCACTGCCTTCTAGGTCTTCAAACTCAGTGCTTCAGGGAGACAGGTTTGAATTATTATTGACTGGAATGAAATTCAGAATAAAATTGAGTTGATTTGGTTTGTGCTTTCCAAAAAAAAAAGAGAGTTTCCCAAAGGAAATGTGACACTTTGCCTATTCTAAGGGGTGACAGGTTATTGCTTGTTATCACTGGTTTTTAATAAAATTTAGGGCTTTAAAAAAGAGAAACTAACTGCTATATTATTTTAAGAGATTTTCATTTTCCCCTTCATTTCCTCACTTTCTCTATACCCTGGCATTTAAATATAATATGAGTGAATAGAGCTGTGTTCGTGTATAATGAATAGAATCCATTTCTAATCATGAGGCATCATGTGAGTGCAGCATTCAGTGAAAAGACAATTAAAATGATTTCTTGAGAACCCAGGCCCTCCTTTCAACCCAAAACACTGAGGTCAAGCAAAGGGAAATAAGGGAATGACATGAGAATCCACCCCTCTGAATTCCCATGACTCTTTAACTAGCAGAAACCAAATGGATCCTGGGTTTCATTGAGCTGACAATTTAAATTCTAATTCTGGCTACTCATCTTCAAAGAAACAGGAGACATCCAGCTAGAGCACAGCGTGTAATTAGACTGAAGCCACAGTTTCTGCTTGTAATTATGTCCCTGAAGTCAGATGGTTTAAACGGGGAGTAGAGCCATGATTTTAGCTTTTTATGTTGAGGATTATCTATTTTGTATCTAAATTGCATATTTTCTAAGGTCATATATAGTTGTAATAACTTAAAAAGGTGTGTTGGTTGGCAATAATTAATAAATTAAGAATAAAGAGTGTGAAAAATAAGAGTAGAATAGCAAAAATCAAATCAAGAAACAATAAGTTGGATATTGTTGGATTAAATTACAAGACTTAATTTCTAGAAAATCTATACCAGAAAATAGTGTTGCTAATGTACATGTGGGTCAGTCAGCTGGAGGGTTTGGAAGATGCTCAATCTTAGCAATTAGTGTAGCTAATCTATTATACATTATACTCAGGGGCATGGAGTGACAGGGATTCTCATTTCAGTTTTAATCCACTGTCATATGATTATAGTGGCATTGTGATGACAGGAGTTCCCGATTACTCATAAAAATCCAGAAGGAGAAACAAATTGTGCAGTAAAGAATGAGAAAGTGTGTGAAGCTGGGTCAAACAGAGAGGGGCCGGTAAATCAAATAATGACTGTAATGAGCAAAGAGAAAAGGGGGAGGAGGAAAAGGGGGAGGAGGGAAGAGTATCAACAGCTAAGGAAGCACATCATTTCACATTTTAAGTGAGAGATCTGCAAGTTTTAATTTTATGTTTGTGTTGTGTATTTGTCCTTATTTGAATAAACAGTGCATGCATACTACAACAACAAAATATTCTTTATCTCTAAAATTTTTAACTCCTGGGAAAGACAAATCTAGGTGAGCAGCTGGCTTTTGAAGACACTCTCTAAGGATAGAATGAAGCTCGAAAATTCACTCTAGAATTAATGATATGCTAGTAATGAGTTCCTATTAGGAGGATCATTCTTACTGAAGTCATGGAAACCCTGAGAAGAATTATTTAAGGCGATTAGTGGCATGACAGGGACCACGGTATAAAAAAACTGACAGAAGTAGTGGTTATGGAGGTCTAAATAATAAAGCTAGGCAGCACCCAACTGGAGTATGTTTCTTAAGTTTAACTAAACAGAATCTGGGATGTTGTAAAAGTATTTTCCTTATTTTTTGAGATTAAAATTACATCATGGTTTTCCTATTTTTTCCTCTTTTTTTATCCAAACCCTTCATGTGCTCTTTTTCAAATCCATGGACTTTTATTTCATTGACTGTTGTCAAATACATGCTTATGTATATAGATATATGTTACTAAATACATACAAATATATAACTCCTCCGTCTGTGTAATGTTGCTTGCATGCGTGTTTTCAGGACTAAGCAATTGGTGCATCTTCCCTAGAGCAAGACGATTTCTCCTGATTTCAGCATTCCTGAGTTGACTGTAATTTTTTGTGTAGGGCTGAGGCTTCTTGGGCTTTCCTCAGCCATGTTATCTTGTCTGTTGCTGTCATTCTTGGTCAGGTCACATTTAGACAAGCATGAATGAACATCTTCCAAAGGAGTAGTACTGAGAGTATTTACACTATCATCTCTGTGATGTCACAGAATATTCCAGGACACTGCACATTAGCAATTAACCAGAAAGTAAAAATTATAGCTAACATTATTGGTTATTCTTGGGCTCATCTAGTTCTGCAATATCACAGTTACATTTTACCTCCTTTAGAAAATGGATCCAAGGGCATGGTGGTTATCCAAAAAATTACTGAATCTCCTCTCCTTCTTGCCTTCATAATATAAGATGTAGGTACAGATAGTGACTTAAACTCTTCAGAGTCATTACCCAATTATCATTTAGCTATCCAAGCCATGCAAAGCCTTTCAGTTTAAAGCATAAAATTTATGAGAGAATACTCTTGAAATTTTCTATTTTTACATGAGTCATTTTATTTTGTGTGAGTAAAGATGATGTCCTCAACAGCAACTTAATCTTTAGACAAAATTTTGCATTTGCTGAATTATATTCAAATTGGAAAGCCAACTAAACAGGATTTAAGGGGAAAAGTCTGGCTCAACTCTTTCTTAGAATTGAGCTAGCTAGTCAAGAAGTCAGAAATTAACAGCATCTGCAGATGGCACCAGTATGATGAATGTGTGTATGGGTTTTCAATGTAGGCTTCATTATCTACTAATATCTGATGCAAGGTAATTAATTTATTTCCTAAACCATAGATAGCAAAAATGCAATTCTAACATAGCACCATTTTACTGAAAATACTCATATTTTAATCTTGTACAGAAAACGTTTAAGGGAAAAAAACAACTTTTTTGGAGTTAAAATACTATTGAAAAAATAAATATTCCACAGTAGAAAATGCTGAAATGCAATTATAGAATTCAGCTAGTGCTGACTCAATAAGGAGAGTTACATGTGTGCAGAAGCAAAAGGAAATATGAAGATCAGAGAGGAATGGTAAAGAATTTACTGAGTTAAAATTAAAACCTGTTATACAATGTACTAAATTAAGTAAAAATATGTCAGTATGAACACTGACACACAGGATAGGAAAGAGTATCTGAAATCATATCACAAGTCTAGACTAATTAATAATGCATTGTCTTTTCAGTAGTAATAAAATCGGCCCAATGTTTCAAAATATGTAATGACAACTCCTTAGGAAAAGCTGTTGTTGATTTATCAATTGTTTGATATAGGTTACCCTCTGATAACTATGATTCCACTACCTCTGATTAGTTAATGTACTAAACCAGGATCAAGCCTAACAATAATCTATAAATGTTTGTCCTTATACCCACAAATAAGTATTCTTCACCCCTCATCAAGGAATCTTGTCTTTGCAACAGATGTAGACAACAGCAGAAAATCACAACCAATCAAAATGCAGAGCTATGTAGACTAGTTCCAGTGGATACATTTACAAAACATTCCTAGAGCTAGGCTCCAGAAACATTGTGGAAGCAGGGCATAGAAAGATTTTAAGAGTAAGACAATGAGAAACTTTACTGCAAGGTTGCGTCTTTTAGCATCATGAGAAGCTACACTGGTAGTCTCAACAACAAGATTGCACTAAGGTCAGTAGAGCAAGGACACCTGCTGTGATGTCAAACTGCTTGGGGGAAAAGCCCAGGTGATTTCAACCCAAGTAAAGCCTGAAATTGGAAAGGTGACCTTCAACAAGAAAAAGCACACCAATTGGTTATCCATTGCAAATGATCTTCCCTGAAAACATACATACAAGTAACATTATTTTAACTCAATAGGTTGTTTTGGGAAAATATATGTATATACAAGTATATAGATATATGCGTAATAACAATGTTTAAAAGAGACCATCAGTTTGAAGGGGAGTGGGGAGAAGAACTGGGAGTGTGATGAGGTAGGAAGGGCAAGGAAGAAATGCTGTAATTAACATGCCATTTCAAAAATAAAAGAAAAAACAGACAAAATTTTGTTGATTATTGAAAGTAGCAGTAGTTAAAAACAGCAGACTGGATGCCTTTTGGCTTTACTCCGTTAACACACAAAATATAAATTAAACCCTATAGGATAGATGTTATTTTCATATTTACCATTGTCTCTTATCATTAGATGGAGGAACCAAGGAACAGGAAAAATCTAAAAAAAAAAAAAAGTTCCAGAAAGCATGCAAAATACCAAAATTAAACAAGTAATTTAAACAGATTCATTACAGAGCCATTATACAGCTTGCCACAATCACAATTGTAATCCCCACCACACAACGCATATGTTTGCATGCATGCATGCCTGCACACATCCACAGAGAGAGAGAGAGAGAGAGAGAGAGAGAGAGAGAGAGAGAACTATCTGAGGAATAAAATTGAAGACCTAGGTACAAGTGCAAGCAACAATAGTCAAATACTTTTTGGCAAAGATACAACAGTTAGACAGTGGAAATAGATGTTTTCATCCCATAGCCCTGGGAAAACTGGATTTCAGCATACAGAGAAATGAGAGTAAATGCTTATTCCTCAAGTGCAGAAGGTTCAGCCCAATGGATTTGCCTGGATTACTTCTTTCATATTGTGTCTTATCTAGTTGGAGATAAGGTTAATAATGCCTTCTAAAAAATTGATATTGTGCCTTTATCTCCTGACATATGGAATAGTTTGATGAACACTGGTGTCAATTCTTTGAAAGTCTGGTACAGTTCATTAATAAATATATCTCCGATGGAGGCGCTTTAGTCAGAGCTTTTGTTATTGCTGTTTCAATTTCATTTCTTGCTATAAATCGAATTAAATCATTTATTTAATCTTGGTTTAATTTTAATAGGTCATGAATGTCCAGAACTTCATCATCTTCTTCTGAGTTTTCTAAATTAGTGTCAAGTCCTTACAGCCTTCTGAACTTCACTGCTAGCTACTGTTATAGACTCCCTTTCATATCCAATTTTATTCATTAGGGTCTTCTCTCCCTTTGTTTGAATGATTTACATTACAGCAACAGTGAAAACATAACTTTTCCTCTTTCACCACATCCATGCTGACATTTGTTGTCATTTGGATTCCTGGTGAGGGTCATTCTGACTTGTGTGAGACAGAACTTAAAGTAGTTTTAAATTGCATTTCCATGATGGCCAAGCATATGGATTACTTTGTAAAAAGCCATTTGCTTTTTTTTTCCTCTAGAGAATTTCCATTCCTCTCTATAGTCTGATGTTACTTGAGTTGTTTATTTTTTAATGTTTAGTTTTCCAAGTTCTTTGTATACTCTAGACACTAGTGCTCTGTCAGGTTAATAGCTGGCAAATTTTTCCTCCCTTACTGGGGGCTCCCTATTTATTCACTTATTGTTCTTTTGCTGGACAGAAGCTTCTCAGTTTTATGTGACCCCATCTTTTTATTGCTGGTCCTACGCTCTCTACTACTAGAGACATACTCGGCAAGTCATTCCCTTCTCCTATTTCATTCCTCTAGCACTTTCAGGCTATCAAGTCTTTATAGTGAACACTCCTTTAATATTATCAAATCTCTATGTTCAGTAAAGATATAAAACAAAAGTAAAAAAAATTACAAAGGAAAGAGAAAAAGGGTTAGCCACTAAGTTTGCTACAGTAAAATCTCTAGGAAAAAGGCCCAAGAGCCTTACTACAGTTTAGAAAGAGCCAGCCTTAGGTATATTCAAGCTAAAATGAAAATATAAAAAGCAAAAGTAAGAAATTTTTCAAAAAATCGCTCCAAAAATTTGTCTAGAAACTTCTAAAATTTTACAACCTTAAGGACCCTGCCACTTCCATTTGAAGCCGGTCACACAGATTGATCGTGTTTACTTGAGACTGTCTGTGAAGATATGACTAAAGCAATGACAGAAATTTGCTCTGGACACACTGCGGTAAAGAAACAGGTTTCTAGTTCCAATGTGAAGAATATATATGTATATACATATATATTATATACATATATGAATGTACCAACAGTTATTAGAAAATGGACTATGGAAAAAGAGTATGGAGTAGATAGGAGATTATAGATCAGGAAAAAAAAGAAATAGTGTGATTGTATCATAATCTCAAAAAGTAAAAGAAATAGTAAGAAACATTTTAATTTGTTGAATTAATATAAACATCAAAGATCTTATCATGAATAGTTTATTGAACTTGCTAATGCTATTCCCATAATAAATATAAAGAATTAGATACAGTTTGAAGTTTTAACAATTATTTAAGCTATAAAGAGTTGAATCGTACATGCTTGTGTACTTGTGTATGTGTAACACGTGTGAGGATATGTATGTAGGCAAAAATGGTGTTTAATTATGAATAAGATAAATGGTTCTTGAAAATTGACTATATTAGAGATTGAGAGAAATCTCAGGCAGGAAAATATCTGTATTTTAAGTGTTCAGATTTGAGTTACATACATATATACATACATACAAACATGCACACATTATACACACGTATATGTATATATATATATACATACACACATTTATATATGCCTGTGTGTGTGTGTGTGTGTGAATGTGTGTGTGTGTGTGGATTGCATATGTTTGTCTTACCAGTGCCAGAGAGATAAGGCAGCTGGACAAGACTTGCTGGCAAACTGGTTGAGCCAGGTTGGCAAGTTCCAAGCCACCAGTGATCATGTCTAAAAAAAATGGAAGGGGAATATGCTTGTTCAACTACACACACACACACACACACACACACACACACACCTCTGAAATCTTATTGAAAGACTGTTGCTCCATGTGACAGCTGTGCTTCAGTATCAAATCTACAAATCTATTCAGCAACCAGAAAGACAAAATAAAGTATGTAATGGTAATTCATTCCTCTCTTGTTTCTTGTAATTAGGTCTATAAATTATTTTCTTGTAATAGTTAGGTGGGTGAGAGGGCAAAATTATTCTTGTAATTCATTAAATTCCAACATTCAGGTAAGACTTAGGAGCACATTTCCATGTAGTATGCATTATTGGAATAAAATATAAATTACTTTTAACCCTGTTTCAAAGAAAGCCTAGTATTTTACATCTACTTTGTAACATAATCTCAAACAGACAGGCAAGCAGTGTGACTATACCACATTATGAGAAATTCTGATCAAAAGGCTCAAAGATGACTTTTCTTTTGACTGGGAACAATGTTTTATATTGAATAATAGTTGAATAAAATATAAACTTCTAATAGCTTGACAATAGGACTGGATTTTGTTAGTTCTTTTTCTGGTGTGTTCTTTGTAAACTGCTTCTAAAAATGGGTTCCCCGAGGCTACATACCACTGTTTCTCCCTCTTATTGTAATGGAAAAATGGAATACAACAGCAGGGGCTGCAGAATTCTGTATCCTTTAATTCTTGTCTTGCTTAAGCTTGCTAAAATCTGAAATTTTTCATTAGAACGGGGATTTTCTGTGCTAATACTTTCAAATATATTTCTTAATTTCTATTTAAATTGCCTATGCCCTCCCCACGGCTTATAAATTTAGGTTCTATGCATGTTGTAGCTTACACTCCACAAGAAACTGCCCTGGTTTTCTTCATATGTTTGCATCTGGTCATGAACTGCTTAATATTAAAGTAAGTAGCGATTTTGTGTTGTACACAGTCTATTGCACATCTTCATTAAAAAACATTACAATCCACACAATGTGCTTTCTTGTAGAAACTCACCATCTGCATTTTCCATTTCCGGCTGGGAACTGTGAATGTAAAAGGAAGTGTGATGATAATGAAGGTAAAAGCTGTTATAGACCTAATACATTACCCAAATTATTGCCTGGCCTTATTAGTACTTGTGTATATTGTCTTAGAACTCTGGAGGCCAGAAAGGACATGTCCGCACAAGCAGGGGAAAAAGTAGTAATTAAGCAGACACACATTCTTGGCCTAAGAATCCAGAGTGCTATTACCATTATCACAATATGAACTCAATATGAGAGTATATAATTTTTCATCATTACATGTGTAGCACAAATTCTAATTGGTCGTAATAAATAAAAACTCAGAGTCAATGATGAGGGAATGAAAGCTGAATGATGCTTCAGACTGACTACCTAGACTGCTGAGCTGCTGTCTCCTCCAGCCTTAGATTCTGTTCTCTACCCAGATATATCCCTTCCTGTCTCCACCTCCCAAGTACTGGCCTCTAGTGACTTAGCTCTGCACTTTAATCTTAGGTCAAGCTTTATTTGTTAAAATACAAACTTAATATCACTATATATCTGCTTTCATTTATTTTATGGTATCTTTAATTTATATAATTATGTCTTTGAAAATAAGAAAATATATTTTTTCCTTTCCTATTTGTATCATTTTCATATTTTTCTCTCTTATTGATCTAGTCTAGTTATTTAAAACTGTGCTAATAGATAAGATAATAGTAATCTTTGTCTTGTTCCAGATGTTAGAAGCAGTTCTCTCAGTTTTCCTGGTTTATTAGAATAATGGCTATGTTTGTCATATATTCTATTATTTTGAGGTGTATTTCACCTATTCTTACACATTTATCATTAAAACACGTTGAACTTTGTCAAGTGACTCCTCTGTATCTATGTAGGAGATCACGTACTTTCTACCCCTTAGTCAATTTATATGGTGCACCCTACTTATTGATTTGTATTATCGATTCAGCTTTGTAACTCAGAGAAGAAACCAACTTGATCATGTTGTATGCTCTTCTCAATGTTTCTTGACTTGGTTTGCAAGCTTCATGTTAAGGATTTTCACCTGACATAAATCTTTAGGATTTGGTGTTTGCTTTAGTATGTTTTGGTCTTGTTTTGTCTGATATTTCCTTACTCTACTCCCATTCCTCTATTTTGAAATATATTTACTATTGTCACTGTGTGTTAGAATTATGTTCCTTATTTTTTGACTTTATAGAATTTCACAGGTAATTTCCTGAGTTTTGCTTCTTCTCAGAAGAAACACTTCAGTTAAGTTTCTGAAGAGTGTTGTATTTTCCTAGTGGTCATAATCAAACTTAGATAATTTTTATTCAAACTTAGTACTGGTATAACAAGGTATGAAGAAAGGAAGGCCAATCTAGCCTGGATTGGTTTTGGCCATATACATGGTTGGGTAAACTGTATCTATCCTTTTTGAGAGAATCCCCTATTTACCATTTTATGCCTGTACATTATTTGGGCATATATGATTAAAATTGGATACATCATGGAGCTGGACATGCACAGTGAACAAAGACTTCCTAATTCAAGAACATCAATCAAAAGAGAGCTGCCCATGCTTTGCAACAAAACTTAAGTTTTCTCAAACTTCAGAAAAGGAGGCTCCAAGGGGACTCTCACTTTTATGACTCTGCTATTACTCTGGACATTAAAGACAATTAAGTTTTATAAGAATCATCTAGAAGACAAATCTCTGACATGTCTTTGATGGATTTTCTAGCTGTGGTAATTGAGATGGGAAATCCCACCTTGAGTGTGAGTGGCACTATTCCACCAGCTGCTGTGCTTGAAATAAGATGAGAAATCATGCTAAGGACTAGTGTATTTATCTGTGAAAGAAGATGTGACTAAAAGTTCCCTCGATGAGTCTTTTAGTGAGACAGTCTTCATCTGAAAGTGTATTTAAGTCTCCACATATTTATGTAGTTTCTTGTTTTGTTGATTTCTAATATTTTGCATAGCATTCTTATAAAAATACAAGGAATATTTTTATTTATTTCATATTTTAAATGCTTGCTTTAAAGCCCATAATATGACAGAATTATGACATGTGCCACTGAAGGATGTGGATTATAACTCTGTTGGATATAATAATCTTTAGGCATCTGTTGAATCCAGTTGGTCTATGGTAAAATTTAAATATGAACTTCTTTTTCTGATTTTCAATTTGGAAAGCCAATGCAAATATGACTTATTGAAGTCTGTATCAGAAACTATGCCACGTTTATGCGTGTTAAGTATTTTATGTAATGGAAGTCCTCATATAAATAATATTTACAAATTCTATAGCTTCTGATTACTTGTTCCTTTCATTAATATGTAATGGCCTCCTATAAGTCTTATGTTGTTTTGGGTTGAGTTCTAGTTCATCAAAAGTTATGTTAGTATGTATGAATTTGTGTGTGGGTTTGTGCAATGAGCAAAACGCCTGAAGAAGACAGCAGAATGCAGCTGGGTGATAGTGGCGCATGCTTTTAATCTCCACACTCAGGAGGCAGAGGCAGGCAGATCTCTGTGAGTTCAAGGCCAGCCTGGTGTACAAGAGATAGTTTCAGAACAGGCTCCAAAACCACAGAAAAACCCTGTCTCAAAAAAGCAAAAAAAGAAAAAAAAAAAGAAGTCAGAAGAATACATTGGTTGCCTCAGATGTAGAGATACATTTGGCTGAGTTGCTATATTGGCAATCAAATTTGAGATTTTTGCAAAAATAGTATGTATTCTTCAACCCTGAAATATCTTTCTGTTATGGACATAATTTTTAGATGAAACTTATTACATTGTAGGAGATTATAAAATTATTTTTTTATTTTTACAAATTTTAATATTCTAAGTCATCAATAAAGTAATGGATTAGTACTTGACAGTGCTGAAACCTTAAGTTCACATTAAATATCATTTGTTCTGAAGGAATTCAATGACTAAATATATCAGGGCCCTATGTTAACCTCTAAATTATATATAAATGGAAGCATTAAATTTAACCTTTGCTAATGTACAACATTTTTGTTTTGTTTTGTTTTGTTTTGTTTTCGAGACAGGGTTTCTCTATGGTTTTGGAGCCTGTCCTGGAACTAGCTCTTGTAGACCAGGCTGGTCTCGAACTCACAAAGATCCACCTGCCAACTTTTTAAAATTTATTGTTTTCTCATGCTTTACATCCTCATTTCAGTTTCCCTCCTTCCACTCCTCCCAGTCTCCTCACCAGCTTCCCTCTCCCCCAGATCCACTCTTCCTTTTCCCTTCAGAAAAGAGCGGTCCTCCCCAAGTTACGATAAAACTAGGCACAAACCATATCAATGCAGGACAAGGCAACCCAGTAGGAAGCCAAGGGTCCCTAGAGCAGGCAAAACAGTCAGAGACAGCCCCTACTCCCACTCTTGGGAGTCCCACAAGCTACACAACCTTAACGTATATACAGAGGATCTAGTTCTGACCCATCCAGGCTCCTTGTTTGTTACTCTAATCTCTGCCACTGCCTATGAGCCCTGCTTAGTTGGTTCTGTGGATCATGCTCTCCCTGTGTCCTTGACCCCTCTGGCTACTACAATCTTTGCTCTCCTTCTTCTCTGTGGTTCTCTGACCTCTGCCTAATGTTTGACTATGGGTCTATGCATCTGTTCCCATCAGTTTCGGGACAAAGCCTCTCTGATGACAACTAGGCTAGGCTCTAGTTTATGACCGTTGGAGAATGCCATAAGGAATCATTTTATTCGCTTTTCTTCCTATCTTGTTTGGTTCTATCTTGGATCTTTGGACCATCCAGTATCTGGTTCCTCGCTATCCAGGTAGTGCCACACATTGGCTTCTTCTCCTGGTGTGGCCTTAAGTTGCATCAGTCATTGGTTGGTCCTTCCCACAAGTCAAGTTCTGAGCCAGATTTACCTCAGCATATCTTGGATACAGGGAAAATTGTACATCAAAGGTTTAGTGGCTGGGTTGGTTTCAGTCCTACCACTGAAAGTCTTGCCTAGTGTCAGAAGATGGCTGGGCAGGGTCCATATACCCCTTTTACATGGAGTTGTTACAAAGTTATTCTCATAGATTTCAGGGAGTTTCCACTCCACTAGGTTTCTACATCATTCCCAAATGCACCCCCATTCCAGTTGTTTCTCCCAGAATTCTCCCCTATCTCTACCCAATGTTGCGTGATGGATACTAACAAAGTAATTAGGAGTACACAGAGTTTATGAAAATAAATGTAATCAACGAGAACAAAGTTCAGCAGATCCAGTTCATTAATCACACCACTATTGCCTTCTCCATTATGATAGTGTGTCTGGATTCTACCTTATAGTGGTGAATGCATGACTAATAACAATTTTCTTCTTTGCAAAGATTTAGATTTTTTTTTCTGGGGAAATTCTTGATGATCATAAGATGATGTTTGCTTTTCTGATGTCTCTAATTATTTTCCCATACAAATTCCTAGATTCCTAGGTTTTCTCTCTTCAAATTCTAATTCTTTGCCTGTTTTTACATTTTCCATTTCTATTCTGTTGCTATGAAGTTCATTTTTTAGGTAGCATTGGTTCCTCAGATACATTTTATTGCTTTTATTGCTTCCATTATTTGTCTTTAATACAGTTAGCATAATCTTTCTAAAATAAATGTCTACTCTGGTGTCTTCTTTATTATGAAAGAAAGACAAGAGGAAGATGCTTCTTTCCATTGACCAATGTGTAATGTATAAATTTATTAGGAAAGACTTATGATGGTATTTCTCTTCAGTGATATCTCCTTCATGTACAAATTAAACCATTGTGGTTAATCAATATCTTACTATGCTCTCTATATATGTCATTTTATCTCAATTTGTAATAACTTTATATCATCAAATATCATCACACTACTTATTATTGTCACTTTACTGGATATATTCCGTAACTGCCAATCAATAAGAGACTATCATTCAATTTTTCAAATTCTTTATCCAGATCATGATCATTTCCCAGTATGTTCCTTTTCCCTAATTTGTTGCTGGTCCTTGGATCCCTTCTCTTGACTCATTCCTTGGTTGAGATCTATTTTGTACTGACACTTTCTCTGAATGTCATAGTGCAGCCAATGGTGAAAATTATAGGTGCTACAGTATGCTACTTACCACTGGATGCTTTATAGACATTATTTCTTAAAATCTTCAAATTTGTTAAGACTTACACAAACAACACAGTTGTGACGGTTTGAATGAAAATGGTCCCTATATGCATTATTAGGTCATGTGGTCTTGTTAGAGTGTTGCGGGAGGTCCTTCTGCTCCTCCAGCCAATAGCCGCTGAGATACCAGCCCATTGGGGCGTTGTCTCTCTCTTTAAAAAAAGCGGCCACTTCCCTCCTTTCTCTCTCTTACTTCCTGCTCTGCTTCCGGCGACTAGATTCCCTTCCTGATTGCTCAGAGGGCTGTTGTCTGGGACGGTGATCTGTAAGTTTTTCCCCCTTAAATAAATAACCATTCTATTAATCATAATTCCAAACTGGTGTGGGATTGTTTGTGACTTACGCCTTCACCTTCATTAGAGTATATGTGGAGTTGTTGGAGGAGTGTAATACTAGGGGAGGGCTTTGAGGCCTCAGATGCTCATGCCAGACCCAGAGTCTCACTCTTTTTCTGTTGCCTGTTAATCCAGATGTCGACTTTCAGGTACCTCTACAGCACCATTTCTGCTTTCATGGCCCAATGCTTCCCATCATAAAGATAATGAACTATTAAATGTTTTCCTTTGTAAGTGCTGCCGTGGTCATGGTGTTTCTTCACAGCAATAGAAACCCTAAATAAGTCACCAGTGCAAAGTTTAGTAAAATAAGATTTAGAAACATTTTTATTTGCGTTGATGTCATCAACAAGCACTATTTCCTGTTTTATTACAAGATATTCCTGCTAACTAGGATTTGTTTATTATCCCTCCTTTAAACTGGTTGTTATATAATTTTATCTTTGTTTAACAGATTAACCTGAAAATTATTTTGGAGACTTGCTTGTTGAAGGAGTCTGCTTGTTTGTTTCCTGGCCACTAAGCAGCGCAGACCTGAAATATTCATACAGAAACTATATTATTTAAATCACTGCTTGGCCCATTAGCTCTTGCTTCATATTGGCTAACTCTTATATCTTAATTTAATCCATTTCTAGCAATCTGTGTATTGCCATGAGTTCCGGCATCTGTGTCTGGTGGGACCTAATGGCTTCTCCTCAGTCTGTTCTTCTTTCTCCCAGTATTCAGTTTAGTTTTCCTCTCCTAAGTTCTATTCTATCACAGGCTCAAGACAATTTCTTTATTAACAAATGGTATTCACAGCCTACAGAGGGGAATCCCACATCACCTTCCTTTTCTGTTTAAATAAAAAGGAAGGTTTTAACTTTAACACAGAAAAATTACATATAACAAAACAGGTATCAAGAAAGAATTACAGCTATAATATTTATATCTACTTTATTTTTATCATATCTAAGGAAAACTATAGTTACAACCATTTACTCTTCAACTCCATCAAAGACTCCTGAAGGATATAATATTACCTAAGTAAACAGGAAGTACATTCTAAGCAACTTCCAAAACTCTAGAATTGACAGAGACATCTTACTGCAAGGACAGTCACCTAAAGTTCTTCTGTACCATTGGGGCATCCATACTCAGCCTGCAGCCCCATAATATCTGGCAGATTTTTCTATGAAGCAGGAAAATTCAAAGACAGTTCTACCTGTTGGCAGTTTGTCCATCACATTTTTCTATGTCCTGCGGAATGTCTGGCAGACTCTTTCATGAAGCAGGAAACCTAAATGGTCTTCTCACCTTTAGGCAAGTTCAGCAGTCATTTGTTGTGGGTCCTGCATGTCCAGCTTTTATAGAATATAATAAAGTAGTCCAGACAAGAGCAGTTTCTTACCCAAATGGCTAGCAAACACCATAAGGAGCCTTGTTGATGCCCATCTTTTTTTTTTTTTTTTTAGTTTTTTGAGACAAGGTTTCTCTGTATCTTTGGAGCCTGTCCTGGCACTAGCTCTTGTAGACTAGGCTGGCCTCGAACTCACAGAGATCCGCCTGCTTCTGCCTCCCGAGGGCTGGGATTAAAGGCGTGCGCCACCACCGCCCAGTGATGCCCATCTTCTTGAAGTAGTTTGGTGCTGCCAGAAACAGATGTGTCTTATTGTCATGAAAAGTCTGAATCTCTTAAAGTGTTTTAAATGCCATATTCTGAAGGACTCTTTAAGATTTGAAGAATACCTAACTGAAATATATCCCTATGTATCTAGAAAACCTAACAAACATTACTATTATAGATGATTATCTATTAACCTATATTTCTTAATTATACATTACATTTTTAAATGAGCTTGACAAATATAATACCTTAATAAAGATCAGAAATACATATACACAGTATAACAAAATTGACCCTAAATTTATATTAATAAACCAATATCCATACCAATGCAAGTGTCTATAGCATATACCCCTTTAAATATAAACAAACATTTATAGACAGTATTTGGGAATTTGGGCATAGTTTTATTCATAATGCTTTCTGCTGTTTATTGGACAAAGTAATTTTGTGGGCGTGATCAAGGCAACCTTTCAGTGGGTTTTGGTCCATCAAACCACATTAGACTCGAAGTATTCCACAGGTTTTCATCCTCTGTGGAAACAAATGTAGAACCTCTTTTCCAAAGCAGCATATCCTTAGACTCAAATTTTGAATCCAGAAATCTTTAAAACATATATGTTGGTTTAGCTTAGCAGCCCATACAATGAAATTTCTCTCTGTACTTAATTTCTTCACAGTCAAAAGATTCAAAGAAAACACAATAATATACATAAAAAGACTATCTTTGTATATTCCATCTTTACATGGCTTATTTGTTATAAATCTATTACTTTTTAATATTTATTTTATTATCTTTACTCCTTTAATCTATGACTGTCGATACTCTGTCTTTTTAAAGACTTTGTTTTATTTTTGTATAAAGCATTTACTTCTTATAACTCTCTATATTCTTTTTCTTCTCTCTCCCAAACCTACGTATATTTATTCAACACTGTGACCCATTTAGAGGTCCATATCTGTCTGAATCTGTCTTTATTGTGTATCTGTAATTATTTTTCGTCCAGGAGCACTTCTTAAAATGCTAAGTGCTTCTTAAAAACTTAAGTGGCACCATTGCTAGATGAAATACTTCACTGCCTGCTTGCCTTACCCAGCCCAGCATGGCAGAGCTATTTGCTGCTCACAGCCCCATTTTTAGACACACAGTCAGTCCATGCTGCCATTAAGCAAGTTGTAGCACTCTGTTCACAAGCCCCATTTAAATTCTCAATAACTGGCCCTCCAGAAAGAATCAGAGTTCACACTGGCAGCACAGGCCAGAAAGCTTGCATTTCAAAACCACAGCTCTTTTTCCTGCCACTGCTGAATCCATCAAACCTCTGTTAAAGGAGCTGCAGCATGCCTCCAGCAAAATTCTGGCTACCAAGAAGCCATGTTTAACTCAGCTCCTTTGTGTCTACAATTCCTTTCCAAGCTTTCTTAGATTTTATGTGGATTTTGTTAACACACATTGGGCGTCAATTTGTTGGAGAGAGGTCACTTGTTGGTTCCCAGCTGCTCAACAGCTCATAACTTAAATAATTACACAGAAACTGTATTATTTAGATCACTGCTTTGCTTATTAGCTCTAGATTCTTATTGACTAAATCTTATATGGCTTCTCCTCAATTCACCCTTCTTTCTCCCAGCATTCAGTTTAGTTTTCCCTGCCTAATTAAGTTCTGCCCTATCACAGGCTCAAGACAGTTTCTTTATTAACCAGTGGTGTTCACAGCATACAAAGGGGTATCCCACACCATGTGCTAATTCAGTAAAACAGTCTGTCTTGCATCTAAAAGCTCCTATTTTAGAGGACTCAGAAATGTTCAAATAAAATTAATCAAAAATTTTAGTTGTTTTAAAAATAAGAATATATATCTATGACATAGTATAAATTTTTAATGGATCCATGTTGATTTTGATTTACTATAGAATTGAAAACAAAAGATAATGAAAACCATGACATGTTCAGATACATTTTTTTCCTTTTATGTTTTAACGAAGTGCTGTTTCTACCTACTTATAAAGGTCACTCTTGCCAGAGGTGACATTCAAACTATATTCCATCAAGTAAAACCTTTATTTGTTGAGTTAGATCTTCACTGGAAGAATAAGAAGTGTATTTGTCAGAGGTCACAATGTATCAACAATGAAGAACCTGGTTTTCCGGCTGTCAGTCTAAGGATGATTTATTAGCACACAATACACTGTTTGCAGTATCAACTTTATTTCTTAGGACTTCTTGTCTCCAACTTTTTTTTATTAAGTCGTTTACTCTTTTTGGAAACTAAACTAAAATTACAGGCACCAATTAAATAAGACAGTTTATAATGCTATTAGAAACCAATTTCAGAAGCTACTCATAGGTTAGTTAACACAGGCTCAACAAGGCCTTGAAAGGCAGCAGCTTCACAAATGCAAACACTTTTGTTCATGTTATTATGCAGCAAAGCTTGTGTAGGTCTTTTAGGTGCTTCTCTTACTACAGTACACAAAATTACACAGAAGGATGCCACTTCCTTTGTTCTCCTCACTCCTTTCTTTATATTCATTTCACGCAGGCAGGGCATCTTCTCTAGAGGTATCGAGGCAAAAAGAGAGCTGCATACTTTTATTTTAATTGAAATTATAAATAGTATTTAATACGAACAATGGCCTTTTAAAATAAGTATCTATAGACATTGCTTATTTCGTAACTACCATTCAACATTCTTTATATTGATGAGTAAAGCTGAATGTCTCAATAATCTGGCAAATAAAGTCAGTGTACATATTTTAAGGTTATGCAGACTGAAATTTAGAGAAATTACATAACATACAAGGTCTACATAGATATTGTAGAGTCAATTCAAGTTAGTTTTTTCTAAAGCCATACTTTTACTATTTCAATAATTTTCTGCTTCTATTGTTGTACTTAAGAAAACTTTTTTCCCCCGAGAGTACAGTAGCTTGCCTTTTTCCATGGGGAATATATTTTAAGCAAAATTTACAGATCATATTAAACCCTATATTACTATAAATTTCCTGTAGATACTTTACATGATAAAATTTTACTTTTAATTTAGGTGCATTAAGATATTAATAATAATTAGTGATGGTAAAGTGGAATTAATATAGTAATATAATAAAAATTACCTGAATGTGATCTCTTTCTTGAAAATAGGACAAACATTAATATTTGATAACAGTGCACTGCACGCTTCTAAGATAACATAGTGGAACAATAAATAAATAAATTACTGACTGTAATCTGGTGTAAGTATGGAAGACACCATAGTTACTGTCTGTTTAATCAGGTGTTTGCATGGGAGACACCATAGTTACTGACTGTATAATCTGGAGTTTGTATGGGAGACATCATACTTACTGACTGTGTAATCTGGTGTTTGTATCGGAGACATCATAGTTACTGACTGTGTAATCTGGTGTTTGTATTGGAGACACCATAGTTACTGACTGTGTAATCTGGTGTTTGTATGGGAGACACCATACTTACTGACTGTGTAATCTGGTGTTTGTATTTTCATCCTCCTAACATATTGACATTAGTGTCAGTGAAAACTTTCTCTTCTCACAGGAGTCCTTACACTTTAAAATTCACCATCAGATTTTAGCATTTCTTTATTATACTTGAATGTCAATGAGCTGTATCATCCAGATGGAGAGAAATGAGGACATGAAAGCATTATAGAAAATGAACTCCACATTCTTTGAGGAAAGAGAAAATGCTTCACTTGTGAAGCTCTTTTATGTTTGGAGTAGGTGGTATGTGAAACTTACTGCAGTGATGGATGTTGAGGCCTTTCCCAACTAAAATAACTATCTTAAATGGGATTAATATTAGCAATTTTGTTTGATCATCTTTATAATTTAAAATCTAAATAATTTTGTTCTTCATAATGTTTATTACTATTTTTCCCTAGTTATCATGGAATAGATAGAAAGTCTTGGATGAGAAAAAATCTTGGAGACAAAAGAGGGAGACAAGGATGACATAAGACACAGTGCTGTACTTCACCTGGTTCATTTAAAAATATAATATTTTCCTTTAATTTTTTCTTTTTTATGTCTACGTTCATTAAGGAGATGCTGACTTCCAGTGTCCATTTGTGGTTTAGTTATTTGGAAAGAGTGGTACTATGTCTAAAAGGGAAGGAATATGTGCTGTAGAAGCTTAGGAATGAGTGACAAGCAATTTCTAAGTTCTCTGACATTCTAATTTATGATACTCTCTTGGCCTGAAATCTTGTTCCATGAAACCAACAGAAAACAGGAAAGGAAAATAAATATATCTGGCTCTGTGGGCACAAAATAACTGAAAATGATTGACACATATGATGGTTGTTTTTATCTTCATTATAAAGACAGGTAATATTTTCAACCATGAATGGAGAAGAAAAGCAAAACTAAAATCAAAACTCTACTTTCACATTTAGCTAAAAGTTTTCAGTGCTTTCCTGTTTGTCTCTCTAACTTTATGAGAAACAACTGAAGAGAAATGTCTAAACCTAACCCTAACCCTAACCCTAACCCTAACCCACACATCAGTACTCCGACGTCTGGTGAACCGCCACTCTCAGTGCAGAATGACTGGAACAGGAAGTTCTCAAAGGCAACCATTTATTTGGAACTAGAGCCTGTGGAGTAACAGACAGGGAGGAACATAGATTTGTTAATTCTGAAGAATCTGTGGAGCCTGAATATGGAGCAGTCAAGAATATGTGGGTTTCATCTTGGGAAACCTTATCTCTAACAATTTATGCTTTTCGTGCAATAAAGAAAAAATCTTGTGCCTCTGGCAGTCAGATGAAAATATTGATAGAATATACTAAACAGTTGCCACAATTTCTTCAGCATTCCTGTCTTAAACAAGTGGTCCGAAGGAGGAAGAGTTTCATCACTTGACAAATATTTCTGAAGGCTACAAAGTGGAGACACAAGCTTGCCAAATGAATTAGATTTGACTATGAGATTATGAAAAGTTTTCTATGCCCCACATCAAGCTAACAGAACTTTCAATCAGCAGTTTGCTATAGCTGATAATGCTCTACTGTGCAGAATCTCTTTGAAGAATAGTACTTATGAAGTTTTCAAATTAGAAGATTAGAGTTTGGAACACCTAAAATATTAACTGTTAAATAAATCCAAAACCTAACCAGATTAGAAGTCATCACATTAAGGCCTATGTCCGTCAGCTCTGTTAGCTGTCACTATAAGTCTGTTACCGACTAGAAAATTTTAAGGCTTATCATTAGTAAAACATAATGATCTTCACAACTAAAACATCATAAGTAGTTTTTGAAATAATGACACATATGTTTGAACTAACAGAACAGAGATGTTAAATTTTATTATTAGTAGTGAAGAACTCCAATAGAAACAGTAGCAAACATAAAATGACAGATACTGATTTAACCATTTCTCTTCTTTTTCATGTGGTTGTGGGTATTTTGTCTGTATGTATGTTTGTGTTACATGGAACTGGATTACATACAGACAGTTGTGTGGATGTGAGAATTGAACCTAAGACCTTTGGAAAAGCACTCGGTGTTCTTAGCCTCTGAGCCATCTTTCCAGGCCCTGATCTACCGTTTCAACAGTCATATTAAATAGAATAGTCTAAACCATAGTTTTATGCTAATTTTTGAAATTAAAATTTAATTATTTAATTTCCCCATTCCCATGTGCCCCAATTGTTCTTATATTTAGATGTAATATCTCAGATTTTAAAGTTTACAGTAGTCTCTTATGAATTGAAAATAAAAGGCACTAATACATATTGTTTATATGAAAACCCTTTAATGTGGAGATTTCAGGTGTGTAAGAACAAAATTAGGTTGAAAATATACAGTACTAACAAGACCACAAGAAACTTGGAATAGCTACTTGATTTTCAATGTGAATTTGAGAACAAAGTATGGCAGATAATAGGAGAGTACATTTGGAAAAGATCTTCAAGGACACTTTATGTTCTCACATAAACATGTGTCATAGAGAAAAGTATATAAATTAACAACATACATGCAACCATTCTTTCCTGAAAGTGGAGACTTTGACCTTTAAGTCAGTAACTAATAGATCCAACATACAGAATACTAAGAACTAAGAGTATAGGAAAACAACATTATCAGTTACTTTACTGTCATTAACATTTTAATAGTAGCAAAATTAAAATACTTTTCAGGTTAATAAGGCTCATTTAATACTTCATTTCATAACTCTTTTGAGTATATCAGAGTAGATTCTATGTTAAACCTACAGTGAATCTTTGATGAACTTCATAGTTGTTTTCTAAAATGGCCTATGCTACTTTATAACCCACCCCATCAATTATGAACATAGAATAGGCTTTCTCTATTTGTTTTATCAAATATTTGCATGTTTTATCACATAGATTCTTTAGGTATTTCATTAATACTGTAATATTTCAATGCTTTATTGCTACTCGTTTTGGAAGACCAGTATTCTATAGATTATTTATCTTATATAATATACTGGGTAAGGCTATGCAAATAAGAGTTTTAAAACTTTGGTGGTTGAATAAATTTATTATCATGCTGTATTTACTGTCGTGGTCTAATATATGCCCATAAATTTCCATTGGCAAAATTTAGAAAAAAAAAAGTTGAGCAAAGCATAGGAGACTTCTTTAGCTGAACTCTGAGAGATTGACTTGATATGTTTTTGATAGACCATAGAGAACCTTTGGGGAAAGTGTTTATGGCATGATTTAGAGAGGCATTGTGAGGATCAATTGAAAAAAAAAACTTTCTTTTATAGCAAGATTTAAATAAAAGGAAAATTTAAAATGTCAATGTGAAATAACAATTTTTGAACGTCTGAAAAAGGCCTGAAGAATTTTTGTTTTTTGTGGACACTCATAGCCTTCACATTTACTATTGAATGTGTTCTCAACAGAGTGACACAAAGTTTCTGGGTATTAGGGCTTAGCAGTATATATCTGTTTATGAGACAATATTTTTTCATGCTATCACCAAAGTCTTCCAGATTTTCAGGGTTTGTATGTTTGATATAATGTACTTTAAGCTTTTTTTCTAATGCCATTTTATGCGGTTTCTTCTCGTTTGTTTCTAGAAGTATATTAGAAGCTGTGATAATATGAATACAGCCATATACTCCTTTTACACAGGAGCAAGCCCTTGGTATAACTCCCTAGGATTAGGTAATTCATGAAATATAGGTAGCTCTTCCAAAATTTAAACATTTCTTGTTAAAAATCTACCAATGTATGTCTGGGGTAGATAAATCGGTTTTCCTTTGCCTGAGGAATTCTTAACATTTATTCTGATTTTAAACCCACTCAGTGTACACTGAGACCAGTAACCAACCTGCCAGCTTTCAGAATGCAGAGGGGTGTGGCAGGCATCCAGGGAGTAGGCAGAGCAGTCATTCAAACAACTGTTTCATCACCAATTGCTCCCTAGATTCAGACATAGATTCCTTTGAGTAGTGCCTTCCAGAGAGCAATTCGTTGTAAAAATCTGCCAATTATGATGAATGGGTGAATTGAGATGATTATCTGAATATGGTATAAAACATATTTAAAACAACTTCTTTGTGCTGAGACAAAAAGGCAAACAATGCTGCTGTTTCTGCTCTTCTTTTCCCAGTGGCTATTCTCACTTTTTGAGAGTATTTTACTATGTTACCAATCTTGAAAATGATAGTTATTTATCCACTTTTGGCCAATTACCCTTTAATACATAAGACTTTGTCTTATCTTGGGCAATTTATACCTCCATGAAGAATGTTCTGTGGATTATACAGTGAAATTGCTTTCAAGAGATGATTTGATGCTGTAAGTTTTCAATACCAAAATTCTGATTATACTTTCCAAAGGATTACTAGACACATTCGATTGTTGTTTAAGCTTATCACATTTGTGTGTGTGTGTCTGCTTCTTTACTTAAGCAGGTCATTAACAATGGTACCCAGCTGGGCACCATTCACTATTGAGTTTTTCCATAGACTGTTATACCAATTGCATGGTTTGTGTCTTCTAGAAACAGAAATTTCACATTTAAATGTTTTTATTTGTGAGATTATAATATAATCCCTTCCTTCTCTTCCCTTTCCTCCCCCCAAACCCTCACATATGTTCCTTTCTGTTTTCCTTCAAATTCCCAGCCTGTTTACCCACTAATTGTTTTCAAATATACACATATATGTGTGCATATGCACACATATGCCTAAATATAGCCTGCTCAGTCTGTATAATGTTACTTGTGTGTATATTTTTAGGACTGAGATTTTAGCTCTGAACAACTTATTGGTGTATTCTTCTATGGGGGAGAACACCTGTCCAACTACCAGTTTTCTTCAACTGAGTAATACTTTGTATAGGACTGGGGCATCATAGATTTCCTATTCACTTTGACATTTCCATTGCTTGTGCTTGTTCAACTCATATTGGGGCAGTCTTGTAGGTGAGAATATAAGGGTGTAGCTTCTGACATTATCAGCAGACACAATCGCACAGCAAACTCCCGTCTTACAATCTTTCCACTCTACTCCACAACATCCTCTAAGACTTAGGTGGAGGAACATTATGTAGATGTATCCATTCTGCATTTTGATTGGTTGTGGCTTTCTGTAATGGTCACCGTCTATTGCAAAGAGAAGTTTCTTTGGTGAGGGATAAAGACTACACTTATCTGTGGGTAGAAGGAATTCTTTTTAAATTGGGCTGTTAGGATAGTTCAGCATCAGATATCCCATACCTTCCCCAGAATGCCAGTCAACTTAAGTATAAGACAATTACCTGTATGAGCTCAGTAAATAAAAATTATGTTTTGCTTCTGAGGAGAAAATGAGAACTAGAATTAAAGTTGGTGTCTCCTATTAGGGAGTGAACATTCATTCATTTGTTCATTCATTCATTCATTCATTCATGCCCTGGCTAATGCTTATGCATGCACAGGCAGCCCAATTATGGCAATTCTCCAGTTGTACCTATCCTGGGCAGTCCTAGATGCTTGTGTTGTTGTCATACACAGCGTTCCACAGTCTTCCTTTATGCTGTCTATCCAGTGTTTTCTGGGCCTTCCTCTTCAACTTATCCCACGCAGTTTTCCAAGCAGTGCTATCTTTGGGTATCTACTGTCATTCATTCTCGTAACATGGCCTAACAATCTTAAGAGATGATACTGTATCCTGTGGTTCACTTCCTTCTGCAGATGGAGACGTTTCTTAATGTCATCATTCATAGTCTTTCTCTTCATGTGATGCCTAGAATCCTCCTGAGACATGCCACCCAAAACCACATTCAGCGGCTATTCTGAGGTGCATGTCATTGTCCAAGTTTCAGAGTTGAAAAGCAGACAGCTCAAGACAGCTGTCTCATATACTTGTAATTTTGTTGTCGTTATGTCTCTTGCTGAGCAAACCTTTCCTAGCACTTGAAATGCAGCCCTCACTAATACTTTCAATATCTTGATGTCTGAAATAGTTCTATCCTTTGAGCTGAGGTTTCCTCTCAGATAGACAAATTTGACTGTTTGCATGAGGTTCTGATTCATTATTACAATGGTAAAGTCCTTGTGCGCCATTCCCAAGTGTTCTATCTAAGTCTTCTCGATGTTGACTTTCACACCAAGGTTTTCACTGACTTCCACCACTCTATTTACCATGGCCTGCAGCTCATTTGAACTTCGGGACACAATGAGGTTCTATAAGTACCCAGAGAAAACTATAAGAATACTAGAAAATGCCTATAAAGAGACCTTTGTTTGCATCAGCCAAAGTCTGTAGAGAACTAAGTGATTGGTTTAAGACAATCATAGAAGTGTTGCAAAGATGTGTCCTCTCACCACTACTCTTTAATATATTTCTGGAATTAATAATAGCAATGGGATGGAGGATGAGGAGATAGGCATGCAGATAGGTGGTGGACGAGTCAATAACTCATGTTTTGCCAATGATGAGCACTACTTGCTGAAAGTTAAGGAATTAGGCATCAGGTAGTTTTTATATTTTTATAGTAAAGAACTATAATATAAATATAATAATATAAACACTACTTAAGTTTATATTTAAGTAAGGCTTAAATTGCATATGCAATTAAAATAATAACTACACATTTCATAATGTGTTTTATCTTGTAACTATTCTTATGTCTATTATGCTTCAGTTAAAACTCCAAAGAGCTAATGATATGGCAATATGATATGTTTATATCACCTCTGCTATACATCTCTCTCAGTCTGATAGCTGAGGAGGAGAATTGAGTGTAGTATAAAAATGTATAATATTTTAAAGCTTTCAAAGTGATGTAGAAATGCATAAAAATAAAACTTATAAACAGTGTTTTATTGATTTTTAATAACAATATGAATATAAAGTATGACCTTAAGTTTAGTACTTCAAATACCTGTCAAGTCAGTTTCTTTTATGTGCTGTGAGACAGAGACTATGTTTTTCTCCATTATAGATGATGGTGAAGGAAGATAAAGGGAGACCCAAGATATGCTAATATTTGGAAAAAGTGGGCAGAATTTGAATGTTTATGCAATGTAGTCACTAATCAGTAAATCTTACATTGTTCCCTGACTGCTGTTGTCAGCTGCATAGTAAAGATATTGTATGAGCCTCATACACACAGAATTGAGTGTCAGTATCAACCCAGTGTTATCTCTTTACTGATAAATTGTTTGACATTTCTTCCATTTGCTGCATATTAACTATGAAAAATTACCAATCATTTTAGCCAACATCCCTGTTATTCATAATTCTTCAAATATTTCATATATTGCTGAAATATTTGACACAACTGTCTTGTCATTAAATTTTATTTGCATTTGTGGTTGTGACCTCTTTTTTACACCAAATATTTGTTCTTATGGCTTTTATTTTTGTATCAGTCTCTCCTAAGACCCAGTTTCAGATGACCACCTTATATCCAAATGCATGTGTCCTTGTTTATTCTGGAGTGTTGAGTAATTTTATGTTAGCACCCTAATTTTCTTTCACCAGTATTTTCCAAAATCTTATGTCTATGCAAACTTCCCTGTCAGCTATCTTCAAATCCAATATCTTAAGTCAATTCCCACAGGTGAAGGATACAAGCCGATTTATTTTTATCTGCTTTCATATCTCCAGGTGTTGGGTGAGATAGGGAACACTCAGGAGGGTGAACACACACTCAAAGTCTCATCTCCATCAGCGAACATGAAAGGATTCTTCATAAACAATTCTTATTTTCATTGATATAGTAAACTATCACTTTAAGCATTTATACTTCTCCAACACTTGAGCTAAACAAACTGCATTACAAAAAACAGTGATTAAAATATATACTCACCTTTTAAAGGAGTGAAGAATTATAGCCTGTAGTTCTGGGAAGTATTTTAAGATTATGCTATAGAGATGCCAATTAAGATCCGTAGTAACTGCATAGTATTTTAGAGATCTAAACTTGGAATTTTAGAGGTCATCAAACTATTGAACATTTAAGTAACTTAGCAATAAAAAAAGGAGAATGATTTTGGGAACAAGAAAAGAGTAACTTTGCAGTCTGGACTTTTTTTTTTTTTTTTTTTTTTTTTTTTTTTTTACTAAGCCACGATGGTTTAAGTAGGTATGTAACTTCACAATGGCATTGCTTTCAAACTTTTTTGTAAAAGTTTGTACTAAATGTATCTAATTGCAGGAGATAATAACAGTAAAGTCACACCAACACGATATTTTGGAAAATTCCTAAACTGTTTACAAAACTTGTCCTTTAGAATTCCTGCTATAACTTTAAAACTCAAGCAAAAAATTTATTCTACATGGTAATTTGCCTTTTTTTTTATTTTTTAAACTGTTTTCAAAACTCTATTACTTGTGTTTAAAAACACAACATAAACAGCCTTCATTGTTAGACTGAGTCGAAGAATTTTATACAATGAGCCGAGTGTGGTGTTACCCTTCTCTTTCATGTTTGGAAGCATGTATTCAGCATGCACGCAGCGTGTGGTGTTTGGAAGCATGTATTCAGCATGCATGCACCGTGTGGTGTTTGCCCTTCTCTTTCATGTTTGGAAGCATGTATTCAGCATGAATGCACCTACACTCACATCTTCCCAACTCCAGTTCACAGCATTCCCCACTGTCACCCTTCCTCGGACTTCATTTCTTCTACATTTCTGCAAATGCATCATTTCTGCTGTGCTCTAAATTCTCAAAGCAAAGTCAGACCTCACTGTGTTTTCATGGACTATGTTCTCTATCATATAAACTGTAGCTCGTGGTCATGACACATTGTCCTTGGAAGGACATCTGTTAGTAAATAGGGAGTGTCTCAAAGAGAACTTCCTTAGGAGTTTTCTTTCTAGTACTTTCTGTGGCCTTTCTGATAAGCTAATTCGAGGCCACATGTTCAAAACTTAGTTAAAATGCAGCTAGGAAAGCAAGTTTCTGATGTGGGATTTATCTCTGTAAGCTGTGGTTACCATTAATTAATAAAGAGACTGCTTTGGACCTATAGCAGGGGGAGCAGAGCTAGGTAGAAAACTAAGCTGAATGCTGTGAGAAAGGAGGTGAAGTCAGGGAGAAGGCATGGAACCCCGCCAGAGACAGATGCCCTTTGGAACTTTTTCTGGTAAGCCATAGCCTCATGGTGATACACAGATTAGTAGAAATGGGTTAAATTAATATGTAAGAGTTAGCCAATAGAAAGCTTGAGTTAATGGGCTAAGCAGTGATTTAATTAACTAATACAGTTTCTGCAAGATTATTTTGGGGCTGGGCAGCTGGGAACAACAAGCAGATGCCTCCAACAAGTTTCTTATTTTTAATCTGAGAAAATTGAATTTTAACATTAGAAGAATGAAAAATATAAGAAAGATATTCAAAATAAGCAACATAGTTTAATTCTCATTCTGCTTTTGTTTTCTCAGATTCTAAAATGTTACAGGTATATTTTAAGCATTCTGTAATAAATAAACATGTCCTCCTTTTGGGTAATGCATTTCTCTCCCTCTGTCATTATAACTTTTGAATTCATAATCTTTATGAGTTTTCTGCTGAAGTTTAATGACCTCTTTTTAGGATGGTTGAAGTGGCTTGTTGCTGTCTGGTTGGGTTACTTTACCATCTTAGGAACACAACATAGAAAGAACATTTTTTCACTGTAAAGATATCACTAATGTGTCCTATATTCATTTTTATTGATATTCTAAAAAGGAAGATTCTCTAAAGTCACTTAAGACAGAAGTGTTTTGATAATAATAATTTTCAGGTATTACAATGTAAAATGCAAGTGACATTTATCATATAAATTCTATTGAGTAGTATCTTTGACTGAAACCTCTTATATTTCTTCAGTGGAATCTAGAAGCACATATTGTGGTAAGCATTTTAGACTAAGACAAAGTGAGTCAAGAATTTACATTGTTCACATCTGCATTTGCTTCAAAATACACTGTAAAACTCTTGATTTTCATACATTTTTATTGTTATTATGGATAGAGGAGTAGATATATGCAAACTTTCAAGTATCAATGTAAGAAATCACCTGTTTATATATTTTCTGTAATTAGTGTTCTTCATTATGGATGCAATATATCCCTGGTGCCCTTATCCTGATATGGACATTAAATGTACTCATGCAATTATTCATTTTTGTTTCGTGATTTAAAATATTCACCTTAGAAAAACATTGAATTAATTGCTGCTCAAATTCTA
Organism: Microtus oregoni; assembly: GCF_018167655.1. Taxonomy (NCBI): domain Eukaryota; kingdom Metazoa; phylum Chordata; class Mammalia; order Rodentia; family Cricetidae; genus Microtus; species Microtus oregoni. Next base: position 7,796,338 of record NW_024543218.1, on the reverse strand, counting down.
TACTTCTTTTTTCACAAATATAAAACTTATGCATATGATTTCTAAATGAATTCTGAAATGTCTGAAAACTGTCCATTTCTGTCTTTCTCCTCCAGTTCTGCACGAATACTTCATTGATAACATTATTGAGTTTTTTAAAGATCTGTGCATTTAATTTTTTATTTTGACTTATTTTGACTGAAGTTACCAACTGATAGATAAAAGCATCACTTAGAAGTACCATTCTTTAAATCACTTAAGTTTAATGTACAGGAATGAACAATAAATTACTTTTGCACTTAACTATTGGTCATGTAGACAAAATAATCCACAGTAACAGTGTTTAATGTTATGAAAATCTATTCATTTGAGAAGAATTTTGAGGCAATATTTATGTGCAGAATCATGATTATAAATTTGGATTTTTACTCTAAATATGAATTTATTTTACTAGCTGACATTAATTAACTCCCTAAAATCCCATTACCTAAATATATTTTTTATTTATAGCCATTCAGCCAAAAGTATATTGAATAGTGTTCTATCCTATTGTATGGTCTTTGCAAAATAGATCTATGTACATAGGAAATCAATTTAATTGCCATGGTAGACTTGCCATTTACAATTTAAAAAAAACAGAAATGCCAAATGCATTACATCTCTTACAATGTAGTTTGACTTCTAAGTTCTACACTGAGGAAAACTAATTTGATTGAGGCTTCAAAGGTAGGAGCAAAGTTGCTTGAATTTTTTCACTTTTATTTACCATTTACCAGTGGTCATGATCGTCCATTAAAAATTTATAACTTCCTTTCAACATCTCAGAAATCTTGTAAGCTGTATGTTTTAGAAGAGATGAATTTAGATCTCCTAAAATATTTTCCAATTCTCAACTATTCCTTAGAATCATGAAATCTTCTTAACCAATTTTGTTAAAAAGTAAAAACAAATTATTGAAGAATTATCCTTAATTCTATCAGTATATTCTCCAATATACTTGATTTTAAACTACCTTATTTTAGGGCAGGGTGTCTTATATTCACACTCTCCATTGTCTTCAATATAAATTTTCCACATATTTATGGAAAGTGAGGAGTCATGCAAAGCCAACCACCACATGTTCTAGAGTCATTGAGTGAAAGAGGAACCTTCAGATAATGACTGGAATTTTCACTCTTTGTCCCTTAGAGGTTATTTCTGCACTGATAAAGAGCAACACACACACAAAATTCTTCTGCAAGGTTATTTAAATATTGCTAGCCCTCTTTTTACTAATTGTAAAGGAAACATTTCGAAGAGTAAAAGGATCAGACCAACAAGAGTTATATACTATAGATCTATGTTTTAAGAAAGAATTAACATGGAAAACTAGAAACTTCTTTTTCTGATATTTAAACACTAAAATCTAGTTTCAAGAAGCTGTTTCAACATAAAGCTAATGTTTTCTTTTTTTCTATTGTTTATACTTCTAAATTGCCTCTTTAAAATTGAGTTCTTATATAGTAAGTTTTTATCTTTAATTTTCAATCAGTGCATGAATTTTATAAATTTATTGCAAAAGTTGCTAAGTAACAAAATTACAAATTTGTTCTATGAAAGTATTCATGACAGTATATATTTATGGATTCAAAATTGCCTGAAAGTATGGTATATTTTGCTTCTGTCAGTGTTATAGCATGGTGTTTCTAACAAGATCACAGAAAATGGAAAATAAAGAATTTATTCCTCCCATTAAAATTGTGTAGCTAAGAAGAAAGTTATGTGTGGTGTTATAAAGTGAATATTTAGACAAAAGATGCTTTTTCTATTCATGAAGAGGATAACAGAATTAAAGGTCTGCCGAAAACAATTTGTGGTGCTGTGCTTTAGTATTCTACCCCATAACAGACTATAATTAATTGTTAAATCCTTTCTCTCTATTCCACTTAAGGCTGGAAGGCATTGCACTTTGTAGGTCATGGTTTCTGGCATGAGCACTGACTCCTGGAGCAAGGCACCTTCTGCCAATGGTATAAAAAAAATCGGATGTTTTTAAGGGTCGTAGAATTTTCTGTGTGCCTAAGGGTATTATCAATGGGTTGTTGGAGAAGGGGCACTTGTTTGTTCCTGGCCACCTGGCTAGCTTAGACCAGAAGTAATCACATAGAGACTGTATTAATTAAATCATTGTTTGGCTCATTAGCTCTAGATTTTTTATTAGTTAACTCTTACATATTAATTTAACCCATTTTTATTAATCTGTGTATCGCCGTGTGACAGTGGCTTACGGACAAATTTTTGGCAAGTCTGACTCTGGCGGCAGCTCCACGATTTTCTCTGACTCTGCCCTTCTGTTTTCCAGCATTTAGCCTAACTTTCCCTGCCTACCAAAGTTCTGCCTAGTTATAGGTCTAAATCAGTTTTTTTTTATTCATTAATGGTAATCACAGCACACAGAGGGAATTCCCACATCACCTTCCCTTTTCTGCTTAAATACAAAGGAAGGTTTTTACTTTAACATAGTAAAGTTACATAAAACAAAACAGGAATTAAACAAGAACTACAGTTACAATATTTATATCTACTTTATATTTTATCATAACTAAGAAAAACTGCAGCTATATCTATAAATTTTTTAACTCCATCAAAGACTCCAGAAGGATATACTATTACCTAAGTAAACAGGAAGCACATTGTAAGCAACTTTCAAAACTCTAGAATTTACAGAGACATATCACTGATTGATAGACACCCAAAGGTTTTTTTTTTCCCATTGGGGCATCCATCTTTAGCCTAGAGGCCCATAGTATCCAGCAGACTTCTCCATGAAGCAGGAATTTTTTTTTTAAGTCTCTTGGGTTTTAAGTGGATTTTAGTTGCCCCACATTGGACGCCAGTTTGTTGGAGAAGGGATGTTTGCTTCCTGCTGCCCAGCTAGCTTAGACCCAAAATAATCACACAAAACTGTATTAATTAAACCACTGCTGGGCCCATTAGAGCTAATTTTTTATTGGATAAGTCTTACATATTAATTTATTCCATTTCTATTGATCTGTGTATCGCCATGGGTTAGTGGTGGCTTGCCAGCAAAGTTGCAGCATGTCTGTCTCTGGCAGAGGCTCCATGGCGTCTCCCTGACTCCGCCCTTCTTCCTCTGAGCATTTACCCTCACTTTCCCTGCCTACCTAAGTTCTGCCTAGCTATAGGCAGGTTTTTTTTTTATTCATTAGTGGTAATCATAGCACACTGAGGGGACTCCCACATCAAAGAGTGACCTTATTTTATGTCTTTCTTTTTACTTCTTGAAGGCAGATTATCATTTCTAAAATAATTGTTAATGAAAAGGAAAGTTTTGTAAGGGATGACAGTGGAATTATTGCTTAATTGAACAATTACATTAAAGTAAGCCTGTAGTATGTTTTCTTTGGGCTACTTTCTTGAAATCCTTAGATTAAATTGTTTTGAACAAGTCTTAAAATTAGTAACTAACATATAACTTCAGTTACAATATTCCAGCATTTCTCTAAATGGTTCTAATTAATAAATTTTGATTTTTACATTCTTTTAATAATATATGCAGTACACATAAAGTGATAACTGAGAATTTAGGTGTTTAAAATAGCATGTTATCTTCTTTATGGATGCCAATTTTTTTTTGCTACAGAAAAGCCAAAAATAAAATACAATATGTAAAGTGTACCAACTCATTTTTGATGTCATTGAAAATCTTGCAATAGATTAAAAATCAAGAGACCCCCTTGGTTTTAAGAATTAGTTAGTGAATGGAAAAAGGATTAACTCTTGAGTTCATTCATGAGAATTTTGTATGCTTGACACACACACACACACACAAATGACAGAAAGTAAAAATAACAGGACTAGTAGACCATTCTTCTATTGCACCTTTATTTCCTTGCCATGAAAATAAGACACATGGGTAAGGAAGAAGAGAAAAATAGCAAAGTAATCTAGACTTAAAAATTTTAAATCTTTAAAAATAAATTTAATTATACAAATATAAAATGTTTAAAATTATCATGTAAAATAGTAACAATTGCAGACTGAATTCAACAAACCCATTAACAAAATACATACAAAATGAAAAATATTGGTGGTACAGAAATTGAACTAAAAAATTAGTGGGTAGTAGAGAATTCTGTCTCTCGGAGCTCAGTGCCCAGCTGGCAAATATTTTTGAAGGTAATTAACTAGAAGCTAAACAAAAAGATTTAAACAACATTTACTCAGAAGGCCATTATAGCAGAACTTCTGGTTTTCTGTAAATACCCAAATACAAGGTATTCTTTAGTGAATAGGGTAATGAAAAAAGGCAATAAAATATAAAATGTTGATACATAAAAATAGTGATGATGATAGATATTTTAAGTCAATACAATGTAATGTTTTTCTTTGTTTCCCTCTCTCTCTCTCTCTCTCTCTCTCTCTCTCTCTCTCTCCTTCTCTCTCTCTTTCTCACTCTCGTCCTTTCTTTTGTTGTTTTTATCTTCTACCCAAATTTTCCCCTCCTTCCCATTTCTCCAACCTCACCCTCCCCACCCCTCTACTGCCGTCCCCATCCACTCCTCCTCCACTGTTTCCCTTCAGATATAGGTAAGCCTCCCATTGATGTCAGCAAGCCATGATATATCAAGCTTTAGTGAGACCAGGCATCCCCTTCTCTGCAAAGCCTGGATGAGATAATTTAGGAGGAGGAATGGGTACCAAATACATGCAACGGATTGTGAGATATCCCCTGCTCTCATTGATAGAAGTCCCACATGAAGACAGAGTTACACACTTCACATATAGGCAGAAGGCTTTGGTCAGTCTCATGCAGACTACTCCCTGGTTGTTGTTTAGTCCCAGTGAGTTCCTATGAGCCTAGGTTAGTTGGTTTTGTGGGATTTCTTGTGGAGCCCTTGACTCTACTGAGACCTACAATCCTTCCTCCTTCTCTTCTCCAGGGTTCCTAGAGGTCCACCTAAGGTTTGGCTGTGGGCTTTTGTATCTGTTTCCATTTGTTGCTGGGTGAAACTTGTCTAATGACAACTGGGATAGGCACTAATCTACGAGTATAGTAGAATATCATTAGGAATCATTTCACTGACTCATTTTTTGCCATTCATATTTTAAAATCATCTACTACATTCTTGTTTTTATTTTAAGACTTAGTAATAGGACAATAATACAGAAAACAGGAGTCATCTGGTTTGATAACTTATGATATGGCTGAGTCAAAGGCAGTTTCAGAGGAGTAAGAATAATAACATATCAGGAAGTGATAATTACTAAGGAGAGAAGTTGCACAAGGCAGTGAGTGCACACATCTCTGTTTGCAAAAGAACAAAAAGAGACAGTTTTAGATATAGAAACTTGCTGTCACCCAATGAAACGATACATCCAGTTAGAACTCTGATGTGTCATACAGAATTTGATGTAGAAATAACAGAAAATTTAGCAAATGGCTCTGAGAAAATTGCTTGCATTATAGAAAGCAGACTTTGGAAGCCATCACAAAAATTCACTATTGAACAAAATGCAGAGAACACTGAGCATGATGTGCCAGGCACCATTTGACACATTTATAAAATAATCTCTACACCTATGGCCCCGGGAACATTTCAGAAGAGAGAGCAAAATATTTTAAAAGACAAAGGACATCTGTTATGAAATAGCATTTTATATATGAAGCAGAGAGTTACATTCATGAAATACTAAAAGTCTGATCACATAAACAAGACTTTCACAATGATGAATCCAGATGTTATTCCAGTTTGGATTGGAGAAATCTCACAAGGTTATATCATTAGATGAAGAGTTACAAGTGATTAATGGCTGTTTAGAAGGAGACCCAGCCTTCCCTGGCCCACCCTGACTCGTCACTCAGTTCCAAAGGGTCAGCCCTAAATACAAACGCACATATATGTATTTATATATACATGTGCATTTACATGAGTCTCTTCTTGTGAGTCATGTGTACATGCCTGTCTGTGCCCTGTTTAATCTTAAAAAATTCAGAGTTATAAATCTGAAAGAGTGATGCAGGGAAATTGAAAGAGTAGGAGGTGAGAGAAGGTGAAGTGAAAATCATGTAAATACAGTACTTACACATGAAATTCTCAGGATAATAAAATAAATGGAATAAAAACAACCCCACAATGGAAAGGTAAATCTGTATTTAGGAGAGCCCGTTTTGATCTCTAATGCGTGTGCTTTAGTGGGGAGAAAGTTAGATTCAAGGATTAAAGAACATTGTTAAACATTAACATGCTATTTTACTATATGCATTTACTTTATTATCATATAGTAGCAGAATCCATGAGAGCATGGAGCGTCAATATTTTCATGAAGTTGAAACTTTTTAAAAAAGTGGAATCAATATTTCACTAAGGAAGTATACACGCTCTGAGTCATCATTGTGGCAGTGACTTTCTTCCTCAGTATCCACTCTTAGCTGGTGCTGTTACAGCTCATTAAAATATTTTTGTCTCTCAGACTTTCAGCCTCATCTTCACAAATCACTGATGACTATGTTTTTCCTAAATTTCTTGATTGAAAAAGCCTTTTCAGTTTTCTCAGGTTGTCCTGCCCAGGTCCAATTAAAGATTAAGAGTTCATATTTATTTCCAATGTTTTATCTAGAATTATGTAGTGTGTGTGTGTGTGTGTGTGTGTGTGTGTGTGTGTGTGTAGAGAGAGAGAGACAGAAAGACAGACAGAGATAGAGACAGAAGTAGAGAGATAGATACAGAGAAGGATGGGGCTTACTATTCTTTATATCTGGTTCATTTGGAATATACATCAAATTTCATTGTCTTTGAAAACAAATCCTTACTGAGAACATCCAATTTTAAAAGTTTTTTATTATTTTTTTCTGATATTTCCTTTTGTCTCACTATATTTTTTCTTAAGATGGCTATTATACTTGTTCAAAAGCCCCTCAAAAAAGACCATGATGCTATGTGGTAATGCAGAGAATTCTAACCCTCCCATCTAGTTCTCTGGGAATTGATAGAACTAGTTAGTAACTGCATTTGAGTTATGGTTACATAGATATAAAACAAGCTAAAGATTGATACCTATGCTTTCTAACACAAGTAAACAACACAAATAAATCCAATACTGCTTTCTCTACTCATCACCTGACCACCACTCCCACCTAGTCTGTTCATACAATCACTTCTTCAGAATCCCCTTCTTTTGCTGTGGGAGCTCCTTTGGCCAATAGCCTTTAAAATACCAGCCCTCTTGGGTGTGGTCTCTTATACTATAAATGCAGCTGTAAAGCATGCACTTGCTATCTTACTTCCTGCTCTTGTTTCTGGCTGCTAGACTCGGTTCCTGTTTTCCATTATTGTAGAGGACTGTGATGTAGCACAGTGATCTCTGAGGCTTCCCTAAATAAATAGCCCTTTGTTATATGTAAATATGAAATAGTGTGGGATTACTTTGTAACTTCTGTCATCATCTGGTGCCCGGACATGGGAACCAGTCCACACTTTTTGAGACCACCTACCATGTGGTGCATTGGGCACTGACTCTCCCGCCTGTGGCTCTAGCCAGTACTCAGACAGAAGGCTACTTCTTAGCACTCCCTGGCTCACAACTCACACACTGCATTTCTGGGCCCATACTCTGTTGCCTGTGATTCCCACGGTTTACATAGTCTACAACTTGCATTGATGGAAAACTTTGGGTTTTCTCTTTATCCTGGGCCCCAACTCTCAGAATCATTTGATTGCCTTAATAACTGTTCTTAATCTGTTAAACAAAACATATTTTCAGTACCTAAGTAAGCAACACATGCTGTTCATTGCCGCTAGCGTCTTTTGGCCACCTGCCTCCAACTGCAACACCTACAGGCCGATAAAAATTATTACACCTACTCCAATTCATTGCAATTGCCTTAAGACAGATAAGCTCTCATAAACTACAAAAAATAACTGATAACATCGAGGAATTCAATAATTATTTTGCTTATACTATGGAAGGTATTGTGAAAGACTTATGTGATTTTTCTTCTACTTCCCCCTATTTGATTCTAGGAATTAGTTTTTTTTTTCAATATTATCTCATTAAAAATGGTTCAATACTATGAAGAGGGATAGCAGGGATAGCAACATTTTTACAAATTTATCTGAAGGAATTTGTGCTGTTGAATTTAGCTATCAGAATCTGTTGAGAAGTTATGATAGATTAATTATTAAGATATCTCTCCAGGAAGGTAATATACACATAGTCAAAATTATGTCAAAGGAAGAAGCATTATCTTTACTACACAAGTTTCATACCTTGGAATCCTCAGTGAGGACATTAGAACAGAACACTGGGCAGGAGATATAGACTTTTAAAAAGGCATTAGTAAAAAGAATCAAAAAATTAAGGAATTTATTAAAATTGATGAGCAGGGACAAAAGGTACAGGACAGGATTTAGCCTCATCAGTATGTGCCAGACCCCATAATAATTTACACAGAGTTTCAACTGCATATTCAGTAATTTCCTCAGAAAGACCATCTGGCACAAAGTACCCTAAGGTAGTCAATGTGTAGGAGAATATGTGTAGGAACCAATACGTATGATTGATCTAAAAGTAATAAAACAAGCTATAATTTTTTATGGGCTATATTCACCATTTGTTGGATAAATGGTGAAAACATGGGCTCTAAGCACTAAGGCAACCCCACCCCACACAATTGGCTTCAATTAATCTCAGTGCTCATAGAAAATGGACTTCAGCCTCTTTGGAAGTGTTATTGGAGAGAAGAGGAAACAATTTTAGAGCAACAAGGGAAAGCAAAAGGATTTCAGAATTTCCAAGATCAAAATCTTGGTGTAAGTCATTACTCTGATCCTCAGAAACAGGGTCACTATGATGAATGCATCTTGTCTCTATGTAGCACCGCAGCTTTAAATGCTTGGGACAGGATTCGGGGATGAGAAAAGAGTATTGAGTCATATATTAGGGGTAAACAGGGCCAGAGAGAACCCTTTAGTGACTTCTTACAAAGATTAACTGAGGTTGTACAAGTAGTAGTGTCAGACCCTAAGGCTAGAATGTACTAATTGAATCCTTAATTTTTGAAAATACCAACTGAGAATTTAAGAAAATCCTTGGGCTTCTCAAGGTTAGATCAGCACCCATAGATGATTGGATCTTCCACACAATGAATGTTGAAACATTTGACTATAGTACTGAAGCTTGGGTAGAAGATGCGATTTTTAATGGTATGAGGAAACACCAAAATGCCAAATGCTTTAATTGTGGAAGAATAGGACTTCTAAGAATGGATGGTAGACAAGGAATTCCTAGAAATAATGTCTCCTCTCAGATTGGCAAGAATAGGAAGACTAAACCTTCTGGTATATGTAAGAGGTGTGGCAAAGGCTAATTCATTGGACTAATGAATATAGGTCGACAAGAGATAGACAAGGCAACCCAGTATCACTGGGAAACTCCTTGTTGGGGGCCTCTCACAGGCCTTGATGTCAAACAAGGTCCAGTCATTTCCAGTCACTGTGAAGAACATGTCTTACCAGGAAGATAAAATAATCCAGTTTTTTTAATTACTGTTAAAAACCATACTGTTCTGGATGATGAAATAGATATGCAGGATGAATTAAAAACTCCAGTAGGAAATAGGAAAATTATATTTTGGCAGACTTCTATAAATGATCAAAGACCAAAGCTAAGAGTGCATATAAATGACGCTGTAACTGCGGAATTACTAGACACACGTGTGGGCGTGGGTATCATTACTCCAGGATCTTTGCATCCAGATTGGCCTCTTCAAGGGGCAAATATTCAGTTCCTAGGAATTGAAACCCTATCTCAAGTAAAACAAAGCACAAGGTGGGTTGAATGCATAAATTCAGAAAGGAAGGCTGAGGCCATATGTAACTAATATTTCCATGAATTTATGGGGTCATGATTTATTGCAGCAAAGGAATACCTAGGTTAACATTCCTGCAGTTCCAAAAACTCATGTTTCTGGGAATGATATTATTAGATATTAGAAACAAAGGTCACCAGCAATTCAGGCTGTACAAGAACACAGAGCAACTAGCAAGCCTTCAGCAGTAGTAGCAGCCTTGACATTAAAATAGTTAACTGAGAAACCCATATGGCTTAAGTAATGGCCTTTAATGGAAGACAAACTGCAGGCTTTAGAACAGCTGGTAAAGGAGCAACTAGATGCTCACCTTATTGAAGAATCAATCAGCCCTTGGAATTCTCCTGTATTTGTTGTTAAAAAGAAATCTGGAAAACAGAGAATGGTGACAGATCTAAGAGCTGTCAAAAAGGTTATTCAACCTATTGGCCCTCTACAATCTGGAATTCCTCTGCCTTCTCTATTACCAAAAGGATGACCTCTTATAGCAAATGATTTAAGGATTGCTTCTTCACTATACCTTTATAAGGATAGAGAAAAATTGCCTTCACAGTGCCTACTTAAAATAATTCTCAGCCTATTAGGAGATACTAGTGGACTATCCTCCCCCAGGAAATGCTCAATAGTGCCACCCCGTGCCTATACTTTGTATGTCAACCATTGGAAATAATATGCAAGCAATTACCTACATCTATAATTTACCATTACATGAGTGACATTTTGTTATCTGACTCAAATGCAAAAAAATTAGAAACAATGTTTGAAGAAGTAAAGAAAGTTTTCCTAAATGAGGATAAAAATTGCCCCTGAAAAAAATACAAAGAGGAGATTCTGTCAATTGCCTAGGTTAAAAAATAGTTTACAGAAAATTAGAGCACAAAAGGCACAAATTAGGAGAGACCAATTGCAGACTTTTATGACTTTCAAATACTGTTAGGAGATATTTCCAGCCGGGCGGTGGTGGCGCACGCCTTTAATCCCAGCACTCGGGAGGCAGAGGCAGGCGGATCTCTGTGAGTTTGAGGCCAGCCTGGTCTACAAGAGCTAGTTCCAGGACAGGAACCAAAAGCTACGGAGAAACCCTGTCTCGAAAAATTAAAAAAAAAAAAAAAAAAAAAAAAAAAAAAAAAAAAAAAAAAAAAAGGAGATATTTCCAGTCTACGACCATCTGTTGGAATAACACCTGGTCTAACAGTTAGTTAATTTAAACAAAATATTAGATGGTGACAAAGACTTAAATAGTCTCAGAAAATTAACACCTGAAATGGAAAAAGAAATGATTGTTGTTTAAGAGAAATTACAGGAGTCACATGTAGATAGATAAAGTGAATCCAAATCTTAATTGTATTCTAGCCACGTTGCCTTCCAGAATTTCCCCTACAGGAATTTTAAGGCAGAGTAAAGATATTATCTTAGAATTGATCTTTATACCACATAAATCAAGTAAAAAAATAAAAATTTATGTGGAAAAAGTCTCTGACTTAATTATAAAAGGAAAATTGAGACTTCTTCGATCAGCAGGTGTAGACCCAGCAGAGATTATAGTGACTTTTACTGTTGAAGAAATTAAGAAATTATGGGAAGACAATTAACCATGGAAAAGTGCTTATGCTAATTTCTTGGGAGAAATTAATAGCAATTATAAAAAGTGATAGAACTAACCTTATAAAGAAAACTACTTGGATTCTTCCCCAAATTGTACATGATGTGACAATAACTGGAGCCCGGTACATTTTATACTGATGCTAATAAATCAACAAAGTCAGGTTACAAATTAGAAGAATTAAGTATGATGAAATATAATTCTCTCCTAAAAGCAGAATTATATGTCATTCTCATGGTACTAAGTGATTTTAAAGAGTGTCTCAATATAGTTACTGATATCACAATATGTAGAAAGAGATGTCTTGCATATTGAAACTGCTGAATTTATACCACATGATACAGAATTCACTTCATTATTCATACAGGTTCAAGATATATTCAGGAATAGGCTTTGTCCCATATTTATAACACACATCCAATCCCATACATGTCTGCCAGATCCTCTACCACCAGGTAATGAAGAAATTGACCAATTGTTGATTGGAAATGTGCTGATGGCCTCAGAATTTCATAAGAAACTTCATGTCAATAGCAAAGATTTAAAGGAAGAGTTTTCTATTACATAGCAACAAGCTATGGAGACTATAAAATGATATCCTATTTGCTCTTTCTTTAACCAAACACCTTTACCTGGAGGGAGTACCACAAAGCATACTCAAAGGAATGAGTTCTGGCAGATGGACGTGTTCCACTTTACAGTATTTGGAAAATTAAAATATGTACACCACACCATTGACACTTATTCAGGTTTTCAATGGGCAACTGCTCAGAAAAGGCTGATTCAGTAATTATGCATTTATTAGAAATTATGGCCATCATGGATATACCTGCACAAATAAAGACAGACAATATTCCAGTATATGTGTCTAAGAAAATAAAACATATTTTGCTTATTACAATATAAATCATATTACAGGTATACCAAACAATCCTAGAGGTCAGGCAGTTGTAGAAAGATCAAATAGAACTATAAAAGATATGCTAAGCAAACCAAAAAGGATGGAAAATACCCACATTAATAGATTGCATAAGCTTTATTAACCATAAATTGTCTTAATGCTAATGAGAAAGGAATGACAACAGCAGAGAGAGACATTGAATAATAGAAAAACTTCTGAATTAAATCAGCTGGTGTATTTCAAGGATGTGCTGACCTCACAGTGGAAACTAGGACATGTGCTATTTTGGGGAAGGAGTTTTTACTCTTGTTTCCACGGGAGAAGGTAAACCATCAAAATTAATAAAGATTCTGTTTTAAAAAGAGAAACCAATTGAGAAATAGAAATGACAGCTCATCCACAGAGGTGACAACCATACGGGTGCTAAGAAGATCTCATAAGGGTTGGTGCAGGGTTATGTTCTTGTCTTTGCAGGAAAATATTCATTTTCAAAGAGTTAAGAGTCCTTGGAGATCTAGATGCCTAAAGATGAAAAGATAGCTATCCAGAGAGAATCAACAAGCCAAGAGAAATTGACTTATGATGCTATATCATCTGTAGGGTAAATTTTGATTATCTGGACATGTAAACATTCCTAATTAAAGCGAAGAGATGGCTTTGGAGTTATACAATGGCTGTGTCCTCCTCTAAATCCAAACATGTTGTTAAAAACATTCAGAAGTTCTGCCTCATGCCAGGAGCCATCTGGTATGAAAGCATATAGATCTTAAGGAAATACTTTACTTTTCTCCCTGCTCATTTTGTCTATATTGTATCTTTCATTGAAAATAAGTTTATATGAATAATGTTTAAGTTTTCAACAATGAACAGTAGATTTTTCTGCAGAGATCCAAAAAAAAAAAAAAAGATTGGGCCCCACAGCAATGTCTCTGCCTAGTTGATATGATGCCATGATGCTAATAATGCTACTGTGAGACTGGTTTTTTGGGTACCAGCTGTTGAAATGGTTCACCTTCTTACAACACTCTGGCCAAAACTCCAAATAAGGACTTAAAAAATGAAACGACTACTCAGAGATCCTTTGCAATTACATAAAACAGCAATCTTAAAACTTAACCATCATATCACTTTTATAGGATTCCATAGACAAAACATCACCCCCATGAAACCTGGAAGCAACTCTAAAAGACGATGTCCCCTCTACCAACAAAGTTTGTTCTCAGGGTTAGGGACACCATTTGGGGATTGATTATTATTAGCATAGCATTGGGGGCTGGGGTAGAAATAATGTAGACCCAGATATCTCAAAATAAAGAGAGGGGGAAAACTGAATGGGATAATAGGTAATTTATGTGAACTTACACTAATAATAATAGTGAGTAATAGAATGAACACTTGTGATCTATTTTGTGGACACTTTATATTGGTATAGATTTTTGTATATTGATATATTTGTATTATATTATTGTATTATATTGATATATTTGTTATATTGAATATGCTCTTATTTCTATGTACAATATTTTTATACCTATGCAAAATATTTTCTCATATTATATACATGCATATTTCTACCTCTGTTTAAGACATTTTGTATATTTCTATAATTTTAGGATATATTTATCATATTGCATTATACATTTCTATCTCTGATCAAAATATTTATACATTGTTTACATTTTTAGGTCACTGTTCTCCTTTGCTGCGCAGTTGTTTAAAGATTGCTTAATATTCTGATATGAAGTCTTAATTCTTAAGATATATAGGTATTAAGTATTATAAGTCAATAGTTACTCATGTTTGTTATACTTTTAGTCAGACTAGATTCTTTAGATACTTGGAAATTATATTCTTCATAAATAGTTAATCTTTAAATACCTCAATAATCTGTAGAACATTGCATTAACATAACTTGGGGTTCTGTTGACATGAGACATGATTGCTTCTGGCAGCACCAATCTATTCCTGAGAGAATGTTGAGCACTTAAGACACTTCACTTGGAGTTTGTTTTCTTCCTGGCACAACTGGCCTTTGGGCAAGGAACTGCCTATGCCTGAACCACTGACAAAGTGCATGATGTTTATAATGGACAAGCAGGATACAAGAAAAAAGACTGTCAAATCTTACCAAGATGGGGTAAGATGGTTTTGGAAAATTTCCTGCCTCTGAAAATGGTCTGTCAGTTACTCTTGGCCTTAGCCAAAGTTGGTTGCTTCATCATTGCAAATGAGATTTCAGATGATTTCTCCAGTAGCCAGTTGTCTCTGTCATCTACTGCACATTTTGGAGCTGTTTGATTGCACTTCCTGCCTACTCAAGTAATATTATCTCCCTTCTCAGGCCTTTGATGGTGTTGAAGATTAGTCAGTTGTAGTTACTATCCTTTTATGATCTAGCAAAGCCATTTCTAATATAAAACATAGACTCCTTAGGATAGACTCTTTGTTAAAACATTAGGATATATTTCCTGTTTAATATTGTTTATGCTGGTTATAATTTTAACTTTATACTTGATATCTGTTCCTAGTATTGGGTTTGGGACTCTCTTATTTAAACACAGGGGGAGGTTCTGAGGGAGCTATTTGGCCAATAGTCTTTAAGATACCAGCCTCCTTGGGTGTGGTCTCTCATACTATAAATGCAGCTGTATAGCATGCACTCACTCTCTTACTTCTAGCTCTCACTTTCAGCTGCTAGACTCAGTTCCTATTTCCAATTTATGCAGTGGACTGTGATCTAGCACAGTGAAATATGAGTCTCCCTTAAATAAATAACCCTTTATTATACGTAAATCTGAAATGGTGTTGGATAAATTTTGCAACTTCCATCACCATCAGTTCTGTGAGACAATGGTCTGTACCTTGTCACTTGTATTTTAATAAAATGCTGATTGGCTAGTAGCTAGGCAGATAGTATAAGCAGGGTGACCAGGCAGGACGTAGAGGCTGGGCAACAAAAACAGTAGAATTCTGAAAAGAGGAAAGCCACAGTCTTCAGTTGTCATCCAGACATAGAGGACACAGATGAGAATGCCTCACTGATGAAAGTACCTTTCATCAAGCCACATGACTAACACAGACAAGAATTATGGGCTAACATAAGTTATGAGTTAATAAGAAGCCTCAGCTAATAGGCCAAGCAGTTTATGATTAATATATACATTTGTGCATTTCTTTGGGACTGAATGGCTGTGAGATTAGGCAGGACGGAAATGTCTGTCAACAATTGGTGCACCAACATGGGGTGGACTACATTCACAAAGAACCTGAGAAAGCTTGAAAAGGAATTCTAGACATAGAATAACAAAGTTTAATAACATTTTTCTTTGGCAGGTAGTGTGCAGCAGCTCCATTAAGAGAGGTTTTCCTGATTCAGCAGTAGCATAAAAAGCTGCCACATGGTTTTGAAATAGTTTTCTGGACATGGTGCTAGCAGGAATGCTGGCTCTTTTGGGAGACTGAGCATGTAAATGGTGTTTGTGGGCAGTATGCTGCAAGTTACCTGATGGTTATCAGGGTTGAAGTGGTGAGAATGGCTACCACCCAGCAGTCTCAGAGGCAGTTAATGGACTTCTGCCATGTTGGACTGGACAGAGCAAGCAGACAGGGCCATATTTGCCCTAACAATGCTGCCTCTTAAGTTTTTAAGAAACACTTAGCATTTTAAGAAGTGCTCCTAGTCAGAAAAGGATTGCAGATACTCAATAAAGACCAATTCAGATGGAAAAGACCTCTAAATGGGTCACAGTGTTGGATAAATATATGTAGGATTGGGAGAGAAAAGAAACAGGATAAAGCCCTTATAATAACAAAGAAAGAAAAAGAGTAGTTGGGTGTGGGGCACATCCCTTTAATCCCAATACTTGGGAGGCAGAGGCAGTCAGATCTCTGAGTTCAAGCACAGTCTGGTGCCCAGACAGCCAAAGATACACTGAGAAATCTAGTTTCAGAAAACCAAAAGTTAAAAATAAAAATAAAAGAGATAGAGTTTAAAATAAAACCACATAAACATGAAAACTATAAAGAGAATCTGGATATTCTATGTTGTTGTGTTGTCTTTACATGGTTTGATTGCCAAGGAAGGGACAATAACTGCTAAAAGATATTTGATTATAAGTGCTGCTGGATTAATACAATATACATATTTTGAAAACACTTTGATTTCAAAATTTAAGTCAACAGCTATGTTACTTTAGAGAAGAAGTTTTTGTTTTTGTTTCCACAGAAAATTAGAGCTTTCAGATACATTCTCAGCTAAGAAAAACCAGGTTTGATCAAGGAAGACCCCTGAGAAATTTCTGATAGGAGCAAATGGCCCAGATGTCTGAATTCTATATCCAGAACAGATTCAAGACTGCTGCCTGAGATGATCAAATCTTGCAGGATACTCCAGTTGGGACTTGATCATAATTCTAAATTTTCTTTAGGTTCTTGTAAGATTATCAGCATCCCCAATCATCAGGAAGTAGCCTGGAAAACTATGCCCTCATTCCTAAATAATGGATTGTGAACATTTGTCTTTGTTTAGAATGTTGGTTACAAATTATTCTGGATAATAATCAAGAGAAAATCAAAACAAAGAAAATTTAATTCAAAGTTCTTGTTTTGAAAAGAAAAGGCAGGGGGAAGTGCTGAAAGACAATGGTCTAGCCTGGTCTTCAGAGCTAGTTCCAGGACAAGCTCCAAAGCCACAGAGAAACCCTGACTCGAAAAAAAAAAAAAAACAACAACAAAAAAGACAATGGTCTATACCCTGTCACTTGTATTTTAGTAAAATGCTGGTTGTCCAGTAGCCAGGCAGGAAATATGGGTGGGGCAACAAGAACAGGAGAATTCAAGGAAGAGGAAAGACACAGTCTGCAGTCATCACAGAGACATAAAGGATGTAGATGAGAATGCCTCACTGATCAAATGTACCAAGCCACATGGCTAACACAGACAGGAATTATGGGCTAATTTAAGTCATAAGAGTTAATAAGAAGCCTGAGCTAATAGACCAACCAGTTTATGATTAATATAGACCTCTGTGTGTTTCTTTGGAATCAAAAGGCTGTGGGGCCTGGCAGGACAGAATCCTCTGTCAACATTCTTCTTTTAATCTCTACTGCCATCAAATATATATGTGGCAAATACAATGCAATAAATTGATAGTAGAAGATATTACTGTACTTAAAAATTGTTGTGAGGTACCAGAGTTCTGGGAAAAGAAATAAAATTCTGATTTTGAATCTTCAAATTATATTTTATGATATTATACTAGTACTAAAGAATATAAAAGTAAAAGTAAACAATCTTCTCATAATGATTATCTGGTAATGTGTAGAGAATCAATTTATTATCTTCAGAAAGTAAATAAACATGACCATCTTCTTTAACAGAAATTATATGGCAAAAGAGCAGAATAAGCAATTTAGTTGGGTTGAGTAAGTGGCAGAGGAGAAATAGTTACAAAATATTCCTTCTAAACTTCCCTACCTAATTATAGGTGTATTTTCAGTTTTATAAATAAGAATAGGTATTTTATAGTTTAAATACAGGCAAGAGTTAAATGTTTGGGTATAAATTTATTAATAAATGATGAAAGTAGATCAGAACTTATAGTCACTGAAGAAAAGGTCAAAGAACTAAAATACCAGTTTAAGAAATGTCTTAAAAACAAATTGAGGAAGATTGAGGGAAAATAGATTAAATGTCTTTGACATTGAAGGTTTTAATTTATGAAAGCAGCGATCACTTGGATCCATAACATTTAAAATTTCCACAGGAATAAATAGGAATTCTTTCAATAATAGGATAGCAGCTGTCAGACTTCTACTCAGCTGTGTTTTGTGTAACATCCTACAGTGGCCTCAGTGCACTATGCTACTGTAGAATACTGTGAAAGAAATCACTGTCCTGTTTAGGTGTCAAGCCAATGATACCCAAGAAAATTTTAAAGTTTCATAAAAAAGCTGGAGAAATTTGTAAACGGATTATTAAAAACTGCCTTTGAAGTACCACACTAGTAAGAGTTGATATAAGGAAGGAAATTTAAACACAGATATAAAACCTGCAAAATTCATTCTGATGAAAACATATAAAACAACAACAGGAATTAGATGACAAAAGAGCAGAGCAGGCAATTTAGGAGGGTAGAGCAAGTGGCAGTCTTGTTTTCCTTGTGG
This sequence comes from Microtus oregoni, assembly GCF_018167655.1. NCBI lineage: Eukaryota > Metazoa > Chordata > Mammalia > Rodentia > Cricetidae > Microtus > Microtus oregoni. Next base: position 7,777,820 of record NW_024543218.1, on the reverse strand, counting down.
TTATTTTTGATATGTTGCTTAGAGAAAGAAGGATACCAAGAGACAGGATATTCTTATATCCTCAGGAAATGTGTGTCATCAAAGAAATTTGCTCAGAAAATGAATGCAGTTTATGATGCTGTGAAGGCTGAGGTTGTGGAAAGAGCAGCCGAGTGTTGCTGACAATTGCAGCAGTACTGGGTGTGCCGAGAAACATCACTTTCAACAGGGTCAGCTTGTCCAGAACTATGAGCCTCTACCCCTGACCCATGACAAGATTTAATACCATGAAATGTTTTGGTACAAGCAAAAACTTGCTCAGCAAACTGTTGTAGTTCTAAGAGTGGGTACCACTGGCTTGTTCAAAGTAAATGACAGTCTTGCAAATAAGGTTTTGGAATTTAGTGAACTGTGCTAGGCTACCTGTAAAGAGCAATTCTACCTTATGCAGAATATCAGATCTCTTTGTTGAAGTCACAGGCAGTGTACAGTCAATGTACAGCTGACAAATTCTTAGACAGACCCAAAAGTGTACAACTTATGGGTTAGAACTTATGGGGAACCCAAATGTAGAGATTTGGGTACAATTGTTTTTTGGATAAGTCACTGTTGATTCTGTAATAATCTTGTGAAATCATGGTGTTTCTCCCTTCCAAATGGAATTAACTCCCAAAATACCTCAGCAGTGTAACTTCCTCTTCCTTCATAGGTAATGGAATGATGTTACCATATTCCCCCAGGCCATGGGGCCTTCGAGCAATAACATTCACTTTTTGTATTAAGAGCTAAATTTAATTAAAGTCAATTTCCCACAATTACCCTTGCTAATGAACCATGTATGAATTTCAAAAAGATAGGAAGATAGTGCTCTTACCAGATAAACAGGTCAGGGTGTGGATGAGTCCAGGTTTCAGAGACCTTTAGTAACTTTATCTCATGGTTTGGAACGTCAGCATCCTTTTGGATGCTGACCCTTCCTGGGTGGTGTCACGTATTCCTGAGTGCTGCTTTGTCAGGTTGTTCTACCTCATATTTTTTGTAGCTGTTGTTATTTGTTTTATTTGTTTGTTGTTTGTTTGTGATTCTGAAATGCATGTTGATATAATTGTTATTGCCTATGGAATTTTTTAAACCACATTTGTAAAATCTAAAAACCTTATGGAGATCACCTCTTTTTTCTTTCTGCTTCTTCATCCAAAAGAATAAAGAACATGTAGAGATAATGTGCACAAGTTAATTTATTCACTCTCAGATCTTAGGAGTCAGATTTTTGAATGCTATAGTGAACCTTAGCTTGACCCTGAGAGATTTGATAAGGATTAACCCCCCAAATAAACTTCAATATCTGGTGTAGGAGGTCCTTCTGTCTAAGTGTTGCTTTTTTAATTAATTTATTTATTTAGGATTTCTGCCTCCTCCCTGCCACTGCCTCCCATTTCCCTCCCCCTCCCCAGATCAAGTCCCATCCCTCATCAGCTCAAAGAGCAATCAGGGTTCCCTGACCTGTGGGAAGTCCAAGCACCGCCCACATCTATCCAGGTCTAGTAAGGTGAGCATCCAAACTGCCTAGGCTCCCACAAAGCCAGTATGTGCAGTAGGATCAAAAACCCACTGCCATTGTTCTTGAGTTCTCAGTAGTCCTCATTGTCCACTATGTTCAGCTAGTCTGGTTTTATCCCATGCTTTTTCAGACCCAGGCCAGCTGGCCTTGGTGAGTTCCCGATAGAACATCCCCATGTGTTGCTTTCATTGGTTGAATAAAGAAACTGCCTTGGCCTTTTGATAAGGCAGCACTTAGATAGGCAGAGTAGACAGAACTGAATGCTGGGAAGAAGGGGATATGGAGAGCTGCCATGGAGCTGCCTGGTCAGTCATGCTGAATCTTTCCCAGTAAGCCACAACCTCATGGTGTTATACAGATATCAGAAATGGGTTAAATCAAGATGCAAGAGTTAGCCCATATGAGGCTAGACATAATGGGACAGGCAGTGATTTAATTAAAACAATTTCTGTGTATTACTTTGGGTGTAAGCTAGCAGGATGGCCGGGTCCAAAAGCAGCCCCTCTCTCCATGTTACAAATATTACTTGTTTTTTAGAATCCTTGCTATCCTTTCAGTGATTGTAAAGCTTTTAGTGCTCATCCCATCCATGTGTCCCCTTCTTCAAGCATGCATGACTGTCCATTCTCTGAGCAACCACTAACATACCAGTGATACGCTGTCCTGTGCTCCAATGGCCTGTGTCCATGGATGTTCTGCCCTGTGATAAGCAACTGCACCAGAAGAAACCTATCTCACTTGTTCCCACTTACGATGGACGATGGAGTTGGCAATAATAATGGGAGGTGTTGCTAGACTTATTCTCTGAGTCTGGACCATGAGATGGCCTATGCTGTACAATTCTGACAGAATAGAGAAATAAAGCAACATGAAACTTTTAGATAATTGTATTTAGCCCTCTTGAAGTTAGTACTGAAATGTAACAGGAATGAGTGGGTTGCTTGTCGTTCCAGCTGCCCCACTAGCTTACACCCAAAATAATCATACAAAACTGTATTCATTTAAACACAGCCTGGTCCATTAGTTCGAGCCTCTTATTGGCTAACTTTTACATCTTGATTTAACCCATTTCTAATAATCTGTCTTTACCACAAGGTGATGGCTTACCAGGAAAGATTCAGCATGTCTGACCTGGCAGCTCCATGGTGGCTCTCGGTCTCCCCTTACTTCCCAGAATTCTGTCTACTCTGCCTACCTAAGTGCTGCCCTATCAAAAGGCCAAGGCAGTTTCTTTATTCAACCAATGAAAGCAACACATAGACAGGACTTCCTACACCACTAAAATGTCTTTTTGTTTCAAATTTGCTTCAAAAATATATTATTACTTGTGTTTTACTACCAAACTTCAAAAATATTATCCATTATCCATAGAAAATATTAATAAATATGAGATACCCAATGCACATATTTGAAAGGATGTAAAATATTTAATGTAAAAATGCCTTCTTTTGATCTCTATTATATCACTAAACTCACACATACATCTAATCCTATCACTCCTACTTTTAAATATTAGCTATTTCTTCATTTACAGTCTTTTGCTTTTAATATTTAAATTCACATCACTTTTGAGGTGAAAACTATACAACTTTGCCTCTCACTTAATTGTAGGAGGAGGCCACCTGTTTGTTCCTGGCCACTTAGCCCTGAAATAATCACACAGGAACTATATTATTTAAAATACCACTTGGCCAATTATTTAAGTATATTGCTAGATAGCTCTTATATCTAGAATTAACCTATCTCCATATTTTATATTTTACCACAAGGTTCATGGTCTACCAGCAAGGTCCACTATCTGTCTCTGGCAGGGCTACAAGGCTTCTCTCTTACTCTGCCTCCTTCCTCCCAGCATTCCACTTAGTTTTCCTAGCCTAGCTCTGTTCTCCCGCAGCTCTGCTAAAGGCCCAAAGCAGTTCCTTATTAACCAATGATATTCACAGCATACAGAGGGGAATCCCACATCACTTAAGTAATTTCTTATGTTGTAAATCAATTTTTATGCATTTTCTAAAGTCTTTACTGCTTAAAAAAGCAAATAACTTCATGATCTACTCGTTAGTTAGCAGAAAATAGTATTATACACATGGTTGTCCATGTTGTTGTTGTTTTGGGGATATGAAATGTGCCCTAAAGGTCCATGTATCCAGTTTGTGGCATTATTGGGAGGAGGTAGTTCCACAGAGTTGGGTCTTTGTGGGAGTTATTCTAGACATTTGGTGGCACACCCTTGAAGAAGACAGTAAGAATCTAAACCCTTTCTCTTTCTTTTTTGTACTCTTTCACCAGCCGATTGATGACTTTTGTGCAACATGTTCTCAGTATAGTTGCAAAGAAATAAGACAAAACATTCTTGTGTTATAACCACTAAAACTGTGAAACCAAGTAATACCTCATTTTTTAAGGGGTTACCTCAGCTATATTTTATCATTGTAATAGAAATCTAATTAATATCATTACCTTTTCTGTTTAATAACTTATCCTAGACTGGGAGGAATTCAGTGATGGTTTTTATTTTATATCAAGGGTGGATTTGGTAACACTGACCTATTGGAGGTCACAGGAATTAATATGATTTTAATTAGGTCATTAGGTAAGTGAATACTCGAGAAGTGATGTCAACACGAACAGAGACAAGCAGTTGTCAGGAGGATTACAGGCACAAGGCAGTTTGATTTTAATGCACCATGATTCATAAAGCAGACAGGGTGGGAAAAGTACTAAAACTTGCAGGACTTCAGCAAGTTTCTAGGGTTAATCTTTCCTGTTGTTTCTTGAGAGCTACCAACAGGTTGCAAGTGGAGAACAGGCACAGTCATATCTACCTATCATAATGTAAGACTAAAGGGGAGGTCTGAAGATGATGGGCAAAAACAGTATGAAGGAAATATGTGATCTTTTTCCATTAACACTTATTACAAGATAAAATAGGTTGGGGAAGACAAAGATAAAAAAAAAAGTCTCTGGGTTCCTGGTGTTATCATGTATAAATATAACAGAGGTGACCTGAGGCAGGGCCCACGAGGTAACCCAAGACCTCACCCTGGTGGGTGGCCAGAGGCCTCAGACAGAGACAGACAGATATATAAGCCATGCAAAGAGAGTTTGGCTATAGAGTTTATTTAGTGGGTTATGGAGGGGTAGGGGAAATGTGGGGAGAATGGGGGGGGGGGGGCGAAGCTGCCTCTCCAGAAGAAGGTCACACAGGAGGTGGGAAGGTGGGAGATGGCTTGCTTAGGTGGAAGAGGAGGAGGAGGTTGGGAGTGAGTAGAGCTTGTCTCTTTAAGGGACAGGGTACCCAGGTGACAGACCAGGACAGCAGATTGCAACACCTGGAGTGGGGGCTCAGAGGTTAAGAGCACTTGCAGAGGTCCCTGGTTTGGTTCCCAGCATTAATATGGCTGCCCATAACTCCATGCAACCCCGTTCCAGGGTATTCAATACCTTCACTGCTTTCTCAGGTCCCTGCATAAGTATGGTGTATACAGACTCACGTGGGCTTACACACACACACGTAAATTAAAAATAAACAAGTGAATATTTGTAACAAGGACTCGGCTCTTGTATACTGAAAGGAAAGGGGTGATTGTCTCCATGGCTTATTCTGATGTCTGCCCACACCTCCTGGCAGTTTCACTGACTTATGCACGCTCCATTATCTGGTTACTGTTGGCCATGGTGTGTGTTTGCAAATAGTTTAGAGCCATCAACAACTAACACATTAGTTGCTCAATAATTACATCATTGATTTGTTGTGGTTGGTACACAGTTAAGAATAAAGCATAGGGACTTGCATGAGTCTTTTTTCTTCTTTCTTTCTTATCTCTGTGTGAAGTTAATTGGACCATGTATAATTTCAGCTCTCTACTTGGCCTCAGAAAACCCTTTTTATCATCTCAGCAGGAACCTCATTTTAAGCCTTTTAAACATACTTCCATGATTTTGATGTGATTATCATTATCCTAATCATTATTATTATCCTTCATTAAGTTTCTGGAGTACATGGGCAAACCACCTAAAGGCCGGAAGTTTTAAAATAGCCTGCACCACTTTTTATTTTTAGGTTTTGCTACAATAAATATAGCAAATACTGAGTCCCAAGGGTCTGTGCGTTGTGTAGGTTAAAAGTGCTCAGGTGCTTTGCTTAATAGTTGGCTCATTTCATGGGGATGAGTTGATAGCCTTAAACCACCATGACAAAAGGGAAAAGATTTGTTAAAATTTACAAAAACACCTAACTCTGCTTTGGAAATGTGAGTGTGTGTGACATTGAAACTGTTACAAAACAGTAGATACTGTAGCTCAAAACCTTGTTCTGATTTATATCACTGTTGTATTGCATAAGAATCAAATATTTCAACAACTTCATGTCCACACCATGCAGGAAAATGAGAAGATACCATTCTTTTTAACCTTTTCATCTCAAGATCACTCTTCTGATTTAGGCTACATGTTACACTATGCATTTTGCCACAAGTGTAATTTCTTTGAGGTACTATTGTATACCTGTGTCCTCCAATAGGTCATGAAATTCTAAACAGTCCCATTCAGCCACTAGAGGATAGTAGATTATCTCAGTCATGTGGCTACATGGCAGCTGCCTGTCAGGAATTACCTCATGTGTGAATACAGTGATGAATAGCGGTGGCCGGAAAGAGTACATGGATGACAGCCATTCGCCAACATCAAATGCTGATGGCATCAATTAAAACAATGTTATACAAAGACAGGCATAGGGAAGCTTCAGTGCTAGGCATGAAAGGATCTCTGAGGAGGGCAAGTAATTTGTGTCTGGAAGCTGTCAAAAATGTACTCAGAAAATAAAGCAAAGACCAAGCAGAAGGAAGGAACCACAAAGACCTTGACATGATTAACCTCTGTAAACCCAAGGAAGTGAAAGAGGGCTAGTCTTGCATGAAACTATTCTTCCAAACCTCAGTTCTTTTCCCACAGAAGAGACCAACCCCAAATTGTAATGTATCCTTTACTTCTAAGTGTGCTGTGCATGGTTTATTCATGAGTGTCTTCCTATGGTTCCTATGCTGTGACCTTTGTCTCTATATTAGGAAGCCCTTCCTTTCTTCAGAATCCAACATAACATGAAACCTCTCATGTGCCTGTAGAGGTGGTTTGAACTTAATTCTTTACATGCTTTCTAAGAGAACATGTGTATCCATGAGTTTGAAAGAGTCTTTTACTTGCACTCTGGAATGGTGTGTCAGTGGAAGATTAACATAGGGGCAGACATTTCTGTGTTTTCCAATGACAAGAATGTGCATAGCCTGCTTGACAGAGCTGCAGCAGCAGAACACACTGGTAAGGATGAAAATTCAGGAAACGTTTGTACATCAATTATGGAGGGCATCAGACCTATCTTTGTATACTGTCATGACTTTACAAAGACTTTGAATGATAAGCTTTACTTTAATAAACCAATATTTTTTTTAAAAAATTAATACTTCTGAAGTTCATGGCATCTTCTTGTTTAGTTATTGTAGTGATATTTAGTTTGTATTTTAACAAGTAAAACTTGTCTGAAGATCAGAGTGCAGAGCTAAAATACTAGAGGCCAGGCAGTGGTGGCACATGCCTTTAATCCCAGTACTTGGGAGTCCTATGCCATTAATCCCAGATCTAAGGAGGTGGAGACAGGAAGGGATATGGCTGGGCAAAAGAGGAATATAAGGCCAGAAGAGATGGAGTTTATTGCAGTCTGAGAACAGGATTGCCTCTTTGATCTGAAGATTGATAGAGTGTTTACTTGTTACTTAAGTTCAGCGGCTTACTGCTCTGCTTCTCTGATCTGTCAGCTTTCACCCCTAAAATATGACTCTGGAATTTTATTAAGAACAATTAAACATATATGCATCCTCCTGAATATTAACCTTCATCAGGTGATGAAAGGAGACAGAGACCCACATTGGAGCACCGGACTAAAATCTCAAGCTCCAAATCAGGAGCAGAAGGAGAGAGAGCACGAGCAAGGAACTCAGGACCACGAGGGGTGCACCCACACACTGAGACAATGGGGATGTTCTATTGGGAACCCACTAAGGCCAGCTGGCCTGGGTCTGAAAAAGCATGGGATAAAACCAGACTTGCTGAACATAGCAGACAATGAGGACTACTGAGAACTCAAGAACAATGGCAATGGGTTTTTGATCCTACTGCACGTACTGGCTTTGTGGGAGCCTAGGCAGTTTGGATGCTCACCTTACTAGACCTGGATGGAGGTGGGTGGTCCTTGGACTTCCCACAGGGCCGGAAACCCTGATTGCTCTTTGAGCTGATGAGGGACAGGGACTTGATTGGGTGAAGGGAAGGGAAATGGGAGGCGGTGGCGGGGAGGAGGCAGAAATAAATAAATTAATTAAAAAAATAAAAAATAAAAAAAGAACAATTAGAATTCGTGCTACAAATTATAATTTTTACATGTATGTGCATCAAACCTTCTGAGTCCGTGGAGTCTTGCTCCTATGTAAATGTGTTTAAGGCTTGATGTCTGGGGATTAGAGGACCCACTGGGGGCCTGTACCTGGAGGAGAGTGAGCCGTCCTCTCCCAGAAACTGTTAAATGGAGATCTGTGAGATTTTCCTTATTCTCAGTGATATATCACCTGGGGCTGTCATTATGTGTGTCCTGGTTAGGCAAGCATATTTTTGAGATTTTATGAATGGAGTTTCACTGTAATATAGAAAAGCCAGCAATAACTATCATCTCTTAAACTATCATCTATCATCTAAAGCTCCTACGATCTTTCCTCATGTCTTCTGTGATGGTTCCCGAGCCTTAGGATTAGGAGTTCACTGTATGTGTACATTTAGTTTGGGCACTCCACTAGTTAGTCTCTTCAGTGTGGATTTCTGTAAGAGCATTCATGTGCTGCAAAAGGAAGGTTTTTTTGATCAGATATAAGAGTTACATTAATCTGTAGGGATAAGGAGAAGTTTTTTGGAATGGAGTTGGTACTTATATTGGTTTAGTAAAGTGACAGCAGTAAGTGCTCCTCTGAAGTTCATGACCTTAGCAGCTAGAAGTAGTTAGAGTCCCTCCTATTGAGTAGTCCTTTAATTAAATTAGACTGCTATTGGTTACTTTCCAGATTTAAGTCTCATTATCTCATAATTGAAGATTTCTGTTCTTGTACTAATTGTGGTTCATAGGCTTCACAGCTAGATAAATTCACTGATTACTTTTTACCTAGGTAGTTTTCATGTTATTTTGGGTTTCTTTTTAAATACACATATTATATATTCATATATATCATGTATATGTACACATATTTTAAATGAGGTTACAGCTATTTCACTTGAAAAGGCAACTCTAAAGAGTCATAGACTATCTTCTAAAAGACCAACTATCAGACATGTGAAACCTGCCTTGAAGTGTTGGTCATGGGAGTCCAAGAGAAATTCCTCTTAACTACAGTCCAGTCTGTTTGTTCCAGGGATCCTTCCAATACCTGTAGGTATGACCCTGTCGCTAGGTCCACGTATTTTGGACACATGACTTGGAGGAATAAAACTGGAATTGACCTAGAAGCCAACATTATTTTCCCAGTTTAAAACAAGTGAAAGCATACTATACCTGCATCCCTCAAGTATCCTGAGACAGCCCTTGCAGTGAGCGAAGAATTCTGGTGGGTATTTCCACTCCCAGCAGAACACTATCCATCTCATAAAAGCTGGTTCAAAGCTGGTACTATGAATGTCAAGTCTATTTTAAATTGTCTCTGTGAAGCAGTTTCAAAGCAGACTATGGAAACTATGTTTAATTTATTTTTTTAAAATTGCAGTTTTGCTTATTGCTCTTCATGTTGTTGTTTACTGTGCTAGATGGAACTGACTTACACATAAGTGGGAGTGCCCTGTGCCCTAGAACAGACTATAGTTTAGGAAGTGAGACCTACATGTCAATTATAAGATTTATTCCTCATTTCCCTGGCTTTAAAAGGGACAGAAAGACTCCCAGAAGCAGAAAGATAGCAGGAGGGACAGAGTAAAGCATCCTAAGACTGAGAAACTTCCACAGCATTGTTTCTACAGTGCACTCTCATGTTAGTGTTGCTACTGCTGCTAGATAATGCTGGATTCTCGGAGCCTGTAAATGGGAGTTCTCCACTTTCTCCTTTATTAGGAAATGAAAACCCGAGGAAGCCAATATAGTATATATTTCAGACCCAAGAGACATATATAAATCAACTGTCATTTTATAACTGAATATTTTTATGATGTAATTAGACTAACTGTCAAATAACTTCAACTGTGATTGAGTTCAGGAGGGAGAGTCTCCAGCAACCTCCAGACTGTCAGAGAAATGCTACAGGTTCATGAGGTTCAGAAGAAAGTAAAAGCAGAAACCCAGCACTATGTTTTCTAATAAGGCCTGGTGGTTCTCAACACCTTCTATTCTCTACAACAAGCCATAGAGGTCAGTTTCCCCTTCCTCCATAGAGTATTGTGCTCCATGGGATGAAAGGGGAAGTGCCATGGCTCCCTGCAGCAGCAGCACACTGCTTCCCCATCCTAATTATCATGTCTTGCTTTCCTCAGGACCTCACACCTTCTGTGTCCTTGTTGAACTTCACAATGTAAAAGGACTTCAGGGCACTGATCCTGTTATATGGCTTCTCTTAGATGAGAGGGGAAAGCACTTCAAGCAAAGATTTGAACTGTGACAGCGTATTCTTCTGGCGCTAAGATGCTTCCCTCTAGACACCTTTCACTTGGTAAGCTTTATTTGAAAGTCAGACCTATTGACTGTTAGACTTACAGAGTTGAGGCACTTTCCTTAAAGAATGAGGAACTCAACAGAAAGTGAAAGAAACCATGTATCGAAATAGATGTGTCATGATTTCTCTTTTTTTTATTTCTCAGCTTTATAGCTTAGTACAGATTATCAAGGCTGTTTACTGGGCACTAATGCCTATAATATCAAATTATAACTGTTATTTTGCATTTCATATGGCAGTATTTTCCTGTGCATATTAATCTTTTAGGCTGGAGGGATCTATCTATCTATCTATCTATCTATCTATCTATCTATCTATCTATCATCTGCCTATCATCTATCTATCTATCATCTATCTATCTATCTATCATTCTATCTATCATCTATCTACCTATGTATCTACCATCTACCATCATCTATGTACTGCCTATTGATCTATCATACACTTACTTACCTATCTAACTAATGAGATATGTTACATCTACATTGGAATAAAAGATACATTCATTTCATTGTGAATAAAAATATAATGCAATTTTCTGGCAGAAGATGCCATTAGTCCATGTGTCAATAAACAATCATAGGTCTGCATGAAAATTTAAGTATATTGAAACCTGTAGAATTGAACAGAAGAATCTGAGTAAGATGTACAGATACAAAATAAAGCTTCCTACACTAACTTAAATAGAAGGAGGAAACATCTGGGCTTAAGTTTGATACTTTGTATCAGGCAAGTAGTTTCATGATAGACTGGCACAAGAAATACAGGTTTCATCAAAGACACCTTGATTGAAACACTTTTTCTCAATGTCTACATGACTTTGTGACCCCATGCACATGTATGCCTTATGAACATTGACATGATAAATACCCGTGGTCCTCTGGCCGTAGAATGTCCCTGACTGAACTTCATATGTGACTCATACCAAGACTGGAAAAAGAATTAACACAGATTCATATAAGAATCAAGGAAACTGCACATTGGGACTAAAATAATACAGACCCTTAAAAGGATAATGTTTCATGTTATAAAGTTTTAATCAATAGCTCAGGTCCACAATTGGGCAGAGACCCTGGAAAGAATCAAAACTAGTAGGAGAAAAAATTACAGTTGAGGCAACTATTTTAGAGGATCAACCATGAAATTCCAAACTTTCAGTATAAAGGAAGAATGTAGTGCCTATTTTTGTAAAGAACATAGAGGATTTACAAGATATTTTGCAAGAAGTTGAGAGAGGGAGAGAGAGAGAGAAAGAGAGAGAGCTGGATTATTTCCATTTGTTCATAACTTTGTGTTTGTTTGTTTGCTTGCTTAAGACATGAATTTACCTGTGGCTTAAACTTGTCTGTAACTTGCTCTGTAGCCCAGGCCCAGGCTGAGCTGCTTCAAACTCATCAGTCCTCCTCCTTCCTCAGAACCCTGAATACTAGGATTGAAGGCGCACACAGCTATTTCTGTCTTACATTGTCAATTTGCAGTGTGAATCTATGCTCATGCTAAAATCTGAGGTTTATTGGCAATCTAATCATAAGTGGGGTGTTGACAACCTGATTAATAAATTGGAATCCTACCTGCCAATTTAAAGAAAGGTCCTCTGTGCCGTAATTAAATGAAACCATGAATATGGAACTCTGTAGTGGGATCAATAACTTCCAAAGACACCAGATATCTTACTCCCCTCTCCCATTATATTTCTTCAGGGCAACGTACAGAGTCAGTACCACTTGAGACACAGTAAAATGAGAACAGGTGCCTATAGCACAAGAAAAGCGATCTCAGTATAAATCCTCTGTATATAGCTCATGGATCTTAGATGTCCCAGAAGCTAAGAAATGAATTTCTGTTGTTTAAGGGACCAAATACAAACAATTTTCTGGAAAATATAAGTGTAAATTTTTAGAAAATTGGAATGAGAAAAACTAGCTAGAAATGCCTCATCCGGCAACTGATGAGAGAATAGCAAAGCCAAATATCAGGTGGAGCTCTGAGAACCCAACAGAAGAGGAGAAAGGGCTATAGAAGACAGAAGAGTTGAGGACACCACTAGAATACGGCCTACAGAATCAACTATGCAGGGCTTATAGTGGCTTACAGAGACTGAAGTGACAATCAGGGACTTTTTAGGGGTTTGAGCTAACACCTCTGCAGAAATATTATGGTTTTTTTAGCTATATGTTCTTGTGGAAATCCTAACAGTGGGAGTGGGGGTTGACTCTCTTTGGCCGACCTTGGATCTCTTTTCCTCCTACTGGGTTGCCTTACCCAGTCTTGATATAAGGGTATGTGCCTAGTTGTTGTAAAATTTTAATGCCATTTTCACTAGATATTGGTGAGAAGCTTCCTCTTTTCTGAAGGGAAATGGAGGAGGAGTGGATCTGGGTGAGTGGGGAGAAAAGGGGACCTGGGAGGAGTGAAGGGAGGAAACACTGTGGTCATGATGTAATATATGAGAGAAGAATAACAATAAAAATAGATATAAAGGTCAGAAAAAAGATAAAACTAATCATAAAGTCCTCTAATAATATCTACGGATTTCTTTGTTTTTCTAGTCAGCAACTGATGTCATATTGTCTTTTTTCATCAATCAGTATGTTTTGGTACAAGATTATACCACGTCTGAAGGTTTTAAATGTTAATGAGAAAAGTCTGGCTTCTATACACATGGAAATTTGATGAATTTATTACCATCCCTGATTTCAGGCTTAATCCCTTTTTCTGTGAACTCAGTTTTGAAGCTGACTTAATTACGGCCATTGATCATCATCTATCATCATTGTTTAAATTAGTAAACACTGGGAAAGGTAAAAAATGAAGCTGAAGTGTAGCCTTTAAAATTTGAAAAACTTTGCAATATCTGAACGTTAATTTATCTTTTACTGTTGATTAGAAGCAGCATCAACAAATAAATTACAACACTAATAGAGCTGCTCATATGGAGTTTTAATTCGAAGAGATACTTGCTTCATCTATAACATTTCATATAGTCATTCCCTACCATACATTATGGGTCTTGGCACATATTAATAGCTACAGATAGTGCCTTTACATATATATATATATATATATATATATATATATATATATATATATATATATGTGTGTGTGTGTGTGTGTGTGTATCATATATATATATATATATATATGGTATTTGAACAGTAATTAATTATAAAATGTAAGTTAAGGAACATTGCTCTCTTTACCTTTACTGTTTAAAGTGTCAGTCTTTTCCCACACTGACCTGGTTATGGTATTCATATTGAAGGGGAAGGTTCTCCTTGTGGCATCCTCTGTCTCAGTGTATTTGAGAATGGTATATACATAAAATCTTTTAGCATCTTTTAGATCTCAAAGTCTGCTTCCACAGTGACACACTTCCACCAACAAGGTCATACCTACTCGAAAAAAGTCACACCTCCTAATAGTGTCACTCCCTTTGGGAGCTATTTTCTTTCAAACTATTTTTTTTCTCCTTAGTAATTTGGTTATTTCGGGACATTTTGTTACAGTGACATAAAGTTGACCAACATGAAATACTAAAACTGTCATATATATGGTTATTATTTGTATTTTAAATAATGCATTAATGAACCAGAATGTAGAAAAATGAACTAATTGTTATGTTAAGGTCCCAGATCATAAACTAGATATAGTACCATCATTTTCCTACAGAAGAACTAAAATTGTTCATTTCAAATTATTTGGAAAATACAATAATCTCAAGTTTTATTCCTCAGGTTTCCAAGTTTCCTTTCATCTTGGTTTTCATTGGAAGATAATTCTATATGAAAAAATAGAATTTATTCCATGTGTGTGCCTATGTATAGATTATAAAATAAGACAGCAGCCTACGTGTGTAAGACATAAGAGAATCATTTTATGTTTAGCTAAAAATGACTAAGAGCATAAAAATCTATGATCATTCTTTGTGGGAAAGTACCAGCATGAATGTTTATTGCTTTAACTTTAGCATCTGATTATATTTAGTACTGGTCTGTGAATTAAGTTTTTCTTGATGAAAAACTCAAAGCTATTGTTGACAGATCACTTCAAGTAAGTAGTGATGTTTTCCATACCTCTTCATAAGATTACAATACCTCACTGAAAGCAACTAATAGGACTTTTTTTCCCTCCCTTAATGCCTGATTGTATATGACCACTCTTCAAGAATGTAAAATGCAAAGAAGTGTTGTAGCCAAGAACCTGTGACTTATATATATTTTATTTAATAGGTCAAATGAACATTCTCAATCACTTACAGAAAGGCTTATTAAGGGTTTGAAGTAGAAATCAAAATATTATATTTAAGAAATTCTGCTTATAAACAGAGTAATGTCCAGTTTCCAAATTTTTAATAACATTTTGGAATGAAAAATAGAACAAACACTAGAAAAAATGTTGTGGGTCATGATTGTGTCCTCAGGGTAACACAGTGTACCTGTGTATTGCTGAGGTTCTATAATCATATATTTACCTATTTGTGAGACTAACAAACATCACTCTCTTCCTGCTCCAGGATGTTAAGGAAGAAGAAAATCAAATATTAGCGCTTCCTGAGAAGAAACAGAGGCTTAAGGAAAATAGGGGCAAAAACTTTCACATTTGGGTTTGCATTCACTTGGAAGATAATACAGAAGATACCATGAATAACTAAATTGGTAATAGTTATCAGACTTCATCCAGACATTGCTGAAAAGAGGTTGCCAAAGGCCTGTTGCCTTCAGTGAATGCTCTTTATTTCCTATGTCCAGCTTTCTGTCTATTCTGATAGGGAAAGTGCTCTTCCAATGGTCATGAGTCAGGAAGAAAATGACTAAAAAACTCTGGTTTTCCATGGTCTAAGTGGCTTATATAATTTATCCCTAATAAAATGTACTTCTTATAATTTACATAGTAAATGAAAATGTTTGAAGATTGAAACTCCCAGCAAAATTTCAGGTAAATTGAAACTCCCACAAAATTTCAGGTAACAGAGGTCAATCAGACAAAAGGGGTGTTATTTAAATTGTTGTACGGAGGAAGGTTTTGGTAAGATGGGGGCCCTTTAATGAAAATAATCAGTTGGTATTCATTGGCCATTGGCTGCTTTCTGAAAGGAAATCAGTGCCATGAAACAGCAGTAATAGACAAATACTAGACATTCAGTGTTGCATTGGCCTCTCGTTTGATTGCTGTGTCACAATACTTTTGGTATCACAGACTAGCCAATTTTCAAAATAATTGGGTAAGTGATAGTCTCTTTAAGGAAAAGAAAATGCTAGGGTTAGAGTATAATAAGAAAGCTCTCTGATATTGTAATAGGTTTTATAAATCCTCCTTACATTTTAGGTCTTGGATCTACCAATGTCTGGATGTATTTAAAAAAAATACACATTGCAAAATAGTCCTGTTCAGACATAATAGAGCATAGAGACTGATCAAAATAAAATAATTTATTAAACCATGGCGGAATATAATTGTCACTTTATGTTCACATGTCACAAAGCACATGAACTTTTCATAATAATAAATTTTAAGGGTAGCTGACATACACATTTGTTACATATGTGATAACTTACTCTACCAAACTTTGGATATAGCACACATGTATATAAAAACATTTCTTTCTCATAACTCTCTGACATAATACAAATATTTCTCACACAAGCTACTTAACATTGTGACAAGTTTCTGAGGCTAAGAGAACACTCTTCTATAACTCTTCTATAACTCTAGGCACAGATCAGTGATACACAGCCTTCTATAACTTTCTACATATGTCTTCACTCCCGCTCCCACTCTCTGAAATAAGAATTTCTTGGATTGTGGATTTATCAGTATTTATGTAGCGGATTACCGAGATTATAGTAATTGAGGTGGGAAGGCCAATCTTAGTTGTGGACAGGACCTTTCCCTAGGCAGGGGATGCTCTGCAAGAGTGGAAAAAGCCACTGATTACTAACATGGAAGCATTCACTATAGTCTTCTGAATTTACATACAATGTGAGTAACTACCTCAAGCCCCTGCTTCCTTGATTTTCCATCATGATGGACTTTTCCCTGACCTGTGAGATAAAATAAATATTTAACTACTTAAATGAGGTTTTTATGTTGTTTATCACAATAACGGGGGAAGAAACTAAGACATTTTCTAAATTCAAGGTTCTTCATTCATGTGATTAACTTTCTAGAACAACTCACAGAAAAACCATACTTTGGATGACATTTTAGCATTTCATGTTGATCAACTTTATGTTACTGTAACAAAATGTCCCGAAATAACCAATTTATTAAGGAGAAAAAAAATTAGTTTGAAAGAAAACAGCTCCCAAAGGGAGTGACACTATTAGGAGGTGTGACTTTTTTCGAGTAGGTATGGCCTTGTTGGTGGAAGTGTGTCGCTATGGAGGCAGACTTTGAGATCTAAAACATGCTCAAGATACCTCCTAAAGTCTCAGTTCACTTCCTCTTGCCTGCCAATCAAGATTTAGGTTTCTCAGTTCCAGTACCACATTTGCTTGCCTGCTGCCATGTTGCTTTGCCCCACCATGATAATAATGGACTAAACCTCTGAAACTGCAAGCCACCCAGTTAAAAGTTTTCCTTATATAAGTTGCCTTAGTCACAGCAATACCAACCCTAAGATAAGGATCCAGTCTATGACTTGACGAACTTACTCCTTTTAAGTATCTCCTAGAGTTGCTAGACAATAGTGGCCAGGAACAAACAAGCCAACAAAATGGTTGCCTTGGGATCAGGAAGAAAGAAAAACAGGAGGCAGCTGGGCTCTCACAAAAGCTGCTGTAAGCCCAACCCCTCAATGTCTCTGATCTCTTAAGGATTCCTTCTTCCTTCTCCCTACTTCAACAGCACCACTCTGGAGACCCAACCTTTAACACATGGGCTTTTAGGGACATGTAACACTCAAACTATAATGTACATCAAAACCAACAAGTTGGGCTAGAGAGACAAGAGACATCTGAATAGTTAGGAGTAAATCTACTCTTTCAGGGATATAAATTAAATTCCCTCAACAAAGGGTAGTTCACAGACATTTGTAGCTATAATTCCACATGACAGCTTACAGCTATCTGTAGCTCCAGTTCTGGTGGCATCTGATACCCTCTCACACACGAGGCTCATGCATAGTGCCTAAGCATATATGCAGGTAAAACAGCCATACCTATGAAATAAAGATAAAATTTAAAATTAAATTAAATAAGAACCACACAAAATAATTGCTATCAGGAGCATCTCTGAGACACCCACTAATGCTTTATACATGTTTCTTAACAGTAAGATACTATGCTTTTTCTGTTACATAAGAATTTCATTTTCCCCTTCTGAATGCCTTTGACATGATTTATTTTTAGTATATAGAAAATATAGGTGACACAGTGATGAGAGACAAGATGCCAAGAAGTGTTTTTGATTTTTGGACAAAGAAGTGAGTGCAGGAAGTGAAAATATACCGGGATCATTGTAGTGATGCTATTTCCTCTGGGCAAGACATGGCCATCAGTAATCTTAGAGAAGTGATCCCTGTGGCTATCACAAAATGTCTTGGACTTGTCGTCATTGTAGTCTATGGTACTATAATGAGACTGTTAAGATTTATATTCAACACCTCCCACTTGAGTCACCAGTCCTTCCTGTCATTCAGCTTCACCTTGGGGGTTCTAGAGTACGCAAGGGGTACAATCTTGACGGTGACCTGGAACTTGAGTTACAATGTTTTCTTAATTTGTTGCCCATGCTGAAGAGAGATGTCTTGGTGATACAATTGCTTTTGACTCACCAATATTCCTGTATGTAACTGCATGTAATCCTTCACCTATGCTTCTAATAGTCCCCACAATACAATTGTGGATTCCCTATGCTGACGTAAAATTGAATCATTTCTTTGGTCTCCTGGTGGTTTATCCTGATTGAATAGATATTTCTTCATGTCGTTCCAGGAAAATCGATGTAGCAGACACAGATGTATCTTAGAATTTCTCTGCAAACTACAACACAACAAATAATTGTTTCCTCTGGAAAAGGAACACAACAGTAGTAATGAAGGCATGGTACATCTGTAGTCTATTCAAACAGACTGGCTTCAAGTTTTTACCATTTCTTTCATAATTCAAAACAATGTTACCAGTTACTTAAAAATATGCATTATAACTAAGAAATATTTTTATAAGGAAAACTCACTGAAGTGTTATTATTATATGCTAACAGATTATTGTGACACAGCAGTAAGGACAGAATGCTGATGATCATGGTAAAGATTATAATGGCAGAGGAAGGGTGAGTCATACAAATTAAGGACGTTATTTTGAAACTTTTACTGCAATTATTGCCCTACTTATATACATTAGAAAGCATTTTGGTAACATACAAGAAATCATGAATATGTGTGTATTTTTATTCTTACTTATAAGATTTAACCTTAGGTAAGTAATGATGAAAGTGTTCTTTATAAATAATGTCCAGTAAGACATCATTTATATTAGTAAAAACTTGAGAAAAGTCTAAAACAGTAGTATGGGGAATCATTCATAAATTGTGGCATATTCACCAGCTTATGTTTTCAAAATGTAAACAATAAAGTAGCAAAACAGAAGTTATCATAGTAAATTTAAAAACTAGAATGCAAAACCAAAAGTGTTCAATTGATTCAGTGTATGACAATTCTGATCAAGACAAATAATATTTTCTGTCATTTCTGGGTTACAGGATGAGACTAATAGACTAATATTTCTTAACTTGGTTCTGTAGTTTTGCTGTAGTTCATCTTGTTGCAAATACTGTTTAAATACTTAGAGGAAACATGAAGAATAGGGGCAGATTTTGAAAAAAATAAAATTTTCAAACAGTGTCACTTCTTTCTGAAATCTCCTTTAATGGCATGCTCCTTGAACAGGATGCTGAACTTGCTTTCTCTTTAAATAAAACACTTTATTTGGCAACAAATCCTGCATTGATTCAAACAAAGTAATTGCGTGGTTCCAAATCCTTTCAATTTATGGGACTTTTTTCTCCCTATCACAGCTGGTTACTAAATCCTAATGCAGCTGCCACCCACACATCCCCAGCAGGCAGAATAAAACGGCCACTGGTCAG
The DNA here is from genome assembly GCF_018167655.1 of Microtus oregoni. Lineage (NCBI taxonomy): Eukaryota > Metazoa > Chordata > Mammalia > Rodentia > Cricetidae > Microtus > Microtus oregoni. The sequence continues at coordinate 7,758,461 of NW_024543218.1, read as the reverse complement.
GGTTCAGGCTGCATTTGCCTCTTTGCAATTGACACAACAGTTGTGAAAACTCAGCTCTGACAGAATTGGCATGTGAAGAAAATTGATGAGGGCAGAACATCCGAGGAACAGAAGGGGAAAAGGCACGCTCAGGATGGGCAGCTTCAAGGACATGCCAGAAATCTGCTGGAAGCATTGAAACATCTTTACAAGCAGTGGCAGATCAGCCCCAAGCTGCCATCAAGAGTGAGACAACTCAATTTTGAAACCAAGCAATCAAGGCCAATGCCAGAATCCAGTCTGGTCCTCCTAGGAGAAACACTAGAATCATTCTGAAAGAAACCTTGAGCTATGCCATAGCTTTGCCAAAAAGACTTACCAACCAGACTTAATTGATAATTTTCTAGCACTGACAGGCAGCCCATTAGAAATCAAGGGTGACCTTTCTCAGACAGCTTAGATTTTCACTTGAGGTAATTTTAGAAATTACATTCTACTCTTCAATTCAGGGTAGAGGATGAAAGAACTAATTTTTCTTATCTATTTTCTCAAGTCTTTCATTTTTTTCTTTCTTTATAGAAAAACAAAGTCAATAAACAGCTGCTGACAATGAAAGAACTATTAAAAAGACTGACCAAAAAGTCCTACAAACATATCACTCAGTAAATTAGTTAAACTAAATGGTAGTGAACCTTGGTGTATCTATCCTTATATGATATACTATTTCCACAGAAAATTTAAAGCAAGTTATAGATCTGTTTCTTTAACTACATCTCCAAACAGAGATCTCGGAATATATCTTCATCTATCATTTTCTGAAATCAGATGTTGTTAATTTACAAACACACATTAATTGCTTAAGGCAGAAAAGAGAATTTAACCTGAAACATTTATGTTTAACTAGATATTTCCTTAATCTGTATGCCATTATTATTATTATCAGTTCAGTGAATATCCCTTATAATTTAAATTATGCATTTCAACAAACTCTAAATCTGTAATAATAGCCTATTCTTAAAACAAGAGAAACGTAAAAAGAGTGGATATTGTTGAGTTTCCCGTTCTAAGAAGGTGTTGCTTTTTGTTGAAATTTTGTTTTCAATTCATACTCTTTGAAGAAAGTAACTGGAAACATTACAGTCAACAACATATTACTCACACCATTTCCTGAGGTTGAATAAGCACAGATTTTACAATAAAACAGAGGACCCACGTCCACATATAGATTCTTCCTTTATGAGATGATTACCATGAACTAACTACTTTAGCACTTACTGTTGTTTATCTTAACTTATTTTAGTTCTGTGGGAGTTTCTATACTGCTACAACCATGATTTGCTAGTACCTAATTAACATGTATTACTTGATGCTAGGAGTCACACACCAGTGGCGCAGGAAAATTGTCTGTATTCTGTCAATCATGTTTTAAATAAACGCTGATTGTCCAGGCAGGAAGTATAGGTGGGTCAACCAGACAAGAGTAGAGGTGGAGCAATGAGAACAGGAGTGTTTTGGGAAGCAGGAAGCTCCCTTTGCAGTTCTGCCCTGACCACCGAAGAAGCAAGATGTGAGCTGCCTGCTGAGAAAGATACTAAGCCATGTGGTTAACATAGATAAGAATAATGGGTTAATATAAGCTACAAGCGCTAATAAGCAGCCTGAGCTAATGGGACAATCGATTTTATAACTTATGGAGAACTCTGTATGATTTTCTTTGGGGTTTGCCAGCTGTGGGGAACAGGGCAGGACATAAACCCCAATAAGCAGGCCCCTTCATGTTCCACACCAACTTGCCATACCAAGTATGAGAAGTAGTGTTATACCATGCACAGATAAGTATAAGCTATCAATGCAAATAGCTATATTGCTTTCATTGTGCAATGCATAGCACAATCACCAGAATTATAGAGGTTAAAGGATACACACATATACAGATCAATATAAAGTTTAAAGTGTATATTAACATGTTAATGATGTCAAATTTTGAATCAATTAAATATGTCAGAGTCTATGTATATTTGAAATTTGAAATTACTGCAATAATTCAAGAAATACTTTTATCAATAAATCAAAAAGTACTTTTTATATCAATCCTTTGGGAAGAAAACATAGATTTTTATTCCAAAAATATAATCTATGCAACAAATTACTAAACTTTCCTTATTCGTGATTAGGAAAATAATATTGCATCAAAAAACATTGACCTGAGAATCTTTAACTTGGGCAATTATTGTTTACAAAAAGCAAAAACAAATAATAAAGCAAAACAAAACAAAACAAAAACTGTTTTATGTTCTCAACATTATTCTAGGAAATTTAAAAATGCATTAAAGAAATCTGAAAAAAAATCAAGCAATGTCTTCCTCAAAAAGTTGATTTCTAAGAAGATAGAATCTAAAATGTACAAATATAAGCCTAAATCTGAGAATGAGTGTGATTTAAATTTAAATTTGGACATTAAATTTCTGACTAGTTGACACTCAGAAGAGATTTTGAGTGAGCTCTTGATTTAACAAATGCAGAAGCCAGGGACAGGGGTATATCTGAAAATATGAAGTTACGTACTATCAGAATAAAAATGGCTTTTATAGGCTTCAAATGCATGTGATCCCATATTGTAGACACCAGTGATAAAAGCAAGCATAAGGTCTGATTCCTGGCTTACTACATTGCATAAAGACTGGCTGCAAGAAAACTCTTTGGTAGAAAGGCTGCAGAGGAGAAATCACTTAGCCTCGAAAAGATCTCAAATACAGAGCAAGCCAGAGTAAAAGGTGAGTAGTTTTAAATAAGAGAAATAACATACACTGTTGAAAGCCAACAGGTCCACAAGGGGTTGACTTTAGTTCTACGATTCTGTGGAAAGTCCACACTGGTGATGATGTGCTATATATACGTCCATCTCATATTTAAATATCCAGACTTGAACTGAGCTTTGTCAATTCAATTATCCTATCCCAAACTTTCCACACCCCTTTCCTGAATGTGTTTCATGTTTTGAGAGCTCAATTCTAAAACAAGAAAACAAAGTAAAACAAAATAGTTATTTTTTGGTTGAAATAATTGGAATTGGTAAGCAGTTTAGAATGTGTATAATCTTAAAAATTATTTGCACAAGTGACAATTGGGCAAACTAAAAAATTAGTTTTGATATTATAACTGCATTGCCCTAAATTCCTCTTGGTAATCAATATTAGGAAATAGAGATAAGAACAAATGTACAGAATAAAAAACCCTCACTAACTAGACTCACCTCTTATTTTTTCACTCATTTCATTTGTCCTTTAATCATCATTGGCTGATACTTCCTAGTAAGTTACTTCTATAGCATATTGTTTTTACTTTCTTAAACATATGGGAATATGATAGAATCACTTTTGCAAAACCATGAGCACTATAGGATAAAAGTATGCATAATAAATGAAGCATCCCATGAAGAGTCACTGCAGTTTACTGTCTCTTTTCAAGGTATGCTATATCCAGACTAAATAACTGAAGCATCAAGTCTTGAGCTGCTATGTCTCTGTGGAGTGTGTTGCAATGACACTTAAAAATAAAACTGCTCAATTGATGAGTTTTCCACCTGCCAACTTTCCACAAAACGTAGCTTTTTCATGAGTGTTCCTATTCCTGAATGACTTTTATTTATTCAATTCTGAGCCACATTACAACATTTTAAGGTTTTTCTTTAGACTTCCAAGTATTGTTAAAATGTCATTTGCAATTGACTCACATTTACCAGGTTCAGTAAAAGAACACTAACTCAGGAGTGTGTGGCAGCCACTTTATATTGGTGCCCAAAATTTCCGTGATATAAAAATTATATGGAACATGAACAGAGCTCAAACATGGCAGAAATCTTACAGGAATGGAGGACGTGTAAACATGACACCACACACATCAGGTAGTCTTTCAACTCAATCTAAGTATTAATACAATTGCAATCCATTTTTAAAAATCTCACTTTCCCGCTCAGACACACTCCAATAGTACAGGAGATGAGAATCCCAGAACTGGCCAGTGATTCTTTGATGACTCTACCAATAACAAATAAATGCTCCCATGTGGTGTAGGAGTTCCCTCTTTTGTGGTTGCTTTCATTGGTTAATGTATAAAGAAACTGCCTTGGCCTAGTTGATAGGGTGGAACTTAGGTAGGTGGAGAAAACAGAATTGAATGCTGGGAGGAAGAAGGGCGGAGAGAGAAGCCATGGATCCTCTGCCTCAGACAGACGCTGGTTAGAATCTTCAGTAAGCCACTGACACATGGCGATACATAGATTAATAGAAACGGGCTAAATCAAGATGTAAGAGTTAGCCAATAAGAAGTTAGAGCTAATGGGCCAAGCAGTGTTTAAATTAACGCAGATTCTGTGTGGTAACTTTGAGTGTAAGCTAGCTGGGTGGCCGGGACAAACAAGATGCCCCACTCTTTGTAACTCCCATGTAGTTATTTGTGTTGCATTTCTGGGAAAAGTAACTTTTGATTACTTCAATGGCTTGACTGAATAGTTTATCATAAAAGTAGAGAACCTAGACTTGAAGTCTAGCAAACAATTGACATCTGAAATATTTCTTTACTTAAAAGTTGGACTAAGGCAGAGTACAATGCAGATTTCTATTTCTATTTCTATTAATATCTATAAGAACAGAAAAAGAAATGAAAAAATTCAGAAGCAGGGGGTTTTCATATTAGATTAAAGCTTGTTGAACAGTAATGGAAAGGGTGGTGTTGATGTTGCTCAAGAACAAGAGCAACTAGGAATGGTTACACCCATCCACAGTCCCCGAATTTGGGAGGTAAAAGCAGGGAGATGGGCAGCTCAAATATAATTGGAATAAGGATCTGGGGAAGGACGAGAAAGAGGAGATAGAGGTGAAGGAGGAAGAAGAAGATGAAAAAGAAGGAGGAAGAAGAAGAAAAAGGAAGAGGAGGAGAAGACAAAGAAGAATAAAAATAATCTATGAATAGCCAATTCTAAGCACACTTGGTTCGAGAGGGAAGAAATAACATACCATGAATTAGGACGTGAAGGTCCTTATAGATGTCCTAAAAGATATATAGACAAAAAATTTTAAATTTGTAAATAATTAGTGATAGTTAAGTGGAATCTCAAATTAATTCTCACAGTATTCATCATATTTGATTAAAATATTACTTAGAAAGTCAACGTTCTTCTCAGAATTATTATTTGGAGATAAAATTAAAGTTTTTAATTAAAATATTTCTGAATTCACATTACAACAATTATACATGTACTAAAATTCACTGTATTCTATTGTTAGAGAATACATTTTGTTTTGTTAAATCATTACAAACTTTTGGGTTACATTTTTAAAGAAAATATAGGACATTATTTAGTACTTGTATTAGGTTTCGGCAAGAGATACATCTCTAGAATTTTTAAGTGATATTCATTTTAAGTTTGAGGAAACAACTTTATTTGATAACACTCAAATGGTAAGAAATAGTCTAAGAAATCCAAGCATTTAAATCTATACTATAAATATACAGTAATAAATAAAATGTTAAATGCGTTATGATCCAACAGTGTAAAATGCAGAATACTTTCACACCATTTCATATTTGATTTAATCCTTATATTTTGGTTCAATTTTTCTTCTAAATACATGACTAATATACCTATATCATTAAGCATTTTATTGAAAAAAATATTATTGCATCGAACAACAGTCCAAGTAATTTATTGAATAACCTAAAAGAAAAAAGCTGCTTTGCATGTACAGTAGTGCAATTTACTTAGCCACAGTATAATCAAATTGCCTGGAACAGAGAACACACAATAAAATGACTGGCTTAGACCATATTTTAGATCATCATTCCGTTTCATTTAAATTAAATACCATAGGATTCAATAAGTGGGAACTTACTATAGACAGAGACGGAATCAGTCTACATTTCAACTATTTTTAAATCTCTCACACATCAAAGTAAATGATTCTTTTGCACAAGATTTGAAATCTTTTCTTGAATTTGATTGTCTCAATATGTGATTTTTTTAAAAAAGAATACACTGTAATAAACTTTCTATTTTCAACAAAGACTAAGCTTTACAACTTAAGAATAAAAAGTAGATTTAGAACACACACAAAAACAAATGTACATATGCATTCATACATTTTGCATTTTTTCCTGATTTCCTGCCTTTTGTTTGTTTGTTTGTTTCTAGCTAGGTGTTCTTGATCTTGTTACTTAAGAGAGGTGGTAAGTTGCGAAAATAAGAAGTGACTTTGAGAAAGGAATTAAAGAATTGGATTGGAAGTGTTTCCTCTTGTGTATAACTACAGAAAATGAAAAAGATCTTTTAGCCTATTTCTTACATTGGCTTATTCTAAACCTAACCCATTTGTCCATTGTTCCCATTTTCAATACAGCTTAAGCCCCCAAAGTACAATACTCACAATCAACTATCTACCTAATAGAGGAAGTGGATAATATTTTTTTACTGGAATGAAATGATAGCTTTTGAAAATCCTCTAATCCATGCTTCTTGGCAGGAAGAACTTCCACTTCGAAACTTCCATCCTACTGACGTGGTTTCTGAGTGAGACAGAAAGGGCAGTTATGCATTCCCCTGATCCTGTGTCTGGAACTAGTCACCAACTGCTTTTCACCAATGTGCCTGTTCATCGATGAGAGCACAATCTGCTCTAGGAGTTTGTCCAATACAAGGAATCTCACTTAAAACTCTCTCTTAACCTTGCTGAGGCAGGGAACGATTAGATTTAAAAAGACTAGCTGCATACCAGACAACAGACACGTGTGATATCAGTCTTTAAATTTTAGTTTTAGAAAGCTGGATCTGATATGTCCAAGTTTTTCTTCAGAATATTTAACAATAGCCTTTAAAAATCGTAGGGAATATTTTTGAGAAAAGGTGTAGAGTACTGTGCTGTAGTGTAGTTGGTTACTGTGCTGTAGTGTAGTTGGTTACTGTGCTGTAGTGTAGTTGGTTACTGTTGTCATTACCATCTCAGCAAGTGTCACAGATGGTTACCTCTAATAGCAGCCTGGGAGGGCGTTTCTTATATCTTCATCTAGAATCATGGAATAATTGTGTTATTCCCATTTACAGACAATCTTTGTATCTCCAGTTACTGTTTTGAATGCTTGGAGAGCAGGATGTATTTAGATAAAACTTCAAAGTGTTATTACAATTTCAAAAAACTGCATTGTTGCTGTGTTTGTTTCTACAGAAAAACTTCAGGGTCATGTTCAGCAAGGCCTTGCAATATGATCCTGAGTTGTCTGATGGTTAGAAATTCTGTTTAATGAGGAACTTTTGTGGATTCGTTCTTTTGAAATGTGCTTCTACCCAGTGATAACAGAGATTCCATGAAGACCTGACAGAGACTGAACAATGTAGGCACTGTCAAATCCATTTTCTATGAGAAAGAACTTTCTGATCATTCTGACAAATGTCTCCCTCCAGGTAATGAGGGATCAAAGCCTCAGAATTAGAAACTTTGTAAATCACTCCCTACTGTGTAATCACCTCTGATATTTCATTATATATATAACATGTATGAAGGTGATCTCAAAAATCATGTTAGAGAACAGATTTTATAGCCACAGTGCAATTTTTTGGAAAAATTTGGCAATAATTAAGAGAATAAACTTTACCCACTTGTCATGGCTTCGCACAAACCGCTTCCCCTCTTGAATCATGCCTGAATTCACTGAGCATATGATGGTGGAAAGACTTTGAGTCTTGGGGGATAAAACATACAGACACATTCGTGTGTTCATGTGCTCACATGTGGGCCCATGGATAAATATTTTACAGCCTATCTCTACCATATTTGTGTTTTGTTTAATCTTGGTTCTTGGACAAGGCTCAATGACTTATTATCAAGGGTGAACTCACAGCAAAACTTATCCAATAAATTTGTCATTTAATAGAAAATTGTTCAAATCAATTATCAAATAATTTATGGAATTAATACTAACAGTATAATCCATAAAACTGTGTTTTTAATGGTTCAAATTTAGAATTCAGAATAAGCTTGGAATTCTTTCTGCTTTAGATTTTCAAGGATGCCTTCCTCTAAAGGAAAATGGAAACAAATCCAGAGAGACTGCTGATCTCATTGTCCATTCTCCTGGTATGATGGCTTGTCGCCTTGGAGTCCAAATTATTTTTGTTTAAGAGCAACACCTTTCTGTTGTATGCGGTGGATTATTCACTGAACACTTTAACTGTTTCTAGTGCAAGATGGAGCAGTCATTTCCTAACTATCCACTTACATTGATTTATCTAAGGGTTCAGCAGAAAACTCCCCTGGTTTAACCTTCTGAGCTTCTAGATTGTCTCTAAGGCAATTTAAACGTTAATCAAATGCTCTGTCTTTTCTGTAATAAGACTTTAGTGACTGTTGGGGATTATTCTCTCTTAGCCTTATGCCATCTTTATAACCTAATTGAGGAACTGATTATCCACAATATTTATTATCTATCTTCATATTAATATCTTCACTCTTTTTATTTTTAATATGATTTACCCAAATGCACTACCCTTAATAATTACTTTTGTGAAATTATTAGAAGTATGGGACTTCTTGCTATTTGATAAATATCTTTTTCTTTTTCTATTCCATTTAAATAGGCCAGACTCTGTGCCTTCTCTATTCCAATAGAAGCCCCCATAAACAAATGTTTGGCATTACTTTGGTAAGTATGTTTGTTCTTTATGTCAACATTCACATTTATTTTTTCTCCCCTTCTGCTTTTCTCTTCAGACAAAACCAATCCTTTGATTTTCAACTGCATTGATGACTTGAAGAATGATAATGTTGATCTGTGCAGATGTGAGGAATAATAAAAAGTGATCTATGTGATTCACCTCCAGGAAGTCAAATGCATGTATTCAGTGAAGGCAGATGCCCTCCCCCAAGGCTGAGTAAGAGTCACATTTTATACCAGTGTGCCAAAGGTTCCATCTTCACTTCATTATTAGAGAGAGGCCACCTCCTGTTCTGTGAGTTTTACTTTCTGGAAACCCATTGTTATAGGAAATATGAGTAATACTTTTATAATTATAAGAATATTAAGTCATATACCAAATAGATGACAGTTCACAAACAATACAGGAAGTCAAAATTCTATGAGCCAGGAGGGCTTTTGAATGAATATTTGAAATTCCATGTTTGATAACTTGGCTTATCCTCATAAAACTCATCATTTCTAAGCCTTGTCCTTCTTATTCCTGACCACAAAAAAGTTCTGAGTAGTAAAAAAAAAAAAGTTGAGTTTTTTAGCTCTTATTATATTTGAAATAATTACCAATATGTGTAATATGTTACTGTAAGGAGATTTTATTTTGCATTATCAAATACTAATAACATCTCTTTTATGCTTTCTAATATGAAATTCAAACATTCTTAATTTCTGATGCTATTGATTCATACAAGGTGGTATGAAAATGGTCTCTCACAGAATTCCATTAATTGTAAAGTGAGTTTGTGTACTTGTTTTCAGCTTGCATTAATTAGAATATTTCTTAACTTCCATGAAAAATATGTCAAAAGAAATTATTCTTAATCGTTGGTTCATTTTATTGACATTTTAATATTATCTGACAAATAAAATCCGTATTCATCCATCATTCACTCATCACAGATGGCAAACATAGCCTTCTATTTTTCCTTCATTGTGATGTGCCAGATGTTTTCTTTTACCAATTTTAGTATTAATTAACAACTTATTTCAAACCACTCTTTAATGCTTTCTAGGATTTCCTTCCATAAAATTATTTTTAATTTGCTCTATTGTTTTTGCCAGCACAAGTTCTTAGAATGTTCCCGTTTCTAGTATGAAAACTTAGTTTATGTTTATGTGTGAATTACATTTGGACTAGGAGATGTGATATTAATACATTGTTTTGCAGGTAGTCACGATTGGCATTATTTATTCAAAGATGAGCTGTAATAACTATTAGTTCAAATGGACTGACATATTTAAGGCCTCTTTCATACTATTTAACTGCTGCATCTGGTTGGAACAAGCATGATGGTAAAGATCTTGCCCTTGCAGCACTGGTTGGATTAAAGGGTTCAAATGGAAGAGAGAAGTTGTGGCTGGATTTAAATGAGGACCAAACAATGTGGGGATAAACGCTGCAGGAGGCAGAGTCTGAAATGCTATATGTGATGGGTGAAAGGGGGCAGCAGGAACTAAATGCAGGGGATGTCCTAGAAAAGTAGGGTGTGCAGGGATGATGGTTGGAGCCATGGTTGGAAATGGAAGAGGGCTGAAATGTGTCTGTGGGAACGGGTGGATATGAGCCACTGGGAGGGGGCTGCCGTGTGAGCTGATGGAAGCAGAAACAGCAAAGTGCTGTAGGAAGGTGTGGTGGATGGTGGTGATGGCTGTGTGCTGGTGGACTGGAAGTGTCTGCAAAGCTGAAGGTGGAGAGAAGGCAGTGGGCCCTGCAGCAGGCACAACCCGGAGATGCTTAGACAGGAGCTGTTTCTGCATATGCTGCTGGGCCTGTAGCTGGAGGAGCTTGTACTTGTCTATTTCATCCGGAGAAAATGTTATGGGCTGATGAACTAATGGTGGGGAGAGAGACTTGGGACACCCTTCCAATTCATCTTCCACTTTGTCATGGTTCTGCGTAGTTCTGTCATAGCAAGAGTTTATATTCCCCTCTACATGATTCATAGACACGCTTACATCTTGTAAGTCTAGATTTATCCGGTCCTCTTTGGTCTCTGTTGAATCAGACACACCAGTATATCTATTAGATGGAAAAGCACCAAGGAAATGATTTGGTACTGGGTCACAGCTTTGAAGGAAAGGCTGGACTTCACGAATTGAAGATTTAGATTGCTCTTTCATTGTCTGGTTCTTTTCTCTGCTTGGAGATTGAGAGTCTGTTACTGCGTGATTTATGCCTTTGGGGAGATTGTTATCACATTCAGCATCTGTGAATACAGTAAAATTATTTTTTTGTGAGCTTCCGATTGTGTCTTTGTCAGAAGTCTTATATATTATACTGTCTTTATCATTTCTCCTTTTCCTCAATTGTCTCTTCTCTGAAAAAGGTAAGGCTGTTCTGTTACAGCTCGGTGGTCTAGGTTGCACTGTGGGTTGTGTCTGTGAATGAATCTCTGATTCTTTTAAACAACTGTTTGAAGAAACCTCAAACTTAGTTGCTTGCTCCTGACACTTCTTGGCTTTTATTCTTTCTAAAAGACACTTTGCTGTCAGGGAAGGCCCTTCTCCATCCAAAATGTTTGACTGTGTGGTTTCTGAAGGGCCACCTCCACAGCTCCTAAGAAGGTAGTTGAGAGTCCTCCGGTTGCATGGTCTGCACTTGACTTTTCCCACATCATTAATGTGAAGGCTGGTCAAAGACTTTTGACTTCTCTTGTTTTTGTTTAAGCAGTAAGCTCTCTGTCTCAAATGCGAGCCTGATTTGCTGTGCTGAGGTCCTGGGCCATTAAAGGGTTTTTCACTATTTCTATCAAGCGAAACCTGTGAAATGGAATCACTATTAAAAACTCTTGTGGGTTTCAACCCTTCAAATTGTTGACTTTTACCCAGCTTACATCTCTCTCTGCAGTGACAGTTGCTGTGCTTCGACTGTTTTTTAGTTTTAAGTGAGTCCCATAGTTTACCACTCCTGCCTCTCTGCGCTTCTAACTGAGGACAGCTACTGCTTATTGGGACATTAGACAAGCAGAAGCAACTGTGCTTTCGGTGTTTCCACGTGTGTCTTTCAGTTGAGTCACATTCTGCTCTGCAAACGTAGAGCAAATGACTGCGGCCGGTGCCGTTGGACCGGTGACTTGAGCACGTGTTTCTCCAGCTGGCCACGTTTCTGGGAGATACATCCCGAGGTCTGGGATGGTTGCTCAGAGGTGGCTTTGGGGAAAATCTGTCATAGCTTTGTTTTCCACTTGTAGAAGCCTTGTTGCCCAGGCTGATGCTGCAGGTATTTAGACTCTCACTGATGTCCTTCTCAGGCTCACTGTGGTTCTCTGATGAACAAGGACTAAAATTCCAGGTGCACTGGCTTTGTCCTTCAACCTCTGAATGTGGTGTGCAGGGATTCCGCTTGTGTGTTTTAGTCCTAGAGAGGAGAGGCGAGCGTGAAGGCCTGTCCTGAGCATTGTTTAGAACTGTCCGTTTGTAGCTCTGCCCGTGGACATTTGAAGGTTCTTTGAATTCAGTATCATCAGCATTGTCCTTTCTCATGCCATCTTTTAGAGACAGATTAAGGTAGGCGGACGCTTCAGGACTTTTCATACCCAAGTCTCTCAGACAACCACATTCACTCATACAAGAATCAGAATCATGGTACAAATTGTATTTTTTCGGGAACTTTTCCCAATCTGGGTTAGCTACAATCATCTTTGGCTTCTGAGATTGATTATCTTGGGTTAATTTTTGCTGTTCTTTCATTAAACCTGAGACTTGACTCTCTGTTTTTCGCTTCATTTCCAAAGGCTCCTTCTCCAATTCTTTTTTTACATTCTCTGAATTATGCTCATCCTTCGTGTTGCGAGAAAGTTTGAAGTCAAAATATAGTGGATTACAGCCGTAAGATATACAAGGCTCCGTTCTGGTAAAGAACAGGAGCTCTGTAGGCCACTGTAGAGTGGTGAGTCCATCCTTGCTCTGTACGTGGAGGAAAGGCAATGGTTTGGACTTCACGTCACCTGGACACCCTTCTCTGTAAAGTCTCTGAACACCGTTGCTAACTTTGTCTGCTTCTTGTGAAGCCTTTGCTCTGGCTTCCTTTCTGGAGATAGGATTCAGATGTGTTCTGCTCTTTTGTTCCCTTGACCCTGAAGGTGAAAACTCATTCATACTTTCGCACCAATGGTTATCACTGTGTTTGCAAACATGAAGTTGACTGGAGGATTCATTTGCTTGTTGTGGGTGATTAATGCCGTTTTCTGAAGTTTCCTTTAATGTATTCCTAATTTCTTTCTCTCTGCTGGAAAGAGTAAAATTTCTTTCTGAAAGATGGAGGTTAGACCTAGAGAAAGAAGCATGAATGCCTGAAGAATCTTTCAGCATCTCATTAAGAGATTCATTTTTGTTTTGTGACATTTTAGAATTCATTGAGAAGGTGTTGTTTAGCATGCCCTCCAGATGGCTTGGTGAGATGACACCTTCTTCCTTAGTAAGGTGTGAATCGTCATTTGCAAACCTGCAACACATGCATTCCTCTACTGTTTGTTTGACTTTATAGGCGGGTGACTTGTTACACTCATGCGTGTCTTCTGTGTTCTCACTGAAAACTGAGGCTGAGGATTCTAATTTTAGATAAGCTTTTTTTGAAAATGAAAACGAAACTCCTGTCCTGTGATTTGCACTGCCGAGATCTGAAGACGTTTGTGTTATCCACCGCCTGTCTGCTTGCAGTTGTTGTCGGTTATGCGTAGCAAATCGCTGCTTGTCCATGGTGCTTCTGGGGAGGGTCTTTCCCTTGAGAAGAAGGGTGCTCTTCATGCAGGAGACCTTTCTGCCATTCTTAACAGGAAAAATTCCCTGCTGGAGCTGCTTTTCCATGGCTATCCTGGGGGCTTTGTATGCTGGTCCATTTCCAGAAACACTGTAAATAAAGTAAATATTTAAATGAGTAGGACATTAGCGTTGGAATCAAATCTACATGCAAACAACATTCCATAGTATTTCTATAGTGGGTTGCTTTAATATTTATTGGTGAACATAATTTTCTATAAAACCACCGTTTTATCATTACGTACAAGACAGTATTACTGCTATATAGTTACACTGAAGTGCTCTGTTTAATTCTGTTATTTAGAAATGTAAAAAGCAATAATATGTAACTATCTTATATGAAAGCTTCAAAACAAACGGAAATAAGAGCATTTATATCACAATATAGTCTGTAGAACCTATGATCTTTGCAAATAGAGCTTTAACATGTTTCATGCTCTTCTAAACAGCACCTTCACATTCGGTAAGAAATTGAAATCTGCGGAGTGGAAAAAGAGTTTAATTTGATTTTTCAGCATCGTTAGCATTCACTGTTTAACCCTTCAATATCAAAGGTCTTTCCGGTTCACTTCTGCTGAAGTAAGGAGCTTTTGTCCTTACTTTTGTCAGCAGCTAGAGAGCCCAGCAGCAGGCAGTGGTGTGTTCAGGCAGGCTCAGCATTCCCAGGGCATTCCCCAGGATTTTACCGTTGTGTCTCTTGCTTCTTCCTCACCACAACAACTTTATGCCAATTGTGTATTCTTTGTCTTTTGAGGTTTTCCAAGATTGTTGATTTAGTTAAAGTTCGTTAGTGATTCAAAAAGAAAGCAGAAAATAAACATACAGAGGCTAGGAACTTTTAAGATAAAATTAGTGTCTTCACACTTTCTCAGTTACCTCTTTCCAGCAGTGATGCTGATGCTGACTGAGGAAAAGCAATGCTAGTTCATCACTTCTTTAATATCTTATTTGAAATGGCATTCAGTTGCTAGTTCTTTGTCCATGTGCCTGGACCAATGTCTATCCTGCTTTCTATCTTAGACTTTCATTGTGACGCATTTGTTTCTTGACTATAAAATATTAAAATGGATGTCCTTAAAACACATCACTTAAATTTTGAAGTATTAACTGTCCTTCAGTTTTCAATGCTTAGCATCACCCACCCACACAAAAATGCAGCTTGCAGACGTCCTCACAGAATCTTCCTTTCGCAGAATCTTCCTTTCGCAGAATCTTCCTTTCGCCGCAGAGACTATCGCAGAAATCCACACCTGGTCTAAATTTAGAGAACAAGTGACTGTGGGTTATCAAACTCACCTTGGTACACCTATAGTACAACCTACACTCAAGAAAAATCACAGAAGCAGGAGTATAGATTGCAGGAGCCAGAGGATCAGAGAGCCTGCTGTGGGATACTGTTGTAGAAGGTCACTTGTTTGTTCCCGGCTGCTCAGCCCCAAAATAACCACACAGAAACTGTATTAATTGCAATACTGTTCAGCCAATAGCTTAAGTATATTTCTGGCTAACTCATATCCTAAACTAACCCATCTCCATTTATCTCCATGTGGGATAAATTTCCATCCAGTGTCTGTCTCCAGTGGTGGCTATGTGGCTTCTCCTGACTCCGCCTTTTTTCTCCCAGCATTCAATTTAATTTTCTCTGCCTAACTCTACTCTATCCTATGACAGACCAAGGCAGATTCTTGAATCACTAAACAATCATTTTCACAGCACACAGAGGGAAATTCCACTTCACCTCCCCTTTCTATTTAAGTAAAAAGAAAGGTTTTAACTTTAACATAGTAAAATTACATATAACAAGATAGGTATCAGCCAAGAGTTATAGTTACAATATTTATATCTACTTTATCTTTAATTATAACTAAGGAAAATTGTAATTATAACTATCTATACTTAACTCCATCAAAGACTCCAGGAGTATATAATATTACCTAAGTAAATAGGAAGTGCATTGTAAGCAAGTTCCAAAACTCTAGAATTGACAGAGACATCTTGCTGCCTGGAAAATCACCCAAAGTTCTTCTGTACGGTAGAGGCATCCATCTTCAGCCTACAGGCCCATAGTGTCTGGCAGACTTTTCCATGAAGCAGGGATTTTTAAAGACAGTTCTGCCTATATTGGCAGTGCCAGTCACTTTTTGCTGTGTCCTGCAGAATGTCTCACAGACTCTTTCATGAAGCAGAAACCCCGAACGACTGTCTCACCTTCTTTAGGCAACTTCAGCAGTCATCTCTCCATGGGTCCTGCATGTCCAGCTCACACAGCATAACATCAAGTAGTCCAGGCAAGAGCAGTTTCTTGTTCAAATGGCTAGTAAACTCCATAAGAAGTCTCTTCAATGCCCATCTTCCTATTGAAGTTATTGGTGTTTCCAGGAGCAGATGTGTCTTGTTATTAAAACATTTTAAAAACCATATTCTGAAGGTCTCTGAAAGATTTAAAGTCTCTGAAAGATTTGAAGAATACCTATCTAACTGAAATATAGCTCTATATTTCCAGAAAACCTAACTGTCTATAAACTTGATTATTATTGATGACTATTTATTAACCTATATTTCTTAATTTTTAAATGAGCTACACAAACACAATATCTTAATCAAGATCAGAAACACACACACACACACACACACACACACACACACACATATATATATATATATGAACAAAATTGAGCTTAAATTTGTATCAACAAACCAAGATCCATACCAATGCAAATCTCTATAGCACATCCCTTTTTGTAAACAATCATTTAGGGAATTTGTTGTTCTCTCCAAACTGCTTCCTGCTTTTTGCTGAGTGAAATAATTTTTGCAGAAGTGTTCACAATGATCTTTCAGGGTTTTGGTCCATCAAACTACTATAGCCTAGAATAAATCCATAGGTTCTCATCCTCTGTGGAAACAAAAGAAGAACCTCTTTTCAAAAGCAACATATCCTTACACCCAAATTTTGAAGACAAATACCTTTAAGGTATGTATGTTGGTTACTTAGCTCCTTCACAGTCAAAAAGTTCAAAGAAAACACATTAATATACATAATCCAGACTCTCTGTGTATATTCCATCTTTATGTAGGTTATTTTTCTTACTCTATTACTTTTTCTACAAGTTTAATATTTATTATCTTTACTCATTTAATCTATGACTTTCTGTATTATATTACACTTACTGTCTCTATACTCTTTTTCTTCTATCTCCCAAGCCTATGTACATTTTTAAAACACACTGTGTCTCATTTAGAGGTCTTTTATGACTGAATCTGTCTTCATTGTGTATCTGTAATCCGTTTCTGACCAGGATGGCTTCTTAAAATGCTAAGTCCTTCTTAAAAACCTAAGTGGCAGCATTGCTAGGGCAAATAAGGCCCTGCTTGCTTGCTCTGCCCAGTCTAGCATGACAGAGCTGTTTACTGCCTCTGAGAGCCATGTACATTGCTCCATTTTTAGACACAGGGCAGGTCTATGCTGCCATTAAGCAAGTTTTATCACTCTGCTCACAGAACCCATTTAAATGCTACATAGCTGGATCTCCCGAAAGAGCCAGAGTTCATGCTGGCATCACGGTCCAGGAAGCCACCTTTTTAAAACCCTGGTTGTTTTTCTGGTACTGCAGAATCAGAAAAACCTCTCTTAAAAGAACTGCAGCTTTAAGTCCTGCTTACTCTGTTTTGTTTTGTATTGTTTTGTTGTTTATTTTGGTTTTTTTTTTTTTTTTTTGGTGCCTAGAATTTCTTTCCAAACTCTCTCAGGTTTTAAGTGGATTTTACTTGGCCATGTTGGTGCCTATTTGTTGTATAAATGTTGTACAAAATGTTGGCCTTCTACAACAGGATACTGTGCTCTAGAAATGACAGAGAAACTGTTTCCAACAAATCTCAACAATATGGCTGCACAAATAACCCTTATATAATGACAGCAGTTGACATGTCAATATGAATGGGGAAATTGGATAAGACTCTACCTTAGATAAAACAGTACAGGCCATCAGTGACTTCTGCAAAGGGAGAATCTGTTTTCTGAAAGGAAAACTCCCCTGGCATGTTATCCATGCCGAGTCATCAGTCTTAAACATAAGGAGTCTTAATGTACTCAGCATACATACTGGTACTCTACTGCCTGTCATCTTTTGCTTTAGTTGAAAGATAATTTTTGGTATTCAAAGTTTCCTTTACTAACATTATTTTGTTTTTATAGTATTAGAACCTTTTATTTTATCCACTCTTGTGGATTTTCAGTTACAAACAATAATTTTAGCCATTATTTATTTCACAATTTTGTGAGATTGTCATTCTCATGAATGGGTGGATAAAGTATATTCCATTATTGTCTGGAAATGAAATTTAGGAATTTTATGAAACAGTGACTTTTCTTGAATTTTTTTTTTATGGAACAACTTTCCATCCCTGACACAATAATCCTCTTGTTTTGATAACATCATCACACTTTTCCAAATGGTGTATGTAATGTTTTTAGTAGGGAGAAGTATGAAACACAACATTTGGGCTATGGAATTTTATTCCAACACAAAGAAAAGTCCAAAAGGGTCTGTTGAAGTTTTATTGCAACCTGGACAAAGAAAGACAAGGAACAACATTGTGACTGAATATTTTTCTTGGTGACAGATAGCTCTCTATATTTGTTCTGTTTTTTTTTTTTTTTTTGATTAAGCAGTATCCATGTTATCTAATTGATAAGTTTGCTTCTTCTGGAAAGTCAATCAATTTTCTGTCACTGGTATTATGCTCTAGAGAAAGTATTCAAATGCTAAGGAGGGAATATTAGCATTTCTTCTTCCGGATTTCAATAAAATGTACATATTTTAGTATTTTAAAATTTAATTTAAATTTCATTTAATTTTAAAATAGAAATTCAGTTAGTTGTTTGAATATGTGCGTAGAAGAATGTGGGTAGGTAGACCATGGTGCACATGAGGATGTCAAATAGACATGTGCAAATGATGTGAAATAGTTGCTATAACAAAACCCATTGACACATTTACCACACCTAATTACCTGTGTGTATATGTATGTGTGTGTGAAAAACAACTTAAGGTTATCCATCTTAGCAAATTTCAAGTAAAGACTACAATATTGCTACGTATAGTCTTTAGTCTCTATATTAGATCTCAAAATTTCTATGATTGTGTGTTGGCCTCTCACTTCCCTATCTTTTCATCCCTAGCAAGGAATGCTCCTATTTCTATAATTTTTCATAGTTTAAACATTTGTTAAAACTTTCTGATTTCATCTTTGAAGCTATCTTTAGTGTCAATGATTGTAAAATAATGACTTTTATTTGCAAAACCTAGTATTTGTAATACCTAATTGTTTAACTCTTACTATTGTATTGTTCATCTCAATACTGTCCCCAGTTTCAAAAGTAACATTATAAATATAGGACTTGCTTCTATGGGAAAAATATATATTGCAACATAAAAAGGTACGTACCAAATAGAATGATATTTTTTGTGTTATATTATGTTTCTTATATGGGGAACTTCTGTTTTCAGAATCAATATCACTAACATTTTTTTTCAAATGCTTCAAAAACACCCTTAATATTGTACTGTACTTACATTATTTTTTTTTTGCATATAAGTTTATACTCAGAAGTGAGTGCCTCCCAATGCAATAGATGGTTTTACTGGAGACTCAGGCTGAATGAAGGTATCCAAGAGAAAATCAAAGCTGTCTGCCCTGTATGAAACTCATAGCCAGTTTCCAGTCAATATTTGTTTATATGTTGGATTCAAGTGTTCTCAATAATGATAACTCATCTTTATTTTCTGCATGAAGAATCATGTTATTTGGATTGTTCTACACAGATAGCATCAGTTCCTACAGGGTTAATTGTAAGATGCTGGGAGCCGGATGCTAGTAAATATGGTAAAACGGGCACAGAAAGAAGCACTAAATACTCACGAAAGGCCTTCACGACAGGGCCAGAATAGCTTGGCTTTTCAGCAAATGTGAGTAAGACTAGTGGACCAAAGGCACATTATTCAGGAAAGGGGCCACGGTATGTTTAATTGTTATTTTTGTATCATGCATCACTCCTGCTGCAACAAAGAAAATATTTTAGAACTTTAAGTTACTTCTCTGGAGCCACAAGGCTGCTTAAGCAAATAGAGCAGTTGGGTAGTAATAGAAAGGAAGAAATAATCTTCATGATTTGAAATTCTTTGTCCAAAAACTGAACACTTTTCTTTTCCAATAGGATACATTATGGCCTATAGAGTGGTTATAGTTGAATGTGTTTGGTACATAAGGTTGCCTGACAGATACCCTAATATTTTTATGTTTAAAACAATCTTATTTTACATACCAATCTCCTTTACCTCTTGTCCCTCCACACCTACCACTTTCTTCCTAACCCCACACCCACATCCGCTCTTCAGAGAGGATGATGCCTCCCATGGGGAGTCAGTAACTATCTGTCAAATCACTAGAGGCAGGACTAAGGCCTTCCCCAAGTATCTAGGCTGAGCAAGGTATCCCTCCATAGGGATACCTCAAAGAGCCAATTCAGGCACTAGGGATAAATACTGGTTCCACTGACAGTGGCCCCACAAACTTCTCAAGCCACACAACTGTCGCCCACATACAGAGGGCCTAATTCTGTCTTATGCAGGCTTTTTATCTGTAAGTTTATAGTCAGTGAGCTCTCACTTGTTTGAGACAGTTGTTTCTGTAGATTTCCCCATCATGATCTTGGCCCTTTTGCTCATAATAAATGCTCCTCCCTCTCTATAACTGGACTTCAGGAGTTTTGCCCAGTGCTTAGCTATGGATCTCTATATCTGCTTCCATCAGTTACTGGATGAAGGTTCTATGATGACAATTAAGATCAGATTACATCAATCAGATTACAGGGGAAGGACAGTTAAGGTACCCTTTTAACTGTTGCTTAGATTCTTAATTGGGGTCATCCTTGTAGATTCCTGGGGATTTCCCTGGTGCCTGGTTTCTTGCTAATCCCATAATGGCTCCTTCTATCAAGGTATCTCTTTCCTTGCTCTCCCTCTGTTCTTCAGCCAACTCGACCTTCTTGATCCCTCATATTCTCCTCCCCACTCCCTTTGTCCCCTTCCCACTCCTCTACAACTCTTACCCCTTCCACAATGCTGCCCATTATTAAGGAGTTCTTGTTTACTTTCTCTACCCTGGTGGATCCATGTATGTCTCTCCTAGGGCTCTTCTTGTTTCCCGTCTTGGGATTGTGGACTATTGGCTGGTTATCCAATAGTTGTTTTTTGTCTAATATCTACTTATAAGTGAGTACATACTGTGTTTGACTTTCTGTAGTCTGGATTGCCTCACTCTCTGAAAATTTCAAGATGTCATTGTGTTTTACCCCTGAGTAGTACTCCATTTGTGACTGTACCACTGCCACTGGCATCAAGATTCCTCTGATCTTCTCTGATTCTTTCACTGGGGGCAGGGATGTAGATGTATAGTTACTGTCACAGTAAAGACAACCACAGTGATGCTTGGACGGTAACTCAGATGTGCTGCTGAACAAGGCAAAAATGGTCTGTGAAGATCGGTTTTGAGGATTTCTTTCTTTCCCAAGTATTGTGATTTGATCTACTGTTTCCTATACTAATCATGCAGGAACTGAAATGGGATTTGGATGTTTTCCTGTATGCTACACTAATGAACACAGGACACACTCTTCTAAGGTTGTGCCAACAGGTCTGATTGGGCTAATAAAGAGCTGAATGGCCAAATGAGTCAAGAGAAAGAATAGGTGGGGCTGGCAGGCAGAGAGAATAAATAGAAGGAATGAAAGAAGAGAAAATGAGAAAGGGAGAAGAGGACTCCAGGGTCCAGCCACCCAACCAGACACAGAATGAAAAGGAGAGAAAAGATATATGAAAATAGAGAAAGATAAAATCCCAGAGGCAAAAGTTAAAGAAAAGGTGGCAAGAAATAAAAAAAAGCGAAGGCTAAGCATTTGAAAGTAGTAAAAAGCCTGTGTGTGTTTGTGTGTGTTTGTGTGTGTGTGTGTGTGTGTGTGTGTGTGTATTTATTTAGTAGCTGGGTGGTAGGTTCCTCAAAAGAGAGTGAAAACAACCAAAAATATTTTGGTGTTCCAAAGTGGGACTAAAAACAAAGCAAAACAAAAACTACACTGTATATAAGTAAATATTGGTTATTTGTCATTATATTTTCCAATGACCAGATTTGAAGTCTAATATTTTATGGTAATATAAACAAACTATTTACTCTTGTTATTTTATATTGTATTCCATTTAAATTCTTACAGAGCTATAAATTCGTAATTCACCAGGTTGCTGTAAACCGTATTAATTAATTATATTATTGTTATACATTATGGTTCATATTAGCACAATTCACAATCTGCAAAGTTAATTGCATTCCAGTAACAACTTTGAATCATTCAGTGGCTGCAAGCTCTTTTAAGACTGTCAATTTTCAGTTACAAGTATGTATTAGTGTAATGCTTGTTATGGTATAATTATCAATTAAAATGGCACTGTGCAGTAAATTTAACTACATTAATTATATTTTGTTTGTCTGCCAGACAATGTTAGCATCTTTTATGCCACAATCAAGTGTGAACAAGGGAATATACAGGACATGTATTTTCCACCCCAAAGGTGCATTGCTATTTATAGCTTAAAAAACTGTCATTGTGGCTGCCTGAAGCAGAACAGTGTTTGCCAGACAAGGTGTCAAAGTTAAATACATGAATACACAGCAGCTGGAACTGCAAGTAGAATCTTTGCACAAGATCGAGCCAGTCATCTTCCCAACTTGGATTGGAGAGGAGCCCATGAGGAGTTATTGATAGTTGCTGGTTACTGGGGTAGGAAGAGTGGGTTTTCTTCAGAGATCTGGGTCCTATGAAAACATCCATCCTTGTTCCAATAGATTAAAAAATGGTCCCCAAACATGTTCACAGGCAGTCCCATATAGTAAGTATTTAAACATAAATGTATATGTGTGTATAGAGGGAACACACAAAGTTGGTAAGGAAAGGTGGGAGGGGTCAGAGGACTTGGAGGGGAGGGAATGGAGGTTACATTTGATTCAACATTTATACTATAAACACATATGCATGTATGAATATTAAATAAAATATTTTAAAAGTTATTATTATAAAACTTAAATTACTGAGGAATTATGTAAGAATAAGTCAAGCTGGAACAGATGACCATTTATACAATTGGTTCTTGCATCACTTCTATAAACAGTTTAAAAAAGTTAACAGCACTGGCAAGAAAAAAATCAAATGACAAAATGAATAATTTACAAAACATTACCTATTAAGAATTTGCCTTCAAGCATGTTTGTTGATAAATGTTAATTTTATATTGTTACAGGGAACCAAATAGAGTAACTCCTGAGACTTTCCAGGAGCTGGGAGAAGCATCATGGACCATCAGACTCCTCTGCCTCTTACCATTCAGATTGCTGCCTCAGCTCAGCCAGCTGATGGAGTCGCTTAAGTGCTTTTTCTTGCTTCTTCTCATTCTTCCATGACTTGGAAGCTACATTTCGAGCGAATTCTCGTTGCTTTAATTCTTTCAATCGCTATATAAAAAATAAAACAGAAAGGATACGATGGTTAAGTAAAACAAGCTTTTCTGTCTGCAAGTCTTTATTAAACATGATCCTGAATGTAAAGGTGTCTTTTGGGATATGGAGAGTAAAAGCATTTTCTCCGAGATAAATTTAGTAGATAACTGCAGTTGTCAGCTAGGTTGTTCCTCAAAGCTTGTCAAAATCAACCTCAGAGTGTGATGCAAAGCTGGGACCCAGTCCTGGGTGGAATCACCCTGTCCACACAGCTGAGTCATTTGTGTCGGTGAGAGGGAAAACCAAATTCATGTGCCATATGCAAAGGGGGGGGGGAGGCCAGAGTTTAAGTTTTCTTACTTAGTTCCTCCCTATGAAGATGATGATGATTAAACAGACTGTGGAATGAACTTCTCTCGGTAAACTGCTTTGATTACGAAATGCTAGTTCCAGGTGGGATTTAAAAGTCAGCTCTAGTTGGAGATACAAACTAAATGCAGAGAAGGATGTGAAGAAGTGGTCAGGAATTAAAACTCAGAGTAGCGCTTTGGCCTTTCCTCATTTAAACAATCCTGAAACGATTAGTCTCTGAAACAACTGGTTTATACCCAGATTAGATGCTTCCTATTACCTGTTTTGATCTCTTTTTCAGAAACTGCCAGACAGCATACCTACTAATGTTGAATGAATTGAGAAACAGACACCATCAAATGAACATCTTGAAACTTGGGGTTTAATGCAGAATTACCAGAAGATTAGCCTCTCTGAACCCACACAAGATGTTAAATAGTCTAAAATCTGTGTCTGATTTTAATTGTTCATGTAAGGTATCAAGATCCTCCTAAGGTAAGAAAAAAAATCTATATACTGTCATTAATCTGGTTGCAGAGTATTTCCTACACATAAAGCAAAGTCCAAAATCTCTAATGATCATTAGCTTCATTCACGAAAGGAATGTTGTCATGGAAGATGGTGGCTAGGTAACCATAGCTAAACTCAATCCTAAAGGACATTGACCAGCCTTTCTAAAGGAGAATACTCAAAGTACAAAGAATAAAAGGGGCATAGAATTGGCAACAGTCACAGGGAAGACAGTAGATTCAATCTAAATTCAATTTTTGTTAATACTTTGGATAGTTCTAAAAAACAGAAAAAAGAAATAGAGCAAGGAAAATAAAAGCCCCAAGAATTAAATTAAACATTTTTGTTTTCAGAAAACAAAACAAAAATCAACAAAACAGATCTATAGTTTCCAAGTACATTAGGATGTGACCAATGAATGAGATGATAGCCTTGGTTGGTTATAAGTAGAAAATCAAGTTAATAAGATCTCTATATCTGATGTTATACTTCCTCAGACTCCACATACTTTATATTCTAGGATTATAGTGAATACTTACCTTATGAAAAAAAGAGAAATGTCAAACTAAATTAATGCATATACACAATCACATAAAATATACATATGTGTTGTTTATGAGAAAAATAAAATAGCTGAAAGTAAAAGTAAGTTTCAATATTTTAGCAAGCAAAATATTTCTTAATATTTGTTTTTATTGTTTTCTAATAAAAATATTCCATATTTATTTAATATTCGATGTTACCAGCACATAAAACTTGTATACTTGGGAAAGTTGATTCATTTATTGATATTGATCCTTCAAGATTAGAACAGTATTTGAAACTTGGGTGTATATTTGTTTCTTCCATTAGTCCCACAATTCTAAGATACTTCATTTTTAATTAGAGAAATTATCATGTTTTCATTAAGTCTCATCTTACAATAAATAAATGCTTTAAGTTTCTCTTATGAAGTACAATTATTTTCTTTTTCACAAAGAAAGATAATTACACCCATATGACTTATAAGAAAATGCTCAGTTTCTTAGTTTTAAATAGCACACAAACACTCTTTTGAAGTCCACAAGAATAATTCAGATAGTTCCTGCTATAAAAGTGAAAAATTTTGTAGGAACAAAGAACCTGAAAAGATGAATTTTGTATAACATCTAGGTAAATTTAGCTCAGCCAGTTGTGAGTGCTCAAGCTTACCCAGAGAAAGGGAGGGAGGGAAGGACGGATGGATGAACAAACAGAAAGAGTGGGAAGGAAGTAACCATGTAAGGAACTAAGAACTAGGTCTTACCTCCCACCTAAGACCTCAAACTATTCATGTTCCAAGACAACTGAGAAAATTTATGATGAACTGAGTAAAGAACTCAGGAAACTCTTTCTCAGCAGAGTAATTATCTCTGTTGAGTACTCTATTGGACTTATCCAATACATGGTAAAAGCAAGGAATAAAAGAATAACTGATTACAAGTTCATTACCCGAATGATAGGTAATTATAAAACAAACAAACAACAAAGAAGAGAGATAACTGAACTAAAGACCTTTGGAAAAATGTCCTAAGAAAACCCATTACTCTACAAATTTCCTAAAATAAGTATACATACATATTTTAAGAGTTTAAATGGAGTTACAAAGGAATGGGGCCTGTGCACAGGGCTCTCACTAGACACAACAGGCTAACAAATAGTCCAATGACAGGGGTGGCTACAGTTTTGAGAGTTGTTGTGCAGCAGGACCCATATATTCCCACATATTAGTCTATTGCCATTGGTCTGGGTTACCATCTAGAACGTGACAGAAAACCTCTATTGCTAAAGATATCACAACTTGAATCATAGAATATAAAGAAATAAAGCTCCTACTAACCTAGAAGCTTCATCCCTGCTGGCTTGCTTTCATAGTTCTGAAAGATGCTATGAACACTACCAATAAGAATAAATATCCACCTTATTCTGCTGTCATATCTTTAACTATGATGATAATTGGCATGGTAAGGTATACCTACTGGTGCAAATGTGGGACAAAAGTTATGAAAGTCAACAAACATTTTCTGATTGAATTCATGATCAGCTCTACAAGATGGAATCTATATATAACATCCTGACTGAGGCCAAGAACTTTTGACTAAATAGATAGGCACTAGGAAGAACTTGCTGTTATTCTGCTAAATGGATGTAGTATTAAATTGCCTTGTAATGACTTATTGCTATACCCATGGACTAGTTCACTTGTCAATCTTCATCAAGGACTCTCCTTCTTATGACAAATACTTATTAACACAGAGAACCACATTTGCTCAAGTTGCAGAAAGTAAGAGTAGAACATTTGTATCATAACCCAATCTACAAGGCTTGGGGATCATCACAAACAGGGGAAGAAAGTATTCTAATATCCAAAGGCAGTGGCTGATAACAACCATTTTTTTTGGACATGACAAGGTAGTTGCAGATATGAATTCAGAGAAGTTCTGATAGCATACCGAAGACCTGGACAATCTTAAGTCAAATAAAATCCCAGCATGGAGTTGTGAATTAGGTATAAAGTTCAAGCCCTAGCCAATGAGCTATTGACATTGGTTGTTACTGGGAAAGGGACAACCAGCTTACTTTACCCATAGGTAGACTGTGTTCTTATAGAAGGCATAAATGCCAAAAGAATTGGGAAATCAGAGATTGTATTTGATCACATTTTTTTTATTAAAGAAAAAATTAAGTAGCATGGACAGGAAGTTTGGGGATTGAGGTTAATATGTCTAAGACACATTGTATGAAACTCTCAAAGAATTAATGAAATATTATTTTAAAAGAGGCAATGAATTGTCTTTAAATTTTCAGGGTAATATTAATATAGAACTCTATATCCAAAGAAAATACCTCTTTATAGATAGGCAAAATATAGAGATATTCAAACGTGCAAAACTGAAAGAATCCATTACCTTGAGACATTAATAACAAGCGGTAACAGGTATCATGAAGTAAGGATGAATATGTCAGAAACATTTACTCCAAAAAAAAAAAACTACAGGAAAGTAACTGTGGTGATATATACTATTCTTGTGATGGTTTCTATTATTTACACCAATAATCTTTGAGGTTTACAGAAAATATATATATAAGAATGAGTAGCAATGGCATTCAGTCTGACAGGGTGAAATGTCAATGTACTGCTGAAATGTTGCTTCCTTATGTATGAAGCTGTGTATTACCAATCAAAATCAGACTGGTAATTTAAAGAAATGCATGATAAATTATATAACAACTATTAAACTGCTAAATTGTTTTTATGCAATTGACCAAAATGGATCTATAAAAGAATGACTAAATTTATTTAATCCAAGAAATGAAAGAAAAATAAGAAAAAACAAATGAAATAATTGCAAAGAAAATCACAAAATAACTGGAATTCAAATGTATCAACAGTTAATTAAGCAGTATAAACAACAAAATGAACAGGCATAGAGTATCAATAAAAGAGCAAGATCGTATAAACAACAGAACATTATTCATTTGCAAAGAGAATGGCATTTCATCTACATAGATGGAGAACAATGTGCAATGGAAAATAAGCCTGGCAAACAAAGGCAAAGTCTCTTCAATGTCACTCATACGTAGAATATAAAATAGGGTCCTAGAAGTTGAGCAAAGAATGATGTTTAGCAGAGTCTGAGGAGAGTTGATGTGGTGGTTTGAATCAAAATGCCCTCCATATGCTCATATATTTGAATTCTTAGTTATTAAGGAGTGGTACTACTTGGTAGGATTCCTAGGTGTGTACTTACTGGGGTATGTGTGGCCCTTGATAGAGGAACTTTGTTACTGGGGGCAGGCTTTGAGATTTCAGAAGATTAAACCAGGTCCAGTGACTCTCATTTATGGCTGCTTGTAGATCCACATATAGAACTATCTGCTACTTCTTCAATGACATGTCTGCCTATATGCCATCACGCTCTAGACATGATTAAAATGGAGTAAACCTCTGAAACTGTAAGCAAGCCCCAATTAAATGCTTTTTGTTGTAATAGTTGCTGTGCTCATGGGTGTCTCTTCACAGCAATAAAACACTGATGTCTTAAGTTTTCTATTGCTATGAAGAAAAACCATGACCATGGCAACTCATAAAGGAAAACATTTAATTGCTTATGGTTCAGAGGTTTAGTCCATTATCATCATGACAGTCCAGAGAGCATGCAGGCAGTCATGGTGCTAGAGAATGAGCTGACAGTCATACATCTTAGGCTGTAAGAAACAGGAAGTGCAGGGCAGCAACAGGCTCTCCAGGGAATGTCCTAGTGAAGGCTCAGCATCAATGGTACAGCAGAGGCCAGGGGCCTCAAACCTAATGAATGAGTCTTTGTGATGAACACCTTCATGTAAAATCTATAGATAAAGGGGTTTGTGACTCACTGCATCACACTGCAGCTTCCATGACAAGATTCCCCCTTTCTTCCTTTTTTGTCCTTTTCTTCTCTTAAATGTTATTTTGTTTTATTTTTGTCAGAGTGGTAGTGATGGGTGAGATCTGGAGACATGATGTGGAGACACAAAGTGAAAGACATAAAGATTAAATAAAAAGAAAAATTAAAAAAAGAATTACTCCAGCTTTCAAGGGGTGGGGGTTAAAAAAAAGCAAATCCAGCTTCTAAAGGGAGAGAGAGAAAAAAAACAGGAAGTTAATTGGACTAGGCATAGCTTGAGCATAGGAGACCTCAAAGTCCACCCTAAATTGACACATTCCCTTCAACAAAGCCACACTTAGGTCAAGAAGGCCATATCTAAATGGCCACTCTCTATAAAGATAGGGCCAATTACATTCGAACTATCACATTTCTCTCCCTGTCCTCCATAAGCTTGTGACTATAGCATAATTCGAAAAGCGTTTAGTACAACTTCAAAAATTCCCATAGTCTATCACAGTCTCAACAATGTTTTAAAGTCCAAAGTTCAACCTCTCTTCTGAGATCCATGCCATTTCTTAACTGTAATCCCTATGAAATCAAAATATATATAAAAATCAAAAAATATACTTCCAACATATTATGGCAAAGGATAGACATTGCCATTCCAGAATGTAGAGATGGGAGCACAGTGAGGAAATACTAGACCAAAGCTAGACTGAAAACCAGCTGGGCAAATTTTAAACTCTGTATCTCTATGTCTGATGTCAAAATGCTTTTCAGATCGCTAACTCCTTCCAAATTTGCTGATTGTAAAACAAGTTTTCTCTTGAGCTGTTTGCACTCTGAGTTAGTAGTTCTCCTTGACAGATATTCCATGCCTCTGGCACATCCAACATCTTGGGGCCTCTAAAGCAACCCAGGCTTCAACTTCACAGCTTCACAAAATGGCTTCTCTACTAGGCCCACATTCAGGGACACCTCTGATTTATCCCTGGCCTCAGCAGTTTTCCCTGGTTTCTCCTTGATTCTAAATCCAGAATCATGTGGCCGAAGCTACCTTTTGTATTAGAACATGGTCTCCTGATGAATGAGGATCTTCTGTCTATGTGTTACTGTCATTGGTTAGTAAAGAAACTGCCGTGGCCTTTTTATAGGCCAGCCCTTAGGTGGGTGGAGTAAACTGAACAGAATTCTGGGAGAAAGAAAGCAGAGTCAGGCAGACACCAAGATTCTCCTTCAGGAGATGACGCTGGTTAGACTCATGCTGGTAAGCCACAACCTCGTGGTGGCATACAGATTATTAGATATGGGTTAATAAAGATGTAAGAGTTAGCCAGTAAGATGATAGAGCTAATGGGCCAGGCAGGGTTTAAATGAATGCCATTTGTGTGTTGTTACTTCGGGTGTAAAGCTAGCCATGTGGGATCCAGGCAGATGAAAAGCAGGCCTGCTGGCCTGATCACTACAGTCTCCTTGTTTAACTGCATCTCCACCAGCTTCCTGTTTTTGATAGTTACCTTCAGTGCCTTAGGTTGGCCCTCCTGGAACTTGCTGTGTGAGACAAGACTGGCCTCAAACTCAGAAACCCACTAGATTCTGCTTTCTGTGATTAAATGCATGCACCACACCTGACTTTAAGCTTTTCTTTAATTCTCTTCACAACTTGGAAACTTAGCTGAGTGGGGTAAGCCCTGAGGTCAACACCCCCCTTATTCCATTTCTTAAGCTGTTTATCTTCTTGAATACGGGACTTCTTTTTACTTTCTGATGCTCCTTTTCTTCTCAAATTGTACATACTGAATTTTTCCTTGCTCAGTTTTTTTTTCCTTTTCACTATAATTATTTATTAGATGTAGCACTAATAACCATACAGCAGAGTTTATACTAGGCTGGTTTGAGATTCCTCTGCCAATGGAATTAATCCAAAACTCTTCAATTCAGACTTAGGCATATTTTGGACGAGGGTAAAAAGTAGCCACTTTCTTCACACTCTATCACATGAATGATCTCTAGGTTACATACTAAAACTCACCTCCTCCAAAATATTTTGAGTTGGGCCTCCATAGTTAATCAAGGAACACTCAGAACCATGATATTTCATGCTCCTACTAATATGACCCATTAAGCAGTACTTAAAGCATTCCATTGCTTTCCTTACCCAAGTTCCCACAAAATCCATGATCAGGCCTATCACAGCAAAACCTTGCTTCCTGATACCAACTTCTGTCTTAGTCAATGTAGTAGTTTGAATATAATTGCCCCTAGGAGTGACACTATTAGGAGGTGTGGCCTTGTTGAACTAAGTATAGCCTTGTTGGAGAAAGTATACCACTATGCAGGCAGGTTTTGAGGTCTCTTTTGCTTGAGCTACACCAAGTTTAGTTCAATTTCTGTTGCTTTCAGATCAAGATGTAGGACTCCCAGTTCTTTTTCCAGCACTATGTGTGCCTGCACACTACCATGTCCTGCCATAATGATAATGGACTAAACCTCTGAACTGGAAGCCACTCCAATTAAAAGGAAACTTTATAAAAGTTGCCATGGCCATGGCCTCTCCTCACAGCAATAGAAACCCTAAGACAGAAGTTGGCCTCAGAGAGGGGAGTATTGTTGTGATAAGCCTGGTCATGATTTTGTTTGAGAATGTAGGCTACAGCTTCACACACTAGATTTGTATTGTAATATACTCTTTCTTCCAGTATTTATCATCCTTATCCTTAACTGACAGGCATGCTCTTTTTTGTTATTGTTAACCTTTTCTTTTTCTTTCTACTTTTGTTTCTTGAGTGCCCATAGCATAGGGGTATTTGTGTGTATGTTTGCTCACATAAGTGTGCAGATATGTGCCTGTCTATGTTTATATGGGTATAAAGGCCAGATGTTGGTTTGGTGTGTCTTTATCAATCACTCTCCACCTTATATATTGAGTTAGTGATTCATAATTGAACCTGAAGCTTGAGTTTTGTTAGCTTGACTAGTTAGCTTGTGTCCTGTCTCTTCTTTCTAAATGATAGAATATTACACAAAGAACACCAGAGACTACAACAACACACATGTACATATAGAAATACTAACTCAATGTCTTTTGGGGGGCTTTAAATGTAAGATGCTTAGATATATATTTGTTCTTTGTTGATCCAAGTTCTGTGCTCTATAGCTTCCAAACAATGCATTAATGTGTGGACTTTAACCTGCCATTACCTTTGCATTCTAATACTTTTCCTAGCACTCAATGCCTATAAAGTACTTTCTTAGGCAAATGTATGGTTCAGTAGGTAAAATACTTGCTGTACAAACCTAGATGGCCTGAGCTTGATCCCTGGAACCTGAGAGCTGTTCTCTTACTTTACATGCATACTCTGATGCACTCATAAACATACTCAGATACAAACCATTAATGTACACCTAACAGCAATAGAGAAAAATATACTTTGCAAAGGCACACATAGCAGTAAGAAAGAAAAATATGCTTTAAGGAAAAAATTGTTGTCTCTCAGAACTTCATTTTTCCCGACCATGATGTAGATTGTATTTGGTATATATACAAGAAGAAGGTAGAGGGGATTCCATTTCCATTTGTTTTCAGACTTCTGTAGTGCTTTGCAATTACAACTTAAGCAGGAGAGAAATATCTTTCTCAAGGCCCAAGTTCATCCATAATTGGAAGCTGATACCTCTTGAAATTCTACACAGCTCCCATGTATGAGGGATCTATTGTGTTCTGAAATGCGAGAATACTTTTATGTCTCTGTGTTACAGTGTTGCCCATCATCACAAAACATGTTGACTGTTCATAGTGAATGAAGATGCTCACTTGCACGATAGAGAAGAGGATGGATAGTATAAGATCATCTCTATACTGATAAACTATTTCACATATAATCATACTGTAAGAGGAGCAACTTCACACATTTTGTCTCTCATTTATATGTAAAACTGTGAAACCAGTCACCCCAGAGAATTGGAATTTCCCCAAGACTGTACGATGGGAGAAGGAAAACACTGAAATCTGGTGCCAGTCAGAGAGAAACTGTTTCCTTAAAAGAGATTTCCCACAATTCCATCAATTTTCAGGATGAAAACAAAGCCAGATGATGAGGGCAGGAACACACCTTGATCTGATTCTTTTGCTACCCACATCTTGATATTCTACTTAAAGCTTAACCTCCTGTCAGAACAATCAAGAAGGATTCGGGAGTCACTAAGATTTTTTTCTCCTTTCCTAAGGGATACATTGAGTAAAACTTCTTTGTTTACTTTTCACTACTTTCAGTACAAAAAACAACAGAAAATAACATGAGTCTAGAAAATTCTGCCTACCATTGTTGTCCTGCCATCTTTGTTGTTCAGCACTATCCTACCTCCCATCCAATTAGTTTAGCACCAAATTCTTCATGTCATCATAATGTCACCAAGAAAACAATGGAGGAAGATTTTATCAGCCCCAGAAGAAGGATGAAGAAAGGAAATAGGAGAAAGTCTGGTCTTTTTCTGAACTCTCATAAATGGAGTTAATGATGCTCAGAGACCAAGAATTAGATCTTCTTGTATGCAGATAGAGAGAGGAACCGTGGCTAGGTAGTAAAGGTGTTGAATCTCCAAGATGGCAAGTTTTTTTTGTTTGTTTGTTTGTTTTTGTTTGTTTTTTTTTTCTCAGTGTCCTGACTTGATACCAAAGCCTGACAGCTTTTGTCTCCAACTGGTAGGACCACTGCTGTTGAACCATCTCAAGGATTTCCAGACAGGGCAGGATCATGGGAGGGCATAGCACAGCTGCTGGCCAATAACCTTCCTTTGAAATTGTCATCAAACTGACAAACCCTAAAAGAGAGAAGGAAAACTGTTAAGAGGCTTTAAAGCCCCCAACCATCAACAAGAGACTGGATGTTCAACTTCCTGAGTCTTTCATGTGACTATTGCATGTGTGTGTTTCTTCACCCTCAATAAACACCTTTTTTCAACTGTCAATGCTCTCTGTGGTACAGGGTATCTCTGTGTTGCTACTATGTATTGCACTTCAGATATTTCCTGCCTTTTAACCATTTAACTGGCAGGGCAAATGAATCAATATCAAGACCCCTGGATCATATCAATACAAAATAGTGTCAGTAGATATCTAATCTAGACTTTGGTGTTGCAATGTCTTGCTGAATAGAAGTGATAGGATCCTGTGAATCTGAGATCCTGGGCTTTTGTCTTCTCTTTAAAGGGATTCTTTTCTTATTATGAAAGCCAATGCTCCACCTCAGAAATGAGTGTTGAAGGAGTTTTACCTGCTCCAAGACTTGAATTTCTCTCTTCCCCTTCCCATGCTGGGGAGAATTGATATTGGATAAGCCCTTCTTGATTGGAGACTAGAGCTGAGATCTAGACAGAGCTTTACAGGAGATACTGGTGGATCCCAACCTGCAAATCAGCCCGGAGGAGGTAGAATGCTGCCACACACTGGAGTCTTTATCCCTGCTTCCTTTATTCATTAACAGCAGCCCACTCTTGATAGATTATGTTGCTTTGCACTCAGTTATAGGGAGTCTCTTATATACCTGTTTCTAGGAAGCACTCACTCTCTGTTCTCCAAAACTTTTCCCCAAACCAGACCCAAATTCCTACTCATTAAAGAGATCCTGCTTTGATCCTCCTTTAGTTGCAGATGAGCCCTTTCACACAATATATGTAATCCCAAGTTCAGGCAGAAGATGGTACTCACCTTGTGCTCTATGTAATTTCTGAAAGTCCAGAGTTACTGCCTCTTTCATAGTAGTTAATAATCTCATACCTTATTCTTAGTATTATTTAGACATAATTATAAATTGTGTTAATGATACACACAAAATTTAATCAATATGTTTTCAATATTTACTATTAAATAATTCCCAGGCACTCAGCTAAGACTCCTAGCAATAGTGGAGAGGGTGCCCGACCTGGCATTCCCCTATAATCAGATTGGGGAGTACCTCAACTATCATCAGAGAGCCTTTATCCAGTGACTGACAGAACCAGATGCAGAGATCCACAGCCAAGCACCAGGCTGAGCTCCGGGAATCCAGTCAAAGAGAGGAGGAAATATATGAGCAGTCAAGGTCAAGATCATGATGGAGGAATCTACAGAGACAGTTTAACCAAGCTCGTGGAAACTCATGAACTCTAGACCAAGGGCTGTGGAGCTTCCATGGGACCGAATTAGGCCATTGGTGTGTGGGAGACGGTGGTAAAGCTTTAACAATCTGAGAGGCCCCTGGTAGTTAAAGCAGGATCTATCCCTGGTGCATTGCTGGAGCCCATTCCCTGTGGTGGGATGCCTTGGTTCAGAGCGGAGGGGATTAGCCCTGCTCCAGTTAGGTGGGACAAACTTAGCCCTCACAAGTTGAAAGTAGATGCAGGGAGGGGTTTGCAGGGGAGGTGAGGGGCAGCTGTGTAGATGGCAGGGGAGGGAGGAACTGTGGTTGAATGTAAAATGAAATTTTAAAAAAGAACTAGATAGTCAATAGCTGGGGAAGGGAGAATAGGCAGGACTTCTGGGCAAAGAGTGAAAGAGAAACTGGAAGAAAGAATCTAGGTGCCTGATGTTACCAGTGGACTCAGAGCAAGTAAGGTATGTAGTACTAAGAAGAGGTAACCAAGTCATGTGGCAGAATGTAGATTTAAAAAGAAATATATGGGTTAATTAAGTTATAAAAGGTAGTTGGGAAAAAATTCTAAGCTAAGGTCAAGCTTTTGTAATTAATAATATGTCCCCAGATCATGATTTGCAGGCTGGTAATCCAAAGAGAGTCCAACAAGAAGCTTGCCACATCAGTATTTATCAACATTAACAATGTGCTCTAAACCCCACAGAACGCCAGACAGCATGAGGGTTTAAAAAAGCATTCCCAGCTCAGGATGACCTTAGTTTCTAGCTTGTCTTTGTCACTTGGGAGCTGAGATTTTTGGAAAGCTGCTTAGTTATTGCTAAACTTAATTTACACATTTGACGCTTAGTAATCCATCAGTATCTACCTGATATCATTTCACCTGGAAAAGATAAATCACTTAGCTAAGCACCTGACGTATGGCAAATTCTCAGTGAGTTTGAATTTTCACTGTTAAATGAGGAATAATCACATTTGATGGGATTCTTGGAAGCAGGAAGTGTGAGGAACTCTTTGTTAGTGCATAAAGGGTTCTGTTAAGTGTATTTGATTCAGATATGTTGAAGCGGTCTCCATGAGTGGCTTTAATCCAGACTAGTTTATAAGAGGGACACCTGAAGGGCAAAGAAGTACACCCGAGTTGCTGTTCATTTTCCTGCCACATTTTAGATTCAAGCCAAGAATTTAAGGTGATCTATTGGTAATGCCATATACGAATGGGTGTTTCTCTTCTTGAATAATTTATATTTATTAGAAACTTTTATAATTTCTTCAACTCCAAAACCACATCATTACTGAATAACATTATGAATTTTAGGCCGGAATATGATGTGTTCTCAGACTTTTCTTTGATAAATCTTACTAATTTGCCACTGGGTATTAACACCGTCCAGACAGAATATATTTTCATTTTGTAACAGGTTTCACAAAATATCCATTTGGAAATTTCAACTGTTTTCCCATCAAGGGAAATCAGTGGAGGATGTCATAGAGAAAAACCACTTCAAAGGGCTGCATATCTGAGACTGATGGAGTTCAGCGTGAGCACCTGCCATGCTGATTTCATTGCTCATTTACATTACTCCATCTAGGTGGACTGAATTACAAAGAACAAGTGAAAAGAATGAATAGCACGGCAAAACAACATCATCTGCCCAATTTACTTCAATTTTCTTTCATAGCTTTCGGATAAGATTTTTATCAAATTTAATGAAATTGGTTAGTCTATTCCTTAATTAAAAAATGGAAAGAAAGGAACATAAAAGACCAGATACCTAGGATTTCGTAGGGAGAAATACAGGGGTGAAGTAGAAGAATTCCCTTGACATCAGCTTATGCCCCTGTCATTTTTACAAAGGAACACAAAGAGAAACTGCAAGCAGAGTGGTCGTCACAGGCCTGAGGATTAATGGCTGCCCTGGTCTTTCTCAGAACAAAGCAGTACAATAAAGACCAGGCACAAAGGTCAAGATAAAGACAAAAAATGTCTTCATGTAGTTTCTTCAGCTTTAACCATATTTGATTACCTCTCAGTAGTAAGTGAAGTAAAACTTTTAGAGATAAACTTGATAAAATTTATTCATGAAATGTTTGGGATTTAATTTTCTTTGGGGCTTTTAGAAGCACGAACAAAGCAATGTTTGTCCCTACCTGCCAGGAGAAATGTTGGGCACATGCATTGCAAGTGGAATTCGGCTGTGAATAAATGAATGAAGAAACAAATTGATCCAGTCAGTAAGTCTCTGTGTGTCTGGAATAGGAATATTTGCAATACTGCTGTTTACCATCTGAATCTGTGTGTGCACATCTGCCCACTCCAGTAACCACTTTCTGTTCAATTCCAATGAAGCAGAGCATACGTGGGAAGTGAATCAGCTCAAGTGTGTCTACTGTTCCTTCATGAAATACAATAACTTTTTCTGTCTCTGCACTTTGTATCCATAGAGCCCAGCGTAGGGGTTGGCAATGGTGTTTTCCTTTAATCCAGGATTAAATTTTAAAGTCAAAATTATTGACTGAGAGAGAGAGAGAGAGAGAGAGAGAGAGAGAGAGAGAGAGAGAATATCATCCAGGTTAGGCGAGATCAAAACAAGGGAACATTCAATCTTCATAAAGGCCTATGTATTTCCTAGTTTAATTTTTGTGAGATCAAAATTATAAAAGGATTTCACTACCTCCCAAAAGAATTTCCCACATTAAAATGAAGTCTTTTCTTCATTGATATCATTTTTAAATGTCATTCTCTTTGATGATCTAGTAGAAATGCAAACACAGATAATGAGACAAGCAGAAGTATTAAAAAAAAAAGCCTGGTGAGTTCTGCCTACAGACAAGTATGACTTCCTTTTCTTAACTGTAATGGGTATGGCTGGGCATTTCCTGTGATGCACCGCCCTTTTCAGGATGAGTTAAGCCATAACTGAATGAAACATGAAAGAAGTAAAGACTCTGAGGCTGCATCCTTTGTCCCAATCCACCTCCTTAGAAGGGTTAAATTGAATGTGTTACACTGGCACCTGGAAGAGTCTCCTGCATGTGCTTGAATAAAAACTACTGGACTCTAAATGTAATTGCTGATGTTCAGCCAGCTTTTCAGAGCATAGATTCCTTGTCAGGCTCATTTCTGAATCCTGCAACTCAGTCCAATGTGCAGAAGACATATAACCAGCCCTGGAGGCACTGTGTTCTCCTAAGTGATGGTTTGGGGAAAGAGTTCAGATTAAAAAATAATATGATTCATATAAATGAAAATTTTCTTTACAATGCAAGTCTGATTGGAATCATTTCCCTGGCGTAGAGATTGGAATACATCCATGCAATATCTGTGCCAGAGGCACAACACGCAATCCCTTTCTGAAACCCAGGATCTTCTGAGAGGTTCTCACCAGCCAGTGGAGTGAAGACTCCTGTGTCGCTTTGTTTCTGGAGTGTTACTCCAGTCTTCCCATCATCCAGCTATGAAGGGAACTCATCCAACTCATTTGTGATGCTAAACATGAGCCTTCATGGTTTTAACAAAGTTTCTTTATTTAATAAACCACACTGTATCTGAAACTAAACCTCGTAGTGACTTATTAACTCATATTATATCAGGTAAATTATAACAAATGTATCAATAGTTCTAATGATAATGTAAATGAGTAATTTTATGTTAGACTGGGTTGTATCAGAAAATGAACTTTCAAATGATAGCTTTTGTTCTTAGTAGAATGAGAACATGAAGTAATTCCTCATGAGGTATCTACAGAGAGTGTGCCAAAGCTTGACAATATTTGTTATTTCTGGAGTAAAAAACAGAAGCTCAATGGGTACAGATTGTGTTAAAAAAATAAACCCTTGATTACCATGTAGCAATATATCCTCAGGGGAAGAATAATCTGGCATTCCACCATAGTTAGAATCATAGACAGTAAGTTCAAAATAGAAAACACAGAAATGACTCTGAGAGGAAAATTCAAACCTACTTTCCTCATGAGATGAAATGTATACATTATCTGCATTTGCCTAAAGAAGAACTGGAGTACATATTGATGCCGCTGTTGGTTGTTGCAATCTTCATGGTTTATTCAACAAGACTTACAAATGCCTAAAAGCAAAAGCCAACCCTCTAGACCTGTCTGTGTGTTTTGGGGGGCATTTCCAGAGAACCTCACCTGACAAAAGACTCACTTTGACTATGTGTGGTTCTATTGCATGGACTGGGGTCCAGGAATGAAGAGAAAGGAGAATTGAGTAGAACACATGTACTTCTCCCTCCCCACTTATGTCACAGACACAATGACTATCTATGCCACGCTCCGCCACTGTTCATTCTCTGATATAACAGGCTGATCTAAACTTCATTTGTTCTTCCTTAACTTGCTTTTGGTCAGGCATTTTGTCATAGGAGTCAGAAAAATTATTCTCTGTATTTTTCAATGGTCAATATATATAATCTAATTATAATTTTTTGTCATCATCCTTACAAAATCTTTGTCTCTGATTATTAAACAGTATTTCTAATTGTGGTATACAGTTTTCAGAGACTCATGAAGAATATTTTTCTGTCTGGAGTTCATTTCTCTAATTAATACTCTTTCTTATATGTTAGCAAGACCAAAGTCCTAGGGTATTAACTTATTTATTCTTTTACTTAGGGACATGAGAAGAATTCATTTCATTCTTTGTGAGAAATTTTAGATAAGAAATGATTTTGTACTGGGCTTTGAGAATTTAAAAGGGGAAGCTAAAGAAAATGCTGTGCCCTCCAGGAAGCCTGTGTGGTCATCTATATCTGGCGGGTATAACCACTCCACAGCAACAGTCCCAGTCCTGTTACTCCCTGATGCCATTTTCCCTGTTCAGTTGAAAAAGAAAATATGAACCATTGCACCCTGACCCAGAAATTCACCTGTTTCTTTAAGAGCAATTTCTTGTATTTCAGTATCTTGTTCAACCTATTACTATATTGATTTTATGAGCTCTTTCAATTTCTACTTTATACTCGTACTCTTTTCAACTCCAGTTTAAGGTCAGAAAATGCCTGCTGAGAATATCACTTGCATAAATAGTTAATCTGGGCATGTTGAAATACGGAGCGCCGGGCTGTGTCCCGCCACCCAGCTAGCTTTACCCGAAATAATTACACGGAAACTGTATTCTTTTAAACATTGCCTGACCCATTAGTTTTAGTTTCTTATTGGCTAGCTTTTACATATTGATCTAACCCATTTCTATTAATCTGTGTAGCCCACGAGCTGGCTTACCAGGAATGATCTTAACCTGCATCTGTCTGGAGTGGGAGAATCATGGCGACTCCCTGACTCAGCTTCTTTCTCCCAGCATTCCGTTCTGTTTACTCCACCTACCTAAGGGTTGGCCTATCAAATGGGTCTAGGCAGTTTCTTTATTAATAAGTAATCACTCCCACATCATGGGCATATCTGCCAACTAA
The DNA here is from genome assembly GCF_018167655.1 of Microtus oregoni. Classification (NCBI taxonomy): domain Eukaryota; kingdom Metazoa; phylum Chordata; class Mammalia; order Rodentia; family Cricetidae; genus Microtus; species Microtus oregoni. The sequence goes on along the minus strand of NW_024543218.1, from coordinate 7,718,628 downwards.
GACTTCTTAGTCCAGGGAATGTGTTTTTCAAATGTCTTTAACTATTACCTAAATGCTGTTCTAAAATACAACTGCATTTTAGGAGAAGCCATTAGATCAGAATCAGAAGCAGAATAAAGAAACTAATACAATTAATAGTAAAAACTGGAGTGTTCCAGTTATATTTAAAGAGCATTGGATTGTTTCACTGCTAATCAATAAATAGTAAGGCTATTTTAAAGTTACAGAAAGTATAGAAGTGAGCCATGTGATCAGTCATGTGGCTTCAGTAGCTTAATTAAGAAAGTGATTTCATTTTCAGTGAAAAGCCATCCTCAAGCATAAAGTGGAAACTATACCTTCTTAAAAGAGTTAATAACTCCATCTTCCAGTTTTCAATTTCCTCTGATTTGAACTCTGGTTTCATCCTCAAGGTCATAGTACACCTGAGAAACACCATGATGAAGGATTTCCCTCTGTATGCTGTAAATACCATTAGTTAATAAAAAAAGTGTCTGGGGCCTGCACAGGGAATAGAGGTAGATAGGGAAAACTAAATTGAATGCTGGGAGAAAGGGAGAAGCTATGTAGCCCCACAGGGACAAACACCAGAATTTGCCAGTAAGCCACTGCCCTGTGGCAATATATAGATTATTAGAAATGGGTTAAATTAATATGTAAGAGTTAGCCAATAAGAAGCTAGAGCTAATGGGCCAAACAGTTATTTAATTAATACAGTTTCTGTGTGATTATTTTGGGACTAAGCAACCTAGAATCAATAAGCAGCCCTTTCCTCCTACAAACTGGCATCAACGTGACTAGCTAAAATCCATGTAAAACCTAAGAAAGTTTAAAAACGAATCCTAGACACAAAAGAACAGAGTTAAGCATGGTTTGGTAGTGGCATTTTCTTGGCTAGGCTGTTTGCTAGAAGCAAGCAGAGGCCTGGTTTCTTTAAAAGAGGTTTTCCTGATAATAGCAGTAGCAGAAAAACAGCCTCACCTTTTGAAATGCTGGCTTTCTGGGCCCTACTGCCAGCACAACTTCTGGCTCTTTCAGGAGGTTGAGCATTTAAGTGGAATTTGTAGGCAGCATGTTACAAACTGTTTAATGGCTTAACATAGACCCACTGCAAACTTGGAACTAGGGCAATGTGCACAGCTTACAGAGTCAGTGAATGTACTTCCACCATGTTGGACTGTGTGGAGCAAGAAGGAAGTATCATATATACCCTAGTAATGCCCCAGCTTAAGTATTTAAGAAGTGCTCCTGGACAGTAAATAATTACAGATATACAATAAAGACATATTCAGATAAGACAAAGCCTCTAAATGGATCACAATGTTGGGTAAATGTATGTAGGCTGGGAGAGATAAGAAAAAGAATATAGGCAGTTATAAAAAAGGAGGAAAGTCTTTAAAGATACGCAGTATAGACAGTCAAAGATTAAAAGAAGTAAACAAAGAATAAGCCACATAAAGATGGAAAATTCACAGAGAGTTTGAATTATGTAGATTATTGTGTTTTCTTTGAATTTTTTGGCTGTGAAGGAGCTAAGTACAGAGAGACATCTCATTGTATGGGATTCTAAGCTAAACCATATATTTCATAAAGGTATCTTGACTTTAAAATTTGAGTCTAAGGATAGGTTGCTTCGGAAAAGAAGTTCTTCTTTTCTTTCCACAGAGGATGAGAACTTGTGGAATCATTCCAGACTGATGTGGTTTTATGTACCAAGAGCCCTTTAAAGGTTGTTGTTAATATACTTCCAAAAATATATCATCCAATAAACAGCAGGAAGAAGTTTGAAGGAGAACTATGCCCATATCCCCAAATATTGTCTATAAAAGTTTGTTTACATTTAAAGGGGAATATGTTATAGAGATTTTCACTGGTATGGTTCTTGGTTTATTGAGACAAATTTAAGGTCAATTTTGTTATACTATGTATACATATTTTTGCTCTTGATTAAGGTATTGTGTTTGTGCAGCTCATTTACAAATGTAATGTATAATGAATAAATACAGGTTAATAGATAATCATCTATAATAATCAAGATTGTAGTTACTTTAGTTAGATTTTCTAGATGTACAGAGATATATTTCAGGTGGATAGACATTCTTCAAACATTTCAAATCTACAAAATATGTCATTTATAATGTTTTAAGAGCTTAAGACTTATCATGACAATGAGACACATCTGCTCCTGGGAGCACCAATATACTTCAAGAGAAAGATGGGCATCGAAGAGGCTCCTTATGGAGTTTGCTAGCTATTTGGACAAGAAAGTGCTCTTGCTGGACTGCTTGATGAACTGGACATGCAAGACCCACTGAGAAATTACTGCTGAACTTGACTAAAGGTAAAGATAATCTTTGGGGTCCCTGCTTCATGAATGAGTCTGCTAAACATTTTATAGGAGCCAGAAAAAAGTGACCGGCAAACTGCTAATATAGGAAGAATTGTCTTTGAAATTTCTTCCTTCATGGAAAAGTCTGCTGGATACTATGGGCCTGTAGGCTGAAGATGATACACCAATGGTACAGAAGAACTTTGGGTGACTGTTCAGTCAGAGAAATGTTTTTGTCAATTCTAGAGTTTTGGAAGTTGCTTACAATGCACTACCTGTTTACTTAGGTAATATTATATCCTTCTGTAGTCTTTGATGAATTGAAGAAATGATAGCGACAGTTTCCTTTAATTATGATAAAAAATAAAATAGATATAAGTTTTGTAACTGTAATTCTTGCCTGATACTTGTTTTGTTATATGTAATTTTACTATGTTAAAGATAAAGCCTTCTTTTTTAGGAGAGGTGATGTGGGATTCCCCTCTGTATGCTGTGAATATCATTGGTTAATAAAGAAACTGTCTTTGACCTGTGCAGGGAATACAGGTAAGTAGGGAAAACTAAACTGAATGCTGGGAAAAAGGAGGAAGAGTCAGGGAGAAGCCATGTGGCCCTGCCAGAGACAGACATTAGAACTTTAGACAGTAAGACACTGCCACATGGCAATACACAGATTAATAGAAATGGTGTAAATTAATATGTAAGAGTTAGCCAGTAAGAAGCTAGAGCTAAGAATCACTGGGCTAAGCAGTGATTTAATTAATACAGTTTCTATGTGATTATTTCAGGGCTAAGCGGCCGGGAATCAATAAGTGATCCCATCCTCCTACAATATCAGGCAGTAAACCGCATTTCTGAGTGAAAAACAGATAAAGGGCTAAAGGCAAAAGTAGACTTTATCCTTTCTAAATTAATTTTTCATCTTCTAAGCAAGAGCATTTTGGAAACTGAATAAACTTCTACTCATATTATTTGTTAGTCACCTCAAATAGTGACAGCTGGTAGGAATGTGACAAATTTGGGGTTCTATTGAGGATTATTGACATCTCTCAGAATAAATCCCAGTAAGGAGAGAGGGTGTAAGGAAAACTGAGGAAGGGTGGAATAGTGCCTTCCCCACAGTAAGGCCTGCATTTAGCCTTCAGTCAGTGGCAATTCGTCTTTGTGCAATTCTTCTTCCTAACTCTAAGTAATTCAGCTTCAAATCAGGGAATAGGCAAATTTTCAGACCAATTTGTTCTACAACATCAATTTAAAATAGAAAATTGGGGTTGGAGAGTAAGATCAAGCAATTAAGAACATGGGTTGCTTGTTGTGAAATATTATTTTAACTATGTAAAGATGTGTTGCATTTGTTTATGCTGTGGAATAATGCTTTAGGTGTGTCAAGGTATGTTACACTTGTTTCTACTGCCTTTGTTAATGATGTAAAGATGTGCAACTTTTGTTTATGCTGCATTTATTTAATTTTGTAAATATGTATTACATTTGTTTCACCTTGCCAGTGTAAGGCACCTAGAGCTGAATGTCCAATAGGTGATCAGAGAAAGGCAAGGCAATCAGTCAGAAAGAATAAAGAGGAGAAAAATCTAGGTTCAAAAGGAGAGAGAAGAAACAAGTGAAAGAAGAGAACAAAAAGAACGATGAAAACCTGCCCCCAGAAAAAGGCCAGATATCCACCAACCATACAAAGCAACTGACAAGAGAAACTATAAAAGTAAGATATACAGAAGTAAAAAATAATAATAATAAAAAAGCCCTAAGGCAAAAGGTAGATCAAGAAAAGCAGGTTAATGTAAGTTATAAGAGCTAACCAGAAACAAGTTTAAGCTAGGTCTAACAGTCATAACTAATAAAATGTCCTCATGTCATAATTTGAGATCTGGTTGGAGACACCAAAGAAAAAGCCTGATTCTACTTCTTTTCCAGGTGACCCAAGTTTGAATCCCAGTATGCAGATAGCAGCTAACAATTGTCTGTAATTCTTGTTCCAAGAGATCTGATGTTCCATACAAGTCTCCATAGGTCCAGTCACAAATATGGTTAACATTCAAACAGGCAGAACACTTACACCCATAAATAAAGTATAATAAAATTAAAATGTTTATTCTTTCAAAAATGTTTTGGAATTGTTTTTTTCTTATCGGGCATAATGTGTTAGAACTAGGAGTCAACAATCTAAGGTCCATGGGTGAAAGCTGGCATTTAGATTGTTTTTGTAAAAGTGTAATTGAAACAGTTATTCCAAATGCTTATATTTTTTCCAAGCTATAATGGTATACATGGGTTCTTAGATAGTCTGATCTATAAAATCTTAAATGTTTTCACTCCAGCTCTCTCCACACACTTTGCCATCCTGTTATAGAAGATGCTCTGTTCCTGTTAGGATGAAGAACTTAACTATCTCCACACTTTAACATCTCAGAATGTTTTCCCCGAAAGAAAGAGCCCAGGAAATGAACACAGAAAAAAAATGTTGATGAAAGAAAAAGACGATGGCATCGGGAAGAAACTAACACTTTTACTTAATTAATAGTAATAAATTTGAGACTTCCCCCAAGCATAACTACCATTACTATAAGGAAGAGAGTTCCTATTAAAAAGTTGACTTAGAGTTAATATTCTTAACTTCCTGTGAGAGTCTAACGGAATCAAACTTGACTTTGTTAGCAAAATAAGCTTTGCATCTTCTGTTGAATAGAATCCCACAGAGCTGCTAAATGAACAAGTAATTTTCAGACATAGATAGAGCCATTCAAGTCTATTTAAAGCAATTCACTAGCACTGCACATAAATGCATGCATACTCACGAGAGTGGGGTGTGCACAGTTGTTCCTAAAACCCTTGTCTGTCCTTGTATCTTTGCAGAAAGGCAACACTAAGGAAGAGTATTTCTATGACATTGGACAAAATTCCAGACAAAAGTAACTTAAGGAAGAAGGTTATGTTCTGGCTCACAGTTCGATGTGTTCACAGCACATCGTGGTAGGGACGGCAAGGCGTGGAAATATGAACAAGATGTGGGGAGTGAGCCACAGTGCTTCCAAAGACAGGAGAACTCCCTCCTGGAGGGGCAGATGCGTGTTTGGGCTCAAGTGATTTCCCCTTCTTGGTCGGGTCAGAACCCTTAGTTTTGTTTAGTCTCCTACCTCAATCTAATCTTCATCAATGTAAATGAGCATGACCACAGGCTAAGTTCACCTAGATGACACGCTGTGCTATGCTCAGAGGATTGCTTTCATGGGAATTCTAAGTCTCCTCGAGTTGACAAGCAAATTAACCAGTCATCACAGAAGGAAAACAGAGAGAGTGTAATTAAATCAATATCTATGTACTGAAGACTAAAGAACAATTTGCCTGAATAAGACTAAAGATTTTTTTTCCTTATATGTGAAGTTCATGATAAAACTTTAAAAAATGTTTTTGATACTGCAGGGTATGGAACAACTTTGTAATAAGTATTTTGATTTTACGATAGTCAGTGCTGAAAATTTCATAAATATATCCTGTGGTATCAAATATTATGCCAATATTTATTTTCTCTCTGTATGTGTTCATACACATTTGTATGTGCATGTATAGTATGCACATGTGTGTGCCTCCACACATGCAAAGATTATGTTAAATATTTAGAGGTATGCAGCAGTATACTAACTTTCTACATGGGTACTGGTAACTCAAACTCAGACCTTCACATCAGCATGTCAAGCATATTAAGGACTGATCAATTACCTAATTCCCAAGATTTAATTATTTATGTAAACAAAGAAAAATCCATAAGCAAATTTGCTTTTGTCCATAATAAATTTTAAAGCTGTCTTTTGATTAAAAAAATAAATATATTTTTATTTTTGTTTATTTGATTATAGGAAACTAATGCGATTTTCTAAATGTAAGAAACTCTGAAATCAAGATTTTAGTTGAATTTACATTTGAGAAATGAGGTTATTATACCAGATTGCACAAGTAACTGCTTGAATTTGCTTTTGTTTTGTCTATTTTCTTAACTCACCAAAACATATTTTAGATAATTTATTTTTCAAATTCTCATTTTCTCGACTATAAAAACAAAATTTGCTGTGCTATTTTCTCAATAACTAGTGTCTCCTTAATAAAAACAAATTGCAAATGCATTATTTGTAACATTAAAATTTTTGAACAAAATTTCATCAACATTCATAGGTATTATTATTCAAAATATTATTTCACCTGCATGTCTTTTTCTTTAGTGACACTAAAGTTTCATAAACAGATTCTAAATGAATAGTAATGCCACTAAGATAACATTTATACTTTAATTTGCATATGTTTAGTGGCAACTTGCTTCATACTGAGTTTTAAAATGAAATTGCATTGTTTCTCTTTGATTATATTCAGATATTTCTGGAAAGAATGACATTTAAGCAATGCAAAAATATAAAATTACCTTTATGAAAATCTCTATTTGAATAAAATTTTGTCAAGGTTAACTTAAAATAATGATGATGTAATTCTGAATTTTAAAAACAAAAGTATAGTTATGGCTACACTTTTTCTAATATATTATGAATGACTTGTTTTATATTTTTAATCTTTTTATATTATGCACCATTTTTAAGGAGACATGCAGAACTACAGAAAATATCTAGATTCATTTTGGTTTTTAAAATAAACAAAGTTTACTAATACAAATACAACATAAACATCAAAGGAAATTCAATTTTACTGCAACAAACCAACAGAGTCATAATGTTTTATGATGTCTCGTGTCATTAAGTGTGTGTGGAAACAAGCATCCGTTCACTTTGGTGTGTGAGTAAACTGATGCAGTCACTTTAGAGGGTAATTTGACAAAAGCAATTACTTTTCTATGGGCATCATCCCCCTGACTCAGCAACTCCACTTCTAGAAATGTGTGCTCAGATATAATTACACATCAAGAGTGAAGGCTGCTTCTTGTAATGTTGGTGGAACTAAGCTTGGGATAAAAGAAATCACTCCTACTCCTAGTCTTCTTTAACTACTACTCAATTTGTCAAAATTGCTTTGGGGGGGAACAATACATGTTATAACTATTTTTATAAGCTGTATTTTCTACATTCTTTATTAGTCCTATATGTGAAATTAGTTGAATTGTATTTTTATTGAAAATATATTTATTTCATATCATAATTTCTGATTTTAGTTTCCCCTCCCCCAGGTCCCCTTACATATTCCCCACCTCTCTACTTGCACAAGTCCACACCCTTCCTTGTTCTTTGTCTCTCTCATTAGAAAACAGATAAGCACCTAAAAAAATAAAATAAAGTAAAAAACAAATCTGAATACATTAAAATAAACAAATGAACATAAAAACAAGGAATCAAGGAAAACGCATAAGAAATATATAATAAACTCACAGTGACAAACACAGAAATCCTAAGGGGAAAAAAAAAAACATAGCCCAGATACCAGATATAGACCAGACAGAGCATTGAGACAATGAAATAGCACACACAAACACACACACACACACACACACACACACACACACACACACACACAAATAAAAGGCAAGGCAAAGCAAAACAGAACAGAACAAAACAGAATAACAAAAGCATAAACAAAAACAAAAAGAAAACCAAAAATAAACCTCCAAAAATTCCATTGAGTTTGTTTTGTACTGGTCATCTCCTGATGGACACAGAGCCTGGTCTTAAGAGTAGTTTGTATACCAGTGAGATTCAGTTGGAGAAAACAACTTTTCATTTGTGAGTGATTACCTATTGGAGGTAGCTCCTGGGTTAGGGCTGTGGTCTTGTGTCTGCTTCCCCTCTCAGTTCTGGGACCCCATCAGGTCTAGACCCGCATAGGCCCTGTGCATGATGGCTCAGTCTCTGTACATCTGTCCTACTGTGTATAGAAGACATATTCTCTTGGTGTCTTTCATCCCACCTGGTCTGAGATTCTTTAAGCCTCCTCTTCTACATGGTTCTCTGTGCTATGAGTGGAGTGAATTGATGGAGATGCCCATTTTAAGACTGGAAGTTTCAAGGTCACTCACTACATGCTGTCTAGCTATGGGCCTCTGTATTTATTCCCACCTACTACTGGAGGAAGCCTCTCTGATGGTGGCTTAGCAAGATACTGACCTATGAGTATAACAGAGTGGCATTAGGTGTCATTTTTGTTGTTAGGTTCAGTTAGCACAACCGTAGTGTTTGGTTTTCCCACATGTAACATGAGGGGCTGTTTTGTTGGGTTTTTGTCCCACCCAGTACCCCACAGCTGGTAAGCCCCAAAGAAAATCACACAGAGGTCTCCAGAAGATTATAAACTGATTGGCCCATTAGCTCAAGCTTTGTATTAGCTTTTATAATTTATATATCCCCTTATTTTTATCTATGTTAGCCACATGGCTTGATACCTTTTTTTTAGTGGGGCAGGTCACATCCCTCTTCTTTGGTGGTCTGGGCAGGGGTGTGAAGGAATGGACTTCCTCCTTCTCAGCATTTTCTCATTGCCCTGCCTCTACTTCCTGTCTGATTGACCCACCTATACTTCCTGCCTGGCCAATCAGCATTTATTTAAAACATGATTGACAGAATACAGACAATTCTTCCACACCACCATAGGTCCATGTCTTACTCTGTATCAGGTTCTTGACCACTGAACAGTGTTTGGGATAGGTTCTAGCTCATGAAGTGGTTGTGTAGGAGTTCCTTCTATTTGTGTTCCTTCTATTCATTGGTTAATGAATGAAGAAACTGCCTTGGCTTAGCTGATAGGGCAGAACTTGGGTAGGCAGTGAAAACAGAACTGAATGCTCAGAGGAAGAAGAGCAGAATCAGATATGTCGTGGATCTGTTGTTGCAGGTAGATATACTGAAACTTTTCTGGTAGGTCACAACCTCATGGTGATACACAGATTGATAGAAATACATTAAACTTGTATATAAAAGTTAGCCAATAAGAAGTTAAATCTAATGGCCAAGCAGTGTTTTAATCAATACAGTTTCTGTGTGGTTATTTTGGGTGTAAGCTATCTGGGCAGCCAGGACAAACAAGCAGCCGGTTCCCTTACAACAAAGTGGCTTATAAATCCAATCAGATTTGCTATGTGCCACTATTTCGATAACACATCTTTTTTTAAAAAAAATTGAAGTCTCCTCATTATATTTTTGGTTTTGTTGCTTTAAAGAAGATAGAGATATACAAAGGAATTCAAACCTGATTTTTACAGTGACTGACCAAATCCAAATTCAAATAACTTTTGAAAAAATAAAGATATTCCATTTATATAATAACTGTTTTAACCAATAAAAATTTAAAGTAAACTATGATTCATAATAAAACAAAAATAAGGATGGCAAGACTTGGATGGAATTGAAAGAGTTATTGGTGAAGTCAGGGTTGCAATTTCTGGCCCTGGCAGGATATTTCCCTGACTTTTATTCCTTTTATTTTTATGGAGTATTGGATGTGCTTTCATATTCAAGTCTCAAACAATATCACAAAGAAAAAATTGGATGAGATGAGATGCTTAGTTAATGTGATTATGTGGTGAAATGAAATTTATAATTCAAATAAAAATCATCTTCTTTGACATCTGAATTGTTTGCTGATTGGAGACAAATTAAACCTGGAGATGGATCTATTTGGATAAGCCAGCTTTCAGTTGCTGTTTAATTGTGCTCATTATTTATCTCATATTTTTTAGCCTATATTTGAGCATAATTCCTATGGGCTATTAACTGTGCTGATTCAAAAGCAAGACAAGTAATTATTAAGCCTATTAGATGTGGTCATTTTGAAGGTCATAGACTTCAATTGTTCTCAACAAAGCCATCTAACCTTTACTAACCTTTACTTCATTCATATTAGAATGAAAATGAATGTTATAAAATAAATTTTACTTAGGTTTAGATATATGTAAAAACACAAGTGAAAAATAAATAAATGCCATTCAAAGCTTCACATTAATATATGGGAATCAAAATATCACCCTTTAAAAAATAGACATATCAGATATATAAGAATGAAAGTAGTTGAACAAAATTACATAATAATAGCTGAAGCTTCATAAGTAGATTTTATTTACTTCTGGTTCTTATTATTCATATTTACTGTATTTATTGTAATAAATAATTAAAAGCCATCACACTACAGGACAGTGGTTAAGCAAGCCATTAATACATGCTATTACTAAGGTGCATGCTTCTAAAAATAACTTTGCTGAGGAATTATCTTGGAAATAACGTTGGCATTGATGTAACATTTACTTAAAACTGTATGCCAACCTCCTTCCTCCTTCCTTTTTAACATCATTATTTTCAGGTATTGAATAAAAGTTCTTTGTCTCAGATGCATATGTGACCTTAATTTTGCTCTGTCAACAGAAAATCTTCACAGACTGTTTTCATATTCCAGTCAAATCACTTGGGTGACTTTCTGCTATTTTCAAAGGGTCCCAATAATACTAAATTGAATTTCTAATTTCAGAGATCCAACATCTATGGATTCAAGCAAATAGAAGATAAAAAATTACTATGAAAAAAACGTATCTATATTGGACATGAACAGAAAGCTTTGCTCATTATCCCATAAGAAATATAGTTACAAAAATTTACAGAATATTTATACATTATATTAGGTAATTATTTTAAGTAATACAGAGTTGATCTAAAGTATATAGGAAGATTTATGTCGAATACATTCAAATACTATTTTATTTTTATGAGGGAATTCAGCATCATTGGAATTTGGATCTCACTGATCCTAAGGGAGGTCTATAATACAAAAGCAAAGGCATAAAGACCAAATTTCACCTCATCAAAACTCTACATGCGAGTCATAGTTAAAATTACGAGTGTGAACTAGTGTGTAGCTGAGTGGTCGAGTTTCTAGCATCCCCAAGACTGGTTTCAATCAACAGCTATACAAACAAAATGCATGTGTGCTTCATCCATACTACTTTCTTTAATTTTACACTTAATTATAAAATAAATTTTGTTTTCATTATTTTTATTGCACAGTAAAAGATGTCTTGCCTCAGTATCTAGTTCAGTTTGGAGTGTGGCTCTAACCAGAAATAGTGGATCACCTTTCCTCTGTCTTGCATATTGATATAGAGAAAATCTTTCTTATGTAAAAATATTTTATATTTTCTTCAATTTCTAATTCTTTTCCCTCTTATTTATTCTTTATCCTGGTGCATTTGCTTAAGTAAAATGAATTAAAATTTCCCCAAGCCTCATAAAGAACAACTTGTATCCACATTCCATTTCTTTAGATAAAGAAATTGAACTAAGAGATGTTGAGTAACTTGTTCAGAATTACGCATCTAGTTTCTGGATTTATATAATTTTTTGAAATCCTTGCCTTCAGACTCTCAAATCCAGGCTGATAACCCCTATACTCTCCTCTTTGTTCTATTCTTTGAGGACTTTAGCACACCTGATTTTTTTCCCTCTTTGGAACTATTGCATTGTTATCCTCACAGGACCAGAACTTTTCAATTATATTTAATATAGTTATTTTGCAAACCATTTTCACTGTAGTTTTTAAAAACATGAAAGCTTTGAAGCATTTGGGATTCAGGATTGGAAATTTAGTGCGTCTCTATGGTAGAACATAAAAAAATACCTGCCTTCACTTCATTAACAAGGGAAACATCAGAGACACATCCAACTGCAAAGAAGATTTTTTTCCCCTAGAGATGACCCTGATCCAGAAGTGTTTCAGTTTTCCCTAAGTGCACCAGGCACACCATAAGAAAATCCCATTATTCTATATTTACTTCAGTCTTATTTAGTAATTTTCTTTTTTTTCAGATTTGTCACAAGCCAGGATCTTATAAAAATTCCCAGGACTCTTCTTTTGAAATATTATTAAGTTTTTAAAAAAAAATAATTTAAATAAGCTATGTGCCTTTTTGAGACAAGGTCTTCGTATTTGCCTGGAACTTCCTATGTAGACTAGACTGTCTTTAAACTCAAGCATGTCTACCTACCTCTACCTCCCAAGTGATTGGTTAAAGGGTCTGCCACCATTTTCATCATTTCAAATCAGGTTTGAATCACTCTGATTCAGGACTGGGATAGTATTGTTAAAGTTAAACCTATTATCTGCAAGCGTATAGACTCCAGTAATTTCTTTGGTTAATGTTACTTTGTGCGAGGCACTGAGCCAAGAGTTAGGGATGAGAGAGGAAAAGATGCTCACAGAGCTAAGAGTGTTGCAGGGAAGAAAAGAGCCACACCATTTCCAGTAATGACAGTTTATTTGTTAGTAACAAAAATCTACTGAATCATGGGGTGATTTCCCAGAAGGCTACAATATACCTCAGCGAAAAACCCAGCAGGAACTATAACCAGAAACCAAATGTATTAATGTCAAGAACAAAAAGGCTATGAACTGATATTATATTATCTTCAATAAGAGGCAGCATGATCTCCTATTTTCCTCTCTGTGCAGAATTAACACTCCCTATCTCACTGCACCATTCTTTTCCCGCCTTTGAAACATATCAGACTTTAACATGGCTTTTCCAAGTTCTGGTTTCTTATTTCCCAAAGAATAAGATCCTTTTACTCTGCTTCCAAGTCATGAAAGGAAAGAATGTACCTCATTACTCCAGTAAGTCCATCCAAGACAATTATTATATGAGATTCGGTGAGAACACTGGTTCAACTCTCATTTAGCAGGCATCACATGTAGAGCAATGTGAAAAGTTGTCTGTCATAGCTGATTCTATAGTAACTGAACCCTGGGCTGGAGAATAGGCTCCATTGAGACATTATAAGATATGAATAATCTTTTTGCAAAAAATAATGTTAATGACTGCAAAAATGTAGACAAACTGATAAGTCTATTATCATATATGATAATATATATACCTTGGTATATATACACATTAAAACATAATAAAAGTCTTATTCCCATAATAATGTGGTTGTATAACATGGTATTAATTGTGATATGTCAAAAATGATGTCAATACCAATTTTTTTATCCAGTGCTTAATTTATGCTAGATATAGTTTATGAGATTTTTTTTACAACAACACTGTAAGATATATACCATTGATTTCTCCATCCTCCATACAAAAAATGACAAATAGAGAGCATAAGGAGTTTCCAGAGTCATATATCTAGCAAAAGGCCACATGTAGGGTCCATTTTTTCCCTGAAAAGTTATATTAAACAGCACACATTATTTTCTGTCTGAATAAAAGAATGTTGTTGTATAAGATAGGTATTAGTGTGTGCTTTGGGAGACTGAAAAGATGATTAACTTCAGTTAAGGAGTACTTGATGAAAACAGATTAACTATTTTTTAATTTTTTTATTTTTGCTTAGCCATGTTTTGATAGAGACAACACATCCAAATCTGACAAGTAGATTGAATTCTGAGTCTGGTGAGGCATAGAAACTCCACTGGGAGAAGACACGGAGAGGTTCTTAGGGGAGCTTGTGAGGGAAGGTTCTCATGGAGGAGTCGGGAAGAGAGTCAACAAATCTAACAAAAAAAATGCCTGCATTGTTCTGTCAAAACCTTCTATGGCTTCTTGCTTATCTTTCTGAGGTAGTTCTGCTCTCTCCAACTCCTGCCCTGATATAGATATGAATAATTTGCATTGGTATGGCTTTTAAGGTCAATTTTGTTATATGTATTTCTGATATTGATTAAGGTATTGTGATTGTGTAGTTCATTTTAAAAATGTAGTGTATAATTAGGAAATATAGGTTGTTAATGGATAATCATCAATAATAGTCAAGCTTGTCATGTTAGTTAGATTTTCTAGATATACAGAGATATATTTCAGCTAGATAGGCATTCTTCATATCTTTCTAAGACTACAGAATATGACATTTTAAATGTTTTAATAACTTAGGGCTATTCATGACAATGAGACACATTTGCTCCTGGCAGTACCAGGGTCTTCAAAAGGAAGATGAGCATTGAAGAGGCTCCTTATGGAGTTAGTTAGCCATTTGGGCAAGAAACTGCTCTTGCCTGGACTTTTGCATAAACTGGACACAAAGAACCTGCAGAGAGAGGACTGCTGAACTTTTCTAAGGGTGAGATGATCTTTCAGAGTTCCTGATTCATGAAAGAGTCTGCAAGACATTTTGCAGGACACAGCAGGAAGTGACTGAACTGTCTTTGAAATTTCCTGCTTCATGGAAATGTATGCTGGATACTATGGGCCTGAAGGCTGAAAATAGATGTCCCAATGGTACAAAAGAACTTTGGGTGACTGTCCAGACAGCAAGATGTCTCTGTCATTTCTAGAGTTTGGAAGTTGCTTATTTCTTGTTTGCTTAGGTAATATTATATCTTTCTGGAGTCTTTGATGGAGTTGAAGAATATATAGATAGGTATTGTTTTCCTTAGTTATAAAAGATAAAGTAGATATAAATATTGCAACTGTAATTCTTGCTTGATAACTGTTTTGTTATATGTAATTTTACTATATTAAACTGAATGCCTTTCTTTTTTGTTTAAACAGAAAAAGGGGAAATGATGGAGGAGGGTCATCTGTCTATGTGTTATTCTCATTGGTTAATAAAGAAAATGCCTTGGCTTTTTGATAGGGCAGGATTTAGATAGGTGGAGTAGACAGAACAGAATGCTGGGAGAAAGAAAGCATAGTTGGTCAGATGCCATGGAGCCAGCCACCAGGTCAGACATGCTGAATATTTCCCAGTAAGCCACCACTTCATGGTGCTACACATATTATTAGAAATGGGTTAAAGCAAGATGTGAGAATTAGCCAATAAGAGGCTGAAACTAATGGGCCAGGAAGTGTTTAAAAGAATACAGTTTCCATGTTATTATTTCTGGGGCTAAGCTAGCCATGCGGGAGCTGGGCAGGACAAAAAGCAGGCCTGCTCGCCTCTTCACTACACTGCCCAGTGCTCATCAAGCAGACAGACAAAATCCTGTAAGTATCTTTTAGCAAAAACGTTTTTCATTTTTCACAATGAAAATCTCTCATGACTTATATGTAACTGCAGGTTAAAGACCTTGATCTACACATTCCCTGCATTCCAGATTCATCTGCTGTCACTCTCCCACTCTTCTTTGTTATAAAATAGTTAGACTGTTTCACCTATCAGTGAGTAAAATCGTGTATCCATGGGATGGCTGAACTCTAAGTAAGATGAAAAATTGTTAAAATAAGTGAATAATAACTTTAAAGTATTTCTTTTCCTTACTTATTGATCTTTGCTTTGGTCAATCTTTTATCACCATTTCTAAAAGATAAACACCAGAATTGCAAAAAATAGGACTTATAGCCGGGCGGTGGTGGCGCACGCCTTTAATCCCAGCACTTGGGAGGCAGAGGCAGGCGGATCTCTGTGAGTTCGAGACCAGCCTGGTCTACAAGAGCTAGTTCCAGGACAGGCTCCAAAACCACAGAGAAACCCTGTCTCGAAAAAGCAAAAAAAAAAAAATAGGACTTATAGAAAAATATGTTTCTGAAATTCTCTAAATGAATGTAAGGAAATAGGTCCCAATGCCTTAAATACATCAAACTCAAATTGGTTCTTATCATAAAACATAATCTGTATGTGTGCTATATTTTCTCCTTCAGCATTCTTACTCTATCTCAAAATTTCACTGTTTCTTTCCTACTCACCTACCCATTACTGATGTCTCTTCTAGCTGTTATTTCACTCTTCCAGACCTTCCCATGGTCATAGCAAAATTCATTTAAAACATTTAGTTTAAGTCCTTTTAGCAACTATACCTTTGCTATGATTTAAAAGTGATTGCAGAAGAAAATACTCTGACCCTACAGCTTCATTGACTGTCATTATCCTTACTCTGCTCTCTCTAGTAAATACTCTCCAGTTGTAACAGTGGTAAGGAAGTGGTTGACGAACATTTCAGATCAAGGAAAGAACATGCATGAAGACATGAAGGTTGAGAGCAGTGAAATTATAAAGCTGGAGTGTAGTAATGTAGTTGCAAGCAGAGAAGGGAGAAAGAATGGTCAAGAGAGAGATGAATTAGAGGATGCAAACTTGATTATAATGTATATTTTAGCCATTAATAAAAAGGACTGGGAACATGGGAAAGTTGGTGTTAAGTTAGTAAGTGTATGATGAACTATGCAGTGCTTGAGAAGGAGACAAGAGAACATTTTAATAAGAGGAAGGACATGACCATCATTGCGCTTAAAAAACGGTGAAGTATATTGATCTGAATCAAGAAGCCAAGCCTAGAAGACTGGAGCTCAGCCAGTAGGAGCTGATGGAGCACAGAGGGGAAAGCAGTGTGGACTAGTAAGGCCATTTAAAGGAATTATTTGGGGATAAATGTTCTCTTACGGGTCTGTCTTAGTCATGGAACTTTTAGTACTAAGATAAATCATAATTTCTGGTAAGATTTTTTTGTTTGAACCCTTTTAATAATAAGGTACAAACATACATGTGAAATATTAAAATAGATAAACACATTTTATTTTTCAAGATGCAAAGGGGACAAAGTGTTTAATCTCCACTTGTGAAAAATAAAATAAATGATTACTTCAGAACTGGGGATTTGGAGTCAAATCAGAGGTGTTGAATACACAGTGAAAATAGCAAATTCCCCAAATTAGCCTGTGTCCAGGAAGCGTTCTGAACAGAGCAGCCAGGTTTGGATTTGTTGTCCTTCTGGAGCACTTCCTTTGCTGCTGACTTTGAAGGTTTAAGAATGTGATATCTCACTTCTAAAATTGCTCTCAGTTGGCAACACAAATACAACTTAAATAAAATTAAGAAATAAGATTCTTAGAATAATGAGAGTTTTTTCCACCATAGGAATACTAATTTCAAGAGAAAACCAAGTAAATGCTTTATAAAAATGAAGATTTTTTTTTAAATTGTGACCTCACTAAATGATCATGTATTTTGCCAAAGCAACATGTTCTAGATAATTGGTTTTGGACTGTCACACCTGGAAATAGAAGACAATAGAATTTGTTGGTCAAATCATGCCTTTTCTCTGGATATTCATTTGGATGAGCCTATGATTAAAAACTATAATTAAAAAATGTTACTACTAAAATCTTTTAGTTATTTTTAAATTCTAATAAACTATGTAACAAACTATGGTAGACTGTCTGCTTCCACAACTGAATGGGAAGAAGATGGCCTGGTATTTATTTGGTATTTGATGAGTCCAATTAGAATTCTTAAGAGAAGAAGGAATTTTTATCTGTGAAAATAGCATTCAAAAAGTATGTAAGTGACATCCATATTTCCTTAAGTAATATTAGTCTTGACATCTTCACAATTCACGAGTAATATTTCCAAAACTTTTCAATTTTCTTGTTCTAGACATGACAATTCTAACACAAGACTGAAGAAAAGGGCACAGAGATCAATTACTTTGGAAACCATTTGCCAATTTTCTGAAAAAATTTCTGTATATTTAATGTATGAAAGAGTTAAATCACATTCCCATTGTGTGTGTGTGTCTGTATGTTTGTGTATTTGTGTGTGGGGGGTGGTTACTTGTTCTTTAATAAGAAGGAGGGGAAAAGGAGAGAGGATGTAGTGCTGGGAGGTTAAAGAGGTGAGGAATCTGGGAGGAGTTGGTGGAAGGGAAAAGCATTAAAATTTAAAGGATATAAAAAATACTTATTCAAAGTGTTATAAAACATAACACATGTCAAAACAACTTTGACATATAACTTAAGCAGCTGCAATGGAAGGATAAATGTATGCATTTTGCTATATAGAAATAATCAATTATGGACACTGATACATACAAAACCTTGGGTACATCAAAAATTTATAGTAAGTAAAAGGAAAAAATCACAAAATAGTACACACCATAGTGTTTCACATGTAATATGGAATGAGATAGCTTGTTCCTTGAGAGTGAAGTCAAAGACAGACATTTATCAGCCAATCTGCTAATATTATAGTTCATGCAAACTTTACCTAACAAGAAAACCTATCAACAAGTGAAACATTGGATAGCAACATTTTAGATCAGAAGATATGGACATGCACATGACACATGATTTTGTTTTGGATTCTAAATCCCAAAAACAGGGTATAGAAGGGAATGCTATTATAATATCTGAAATTTAAATCTTGGAATTACGATAATATAATTGCTGTCTAAAAATTTCACTGGGCAAAACTGATTATAAGCAATTCTCATATGTTAAAACAACAGGAATACTTGCCTCTGGTAATAAATTTCAGTGCCTAAAGAGAAAATTATTTTATTAACATGAAAAAGATATGCATTTCCTAGTTTCTGCTCCAGGACAGCAGGTGTCTGATTAAATGAACTTGGTAGAAAACCATTATAAATGAGTTAGAGAGGAAATGTAAAACATACCTGTAACATATTCTATTTGATAATATGACCTGGTAGGTAGAACACATGCATATACTAATTAAGATAGCATTATACAATTAAAATTTCATGAAAATATTAACAAGTAAAGAACTATCTTAAAATTATATTGCTTGCTTCATAGCCTGAGCCTTTGTGCATACTTGCTCCTTAATATAGAACAATCAAAGATATAAATAGTCATATTTGACTTGACTGAGTTGCTAACGAACACTTAATAATTCAATAGTACACAAAGAAATTCATATTATTTTAATTTAAATCACTGAGATTGAGGATGTAGGCCTTCAACTATCAAGGAGAAAGAGGGGGAAATTTACATGATATTGATGCTAGCTAATTGTTTTATAGCTTGGCTGATTTGGGATTTGGTTTCATAGATATTTGACTGATGAGTAGTCCTGGGCATGCTGAGACAGAGCATCATGGCTATGAGCATGGTGATGGAAAAATGGCTCAACTCCTGACAGGAAGGTTGCAGAGGTCTGCAGATGTAGTTCTTCTACTTAACATGGCTTCTTACATTTCCAACATCCTGACTAACGGTGTCAAAATGGAATAAAACCTTCCAATACACAAGTCAATAGATATTTTCCAAATTAGAAACATAGTATTTACCTCTGGACCTCAAAGACTCATTGTCCACTCATTATAGAAGGGGCATTTAGTCTATCTAGTGTCTTTGGAGTCTAAATATTTTTAATATTGTTCACATATTCAAATGCAGATTTCCTCTTATGCCTTAGCCAAACTCTTAGCAAAAGTTCCTTTAAAATTAAATATGCATTTGCACACTTGCAATGTCAAATGCAGAGACTAAATATTTCCATTCCTGACGATTGTGAAAAAAATATAACAAGGAGAAGTTGGGCGTGTTGGCACACAACTATTATTCTGGCACTAAGGAGACAGATGTAGGTGGTTCTCTATGAATTGTAGGTTAGCCTGGTGTACTCAATGAATTTCAGGATAGTCTGATCTATGTAGGCAGTCTTTGTCTCAAAAATGTATGTATGTATGTATGTATGTATGTATGTATGCATGTGTGTATGTATGTATATGTATATCATATGCATGTATGTGAATTTTATTCTTGATTTGGTATCTCTCATATACAAACACATATGCATTCTAAGATCAATAGAGAACAAAAAATACATTCTCTCTTAAACTTTATTCTAGCTTTTGTATGTTAAGGACAGATCATACAAAAGAAAGAATAAAATGCAACAGGAAACATATTTTGAATATCTTTCTCACTATATCTAGCACCTGAGGCATGTAATGGCATAATGTACTCCCAAAGATTAACAATCTAATCCATGTAGCCTTTCTAGCTTCAGCCTCTATAGCTCCTCTCATCAGTTTACCCCTTTCTTATGGCTTCTCTGGTTCAGTGTTTTCCACTGTTTAGATCTATAACTTCCTTGAGTCTTCACTGCAGCTTAGATTTCACTCTCACAGATTTCCTTCTTGATTTCCACTGGCTGCATGTAGGGACTCTGACTGTCACAAATTGTCTGGATTCCCAACCTTCCTTTGAAATCTGAATAGAGGTTTTCACGATGCTGCAGTGTTATGTCTCATATTGGTAACCAAGAGCATGTGGATGATTACAAGGTCACCATAGTTTGAGAGGTAACTGGACATGCTCAAACCATGGCTATGGTGGTCTCTGAGTATGTAAGTGACTGAATCTAGGGAAAAACAGCCACTAGTGACTTTAAGTTATCAGGTACTCAAGTTCTCTTCTCAAATCAGTTATTTAAAAAATAAGTTACACCTTTCCATGTTTGAGGTAAGTTCTTGGTATTCTTCAGATGCTCTTAAAACATCTGTCTTACTACATCGGTATAAAATGCTTGGCTTATTTTTAATATAGTACTCCATTAACTCTTGGAGAATTCCATGCAATGGTGAGCATCTCTTCACTCTCTATGTTTCTTCTAACTCTTTCAAACTTTATATCCTTTTTTTTTTTCAAAAAATAAATACCAACTTCAATTTCTGCTGTACTTAAAGTATGGGGCAATCTAATAGAGCTTCTTTAGCCTCCAGAGGCCATGCCATTAAGGAAAATTAGCTCTCTCTTTTCTTAAATTTCCTACTTTTTTCCCAAATAGGATTACTAGCAGAGGCTAGAACTTCCAACACATGTGTCTGAGGAGATGGTGTAAGTAATGACTTCCTCCAAGGTAGATAAAATCATTTGCAATCCTTGTTCTATAAGTAGTAACTCATTCTCCAATAGATATCCCGTAGTAAGGCTCCTTGTCTCTCTCTGCTCTTGACAAATGAGACACTCAGGAGTCTTATCATTACTTGTATGAGGAACATAATTTTCATGTAATTGATAATTTCCATTCTACTCAAAATGTTCACTTTCTATTAAAACTGTTAAATAAATGTAGGAGAGATTAAGGGGAGAAAATTGTTGATTATCTACTTCATTGTTGACAGCTTATTCTCAGAATAGCCTGTAAATAGTGTTGCTTGTCTTAGTGGTGGGTCTTCACTTCAGGTCAAGCTAACACTCTCACACACTGGAATTCTTTGTTAGTACATTAGTTGTACCTTTGGGAATGTCTTCTTGTCAGTTCATATTCAGATACACAGCATTAAAGTAAAATGTAAATTAAATTTGATAGTGATAAATGTTTAAAACAATTTGTTTCTATATTTCTGAGGGCCTATCCAAACAAATTTAGCATTTTCACATATAATCCAAAAGATATAAACCTTACACAAAAACATCTCAAGAAGAGAAATACTTCATTAATTTAGAATATGCTATTTAAATTCATCAACGGATTGAAGTGCTAAAGGCTCATGGTTTGTAATGCTTAAGGTCACATTGAATACAAATGCAACCTAAAGTTTAAAAATTATGCATTTTCTAATATGCTATAATGGTGAAAATCTAGTTAAAGAGATTCTATAATCATTATCAAAACTTCCCTGAAAGAAATTTGAACTCAATTATAATTATTGAATTAAGTATTTATAACTTTGTTTTGATCTTCTTAAGCATACTTAATTAATTTTAAATGCTCCTAAATTATTCACTATTTTTAAACTCTGAATTTTGAATTTCCCAAGATCTAAATTTTTGTTTTAAAGGTTGAAAATAGAATTTGCATTTATTTTCACTAAATCTTTCTAGAAAACACCATATATCTTTGGATAACTTGCATTCTAGATTAATACAACACTCAACCAACAATTATTATATGTGTATAGCTTTAAAGCATGTGTTAGGTTAAAATGTTGTTCAGATAACAGTATTAAGTAGTGCTTACCAATAAAAAAGGACTCTATAAAATATATGGCAAATTTTCTGGTTGCTGGGTTTTTTTAATTTTTTACACGTTTTAATTGCTATCTTCAGGTTAGTTACTTTCTTACAAAAAGAAGTAAAGCAACAGTATATATAATAAGAAAAAAATCTATAATATAACAAACGATTAACTATAAAATAAAAAAAGAAATTAGACCAACACAGCCTGCTTCAGAGCTGAGGGGTCACGAAAACCAGCAGGGAGTGTTCCTGCCTCTGTGATTTCTTTGTACCATCCTACCCCGTCCCGCGAGCTCGCCTTCTTGTCTGTGAGGTTCTTAGAACTCAGTAAGAAACCCTGCTCCCATGCTTAGGGATCCGGAAAGATGAGTAAGTGGCCACAAGGCTGGACAGTCCAGGGGGTACTGAATCCAGGCCCCCTCCAATTCCCCAAGCTTTTCTGGCCATCCAGCCGTGTGAGTTCTCTGCTGCTGGCTTTCTTTACTCCATTCCACCCAGTCCCCCAAGCCCGCCTTTTCATCTCCAAGGTACTTGGATCCCTCAACACTGCCAACTTTGGGGTAGAGGGGATCTGAGAGCCTGCTCCAGTGCTGAGGGCACCTAATATAGGGAAGGCCAAGAAAAACTCCAAAGTACACAGTAAGCCACAACAAAGATTGGGCCAAGACTCCAAGACTCTGCTGGCCTCATTTGAAGGAAGAGATGGGCAGACACCAATGCAAGAATTCCTCCAACATCCTAAAAAGCAACATGGTAACACCAGAATTCAGTGAACACGCAACAGGAAGACTTGAACATCCTAACTCAGAAGAAGTAGAAGAAATTGACTTTAAACGTAACCTTATGAAAATGATGGAGAGCCTTAAACAGGAAGTGAAAAACTCCCTTAAAGAAATGGAAGAGAAGACAAACAAAAAGTTAAAAGAGCCAGGCTGTGGTGGCGCATGCCTTTAATCCCAGCACTAGGAAGGCAGAGGCAGGCGGATCTCTGGGAGTTCGAGGCCAGCCTGGTCTACAAGAGCAAGTTCCAGGACAGGCACCAAAGCTACAGAGAAACCCTGTTTTGAAAAACCAAAAAGAAGAAGAAGAAGAAGAAGAAGAGGAGGAGGAGGAGGAGGAGGAGGAGGAGAAGAGAAAAGAAAAGGAAGAAGAAATTAATAAATCCCTGAATCCCTGAAAGATACCCAAGAAAACCAAGAAAAAGCAATCAAACAGGTAAAGGAAACAGTTCAAGGCTTGAAGACTGAAATAAAAAAGATTGTAATAAAGAAAACACAGACTGAGGGATGGCTGGATATGGAAAATCTGGGTAAACGAACAGGAAGTACAGAGACAAGTATAACCAACAGAATACAAGAGATATAAGAAAGAATCTTAGGTGCTGAACATACTATAGGGGACATAGACCCATTGATAAAAGAAAACAGCAAATCCAACAAATTCTTAACACAAAACATACAGAAAATCTGAGACACCATGGAAAAACCAAACCTAAGAATAATAGGGGTAGAAAAAAGAGAAGAATTCCAACTCAAAGGTCCAGAAAATATATTCAACAAAATTATTTAAGAAAACTTTCCCAACCTAAAGAAGGATATTCCTATGAAGGTACAAGGAGCTTACAGAACACCAAATAAACTTGATCAAAAAAAAAATCCCCTCGCCATATAATAATCAAAACACAAAACATACAGAATAAAGAAAGAATATTAAGAGCTACAAAGGAAAAAGGTCAAAATATCAAGTAACATATAAAGAGAAACCTATCAGTATTACACCTGACTTCTCAATGGAAACCATGAAAGCCAGAAGGTCTTGGATAGATGTGCTGCAGACACTAAGAGACCATGGATGTAAGCCCAGACTACTATACCCACCAAAGGTTTCTTTCACCATCAATGGAGAAAACAAGATATTCCATGACAAAAACAGATTTAAACAATACATATCCAGAAACCTACCCTTACAGAAAGTACTAGAAGGAAAACCTCAACCCAAGGAAGCCAACAACACCCACAATAGCACAGACATATGACAATCCTCCACCAACACAACTCAAAGAAGGGAAACACATCAAACTCCACACACTAATAGCAGGATATTTCAACACTCATCTCTCACCAATGGACAGGTCAACCAGACAGAAACTTTACAGAGAAATAAGAGAAGTAACAGATGTAATTAATCAAATGGACTAAACAGAAATCTATAGAACATTCTGCCCAAATAGGAAAGAATATACCTTCTTCTGAGCATCTCATGGAACCTTCTTAAAAATTGATAGCATACTCAGCAACAAAGCAAACCTTTACAGATATAAAAAAAAAATTGGAGTAACCCCCTGTGTCTTATAGGATCATCATGGAGTAAAGTTAGAATTTAATAACAATTCCACCCCCAGAAAGCCTACAAACTCACGGAAACTGAATAGTCAACTACTGAACCACCTCTGTGTCAAGGAAGAAAGAAAGAAAGAAAGAAAGAAAGAAAGAAATAAATTAAAGTCTTCCTTGAGTCCGGCAGTGGTAGCACACACCTTTAATCCTAGCAGTCAGGAGGTAGAAGCAGGTGGATCTCTGTGAGTTTGAGGCCAGCCTGGGTTACAAGAGCTATTTCCAGGACAGGCTCCAAAGCAACAGAGAAACCTAGTCTCAAAAAAACAACAAAAAAATCTTCCTTGAATTCAACAAAAATGAGGACACAACATACCCAAACCTATGGCACACTATGAAAGCGGTGCTAAGAGGAAAGTTCATAGCACTAAGTGCTCACATAAAGAAAACGGAGAAAGCTCACATTGGAGACTTGACAGCACACCTGAATGCTCTAGAAATAAAGAAGCATACTCTCCCAGGAGGAGTAGAAGACTGGAAATAACCAAACTGAGGGCTGAAATCAACAAAATAGAAACACAGAAAACAATCCAAAGAATAAATGAAATAAAGAGTGGTTCTTTGAGAAAATCAACAAGATTGACAAACCCCTATCCAAACTAATCAAAAGGCAGAGAGAGAACACTCATATAAACAAGATCAGAAATGAAAAGGAGGACATAACAACAGATAGTTAGGAAATTCAGAGAATAATTAAGTCTTACTACAAAGGCCTGGATGCCACAAAATTGGAAAATGTAAAAGAATGAACATTTTTTTGATAAATACCATATACCAAAATTAAATCAAGACCAGGTGAACAATTTAAGTCATGAGGAAATAGAAGCTGTCATCAAAAACCTCCCAACCATAAAAAGCCCAAGGCCAGATGGTTTTAGTGCAGAATTCTACCAGAACGTCCAAGAAAAGCTAATACCTACACTCTTTTTTTTAAAGGGTTCAAAATTAAAAATTTATTTTTTTATGATTAATAGGGTGGTATTTATTTATTTATTTTCTTTTTTTTAATTTATTTATTTATTAAAGATTTCTGTCTCTTCCCAGCAACCGCCTCCCATTTCCCTCCTCCTCCCCCAATTAAGTCCCCCCCCCCCTCAGCCCGAAAAGCAATCAGGGTTCCCTTCCTTGGACTACCTACACTCTTTAATGTGTTCCACATAATAGAAACAGAAGGCTCACTGCCAAACTCTTTTTATGAAGCTACAGTTACCCTGATACCAAAACCACACAAAGACTCAACCAAGAAAGAGAATTACAGACCAATCTCACTCATGAAAATCAATGCAAAAATTCTCATTAAAATACTGTCAAACCTAATCCAAGAACACATCAAAAAAATCATTCATTACGATCAAGTAGGCTTCATCCCAAAGAGTCCTTACATAAGATTCTAGTCGCGAGACTTGAGCAGTGATAGTTTACTGCTGTAATCTGACTATAGCATACAAGGCACACAATCCAAAGCAGGGGCCAAGGCCTACAAACCAAATGGCTGCTTATGGAATGCTAAGAATGGAATACCACACACTGACCTACAAACTACGGCCATAGTCATTGGTCAGATCGTCGCTGCTGGGCGGAGCTAGGAAGGGGCGGAGCCTATCATGACATTTCCCTATTGGACCTGTTTTCCTGTGCCTCTCTTGAAATAGAATTGATGCTCAGGGTATATCGGGCCAGGTGTGAGGAAAGCACAAGGCTCCACAGACAGAAGAGCAGCCGCCCAGTTGTACCTGTTTGTGTGGCAATCCATGCCTCTGTAAGCCAGACATCATCACCAACATGCTGGGAGTACGACCCTGCAGCCAGGCGCAGACCCTGAACCCTGCTGGGCACTGCAGGCACAAGGACCCAACCCTGCCAAGCGATGCTGTCTCCAAGGAGCCCCAGACGCCACCTGAACTGGAAGAGCCCGCTGGGTCTGCCAGCAATGCACCGACCTCCATGGTGTTTCTGACTGCAGGCTGCGCTATGAAACTGCAACTGGATGGCGTGGATCTGCTGCTGGAGCCAGATCCCACCTCGGTTCTGGAAGTGTGGTTCACTAAACACTCCATCATCCTGGTCCCCGAGAGCCTCCAGGTTTCCGACCATCTTTGACAGCCTGGGTTCTTTTCTGCCAGCCCGCAAGGGGCCGCTGTCCTGGAAATGTCAGAGGACCACCTCCTAGTCCTCCAGCAGGGATCCTTCTGTGAGTACATTGTAGAAAGTTCCTAATAAGAGGATGCCTGTGATGAGGATGTGGACTCTGGTTTCCTGTCACTCTAGATGAATCCTCCAGCTGGTCAGGCAAGTGAGCACTTTTCATCCATTGTCAGGATGCCCAGTCCTTGGCCTCAGGGCCACATAGCAGAACCATATCCTTCAGTGCCTTCTCCTAATACAGAGCCATATTCGCCAAGGTCTATCTGGGACCGGGACAGCTACCTGCTGGGACCTTTCCCCAGTTCACTCCCGCAGCCTCTGCCTTCATCTTCTCCTCCAAGTCTCCAAGAGCAGCGCCCTCCATCCTCTCCGCTGGCCCCATGCAAGGCCAGGAGGCTACTCTTCTGTCAATGAACTGCCCTGCACAAATCCTAATGCCTCCCAAGTGAGAGATTGACTTCCCCACGCCATCATGTGTGCCTTTGCACAGTGTACAAGGTTAGAAGGGCACTCTTGTGCTTGAATTGGGCAGAATGCAGAATACGGGATTGTCGGTTGGCTAGAAAATCTGGAAGAAAGATCATCGCTGGTTGAAACTCACCTGCATTTGCTCTTTGAGTTGACTGTTTTCTTTACAGAAGTCGCTCTCGGGAAGTCTCGTCATTGCAATCCTGGTTTTTGCCCTCAACTTGCCCACGTGCCCTCAAAACTTCACCCTATCATTCACCTTTCGCCAACTTAACTTTTTGAGTTAGTTAGTCATTAGTAGTGAAAATTGTTTGACTTTAGCACTGCTCCTCCTACTCTGCCAGCTTTTTTGCCATGAGCCCTTTCCTTACCGAGCTCCTTCCTCATTTGGGAGAATCTAGCAAATGGTTGTGCCTCATATGCTGTTCTTTATGAAACAAACTTAGCAAAGGAAGTAATGATCATGTTCTTTTTTGTTTTTGTTGTTGTTGTTTTGATCTGCCTGTCTCTGAGTACTGGGATTAAAGGTGGGTGCCACCACCACGCAGCTCATGTTATTATTATTTTTTAATAAGTAGTTAATGTTGTTGTGTCTATTGCTTGTTTTGTGGGTTTATTTTGGATTTTTTATTTGGCTTTACTTTTTCTTTCAACAAGAAATAAGTCTTTTGATATCATTTTGCATATTTTAAATATAGTTCTCCTGTTCTGGAGGTCATAATTCTAATGTTACAATAATTAATTATAAGACTATATTGTTAGAATAATTAGAAGATCCCAAATTTATGTTGTTCATTGCTATCAGTATGTAGATATGTCTTTTGTTGATTTGATATCGAACAAATTTATTAATTTATTTAGTAATTTTGTGTACCTTCTTTTGATTGTTTGATAAAAGCAATATCTCTACTGAGAAAATGGAGGCCTTTGACATATCTAATACATCTTATTTTTCCTTTAGATTTTCTTTGTGATATTTAAGTTCACTTGAAGTGTATTTGTTAGGTACATTCCTATCATATAGAATGCAATTACTTAAATTTTATAATAGAATATTAGCTTTTCAGTAAATAATTGTTAGATAGCCTTTGTCCTGATGAAAATGTTACTTTATAACATTTCTGATTGTTAAAAATAGGATTTTGTTTTGGTTTTGGTTCAGTACTAAGACTTTGCCAAAATGTTGGATTTAATAGTTTAATTAAATTGTATTTTTAAAAAATAAAAAAAGAAATTAGAGATGTGAAGTATTAATGGTTTTGGTAGAAAATTTAATAGAAAAACCAGGAAAGGTCTCATGCAGAAAATGAAACTGGATCAGAAACTGGAAATGAACAGCAATAATGTCAATAAACGTATATAGCAAGAACATTTTAGAAATCTTAATTCCAGAGTATTTGGATGATTTATGTAACTATAGAGCTGAGTGAGGCATAAGACCTCAACCCTACATGAAGAACTATAGGCAAACTAAGAATGCTGCGGAGGGGGATATATAGTTTGTGACTGAAGCATTATACAGACTGAACAGGTAATATTTACTATGTAAGTTTACATACACCAGGTATGGTGATGTACCTCTTTAATCTCAGCACTTGGGAAGCAGAGGTGGCAGAGTTCTGTGAGTTCAAGGTCAGCCTGGTCCATGTAGTGAGTTCAAGGATAGCCAGGCCTCTGTAGAGAGAGACTGTTTCAAAAAAGTATAAGTATGTTCTTGCAACAACAATTAATGAAAAAGAGAAACTATGAAATTTGAATGGTAGCAAGAAGCAGGCATATGGGAGTGGTTGGAAGAGCAAAACGAAGGAAAGAATGATGTAATTTTATACAATAATCTTAAAAAAGAAATAATTTGAAAAATTGGGAGGGGTAGCTCATAGTATGCATTGGTGTCTGCTTTAATATGGTACAGAAGAGCTGGAGGGTCATTTGCTACTGTTCTGAGAATAGATTGAATAGTAAGAGTAAGTGTGTGTGTGTGTGTGTGTGTGTGTATGTGTGCGCGCGCGCATGCACACATGCAGAAGAGTAGGGCCAAAGGAAGAATTAGGTGTTGTCCTAAGTTGTTCTGAACCTTAATTTTTGAGGCAGGATCTCCTACTAAGCATGATGTTTCTGGAGTCAGCTCAGTCGGCCGGCCAGCAAGCTTCAGGGATTTGCCTGCATTCAACACCACAACAACTAGGTTTCAGATACGCACCTATGCACTTGGCTTTAATTGGGAGCCAAGCTTCAATCTGGCTCCTGTGTTTCCATGCTCTAGCATTTCAGTGGCTGAGCCCTCCCTCCAATTCCTATTTCTTTTAAGTATGACAACATGGATTTTTATTGGATATGTATTGAAAAAGAAAGTAAAGTATAAAGTTTATGAACTAAAAATTTCAACTTGATATTTAATGGAGATAGGAAAACTAGAGCAAAGGCTAGCTTATGAGTCAGATCAGGAAGCAGGGTTGTATGTTATAATTTCAGATGCCTATTAGACATCATATCCAGTTGCCTATCTATTAATTCCCATTGTCAGGATGGGAGGAGAAATCCTAAACAGACAGGAAGAAACTGAGCACTCAAGAGTTGTGGAAGGGGGTCTAGAGCAGGTGAGTGGGTGTGAAGGGAAGACCTGCAAGTGCGGAGTCCTATAAAAGTCTGACTAGCTCCCCAGGATTTCGTGATTACTGGGGGAAAGGCAAAAGAGGTGAAAGGCAAGCAGTTCTGTTATATGGTGTCTTGAGTTTATGGAAATTCTAAGCATGTTTATTGTCTCACAAAGTAGAAAAAGAGTCATCAGGTCAGAGAAAAAAGTGAAGTATTGAGATTTTATCAGAGAGAAGTGCATGCAAAACCTCTTACAGTGGAAGAATGGGAAACGTGGCCTTATATCACGACCATATTAATGACCTAGTTTGGAATACAGTCTACAGAAATGTTCTTTGCCTGAGATAATGAGAAATATTTTATTGAAATCATGTAATTTTATTGATGCAGAAAATAGCTGCTCCCACTGTGCAAAGTGATTTTTATTATTATTTAGTGAAATGTCAAAATTTCATTTGTGTTATTTTTTTTAAAGTTTTATGTATTGGAATAGTGATGAGTTAAGAAATAAGAACTAAATTGAATTTTAGGGGAAAATTTAAATCTACTACCCTAAAGACTAACAATACAACTACAAATTAATAAAACATTAAGTATTGAGTCCCTAATATATGCTAGATGGAAAGACAATATTAACAAAGAAAAACTCATGAATATGAAAAAGTATTACAAAAATAATAAAGTCTCTTTTTTCTTAACTTTTAGATTTCTAATCATCTTATATTTTGCAATGGAAAAATACCAATTAACATATTGTTCAATAGTGTCTGGCAGTAAATATTTATGAGCTCAAAAGTGAATAAAATTCAAATAATTTGAATTTGTGCACCTTACATTTTTGTTAAAAATTATTTTTGAGAAGAAACATTGAATAAACAACTTGATGCCACCATTTGCTTTTGTCTTTCATCTTTAAGCCTGTCTATCTCCACAGGAATCATGGCCAAGCGTCCCGTGACCAGAAGAACACAACCCAGCTCCTGCCATTCATCTTCACATGACATCAGTTTGGATGAGCATGCTGTCTATGTCCCCTCTTTAGAGTGAGTGGCATGAGATCACTGCTTTTGTCTGTCTTTTTGAAGTTGAACTTTTCCTTAAGCCTCTGTTCTCAAAAAAAAGAAGTACTTCTCAGTTTGTTCAGCTTTTATGGTGATACTTCGGTTAGTATAAATATAATATATAATAATATATTAGTATAAATATCTCTTTTACAATTGCATGAGAAGAGTAATTTTTAACAGTAAAACACTTTTAGAATCATGTGAATTAACTTTTTTAAAGCAGGCAGCCAGCTACCCAATCATGTGTGACTTATAAGGGTGTCAGACAGCACCAAGCAGAATGAACGCATTTATACCTAAGCCTGGAGCACAGAAACAGAACTGAAGTTGGCCTTTCCAGCATTCTAAACGCTTGTTTTATTTTCTTGATGAGAGGTGGGCATGTACTATGTCATATTATGTACATATGTGTGTGTGTGTGTGTGTGTGTGTGTTATGTTGTGTTGTGTCTAAAAACTACTGGAGAGAAAAGATAGCATTTTAAATCTTTTCCAGTTCTCAGAGAGCTGCTGTGCTACAAACAATACTCCAATCATTTAAGAGACGTGACAGGCACATAAAGAGATAGTTACAAACTCAGAAATTACTTTGAGGAATTCATTGCAGGTATCGATTTTTCTGAGCTGTCATCTGGTATTTTGCACAGACCTTCAGTCTTGATGACCTTTGTAATTATTAAACATCATAGAATGCCTTAGATATTCTTCACCTTGTGTTTGTGGGATAAGTTCATTTTGGTTTAAGGAAGATGTAAGTTATAACTAGTTGATTTTAGTTTAATTTAAACTAGTTAGTTTTATGAAACCTCCATTTTACTCATGAAATTTACAAAGCAAAAGCTTTGTCAATTTTACAAAATATGAAGCTGAGGATAAAGAAATTCATATTCTTATACGCCTTTTGTGAACACCTCTACATGTCAGGTGTTTTCTAGTTCCCATGACTTACAAAGCTGGCTGTGAGCTGAGCAGGGAATGGTGTCCCCACTGGGAAGAGCAGTGTGAGACATGGTACAAAAACATCAAGATGACTGGCCTGTGAGACTAGTCACAAATACCCCAAGGTACCTGAAACATGGAACTTTGGGTTATGAAAACTCTACTAGTTGAAACATTCAGTGCTAAGAAATTTAAATCTTATGAACCAAAAAGGACAAAGTAACATCTCTAAAGATCTTGTTCCCTAAAAGAAAAAAAAAATTGTCTGGTAGAAAAATAAGGCAGCTAACATTGTACTTTACCTGGAAGAGGTGATACTGGAAGCCATAGGCACAGAAAGCTAGATATATTTTTAAGGTCATATAGTAAAAAAATTTGCAAAGTTGGTGGAGAGCAGTGATAAAGCAGAGAAGTGTAACAGGATTGTGTTGTGCTGACAGGTGCAGGTGGAGAAGAGCCACGCCCACATCAGCTCTGACCTCCCAACGTGAATTAGTGAAGAATATGGCAAAGCAACTGGGCAGGGGAAAACAAAGGAGACTTAAATCAGAGTGCTTTCTCTTTCATTTCCCTCTTTTCTCCTTCCTTCCATGATATGCCCCTTAACCCTTCTCCTCTTCATTCTTCTCCCTGCCCGTCTCTTTTTCCGTCTTTCACAGAGACTCACTATGTAACCCATATGAACAGTTTCCCATGGAAATTATGATTCTTCAGCTTTAGACTGCTGGGATCACATTATTGACACTACACTGAGTTTGAAACAGTTTTTAAGAAGCCAATGTAGTGTTTTTGTGGTTTTGTGAGTATCTGATGACAGGTAAGTAGAAATAGATGTTGTCAGTCAGGATAAATCCCTGGGAAGGAAAAGGAAAGCACATAAGGTCAGAGCCAACAAGGGAAATCATATATTTGTAGAGACTGTGTACATTAATTAAAAACGTTCTGAGAATCATTTATTTAATGGGTAGGCAGAAGAAGAGCCATAGAGGAACTCGAAAGATACAAGTTAGCAAGGAGTGTGGGCAGACATGTAGTAGATAATGTAAGGAAGGTGACAGCTTTTGATAAGCAGTGTTCTGTGGAGCAAAAGACATAAAATTAAATACAATCAAGAGGGAAAACTAGCCATAAATCTTAGATAGATAATGTCCTCAGTAAGTAAAGCATAAAGTTTCCTTGACTTGGATCAAACAGTCATTATAATGTATATTGGAAATATAGGGTGAAATGAGGGTAGTCACCCAAAGACAAGTTAGTCATTTGCAAAACAAAGCATAATTACATAGAGATATATCAGAAAATTAAGGACGAAATATATTCAACATTCATATTTTTCTAATGAATAAATCCTTCTTATATTGGAAAACAAATTCTTTCCTGCAATTTGTTCTATGTGATTCTAATAATTGTTCTGACTCAGCACTCACTGACTAACTCTAGGAAGCTGAACGCCTAGATAAAACAAAATTGGAAAAAAAGAATACAAAATAAAGGGAAGTTTCAGTGGGTAGGGCAATTTTATGGAAATGGAAGACAGATTCTAGTTATCACCGTGTGGTGTGAAGCCTGGAGAAGAGGTAGGGGTACTTCCTAGCCAGAGAGGATTCAAAGGGTGAAATGGTTTATCATTGCCCATCAGCTGAAAAGAATGGAAATTATGATGAAAAAGAGGGTGTAGCCCAAGTCACTTCCTCTGGGTAGCCATCTCCTTAGTTCCAGAAAAAGTGTCACTTTGAAGTAATTTGCCTAATTTTATAGCATAAATATATTTTGAATCTCAGTATATATTTACAGTCAAGTTCAAGTTAAATAAATCCAGGAAACTTTTATCAAATCCTTTGTATGTATACATCTCCATAACACACTCTCTCTCTCTCTCTCTCTCTCTCTCTCTCTCTCTCTCTGTCTCTGTCTCTCTCTCTCTCTCTCACACACACACACACATACTCTCTCACACACACACACCACATGCAGAGAGAGAGAGAGAGAGAGAGAGAGAGAGAGAGAGAGAGAGAGAACTGGGAATCTGGATCTATTTTCTGTCATTGATTTAATAAATTGATAAATTAACATTTTAAAAATAACACTCCTGATGGTAACTCTACTTTTAGAACAAAAAATTATTGAACCCAAATACAGATAATGGTAAGGAAATGCAGATCAGGCACTAGTCTGAGTCTGATATCTGAATCCATAAAGTGAAGTAGAGTTCATGTTGAAATTAAATGAAAGATCAGTGTAAGACATGTGAGCAGCAGAGGAAGTGTGGATTTCCTTAATGTTAGCTTTTTGTGAAGAACTGGGTACTGTATATGTAGCTCTGTGATACATCATATTTAACATGTGTACATCTGAGATATCTTAGATTCAACTCCAGGTAGAAGAGAGAGAGGGAATGAGGGAGGGAGAGAAAGAGAGACAGAGACAGACACACAGAGAGAGTACTGAATTTACATGTGGAACTATATTTTAGTTGAAAATTGTTAGTATTTAATAAATCAGTACCTTTGGAACTAAAGAGTTAGGATGTATAGTGCTCCTAAAATTCTTCTTATACATATGTATTTTCACAAAGAATTACTTCCTCATTATTTGGGAGTTCTTAATATCCAGTTTTAGATAAATGTTAAAGTTTTGAAATGTAGTTAAGATGTCGATCAAGATTTTTTAAATGAAGCTGTCTAAAAGTGAGTAAAGTCAGTTCACCTTGCTGGTAGACTGACAATTTGAGATCCGGTGATAGGCAGCAATATTAGGCCATCTAGTCTGTTGATTGATTAAAGACAAATAGGCTAGTTGCTCAGAAGAAAAAAGCAATCTCCTCATTCTAGGGGGCAGCCAAAATCCCTAACGGCATCTTCAAGAATCTATTTTCAAACCTCAAATTCTCCCACAAATGAAGTAGAAAAAAAAAAAAGACACTGAAATGTGTATGTCAGCTACTTGTCCTTGTGGATACAGAGAATGCACGGAGCTGTGCTCCTTTCATTACCTTAGACACCTACTGTGAGTTTGAGTGACCAGAGGCCTTTCCCTGAAAGGCCCACAGTGTGGAAACTTGCTATGAGACATCAGGGAAAATGAATGTGGCTACAAAGTTGGTGTCAGTCACCAGAGGTAACAAAGCAGATTGTGGGTGACACCTCAGAGAGAGGACAGATTAATCCTGAAACACCCATTTCCTGAGGAAATCTTTAAAATAACCAGTATTTTTCAACAGCATTTTCATTTTCTTAGCAAAATATTATTGATTACCATTTTCATTTTATTCTTTTAAGTTATGCTGTAATATTATCAAAATAAATTTAAATGGAACAAATTTTATTCCATTTAAATAATTTAAGAAAAAATGGGATCCTACAAGCTTCCCTTGGCACAAATTGTTATTCAATTCTTGAGTTTCTCTCAGTACACTCCTCTTGGAGTGATCAGAAATACAAGAAACCTATCTAAACATAATAAAAGCAATTTACAGCAAGGCGACAGTCAACAACATATTAAATGGAAATAAGTTCAAAGTGATTCCAATAAAATTTAGAACAAGACAAATTCTTTCTTTATATCTATTCAATATAGAATTCGAAGTTCTAGCTATTGATGGCACAACTAGATCAAGGACATATAAATTGGAAAGAAAGAAGGTAAACTATTGTTATTTGCAAATGATAAGATACCATACATAAGTGACCCCCAAAACTCTACCGAGAAGCTCCTGCAGCTGATAAACAGCTTTGATAATATGGAGAGATAAAAGATTAACTCCAAAAACATTCAGTAACTCTACTATGTACAAATGATAAGTGGGCCAAGAAAGAAATCAGAGAAACACCATCATTATAGTAACCACAAGTATAAAATATCTTGGGGTAACTCTATCTACATGAGTGAAAGACATATAGGACAAGAACTTTAAGTCTCTAAAGAAAAAAAATGTAGAAGATATAAGAAAATGGAAAGATTTCCCATGCTCTTAGATAGGCAGGATCAGCATAATAAAAATGGCAATTTTCAAAAGAAATATACAGATTCAATGCAAGCCCCATCAAAATTCCAACACAATTCCTCATAGACCTTGAAAGAACAATACTCAACTCTATAGGGAAAGACAAAACAACTGGAAAAAGTTAAAACAATCCTGAACAATAAAGGAACTTCCATAGGCATGACTATCCCTGACTTCATACTCTATTGTAGAGCTATAGTAATAAAATCATGTTGGTATTGGTATAAAACAAGACATATGGACCACTGGGATCAAATTGCAGACCCTGACATTAATCCACAAACTTCTGAAGACCTGATTTTCTACAAAGAAGCCAAAATAGTACAACGGAAAAAGGATAGCATCTTCAACAAATGGTGCTGGCATAACTGGATATCAACATGATGAAGATTGCAAATAAATCCACATATATTTCCATGCACGAAACTCAAGTCCAATGGATCAAGGACCTCAACATAATCCAGTTACACTGAACCTGCCAGAAAAGAAAGTAGAATGTAACCTTGAACGCATAAATACAGGAAGCCATATCCTAAATATAAACATAACATCAGTAGCACAGATACTGACAGTAACAAATAATAAATGGGACCTCCCAAAACTGAAAAGCTTCTGTAGCATATAGCTATCCTCCTGGGTAGGGGAAGTAGACAAGATTGCCAGGCAAAAAATCGGGATCTTAAGGGTGGGGTGGGAGGGGGGTAAGGGGAGATGGGGAGAGAAAAGTGAGAAGGGTAGGATGGGGAGAACTTGGGGCAACGGGATGATTGGGATAAAGGAAGGTTGGATAGGGGAGCAGGGAAGCACATATCTTAAGTAAGGGAGCCATCTTAGGGTTGGGAAGAGACTTGGACCTAGAGGGGCTTCCAGGTGCCCAAGGCGAGGTCCCCAGTTAGTTCCTGGGGCAGCTGAGGAGAGGGAACCTGAAATGATCCTATCCTATAGCCATACTGATGAATATTTTGCATATCACCATAGAACCTTCATCTGGCGATGGATGGAGATAGAGACAGAGACCCACACTGGAGCACTGGACTGAGCTCCCAAAGTCTTAATGAGGAACAGTAGGAGGGAGAACATGAGCAAGGAAGTCAGGACCAAGAGGGGTGCACCCACCCACGGAGACAGTGGGGCTGATCTATTGGGAGCTCACCAAGGCCAGCTGGACTGTGACTGAAAAAGCAGGGGATAAAACCAGACTCTCTGAATACGGCGGACAATGAGGGCTGCTGAGAAGCCAAGGACAATGGCACTGGGTTTTGATCCTACTCCATGTTCTGGCTTTGTGGGAGCCTAGCCAGTTTGGATGTTCACCTTCCTCGACCAGGACGGAGGGGGGAGGACTTTGGACTTTCCACAGGGCAGGGAACCCTGACTGCTCTTCAGACTTGAGAGGGAGGGGGAGAGGAGTTGGGGGAGGGGGAGAAGAGTGGGGGGAGGGGGAGAGGAGTAGGGGGAGGGGGAGAGGAGTAGGAGGCTGGGAGGATGCGGAAATTTATTTTTCTCAATAAAACAATTTTTAAAAAAAGCTTCTGTAATGCAGAAGACATGGTAAATAAGACAAAAAAAGACTACAGAATGGAAAAATAACTTCATCAATCCCACACCTGACAAAGGGCTAATCTCCAAAATATCCAGAGAATTAAGAAAGTATACATCAAAATACAAAACAATCTAATTTACAAGGGGTACAGTGCTAAATAGATAACTCTCAGCAGAAAAATTTCAAATAGCCAAAAGACATTTAAGTAATTGCTTGACATTATTAATCATCAGGGAAATGCAAGTCAAAATGACTCTGAGATACTATCTTATGCCTGCTAAGGTCAAAAATACTGAGGATAGCTTAATATGTTGGAGAGAATGTGGATTCAGGAGAACACTTCTCCACTGCTGGTGGGAGTGCAAACCTGTACAGTCACATTGGAAATCAGGATGGCCGCTTCTTAGAAAATTGAGAATCAATCTACCTCAAGACCCAGCAATACCATTCTTTGGCATATACCCAAAGGATAATCAATCATACCACAAAGACACATACTCAAAGTGTTCATAGCAGCATTTTCAGAATAGTCTGAATCTGGAAACAACCTAGATACCCCTGAGGAATAGATAAAGAAAATGTGGTACATTTACACAATAGAGTATTACTCAGCTGTAAAAAACAATGAACAATGACATCCTGAAATTTGCAGTCAAATAGATGTAACTAAAAAATACCATCCTGAGTGAGGTAACCCAGACTCAGAAAGACAAACATGGTATGTATTCACTCATAAATGGATATTAGTCATAAAGCAAAGGATAACCAGACTACAATACACAGCTCCGGAGAAGCTACATAATAAGGAAGACTCTAAGAGGAACACAAGGATTGCCCTTGGAAGGGGAATTAGATCTCTTGTGTAAACTGGGAACAAGAAAGGGTGGTAGAGAAGAGGAGGTGAGAACATGAAGAAACCAGATGGTTGAAGGGGGAGAGAAATCGAGTGGGAAAATAATAAAAGAGAGATCTTGATAGAGGGAGCCACTCTAGGGTTAGGGAGAAACCTGATGGTATGGACATTCCCAGAAATCCACAAGGATAACCCCAGCTAAAAGCCCTAGAAACAGTGGAGAGAATGCCTGATTTGGCCATCCTCCTGCAATCAGATTGATGAATACCCAACTATTATCATTAGAGCCTTCATCCAGTAACAGATGGAACCAGCTGCAGAGATCTACAACCAAGCACCAGGCTGAATTCCAGGAATCCAACTGAGGAGAGGAAGGAGGAAATATATGAGCAAGGGAGATTAAGATCATGATGGAGAAATCTACAGAGACAACTGAACCAAGCTTGTGGAAACTCATAAACTCTCTAGAAAGACAGTTGTGGAGTCTCCATGGGACTGAACTATACCCTCCATTTATAGGGTACAGTGGTGAAGCTTGGACTATCTGAGGGGTGCCTGTAAGTAGTACCAGGATCTATTCCTTGTGAATGAGCTAGCTTGTTGGAGCCCATTTTCTATGGTGTAGTGCCATGTTCAGTCTTAATGTACAGGGCAGGGACTTGGTCCTGACCCAACTTAATATGCTAGATTTTTTTACTCCCCATGGAAGCCCTTACCTATTGAGAAGAGTAGATGGGGGAGTGGACTGGGGAAGAAACAAGGGAGTGCAGGAGAAGGGGTTGGAGAGAATTGTCATTGGAATGTAAAATGAAATTAAAATAATAAACAAATAAATAAACGAAAAATTTTAAAAGCATTTTGGAATCATAAAACAAGTTGTAAAATGTTCTGCACTGCCAATCAAGGTTTTGGAGGGAAAGTTTCTTTTTCTATGCCTCTCCTAGCTCTCACTGGACACATAACTCATCTCTGCCTCCTCCTTCTCCTAGATTTCTCTCTCTCTTCTTGCATGTCTCTTTTAAAGACATTTATCAATGGAATTAAACCACACTCAAGCAATTCAGATTGCCCAATACCTAGGTCCTTAACCTAATGACATTAACAAAAGTCTTGTAGCAATAAAGTCACATATACAGGTCCCAGGGTCAGGGCAGGGATGCATGTCTTTGTTGAAACTTCAATTAAAAAAATAACAAAACCTAGTAGGTCACGTTTCAAGATGACAGAATTGAATATATTATATATGAGTACATTATACCCCTGCACTTGGTTCTCAGAGGTGAACCAAGTATGTATGAGGTGCTGAGTAAGTCAAATATCATAATACAATTATTACACAAAGTTTGCATATCAAAACAACATTCTGCATGCATGCCATAAATAGGAATAATTAATATATATCAATCCAAACAAAATACAAATGACATTTTTAATCCATAAATTGAATATTTTACTAATTTGGGAAACTGAAAGTTCTAAAGAATCATTTTACATGAATGAAAAGTTCAGGGAAAATTCCTGGGAAACATAAAGTAATAAGAAAATCAGTAAAGCTGTAAAAGAATTTTAACCAGGAAGGCACAGGAGCATCAGTGTCAGTGCAGAGAAGATCTGGAGCCATTTAGCAAGGGTTTCTAGCAGAAGCATGGATATTGGGTAAGCTGGGGTGGTTAGGGTAGTTACATTAGGCATGCAGTGGCAGATATACGTCCAGGGAGAAACAGTACGTGAAAGAGTTTAGAAGAGAAGCCAAAGTGTATCTGGAATTGTTGATAGCATTTAGCTCTCATATTCTTCCTTAGAAAAAGAGATGTAAGGGACACCAACCTTTTAGTTACAGATAAAGAAAGAGACACAGAGAGACAGAGACAGACAGAGAGAGAAGGAAGAAAGAGAGAAGTAAAAAGAGGATACAAACATCCAGACATCTAAGCTTCAAAGATAGACACATAACTAAGCAAGAAACATCAGAAGAAGCCAATAAAAGGAAAACAAGTGAGTGGAAAAGTTGCATGGGTCAAGAAGTTAGCAAACAGAATACCTTTAGATATGTGTTGTGTATATCAATAGTATTATCCGCAGAGAGATTAGATACTATTAATATAAAATAATTAAGTTTTAGATTTGTAGTAAGAGGCTGCTTGTTCATTCTCGGCTGCCCAGACCAAGAAATAATTACACAGAAACCATATTATTTGGTGAATAGCTTATGTGTATTTCTGGGTTATCTTAAACTAACAAGTCTCCATTAATCTGGGCATCAACACGAGGTTGTGGCCTCCTGGCAAAGTTGGCAGACTCTAGCGGAGGAGTCTGTTCCCTATGGCAGCTAGATGGCTTCCCCATGACTCTGCCTTCATTCTCCCAGCATTCAGTTCAGTTTTTTCTCCTAACTCTACTCTGCCAAGCCATTGGCTGAAAGCACCTTCTTTACACATGCCAATTGTTGGTGGTGGCTGCTAGTTCGTTTCCTGACCACCCTGACTCAAAATAATCACACAGAAACTATTTTAATTAAACCATTGCTGGCCTACTAACTTCTTATTGGCTAGCTCTTACATCTTAAATTAACCCCTTTCTATTTATTTTATATTTTAGCATGAGGCTTGTGGTCTACCAGCAATGTTCCGGCTGGTGGCTCGCATCTTTCTCCTCTGGCGGCTCCATGACATCTCCTGACTCTGCTTTCTTTCTCTCAACCTTCAGTTTAGTGTTCTGCCTAGCTCTACTCTGCTCTATCATGGCCAAAGACTTTCTTTATTTATTAACCAATAAAAGCAACACACATACAGAAGGATTCCCATACCATTCATTGATAATCAGATTTTTTTTAAATGTAAAAGCTGTGTTGCATAGAATACCTTTCAAGAAATGCTTGGTAAAGTAATTTGATTGTTTGGGGGACCATAGAATGTACACAAACCTAGATGATGCAGGTATCTCATGGAATACAAATTTCTACATATTCAAGAGACACAGCACATATGAGACAGGCAAGCCTGTTGTCAGCCTAGCATGACAGAATCTCTAAGAGTAAATATTCAGTAAGTAGAAGGAATACACTCTGAAACAATAACACAAAGCGCAGTATAATAAGTATATAAGTCAAGAAATAAATGTCTCATTATTTTTTGATATTGCATACAATATTATATGCAAATATATGTTATATAATTTTTATATTGGACAACGCAAAGATATTTTGTTTTTATTGTTTTGTTTTACACCAGTATCACAATAATCCCATGCATAATCAATCCATTAAACTACAACCTTCCCAAATCCACATTACTGGGTGACAGGAAGGTTTATTTTTGCTACATTAAAACCTTATGAGACTATTACCCTTTATTTAGTACAAAACTTAAATTCAACTGTATAAAATAAGACAAAAAAGGAAACAGCTTTGGGGTACCCATATGTCTTGCACCACCAAACTAAGGAATTGGTCTAGAATACAATATCCACCCCAAAATATGTGGTATGAAAAGGACATGGACAATGGAAGAAAAGTTGGCACTTCATAAAAATACTTTTAAAGGGAGAAAGCAACTTAAATGCTTACTAATTACTGTTATAATAATCTTTCATACAGAATATCTTTAATCTTCCCCCTAAGTGTATTAGAAAGAGAAAGCAATTACGTCATTCAAAGTCACATGACAAACAGAGAAACCTGGACTTGGACCTGTGCCAGGAGGGCACACTCTTATCCTTCACAAACTGCCAGAGCTTGAAAATAATGAGCAGGGGTGGAAATATGAATCAATCAGTGATCAGAAACAAAATTCTCAATATTGAATAAGGATATTATCCTTCTATTACAGCAAACTATATATTTTATAAAGTAAACCAACATGGCAAGTGACCCCACTCACCCAATAGGCTATATTCATGTTTGTTGGCTTGCTTGCTTGCTTGATTGGACTGGATTTTTCCTGAGATTTCCTAGTAAGTCAACAATGAACAATGTGTTTTCATTTTTTCAAGACTCAATAAAACTCTTCTCCTTACTATTAAAGCTAATTAGAAAATGCTACTTACACCCCAGTGCTATTCTCTCCAACAATACCTCCAGTTAATCAGCACAAACACATGAAACCAGCATTATGTATGACATAATTAGCCAAGGAAATGAACATGATTCAGAATAAAGGAGAATTCACATAAACAATCTATAGATTACCCCAAATCACTGCAGTGGTTTGTATATTTAAGCCAATTATACTATTTACATTTGATTCTTCTATTAAAGAGTCTTACTTGCCTATGCAACAGTAATTTATAAAGACCACTGAGATTTTTCTCTTAAGTTATTTTGCTAAAATTTAACTGGAAAGCTAAGGCTAAGCTACCATGCTATTATTGTGCAGCTAAATTTTCATTATGCGTTTGTGCAGACAGACAGGATTTCTAACAGTGAAAGCAGAGAATAACATTCTTTGATAGTATACTACTAAAAGTTGGAAGATTTGGATTGTTGATTTTATATGTCAGTGTCTGCGAAATGCACCTGACAGTATGTGAACCACCTCAGCCTGAGAGAAGCAACTCCTTTGCATTATACCAGCAAAACTCCATATGAAATGAAGGTTTGTCCAATATGATGATAATAATTTCTCTTCCCAGGATTCTTTTCACAATATGGTGAAATACATAAATTTAAGAGCAATCATGCAAAAAAATGATATAAAATATAGATTCTAAGTCAATTTTAAAAACCACACAAAGTTTGTCAATGGTTTTCTCTAGCAAACAATTTCACTGTTGAACAGAATGCTTTAACTGAAGGGACTTTCTCCAGCTCTGGAAAAGACCCCTCTTGGGCCATATATTATGTTTGCTTTTAATTAAACTAAGCACAGACATTGCTCTTTAATGAGCCATTTTATCCAGATTTAAATAAGAAAGAGAAGCAGTAACTTGTCTGACTTGATCACCTGACCAGGAGTGGGCTTTCAATTTTCAAACACAAGGGGTCTATTTTCCAAGTTTTAAATTTTATACCTATTCCAAATAGTGATTCAACTGTTATGGGGTAAGCAAACCGTCTGTGATTGGACTTGAGGCCTGCTCCATAGGAGGGAATACCTGGTACTGTAGACTCAGTTTTTTTTTTTTTTTAAAGGCTGTTGGGTAAGTCTAAAGCCCCAGAAAGGAACTGATTATTGTGATGTAGCTACATTGACAGAGCCTCATATTACGATCTGAATATTTTGTTTACACCACAGACAAATTCTATTCTCAGACATAATCAGAGAAAGGTCTCTTTGCATTGTGTAATTCTGAATGCAGAGATTCTTGACTGTTCTTGATCCTGAGAATACATGACAGTTGTTGCTAAATCTGACATTTATAACTCTCTGCCCAAGGCTCAGGAGTGCTGCTGATGAGGAAATGAAAGAATGTAAGAGCCACAAAAATAAGGACTGATGTACTGGGAAATATTACCGTCTCTGCATGACACGGCCATTGCAGTCATGATCCCAGTGGCCAAAATCGTTTCTACTGAGCCTGAGCAAAGCTAGGGCTATCAGTCAATATAGGTAGGGTTGGCACACGTGGCCCTACATTTCCCTACAAAACTATTGACTCCTGGAGGATTTGCCATGAGGGTCAATCACTGTGTCCCATGGTGTACCCATAGGCTAAGCCCCCAGACCCCAGTGGACACTTCCAAACCCTTGGTCACATAGATGGCCCTTGTTAAATTCAATAAGTCACAAGACAAATTAAACAATCTGAGTAAAGTCCTTACATGGAAGAGGGAGTTGAGATGGGTGGGAGGAAGATGGAAGATGCACGATACACATGCATGAAACTGTAGAAGAATTTCTATAAAATTAAGTTATAATTCAGTGAAGATTAAACAACAGCAAAACACATGCGACCACTTTCATAAATTTATATTGTCTTTACAAAATTATATATAGTATTATTTTAAAAATAGAAAAAATAAACCTTTGCAAAGCACTTATCAGAGTTCCTCACACTTCCTAAGTTTTGGAACATTTTGTCTGAATGTAATTGTCATAACCAAACTGTGACAATATCGAATCCTGTACTCACGAGTCATCGAGAGAATGGTGAGAGAACAAAAACATCTTTTTCAATTTCACAGCTGCCAAGTTCCTCATGTTTAACTGGTTGAGAGGAACGCAACTGATGCGGAGTCGCATTTGGTTCTGTACACTGGACTCCTACAACAGCTTCAGTGGTTCTATTGTTACTCTAGTGTTTCTATTGTTACTCTGTGTTTTCTGCTCTAGCACATTACAGGACAAAAAGACATGCATTTTAAGAGTACTAAAACAGAAGTCATGGTTTCTTTTCCTCCAAAGTTATAATATCATAGCGGTTGCACCTTAACGTTCAGCTCATTTCAAAGTTAGCACATCATAGCGGTGTTGTGCCTAAACGTTGATCTCATTTCACTTCTGGATTTCTGTGTGGAGCAAACCTGATATTTCACTCTGGATGAATTTCCTTTTGAAGCATTGATTCTTCTATTATCATTTTTTATTTGACCCCTGAATAAATATATGCATAGTTAATGGCCATACAAAACTGAAGTTAGAAAAAAAAACAAAAAAAAGATTATTTTTTTCTCTTTTTGAGCTTAATATGAGGCTCCCTGGAATATATTCCAGCAATATTCTTTTTCTTATGTTCCCTTAATTGAAGCATAACATAGTTACTGATGCAATTATAAAAATCTCATACAAACACTAAGTGGGAAGTGTTGCCGGGTAAAGGACGACAAGCTATGTATAAAGTTAAACTATCAGTGATTGTTTCTTGAGTTTAATATTATTACACAGGATTTTGGATGTTGTTTGTGTAGCAGTGATTTTTAACCTCTACTTTTAATTTAATAAAGTGCCCTGATTTAGGGGTGGCTTAAATCTGAAATTCT
Organism: Microtus oregoni; assembly: GCF_018167655.1. NCBI lineage: Eukaryota > Metazoa > Chordata > Mammalia > Rodentia > Cricetidae > Microtus > Microtus oregoni. The sequence goes on along the minus strand of NW_024543218.1, from coordinate 7,673,754 downwards.
ACTCCTAGGACCACATCCCACACTTCTGGAATAAGCACATCTGAAAGTGACTCTGATCTCCAAAGTGCCAAATGTGCAGATGCTTCTTTAAAAATTTACTCAGTTTTAATTATTAATTTCTCATTTATGACAGCCTAGCCTGATTAATGCTTTTGTCACACATTTAAGTTTATTCTCAGAAGCCAACTTCAAGCTTATCAACTTTAATGAAAAGTGTTTTTAAAAGAATTATCAAGAAATTTTACATGAGGTTAGGTGCTTTCATTGCACGATTCATTCTGAATAGAAAAAAAACCCTGCTGGATCAAATCATTTTTCTTAGCAGCCACTGAAGGTAAAACAAACACTTGTCTTTCATATTACAATGCCTAGCCAAAAGACATGCATGGAATTTTGTCTCTAGAAAGATGTTTGTCATGTTGTTAATACCAATGTGTGCTTGTAACTGGCACTTATGAAAATTATAAAAGCTACATGAATAATGCTTTTTAAGAACAAAGGAAAGTTCTATTGTTATTTAAGGCATATAGTACTACAGCAAAAGTACCATAGACAAATTTGGATAATTTGATTTTCACATTTTAGGTATTTTAATGACATTTGGACAAAGTTTAAAGGTCAAACCAATATCTATAGTATCATTGAAAAAAATCTGACAAACATCTTACTGATAAATATGTGTTAGCATAAATATAATAAGCCCGCTTATATTTTTAGCATAGCATTAGTAAAGTACAGCTTGATTGTGTTTTGTTGGTTCACAATTTTATGTTTATATTCTTCATTATTATGTATATTTATGCATGCTATTCACAAAAGTACGTATTATGAACATATATATATATATATATATATATATATATATACACACACACACACATATGTCATACAACACAAAAATACCGCGATTGATCTCAGGACTACTCCACCTAAGAGTTTTACTGTTAAGTGACAATTAGAAACCCCCTACATATAAAATCATTGTAGTTGACATGAGGCTTTTTCGCAATTCTTTTAAACATAGAAATTTGTGGCAGAGAAGATGGCAATGCCTTTTAGACACATTCGTTTATGTAAAAGACTATGTCCTTTGGCTTCCAATTGTGTTGACTGCTTTCATTTGAGACAAGGAGAGTTTAATCAGGTTATTAAGAGTTACCATGACTTGTCAGAAACTGCCTAGAAAGCTTCAGGCATGTGTTAGTTAGTCACATGGCACCTTTTAGTACAGTATACAAAGATACAAAATGTTGTTTATGTGCAGTAAGGGATAATGTCATTCTTTTTTTTAATTTATTTATTTATTAAAGATTTCTGCCTCCTCCCCGCCACCTCCTCCCATCACAGAACTTTGATGTGAACAGAAGTGGATCTGAATCCCAATTCCAACTCAGGTAAATTTATTTATTGACTGACAGTCCTTGCTCGTCTTCCACTGCATGCATGGGATAATTACATTATCAAACTGTTGGTGTTTCCTCCATCCAGTCTGGTGCCGCCATTTGAAGATCCTTGCAGTCCTTTCTCCTTTAACTAAAACTAAAATATCTGAGTTCTTCGAGACTGGGTTATAATCTTTCTTCTCATCATTTTCTTCCAGGGGATTGCTGCCATTCTATCAACTTAAATTACACACTTATTTGAGTGTGACTGTGTGTATTTGTGTATTTGCCTATGTCTCTGTGTGTGTATCTATATCTCTCAACATCTGCATGTGCATCTATACCACTATCTATCTATCTCTCTCTCCTTCTCTCTCTCTCTCTCTCTCTCTCTCTCTCTCCCTCTCTCTCTCTCTCTCTCTCTCTTTCCCTCCCTCCCTCCCTGAAAGACTATATATTTGGACGCCAGCTTATGGTGTCATTGGGTGGTGAATGGTATCTTTAGAATGGGTGTTGAGTGAACAGAAATTATGATATCTGGGCTTCCCTATGAAGAAATTGGAACCTCAGATACTTACTCTTTGTCTTCAGCTTACGGCGATCATTTATGAACAACCATGTGCTCCTGGCTATGATATTTTGCTTCTCCAAATGTCGGAAACATTGAACTCAACTTCTCATGGACCTTTGAGGCTTGTCCACCAAAATAAACTGCTTTCTCTTCTAAAGTGATTTTTTTTCTAAATACTTCATCGAAGCAATGGAAATTTAACAAATAAGATATATTAAAGTTATGACTTCATTGGAGTTGCTGAATATATTTGCCAAGAGCAAAGCCCATTCTCCATCAATTATGCTCTTGAATTCTAGCTCTCCTTTGCACATGAGCACTACTCAGGATAAAAGCTCTCATCTCTACAGATTGTAGTAGCTCAGTAAGTGCATTTATTCTAGCAATCAATTCAAGTTACCTTTCCTCATTGTTGCTTACAAATGGGGTTGGACCAAATATCAGCAATAAGTGTATAACATGTATATATTGAAAGAAAAATTTACCATGTAAACCAGATATTGGTTCCAGACAAACTGTGTAACCATGTAAGTAGGTCCCAAGAAACAGACAAGCAAATTTACTCTTATATCAGTATTCTAATTCTTTACTGTCTACAAACATGAAAATGGTCAACATAGGAATTATAAGTGGGCTTGTCAGTGAGAGTTACGTTTCAAAACAATTAAGAAGCCAAATAACAGGGACAGCTGATTTTTCATCATACAGTAGAATAGTACTTGAATGTAAACCTTAGTGCTTATTATAACCCACATAAAGGTATCCATCATCATGACTGAAAAATGTCATTATAGCATATTTTCCTCTGGTGACACTCACCCACACCTAAATATCACATCCCATTACTCCAAATTTGTTATTGTACATTCTGAAAAAAAACTTAAACATCACAACACAAACAAAATTATAAGCTGTTCTCTGACAGATACTGTTGTTGCTCATTTTCTACTAAATACAAAAGTAAAATAAGGATCTTTTGTAATTTCTTATATGATAATATATGAAGACTCACCATATAATGATTTGGACACGGCTAACAACTATGAAATTAACCGTCCTGAGGATTTCTCTTTTCAATTTAAAAGAGGGAAATTGCTCATTTACATATTGACTTGTATTCATTTTTAAAATTGCCCAATTTGATTCCTCTGTATAGAGTAATTAATGACAGACAGTTTATCTAGTTATAAAATTTAAAGGAATTGCTGCTCTGTTTGGTAGATATTTTGGGGCAGTAATGATTCAAGTAAACTTATTGGGCCAAGCAGTTTATAAATATTGATACTGATTATTTTCTTTTCTTATCATAACTAATGTTCCTATCTGAAAGGTACCAAATTATTATTAAATCCCAGCAGTCTACATAAATGTGTTTGCTTGAAATAAAACGTGTATCACTTGACACGTGTACCAAACTTTCTTGCTGTTAAGATAAAAGCCACCAGCAACATTTGATTGTTTCAGTTTTGCTTTTGTATTACATTCCAAGTGTAGTTATTTAATGAGGAAGTAAAGAACATTATTTAGCTCTTTGTTTTACAAGTAGTTCTGATTCTTAATATTTGGAATATCGATATTTTATTAGTTCAGGGATAAATTGCTACAAGCATCATAATATGAAATGGTATGGCACAATTTTTATGCTGCATTTTGTTTAGGAAGTATTGTGTATTTTGACAACAGCATTTTCACATTTTATTTGCTTTTACATAGGCAGAAATGAAGTCATACTCACACATTTTATTATTTGAAAGTTTTATGTTTTGTGAGACTGAAATTTTAAAATTTAATGTCATAAAATGGCCAAAGGACTCTTATTTTTATCATGAATCAAAAATTATCAGTTTGATCATTAGGAAGTTCAACATTTACTACTTAACAGAATCAGAAAAATGTGCCAAAGACATAATAATGTAAAAGCAATAATGAGAAGAAATATGACAGTCCAGAGTCAACTGTATTCATTTGAGGGAACATGGTAGTAGATATTACAGAATCATACATACTTAATTAAAACAATTTGGAAATCTAACAGCACTCTAATCTTTCCAACAAAATTCATAGTGTTTTAAGGGTTTGTTTATTTTTATTTTATGTATATGAATATTTTGCCTGTATGTGTTTATATATACTGTATGCATTCTTGGTACTCATTCACAGAGGCCAGAGAAGGATAATGGATGCCCTGGAACTGAAGTTGAGAATGATGTGAGATGCCAGGTGCAGCAAACAGTCTTACCTACTGAGACATCTCACCACTCACAACAGTTATAAACTTAGTGAATTCACCTAATACCAGTCTATTTGTATGTGCTGTGTTTCTCTAGTTCTGACTTTGTGATAATAGATAACAGCACTCTCAATTTTCTAATGTGATAAAAAATTATTTCAATGAATTATGTCATCTAATGGGATAAATACTGGATGTCATAGCAGTTTATAGAAAGGGTTGGAAGACCAGTAGAAACTACATAAGAGATTTATAATAGACTTTTATAGGATGAGCAGAAACTAAGCCAAAGAGAACTTGGTACAAAGATGAAAGATCATGACATATCATTTCTCCAGGGGTGGGAGTGCCTTTCACACAACTGTATCCCTTCATGTACTGTCTACAGGACTTAGCAAGGACAGAAGGGCAAATGCTATATTTCATTTTATGTGAAAGAGTCTTAGCTGCTATGAAATGTCAGGTGTCAAGGACAGAGAAGTCTATGAACATTTTAAATGTAACTCAGGCTTTGTCACACTCTGTGATTGCTGGTATGCACCTGCCCACACACTGTGAAGCAGCTAATCACATTGTGACATAAAAGGAACCAAGTTACACCAAAGAAAGAGTATATTATAGTTAAAAATAGCATTTTCTTCCATTGGCTATTGTAATGTTCAAGGACGTGTCACACGGAGTTTGTACTTTTGCTTATATCTCACAAACTCATGTGATTTACTCTGTGATAAGTGAAATATGAATAACTCTAGAATAACACTGAAGTGCATTTCATGTATGCGTGCGTGTGTGTGCGTGTGTGTGTTATATTGAAGAAGTCAAGAGCTAATATTGTGTTTGAGAGAGGCAGAAAACACTCACAGCGAGTAGGCAGTCAGACACAGAGAACTGAAGAAGGTCAACATGGCATACATCATTAAACCAGTTTTCCTGAGATGTGAAGATTCATCAAATGGAGAATAGGGTGGGATCTCTGCCTTCAACTATTGTTACAGCAAAGGGATTTGGGTGTTTATACTCAGTAAAGAAAACTAGTGAGATAGAGTTATCCACTTTCAACACCTAATGTCTTGTTCATTAATATGGAATAATTTTCTGTTAGCTAAGGAAGAAATGCAAAATCCTAAACAAAAACAAATGACTCAGATCAGAGTTATTCATACTGACATTTTGGAGAAAATGATCTGCTGTCAATGCTGTCGAAATAAAAGGCAAAAAAGAAGAATAAAAAATTACTGGGGATGAACTGAAATGAGGAGAGACAAGAATGTCCTTCAAAAAGTAAAGCAAGCAATGTTCTACAATAGAGGCATGACGTCTATTGGAAAACAAGTGAATCAATTATGGAATCCAATGAAATAGGAAAGTCTCAAGTGCTCAGCAATAAATTACGCTCTGGCACGAGGTATTAGGATCCGATCTGTTATTAATACTCAAGGTAGGCAGAATGCAAGTGAGGATAAATAGGGACATACAAAGAAATCTAAAGCAGAGGCAACTCAGCTGAGATCCAGCAAGCACAAAACGAGGAGCGTAAATAAAGTGATATGTCGAATACGAATCAAGCCGATGAGTAAGAGAAGGACTCCCTTCTAAATCATAAAACATAGAAGTTCTTTAGGAAGAAACATTTGCCAACTATATAATGATTTTCTCTTAAAAAATAGCCATAAGAAATATGCCTGCAACAAAATACCATCCAGGGGAAAAGCAGTGGGAAGTGGAAATCTTTCACCTCACAGTGGGATTTATATGAACAACCACAGAAAAAGCCTACATAGCCATGAAGGACTCTGATAGATACAGAACCTTGAAAATGATTTCAGAACTAACTCTCAACTTCATGGAACTGAAATATGTAACCCCACTTGATATATGGACCCCTTTCTTTCACCACCCACTATAGAAATGGTTTTAGAACAATACTGTATATCTGTAGGCATTAGTTTCCTGCATACAAAACTAATAGTTTGACTATGGTAATTTTCAATATACTTTCTGGAAAAATCTAGTGACAGTATTACAATCAGTAAATTATTATTTCACTCTTTATTTATTTTGGGTACTTAGATTTTATTTCAAATGTAAAAGTATGCTTGTAAGTCATTAAGCATTCAAGTTATGCAATGAATTTGTGTCAATAATCCTGAATATTTTAAATAAGATTTCTAAACTGCTGGGACTAGATGCCAATCTGTTAAATTTCATATATATGAAGAAATCTTTATAATTTACTTTTAGAAATGTAAGTAAAGACTCTATTATTGGTAGCAGAATACTTATAATTATAAATAAACTTATCTGGAGAATATCAATGAGCCTATCCCTATTACCAAGCACTAGATCAGTCATTACAAAAGCATATACATCACATATAATAATAATAATAATAATAAATAATTATTATTGAAAACATTGTTTTCATATAATGTGTCCTGATTAGTAGCCCCTCAACTCCTCCCAGATCCTCCCAACTTCCCCATCCATATAAATATACACATTAGGTATTTTCTCTTTTCATTATTTTTTATTAAAATAGATTATTCTTCCATACAGTACTTCCCCATCATAGTTTCCCCTCCCTCGACTTCTCTCTGCCTCTCCCAATCTCCCCTCTCCTCTAAATTCACTCCTCCTACATATCCCTTAAGAATGGGCCAGGCCTTCAAGAAATTGCAACCAAACAGGGCAAATCAAGATACAGTAAAACAAGGGAAAAGCCCTCAAATCTAAGCTATACAAGCCACCCAATAGGAAGAACAGAGTCAGAGACACACCTGCTCTTACTGTTAGGGGTCCCACAAAAACACCAAGCCAACAGTCATAATGTATGCACAGTGGACCTGATGCAGACCCCTGTCCTGTTAACTCGGTACTTACTGCATCAGTCTCTGTGAGCCCGTGTGAGCTGAGCCCTAAGTAGCTGATTCTGTGGGCCATGTTCTCCTCGTGACCTACCTCCCATATGAATCCTAATCCACACATCATTTTTAAAGAGCTTCATTTTAGTTCACCTAAGTGTCTCACACATCTTTAGCAAAACAGCTAAACTAACCAGAGGCACCTTTGCAACACTGCATGGAGGAGGGTTTTGAAAAGTGCAGTTGAAGGGCTTGAGGAGGGATGCAAACTGTGAGAGAAAACTGAAGGAGGAGGAAGAATATGGAATATGACAGGGACACAACTTGTTTTTGGAGTACTAGATTCTTCTTCGCTGTACCCAGGTAAAACGAAGACCTTTCAGAAAGATTTAAACCACGATGATGCTGTTTCTATTTCACTTCTGAGCGTACTACACGTTTTCTTGTGTGCTATGTTCTCTGCTTCCACCACGTGTGTCCCGGGGACCAAATAGGCCATATAAATTTAATTTTGAGAATTACTTACGTTTTCTAAGCAACGTTGGTAGAGATAACCCCTGCAGGAATGGGCTTTCTGCCTGCACTTCTAACCTCAAGGTTTAGCAAGCTAACTCTTTACTGCTTAACTTCTGAATTTCAATGTCACTTTCTGTCTGGGATGCTTGACTACTCAGAGCTATGGGCTTACTTTATTCACCATGCCCAGTCAGTGCAACCTCCGTAGCCTGAAAGAAACTGTGTGATCCATATGGCTCTATTTCTTATTGTTTACTCAAGAAGTGGTGAGTGACCCTAAAAAGGTGATTCATATTTGTCCCAAGGCTTTTTTTGTAGAAAAGGAGAAATGAGATGTGTTTGTGTGTGTGTGTGTGTGTGTGTGTGTGTGCACATGCACACTGAAAGGGAGATGTAGTTGACTATGCAGAGAGAGAAGTGTGAAGTGATGTAGCTGAGTGGGCAGAGAGATATAGAAGATGTAGTTCTATAGAAGAAAGATGAGTAAATAGGAGAAATGTATGTGAAGGAAGAGTACATGGCTGTGTAGAGAATGTAATTGTGTGGAGAGATGTGTAAAGAAGAAGTTATGTAAAAAATGTAACTGTGTGGAGAGCATATGGAGAATATGTGAAGAATGTAATGTGTGAAAATAGAGATATACGCTGCATAGGAGTGAGATGTATATAGGTAAAGACAGATATGCAACTGTATGTAAAGATATGAAACTGTAGAGAGAGTGTCAAGAAAGAGAGATTATTCAAGATGAAGTAAAAGAGAAGGTTACCTAAGAATTGTGCTTCCGTGCTCCCCTATCCAACCTTCCTTTATCCCAATCATCCTTTTTCCCCAAGTTCCCCCCATCCTCCCCTTCTCCCTTTTCTCTCCCCATCTCCCCCTACCCCCATCCCACCCCACCCCCAAGATCCCAATTTTCTCCCTGGCACTTTTGTTTACTTCCCATAGCCAAGAGGATAACTATATGTTTTTCCTTGGGTTCACCTTCTTACTTAGCTTCTTTAGGATCACCAATTGTAGACTCCGTGACCCTTATTTATGGCTAGAAACCAGTTATGAGTGAGTACATCCCATGTTCATCTTTTTGGGTCTGGGTTACCTCACTCAGTATAGTGTTTTTTATTTCCATCCATTTGCATGCAAAATTAGAGAAGTCATTGTTTTTTACCGCACCGTAGTACTCTAATGTGCATATATTCCACACTTTAGGGTTGGCAAGAGACTTGAACCTAGAGTGGCTCCCAGGAGCCCAAGGCGATGTCCCCAGTTAGTTCCTTGGGCAGCTGAGGATAGGGAACCTGAAATGACCCTATCCTATAGCAATACTGACGAATATCTTGCATATCACCATAGAACCTTCATCTGGTGATGGATGGAGATAGAGACAGAGACCCACACTGGAGCACTAGACTGAGCTCCCAAGGTCCCAATGAGGAACAGAAGGAGGGAGAAGATGAGCAAAGAAGTCGGGACCACGAGGGGTGCACCCACCCACGGAGACAGTGGAGCTGATCTACTGGGAGCTCACCATGGCCAGCTGGACTGTGACTGAAAAAGTATGGGATAAAATCGGACTCTCTGAACATGGCGAACAATGAGGGCTGATGAGAAGCCAAGGACAATGGCACTGCGTTTTGATCCTACTTCATGTTCTGGCTTTGTGGGAGCCTAGCTAGTTTGGATGTTCACCTTCCTAGATATGGACGGAGGGGGCAGGACCTAGGACTTACCACAGGGCAGGGAACCCTGACTGCCCTTTGGACTGGAGAGGGAGGGGGAGAGGAGTGGGGGGAGAGGGAGAAGGGTGGGAGGAGGGGGAGGGAAATGGGAGGCTGGGAGGAGGCAGAAACTTGTTTTTTTCTTTTTTTTCCTTTTCTCAATAAAAAAAATTAAAAAAAAAAAAGAGAAGGTTACCATCAGGAAAGTGTATGCTGCTTATTCCTTTTTACTTAAGTTGCCACCTGAAATCCCACTTTCTTATTTACCCTCACTGCATTCATGAATTTTATTGCATACCATGAAGGTTTCCTTGGGGCAGGGTCTCCCAAAGGCTGCTGGTAAGTAACTGTTGTTAGAAGTTTGCGGAATTAAGTCCAAGGCCTTGCCGAGCAGGGAAAGTGCTCTACTATGGAACTTCATGTATCACCAGGCAAAGATGAGGCATTGAAGAGTAATTTTAGTTAAAAATAGTTTAAAACGTTCTTTTTAAAGACATTTTGTTTTGAAGAAATGTTTGGTATTTTTTTCCAAATACTTTTTATTAGAACAAAAATATTGTGAGAAACATTAAAACAAGTCTGTTCCATTTCTATTTAGCCAATTGTTTCATTTTTCCAAAAAGATAAAAATGAATCTGCTTTGGCACAAAATAAAGTGATCATCAAGACTTGCCTGTGCAGGGATGTATTTATTCTTTATAAATTTTTTTATTTTCAGTAAATCAATCCCATGGGAATGTGTTATAAGTGCTTTTGTCATAGTAATTAAATTATTTGTTTAGTTCTATGTTTGAATCTGGAATGTTTGGATAGTAGCAGACTTTATCCTGTCAGCATCCTCTGTATATTAGCAATTCTACATTGAATCTCAATGGTGTTCCTGTTTTTTCATTAGATATGGAAATATGGACTTCCATAAATATGAAGGTCACAGGAAAAACATTCAATATTAATTTGCTTCACATTTGATGAAATTACTTTGTAGAAAAAAAATTTTAAAATTTCCCTTAAATTCTCTACAAAGATTTTGTTGCAGCATAAAATGTAAAAGAAACACTCCTGCATCTGCCAATGTTTATAAAACATGCATGCTTGGATATTCATTAGGATTTGGATCTTTCTGTATATCTCTTGGCAGACTAGCCAAAAAGAACTGTAGAGAAAAGAAAAGGTTGGCTATCTTTTTCTTCTTCTGTTGTTTGTTTGTTTGTTGACTGTTATCTGGTGATTGGGATAAACATAAGAAAACAAGAAAATCCAAGCTATTAGAAAATAGGAAGATAAGGTTTCCAGTATACACAGGATAAAAATTATTATTGAAACAATCTATTGAATTAAGTCTTTCATTAGGAAATGTTACTGTAGTATCTAATTTAATAGAAATCCATTTAGAACCAATACTAGTCATTACTCAAGAAAATTAGACAGTTGATTAGATCTGGTGATATGACCTAAATATTCAGAATTTATCAGTACTAAATTTGAAAGACTTACCTACATTTTCTCATTATTACAGAAGACAAAATACAAAAATCTAAATAGAAATATAATAATTCTCAAAATAGAAGTCTATGTACACACTGTGTGTCTGTATGTATTTTAGTAGTGATTTGGATTATCCATAAGTATTTCACTTTGAAAGTCAACTAATTCCATTACGTAGATGTGAATTTTATGGTTTATCTTACTGTATAAATTGTAAGGTTATATTAAGTTAAATTCTAATGATTATTTATTAAGATGGCTTTATGACTCAATAAAAGATTCAGATCACTTTTTACAGATATGACCTTATTTCTAAATGTTATAAGTTACAACTCCATTATGTAAAATATTTAGGGCTTTATTATAGGTACTGAATAATATAAACATTGCTATTTAAATGCTTATATAAAGTATGTGAACATGTAATTGCACACATATCTGTGTGTGTGTGTGTCTGTGTACATGTTGCACGTATAAGTTCAGGGACACTGGTGCCATAGCAATGGTGGAGGTCAGAGGTTAAACTCATTTTGTATTTTTTGTAAAACTTGGAGACAGAATTTGTTATTGTCTACTGCTTTGTATCAATGTTAGCTGCCCCATAGCTTCCAGGATTCCCATTCTCAACTTTCAGTCACTGTAGGAGCACTTATCCTAAAGTCATCTACCTTATCCTAAAATAGATACTTCTTGTCATCTGGTTGTAATCCTTATTCTTTAATGGCTAAGACTATAACCATAAACCACTCTTTTAACTGAGATCCTTATTCTGGTTCTCAGTGTCTTCTTCACTCACCTCTTTTTTAAAAATTGATTTTATTGAGCTCTACATTTCTTTCTCTGCTCCCCTCTCTTCCTCTACCCTCCTCTTCAACCCTATCATATAGTCCCCATGCTCCCAATTTACTCAGGAGATCACATCTTTTCTACTTTCCATGTAGATTATATCTATGTATGTCTCTCTTAGGGTCCTCTTGTTATCTAGGTTCTCTGGGATTCTGAATTGTAGTCTGGTTTTCTTTGCTCTATGTCCAAAAGCCACTTATGAGTAAGTACATATGTTATTTGTATTTCTGGGTCTGGGTTACCTCACTCAATATATATTTTCTAGGTTTACCCATTTGCCTGCAAAATTCAGGATGTTGTTAATTAATTTTTTTCTGGTGCGCAGTACTTCATTGTGTAAATATAACATATTTTCTTTATCCATTTCTTGGTCGAGGAGAATTTAGGCTGTTTTCAGGTTCTGGCTATGACAAACAATGTTGCTATAAACATAGTTGAGCACATGTCCTTGTGGTATGATTGATTAGCTCACCTCTGAAACAGCCCCTCTACACAGAGAAGCCATTTTTCCACTCTTGATTTCTGTCATGATGAAAACAGGAAGTGTACTGTGAGATTGTATTTCCAAGACTCCCATAGAGTCCTATCAGTATGACTGACTAAACAAGACATAAACAACAACAGCAAAACCTCTTGTAGACATGTTACCAAAATGGGGAAAATCTGGGGCTTCAGCCATAGAACTGCCCACAAATGAGGAATGTTGAGATCTTGAAAGAGTGAAAAAATAATAATCTTTCCCAAAGATGAGCCCTCAGATGGTTACCATTATATGTAGTGAATAACGTATTCATGTTCTGATAAATATATACATACTTGTGTATATTAACAATTAAAAAATGAGGTCTTTAATTAAAGAGAGAACAAGAGAACAAGGGAATGTTCATGGGAAATGTTGGAAAGAGAAAAGGGTAGGGGGAAACTACGAAGTTATATTTTATTTTCAAACATTAAAAAAAATTAGCTATGTATTTTTCCATCAAAATTTCTTGGCAAGTTAGACAGCTGGTGTTTTAGTAACTTCTATTTTTTTTGTGTGTGATTTAGGAAAAGTTTTATGTGACTCTGATGATTCAGGATTAGTAAAAAACTGATTGAGAAAGGAAAGAAAAGCATAAAGTAAAAACCAATGGAAGCATCTATGTAGCAATCAGAAAGCAACCGTGACATCTTTAAATACTGTAAAATTATAAGCTAAAGATGTTAGGCTTTATACAGATGAATAATATTGAATCTGATAGCTAGACTAATCAAAACTCACACAATTAAAAAGGAAAATAAAAAAATCAAAGTATTATAAAATATTGTATAGAACTTTATGTCATTATATTAGGGTATTAACTGAACAGACACCATACAGTGAAAAACTCAGTCATGGAAAAGTTGAAAATTAACACTAAGATCATAAGCCTAAAGAAAAACTAATTGAATAAAATATCCGGATAAACAGAGGAAATCTTTGCAGTCTTTACATATCCCATATAATGACATAAATATAACCCCACAAAAAATAGATTTTTTTAGAAGTTAAAAACAATTTTGTCTTCAAAATGTTTCACTAACAATAAAGAAAAATAATTTATAGTTTTGCAAGAACCATTTCAAATCTCATAAATAATAAATGATTCAAATCCATAATATATAATAACTTTTAAATTTGAGTAAGACAATTAAAATTTATGAATAAAACTTTAGGGGGAGATAAGAGAAGTAAAATTATGGAAATATCTTGTAATCTTGAAAATGAAATAGAATACAATGTCAAGTAAGACTATGTGTTCCATGTACAATAAAGGAACTTCTGGAGGCCTTGCCATCCCTGACATCAAGCTCTACAACAGAGCTACAGTAATAAAAACAGTTTGGTATTGGCATAAAAACAGAAAAGTTGACCAATGGAATTGAATCGAAGACCCGGATATTAATCCACATAACTATGAACACCTAATTTTTGACAAAGAAACTAAAATTATACAATGTAAAAAAGAAATTATCTTCATCAAATGGTGCTGGCATAACTGGTTGTCAACATGTAGAAGAATGAAAATAGATCTATATCTATTGCCATGCACAAAACTCAAGTCCAAATGGATTAAAGGCCTCAATATAAATCCAACCACACTGAACCTGATAGAAGAGAAAATGGGAAGTAGTCTTCAATGCATGGGCACAAGACACCACTTCCTAAATATAACATCAGTAGCACAAACACTGAGAGCAACAATAAATAAATGGAATCTTCTAAAACTGAAAAGCTTCTGTAAAGCAAAGAACACACTCAATAAGACAAATAGGCAGCCTACTGAATGGGAAAAGATCTTTACCAACCCTACATCAGACAAAGGACTGATATCCAAAATACATGAAGAACTCAAAAATTAGACATTAAATTCTAACTAACCCAATTAAAAAATGGGATACTTAACTAAACATAGAATTCTCAACAGAAGAATCTCAAATGGCCAAAAGATACTTAAGGAAATGTTCAATATCCTTAGCAATCAGGGATATGAAAATCAAAACAATTCCGAGATAGCATCTTACACCTATAAGAATGGCTAAGATAAAAAATACTACTGATAGCTTATGCTGGAGAGGGTGTGGAGTAAAGAGAACACTCCTGCATTGCTGGTGGGAATGTAAACATGTACAACCACATTGTAAATCACTATGGTAGATTCTCAGAAAATTGGGAATCAGCCTACCTCAGGATCCAGCAACACCACTCTTGGGCATATACCCAAAAGATGCTCAATCATACTACAAAGGCATTTGTCCAACTATGTTCATACCAGCATTATTTGTTAATAGCCAGAACCTGGAAACAACCTAGATGCCCCTCAAGCCAAGAATGAATAAATAAAATGTGACACATTTACACATTAGAGTATTACTCCTTGGTTAAAAAAATCAATGACATCTTGAATTTTGCATGCAAATTATAAAATACTATTCTGAGTGAGATAACCCAGACACAAAAAGATGAATATGGTATGTACTCACTCATAAGTAGATACTAGCTCCAAACAAAGGACATACAGTTCATGATCCTAGAGAAGGTAGGAAATAAGGTAAACCCAAATAAAAACATTTATAGATACACCTGGAAATTGGAAACAGACAAGATCTCCTGGGAGCATGGGGATAGGGGTGGGAAGGCAGGGGAAAAGGGAAGAGGAAGAGGAGGGGAGGAATAGGGGAAGGGTGAGGAGAACTTGAGGGAATGGGATAGTTGAGATGGAAAAAGGACAGAGATGAGAGCAAGGAAAGAAATATCTTGATTGATGGAGCCATTATAGGGTTACTTGAAACTTGGCTCTAGAGAAATCCCAGGAATGTACAAGGCTGACTCTAGTTAAGACCTTAAGCAATAGAGAGGGGGCCCAATCTTGATTTGCCCTGTAGTCAGACTGATGAAAGTATTAAATATCACCACAGAACCTTCATCCAGCAACTGATGGAAACAAAGATAGAGACCCTCATCAGAGCACTGGACTGAGCTCCCAATGTCCAGATGAAGAGTGGAAGGAATAAGAATATGAGCAAAGAGATCAAGATCATCATGGGCTCACCCACTGAAACAGTCTACCTGAACTACTAGGAGCTCACCAACTCCAGCCGGAGTGGGTAGGATCAAACATAGGTCCAAACTAGTCCCTCTAAATGTGGTTGACAGTTGAATTGCTCAGGCAGACTGAGGGGCCACTGGCAAAGGCACCAGGATTAATCCCTACTTCATGTAGTGACTCTTTGGGAACTTATTCTCTTTAGATGGATACCTTGCTCAGCCTAGGTATAGTAGGGAGGGCCTTGGACTCTCCACTAAGTAATGTGCCTTACCCTCTTTGAGAATTGTATGGGAGTGGGGTAGATGAGTGTGTGGAAGGAATGGCAGGAGGGAAGGCAGTGGGAACTTGGATTAATATTTTTTTAAAAGTCTTATAAAATTAAAAATAAAAAATATAAATCAAGAAAAAAGCTATGTGTTCCACATTGATAATTGAGAGAAAAATCAAAATAAATTCTATGACGATTCTATACAGTCTGTCTAATGATAAAATAATGTCTATTGGAAAGACCTTACAGCTTCTTGAATAACTGATGTGCATCAAAAGTAATAAAAGCACCTGAGTAGGTCACAGGTCTAGCCATAACGAGATGTCAAATTTTAGGGGGAAGGAAAAATCTGTGAACAGATGCAACAATAACTACAAGCTTTAGGGATAAACTGCAAAACTTTTTGTTGGTGCTAGGAAATGAAAACTTTTCCTGTGTTACTTCTCTTTTCTAAAATTGTATTAAGATTACCTGTTGTGTGTTTGTGAGTGTGTGCCTATGTATGTGTATGAGCAACATACTTGTGTGTCCATGTGTGTGTTTGTGTATGAAAGGTGTAGGAGTAATTCCCCTTCGGCAATGCATCAAGCTATTCCAGCAGCACTTGTACAGACTAGCATGTCTCTATTAAACAGTCTTTATCAAAAGTCAGTAGATTGCACTATTGAATCTTCTTGGATCTCATTCTTTAAATTATTATTATTAAAATGCCACATATTCATGCATTCCTGTACTCCATGAATTTCTCTTTCTATTCATTTTCCTATCCTGCTAGCCTTGATAATGCAATTGTACAGTAATTTTAGCAAGAAGGTGGTGCCCAGAAATTAAATTAAACGCAAAATTTAGTTAGATATTCTGAATTGTTTACTTTCTCATAAAAACTTTAGAATTCACCTATCTGTATGTAGAGAAAAACAGTATAAGTTTTTATTACATCTATCTATCTATCTTATCTATCTATATATCTATCTATCTATCATCTATCTATCTGACTGTCTATCGATTCATTCATCTATCAATCATTTGTTTATTTACTTATTTATTTATGTATTTATTTACTGTGTATATGTGTCTGTCTGTTCATATATGGGTGGTTTTACATGTGTGTACACAACACAGCATATCTTTGCTGGTCAAGGATTACTTGCTAGATTAGGTTCTCTCAACCATGTGGGCTTTGGGAATGGGCTCAGATTTTTCAGCTTATTGGCAATCACCTTTATCATAGAGCCATCTTGACATAAGAATTTTTTACAGACCACTGATTCATTGCAATGAATAAGTAAAGGTGTATGGACTAAAGGGTTTACTGTGTGACTCACTGTGTCACACTACAGTTTCCCATGGCAAGACTGTTTGTTAGTTGGTTGGTTGGCTTTTGTTTTTTGTTTTTCCTTTAAGATATATTTTATTTGGAGAAAGGATGCAAAGGCAGAGGGCAGATATGAAGGCACAGGTAGATGAATGGGATCATAGCACATGCTGTGAAAATTACAAAGAATCAATAAAAAGCTTTAAAAAAGATGTTTTTTTATTTGATGACACCAAATTTGCACACTAAGTTTGGCTAAATTATTTCTCTTATTTATTAAAAGTTGTGTTTTTTGTATCATCAATATTTATGTTTTTCTTGTATATCCTTTGTACACAATATGTTATATTTTATTAATATTATTTTTATGAAAATTTAAGGCAAATAGCATTGTGTTCTCAATTCTCATTTGTTCATCAATAGTACATAAGAAAGCTATTGACATTGCATGTAAACATGCATCATGAAACCTAGGTAATTACTTAAAGATCATTGTTGGTTTTTTGTATTCTTTTGGTTTTTCAATTAGACATTAGAGGTTCATTTAGCACTGAAAGTTTTATTTCTTCATTTTCAAAATTCCATGCCTTTTTTACGACAATCAAACCTCAGACATACTAAGTGCTCTACAATTGAGCTACAGAACCAGCATCCAATTTTATGGATTTTTTTTATCATGAGTGTATCAAGATCCCATGGGCTTTCTTCTTTATGCTGTTGATATAAAAAGTATTATTCCTTTGTTTTTAATTTTGATCCAGGCATGCAGGCATTCTTTAGGTCATTGTACATACTTTTGCTTTCGATCAACTTATTTATTTATTTAAAGATTTCTGCCTCCTCCCCTCTACTGCCTCCCATTTCCCTTCCCCTCCCCCAATCAACTCCCCCTCCCTCATCAGCCCAAAGAGCAGTCAGGATTCCCTGTACTGTGGGAAGTCCAAGGACATCCCACCTCCTTCCAGGTCTAGTAAGGTGAGAATCCAAACAGCCTAGGCACCCACAAAGCCAGTGCGTGCAGTAGGATCAAAACCCAGTGCCATAACTAAGGAAAACATTAATTATAACTATCTATTCTTCAACTCCATCCAAGACCCCAGAATGATATAATATTACCTAAGTTAACAGGTAGTACATTGTAAGCAACTTCCAAAACTGTTGAATTGAAGAGACGTCTTGCTGCCTGGACATTCACCCTTAGTTATGATAAAAGATGAGATAGATAAAATATTGTATCTGTGATTCTTGCATGATACCTGTTTTGTTATATGTATTTTTGCTATGTTAAAGTTAAAACCTTCCTTTTTATTGAGACAGAAAAGAGGAGATGATGTGGGATTGTGGGATGCCCTTCTGTATGTGTGTTGTTTTTATTGGTTGATGAATAAAGTTGTTTTGTCGAATGGCAAAAAAAAAAAAACCCAGTGCCATTGTTCTTGACTTCTAAGCAATCCTCATTGTCTGCTATGTTCAGCAAGACCAGTTTTATCCCATGCTTTTTCAGACCCAATCCAGCTGGCCTTGGTGAGTTCCCAATAGAACATCTCCACTGTCTCAGTGTGTCGGTGCACCCCTCGCGGTCCTGAGTTCCTTGCTCGTGCTCTCTCTCCTTCTGCTCCTGATTTGGACCTTGGGATTTCAGTCCGGTGCTCCAATGTGGGTCTCTGTCTCTGTCTCCTTTCCTTGCCTGATGAAGGTTAATATCAAGGAGGATGACTATATGTTTTCTTTAAGTTCACCTTCTTATTTAGCTTCACTAGAATCACGAATTATAGGCTCAATGTACTTTATTTGTGGCTAGAAACCAATTATGAGTGAGTACATCCCATGTTCCTCATTTTGGGTCTGGCTTACCTCACTCAGGATAGTGTTTTCTAATTTCGTCCATTTGCATGCAAAATTCAAGAAGTCCTTGTTTTTTACTGCTGAGTAGTACTCTAATATGTATATATTCCATACGTTCTTCATCCATTCTTCCATTGAAGGGCATCTTGGTTGTTTCCAGTTTCTGGCTATTACAAACAATGCTGCTATGAACATAGTTGAGCATATACTTTTGTTGTATGATAGGGCATCTCTTGGGTATATTCCCAAGAGGGGCATTGCTGGGTCCTGGGGTAGGTTGATCCCGAATTTCCTGAGAAACAGCCACACTGCTTTCCAAAGTGGTTGCACAAGTTTGCATTCCCACCAGCAATGGATGAGTGTACCCTTTACTCCATAACCTCTCCAGCAAAGGCTATCATTGGTGTTTTTGATTTTAGCCATTCTGACAGATGTAAGATGGTGTGTTAAAGTTGTCTTGATTTGCATTTCCCTGATCGCTAGGGAAGTTGAGCATGACCTCAAGTGTCTTTTGGCCATTTGAACTTCTTCTGTTGAGAATTCTCTGTTCAGCTCAGTGCCACATTTTATAATTGGATTGATTAGCATTTTAACATCTAGTTTCTTGAGTTCTTTATACATTTCGGAGATCAGACCTTTGTCAGTTGCAGGGTTGGTGAAGATCTTCTCCCATTCAGTGGGTTGCCTTTTTGTCTTAGTGACAGTGTCCTTTCCATCAACTTTTATATAAAGATGATAGGACTGTCATTAAGTTGGAGCAATGGAATTCCTAGAGCTAGCAATGAACAGTGTATTTTAATGTAATTAAACATTATTTCTTTTTCATTCAGCTCAAACCAGTGATATTATCTCAAGAAACTAGAGTATAAATTAGAAAAACCACAAAGTGGGCTGTTGGAATGAAGCTCCTGAGTCCACAGAAAGAAAAAAAATATTTTGTTAAAGAGCCAAATACTTCTGGGTAGTTTTACATGGCATTTTGTATCTACTGACATACTCTGGGCAATGGTCTTAATATGTGTTTAGCGGTAATAAGAAAGTATTTAGCAGGGGTTATGGCACAAGGGATATAAAATCAACAGAAAGTTGTGTGTTTTTGCTATTTATTTAGTTCTAAAATTAAAGTGAATGAGAAAAGCCTCCATATATTCAAAATTTATTCATACACCACTTCAGAGCTAACACAGCCTTCAATTTAGTTTCCCAATTAATGAAAGAATTCTTCACACAATATTCTTTGGTAATGTCTCTCAATCCTTCAGTGAAGATTGCAGCATCTGAAATATGCCCTCTCAGCTCTGTTGAGAAATTATTCCAGAGACTGCCTAAGAGGACTTAATGCAATGTTTTTGTTTAATCATTGCTATAATTCTCTAAGAAAGTTAGCATTGACCCTATGTGCTTAGGAACAAGAAAGTATTGGTCCAAAAATGGAAAGAGGAAGGGAGAGAGGAGTGAGAGGGAAAGTTAGAGGGAACTATAAGCTTAACAGAAAATGCATAGCAGACAACTGAGCTGCAAACCTGATGTTGATCCTGTAATCTCCTGTTTTAGGGATTTAGATCTAAAATAGTGGAAGCTGACATTTAAAATGGGAGAACTGACTAATGTCTGCATAGAAGCTGTTCGACTTGTAAATCCTCTGCTCTACTTTGACAGAAAAGTTGTTGAATATCTATGGACGTATTGAACCAGGAGAGATCCAGTTTTGTGTATATATGCTATAACCTAGGGTTAAGTTATATTTTTATTTAATACTATTTGTGAGTGTGTATTTGTGCATGTGCATGTGTGCATCCAGGTGTAGAAGTCAGAAGAGGGCAGAGGTTTACTCTTTCTTTGAGATTGAACTGAGATTGTCACACTTATGTGGCAAGTACTTTTGCCCACTAATTTATTGACCCTCTAAATGGGCTATAACACTAGATCAAGGTATTAAATTATGTCTTGGACAAAAATGAGAACAAATAAATTTCTGTCTACTGGAAAGACTACACACCACCATTTATTTGTGATTTTCAAAAAAAAAATCAGAGAATGAAAGTCATCCAAATTACAGTATGAATGTCTACCTACCATATTGTGTTAAGGCATAATAGAGACTAAATTTCACTGATGCACAATGAAACAGGTAGGTCAGTCGTTGCTCCTTTAAATATAAGTAACAATGACTAATCAAGTACTACAAGTAGTTGAGGAAAATATGTACTGTGTAAGCCATAGATGAAACCATAAGCCCTCCATATAGATGCACACATAATACAGCAGAAAATATTCCACTGAAAAATTAGAATGTTAATATTTTTAAAAAAATCTCTGAGTGCTATTGTGAAAGACAGAGACATTAAAAGTAATAGGCAGAAAACTAATTGTAGAATATTAATTCTGGTAGGTCAAATGAAAAAAGCAACTTTGACAGCAACTCATATCAAAAACAGTAGTATTTAGAATTTGCATTTGACCTTCAGTGTTGTGAATTATTTATGAAATATTTTTTTTAGAGTAAGTGGTTATTGGTATTAGAATCCTTAGGTGTGTGAAATTTGAATGACATGGACTTTAATGAATACTTTCAAGGAATAATAAATAAAGCCAGGCACATCACAGACATAACCATTAATTGAGTGATCAGAAACCACTAAATCATTTAACGTGTCTATAATCAAAATGTTTGAGAGGCTAAAGCAGGATGGTTGCTATGTGTTTTTGAGATCAACTGCTCTACATGACTAGTTCCAGGCAAGCCTGTTCTCGAGTTGTGGTAGTGAACACAGCCTTCTACCTCCAGCCAAGTGTCAGCCCACAGGGGTAGATAAGCCTGCAGAGAAACTCAGATGCAACTGCTTACATTAGTCCAAAGTGATACATTTATATTACTGCTGACCTAGTTCATATAACTGCCTCATTTTCATTGTTGTTAAAGTTATAGATAAATGAGGTTGGTGAGGCTGAGCCACCTCATTTCAATATTTTTGGCTTAACATCATTGACTTTTAATTGAATTTTTCGCCAAAACCACCAGCTAATTTTTTTAATCAAACAGCATTCCCTACATATGTATTTTCTTTTTCTTTTTAATATCTAGAACCTATTATAGAATTATAATAGCTTATAATTTTATGGGTATGTTAATAATCCATTTTTAGGATTATTTCACAGGGATGGGAATGTCTTTGAAGTTTATTTCAGCCTTTTGGAAAAACAAAACAGACACTAAATCAATGCTTGCTATGGAGAAATCATAGAAAATCTACATGTTTCTAGAAAGAAAAGTTAAGAATTCAAAATGCTAAAAACATTCGAAACATTAATACCAAAAGCTGCAAAACCCTGGAAAAATAAATCAAAGTTTGCATTGATGTGAATGCATAAAACTTAAAAAAGGACATGTACTTTTTCTGGCAGTCAAGCTTCCTGGCTGTATGTATTATCTCTTAGATTCTGAGAGATGGGGTCCATCAAAAGAGTGGGATAAAATGAGGCATCATATCCATGAAGCCGAATAATAAGGAATGCAATTTGAGAGGAGTAAACACATTCACAAAACAGAGTTGAAACAACACCCACAGCAACAGCTATGCAGACAACATGAAAGACAACCTGTCCAGATTGAAACTCAAAGACAGCACACTGGATTAAACCAGGGATGTTTCTAAAGGCAACAGAAAGAGAATTGACTTATCAGCTGCTTTATATAACCTTTAAGAATTTTTCTTCGTATTCGTGAAGGACAATTTGGAAATAAATTAGTAGTAGGCAACCACATAATATTTGGCATACAAGAAAATTAAGGTGCTTCAAAAATGTATTCAGAAAGAAACGTAATAATAAAGTAACCATAGTTTCATATAAAGTTCAGTTAAGTAATACATATATATTATATATATACACACATGTATACACATACACACACATATATATGTCATAGTATTATGATTTCTAATTTTTCCTTTAAGAACACAATAAGCTCTATGTCTCTGTGAACTGGAAAGATACACATCAAATGAAAAACACAATGAAGATTGAATATTAAACAATGAATGACTACATTTTATTTTTATTTTTTCATGTAAAAGAAAATATTTAGAAATTTCCCTGAAAATGTTATTAAACTAACACTTTTACTTTTGTACAACATCCACATAAATATAGGCATTAAACCTACTTGATCTCTCACACATTGTTCTACGTTCTATGTAACATAAGTTAGTCATTTTCTTTTTCCTGCTAACATTATGTGCGCTTTTTAAAACAGTTGTGTACACCAGGATTTGAGATTCATCTGATCATTTTCTTAAAGCACAAGGCAAAGGGAATGCTTGACAAGTAAATTCACGTTTTAAAATATTTGATAAATAACTAAAATTAGTATAAATTTTGAAATACTTTGCTCATAAGCATTTTTCTTTTTCATGATTATTGAGTAGCAATGGTTATTTTTCATACTTGATAGGTTATGTTTTAAATCCCTACACACTTGTTTTTAGGTGACTAATTTTGATGTAAATCATCTCGTCTTATTTAGTAAGCTACTGACAGTCTCTAGAACAAGCTAACACCCCAAAGACTCTAAAATTTACATCTGACTGCAAAGCCAAGCTCCTTTGTTTTCAGACTTTTTTTTGTTTTGTTTTGTTTTTCGAGACAGGGTTTCTCTGCAACTTTGGAACTAGCTCTTGTAGACCAGGTTGGTCTCAAACTCACAGAGATCTACCTGTCTCTGCCTCCCAAGTGCTGGGATTAAAGGTGTGTGCTACCAGTGACTGGCCCAGACTTTTTTCAGTTTGACTTCAAAACTTTTAGACTTATTTTTTTATAAATCTCAAGTATGATATCATTTGATTGCTTAAAATTTCTTGCAGGTTCCTAATTCTCCAGAGAATTCTCTAAACTTTTTAGGATGACACATATATTATCAGCATTAATATATACTCAAATATTTTCTCAGAGTATAAAATAATGCTAATGCAGCTCTATTCAATTATTATATTTAATCAGGTTGGGGTTCTTTGTTGTTCACCTTACACATCTGAAGCAATGATTGATCAATGGTGAATAGATATGTGGATGCAGCAGAGCAGAATGGCCAACCATGGAAACTCATTTATTTAGTTACTCATTCATATTTTAGAATTACTGAAGTCTCAAAGTAGTTTTAATTTTCATTCTCCCAATGTCTTAGTATGTTGAAAAATTGGAATATTTTTAACTATTTACATTTCATCTTTTGATCTATTTCAATGTCCCAATTTTGATTGGTTTTTTTTCTTGATATTTAGTTTTCTGAATTCCTTTTATGCTATAGATACTAATCCTATATTAGATGAACAACAGATACTTTCCCTAGTTGTAGGTTGCTCCTTCACTTGAATTATGGTATACTTTGCTGTTACAAAAACTTTTTAGTCTCATTAGGTCCCCTTTAGTAAATATTGGTCTTAATACCTGTGCTATCAGCATCCTCACTGGGACTTTCAGGAAAGGACACTGATAACTTATTCTCTTCTTTCTTCTCTATCACATTCAGATTATAGATCTTATGCATAGGTCCTTTATCCATTTGGAGTTGAGTTTTATTTGGGGTGAGAGATAAAGATCCATTTTCATGTACCTACCTAGTTTGATAGGCACGATTTGCTGAAGATATTGGTTTTCTTTTTCCTCCAGTGGGTATTCTTGCCCTTTTTGTTAAAAATGAAGCTATCCATGCTGCTCAGGGAGAAAAGTGATCACAGTCTTACCCAGATGTGATCTGTGGAACCTGCAATAATGGCAGCCTAGATAGACAATTATATGGTGCAATAGTAACATCAACATTATGGTGCAATCAACTACATTCTAATAAGACTTAAGGCCCAAACCAAAAGATGAAAATCATGTCTGCTACTGAAACAGGGTCTATGAATCCATGGTAAGACAAATAACAGTCCCTAAGGGAAGACTTCCTACAGCTATTCTATTACATGGACATTCTATTAAAATGGTTCCTCAAACTGTCTCATTATAGCCTTAAATTGGTTTGTCTTCAATTCCCATCAGAAAAGCTTCTATTTGTTGTAGATGATAATTAGCCCAGAGCCCCAGAGCTGGTCAATGTGCACAGAACAAAAGACAGAAGAATTCTCAGCACCAAATGGAATACCTCTATCACATGTCCCACATTGGCTGAATGTGTGTGGAAATAGTGTAAGAGCAGAGGTGGTAGATGAAGACAAGGAAACTGAGTCTTCTGGACATAGCAGGGCAAGTGCAAGTTCCCACAAGTGAACTCACACTTGTTGTAAAATATGCACAAGACCTGTGCAAGTTCATGTTGAACAAAATCCCAGCATGGAGAGGTCGTGGGCATGAAATCACACCTCTAGCTGTAGAGTTACTGGCTGCAAAGTGAAAGACACTATGGTTTTTAATAGTGTATCACCTGATAGATAGATCTTAATCTATATATCTATGCTTACATGGGAAGCACAAATTTGTTCAATCAGCTAAACAAAACGAGAATATCATCTTTTGTGGAGGATGTATGTGGTAGGAGTTGGGGAAGGATAATTAATATGATCAAAACACACTGTAAGAAAACTCTAAGAACTAATAAAATATTAATTCCACTAAAAACGTATAGACTTATTGGTATGGGTGTTAGTAACACCTTTCAATTCTAGAGGCATAGTGCCTATTAGAACCAACAATTGACTTGCCTTTGCAGGGTTAATGACAGGGACATGTTAGGAGAATCAACAAATTAAAAGCAAAACATTATTTTTTTTAACTCTAAGAGTTTAGGTAATTGTGCACCAGTGTACTAACTTTCTAAGATACCACAATAAAAGAGAGGAAGCCTGGACTTTTATTGTTATGGCTGACATAAAGGTACTAATGTTTAACAGTGAGGTAAAAAAAATTTGAGTGCATTGAATAGCTGGCTCTGGAGAGTCATTAGCTGACTCTGATCACCATAGTTAGTACCAAAGGTCTTAGGAATTAGAAAAATTATAATTCACTCTTTGAACGATGAAGAAAATGAAAGGTCCAGCTAAAAGGTAACTTAAGAGTTGGGACTTAAAGAAAGTGAAGCAGAAAGCTATA
This sequence comes from Microtus oregoni, assembly GCF_018167655.1. NCBI lineage: Eukaryota > Metazoa > Chordata > Mammalia > Rodentia > Cricetidae > Microtus > Microtus oregoni. The sequence continues at coordinate 7,648,065 of NW_024543218.1, read as the reverse complement.
GGTCAGATAGAAGAAATGTAGGGAGAGGGAACTGCCAATGATGCTTTCCTAGAATACAAAATCATCTGGCACATCTAAGACCAGCATGCACATTTTAAATGGATTTTTCTGTAAATAGAAAATTATGAGATCAAGAATTCTTTTAACCAATATGAAATCATTAATGGAATAATTTGAATGTGAGCAGATACTTAAGATCAATTTTGCTGTAATTCTTCACAAGTAGAGACTCCAATTACTGCTAGGTAATTAGGAGAACAGATATGTACTAAGACACACATACACATACATGTACAGAAACATACATGTATACACATACACAAACAAACATACTTGTATACACACAGACACACACACACACACTGTATTATCATGTTCTACTAGAAATAGGGGTTTATAGAATGTAAAATGTAGAAGAAAATTACACTATATTACAATGTTATTATAGGGGCTCTCATCTTTATTTCTTCATTGTGGTTTGGACACACAATGTCATCCACATGACCGTGTGTTTAAATACTTGAGCAGAATAGAAACTGCTTTAGAAGATTCTGAAAGCTATAAACAGCAGAGCCTTTGGAACAAGTGTACCAGTCGGTGTTGGCTCTGAGTTTTCATATCTCAGCCATATTTCCTATTCTCTGTGTTCTTGACTCTGATCACAATGTCAAGTGATGCCTCCCATGGTGCCATGGTATAGCATCTGTTTTTAAACGCCATGTCAAAATAAGCCCATCCACTGTTTCTCGTCAGGCATACTAGATCACAAAAATCAGAAACATAACTCTGGCTTCAAAAACCACCTAGACTTTGCTATTTTCTTTCCGCACTGGATCCTTTCAGGTACCATATAGAGGTAATTTCAATACAACTGTAGAAAGTAAAAAAAAAATAATAATTAGAATTCAATATGTAATTTTAGTGATCAATCTTCCCCTTTGGGGTCAGAGTGATAGTGATAGATCTTATTTGATATTCTGCCTGGAGTCAGTAGAGAAGGAAAGAATCAAAAAGAACATTTTATAAGTGAATTATTTTGAGTTTGCATATAAACCTAACAACTAAACAAGTCCCCTGAGTGAAAATAACTCCTGTGTAAAGCAAAGGGAGACTAGTGGGATTAAGATCCACATGTGGAGAGTCTGAAAGTGGGGTCCTTGGTGAATACTGGAGGGGTTTTAGGGTAATCTAGCTTGTATGTGTTTATTTTTAATTTGGAAGAACGATAAATCTCTGGGGTAGAAAAGACTTCTGAATGTGAAGATGTGCGATACTGTTTCGATAGAAAACACTTGCAGCTAATAGTCTTCAAAATAAGAGTATGAGCTAGGACAGTCTCATGAGGAATGAATTGCTATTGACATGTTTACTGTATTAATAACCATGGTGTTGCTTTAGCCAAGTGACTGTCATTTATATCCACATGGAAATTGCTTTTTGAGTGATGCTCAGCATTTGGAGGAAATTAGAAGACATCTACAGCTATAGATGAAACAACTTGTTGTTTCCTCAAAGCATGAGCTATAAATAGAGGTTGTCAAGCCTAGAGCCTCATAATATTTCTTTGTATGAATGACATTAATGTATTATGTATTATAGATGTATTCATGGTGAGGTAAATGTTCTCTATATTTATGCTCTGAATATTTAAATATTTGATCAAATTATAGAAAATGTATTAGTAAGTGCTTAACAAAAGGTTTTATTTTATTCTTTAAAGTTATATATATATATATATATCTTTCCTTTTTAAAAAATACATATTTATTTACTTTACGTCCCAATCACAGTTTCCCCTCCTTCCTCTCCTTCCAGCCTCTCCACCTCCCCCCAAATCTACTCTTCCTCTGTTTCTGTTCAGGAAAGGGAAGGTCTCCCATGGATATCAACAAAACATGCCATGCCATAACATGTTGCAGTAAGACTAAGCACCTCCCATGTATTAATCCTGGACAAGGAGACCCAGTATGAAGAACAGAGTCCCAAAAGTCAGCAGAAGAGTCGGAGACAACCCATGTGTTCCACTTTAAGGAGTTACCCAAGAGGACCAAGCTACACAACTGTAACGAATCCGCAGAGTGCCTATGTCAGTCCCATGTAGGCTTCCTGATTGTTGTATCAATCTCTGGGAGCCCTTATGAGCCCAGGTTAGTTGATTCTGTGGATTTTCTTGGGTGTACTTGACTACTCTGGCTCCTATATTTCTTTCTCCCCCTCTTCTGTAGCCTCTCTCTCTCTCTTCCTGTTGCCTTCAGATCCAAATGTAGAAGCCTCAGCTACTTCTCCAGCACCATGTCTGCCTGTGCTGTGTGCCATCATGCTTCCTGCCATGATGATACTCTAGCATTTTCTTTTGCCTTAAAAAATGCATGCAGACATATCTCTTATATTAGGAGTATGGGAAGATGGGCTAATGTCCTATGACAGTCTCAGAGCCGTGAATGTGTGTGATACAAATGCTGTGTGTCAGCAGCATGAACAGTATTGCCATATTGTCAATAACAAAGGTAAAATTCATAGCAGGTGAGAAAGGGGAAGAACAGAAAATGACTAAGTAAGCTTTCCAGAAAAGAAATAAAGTCCTAGGAAAACACAACTACAAGTGCTAACTTCTTGCTTGTGTTAGCTCCTCATGGAGGGCACTTCAAATGCACAAAGCTAGATCTTGAAGTCATTCATAAGTTTCATAAGTATTCATGGGTCATCAATCGCATGCCAGGTTCAGGGTATATGTTACTGAGTTGAGTTCTCCATGGTTGCTGTCTTAGTCAATGTCCTACTGCTGTGAAAAGAAACCATGACCACAGCAACTTATATTTTAAAATTATTTAATATTATATATATATATTTAATTAATTTCATTACATTTTAGAGGTAAAGTTATATATTTACCTACTTCTGCAGAATAAAAATGTGCCCATGAGGAGCTAAAGATATGGCCCAACAGTTAAAAGCACTTCCTGTTTTTTGCAGAGGACTGAATTCAGTCCCCATTATCTACACAGTAGCTCAAAGACATCTGTAAATCAGTCCCAGGACATCTGATGCTATACACTTCCTTCTGCGGAACCAGGCACTCATATGGTACATATACACACATACATACAATTTAACACACGCACACACACATGCACACACACACACACACACACACACTCACACACACACAATAGTAGAAAATGTGCCCATGAATAACATTGTTATAATGAAGTAATCAGGCACACAATATTGCTGTTTAGATAAGGAAGTATTTAAGATTCAGAAATATCTTAAATCAAAGGATAATGAATGAAAGAAAGATAAAAGGAAAATTCAAGGTTTTATTTCTAGTTCTAATCTTTTCTATTGCTGAGTAATGAACGGATTCTAACTTTGGATTTACTTCTCAAAAAAGAAAACCATATTACTGGAAGTTCAATAGCTGAGGCAAGAAATTTCCTCTGAATCCTCATGGAAGCAAAACGTTGGCAACCATTCCTGTTCCTCAGGCCAAAAGTTATTCTTAGTCAGATTCCACCACCATCATAATCACTACGTAGGCCTGTCAAGAAGAGTTCTTAATGAAGCAAGAACCAAATGGTTGTATTCAGCTTTGAAATTTGGAGATTGTTTTTGCATATTCTATTTTAACGAAGGCTTCATTTTAGGAACATAAAGTTTCCTCTCATTTAAAAGAAAATTTCAAACTCAGTTTCATCTAAAACTGAAGTAATTTTCAAAATATTTTGGGGCAAAATAAATCTTTAAAAAGAAGTATTTTCACACTATCCCGGAAGCCAACTAACAAGGTCTACAGCAGATTTAATTAATCTGCTCTTTCCAAAAATGGGCAGCAGGAACAAAATCTTAATTGATTTTGAGCAAAAAAGAATTTGGAAAATTTTGTGTTTAATTAGCTATCCATGAAGTTTTAGCTCCTTTAGAGTTCAGATAGAATCTGTCAATCTCAATGAATTATGCAGAAATATGAGTTGAAATAAAGTCATTAAGTGTAGACACATCATAGACAGAGGGAAGAGCCAAGAAGGGCAGTTGCAAACCATATGGTGTCTTTTAGAAGCTGGAGGAAAAAGCTGGATTTTCAGGAGATAGGTTTGGAAATAGAGGCAAAAGCCAGATTGCGAGGTTTTGAATAAGTGTATCCTCTTTTAAATGTCAATCACTGACTGCTGGGGACTGTCTGGGAAAAGGACAATTGTTTGAATATGGTAGATTTAATCTGATCATCATTGGATAAGCTGATTTTGAATAGGGAAAGTACTGGACATAGGGAGTTCAGTAAGAAGTTTCAATAATGGTCTGTGATAAAAATTGGAAAAATGACTCTCTTATAGTTCTCCTTGTTACCTAGTTACTCTAGGATCATGGACTATAGGCTGGTTATCCTTTGCTTTACAGCTGGTATCCCACGTAGGAGTGAGTACATATCACACACCATGTTTATCTATCTAGGTCTGGGTTACCTCACTCATAAAGGTTTTTTTTTAGTTCCACCCATTTGCCTGCAAATTTCAAGAGGTCATTGTTTTTTTAACCACTGAGTAGTACTCTATTTTCTTTAACCATTCTTATGTTGAGGGCATCTGGGTTGTTTCCAGGTTCTGTTTATTATGATTAATGCTTTGAACACAACTGAGCAAATGTCATTGTGGTTGAGTATGCATCTTTTGAGTACACACTCAAATGTGGTGTTGGTGGTCTTTGGAGCCCATTTGCTATGGAGGGAGAATTTACTCAGCCTAGATACAGCAGGGAGGGCCTTGGTTCTGCCTCAAAGTGATGTGCCAGACTTTGTTGACTTCCCATGAGGAGTTGATGGGGCGTGGGGGAGGTGGAGAACTGGGAGGAGGGGAGGGAGTGGGAACTGGGTTTGATATGTAAAATGACAAAAGATAGTTTTAAAAATATCTTTTAAAGAAGTAAAAACAGAATTGACAAAATGAGAATGCAAAATTGAGAAATGAGTAAAAGACATTGAAAATGCTATATAAATAAAATTGTTTCAAAGCTAAAGAAACCCTCAAGAGAATGGCAATGGCTTCTGTAGCTTGTAAGCTATTTGTACTTCTTTGCACCCAGTTTCATACATGCCCCTATGCCCTGCTGTAGATTTTCTGTAATACAGGATGCATTGGTTTTGGTTACATAATTAACTTCCATTCATTTTTTTTAATAGATGCTTTGTCCTCTCTTCTTCATAGAATCAGTTTTATAATTTCTCTTTTGAATTTCCTATGTATATAATCAGTAAAATATTTAATGCACTATCACGTTCATTGGCTTGTCTCCTACATTGGCAGCTTGTTCCCGAAGCCAAAAAACAAATGGATCCTTTTATGTGCCCATCGTAGTAGTGCTTATTAGAAATCTGTGTAATTGTTTGATAACGGTGAATGCCATGGGAAGTTACACATAAGTCTAAAAATATATGGTAGTGAATATATAGATGTGATGAAAAGATTGAAAACAGGCTGTTCTATTAACATCTTAGAAAACCTATGAATGAGTATGAAGAAAATGAAATAGAGGAAATTGCTTAGGGAGAATCCTAAGCTACAGGGAATGATGCATGTTGCCACACTTCAGACGAGGAAACTAATTACCTTCTATTTCTTCATTGCAACTATTTCTTCTGTCAACAGTGTGATCTCATCTGGAGGTTCAATTTTAAGTGTGCAAACACATTCACAAGCCTTGGTAAAGCACAGCTCAAGAACAAATGCCACTCTTTAAGAGACTATTCCTTATCTTTGCATGAATGCCCACAGTATTGTTAACATGTATCCTAAAGATTGTTTGTTTAAAATCCCTTAGAGTAGTGTGGTGTTTATAAGAAGTTTGTCCTGATCAGGATCTTTCATTCCGTTAAAGAAGACAGGGTGAGAATTGCCTGTATCATCACTTTAAAACTTCAAATGGAATAACTGATATGAACAAATGGTCATTGGTGGCTATAGATCTCATTCCTGGATCAAACTCATAGTACCTGGACCCACTTTTCATAAGTGTTATGTTTTATGAAAACAAGTGCTCAGATATCACCGATGTCTGATATCATAGAAGGACTTGGTATTCCCCCTGACATATCCCCTCAAAAATAGAAGAAATCTGAATTTGATCAATTTATGATAACTATCACAACTGATTTTTATGATAACACATAAGATTAATGAAAAAAAAACACAATGCTAGGAAAATTTTCAAAAAGCCTCAGATCGGGGAAACTGATTATAAAGAGTAAATGTTAAATGAACAACAAAATATCCATGTATTAAAATTTTAAAAATAATTATAGCATGTGAAAAGAAGATACTTTGTATACTGATTTCAAACTACTTGAACTTACAATTTATGAGACAATTAGTGAAATAAAATAATTCAATGGTATTTTAATAATTATAATAATACACTTTAAAAATTATTTGAATGATGAAATATTTTGAGATATTACATGCTATTTGACGTTTTCTTCAAACATGTGTAGCAATACGGAGCAAAGGTAGCACAGAGTTATAATGAAACAAGAAAGAATATTGCAGAAATTCAATATGAGATGATTTACTGTAATACATGTTTGAAGTTTTTATTCTTTCAACTACAAGATCCAGTGATCTCTATATTAGAGTTATCAAATAAGAATACTGAAGAGAATTCCACTAATCATTATTCTCTACAGATTCCAAGGTGCTTATAACACACTGAAGGGCTGAACTTTACAGCCCTGAAATATTCATGCCATTGATCTTGCCTATGCCAGGTAAATACAATAATTACATGCATGTATTCTGTGCATAAAGATAGAAGATACATTATGAACAGTATTGTTTGTAAAGTGCACATATGTAGTATTTATCCCACAAATCATAGAAAAGTTGTCATCTCATTTGATTTGAGTAAATACTTTAGATACAGAGTACACAAAATTTACCCAAATATTACAATGTGCCCACTCGATTTGCCACTACAATTCTTAGGAATAATCATTTGCTGATGGGAATTTTCTTTCTAGGTCACAGGAATACAACAATAACAGTTCCTAAGTCACCAATATCTCCATATCTTTGCCAGTAAAAATCTAACAATAATGACATATGTGACCTATAAAGAAAATTAACTGAAAAACCGATACTAGCCTTTCTCTAGTGCATTTATATATTTGACTTTTAAAACATTTTTCTTTGAAATGGCTCATTTATTGAACTGATGTGTTCTCAGATCCAATATTTACAAAAATACCTTGTAATTCTTGAAGGAGAAAAATAAAACAAACATCAGGAGGGATTATATCAGTGCAGAATATATACATATATTCTGCCCATGTACTAATCAGAGATTTAAGTTCTGCCATTAACTACTTAGGTTACATTAAATGTGGTACTACTTATGCTTGTTCCTGATATCTATCTATATATATATATGTAATGTATATTAAATAGCTCACTATTTGTAAACATCATTATACATATTATGTAACTCACTATACTTGGGGATCTCTAAGTTCAGTTCTAACTTTATAGTACTTCTAAGAAAAAAAATAACTTCACCAAACATTTGAACAGAAAACCTTTCACAGAAAATGAACATAAAATCATCTCACCTATATATCCTAGATGAAAATAAATAAGGTTAAAGCCTTGCAGTTCTGCTCTGAAGTTATTAATCTAGGAGGAGGAAAGAATTTTTTTCCCACTTTGGCTTACCTGCTTATGCGCATGGTCGTAAGAATTGATATGATTGTCAAACTCCTGGTGTTTGTGATACTGCTTGTCACATAATTCACAATAAAAGTTCGCTTTTGCATCTTCCAGAGCTTTTGCTGTGGACTTCTCTTTTTCTGCAAAATCCTTTAAAAGGGGCAAAAATAAATCAGTTATATTTTTCTCTGGTAAGAGGCAGATTTCATATTAGCCAAGTTACCATTTAATTTTAGTTTGACTAAAATGAAATGCTGAAGTTTCAGATCTGCTGAAAATTCATGTCCCTATGGAAGAAACGTTCAGCGTACCATCACTGCTAACACAGCAGTGAATATAGGGGCTCTTCAGATGTAGTGCTCTGGTTAGTTACAGCCAGGCTATTACTCAATCTTACGTTCCAGGTTGTAATCCCGCCTATGATCAAACACATAATTGTTCATTTCTGTTTTATCTCTACCATATTTTCCTTCCACTCATACAGTCATTACATTTTTGTATCCCATCTAATCTTACCTTCACCCAACCAATCAATTCACACTGAAAATGCTCTCAAGGATGTCTCTACTCAGTCTATTGCCAATGTCTGAGGCATTCGCATTCTGAAACTCCAGCCCAGTGTCTTCTAAACTTCAGCACCTCTTAGATCCCACTACTATACTTACTTCATGTGTTCCAAACCATTAAATTTATAACTTTTTATATTTTACCTCTAATAATCTTGGATATATTTTGTGTCTGCTTAAAATCTCCTCAAATTATCTCACTGCTTACATGGTAATAATGATGAAGACTATAATAACAGACATCACATAAAATCCACAAATAAGTAAACAGCAAAGAGATATGAACAAATCAACTTAGGCCTTACTCCCTGGGTAGGAAACAACAGCAATTTACTATTCCCCTTTATATTCATCACCACTATGTTGTAATACTTCCTTTCTAATTTGCTATCATCATATTTATACTTGTCTCTGACCATCATCAAACATATTTTAATATGTTTATTGCTCCACTAAATTCAAGAAACTATTTTATTAATTCAGGGTGTGTTTGCCTACATTGCTAAACAACAGAGTGTATGGCTTAAAAACAAGAACACATTTAATATGGATTCCTTAAATTAATGGGTAATGGCAACATATTCATGCCCTCTGCCTCAATTCTTGACTTAGAATGTTCTCAAATTCTCTCATTTCATACATGTAATGTGGATGAACACAAGGATCATAATCATTTTATAAATACATCACCCATTGTTGACAGATGTCACAAACCAAAAGGAAGGCGGCAAAGAGATTTTAACTAAATAATCCACAGCCATCTCCCTTGTTAGTAAGCGCCATAGATATTTTATTAAGTTCTAAATATAAAGAGATAAATCAAATGATCACACAGAGTAAGGGCATGAGTACCCTTTACAGACAGGAATAAGCCAAATGCCTGGATGATCTTTCTCAGAGAACAAAAGCATCAGAGTACACTAGAGTTAACATGTGATAGAAGCTGCTCACTAAATAGTCTGTGTCCAGTAAGGAAATAATAGACTCTGGCTTGCATACAAAAAGACCAGTTATTCTAAGAACCAGGATAATGGCCTGCCAGTGTGGCCACTGGTAATAAGTGACACAGAAGGAGAGCTTTGAAGTACTGATAATCCTCCTGAATTAGTAAGCTTAGCATCAAGGGAAACAATTATTCTCATGTAGTCATTACAATGGCAATTTTTCCTACTTTCTCTTTCTAAGAATTACTTTAGGATAATCATAGTTATTATGCCATTAGAATAACAGTCTTTGAGTTTAACACTTGTCCATTGCTTAAAAATACTTCAGTTTCATGAAGCAGAAAAGTAAATAACAAAATTAATGGTTGACATATGGCGCATATGTATTTTGTCTAGACTGTGTAGAGGATGATAACTTAGCCAGCAGCAAGACTCCTCTAGTTAATTCTTGTATTTTCTTTTTAACCTATTTCTAAAACTCCTTTAATAATCATATTATATGGATTTGGTTCCAGATTTAATAATTTAAGACTGTCTTTAAGAATTAAAACCATATGGTATTTACTGGGCATGCTTTCATCTGGGAATATCACAGGACCAAGTTACACATTCTATGCCTTGTTTTATTTAGATACCAAGAATCTGTGAATAAATGCTTACCTTCTTCACCATTAAAGTCCTAAAGGCAACATTTGAATTCTTTTATTGAGGGAGAAAAGAAAAACAAAACACACAAACATAGTTCATATTCAAGTGTATCCTGCCAAGCCAGAGGTAAAATCATAAACCTATAATCAGGAGACCAGCGATTGGAAATAGGAAAGCTGAAGCAGGAGGGTAAAAAATCATTGGCAGATAAAGAAAAAGAGGAAGAAAGAGAACAAAATGGCAAAATATAGAAACCAAAAAAAGTACCTTAAGAATATTTGCAAACATGAAAACTTAGTGTACAGCTAGACAGGCAATAAAAGCTGCTTTGTAAGGAAGTTGTTGTATAGCGGCTTACCAACCCAGTGTGCCTCAGGCCTATTCTAAAGGGTGAAATTAGACTGTCGAACTATATGGTGCTGAGTTTAGCAAAACCTACAGAAAGATGGTGGGTAACAGGCTAGAAGCATCATTTAAATCAGACCTGGCATGTAGTGTGATCATTGACCTTCAGCACTCTTATGAATCACAACACTATGAATAGTAAAGCCGAAGATAATCTCTACTGGTCCCTCCTCATCCATCCACCCATCCATGTACCCTTACTGTCACACTGCTACTCACCACGTAGTCACACATCTAAAAGTCCCTTCTAGGAAACTTCCAAGTGTCAGATTTTCACAAATTTTATTGCTTTTTTAAATTTATACTCGATGTAAATTTGTATGACAGAGTGATCAAGCAATGAGGCAAAAACACACATTGTAGTAAGCTGGTGGTGGCACACACCTTTAATTCCAGCACGTGGGAGACAGAGGCAGGCAGATCTCTGTGAGTTTGAGGGCGGACTGATGTACAGATCAAGTTCCAGGACAGCCTGTTCTATGCAAAATAAACATACAAATAAACAAACAAATGAAAAAAATAACAAACACAAATGTTAGGACCCTGATACTTAGCTGTTGCCAGAGGCTTATGTGGTCTTAATAATGTAATTAAGAATAATTGATGATAAAAGGAGAAAATGATTGATTCTCTGTCTCTCTCTGTTCCTCTTTCTCTCCCTCCATTAACTATTCAGTAAGCAGGCACTAGTTAGTATTTTTTAAATTTAATTATAAGGTAATTTTGCTGATTTAATACCCCTGATTGTAAATTAAGGCAATATTTTGTTTCAAAAGAAACTATAAAATTTTTACATATATTTGAAGATACGGAATATATATAAAAGTAGCCAAAATTACACCCTGTTGTCAGCATCAGTAAATTTAAAATATAAAAATGAGTGAAATAAGAAGACAAGCTGGAAATCAACTCTTGATTTATAGTTACTCAGATTGTTCAGTGGGTTATAGTAGAAGAGGGTTCTTGTGCTGAAGAGCATAAAGCAATTATGATACCAAAGACAGTTTCCTGTTTATCATTCTCAATGATTCATTAGAATATGAATAATTATCTATAGTGTGAATATGACCACTTGCTTAATAAGATATTTAAAAATACTAGGTAATGTCAATAGAAATTCTATAATTTGGTAATTATCCTATATAATTAATTACTTTGTATAATTAATGTGAGGAGAGAGTATATATTTTCATGCCAAGAGACTTATGGTAAAATGCATATAGTAGATGTGTCTGTAAACTGGTATGTATTCTAACAATGTTCTGAATTTAATTAGAAGAGTGAATATTTACTACAAAATTACTGCAATTGTCACAATTTTCACAATTATCACAATGATTACCGCCCACTAAAACTATGGAGTACGTCTTATCTACTAGCATTCTGCACACAGTGCACACATTTCATCTTGCATAATTTTAACAGTGAACTCTGATCTATGATTGTTTCATTAAGCATGTGAGCGAAGAATGCGAGCATGTTGACCTAGACCATCATGCAGAGCTTGGAATTAAATTCAGGTCAGCCTGACTTAAGTGCTATTAATGTCTGTGCTCACAGCTGCTCCAATGACCTGATCATTAGCCAGTTCTCACATATATCCAAAGCCCCATTCAACTGTTGAAAATATGAACCCAGATTATATAAAATTTTAAAAAAGCAAATTCATTGCTGATTTTATATCTTGATTGATTTGAGAATGCAAGCCATAGTGAATAAGAACTTGCATTTGAGTTTTCATTATTATGCAATTCATTGCTTTAAGAATTCTAATATTCTGTAACAAACTCTATTGGTTGCCCAAAGCATGCTACCTCTGTTACAAACAGGTCGATCTTGCTAATTGATAAATTATTTGGCCTCCATTTCATCTTGTAGCTTGTTACAAACTGAATAATGGAAAACATGCTTTTGATGATTATTTATTTCATTATATTCATACGAGACAAGTAATTTAGCTTTTGAAAAATGAGAACTTTAAATGTCAGCCTGTGCCTTAAAATAGTTCAAGTGCTGAGGAGTTCAGTGTTCTCAGAGTAAATTAAGGTGATAATAATAAGTAGTTAGCTAGATTGATGTAAGGAAAAGTGTTACAATTTTTATGCTTAGTAAAGGGCTACACTAATGCAGAATGGGGTCAAGTAGCACTACTCCAGTCTATGACAAAGCATAGCCTAGACAACCCGTATCAAAATGCATCTTTAGAGTGAGTGTGATTGTCAGACTGTCATTTGAGTGAGCGTGATTGTCAGACTGTCATTTGAGAAACCACAGGCAGGGGAGGACCTCACAAACGTTATCCTTTCACAAGAGAAATTTATATTCATAAAGGAAGTGTTCATTTGTAAGTGTATCTACATTGCTATACTCAGAAAAGAAGAAGGATGGCTTTAAATCACTACAGACTCTGTGTGTGTTGAAGTGCATCTCTCTCTCTCTCTATCTCTCTCTCTCTCTCTCTCTCTCTCTCTCTCTCTCTCTGTGTGTGTGTGGTGTGTGTGTGTGTGTGTGTGTGTGTGTGTGCAAACATGTGAAATTATGCATAGAGACCCTTGGAAAATTTTGGTTCTCTATAAGTGGCAGGTTGCTCCCTTCAGACAGGATCTCTCACGGAATTTGGAACTGACTGGCCTCCCCTCTCCCACTAAAGTTGGCCAAGCTGGCCATTAAGTGTTAGAGACTGTCCTGTCTCTGACCCACTCAACACTGGACATGGATTGTGTTATGGTTGGTGACCCAAATGCAGGTCCTCATGTTTGTATTATAAGTACTTTGTCTACTACTTTGCCTTCTCTTCTGCTTGCCATCTCCCTAGTCCACCATCTCTCAAGTTGAAGTTACTTAATTAAAGGGAAGGAATCAATTCTGTTCCAAAATTCATGGCGCTTTTTGGTTCTTAGAAAGGAGGTTGGCCAAGCAATTCTTTCTTAACTTCAGAGATGGTGGTGTTTAAACTTAAAGTGGAAAAAAGCTTCTGGAGATATACTCTAGAAACTTACGGTCTAGATTCTCTCTATAATACAGAGTGCATGTGCCATCAAAATTCTCTTTGTTTATTGCCCGTATTAATCTGTCTTTTGCTATAGCAAATGAAAATTAAGAATTCAGGGAAGTGTAGTCAGCTCCCCAATAATGACAGTGAAATTTATTACTAATTATGAAAGGTTGGCCTTTAGTTTAGGCTTGTTCCCAACTAGCTCTTATAACTTAAACTGACTGGCTCCTATTAATCTACATTCCAACACATGACATTTTACCTCTCTTCCATTCTGTATGTTTGACTCACTTCGTGTCTCACTGATTTCTTCCACGTGCCTAGATTGTAACCCTCTGAGTTCCTCTCTCTGGCCAGAAGTCTTGCTAATCTCTCCTGCCTAGCTACTGACTGCTCAGCTTTTTATTAAATCACGCCATCACATCTTCACACGATGTAAACAAATATTCTACAGCATTTCTCCTTTTCTGTTTAAATGAAAATGAAAGGTTTTAAATCCGACCCAGTAAAATTGGATATGAAAAGAACAATTATCAAGTAAAGATTTAAGTTACAATGTCCCTCCACATACCCTCCCACGCCACCCCCTCTAATCCTAAAAGAAGGTAAGGCACTTTGCTTTGTGGAAGGTCCAAGGACCTCCCAACTACATCTAGGCTGAGCAAGGTATACATCCAAAGTTGAAGAGTAAAAGGAATGAGAATATGAGCAAAGAGGCCAAGACCATGAAGGGTTTGTCCACTGAAACAGTTTACCTGAGCTAATGGGAGCTCACCAACTCCAGCTTGGCTGGGAAGGAACAAGCATAGGACCAAACTAGTCCCTCTGATTGTGGTTGACAGTTGTGTGGCTGGGGCAGACTGAAGGACCACAGACGGTGACATTGGAATTTGTTTCTACTGCATGTACTGGCTTTTTGGGATTCTATTCTCGTTGGATGTATACAATAGTTTTAACATGAAGATCCTAAGGATTAGGGAATCTATTTAAAATTCCCACAGAAATAGAATGTTACTATGTTCAGCAAGTCCAGTTTTATCCCATGTTTTTTCAGACCCTGGCCAGCTGGCCTTGTTGAGTTGCCGATAGAACATCCCCATTGTCTCAGTTTATGAGTGCACCCCTCATGGTCCTGAGTTCCTTGTTGTGCTCTCTCTCCTTCTGCTCCTGATTTGGACCTTGGGATATCAGACTGGTGCTCCAATGTGGGACTCTGTCTCTGTCTCCTTTCATCGCCTGATGAAGGTTAATATCCAGGAGGATGACTATATGTTTTTCTTTGGGTTCACCTTCTTATTTAGCTTCTCTAGGATCACGAATTATAGGCTCAATGTCCTTTATTTATGGCTGCTGTGAAGTCAAGAACAATGGCACTGGGTTTTGATCCTACTGCACGTACTGGCTTTGTGGGAGCCTAGGCTGTTTGGATGCTCATCTTACTAGACCTGGAAGGAGGTGGGAAGTCCTTGGACTTCCCACAGTACAGGGAACCCTGACTGCGTTTTTGGGCTGATGAGGGAGGAGGAGTTGATTGGAGGAGAGGGAGGGAAACGCGAGGCGGTGGCGGGGAGGAGGCAGAAATCTTAAATAAATAATAATAATAATAATAATAATAATAATAATAATAAAGAAATAGAATGTTACAAGCACCAAAGACTAACATAGCGATCTGGATTCCAGACTTCCAATATCTCTCTCACCTTTGCACAGAATTGTGAGTAATGTTCAGATTTTTTCATATTTGAAATCAGATATGATCAAAATAAGAACTCTCTGTTTTTGTTCATGGAAGATGGATGTCAGCCAGTTTCTAGATTAAGAAGCGAGAGTTGTCTCTTTTTATTAATGATTCTTTTAAGATGTTCACACTAAACAATGAATGCAATCACATTAACATGTGAAATTGTCTCTGGGAAACCTACATTGGCAGCAAATCAGTTCAATTCTAATTTGGAAAGAAAGACAAATTTCTGCGTCACTGGTCAAATGCCAGCCTGCTTGCTGCGTTTCTGTTTATGAAGCAATAATTAAATATATCAAGCTTGCTTATATAAATAACTGATAATTTTTGGAAAAGCTTTCTAAATGGCTACAAGTAAAAAGGCATGATTTTTAACATTCACTCAGTTAAGATTTATGAGAATTCAAGACCACCAACTTGATCACTTCTGAAAATAATATATAGTTCTACCAGAAAAATATTTTTAAGTAAATGAGGAAATGCCAGGTATACCGTAAGATAATCATTACAGCAGTTATTGATTCATTACTATGATTGTCTGTCTAATTATAAGACAATTAGGATAATATAATTTCCATGATTCTTTTTTATTATAATATCTATTTTTAGAAATTATGATATAGTTGCATCATTTTCTGCTCTCCAATCCCCACTCTAATTCCTTCCCATACCTATTCTTGCCCATATTCATGTTCATGGACACTCTATCTTTAGGTGTATATGTATATTTCTATATATGTTGTATATATGTGTGTGTATTTATGCATAAATGTGTGCGTTATTTATATATATGTGTGTATGTGTATGCATATGTATCGGCCCATGTAGAAAATTTTTATTAAAACTTCATATGTTGATATATACACAAATTTACATCTTTAATGTTTATTTTCTAGCTAGTTCATCATGTAATTCTTTATGACTCTTTTAGACATCCTTACTGTTATTTTACACTCCTTCAGTATTCATCTTTCTATTTTTCTTATTGGTTTTATACAAATATAACACTGCAAAAGGTTTTAAGGTTATAGATTTTTACATAGAATAAACAACCAACAAAATATTAATAACACATGTTAACAAATTATATTTGGTGATATAATACTGGCTAGCCAACATTCATGTCCTATTAGTTTCTAATAGAGAACATCCAAGCTTACATCTGTGGAATGACACAATGTCCCTGGGCAGGGAAGACAAGAATGCTTACATGAAAAGTGGAAAGAATAATGAATGAATGTATTTGATTTCTGTCTATATGTTTTGTCACAGACTAGGGCAAAGGGAAGATTTTTGAACAATTTGAATTATGTAGGATGGGACCAAAACCATGTAATTTTAGAACATAAAGTATGAAATGAAATATAAAAGATTGTATATCCCAATAATAATTTTATTAGTTACTTTATGCTGCTGTGATAAAAGACTTCATGGCCAAAAGTGAGTCATGGAGGAAAGAGTTTACTTTGGCTTATGGTTCAATGGGGAGTGGCAGAGAGGCTACAAATCCTTCCCTAGTAATATACTTTCTTAATCAAGGCTCTATATCCTAAAGTTTCCAAAATTTTCACAAGCAGTGCTCAGGGGTACTGCTTTAAATGTATGTGTCTATTGGGCACAGTTCTCATTTCAACCCACACAGTAACACATCAATATGAATTTGTCATTACGCAACCCACAAAACTGTCCACAATAGGAAAAAGTTGGAGAGATTTATAGGAATTCTGAGAAGTACTCTGAAAATATACTTTTGTAGTTAAAAATATGTTCTAAATAAATTAATGTATAAATAAATTACATATTAATAATTCTTTCTTCATTAAATTTAAGAAAAACAACTGCTATGTGTAAATAATCTGACCCATGTCTTGATTAAATTTAAGAAAAACAACTGCTATGTGTAAATAATCTGACCCATGTCTTGAAAACTCTACAGGACAGCTATAGGAAAGCAGAAGGAAAAAAATATGAGCTTCCCTATATGGGGAGATCATTCTGTCATTTTCCATGAATAACTGTTGGCAATTTTAAATAAAACAAGAACTATTGACAGACCATTTTTAGAAACATTAAGTCCACTTGAAATTCAAGAGAAAATTTCTATATTTGAGACTGATTTTGGAAAGTTTGTATTGTGTGTGTTTATACAGAATATGATAAGGGAATGGATTTTTTTGCTTCAGACTGATGGCAACATTGTAGCATTTATAGAGGTAGTAACTACTGCCCTATAATTAAACCCCGTAGATATGTGGAACTATAATGAATATAGGCATAACTGCATTCATCTAAATTGAATACATTTAAAGGAATATGTTCATTGTGCATCAGGCAGGAAACAATTTCATTTAGCTGTTACTCCTGATACAGTTACTTACTGTAAAAATGCAATTAATAGTATCTGACATTTCATTTTCTCACATAAGAGAAATCAATGAAAAATGTCAGGTAACTACTTTTCAAAAAGTTGCTAGGGACAAATCAGTTACAAACCATTTTTTAATTCAAAAACTGCAACAGTTATAGAAGGTGAAAATGCCCGTTCAGAGTAATGACCTGGGTCTGGGTTACCTCACTCAAGATAGTATTTTCTATTTCCGTCCATTTGCATGCAAAATTTGAGGAGTCATTGTTTTTTACCGCTGAGTAGTACTCTAATGTGCTATATTCCACACTTTCTTCATCCATTCTTCTATTGAAGGACATCTAGGTTGTTTCCAGGTTCTGGCTATTACAAATAATGCCGCTATGAACATAGTTGAACAAATGCCCTTGTCATATGATTGGACCTCACTTGGGTATATTCCCAAGAGTGGCGTTGCTGGGTCCAGGGTTAGGTTGATCCCGAATTTCCTGAGAAACCGAAACACTGATTTCCAAAGTGGTTGCACAAGTTTGCATTCCCACCAGCAATGGATGAGTGTACCCCTTTCTCCACAACCTCTCCAGCAGAGGCTATCATTGGTGTTTTTGATTTTAGCCAATCTGACAGGTGTAAGATGATATCTCAAAGTTGTTTTGATTTGCATTTCCCTGATCGCTAAGGAGGTTGAGCATGACCTTAAGTGTCTTTTGGCCATTTGAACTTCTTCTGTTGAGAATTCCCTGTTCAGATCAGTGCCCCATTTTTTAATTGGACACTGGTTCACTTTTGGTTGGGAACTGACTACAAATCTATTTCCTAATAAATATTCAGTAATTATCAAGCAATTCCCATTCATTTTGCTTCTAAGGTACTGTGATATTAATTGCAATAGAGTTATTTCCGTGTTGCTCATACGCAGAGAGTAGGCTTGGAAAGTCCTGCAGTTACATAGTCGGATATTATGACGGCAATGGCTTTAATTCTAAGGATACAAGAGTCAGATGTTCGTGAGTGCCTACCGAAACACTGCTGTCATGAATACATTCTGAGGTGCCTGATAATAAGCTTGCTGTTTCTGGATAGACTGATCACAGCAAGAAATGTCTTAAAGGAGATTCTGCTCACAAAAGACACTGTACTGTTATTTCAATTTGATATTCCAAGTTTCTAACTACTAACATTATAGTGGGTAATTTGCTTTTAAACTTGGGGAAGTGAACGAAGCGTACCATAAGGACACGGTAGGTCTCAGATCTTAAAATACTAACATCAAGCTTAGAAAACTTGTCAAAGCTAGAGAAACATATTTAAAGTAGTAGTTCACTAAGATATAGAAACATACATAAAGACCAATAAAATATTGTAAACTGGTGAGGGAAGTCCTTCAGTATATATGTTGCTTTTATTGGTTAATTAATAAAGAAGCTGTCTTGTGCCTATGTAGCAGGGCAGAACAGAGCTAGGTGGGGAAAACCAGGTTTTCAAATTTCTGTGCTCCTGAAAATTAAAATGTATTAATTGCATAGATGCAAAATTGAAAGAAATAGACTAACTTTTGTCAAATCAAATAACTACATTCAAAATAAATTTAACAGCATATTTAAAATTACATTCCTTATTCCTGAATTGCACATTTCTGTTTACAACCTTTTTTAGAAAAGAACATTCTTAAGAGGCTCTTTTTCTTTCTTTTATTCTTCTTACTTGCAAAGGTACATTTAGGGTTTCACTAGAGTGTACATTGCAGGTTACATAGCATCATCACTAGCATTGAACTCAGTGTTAAAACCTGGTTATAGAAGAAAGAAAACCACCCACCCCTTCCTGATTCTGGAGCAACATTTGAGGTGAAAAAATTAACCACTAAGATGGATTAACATATTTGTCTTTTTACTATTCTGTGAAAGAGTTTAGTGGAGTGGAGATTTGGTTGTTTGTGAAGGTTGAAACAGTAACTTCACCAGATTACTTTATAAGATAACAAAAAATCCACACTTTGAAGAGACTTTTGACAATGTGTAGGGATGATGCTAAGTCTCAAACTATGAAAGATAGCACACTGGAGAGTATAAAATTTAGTGGGTTTTAGTGTGCTGTGTGTAATCAAAAGAGGGAAGAAGCAATAAACAAATACGATGTAAGCCATACAAGACTAAGATAATGAATCTCTTTATTGTATGATTTTGTTATGGGTGTAGGATTTGGCTCCTCTAGCTGAAACTATTCTATGACACTTAATGCACTCTTCAATCAGGGGTTTAAGAAGGCCCCGAGAGCTGTGTATCTTCATGTGGTAATGAAATTGCTACAGAAGCTGCTGTGTGCTAACAAGGGACAAGCTGTGCAAACATTGCAGGCCCAGTGATTTTGACTCTTCATTTTTCTCTATTGCAAACAGTCATTATTTCTGACCAGTAGGTAAGGTCATAATTTCAATTTTCTTCATGTTTTTCCTTTGTATACCACATGCAGCTATTTTTCCAGAACATTTCTCTAGGACATTTGTCTCATGGCTTTTGAAAAAAGTTTGAATTCACATTGAATTAGTCAGAGCAAAATCAAATTATCCTTAAAGATTTTTTTCTACAGAATTATTTATTTCTACCCACGAAGCCACAGAAGACCCCAACTGTGGCTGCTATTAGGTTAAATGTTCAATTTTAACTCTGGGTGAAAACTTTATTCTTATTAGTGGCCTCATTCGTCAGCAGAATTCTATTCTGCACTAACTGCAGGGAACATTTAAACACAATTAAGTAGAAAAATCTCTTCTATCATAGAAGAAGAAAATCTTCATTGACAAGCAACACCATGTCATTAAATATTGAAACAAGAATTAACTCGCTCAGGATTTAACAGCAAAAACTGTAGTAAAAGAATCCCTCTTCACGTTCTGCTTCCTCAAATACCAAAAGACTTTACCCTGAAAGCATTGTAAGAACTCTAATAATGAAAGATAGGAGGCTATCAAGAGAACACAGACATCTACTTAAGAGATGCGACCTCATGGCCTTTTAAGATAGGTAGAAGAGAAGAACAGGAAGGAAGAAAAATTCAAGTTTGTGGACCTGGAATACCGAATCACACAAAGGAAAGATTTAGGCTAATGAAAGTGAAAAACCTAAACCCTTCAGCCTTAGATACAATTTATTTAGTTAAAACATGCTTGTGGAACTAGAAAGATGACTCAATCAGTGATATACCTGCCCTAAAAAGCATGAAGACCCAATTTCAGTGACCGAGATCCATCATGTAAAAGCAAAAAAATAGTGAGTAGCTTATACATATAACATTAAAGGGGTAGGTAGTTGACCCCCAGGGCACACTAGTCAGTCTATGAAGACTACTTCATGAGTTTAAAGCAAATAAAAGACCCTGTCTCAAAAGATGGAAGAACCAAATGATCAACACCCAAGGCTTTCCTATGATACTTATATGTAATCATACATATAATGATGTATACATATGTAATCTTATATATGTAATCTTATGCATGTAATCTTATTCTACTACACATAGTAAGCAATATATTTAAAGCAGTTTGGGACACATCTCTTTCACAAATTTCTCTTATTTTAAATTTATTACTGTAATGATAGTACAGGAAGATCAATTATATTTACATCCTTGGGACTCAATATTGCATTGAGTCAATCTTTACCTTTATGTTGTCTGGTTATGACTGAAATTACTAGTGACCCTCTGTGCAAATCTCTTGTCATGGGGTAAGCTCAGGCATATAAGAATCTTGTAGTAATCTGAAGAGGGGATTTTCAATCTGCACTAAATATTTTATGAGTCAGGAGAGAAATTCAAAGGCTAGAAGTAAATTTATCAACTATTTCTTAAGGTCTGATTGAGGTGGATGACAGAGAAGGCTGTCTGGTATTTTCCTCTGTTGCCCTCTACTTTACTGTCTTGAGACAGAGCCTCTCACTGAACCTGAAGCTCACTGCTTTGGAATAGTCTGCCTGGTAGAGATCTCCTGGGATCTGCCAATCTCCACATCTTATCTCTCCCCATTGCTGGGGCTACAGGTACACAGCCATTCCTGGTTTTGTAAGGTCATACTAGGGATTCAAAGCAGACCTTCATGCTTCAGTAGCAAGTGTTCTTATCTATTGAAGACTTTGTCAAGTTAGATAATATTTTAGGTGTTATATAAGGTGATGAGTATCTTCATACACATGCTCTTTTACCCTTTTCATCATTCCTCACTCTGTCATCCCATATGACTTTATTGACACATCTAAGTTATGTTTTGTTTCTACAGAGTTTAATATCAAATACAAACCAGAGCATTAGATCTAATAGATCTGAATGTGATATATATTATCTCTCTCTCTCTCTCTCTCTCTCTCTCTCTCTCTCTCTCTCTCTCACACACACACACACACACACACACACACACACACACACAGGGAGAGAGAGAGAAAAACAGAGACAGAGACAGACAGACAGACAGACACACACACACACACAGAGAGAGAGAGAGAGAGAGAGAGAGAGAGAGAGAGAGAGAGAGAGAAAGAGAATCATACCATAGAAAGCAGTTGTATCCAGTATGGGAACAGAGACTTGAGGACAGTTTTAAGTATGGGACTATTTGCTCAATAATAAGGGGCATCATTAATGTAACTTTTACCCACACAGTATCTGTAAATAAGGTTATTGAGATGTATGTTATGATAAAAAAATTTTCTTCTCATAGGGAAGTGATGTAGGTTCTGTGTATCAGACTGCGCAATGCTGTTCCCCAACATAGGAACAGTCTGTATTGTAGATAAAAAGAAAAAAATTCCAGCGGGGAACAAGCAGAATCCTGGGTCAGGTACATTTCATCAAGGTCGAGTGAGTGTATTGGTGTCCTTTACTGTTGTATGACTCTTACTTTCATGCTCCCCATGTGTCTCCATACTCTACATAAGCTACCTAGAAGAAATAATGCTCTTTGCATTAAACATGTTTTCTTTACTGGAAAGAGCTATGCTTTCTAATGCTGACTTCCTGATTTTCTTTTTCTATTTCATACAGTATGACACTGACATTGGTTTAAGCACAGACAAGCTTTTAAATACTTTTTGTTACTAACTGGAGATTACATATTTTGTTGTTGTGAAATACGACTTTATAAAATGTAGTTATTTGAATTTTTATGTTGATTCTGTGTCTACCTGATTGAAGAGCAGGAAGTTATAATTGTTCATTCCATCATGCCATATATTTACTTTTATTGTGCTTACAATGAAAATATTCCTATATGTCATAACAAATAATCACAAAGTCATGTTATCTTTTTTGCCACCAAATATATAATAACTTACAGCATTTTTATTTATAAAATAATATGATTAATTTGGCTTATTTCAAAGGAAATCCAATTTTACAAGATATTTATATTATTTTGCAGATATAATTTCATAAATATTAATATAAAAGTAATAACACAAAATGGCCATGGATGTTATACATGTTACTAGAATTGCAAAATTCTAAGGGGCACTTTTTAAATAGCTACATAAAAGGGCACTTTGGGCTCCTGCCAATTGTCTCCTGTGTTTTGAAATGAGACAGAATGCATATGTGAGTTATGAAGTATTCTGTGTGTCTGGGAAGTATTCCCCAAAAAATATTGCTGTCTTTGCCTATATGACTTGTTTATGTTTATTAATTCAAAAAGTTAGAGATACAATCAAGCATATTTTGCAAAGGATTTATGTTTGCCAATTATGTTGTCCAAGTAGTTAATATTTTCATGGCAAATTGAACACTCTAAAGCCTATTTTCTATTCATCAATCTTTAATGACTAATTTTGCATATTCAAATAAGATGTCAGTTTTAAAGCTCTTACTGTGTAAGCACATCAAAATTTTAAGCAACTGAAGAATAATTTATTCATTCAAAATGTTTGTATTTCTTTAATTTTAAAATAAAATTAAGTTCAGATTTCTGTTTTCTGGTGTGTTACGTGATTAAATTAAACAAAAGTAAGTTAAATCTAGCATGTACATCAACTGTCTATTTTACACAAAGGGAGAAAGCAATAACTTGTAGGTTGTTAAGAGAATGTTCATTTTTATGTATAGGTAATACATTGTTGGGGCTGGAGAGATGGTTCAATTGGTTAAGAGCATTGCCTGCTCTTCCAAAGGTCCTGAGTTCAATTCCCAACAACCACATGGTGGCTCACAACCCTCTGTAAAGAGGTCTGGCGCCCTCTTCTGGCCTTCAGGCATACACACAGGTAATACATTGTGAAGGGGTTTTGCATTTGGTCAAAGATATTTCCGCATCTAATGAGGATCATGTGCTGTTTTTCTTACAGTTTATTTATATGGTGGATCACACTGATTGATTATTATATGTTGAGCTATTCCTACACCTCTAGGCTGAGGCCAACTTGATCATGATGAATACTGTTTTTGATATGATTTTGGATTCAGTTTTGAAGTATTTAATAGAATCGTTTTTTTTTCTTCATCTATGTTTATGGGGGAAATTGGTGTGTAACTCTCTTGCTTTGTTGAATCTTTAGGTGGTTAGAGTATCAGGTTGACTGTGCCTCATAAAATAATTAGGCAATGTTCCTCCTGCTTCTCTTTTGTGAAATATTTGAAAAGTATTGGTATTAATCTTCTTTGAAAGTCTGGCAGAACTCTGCACAAAGACTATCTGGCCTTGGACTTTTTTTTAGTTGGGAGACTTTTAATGACTGCTTCTATTTCTTTCAGGATTATAGATCTATTTAAGTTGCTTATCCAGTCTTAATTTAACTTTGTTAAGTAGTATCTACTGAGAAAATTATCCATTTCTTTTAGATTTTCCATTTTTGTGGAGAACAGGATTTAATGCATGATTCTTTGGATTTCCTTGGTTACTGTTGTTTCTGATTTTGTTGATTTGGATTTTTTGTGTGTGTCTTTTAGTTAGTTTAGATAAAGGTTTGTCTGTCTTGTTGATTTACAAAAAAAAAAAAACAAATCTTCATTTCCTTGTTTCTTTACTGTTTCCATTGTTTCTATTTTATTGATTTTTGGACCTCAATTTGATTATTTTTGCCATCTTCTTCTCTTCAGTGCAATTGCTTCTTTTTGTTCTAGAGTTTTGAAGTGTACTGTTAGGTCGCTAGTATGAGATTTATCCAATTTTCTTTAATATAGGCATCTGGTGCTATGAACTTTATTCCTAGAACTGCCTTTATTGTGCGCCATAAGTTTGGGTATGTTGCTTATTCATTTTTACTGAAGTTTAGAAAGTCCTTAATTTCTTTATCTGTGTATGTCTTGGCCCATTTTTCATTCAGTAGAGAGTTGTTCAGTTTCCATGGGTTCATAAACTTTCTCTTGCTGTTGATGTCCAGCTTTAATCAACAGCTTCCTGAAGAATGCTGGGATATTTCAATTTTCTTCTATCTATTGATCCTTGCTTTGTGTCAGATATATGTTGAGTTTTGCAGAGCATTCTGCAAGATTCAGAGAATAAGGTAGATTCTTTTGGGTTTGGGTATAATGTTCTATAGGTAATCTATTAATTTCATTTGATTTATAAAATATGTTAGTTTCAACATTTCATAAAACTGAAAAGCTTCTGTAAAACAATGGATGCTGTCAATAGGACAAAATGACAACCTACCGAACAAAAAAAAATATTTTTACTGACCCCACATCTGATAGAAGCTAATGTTTAAAATTTATAAAGAAACCAAGAAACTATATCTCAATAAATGAAATAATCCAATTAAAAATCAGGATATAGTTTTAAACAGATAATTCTCAATGGAGAAATCTCAAATGGTTGAAAAGTTCTCAAGAAATGTCTAGTGGGAGAACTTCTATAGGCCCAAACTAGGCCCTCTGAATATGGGTAACAGTTGTGTGGCTGGGACAGTTGGTAGGGCCACTGGCAGTGAGAACAGGATTTACCTTTCATACTTGAATTGATTTTTTAGAGTCCATTGTCTTTGGAGGCACACTTGGCTCAGCCTAGACATAGCAGGGAGGGTCGTGGTCCTGCCTCAATGTGATGTGCCAGACTTTGTTGACTCCACATGGAAAGCCTCTCTGAGGAGTGGATGGGGGTGGGTGGGTAGAGGTTGGGGAGTGGGAGGAGAGGACAGGTGGGCACTGGGATTGGTATGTAATCCCATACCAATGAAAGGAAAGATTTTAGGAGTCAGAGAGAATGGAGGACACTAGAAGAAGAAGGCATACTGAGTCAACCACATAGGGCTCATAAAGTCTCACAAAGACTGAAACGGCAAGGACAGGGTCTGCATGGGTTACACCAGGTATCTGCATACATTTTATGGCTTGGGGATATCATAACAGTGGTAGTGGGTGTGTATCTGACTCTTTTACCTGCTCTTGGGACTCTTTTCTGACTGTTGAATTGCCTAGTCCAGCCTTGACATGAGAGCTTTTGCCTTGTCTTACTGTAGCTTGTTTTTGATTTTTGTTTGTTTCTGTGTTTTGTTTTTGTTTTTTGAGACAGGGTTTCTCTGTAGCTTTGAACCCTGTCCTGAAACTTGCTCTGTAGACCATGCTGGCCTCGAACTCACAAAGATCTGCCTGTCTCTACCTTCCAAGCACTGAAATACACCACCACCACCCTGCTTATTGTTGTTGTTTTTGTTTGTTTCATTGTATCTTGTTTAGTTGTGTTTGGTTGTAGTCTCCTAGAAGCCTGCTCTTTTCTGAGAGGAGAAGGAAAGGTGGTAGATATGGGGAAGAAGGGAGGAGAAGGAGGTGCCAAGATAGGGGAAAACTGTGTTTGCAATGAGTTGTATGAGAGAAGAATCTATTTTCATTCAAATAATTAAAAATACTATTTCAATTTTAAAAAGTAAAAAAAAAGAAAACACAAACATACACTAAGGTTTGTGTTTTAGCAACTTAAAGCAAAAAAGTATGAAGAAAGGAAGTGGACACACTTTTATGAGGACCATTATAGTAGCCAGGCAACAAAGGAGGAAATGAAGGGTGAGCAAAAAAACTGTTACACAATATCTCAGTAGATGAGGATTCATCTGAAGAAGTTCTCATAGGGACACAGAGCCTGCGTATCACTACAGCCTTCCTATCTCCAGTTGGTCTTATCTTCTTACAGAAAGATTTTTGTAGGGAGCCCATGTTACACCTGTACAAAAGTGAATCACCTGTACTCCAACACTGAAGGCTCTAAGAACCAAGAGACAAGAAACTAAATTTTAATCAAAAAGTACTGAATATCTAAAGCTATTATGATCATATTTGTGGTTTAATATGTGACCATAGATGTCAAAGATAATTATATTATTTAAAATTACATATAAATTGTTAAAAGACACTGATAATTCTTCATTTATTTTACATTTGTATATGGATTCTAAATTTTGTGCTTTGGGGAAAATGTCTATATTGGTCCTATTCCAAACAGAACAACATCAGTTTCTATTCTAATATAATTATTCATTTTCACTTCAACAATGAGATTCATTTTTATGATTTGGATGCCATTATAGGAAAAAGTTGCTAATAAAGTTTCAATCGCATATGTATCCTTTTTAATGAGTAAGGTACAATTTAATATGCAAGTGTACTTGGACAACACATTTCTAAAATGCCCTGTATTTGTAACCCGAGGAACTGATGAGCAATTCAGGATTTACTTGAAGGCAAACAATAATTCAGCAGGCAATTTCCTGTAGTCAACCCATGCTTATGAGATATGAATAGTTTTCAGGTGCCAATTTTGTGTTATAAAGATAATTTCTATGGTTACTTGATAGGAACTATTGAGCTAATCAACCATCTCATTGAAATGAATTCCTTGCTTATGATAGTTTATAAATTGATACTTATTACTGGGAATTAAACATAACAAAACCATTCATTGTAGTATTTCAAAATCTTACTTTTGTAAAATGCACTTGATAATTTTGTCTTTTCTTAGAAAAATTTGCATATAATATGTAATTTTTAATTTCCAATCCTCTTACCTCTAGAACAATGATTTACTGGACAATGGTCACTTGAGCATTTGTATCAATAATTATTGTCTTTTGGGGAACAGACTCATTACAAGTCTAACATAATATGTTAGAAGAGAAAAAGTGTCAGGTAACAGAATGTTCTGCAAAATATGAGAGTTAAGAAAGATATATGAGAAGATCATGAATTATTTAGATTCATGTCTCCCTACAGACACTTATTTAGGCACAGAAAAAAAAAGAAACTCTCACTTCAACAGCCTTTTGTCAATACAAACAGGCGAAGGCCCAGGAAGACATAGTGAATGAATTCAAGTCTACAGCAAGTCTCCCAGCTGTCTTTAACTGAATTATTTGTACTGAAGTAAAAGACTTTCATTTCTACAATGACTAATTATTGCAATTGCTAGGATGTAAGTCATTTGTACAGACCATACTTATATATTTTTTTTACTTGTTTGACTTTGTTTATGTTTGTTCCAAGATCCTTTATCAGTTTTGCTAAGACAATTGACCAAGCTCAATATATGTGCTGTTATTACTTGCATGACTTACAGTTTTTAAGGAAAAGAGGGTGATCCATGGAAATTTGTATGGCAGGGTAAATATTCTCTTTCAGTTAATTATTTTCACTATCAGAAACAAAAGAAAAGGAATTGGAAGTTGAATGAATTGATTACAACCATAAAAGACTAAATTTAATTTGTGACCATAAGGAAGTGTGCTGTAGGTAGGGGAGACATGGTTCTGAATTTCAAATAAAGGTATTAAGATATTTGTGGTTTTCAAATAAAATGCTACAGGTAATTTTGAAATTACAATCAGAGACAAGCATCATGGTTGATAGGCTCTCTCAGACCTTGAGAGAAATTTAAATTAGAAAGGTAGGGACTACGGAAGTGGTTTGCCCACAGAAGCCCCGGAGATGATTGTTTCCTCAGAAATCATATTGTAAAGAGTTTTTATTGTTCTTCAAAGCGTGTAGAAAGAAAACTGGTTTCCCATACCCCCCCAAAAGATTTCATAAGTGCAAAACAACTGTATAGTTTTATCATCCAGGTTTATGCAGGTGAACAAGCACATTGTTCTTTAACTGTAATTTTTTTTTTAATCAAGAAAATATTACTACTGGAGAAAGTGCAAGAGTTATTTATTTCAAATTCAGGACTTATTCCTGAGATGAAAACAAATCCAATTGTCCTGTAATACACAGGGCTGTGGTGTTGGAACGAACAGGAAAATAGGAGGTAGAAAATGTAAAGGAACCACAAAAACTTGGAAAAAATAAAATCTAAACATATTCTTATTTCTACTTATACATTTCACTACATGAATGAGTTGTTTGTTTGTCTGTTTTGTTTCCATCCTAATAGCAGTGGAGTAGTTCTTATACAATTGTTGTCAGTTAGCAATAACCACACTTCAGTTAAAGCTCATTGGCTACCATGCTGAACTGGGCAAAGCTAACTACTATGAGTTAGTACAATACTCATCTTACTATGTCAAACAACCAAAGAACTTTTCTATACAATTTTTTAAAAAAAATATTAATGTGAGATATATTCTTATTTTGTGAACTGTTTACACGGAAGAGAAGAAAGCTGCATTTAAAAAAATATATTCATTCTTTTTGAAGTAATGGGAATTAGTATTATTTTGTAGTATACATAATATTCTAAGATAATCCCATGGTGGTAAAATATTTTTCAAAGAATTATATTCTTTATATATACATTCAGCAAGGTTTTGTAATTTTCATTTACAAAACTACTTTATCTTTTTTAAAATCGGTGATATATTCATTGTATCAACTGTTATTTTCCACTAATTTTAAGACTTAACTTCTCAGTTAACAAATATAAATTTCAAATCCTCTGTTTCATGGGCATGTTTATATTCTATGTAATTTCAATATAAAATAAGCTGTTCTAGATGACTTCTGTAGTTTCGGATGTATTAAGACTTGAAAAGTATGAATTTGAGATTTACTGTTCTGGTCTTCTAAGACTTCCTTTTAGTAACATAGAGACTCAAGCAAAGGCAATTGTCTTCTGATATCTATTTGAGTAAGACTAGGTACATACGATGGTACAGACTGCTCATGGAAGGTCTATCAAGAGCAGGGAAACTTCTCTGTGTCTTTCCATATAATTCACGCTTACCTCCCAGCATGCTATTGGAAGACATATTTTTTGTGCCTTCTGTGTGGTTATCTGAACATGTGAGAGGCACAGTTTCACTCGGTGTTCACTTGTCTTTCACTGTCCACAGCAAAGTTGTCCACACCACTGTTCTTTGGGCTCACAACAGACAAGATGCTTTTATTTTATGAATTCGATCCACTAGTATATATTATAAACCATAATCAAAGCTAGGAGATGCATTTCTATGGTGAGGTTCTTAATATGCTTTGGTTTTCCAGTTCTATTGTGGAGTTAGAAGCCTGTGACTGCTAAGTTCTTTCGTGTCTCACGCACAATCAATGTCATAATAGATGCTCACTTTAAGCAATGCACATTCTTTTTTTTACTGGTGTTAACTAAACCAAGATACTTTTGAAAACAAAAGGTAAAGGGCTGGGGAGATGGTTTGTTTGTCAAAGTGCTTCCATGCAAGCATGGAAACCTGAAATTCAAGGCTCACTACCCATGTAAAAGACTGTGATCCCAGGGTTGAAGAAATAGAGACATGATAATTCTTGGGCCTACTACCCAGACAATACAGCTGAATTGATGAGAACCAGCCTATACATGTGTGTGCAAGCACATTGGCAAACATATAGCCACACATGTGCACACAAAAATGCATAAGCACTTGTCCACACAAAAAAATTCAGCAAAATTTTCTTCCAGGATTTTTAGAATAGACACATGTCCTGTCTAGTTCCCCCTGGAATACATACATTTATACTCAAATGTGTGTTTCAATTGGGCATTTGCCAAAGGTGATAGTCAATATATAGGCATACGATAGGTGTCCTAAGTTAATACATAAATTGCCAATTATAGAGGCATAGGCTCTCTTTGTTGTAATGAATCAGTTGAACAACTGATCTGGACAAGGATAACATAATCTCAGAGACTATATAATTGTGTGGTCAGGTTATTAATCAAATCCATTTCTATAGCAAAACAAGAGATATGTGAATATTTACCTAACAGAAGGAAAACAGTCAAGAATTATTACCTATAAATTTGAAAAGATAAAATAACCTGATGACAAAACCTAGAGAATTTAACAAGATAAAAATATTAAACATGTACATATAAGCGCTTTAGCATACATATAATTAAACACACTCCCATACTCTTAAACACATATCCTTACACTTGAATATTGC
Organism: Microtus oregoni; assembly: GCF_018167655.1. Lineage (NCBI taxonomy): Eukaryota > Metazoa > Chordata > Mammalia > Rodentia > Cricetidae > Microtus > Microtus oregoni. The sequence goes on along the minus strand of NW_024543218.1, from coordinate 7,617,399 downwards.
ATATTCTATGGTAACTATTTCACAACCACCGAATTATTCTCTTCAACATTTATTATTCCTAGCCTGGAGAGATGAGCCATGATGTTTAATGAATCATTTTTCCTTTTTAAACTGTTTCTTGATCCATAAAATGAATTCTTAAACTGAATTATCCCATAAGATGTTGGATCTGCTTTCATTAAAATAAGAACAAGAGGGAAGAAAAGAGGGCAGGGGAAAGGCAGAGAGGGAGAGAGAGAGAGAGAGAGAGAGAGAGAGAGAGAGAGAGAGAGAGAGAGAGAGGAGGGAAATGTTTACTCGGATTTTCATTGGACCTCTGAATAGTGTGGCGGCTCAGCTAGAACAACGGTGAGATATTTCCAAAGACTAAATTATTTCTTTATTCTGTCTACATTTATATGGACCCTGCCTCTGTATAACTAACCTCAGGTCAGGTCAAACTCTGCATGACAGAGAGCCAAGAAGCTCTTGCCTGTTTTCTGGAATTGCTTGGTTCCAACTGTGACAGCAGCTCCTATAAAGGGCTTGCTCTATTAAAGACTGACATTAAGGGCCAGCAGAACGATTTGTCAGTGCCTGTCATTTCTTTTTCTTCTAAATGACACAACCCTCCCAACGAGATGCTGAATTTGGATGTTGTGCATGCAAATGCCAGAAAGATGTCCACAGGAATGTGCAGACAGTTGCATAAATAAATATATAGACATAGTCCTCTTATTATCCTTCATAAAATTGGGGCTGTGACTCTGAAAAATCTTCTCATGGTCTTTTGTTATGAAAGAAGGTCCTGTGTGGAAATTAAACGGCCATACTACTACTCATCCATATCTGAGATTCCCTTCATCTTAACTAGCAAATATTCTCAGGAATGCTACATTTGGAGTCAAGGAAAAATGTGGTTAAGGACATTGAAAAAGAAGCTTTTACACAATTTGACTGTTGTAAAGAAAGCAAATTTTTAAAAAGGAAACGATTTTGAATAATTTTCTACCCATGCTTATTATTATTGTTCTTCTATGCTACTGCACAAACAACACTAAGCTGCCTCACCTCTCTTCCACTCTGAACCCTGTGGGGGAATGGAGAAGTTTATTTGGTTCAAAGTGATCAAGAGAAACTTATTTTTTTTCTTTCCATGTCACTTCAGCATGTGCTTCAGGTAACTATGTCAAACCATGTTTACGCCTAAATATTGGTCAACCAACAGAAATTATCATATGGATTTTTGCCTAGTCGGTTCTTGTGGGTAATAGCTTTAACTACACTGGTCCTCCCTTACTCTGTCTCGACATCTATTGAATTCATTTCCTCTACCTGTCACACATAATTCCCCTAGGCATCCTAATATAGTGTATTGAATAATTTTAGATTTCAGATAATGGCAAGCTCAAATGAGCTGTACCTTCCTTTGGAAAATGTGCTTTAACAATATATCCAAGGGTCTTTTCATGCATCATTTCAATTTTTTTATTTCCAAATGCTCTTTCTAATACATACTTCTTTAAAGGACAATGCATAAATCTACTGATTAGTTCTCATAGTTAGGGAGCATGTCACTTGGAATAGCACCTTTAAGACAGGGCAATTTCCTAGCTGATCCTATTTGAATCAAATGCCATCTGCTCAAAGTTAATTTGCTGCAGTTTCTGTTTCAATTAATACCCCACTTATTCACACTCTTTATTCTTGAAGCACATTTGTTTTGATACAAACTTGGAAGTACATGAAATGGAGATGCCCTGAATATTCATTAAGTGTCTTCTGATTGCTGAGTCATGACATACACACCATCAATTCAGCCTTATTAAATACATGATATATAGCATTAGCATAATTGTTTTAGATAATCTCTATCTTGCAATATATTTTATTACATTAATCAAATACAAGGTTTAGGTAAACAGGAAGGGAATGGCCAGCTCTGTAACAATTAATAAATGGAATAAGAGAGGTGATTGAGGTGAATTGGAAAGGTAATTAAAAAACAAAATTTCATAAAGTTGAATCAAAATTTACACTAAGGTCCATACACATGTTGCTTACAAAAATGATTAACTTTTTGAAACAAAGAAATCTTGTCGTTAATTTTAGGTTCTTTGTCAAACATTGTGGATGAGAGAGAGGGAACTCAGGGTATTAACCAACGTTCTAGGAAAGCTCATGTGGCCATCTGAATTTCTATGAAGGCCCCGAGTTACAGCTTCCAGAAGCTCTTTGTCTCCCTGGCACTCCTTGTTTTCCACTGGGTACCTTCTAACAAACAAGACCCTGGGAAAGAATTAGCCCCGCTTCTCAAAATTTACTTATTTTCAAGGAAGATTACCATAAAATACACAATGCCGGTGCCTCAAAATGTTTACTTAAGCTTTTATTTATGTCACAGGCTAATTCAAAAAGTAAGATCATGTTTGTTACTTCAAATTAGGTTTGGAAAAGAAAAACCCTACTTTGAATTTAAATCATGAGTATGTCACGGTGACCTGAGTTTTGCCTCTCAAACTAAGTATATTTGTGAAGTAAAGCAATCAAGAGAATGCTGGAGATGTGTTTATAGACCAAACTGAGAAAGAAAACCATTCTCGACATGGATTTGCTTAAGTAGGAATGCGCTTGTGAAATCCAGGTTGCTTTAAAAGAGATTGTACTGACACTGTCTTTTAGTCCATCTCATTACTGCAAGCTACTGTCCTGTTCACTCTTTGGTGATTGGAATCACCACTATCCTTACCAAATACTTTAGATTGCCTTTAGTCTGAGTGCCAGAGTTAGAAGCTTCCCTTTGTTAGCCTGATTTTATTTTACATACAGTGCCAAGCACCCAATGTGTCCTCCCACCTATAGCATTTGATGAGGCCATAAAATCTTTCATTTACTACCCAATACTTTATGTCAATCATACAATAGTCCAATTCTGAAAACATCAAAGATAATCTTGTATTTTCAAAGTTCCACTATTTGATACCTCAGAGTTTCACAAAATCCAAAACAACCCCAAAGCTAATTAAAGGAAGGACTATGTTTCAGTAGTTTAATTTCAGACTTGAATTTTTTATTGATTTTTATTGAGCTCTACATTTTTCTCTGCTCCCCTCCCTGATTCTCCTCTCCCTTCACACCTCTCCCATGGTCCTCATGCTTCCAATTTACTCAGGAGATATTGTCTTTTTTCTACTACCCATGTAGATTACAGCTATATATGTCTCTCTTAGGGTTCTCATTGTTTAGGTTCTCTGGGATTGTGATTTATGGGCTGGTTTTCTTTACTTTATGTTTAAAAACAACTTAAGAGTGAGTACATGTGATAACTGTCTTTCTGGGTCTGTGTTACCTCACTCAAAATGATGTTTTGTGCTTAACTATGTTCATAGCAGCATTGTTTGTCATAGCCAGAGCCTATAAATAACCTAAATGCCCTTTGACTGAAGAATGGATAAGGAAAATGTGGTACATTTACACAATGGAGTACTACACAGCAGATAAAAATAACGACATTTTGAATTATTCAGGCGAATGGATGGAGTCAGGCTTGAAATTTGATCACCTATGTTCACATACAATTTTTGTCATGAGTAGTTACAGAAATTTGAGCAAATTAATTCCCAATACTCTGAACTTTATTTTGGGGTTTTATAATGGACAACTAAGATAGTATGTGTAAATGTCTTGTGCATATTAAATTCTAAATATGAATTATCATTTTGTTACTGAATTAAAAATTTAAATGAAAACATGATCATATTTCATAAGTCAGCCACATACAGTAATTCTATTGAGAGTAAAATTAGACTAGTCATATTGGTCAATTATATAAACACATATTTCCTTGTATACTTTGTCTAATATTTATAATTCTACATTGAATAAGCCCAGGTTTTATTATTTTGAAGTTTTCTGGGAAAAGAAAGAAACCTAGGAGATGGCTGTCTTTGTTCTGAGAACTAAATGATGACTGACAAGCTTTTGAGCGGGGCAAGGCTTGTTGAAGAGGGGAAGATTGGGTTCACATGACTGATGGAGCTTATTGGAGGTGACGTCTGCAGTGGAGAAGAATGCATCGATGTATTGATACCTTGTGAACAAGCATCTGTATTCATGCAACCACACCATTCAAGGCAGGGCTCTCAGGAGAGCCACAGGAAGAAAGCGTCCATTGTACTTGGAGATTGAGTTATAAAGCTCTCTTTATAAAGGCTCAAGATTCCTTCTATCAAGAAGATAGATTTTGCACCTTCCCCAGGCCTCTCAGGTTCTCTGTTTCAGGCATACCCCAAGTCTAACAAATAATTCTCCACTTCTTTCTTATTTCAAACACTTAATGATCATGATCAAATTATGTCTCACAGAGGTACACAGGTAATCTGTCACTTCTAGCAGCTTTTGGGAAAGAGGGCAAAGGCACTGGCTGGCATGCCAAAGATTCAACATCCAGATGCCCCTTACTGAGAGGGTAGACTGGTACCTGCTGTGATAAGTTAGATCAGGGTTGACTAGTATCTCACACAGTGCTGTTGTAAACTAAAAAAAAATGTAAACACTCTTTATTGTCTATTGTGAAGTTAAGTGTAAAATTTCTACAATTTTAGTCATTTCAAAAAAGGGTGTGTCTCTGGATTAATATAGAAATCAATAATATGAAATATGTTAAAAAATTCAAAGAAAGATTTTGAAAGTTGTTTCGAGAGAACCATAGAACCCTATGGAGATTACAAATGGAAGACCCCACTCTCAATTAAAGATTCCTTTAGAGATAAAAATACAAACATGAAGGACATTACAATAAAACTTCACAAACAAATAAAATGTTGAAGCCTTCATATTAAAGTCAGTTACTGCCATAATTTTCAAGTATTAAACATGTGCTTAGTGTGGGTTCTGTGGTACAGACAGCACACTGATGCTTGCCTGGAGTGTGCTGAAGTGTTCTGTCATTTCATTCAGTCATCTTTGAATTTTTTTGATAAAAGTACTCTCAGCTGATTTATAAAAGCTGACTCTCAGAGTTAATGGTGACTCTTTTCCCTTTGTTGTATATCATAGTAGCTGAAGCACAGGCGAAAGGAAGCACTTGAGCCTCTGACTCCCACCAGTCACCTTTTGGCTTGTAAGATTTCATAGTTCTTCTCCATTGCATTTATGCCGGCTTACTTATTCTGATGATGAACTTTGAATGTATGTTTCATTTACTGATAAGATACAGTAATGAGGGAGGTATTTTTATGAAAAACGAGGAAAACACATGATTAGATGTTGTTGAACTAGGTGTGAGGACCATAGGAATAATATACTGGGGGAACACAATGCTAAAATAAATGACTTCTATATTATTTTGCATGTGTTAATTGAACTTCATTCTATTTTTCCTTGTTGAGGAAAAGGTCAAACACAAAATTTGGGGGGCTAGATAGTCAAATTTTGTGTACAATTTTCACTCAAATGAGAAGACATTGATAAAAGGAAATTCAGATCTACTGTGGATAATGTGTTAGTCATCTGTGTTAAAACTGGAGATTCACTGTATTGTCCCATAAATTTCTGGATTTCATGAATTACCTTTTATTAGCCAGCTAATCAATAGCACCAAGAGTACTAGCCTGGAGAGGAAGACAATGTGTATCTATTAGGGTTTTGGAAGTACAGAGTACAAAACATTCCTTGGAAATAAACAGAAAACAAGATACACAACCTCTCTGGTAACTTTATCTTCCAGCAACATTTGCCCTCCTTCAGTTTAGCTTTAAAATGTGGTGGAACAATTGGTACTCATTCATAAAAATAAAAACCACAAGATTCTCATTTAACTTTCTGGGTGTACATATTATTATAGTGCTGTTGATTTGTGTTTTCTTAACAGGAATTACTATTAGGGAAAAAGAAGCTTATGATAATCAGTATATGAATGACATCAAGACTTCTGAGGAGGAAATGGAAGGAAAAGTACCCTTTCTGGGAGAGGAAATTCATGATAGTTATTTTCTCTGAGGCCATCTCTGCTAATAATAAAGTCAATTTCCCTAATCACTCCATTGACTAGGTAGTTTAAGTCAGCATTGCTGGCTCTGAAAGGTAAGAACAATGCACTCATTCTGTATGTTATTATTATTATTATTATGTCAGTAAACTAATTCTCATTTTACTTTATTATTCCTGTTAGAAAAGGGCTTTTTCTGGTTTCCTAGTTTAATTTAAGATGTAATAAAAGATGAGTGTATTTAAGCAATCAAATAGTTTGTGACAAGTTATTTGGTTTAATGATCACCATTAGAGATTCTCATTTTCTGTTTGGTTTAGTAACTAATGCCACAATTTGCAGAGTCACCTCGACTGTGATATAAAAGAGATCAACAAAATCTAAAAGAATTTTTGTAGCAGGATTTTTCCTTTATTCACTTCACAAAGAGCATTTCTTAACTCAGCAACATTTATCCCAGTTGTTAATAAGCTTTTAAATGTCTGTTTCTGTTTAAGCAAGCACAGTCTGCATATGGTCCAAACTACTTTACTGAGAAAGAGTTGCATTATTGCTGAATAACTCTAATCTCCCTTGATGTAAAGAAACTCATTTCATGTTAGAATCATAAAGCACAAAAATGAATATTCTGTAAGATAATTGAAACACTCATCAGCACAGCTAAAATCTATTGTGCTTGTGGAGATCAGAGAGTATAACTCTAAGTCTGAAATTTCCTTCTTGTAATAATACAACCTGAAACCACTTTAACATAATAGCTCTTAGTAGTAGGAATGCTACATTATACAGAACTATAACATAAATTGTGACTATTAGTGTACAAATGTAAGTGTTTTATAAACCTTCCAAACCAATTTTGATTACAGATATATGAGATAATCTGCACTAGATCAACTTAGCTCTGGGTTAAGTGCTTCAGCTACCTATAGCATGGTCTCACTCTTCAAATGTAAGTTTCTGTGTGAATTAAAGACTTCTTTGTAGAGTATAGAAAGAAAAGTAATTACAGCATTTCTATGAATGGACAGAACTTCTTTCAAGATCGTGTACCAGATCCTGCTTATAAAATATCTGGCAAAAATGCAAAGTACATATTCTCACAATTTGTTTTCTTGATCTTACTATATAAAATAAAGTTTGTTCAAATTGTGAATACAGAAAAGCTTATAGGCATGGGAGATTAATCCAACATTGCAATTGTGTCTAATCTAATAAAATTATATTGCTTATAATCTTTGAAAGAGAATACCACCTGAGGTCATTGAGTAGTCCAGTCCCTAGCTGCTGCCTAGGACTATGTCTGGGTCCATGGCCTTGTAGTGGCCAGGGACTGGGATGATGTCCATTACTCCTGCTACCATTGTGGGCCCCACAGATGACCAGGGACTGGTCAGCAGTCTGATACCATGTTGGTATCCAAGGGTCATGGTGCCACCAGGGCCATGGCGATATCCACACTGAGCTTCTGTCAAGGGCCATGTCTGGGTCTGTAGCTTTGCTGAAGATAGAGTCTGTGATGATGCCCATAGCTCATGTTAGCACAGGAGGTCATTGTAACCATGCTGTGCTGGCCCTGCCCCTCACTGGATATGGCATCAGGAGGGCTGGACCAGTCTACAGGGGAGAGCTCCCCCAAATCAGCATTCAGGCCTGATGTTCCCACTCTCACCACAGGCATGCCTCTCTCCTTGACAGCATACTAGAGCTGACCCTGTGGTTGGAGTCGCTGGTGAGTCAAAATACTTTCAAAATATTAGAAATCTCATTAACAGAATAATAAAAGTAGTGCAGTTAGTATTGGTTAACACAAAATAGGAACTTTAAAAAAATTATTCTGTAAGGACGTGGAAAACTTTAAAAAGGTTTGTTTGGTCAAAAGCTGGTTAAGACACATGCCTGGAGCTCTTTGCAGCATCAAGAGTTAGCTAGAAACAGGAACCTTTGCAAAAGTTCAGGCCAACTGTCCCTAGCAGCTAGCCCCCTGTCAATACTAAGCTTTGTGGTCTAGACAGTAGCAGTAAATAACTGCTTGGAGGGAGGGCAGGGGCCATATGCAGAAGCAGATGAAGTCCATACCCTGTACTCAGCAAAACCAACCTCCATGACCCTAAGTTAACCTGGTTTGCGGTTTTTGCCTATATAATGTCAACACCAAATAAGAAATGGGAGCCTTCCCTACTGCACTGTGTTGCATGTAATGGGGAACTCCCAGCTGGAAAGAATAAACCTTGCTTTTGTATTCTGTACTTGACTGGATTCCAGTGGTCTCTCTGGGGCTCTCACCTTGGGCACAACAATTCTTTAAAGATGTAGTTTGAAGTTATTGATACCATCTGCCAAGGACTACAAGACCACCAATTATGGTGTGTGCAATAACCCTGTGCTGAATGCCACGACAAGATGCATAAACACTCTAAATATCTCTTCGGATGTTTAATCCTCAATTGGCTGCATCAGGTACCAGAGTCTCTGTTGTTTTGCTTGTATTGTGAAACATCTTATCTGCCAAAGTACATTTACTCACAACATTTCTCAATTCTCAGGGTAGCCCCCTCAAAAGCAGAAACCACCTAAAAGCCACACATATCCTGATGCACCGGTACAACTGTCTCTGCTCAGTGTTTCTCCTGATCATGACCCAAGAATATAACACTATATGATGGTGATGGGGAAAGGTAAAACAACACCACACAAATAATTTTTACCTAATTATGTGTGTGGTTATTATATAAATCATATACATATGAATGGCAATGAATGGAATATTTAATAGTGTTGGAATTTATTTCATACACACTAAGTATGTTGATTGATGCTTCAGCAAGCCTTAAATGCCACTGGTCGATGTGCTATTTAAATGCCAAAGTACCGTTGCAAAAATTAAGTCAAGGTAAATAAATGTAAAAGTAATTAGTGCTTTATATGCAAATATCAGTGGAAATTGGCTAAGATATGTGAGAATAAGGAATGGAGAAAGAAAAGAGGAAAGTATAAAAAGGCAAAAAAAGGAAAGGAAAAAGAAAAGGCAAGCAAAGAAAGAGAAATGACAGAAGAAAATAGAACTATTTGATTACGAGAGGACGTAAAGGCACAGACATGTCATCTCTCTTTTCATTTGAAGGCACAAGTGGAACGAACTCTGGAAAGAGGTGCAGGTGCAACCCTCTGCTTCCTGTCTACCCTAATTCTACTCTTCAGAGCTTCTCCCTAATCATCTATAAAGCATTTTTTAGTATCCAACTGACTGGTAGTATTTCAGTGACAGCTGTCTTTTATTGATAACATTTATTATTGATAGAAATCAAATCAGCAAAGAAAAAAAAGGCTACTTGGAAATGATAGTCTCTATAGGTTCCAATCTTTGTGCTCTCTAATATACATATCAATTATCTAGTATATTTGGAACATTCTTAATGTTTTATTTGTCTTGTTGCTAAAACCCAAAATAAAAGAAAACTAATATATTTAACTCCTCCAGGAAGGAAGAGGGGTTTCCTATGTCAAAGCTGCATGCATTTAGCAAATCTTTTTTCTTTCTAGAACACATCCTTTCTCCCTATGTTTGGGCCCTGTCTGTCCACTCTCCTTTGACTTTCCAACATCTATTAATTGGTATGAGATATCAACTTTCTTTATTTATCTTGCAGTGACTTACCTTGCTAAAAAAAAAAAAACAGTGTACTCTATAAACAAATCTTTTCAATTAAAAAATTCCTTTCTCATCAGGCCGTGGTGCTGCATTGCCTTTAATCCCAGCACTCAGGAGGCAGAGGCAGGCAGGTCTGAAATTGAAGCCAGCCTGGTCTAAAAAAGCTAGCTCCAGGACAGGTTCCAAACTACAGAGAAATTCTGTCTGGAAAAGCAAAAACCAAACCAAAATTAAAAATTCCTTTCTACTATGTCTTCAACTTTAAATATTATTAAGACAGCTAGTTGCTTCTGCTGGCCCGGGGTTTTAGTTTAGAACAAAATTAAAAATGGCAGTAAATGAAAATAGGGATGAACATTTTCCAAAGACCTAACATAAAAATTTTGTATTCATTTTAAATTGATATTTATATTATAGTGTATTGGATAGGCAATTACAGTATAAATTCCTGTGTTCTATCTTGGCTCTATTACTATTTAAGTGTATGACATTAGATAGTTAAAATTCATCTGTAAAACAACCAAACTGAACAGTATTCTACTAATCATTCCAATTCCGTACCTAAACAGAGTCTTTACATCAAAATGGATATGATTTCCTATTAAATGTTGCTACAAAAATTAACTGCTAACAAATTAGAATCATATTTAATGAGCCAGACATAGAAAGTATAGATAGTTATATTGACTTTTATATCAAAGAAAGATGCACTGAAAACATATAGATGAATGTCTTTATAGTATCTCTTTTTTTATAGTATCTCTTCATATAGGTATTTATAACATTAACTTTTACACATATATGGGATACATTATCAATTTTTTGTAAAAGTCAAGAAAATCCTTACCAAAGGAAAGTTTCATTTTAATCCAAGAAGTAACACATTTATGCAAAAGTAATAAAAACTTTATTCCTTGAATAACATTTAATTCTATTTTCGCCACTGCCAAGTAAAATTATGAATAAATTATACAACATTGCATTTTGTATGCATTATTTTATTCCCATGGGGAATTTTCTTTAATATAAAGTTGTAGACCACAGAGTTTATGTCATCCAGGAATTGTTCTGCTTGTTTTGATTCTTGAATTTAGCACCATATTTATTGTATGCAGTTATAAGAAAAGTGTTGACAGAGCTTTCTTGGATATATCCTGCTGAGTTTTAGAAACTGACTTTAGAAGTGATTCTGTGATGATAATCAGTGCAGAATTGCACCAGAGGTGTGTACAGGATTCTGCTGTTGTGCGTCAGCCCATAGCTGTGTCAGAAGTTACCATCCCTTTCTCGTCAATGGAACAGATTTGTAGTCCATAATCATAGCAGCCTTTCAGGAAAGATGGCTAAAGAGACACCAATTATGGTGTGAGGGTGGAAGAGAGCGGTAAGAAATAGGGTCTTTAAAAATTGCAGTCTGGACCCTGCATACAATGTTCAGATTTTAGTTTTAACTCTACAGATCTATGCGACTATGATCTTGGTGATTCTACTGTCAGTTTAAGTGTATTCAAGTGAATAATAAATGAAAATAATAGCACAGAATGATAGTCTCTCTACAATATAATCTGCCTATGGTCCTATAAACTATGAGTGTTTTAGGAGGGAGCAGATCATAGTCAAATACAATAGAATTGAAACAGATTATTATGTTGGTTCCATGATGTGGGATTCCCCTCAGTATGCTGTGAATACCATCGGTTAATACAAATCTGCTTTGGACCTGTTGCAGTGCAGAATAGGGCAAGGAAGGAATTGAAAACAGATAGAGGTGGAGAGAGTAGGCAGAGTCAAAGGGAAGCCATGTAGCTGCTGCAGGAGACAGATATGGACACAGGATAGAAACTTACTGGTAGGCCACAACTACGTGGCAATATACAGATTAATAGAATTGGGTTTATTTAAGATATGAGAGCTAACCAATAAGATTCATGAGCTAATAGGTCAAGCAGTGTTGTAATAATTTCAGTTTCTGTGTGATTATTTCAGGTCCGGGTGACCGGGAAATGAACAAACAGCCTCTAACTCAGTCCTAATCAATGAATTTGTTCTTCATGGCTAGTAGCTCCAATTTTTCTATTCATATAAAATAAAATATCTTTTTCAAATATTAGGTGTATTCCTTTTTATGATTCTATATTATTTGGTGCCAACTGATGAGCTCAAATATAAGTTTATCTTTGTGATATAGTAACTAAAGAAATACATTGATCCTCTTATCTAAAATGTTATATGGTTTTTCAGACTTAGATAAAAAAACATGGGTAGGCTTAGAAGACACTGAACTACATCATTTTTAAACATTCTTCAAGATGTCACCACATATGGAGGTTTATCACACGTTACTGAGCATGTCAAATCTTATTAATGCTACATGAGAGACTGTGACAAGAGAGACACTATTGAGCCTGATTTATTGTTCAAATTATATTTAATGCATAATAAAAGATACCAAGGAAGCATAGCTTTGATACAATTGCAAAATTTATAGTTTTCGGAGATTAAAGAATATTATTTAATTATGTATTGATAAGTTGTTTGTGAAATGTGTTTTAGAGTGCATTATTCCATGGTTTTACTACTCTTTTAAATGACTAAGACAAAACAGTGAGCACAGGTGAATACCACACAAGAATGCTTGAAGGTCAGGATGCTAGTACAGTTGGATTCTTTCTTGTGAGAACTTGGAAAGTATTTCACTAGGAAGAATGGATGCCAGGAAAATTCACCAAATATTTTCCTTTCCTGTGATTGGTCCATTGTCTTCCAGCTTTCCTTATGCTAACACAGGATTCTAGAGTGCATACAAAAAATTCCTATGTTGTCTTCAATGCTTTCTTCTTAAATGACAACTGATAGATAAGCTATAAAGAGTTAATGTGCTCAGCATTAGTGTCTGTTTCCAAAAAACATTAGATGGTGGCTCAGGAGTTTTGAAATCCATGAAGGCCTGTTGTAGTTGATGTCGCAGCTAATATCGACACTCTATTTAGTGTTGATCACTACTGTTAATCATTCCCATTCTCTATCAGATCATGGTAAACCTGATTAGGTAAGATGACCAGATGACAGACTCAGGAAATGGTTAGAGATTCAGGTGGAATTATCTTGTGGATTTGAATTTTAAAAGGACTAATTAATAGAATATATATATATATATATATATATATATATATATATATATATATGTGTGTGTGTGTGTGTGTTCCAATTTTTATTCTTTGTTGTACTGGACAGTACAGAATCTGGTGTCAAAAAGACAGTTTCACTATAAAAGTGAATGTATGTACAGTAAGGAGCATAAGTTGTAATATTTGGGAAATAGATAACACATTTTTAAAAAGAAAATCTGTCATCTGTATCTATAGCATCTTGTTAGAAAGTTTTAGGGTGAGTGAGACTGGAGCAAAGAGTAGAAGGTGATGGAGTGATCAACTAAGAGATTGCAGCAGGGACCGACAAACAACCCAGAAGTGCAAAGGAAAAGACTAGTCCCAGATGTGTTTCAGAACAAAGGCATGACAGGACATGAAGACTCTTAAGAGGGATAGAAAAATGAATGGTTGTTGTGGGATAATCTTCACACAGTGAAGATATGTCTCTGCCAACACATCTTCTAATTGGTTTAATAAAGAGCTGAATAGCCAATAAATAGGCAGGAGAGAATAGGCAGTACTTCTGGAAAGAGAGAGGAATTCAGATTGAATCTGGCACACGGGAGACACCAGCGAGACACCAAGGGAGTTGAAAGTACAGAATGGAGAAGTAAACAAACAGTCAGGTTGCAAAGCAAAAATAATAAAACTGGGATAATTTAAGTTAGAAGAGCTAGTTCTGAACAAGACTAGGCTAGAGCAAAGCACTGTATCATTAATAATACGTTTTCATGTCATTCTTTGGAAGCTGGTGGTCCTTAAAGAAAGTCCGATGAGAACAAGCAACAGCTAATGGAGACTACAGGAATTCCAGTTCTGAAGATATCTTGGAGGCAATAACATTCATAGAAAGAAATTGCAGTTTAACAATGTGAAAACTTTCTCTAGAAAGTCTTGATCTCACTTAAATACAAGGTTTGTTTTAGTAATATGGTAGCTGTAGGTTTTTCTCCAAGATCCATGACTTCACTAACCTCGGGTTGCTGGCTAGGTTAAAGTACCACGTGTTCTCTTGTGTTTGAGAGGATTTTAAATCCAACTACAGAGATCTCTTTAGTTACCACTAATGCATCCTTAAAGTTGTTGTGCCATGCCAGTCATTGATGTGATTCATAGGAGTCATAGCAGTTTAAGATTATTTATTGCTTTCCATCTTTGGAAGCCTTTCATATGGTAGCATGGAAATTGGTCCCCAGGGAGGAGGCATTCAGATCAGTTATAGCTCAACATCCTTCTCTGGGCTCTGTATCTAAAGTGCATGGTGTCTTTAGGAATACAGACTTACTTTCTACCTCTGGCATACACCTAAAGATAAGTGTAGCCTTTACTCTTCATTGGGGAAACTTATCTTTGCAAGAGACAGAAATCATTACAGAAAATCATAAACAATCAAAAAGCAGAAGCATGGAGCCCAATCCGCCATATTCATCTGCAAGCCACCTGCACACGCAAGTCTCAGGAAACATTGCAGAAAGATTTCAAGAGCCAGAGAATCAGGGAGTTTGTTGTGAGACTATGTTTCCTAGTAATGGCAGAAGCTACTCCATAAAGTCTCTCCAGGGCAATTACTAATAAGATCTGAGCAAGGTAACAGCCACAGAAACAGAGAAGTGAATGAAAAAAGACCAAAAGGCCTCAATCCTAGCAAAACTATGACAGGCAGCCCAGGAATAGTGACAGTGGGATAAAGACCCCCTCAGGAGAGAGCATACCAATTGTTTATTCAACATAGTCAGCCCTGAAAATATACATACGAGTAATATTATCCAGATTTAGAAGATTTTATATAGGAATATATATGCAAGTGCAATATATGCATACATATATGTTCATATGCACATATTCACATTTGTGTGTGTATGTATGTATATGTGTGTGTATGTATGAATGAATCAATGAAAAAGTGTTCATGGATTTGAAAAGAGTAAGGAGGGGTATATGGGAGAAAGGCAAAAGGAGAGAATATATAATTATTTTATTTAATTATTTAATCTCAAAAATACAATAGTCAAAAATGTTTAATAAACATGTTTTACATGAAAAAAAAAACAAGGTTTTAATCAAAGTCAAGAGCTGAAAAATGAATTAGAGGCAAAGCCCAGAAATGAACCAAGGCAGAATCCCACTCACGCTTGTTTAGATATTTCTCTTTGTTGGCCTTCTGCCTTAGCATAAAAGAGAAGCCATTGTGAGAGTCTCAGCATTTAACATACTTTTCTGAGACACTAGACGGATAAGCTATTAATGGCTTCCACTTGCGATTTATTTGAGCAAGAAAATGTCCCTCCAATTCACAGAATCAGATTGCAGAATATTTTCCACTCCAGTTCCAATTACTTACTTTCAGTACCTTTCTGTAAGGAATTTTCAAACCAGATGTCTTCATTGGCAAAGGGTCAGATCACACCTGACTTATGTTTTTACCGTCTCTCTACACACAAAAGAGAAAATAGAAAAAGATTTGGACGTATGTGCCTCCCCTCTATTTACTTTATGAGTCAATTTCCGGAAGGGTGAATGCTGCGAAGCTGGGAAAAGTCTAGGACAGTTAAATCCTACAAGCTTTGGTGCTCATCTGTGCATGCTTGTTACAATGTCAATCATGATAAAACATCTCCATTGTCTCACTGTGTGGGTGCACCCCTCGCCGTCCTGAGTTCCTTGCTCGTGCTCCCTCTCCTTCTGCTCCTGATTTGGACCTTGAGATTTCTGTCCGGTGCTCCAATATGGGTCTCTGTCTCTGTCTCCTTTTATCGCCTGATGAAGGTTAATATTCAGGAGGATGCCTATATATTTGTCTTTGGATTCACCTTCTTATTTTGCTTCTCTAGGATCACGAATTATAGTCTCAATGTCCTATATTTATGGCTAGAAACCAAATATGAGTGAGTACATCGGGGGAAGGGGAGGGAAATGGGAGGCGGTGGCGGGGAGGAGGCAGAAATCCTTAATAAATAAATAAATTAAAAAAAAACCAATGTCAATCATGTCTCATGTGGATGGGTCAAAATCATTTATCAGTACATACAGGGCTGCAGCTGCACCTCCATGGAGCTGACTATGTACATGACTATGGTTATCTCACTGCACATTATCTATCAATGCTATTGTACTAATGTATTACAAAATAGTCTCGGACATTCAATTTAAAACGATTATGAAGAGCCTTAGACTGGCTTTTCAGAAGGAAAGAATGATGGTTGCTAGAAATAATCGCTCCAATGTGATTAATGAGTCCTCTCGGGATTGCAGCTCTAGACTGGAAATCTGGTAATTTTCATGAAATTAAAGAGTACTTTTTATCAAAGAACTTATTCTTTACCACATTGTTGAAAATAGAATCTAAAATCCCATTACACGAGTAGGTGATAATATGTTCATCAATGATGTGTTTTAGAACATGTTTTACAGCTTCTAAAGGAAAAACGACAACTTCAACAATCAAGTGCTTTTTCTCGAATGTGGATGAAAAGTAATAGTTAGGAAAGCTGTTCCATTAATTATCCCAGGAGATTTTGACATTTCCTGTTCATTAAGTGCAATGTGTTAATTGATTTGTATTTAGATGATAACATAATTGCAGCTTAAAAAACTTGAAAGGATAAGAAAAAATTAGATTTTCTCTCCCCATCTCCCCTTACCCCCATCCCACCCCACCCCCAAGATCCAGGTAGAAGGGAAGGAGGGGGGACTTGGGGAATCAGGAGAATTGGGATAAAGGAAAGGTGGATAGGGGAGCACGGAACCACAATTCTTAGTTAAGGGAACCACTTTAGGGTGAGCAAGAGATTTGACCCTAGAGGGGCTCCCAAGTGCCCAACATGAGGTTCCCAGTTAGTTCCTTGGGTAGCTGAGGATTGGGAACCTGAAATGACCCTATCCTAGAGCAATACTGACGAATATCTTGCATATCATCATAGAACCTTCATCTGGTGATGGATGGAGACAGAGACAGAGACCCACACTGGAGCACTGGACTGAGCTCCCAAGGTCCCAATGAGGAGCAGAAGGAGGGAGAACATGAGCAAAGAAGTCGGGACCACGAGGCGTGCACCCACCCACTGAGACAGTGGAGCTGATCTACTGGGAGCTCACCAAGGCCAGCTGGACTGTGACCGAAAAAGCATGGGATAAAACCGGACTCTCTGAACATGGCGAACAATGAGGGCTGATGAGACGCCAAGGACAATGGCACGGGGTTTTGATCCTACTTAATGTGCTGGCTTTGTGGAAGCCTAGCCAGTTTGGATGTTCACCTTCCTAGATATGGACGGAGGGGGGAGGACCTAGGACTTACCACAGGGCAGGGAACCTGGACTGCTCTGTGGACTGGAGAGGGAGGGGGAGAGGAGTGGGGGGAGGGGTAGAAGGGTGGGAGGAGGGGGAGAAGGGTGGGAGGAGGGGGAGGGAAATGGGAGGCTGGGAGGAGGTGGAAACTTGTTTTTTGTTTATGTTTTTTTCTTCTTTTCTTAATAAAAAAAATTATTAAAAAAAAAAAAAGAAAAAATTAGAGTTAATTATGTCTATCCTAAATATACTTCATATATACAGGGAACCATCCCAAGTTCTTGCTTTCAACAAGTCACTTGTCCCTTGTCCATCATTTCAATGTGAAAAGCAGCTCTCTTCCTGCACCTCGGCTAGTCTCAATTGGAGGATGATAGGTAGAAGATCTGTAAGAAAAGTGGAAAGGATGGAGGGCATTTCCACACTGCTTCTCAACCATACCTCTTCTCTCGTTTGTCATATTTTGAATAATTCCCCATTCAGCAGTTAATGCTCAATAATTGACATCTTTGGAAAAGAAATGTAAGAATAAATTACTTGAGCTGCTTTTATCCATGTTGCGAGTAGAGCATTGGATTCTGTGTTTGCCTATATCACTATTTACGACTTTACCACAGCATAAACACTGGGAAAATGTTAGAACAAAACATGGTTCTAAAATTTCCGGACTAAGCGATGTGATGCAAGATAATTATTTGATTAGAGAAACTAATAATAATAAACTGTTGCTGTGGGTGGTAGATTTCTACAGAGATGTAAATGGGAGAGGAGAATTTTTAAGCACTAGCCATATTCCAAGGTTTCAAATGCCTGATTGGTTTTCGTTCATGCAAATATTCATAAGTCTGTCTTTTATTCCCACTTTACAGTTATGAATAGGATTATGAATACATTATGAATAGGATCATATGGCAAGTATATACAATGACACATTTCTACCAGTATTTCTGCTTCTGTAGATAACATCATCTTATTTTAAAATAGTCATATTTCATATATTCTCTATTTATACTTATTTACATTTTGTGAAGATACATTTTAATTAGTTCCTATTTATATGTCTATCATGGCTTACAAAACTGACAAGATGATTACTAACAGTGAAGGAATTTTAGTTTAGTCGTGAGGTTGGCAGATAAGGTACATTATAAATGTCATGTTATAAGTACTTTTGAGGTACCATATGAGAACACACACTTTAAATAATAAATTCCTGGGAAGTTAAAGTAAAAGAACTGTTCAAAAAAGCAGTACTCAGTGCTGGTAGACAATACATCAATGTCTACCATCAGAGGAAGGTACTCTAAGTGAAAATCACAAAAGAAAAAAATAACAGAACACAGAAAACTGTGAGGGGTTCAGTGGCAATTTTGCAGTAAAGCACAGGAAGAAATTAAGGGATGGAATACAGCCAGCTGATGAAGGCTCAACACACAATCAATGGCAGAACACAACCTAAACTGGTCAGGACTTTGGAAGTTTCAGTGACGTCAGAATGAAGAAAAAACTTGAAGATGTGGGGCTGGAAGCAGAGTGAGTAGGCAGAAATCCAAGGCAATCACTAAAGACAGAGCTACAGAGTTCCTTATCTTAGACAATGCCGTAATTGTTTAGATGAGAAATCATTCACTGCAGATACTACGTCAGGACATTTACAAAATTACTGCCTATTTGAATATGCAGCATTTAAGAAAGGGAAAAATCGAGGCTTAACATTTGCTTACTGGTTGGGTGACAAAAAAATGAGTTTCAGATTTATCCATAGTGAATTAACATGGATCAACTAATCAGATAAACAAAATCAACTGAACAGCTAGGAGTTTTCGTTATCATTACTAGTTCGTGCATTAAAAAGCATCAGATTCAGTCACAGGAAAGGGAACCCTGACTGCTCTTCAGACTAGAGAGGGAGGGGAAGAGGAGTGGGGGGAGGGGGGATGAGTGGGAGGAGGGGGAGGGAAATGGGAGGCTGGGAGGAGGCGGAAATTTTTTTTTCAATAAAAAAAAATTTAAAAAAAAAGCATCAGATTCACTGGCCCCTGGCCTTGACATGACTGAATGTGGTGTATGACTAGGGCAGACTGAGGGGTCACTGGCAGTGACACTGGGATTTATCTCTACTGCATGTACTGGCTTTTTGGGATCCTATTCTCTTTGTATGTATACCTTGCTCAGCCTAGATGTAGTAAGGAGGGCCTTGGACCTTCCCCAATCAAAATGACTTACCCTCTCTTAGGATTAGAGGGAGTTGGGGTGGGAGGGTGTGTGGAGAGAATGGGAAGAGAGAAGAGAGTGGGAATTTGGATTGGTATATTTACAAAAAAAATTCTAATAAAAAAAGAAAGAAACCCAGAGGCAGGGACATGGAAAAACCTCAGAATCAATGCCAGGCACTGCCCTCTTTCCATGTGAGACCTGTGTTGCTTCTTATTTGTAGCTCAGATAAATAGAATATTCTAACTATTCTTCCTTCATATGTTACCAGTTCCTCTTCTTTAAGACATACTGAGCCAGGTCATCTGATTAATGTGATCTAGGTTTTCAATCAATAAAATAACAAGGGGACATTTAGGACATACACTATCTTTTATATTAATGGGTAAAATTATGGTCTGATATTTGCAAAATGTTTGAGGACACAGTTTATAATATCACACTGATATTTACTATTCATTTAAAGTGCATGTAAAAAACCACAGGTGGTATTTTAAATAATATTTTAAATAAAATCTATTTGTAGTCTAATGGATGATAATCAAAATGTTTGTTAAGATTAAAAGTTGGGCCAAAAGTCAATGCAAAAAGATAAAATTAAAGGTTGGGGCAAAGGTCAATGCAAAGAGATGACTAGTGATCTCAAGTGGACTCAGGATGATTGTCCAGTGAACAGCATCCTAATTTTCCATGAGTATATGCGTAAACTTGCCAACTACCAGTGGCAACGATTTACACTTGATTGCATGATCTGGAAATACTTTATTAATATTTGTGTTGATGTTGAAATCCATAAATTTTATAACTAGATCTTATATTTTTAAAGGAATGAGAGATACCTGTTGAAAATATTTGCAGGCTTATAAAAGTTTCAAATGCTATGAAGCACCGTTTTAAGTCACCTCAATCTAAGAAGCACTGATTAGTAAAAGTATGTGAACATCATTATCATCACCTCCTTTGTATATGTTCATGTGGAATGGTCAGAGGATTAAAAGTTTATTATTTTTATGTGCTGACATTTTTAATTTACTATAACTAAGAATGAAGGAAGAGTACAGCTGAAGAATCTGTTGAGTGCCAGAAAAAAAGTTTTCTGGTTATCAATAACATTCATGAGTTTTTAAAATATTTATAAGAAAGAAAGACATCCTTTTAGAATAGAAGATTGCGAGTAAATAAAACTATGCAGTGAGAAGAGCTGCACTGCAGTACTGCTAGAGAGATAAAGGGGCTGCTGTGTCATATGACTTTAAATAAACTATAAAATTAAATTGTAAATTAATATTAAATTAAAATATAAATTGTAGGAAGACAAACCCACATAGACAGTGGTGGTGACCTTGTATTTTGTCTGTTGTATTAACACCAGGAATGTCAGGGCATCTTAACATTGGCATTTCTACCAATGTCATTCATATATTTACAGAGAAGGAAAATCCCCAAATCAACCCATACAGATATCCTGTGATGTGAACCTTAGACCATGCTCCCCCTTGGGGCAGATCATAGTCTGTGAGCATAGAATCTTGCCCAAAAGTAATTTCTCCTATTTTGTTATTATATGAACTAATGTTTTTATACAGAATAGTAATAGGAGTAGTAGTGCGAGTAGTAGCAGTAGAAGCATTTCATCATTGTTAGAAATCAATAAAAGTCGCAGTAATCATATTTTCCAGAGAATGAAGATGTCATAAGGCACTCTTTTTCTCTACTACATTTCGCCACATTTGCCTGAAAATGTACCTATTTTACATTAAACAAAACCTATTTATTATTTTTGCAGAGAGAAGCACTAGTAAAAGATAAAGTTTAACAGTAACTATGAAAAGTACAGATGGTCTCTTTGTTCTGTGATCTAAGCTACTCTCTATGAGGTGTGAGGAACCTAAAGAGGCTGGTATCAGAAGCCTGTAGTCACTGAAGTGTGCTTTTTATGATAATGACCCCCAGCCCTCCTTTCTTGCTCTCCGGCTCTGGCCATTATATGTGCAGCTCTGCTTCATCCTGTGCTCCCTCCTGGATGTGCTGCCCCAAAACAGAGGCTCAAAAAGCCAGCATGTCTGTTTATGGATAGGTGCCTGGAACACTAAGCCAAAAGAAACCTTGGCTACTTGATATGCAGATTATATTGCATATACTGTTAAAGTAGCAGAAAGATGGCTGATAGCACCGAGACCCAGTGTTCAATTCTTCAAGAACTTAAGGTGAGCCCTAGTTGCCAAAAGGGAAACACACAGAATAATATATGAGAGTCTTGCAACAGTCTTCGCCATACAAAGAGCTTCCTTGACCTGATAATATCAGATCCTCAGAAAGTCTTAGAACCTTAGAGACACAGGGACTTCCCTTTTCTTGTTATAACTACATCTCTAACTTTTCTCATTTTGAGAAACTATTCATTTCCTACATGTGTTTCTGTTATGCAGCAAGACTCCAGTATAGACAGACATGGAAGGCGGTTGGGAATAATTTATGAATTCTATATAACTAGTCTTTCAAGCTCTCTGAAGCCTCTCATATTCCAGGTAAGCAGAATGTAGATACTGGCTCATTCAAAAGCAGAGGTGCAATTAATATGAAAACATGTCTAGAAACCAAGCAGACATATTTAAATAATATATATCTACGTCAAATATATGTATGTACATATATTTGGCATAGACAAAAATAGATATAGATATGCAGTATTCTGTCTCTAAGTGTGTTCCCTGAATCATGTTGATGAAACACAGTGAATACATTTATCCTCCTATACTTTCCTGGCATCTGCCATGCTTGAAACAGAATCAGGCTTTCCAATGAGGTGAAATTCTATGTTTTCTAAATATTTACCACTCACTATAGCACATATAAGAAACAATAAGACTGGAATCATGGGCTGTATAGGACTGGTACTGATGAAGCAAATGAAAGTAATTCCTGTAAATATTGGGCACTCTCTATGCTGGCAACTTTCTCTTTTCACTTTGTTAGGCCAATTGATAATCTCCCCATTTTTCCTTTGTGCCAGAACTGCAAATCTTATTAGAAAGTTGGAATTTCAAGGATTAAATACATACAGCGAACCTAGTATGGAACATACTAAACATTCATCTTTAGATAATGACTTTGTTGACATTACATGAAAAATATACTTTGGTTTCTACAACAGAAGAACTGAGGAGTCATAAATAATTGCTTTTGCCTTATGACATGTTGATGGGAGGTAGAGAAAGGACCCCAGGGGAGTTGGAGTGGGACGTGAAGGGTAGATATGAAAAAGACAATTTTTTCCATGTATGAAATTTTTAAAGAATAATTAAAAATTAAAGAGAATAAAAACTTCATAGTCAATATCAATTTATTATTAATTTTATGTAATTATTTATAAATGACTGATAAGTACTAATATAGAGTAGACATGATTAATCTTAAAAAATGACAAACCTCTATTTTGTGTTAGATTTTAATTCTTGACCAACATTTTTTCAATTAAGAATAAAGCCCACTTTAAATATATCATAAAAGATTGGGGTAGGCAGCTCAATTTCTGCTCTTTCATGTTTGTTTTCTTAAAAAAAAATCCCCTGAGAAATTGATTCAAAATACTGAATGGGAATTTATAGAGTAGACACAAAAATTTACAGTGGACAAATGGATTTGATTGACCCCAAAGGAAAAAAATGCATGATTATTGCATTAAGGTCTGTAGGTCTGACTTCAATTTCAGCTTGGGAGTAACCTTCTGATGCCCTCTTCCAATGAGTGACAGGATAAGGAGCCAAAATAAACAAACAAACAAACCAAGAAACAACAACAACAACTACAAAACCAGACCAGCTCAGGTCTCCAGGACAGGAACTCTGAGAGCTTCCCAGAGGATCCTGGTACAGAAGACTGTTTCTCTGTGGCATTTGACAAACTGATTGTTTATGGCTCAAGTTTATGACTTTACAGAGGCTACAAAAAGAGTGGACACGATATGGGTAATTATTTTTGAGAAAGAAAGGTATTACTTTCAGAATTAAAACTTGAAATGAATTCACTCAAGATAGTATCCAACAAATGTAGCTAATGGGCCATAAAGTACTATTGGATTTATCTAGGATTCATCCTTCTGAGCTGTTGGTCTGTGCAGTATGAGTATTGGAAATCCTATAACAACCTCTTGTGAGTGCTATTCAACAGCAGTGTTCCCACATAAATCATATCTCTTTGATTCTTTAGAGATAATATTGATTTTTAATTTTTAAATTAGCATTATTTTATTCCAAAAATATATGGCTATTTTAAAATATATAGATAGCATCATTTTGGAAAGTCATTAATCTACATTTTTCTGTTTGTGACAGAGAGAATCAAAAGACAAGTATACTAATACTGGATTTCCAGGAGAATAAACACTTTGTCAAATTTTATCCCTTAATTTCTTGTTTAATTTATGTTTTCTGTATTCTAGAAATATTTGAATACCATAGTGGACATGGTTACAGCCATATACCAACGTGCATGTATGAGCACTAGTTGGTAACACTGGCTGTTTTATAAAATTGCGATATATGCAGTACTCCGCTAAGCACTCTGCAAAAGCGACACAGCCAGTCGTAAAGGTGCTGACATAGAGAAGTTGCATAGCAGCTGTGCAAACACGGGAATTTAAATTTAGACAGGTAGCATGACCTGTCTACGATTGCAAGGATGGAAAGCAGAGAAGCTCTTTGTCATATGACAAAACCTCTGTCACATTGACTGCTGAGCACACTCCCCTCACCTCATGTAGTCTCTTGTGATCTATATGTAAAATAATGTAGCAGTTGATAGTTTATCTATTCAAGAAAATTTTTAAGACTAAATTTAAATTCAACAACATAATTGAAATTTTCTTTTAAATTTAAGTCACTTTATAAAAAGAGTATTTGCTAATACTTGATTCTAGAAAAACAAATCCACAGACAATTTGAGAGAAAAATTATTTTCCTCTACTTAACTAAAATTGAGCTACATTTGTCGTTTTTCTCAACAGCTTGCAACAGGCTACTGTGAACTACAGAAATGAACACATGCCTGTCTAATTCCAGACACCTTGACTATTCTGATTCACTTAGTTCCAAAACTGTGTAGGAACATAATTTTTATAATTGCTCCCTTTTATGGGAGACTTTCAGAAGGAACTATTTTCTATTAATATTTGAGTTGCTTTATTTTGTTCTTATGAATCCATGGGGCTGCTACAGTGGGAAAAAAAAACCCAACTTGTCAATTACACCCACTGCTGGGTTTTTAATTGATTGCATTTAAATGGCTCATGATTTCCATTCATCACCTTTATAAATTCCCAATTGACTACTTCTATTGGCATGTTTATTACCTCACATTCAGATTAATGTCATCTTCTGATACTGTATGTTATTCTGCAGTACATAGATATGTTATTACATCCTACAAACTCTCTTAAGTTGTAAAATCTCTCCTTCTGTCTCATTACTAATAAATGTTTTTAATCTTTTGAGTTCTAAATTGAACAGAGTGCTTCCCATCAGTGTCTCTGACCATGTTTACAGATGTTCTGTGGTAATAAGAGTTGGAGGGGATGATGGTTTAATGCATCCCTATTAAAGAGTAATGAGTGTAAGGACAATCTGGAGGCTCAATGATAGTTTTATTTGGAGACTGACTCAGACCCTGCTTTGATCTGAGTCCATCTAGGTATTGCACTAGAAATGTTTTTGAAAATGGTTAATGGAGTTGACTATTCCAGAAGCAAATGGCGAACATGTTCACTCACCTTTAATTTAAAGAGAAAGGAAGTGATTTCATTTCTTTAATTTCCTAACCAGAGTACTACAGAACTAAATGATTTTTTAAATAAAATTTACCCTCTGGTTTAGTTCACTGATCCAGAATCAATTACATAGAATATCTACCAGAGACCTATGGAAAAAAAATACCTTCATTATCTCTACAAATTTTCAGTTTTCTATTTCATTCAGAGAGGGTAATTCAGTATATAACTTTGGAATGGATAAAGGAACATATTAAGTAAACTGCAATATGACTTTAATAATATAGCTAGCAATTTATTCTTAACATTATCATTTTGTGACATCAGGAATTCACAAGTAAGTTCATCACTCATGGTTTGAATCACTGCTAAGGTCAAAAAATAACTTTGACCACATTTTTTAAAATATTCCTTGAGTTTCTCTCCATTTTAATCTGATCTGTCTTCAAAAGATATTGGGTCAAGAGTTTCATAATTCTGTCAATTTTATCATTTTCAAGAGGGTTTGGAATATATAAAAGTTACTGATCTTGTCTCATTTAGTTAACACATCTAAGCAAGCAAGTGGTCTATCTGTGTTTTCTTTAATATAGCAGAATGAGTAAAAGGATATCAAATGTAGATGGAAAGATACAATGCTTCTGTCATATGTTAAATATATTAAAATAGCGTGTAGTAGTAATAAAATGATCATGTGTTGATAAGAAGCCCTTCTGATCTTCTGTACATCAAGTAGGACCCTTTTTATGTAAAGAACAGAAACAATCTATACATTGATGTATTGTATAGTGAAAGTAGAAGTAAGCTGATGGACTTTTAACAAAATCTATGACAGAAAATAGCCACATGAGCTAAAGAAAATGGCATGAAATAATCAGACAATAAATAAAAATAAGCTTAGGTAGACTAACTAAAAAAATTACCTTCTTTCTCATAGTTGAAAAATTGTCAATAGATGATATGTAGGAATAAAGAAGGATACTTATGGAGGTAAAACTTTGTATAGATACCTTTAATCAATACTTAGGCAATATAGAAAATTAGTGAGTGTTTAAGCCATCCTCTTGACTTCTACAGTATATGTGTGTAAGGTACAGCCACAGATATCAAGTCAAAAAAAGTACCTCAGAGATTAACATTTGACAATGACTTTTAGAAGCCAATAACACTGAGGATGTTGTAAAGGCCACAGAAAGGATGCTCTTTTACAATCTTATTTAAAATAAATATTAGATGTATAGCTTAAAAGAAGCTAAACTGCAGGAGGTTACAATGCTTTCTGCAGGAGCCATAAACAATGTAACAAAATCCCCATGCCAGACAGGAGACACTTCCTTTTGAGTTGCTCCCCAGGGCTTTCAAAAGACTCCCTAAATAACATAGAACATTGTCATTGGTTAGCTCCCAGAACTTTAAAGCAGTAGCTTATTGCTGGAGACATCCTTTACTTTGGGGATAGGACTTGGAGGAATTATGCTGGAACTGACCTGTAATCCTCCTCCACGACTAGCTTGTTTAACATTAGAAGGTGATACGCAAGCTGCCAAAGGAGAAGAGAAATCACTTGTTTTACCAGGCTCCAAAGTCTGTGAACTGCCACAATGACCATCTCAGCAAGGCAACCCCAGCAGTAGAATAGAGGTGCTTTGATCTTGAGACTACCCAACAACTGTGCAGTTAGAGTTAGTTCTGCTCCAAGGAAGGAAATAATGTCAACTACCCATGCCTAGTGTGGTAATAGACCCTAGAAGACAGCCTACTATTGGCATTTTGGTAAATAAATTCAATTGGTAACTGCATTCTAAATGCTTATATTCTGTTCACAGATCCATGTGACTCCTAGTCCACATTCAAGAATCCTCTTTTGGTAGCAGCTGGAGATCCATAATAGGTCAAAGTGCAGAGAATAAGTGACAATGTGGTGCCGAGCTCCATGTGGCACATATATAGTACAAGCACGTCAGGCTTACGGAACCATTTTGGAAGAAGGGACAGAAAGACTATAAAAACCAGAAACCAGGACACCTGCTGCAAGATAGTCTGAACTTAAGGCAAAAAATGTTCTCAGCATCATCTAGACAACAAACCAGTGAACAATGTTTCTCCATGGCTCCTCCCTCCAGATTCTTGCCTTGAGTTCTGCTCTGACATCCCTCAACAATAGGCTGTGACCCAAAAGAATAAGCTGAAATAATTCTTTCCTCACTAAGCTGCTTTGGGGAAGAATGTTTAAATTGCAGCAACAAGAAAACAAACTCAAAATCATCTGAATGCAGAATGTTATTTTTACATGATGGTAACAAATTAAGTGATGAGGATCTTTCAAATGGAAAAGATTCCCTTTGGTTAGGTAAGAGGCCCTGCTGGTCACAGATTGCAGTCTAGCACGGCCTGGTAGCTCATGGGAGACTCCCTTCCTACTCTCTGCTTGCCCTTATCTGGAGAAGGTCTGCAGGCCTGAGGACTGACCTTATCTAAATGTTGTCACTAAACCTGGGTGTCTAATTTATCTCTAACATGTCCCTTGGCATAGTTCCTTGCTAGAAACTTGCCGCCTGTTGCTCTTATAGTAACTAAATCTTGTACAAGGACCTGCTGTGGCATACAAAGCCTTCTGGTAGGAGCATGCTGTTTAATGCAAATAAGGTGATTTCCCACTACAGTCCTCAATCCTATGTATTATATTTATAATCTGGAATGAAGTTGAAATGTCTCACTGAGGTCATTTTCCTGAGGGCTATCTCTATCATATCATATCATCTGAACCCTGTTACTGACTTTTGCTCCCCCTACCGCATGGACCCACAGCCTGTAGTTCCAAGGAAGAAAGAGAACCACAGTTCACAGTTTTGGATGATGTTGTTCATGACTGGTTTTGTAGCTTCTGTATCCATAGCAAGCTAGCACATGATGATGATAATTCATGGCTGTGAGGTAGGAGGAAGAAGATGGGGATTGCCACAGCTCTTTTGAGGTTATATCCTTAATTACTGGAAGACATCCCAGTGGATCTCACTTCCTTAAGTATCCACAAATCCTCAACAGTATGTGGACATTTTAGATTCAAAGCACAGAACAAGGCATAGTCAGAAATTCTAAAATAGTTTCTCCTTGGGTGATAAGAAGAGAACCAACTGTCTAGGCCCTTATAAAATTAAGAGCAGTGAAAACAAGAGCTATCATGTCTGAGAATAAAGGCCAAACATGTTTATGTAAAAATATATCCAAGCAAGTATTTGAAGCTGTTATTGATTTGTGGCAGTTTTCTTTTAGAAACTTCAAGAAGTGGTTTTGGGTGCACAGAGCATCCCCAGAGAGGACTGCAGTGCCATTGGACCCAGAAAGGAGCCTTGCTTTCTTATTGTACATATTTGTGTAAATATCTTGGACTTTTTAAAATGTCTATTAAAATTATGTGCTTTCAAATAATAGTGTACTGTACTGAAATGAGTTGCTTGGCTGTTTTTGTTTTATTTGTCTGTTAGTTTGCTTTTGTTGTGAACTTTAGACATTTTTCTTTCCCATTTAAGATGAGGAACTGACTTATAAAAGAATCAACCAATTTACTAAAACGGCCTCTTCTCTGAAAATGAGAGATTGATTTCTATGCACTGACAATTCATTAAATTCCCAGGTGTAGCTTCTTACAGAAAAATTGGGGGAAACACTATTTTTGCATATTTCTCATAGGTTCTTGAGCTAGTAATGAGTATCTTTAGAGAGCGTGGAGTTCCCCCAAAGAGAGACACAATATAAACCCAAATTACTACAGTATCATGGTTTCTCTTTGTCTTAGCTAAACAGTTACTCCTGGCAACATTTTCTCATCGAAAACTCTTAGTGCTGGAGTGCATTAACCCTGACATTTATTTCCAGTACTTGCTATAAATGTCTAAAGCTAGATAGCATAGAAACCTCAACTGCATTAGGACAGGCCACTGTCTTCCAGGACTCTTTTGTCCTCTTTGAAACTGATTTCTGTTAAACAAGCAGCCAGGACATATAAGCAAGGGCTCTATTAGGACAGGGGGAAGGCAACACATGATACCAGGAAATTTATTGTCTGCATTCTTGACTGCAAAGGAAGATGGACGGCAGTAGCACTGCACAAAAGCAGGGCAGGCAACCAGGGCCCTCTCTCAGGCTTCCTCTGAGGATTGCTAAGACTATAAGAAGGAGTGTAGACAAAGTTAGAATACAGTGTCTGTGAAGTAATTGAGATTGTTTCATCATTTGATTTCCTTTTGGCCAAGAAAATGAACCCCTATCTGCACAATGGGAACAGAAGCTGATATTTGCTTACTGTGCTTTAGCTACTGAGTTTTAGAAAAAAATCATGTTAGCTCATTAGTTCTCTGAAACAATTCCATAAAAAAATAGTTAAGAAGATAAATATTCATTTTATAGATGTTAGATGTAAGGTGCTGAGAGATTACATAATGTAAGTAAACAGGGCTGGCTTAAACCTAAGTAAATCTGGCCATATCAGTGACTTTGAAGCCACTCCATTAGGCTGGTACGTTGGCCCATCTTTTCTCTGGTTTCAAGTCTGTAAGCTGCTAATTCTCTTGCTTCATATTTCATATCTTTTGGCTTCTTATTCATTTTTTTCAAGACCTTGTGATACTCCCCTTCTAAAAATCAACTCTACAGTATTTCAGTTCTTGATTTGTTTTGAATTTCTCTAATTCTGTGCTGCATAGGAAGCATTGCCATCTACTTTTATGTCTGTGTGAAATGCAGGTGTGCTCAGAAATTCTTCTTTCTTCTCATATCCTTTCGGTACTTTAAATACTAGAATTGTCTTAAATCTCACTTGAGAAACACAGAAGTGAATTCATCTCTATATGCTCTCAGTGATAAAAAGACATCATTATATATACTAATCACATACACAAATCACCTTATTTATATAATGATTTAATGCATGTTTCATGAATGTCATTTAATTAGAACTTGCCTGTAATTCACTTATACAACTACCTCATTGTAAGCAAACATTTGTTTCCTGGCTGCGAAGACCCAAATAATCACACAGAAACTCTATGAGTCACAATATTTGTTTGTCTATTAGCTCAGGTTTCTTATTAAGAAACTCCTATATCTTAAATTAACCCATTTCTATTATTTTATATTTTATCATGAGGCTTATGGTTTGTTACCCCTTGTTTCTTGGCTAGGCACATGGCATCTACCTCCTTCAGCAGCTACATGGTGTCTGACACTGCCTGTGCTCTCTCTTTCTCTGTATCTCTTCCATCCTAGCTACATTATGCTCTGCCATAGGTCAAAATAGCTTTATTTATTACCCAATGAAAGCAGCACATAAATAGAAGGACATCCCACATCACTGTTATGTTTTGGTAGAGTTTTAGCGTGGCCATTGTGCAAACATGTTTCACTGGAGGGCCCACTGAACATGTTCCCAGAACCACTTTAACTATACCTGGACCACTCGTGAAGGGGGAAACAACCATGAAGGGTAAAAACATAAAGGTGGTCTATAAGATATTGAGTTTTGTCCAATTTTATTTAGTCCATTTTTGAGAGCTTACAATTTTCTAAAGGGACAATTTCTTTAAGAGCCATACATAAGTACAGCTTTTACTATCAAGCAATTCTCTCTGACATTTTCTTCAAATTCTCCCAGCTTTTCTTCTTCATCAGAAATTGCTCACTGCTGCTGTTTGTGTGCTAAGATCTTCCTTCATCTATTTTCTGTTATCTTGGGTTTAAACATGGGCGGGGCAGGTAGGCAACAGTCCTGCCCATGCTGTGTATGTGTCCATGCTATGCTCACCTGATCTTCTCTTATTTAATTCTTAATGGTACTGATAAATTGCCTGTGAAGACGTGAATATTTTATCTAACTATTCTTTGCCCTCTAAAATACAAATAATTTAATGTCCATATCATTTAATATCCTTCCTGGTTTCCAGAAACATTTATAACTATGAGTTTATGTTTATTCAAAGATTATTCCCACAGTGTTGATATTTTATTTATCTTCCAAATTGTAACATTATACTTAGAAACTGAGTTCGCACACACAAACAGTTCTATAAAAATGTTACACAAAGTCAGTTTCCATTTCACGTCCTTCCAAATAAAACATTTTGGCAGATCTGTAATTTTGCCTTTATCCTTTATAAGGAGAACAGAGACAATTCCAAAGAAACAACTTAAGAAGGTATGTCTTTACAGAAAATGGTCATGAGATTAATAAAAGTAGGTACCAGTTTTTCTAGTCCATAGGTCTTGAATTTTTTTTTTCTCTTGGGCTGATAAATGAAATACACCTTGCTCACTGTTTCTAAGGCACAGCACTAGAGATTATGCTTTTGTCTTTAATATAATCCCCTTTCCATAAAGTTCTACTGGCCACATTTGTTAGAAGCATACCTTAAGTTTTTATGCCATAATTTTAATAAATAATTTCAAAAAAAATAGAATTTAGATAATTTCTTTTCTTTTATTACTACCGTTTTTTGCTGAATTTTTTATCAGAAAAATGTATGTGTATGTTTTCTAACAGGAGATACTCATTAATTAGTTTAATAAAAAGTGTATTGATTTGTGTAAAGATTACAGTATTCCAAATATTTCACTGGGTAGCAAGACAAGTTGGCTTTCCAATGGGACCAAAATGAACCATGTTGTCTGGGTTTACATTTTCCATTCTTAACGGCTTCCTTAGAAAACCAGCTATTGTAGCAGCATCTGGGATTTATATAAAAATCAAAACTGAGTGCAAAGACCCATTCTGACCTGTATTTTAAATTCCTTAAGTTTCCCAAGAAGGGAAATCTGACCGCTGAGGCATTTTCAACACTTCTTATTCACTCCTCAGAGGTTTCACCAAAAATAAGTACACTTTGGAAAACCCAGAAGTCTTAAGAAATAGTATTTGGGGATTTCTGCTCTTACCATGCTGTGGAACAAAGAATGGCGGAAAATAAATTGAAGCAAGGAAAAGAACCCAACTTCTCTCAATTAATTTTACTTTTATTATTTTTGAATGCCTGACATCTAAAGTTTTTACAAAGTATTTGAAAATAATACTTATATTTATTGACCTCTTCTTGTGCTTTTACAAGAGAAACTATTTTGATGTAAATAGTTATTTTGACAGAGTTTGTATGTGAGCAGAAGGATGCCTTCCCTTGCTTGACTTCCAGACTATCCTATTTTGCTAAAATGACCTGATGCACCAATATCAAAGCTTTTAAGGCTGCTTTGTAATTTACAGATTTACACATGCTGATGTAAATCAGCCACCCTTTGGCCATCCTTCTGAGGTAGGCAGAACAGGCATATTCTTTTTAGGAGAAAACTGAACTACACAGGTTAATGTTCTTCGTGTGAAATCTTTTATCATATTGCTACCTCACCAAACAAATGGTTTGAAGCCTCCATGTAGTATTACATAGTCAATGATTTACAGAAAATAAAGTGCTTACTTAAAAATAATTTAATAGTAAGAAATCCAAGCTCACAAACTGTGGAAGGATTGCTTTTGTGGGTCTTCTGTCTGTTAAATATCACAAAACTACCACCTGAAAACTCAATACATCAGACGCCGCAAGCCACAAGTCCCACTCCACCCCCAAATCCTCCTATCCTCCTGCAACCTCAGTGGAACCTTGAAACACAAGCTGCAAATTCAGAGAGAGGACCAAGAAACTAGTGAACACCCCACCCCAGCGATGATAGATCCCACTCTCTAGGCATTCGATACTGGGGCAAAAGCACAGGCCCCTCCCTCACTTGGCTCAGCTTCTCCTGCCAGCCAGCAGGCAAGCTTCCTGCAGAAAGGTCTAAAAGACAGAACTAAGGGAGTAATCTTGAAGCACAAGCTATGAATGCACAGAGAGGACTGAGAGGGAATCTGAAGCACAGACTGTGACTGCACAGAGTAGGCCAAGAGAGTGAACCCAGAGAGCAGGCCAAGAGAGACACAAACAGCCACTGCAAGAGTTGAACCAAGAGGGAAAGACACTGCCGGCATCAATTGGAGGAAGAGATGGGTAGGTGCCAATGCAAAAAATCATTCAACAACCTAAAAAGCAACACGATAACATCAAAACCCAGTGGTCATACAACAGGAAGACTTGATCCTAAACCAGAAGAAACAGAAGAAAATGATTTTAAATGTAACTTTATGAGAATGATAAAGAACTTTAAAGAGGAAATAAAAATTCCCTTAAAGAAATGGAGGAAAAGACAAACAAAAAATTGAAAGAAATCAATAAATCTCTCAAAAAAAAAAAAAACAAGAAAGAAGGTAGAGCTAACACTTCAAAAAAAATCGCTCAAATACCAAAAGTGAAGGAATAAAAAAAACCCCACAAACCAAGGGATTCTTCTAAATATGAAAAATCTGGGTAAAAGAATGGGAACTGCAGAGGTAAGCATAACCAACAAAATGTATGATATGGAAGAGAGAATCTCAGGTGTTGATGATAATATAGAGGAAATAGATTCATCAGTCAAAGAAAACACTAAATCCAACAAATTCTTAACACAAGCCCAAACTACAAAACCCAGCAAACCTTTCAATCACCACTGATGGAGAAAACAAGGTATTTCATTAAAAATCAGATTCAAATATTAACTAGCCACAATCCAGTCCAACAGAAAGTACTAGAAGGAAAACCCCAAGCCAGGGAAGCTAACTGTACCCATGAAAACACAGGCAACAGATAATCTCACAAAGCAAATCCCAAGGAAGGGAAACACACAAACACTACAATCAAAAAATTACAGAAATTAAGAATCATTTTCCATTAATATCTCTTAATATCAATGGACTAAATTCACCTATATAAAGACACAGGCTAATGCTCCAAAGCAGGATCCATTCTTTAGATGTATAAAAGAAACACACCTCAACCTCAAAGATAGACATTACCTCAGAGTAAGGGGTTGGCAAAAAGTTTTACAATCAAACAGACCTAAGAATCAAGCCAGTGTAGCTATCCTAATATCTAACATTAATAGACTTCAAACTAAAATCAATCAGAAGAGACAGAGAAGGACAATTCATACTCATAACAGGAATAATCCATCAAGATGAAGTCTCAGTCCTGGATATCTATGACCCAAATACTAGAGCACCTACATATGTAAAAGAAATATTACTAAAGTTGAAATAGCACATCAAACCCCACACACTAATAATAAAAGATTTCAACACTCCATTCCCCATAATGGACAAGTCAACCAGATAGGAACTTAACAGATAAGAGAACTCATGACTTAATGGATGTAATAGATCTACAGAACATTCCACCCAAACACAAAAGTTTATACCTTCTTCTCAGCACCTCATAGAAACTTCTCTAAAACTGACTACATACTAGATAACAAAGCAAACCTCAACAGATACAAAAAATAGGAATAACCCTTTGTATCATTTCAGATCACCACGGTTTTAAGTTAGGATTTAATAATAACACTAATTGCAGAAAGCCTACAAACTGATGAAAATTGAACAGTGCTCAGTAGAACCATTCCTGGGTCAAGGAAGAAATAAAGAAAGAAATTAAAATCTTCCTTGAATTCAACAAAAATGAAAGCAAAACATATGCAAACCTATGGTACCCTATGAAAGCAGGGCTAGGAAGAAAGTTTGTAACACTAAATGCCTACATAAAAATGTGAAGAAATCTCACACTAGAGACTTAACAGCACACCTGAAAGCTCCAGATCAAAAAGATGCAGACTCACCAGGATGAGTAGATGACAGGAAATAATCAAATTGATGATTGAAACCAATAAAATAGAAGCAAGGAATGCAATAAAAAGAATCAATGAAACACAGAGCTGGTTCTTCAAGAAAATCAATAACATATACAAAACCTTACCCAAATTAATCAAAAAACACAAAAAACCCATCCAAATTAACAAAATCAGAAATGAAAAGGGAAACATAACAACAGACACTGGGGAAATCCAGAGAATCATTAATCATACTACAAAAACCTGTACTTCACAAAATTGGAAATTGTAAAAGAAATAGACAATTTTCTATATAGGTTCCACATACCAAAATTAAAACAAGGTCATGTGAATAGTTTAAATAGACCTATAAACTACAAGGAATTAGAAGTACACCCCCCCCAAAAAAAAGCCCTCGAGTGGATTGTTTTAAGGCAGAATTTTACCAGGACTTAAAAAAAGAGCTAATACCTATACTCCTCAAAAATCTTCCACATAACAGAAATAGAAGGAACATTACCAAACCCTTTTTATGAAGCTACAGCTATCCTGATACCCAAACCACACAAAGACCAATCTTACTCATGAATATAGATACAAAAATACTCAATAGACTACTGGCAAACCAAATCTAAGAACACATCAAGACAAAAATCATCCACCATGATCTGCTCGACTTCATCCTAGATGTGCAGGGATAGTTCAACATATGAAAATCTATCAATGAAACCCACCATATAAATAAACTGAAAAAATGTGATCATTCCATTACATGCTGAAAAATCATTTGACAAAATCCAACATTCCTTCATGATAAAGGTCTTGGAGAGATCACGGATACAAGGAACATATCTAAACATAATAAAAGGAATATACAGCAAGCCAAAATGTAATATCAAATTAAGTGGAGAGAAACTCAAAGCGATTCTACTAAAATCAGAAACAAGAAAAGGCTGTCCACTCTCACCCTATCTATTCAACTATTCTGGTTTTTCAAGTTCTGGCTACAACAATAAGACAACAAAGGAAGATCAAGGGGATTCAAATTGGAAAGGAAGAAGTCAAACTTTTACTATTTGTAGATGATATGATAGCATATATAAGTGATAAGTAATCCAAACACTCTACCAGGAAACTCGTACAGCTGATAAATACCTTCAGTAATGTGGCAGGATAGAAGATCAATTAAAAAAAAATCAGTAGCCTTCTATATACAAATGATAAAGAAGCTGAGAAGGAAATCAGAGCAACATCACCCTTTACAATAGCCACAAATAATATAAAATATCTTGGGGTAACAATAACCAAAGAAATGAAAGAACTATTCAACATGAACTTTAAGTCTTTGAAGAACAAAATTGAGAAGATACCAAAAAATGGAAAGATTTCTTATGCTCTTGGATAGATAGGGTCAACATAATAAAAATGATAACCCTCCAAAAGCAATCTATAGATTCAATGCAAACCCCATCAAAATCCCAACACAATTCTTCGTGGACCTTGAAAGAATATACTCAACTTCATATGGAAAAATGAAAAATCCAAGATAGTGAAAATAAGCCTATAAAATAAATGAACTTCCAGAGGTTTCACTACCCCTGATATCAAGCTCTATTTTAGAGTTACAGTAATGAAAGCAGCTTGGTATTGGCATAAAATCAGATAGGTTGAACAACGGAATTGAATCAAAGGCCTGCAAAGACACATCTATGAACACATGATTTTTTACAAAGAAGCTAAAATTATACAATAGAAAAAAGAAAGCATCTTCAACAAATGGTGCTGTCGTAAGTGGATGTCAATATGTAGACGAATGCAAATAGATCCATATTCATCCCCATGCACAAAAATCAAGTCCAAATGGATTAAAGACCTTGATATACATTTGACTACACTAAGGCTAAAAGAAGAGAAAATGGGAAGCAGCCTTCAATGCAAGGGTACAGGAGACTGCTTCTTAAATATAACCCCAGTAGCACAGACACTGAGAGCAAACAATAAATAAATGGGATCTCCTGAAACTGAGAATCTTCTGTAAAGCAAAGGACACAGTCAATAAGACAAAAAGGCAGTCTACTGAATGGGAAAATATCTTCACCAACCCCACATCAGACAGAGGACTGATCTCTAAAATGTGTAAAGTACTCAAGAACTTAAATATCAAAATTCCAAATATTCTAATTAAAAAGTGTGGTACAGATCTAAACAGAGAATTATCAACAGAATAACCACAATGTCTAAGAGACACTTAAGGAAATGTTCAATCCTTAGTTATCAGAAAAATTCAAATCAAAACAACTCTGAGATACCATCTTATACAAGTCACAATGGCTAAAATCAAAAATGCCAATGATAACTTATACTGGAGAGGATGTGGACTAAGGGGAACACTCCTCCATTGCTGGTGGGAATGCCAACTTGTACAAACACTCTGGAAATCAGTATAGAGATTTCTCAGAAAATTGGGAATCAGTTTACCTCAGGACCCAGCAATTAATACCACTTTTTGGCATATACGCAAAGGATGCTCAATCATACTACAAGGATATTTGTTGAGCTATGTTCATATCAGTATTATTTGTAATACTCAGAACCTGAAAAAGACCTAGATATCCCTCAACCAAAGAATGGATAAAGAAAATATGGTACATTTAAGCAAAAAACAATGATATCATGAAATTTGCATGCAAATGAATAGAACTAGAAAAAAGTATCCTGAGTGAGGTAACCCAGACCAGAAAGATGAATGTGGTATGTACTCACTCATAAGTGGATACAAACTGTAAAGCAAAGGATAACGAGCCTATAAGTCCCTGGCCCTAGAGAAGCTAAATAACAAGGTGAAACCTAAAAAATGAATAGATGCACCTGGAAAGGGGAAATAGAAAAAAAATCTTCTGACAAAATTGAGAGCATGGGGGTAGGGAGAGGAGAAAGAGTGGAAGGGAAAGAGGAGGTAAAAAGGGGAAGGGGGAGCAAAACTTGAGGGAACCAAATAGTTGAGATCAAGGAGTGACAGAGATGAGAGCAAGGAAAGAGATATTTTGATTTAGGTTGCCATTTTGGGGCTAGAAAGAAACATAACACTAAAGAAATTTCTAGAAATCCCCAAGAATGACCCCAGCTAAGACCCTAAGCAATAGAGAGGAGGGTACCCAAACTGGCCTTGCCCTGTTGTTAGATTGATGAATATCATAAATGTCAGCAAAGATGACAGTAGATGCAGTAGAGTACTGAGCTGAGCTTCCAAAGTGCAGTGAAGAGTGGAAAGAGTGAGAATATGAGCAAAGAGGTCAAGACCATGATGGGGGCATCCACTGAAACAGTCTACTTGAGCTAGTAGGAGGTCACCAACTCAGCTGGACAGGAAAGGAACCAGCATAGGTCCAAACTGGACCCTCTGAATGTGGGTGACAGTTGTATGACTGGTATAGACAGCGGGGTCACTGGCAGTGGCTCCAGGATTTATCTCTAACATTGGGCTTTCGGGGCACCCATTCTCTTTGGATGGATACCTTGGTCAGTCTAGATACAGTAGGGTGGGCCTTCCTCAAAGCAATGTGCCTTACACTCTCTGAGGAGTGGATGGGGGTTGATAAAAGAGGTGGAAGGAATGGGAAGAGGGGAGGGAGTAGGAAATGGAATTGGTATGTAAAATGAAAAAAGATGGTTTGTTTGATTTCTATTTTAAAAAAATAAAAATAAACAACTTAATATATTAAATTGATCTTTAATTTTTCATTAAAAATCAGAGTATTACATAAAAATTAATTATATATTATAGTAAATATTAATTTTTCAGAGTTTCTTAATTAATTCCCTAACTCATAAATTATTTTTTTTACTTCTTTCCTTGTGTTAGGGTATAAATTGAGGACCTTACACATGAAAGACAATTGTTTTGCCACTGAGCATATAAATGACGACCACTATTTTATGGGAGAAGGACAACCAACTTATCAGTTAAATGAATTTTTACCCCAAATCTGAAGCCACTTTTGAAATTATGTAAATGTCTGTTATATAATGTTTATTATAAAATATATTAATATATAATGTAAAATATATATTAATTATTTTCATTTTTGATCATTGGAGTTTCATTACACTGTTCTAAAGTTAACCCTTCATGGTGGTACCTTGCAGTCAAAGAAAATTTTCACAGATTACTTACATATTTATATACATTTAAAATGTTATCTTTTTAATAAAAAATAATATTTCTGCTCAATATTCATATCTTTTAGTTGATATTAGTAGTAATATTCAACAAAGGTTTGATTTGTATTGGTAGAAATTGTTTCTTGATAAAGATGAGGAAAGAAAGATAAAATCATGAAGTTAGTTCAAACAATATTTTGATAGTTTCTAATGAGTTTATCAGCTACAAATACATAACACACATACACATAAAATATATCTTTATATTAATGCCTATGTGTACATGACACAGCATGGTACAGCCACAAAACCATTTCAGTAAATGGATTACTTATTATCACAGTGATTTTATTATTGTACCTTTAAGTTCTAAAACCCCCTTGACTATACTCACAGATGGGACAGCCTGCTCGTTGCAAGAATCAGGCCTTCTGCCAGACACCCTTAAGCCAAAGGGATTAAGAAAGAAGCCAAGTCATTTCCCTGACATTTGTCATATTGACATGTAAGAGCTAAGTAAAACTGAAAAGCACTCAGGAACACTGGCTCTTACTTTGTCTCCTTGAGGACATTGAAGGTCAGTTTGGATACAAAAGCTGTTGCACATGCTAGAAAAGAAACATCAGAGCAGCACCCAGCTGGCACCCAGTGGCAGGGTTTCCTGCCCAGGTAGCCAAGAAGAGGCAAGACCTTGGAAACCTGTTTGAGTTTCAATTCGTGTCAACATGTTTCACTATAGCCTGGGTAGGGCAGGGGTGGCAGAACAGTAGTTGAATCAACTGTATCCTTTTGGGCATTTGGTCATAAACAAACGTACAAATCTCTGCTGGTGCTCACCTTCGATTAGCTCTACTCTCACCTACAGGCAATATTATAAAGTAATACCTGAGATTGCTACTAGATCTGAATCTTAAAAAATTATGTTTTCAGTAGACCTGTTTTTCATCTATAATTGAGAGAGTTATGATTTTATATGGTTCTTATGTGGTTAAAGATTATGTATGCAACAGACAAAACAATTAGTTACTTAGAGTAAGTACTGCAGACAATCAATGATAACCTATAATTTGTTTATAATCTGTATTCAAGTCTGTTCCTTTCCCAAATAAAGCTCTAAAAAAAGTTCTTCACTTTTACCCCTGGATAATCCAAATGTTTGCTCTGAATTTTAAGCTCAACCACTCTCCCACCACAGCCCCATTTTTCTAACTCTTTGAAAAGATCTTCTATATAGCATTGAGTTAACCTATAACAGGCCAAGGAATTTAAATCTTCATTCTTGAGGTTATTTGAATTCCTCTCTTTGATACCTTCTCAGGATAAAAGTGTTAGTGTTTAGGATGTCATAAGAAACCAAAGCCCCTCAGGAACAGCCTGTACTCTGGTGCCCTTCATTCAGTATATCCTGTTACTGCGCAGGCTTGATTGGTGACCGGAGAGTTGTGGAGTGTTCTACTGGTCAGTTCTACTTTGGACTGAAGAGCAATTAAGATTTATGGGAGTTCATAGTGGTTCCATCTGGAGACCCATCTGTGTGATAATAAGTACCTGAAGAAAGCTTGCCTGTGGCTTTGTCTCATATCCTGAATGTTTGTCTGTATTCTCATCCCCTTGCGGACCTATTACATTAAAATGAAAGTCTTTTATAAATACGGTCTGTGGAATTGAATGAGTCCTTACCATACATACCAAATTACCATTCTACCCAGTCACCTTCCAAATGTGGCCTACGATGATTTGTGTGACTTTGATAACTCACTTATACTGTTTTGTTTTGCCACTTGGAAAGTGGTAAAAATATTCAGGGCAAAATTGTAAGAATAATTGAATAACAATATATATGGCACACTTAACACTAGAAGATTATAAATACTACATGAAAATTAACTATTATTGTAATTAATGTTAACTTTGTGACTTGTTACTAACGGAAGCATTTAATAGAAATAAAAATGTCTTAGTTAAACTAACATCTTCTGAACCCTGCTCAGCATTTGGTATAAAAGCAAGCCCAACTTCACGTTAAATTGAATAGTATCATCAACAATTTTATAACAGTGATTATGATTTATCATCCATGAACCTACCTTTAATGCATTTCTGCACTAAAAGAGATCTTGACACATGTAAACAAACTTTCGACTATAATGATGCATATTCTTTGTATTTGCTTTTAATTTAAAAATGATACATTTTTATTAACATTGAATTATATAACTTTGTTCTTCATTTCATTCTAGGTACCGTATCTCTAACTCTGCACATGTTCCCTCAGCTCTCCTGCTCCCTGTACCAATTCACTACTAAGGTACAAAATCTAATATAAAAACTTCCTCTCATTGTCTCTTCCTTAGTGACCACTGAATAAAAGAAACTCAATTGTGCCCTACAAACTCTGAAATGAGTAAAACATTATCCTTGTCTTCAAAGAATTCAAATCCTTCTGAGCACAACAAAGGCATTCACCTCATTCATTCCGTGAATGTGGCACACAGGCATCATGCATGGGATGCTATGGTGTCTTAGAGTTGGCCCAGATATGTCATCCTTAGACAGAAGTGTGAGGCATTAGCCTGAGCATATTCAGGGAACACAGATTAGAATGGGAAGAGGAACGACTAGGAGAACAATCATGGAAGAGCAATGCTGATTCAGAAAATGAACTTAAAAATTGGTATAAGTTGACAAGCAAGGTAAGACAAAGCAAAAGTACTAGAATTTTAGAAAGGGTAAACACAACTAGCTTTGTTTTGTGTGTACTTGTCAGCAAACAAGACAAGATAAGGAATGTTTGATGGGGTGCATTCTCACAGGAGGCAGAAAAATTTGGTACCCAAAGCCAACTCATTATGACCTGTTCAAGCCATGCCAATGTGGAAAAGACACTCTTTATCTGCAGCAGATGGTGAAAGCTGTTCTACCAATCCAGGGATTAGAAGAAGGGTAGGAACGGATGGCCAGAAGGGTGCACTGATGGAAGAGAATGTTTGCACGATGGCACTATCCACTAAAAGTCACTTGACTCATTAAAGTTAGAAATTAATACTGCCAACCCATTTTCTGTAATGATATAAATGATATATATAATATCATAATTGAAATATATGTGCATTAATATAAATGCATACATTTACATAGACATATATAATTATATGTGTAAATATTTTAAATGATGTAATTATTAATATAATATAATCATATTCAAGTATACATAAGTGTGTACACTTATATGTGTGTGAATTTTATGTGTATGCATTTATTTATGCATTCAAGAGTATTATATATTGAAAAACATAGTCATTAATCACATGTTGCTATTTCAGACAAAAAATATGTTAAACATGTCTCCTGACCTAACTTAATTTTCTGTATCTTTATCAAATTGATCCTCATGTCACTACTTTTAGTCATGCCTATCATATTAGAAAAATATAGTTGTAAAGAGTCACGGTGGATGTTGTTGTCCATAAGGGACTGCAGACCCTCAGACCCTCAACTTTCTATGACCCTTTGTCTGCTGGAGTGAGCAGCTTGTTTTTCTGTGCTCACAGCTGCTATGATCATGAAACCCTCATGAATTCCTGATGGCAGGGGAGTGGTTTCTGGTGGGCTTGCAGCTGAAAAATCCTAATAGCTAGGGCAGGCTGTTAGGCAAAGAGAGCCCTATATAAGCTGCCCTGGAACACAATAAAATTGGCATTCTTGTTTCAAGAGTGACCCATGTCTCTGTGTGATCTTTAATCCCCAAACTCTGGCCTGAGAGCTCTTCCAGGTGGTGCAGGAGCCACACTGTCTTAATTATTGAAATGCATAACATATTCACCTAAGTACTCAACTTCTGATTTAGAAGGCACTGTCTATCTATCTATTTATCATCTATCTATCTATCTATCTATCTATCTATCTATCTATCATCTATCATATATTGCACATGACAGTTAATTTAGACAGCTTCTAGCTAAGCAAGTGATAACACATACAATCTCAGATAGTCATAGATTTCTTTAAATAACTTCAAAAGCTTCAGTTCTCAAGGTTTGTTTCTTTGCAGATCACATCTCTGTGGTTCTGCCTGGGAAAAGTGCAAAGTTTATTATTATTGTTTAAATAGGAAATAACTTGATCCTGTCTTATTGTATTCTTCTATATGCTTCTTTGGATATAAATGTATTCAAAGTTTAGATATTTTCAAAATAAGAAAAAGACAGGATTGTAGAGCTATAACATTACTTTGGCGAAATTTCAG
This sequence comes from Microtus oregoni, assembly GCF_018167655.1. Taxonomy (NCBI): domain Eukaryota; kingdom Metazoa; phylum Chordata; class Mammalia; order Rodentia; family Cricetidae; genus Microtus; species Microtus oregoni. The sequence goes on along the minus strand of NW_024543218.1, from coordinate 7,574,238 downwards.
GCTTTATAATTAAAAATTATTAGTTAAATTTAAAAGCTTTAATAATTTTTACTATGATAATAACTTTAGTTTCTGTAAGTTATATATCAAAGATTCAATAAAAGTTTTAACTGTTGCAGTATATTCTAGTCATTATTACAGATATTATATGGTAATTATTGAAAATGTGATGAAAGCTAATGATAACCTGAAACTTGACAAAATATACTAGATCCAGTTTCTTACTAGAGACATTTTAACAATTTCAATAGACTTCATGGTAGTCTTCCCAGGTACAATAGAATATCACATAGGTCTTGTATATAATTCCAATGCAACATAAGTCAAAAAGGCTCTCTTGATTCCATATTAAATTGCAAATGGGTGGTCTCTCAACACTCACAACAATTTTCAGATTTTAAATGTAACTTCTTTTTGCATCAGGGACAGAAAACGATTATTAGTAATACTGTAGACTCTGGTGGTCATATACATTCATATATGCTCATTATTATTATATATGCTCAGTGCCTGGAACATAAAAGCATCTAAAATACTTATTCCTTTGCTATTTTATTGATGTTTGTCTAAAAAAGTAAAGTAACTGAAATAAGATTGCTTCTAAATTATATAACAAAAATACATGTGGCAGAAACCACTGACCCAGTAATTCTGAAGTTTGTCACAGCGTTCACACAGGCAAATTTTCTTTAGTGTCAAATCTGCAATGTACAACTTCCTCTCTGTAAACGCTGGTACTGTTGAACCTTTATAAACTTCTGGTAGAAAAGTTTATACAGTCTAGCAGGCTGATGGAAAATGTGTTGAAGACCTTGATGAAAAACTGATATTTAGAGTTGATCTTGTATCCTGCCACGTTACTAAAGCTGTTTATCAGCTGTAGGAGTTCTTTGGTAGAATTTTTGGGGTCGCTTATGTACACTATCATATCATCTGCAAATAACGAAAGCTTAATTCTTCCTTTCCAATACGAATCCCCTTGATCTCCTTATGTTGTCTTATTGCTATTGCAAGAATTTCAAGCACTATATTGAAGAGGTATGGCAAGAGTGGACATCCTTGTCGTGTTCCTGATTTTAGTGGGATGGCTTTGAGTTTTTCTCCGTTTAATTTAATGTTAGCTGTTGGCTTGCTGTAAATAGCTTTTATTATATTTAGGTAGGACCCTTGTATCCCTATTCTCTCCAAGACCTTTATCATAAAGGGGTGTTGAATTTTGTCGAATGCTTTTTCCGCATCTAGTGAAATGATCATATGGTTTTTTTCTTTCAGTTTATTTATATGGTGGATTACATTGATAGATTTGCGTATGTTGAACCAGCTCTGCATCTGTGGAGAAAGGGGTACACTCACCCATTGCTGGTGGGAATGCAAACTTGTGCAACCACTCTGGAAAGCAGTGTTTCGGTTTCTCAGGAAATTCGGGATCAACCTACCCCTGGATCCAGCAATACCACTCTTGGGAATATACCCAAGAGAGGCCCTATCATACAACAAAAGTATATGCTCAACTATGTTCATGGCAGCATTGTTTGTAATAGCCAGAACCTGGAAACAACCTAGATGCCCTTCAACGGAAGAATGGATGAAGAAAGTATGGAATATATACATATTAGAGTATTACTCAGCAGTAAAAAACAAGGACTTCTTGAATTTTGCATACAAATGGATGGAAATAGAAAACACTATCCTGAGTGAGGTAAGCCAGACCCAAAAAGAGGAACATGGGATGTACTCACTCATATTTGGTTTCTAGCCATAAATAAAGGACATTGAGCCTATAATTCATGTTCCTAGAGAAGCTAAATAAGGTGAATCCAAAGACAAACACATAGGCATCCTCAGGAATATTAACCTTCATCAGGCGATGAAAGGAGACAGAGACAGAGACCCACACGAGAGCACCGGACAGAAATCTCAAGGTCCAAATCAGGAGCAGAAGGAGACGGAGCACGAGCAAGGAACTCAGGACCACGAGGGGTGCACCCACACACTAAGACAATGGGGATGTTCTATTGGGATCTCACCAAGGCCAGCTGGCCTAGGTCTGAAAAAGCATGGGATAAATCCGGACTATCTGAACATAGCGGACAATGAGGAATACTGAGAATTCAAGAACAATTGCAGTGGGTTTTTGATCCTACTGCACGTACTGGCTTTGTGGGAGCCTAGGCAGTTTGAATGCTCACCTTACGAGACCTGGATAGAGGTGGGCAGTCCTTGGGCTTCCCACAGGGCAGGGAACCCTGATTGCTCTTCGAGCAGATGAGGGGGGGGGGGACTTGATCGGGGGAGGGGGAGGGAAATGGGAAGCGGTTGTGGGGACGAGGCAGAAATCCTTAATAAATAAATAAATTTAAAAAAAAACTGATATTTATAACTTTCCAAAGCAACAACAAAAAATGAATTTGCTTACATTTTGAATAGTAGCTGAAATCAAGAAATGGATGGAATTCTCAAGGTAGAAACCAAAGGAGTGTACTTTGGTAACATTGGAATGAGAAAAGTACATTGGCCAAGGGCACAATACAGCTGTTTTGACCTTTGCAAGAACTCATTATACTGCATTGTAAAAGCAGGAGATAGCAATGTATTTGTTTAATCAGCACTGCTTCACTGTTTGCTGAATTAGATTTTTCCGTGCAATCATGAGAGACGTTTGCAAGAGACACAAGTATTTGAGGTTTTGTATTCCCCACCTAATGAAAAATAAATTTAAATGGCCTGGAATTGTAGGGATTTTGACACTAATTAGTGAAAGGATGCTTTACTTTAGGCAACACTGATTGAAAGCTCAAAGCCTGAGCAGACCTGGTTTCTGATTCTTAGCCCTCAGAAAATATTTAACTGCTCTCAAAGTTCTTTATTTGAGCTATAATATGAAAGTATAGAAAACCACCATAATGTGGTTATTAAATAATTAATATTATGGTGGTTATCCCTGAAAACATATTTAAATTAAATACACTGAATATGCTTCTCTGGTAGTGGGGCTGGCAGATATGGAACAGAAAGAACGGAAAATGTGTTATATACATATAAGAGATTGTTAAATAAAATTAGTTAATAAAAATCAGTCTTCCCGGTTCTTACCATTATATTCTGTTCTGAAAATAAAGAGAAAATGCTGGCATATAAGATAGGACTGAGGACTATGGATATAAATTACCGACTTTCATGAAAATCCCAGCTCTATAAACCATCCCAATTTCTGAAGACATTTAATTATCCCAAGAATTGAAACTTGACTTTGCATGATAAAATTCAAATCCAACTTGTTTTGTCAAAGATATGAAAGAAACAATGAAACGACAAAGACTCAAAATTCCCTTTGTGAAATAATATGGGCCAAATATTGAAATTTTTTTAGAAGAGATTTGAAATGCTCAGTTATAGTAAAATGACCTATATTTTTGGGGTATATCAAGTAGGACTCTTATACAAAATATGTATATGTCATAAATTTTAAACCACAAGTAGATAAGTAGATAAATATCTTATTAAGGAACTATGGCTTTTCTGTTTCTCATAAAGAACAAATTTCTGAATTGACCTTTTAATAAATGGTTAAGAAATGTTTACTAAAAATTTTAACTCTTAAAAGCTGAAAGTTTCATTGTTTTTTTTTTTTAAGAAACTGAACAGACTTACAATAAAACAACTCTGCAAGTAACTGTCATTATATAATTAAGTTCACAGCATGGTTTTCTTAATGCTTTGTCATTGTGCAATGTCTCAATGCAACCAAATGCCTTTTAAACAGAGACTTATGATAAAAGCCGAGGAAAATTCAAACATATATCCTACTATTTGTCAATCTTCTAAAATGTATTAGAATTGACACACTGGTCAAAAGTAACCCAAATATACCAGTCCTGATCCTGTACCCAAAGAAATTTGTTTTCCACTATAGAGATATTTGCATATTATTCATTGCTATTCATAATAACTATTCATGGCTATTCATAATAACTTGGAAATGGAATCAGCCTAGATATCCTTCACCTAGTAATTATATAGTGAAAAGATAGTATATATATTATATAATAAAAGATAGTGTGTGTGTGTGTATATATATATATATATATATATATATATATTAGGTTATATTCAGCTGTAAAGAAAAAAGAAAAACTATGAATTTTTCAGGAAAATAAATGTACTGCTAAAATTATAGTGACTATTATAAACCAGGTCCAGAAAGATAAATACCACATGATCTCTTAATTTTCATATTTGATTCTTTAGTTTTGTGTGTTTAACTTGGAGTACCCATGGAATCCAGGAAACTAGAAAGGGGCCATTGAGTGATGGCTTGCTTCAGGGGAAAGGTTCAGTAAAACATATGTGTAATAAAATAGATTATTCCCTTTTTTCCTTCTATTTTTTTCTTTACTTTTAAATTTATCTGGGGTAGGACTTCAAGGGCAGAGGGCAGATACAAAGGGATCTAGATACATGGTGGGAAAAACACCACGAATAAATAAAAGGAAAGTTATAAAAATAAAATCAAGAATGGAAACCTTGGGGTTAAAAAGCTTTAAAATGACAGAGGGTGGGCAATGAAAGAAAGGGATGTTCAGAGAGAAGGTTAACCAAAATGAAGGAAGTATGAATAATCCACACAGAAACTTACTATCATATGATGCAATTCAAAACATAACAGAGAGTTAGCAGGTATGTACCTTGAATGGCTCTATAACCCCAGTCCTAGAAGCAGTAAGTCACTAAACAAAACTAGTACAAGGTATGGAATTACCCCTCAGGAGTTTGGGGACATGAGGCCCCAGAGTATCCCAACAATACTCACTCACCAGTCTCTCAGCTCCATGCCAAAACTAGATGATAAGACCCAGTTGCTGAAATTGCCACATTACTTAGCTATAAGGTGTAGATAAATCAAAGTAGAATGAGTTCTGCATGCCCTCCCTGCTGGATTGCTTTTATAGTCTTGAAAGATGCTACATGGGCTTCATGGGCAGAAATGGCATCAACAGTCTTAACTAGCTGTAAATCCAAAGGTGATGACCAGGAGTCTTTGGTGTATTCACTGGTGAGCCCACCAGGCTACAGAGGAAAATTCTATACCCAGGCTCACAAAGATGGCCTTAATGAAACTCAATGAACTGTAAATGTAATCCTGAATGTGGGCAAGAGATTTGTAGAAAAACAAATAGGAACTGATAGGGGTAGTAAGAGTAAAATCGGTATCCATTAATTATATGTATAAGATTACCAACAAAATCATTTAATAAAAAGAATACTGACAGCTCAGAAAACAGACACATTTCAGAAAATCTTTCTTTACTTATATGTTCTAATTTTATCCCTGTTGCTTGATGAAATAATGTGATGAAGAAAACAACCTTAGGAATAGAGGTTTACTGGACTCAAAATTCCTCATTAAAGTCCACCATTACGAGGAGGTAAAAACAGGCACTCAAGGTCACAGAGCAAAGAAAATAAATGTATACAGTCCCAGTGTTCATCTTGTTTTCTTACACTCCAAGACCCACACCCAGGAAAAGTTAATAGCCAGAATGGACTGAGTCTTCTCATGTCAAATAAGATGATCTAGTAAATGCCATAGACACGCATATGCCCACAGACCAACTCGTCTATACAATCTTCATTTGAGATTTCCTTCCAAGATTTATTCTGTATTTTGTCCAGTAGATATTTAAACTGCTCATTAAACTATAATTCCCTGTGAGAAAAAATACATTAAAGCTTTTGAACAATGTTACAGATAGAAAAGTTAGCTACAATGGTAACTCTTCCATTAAAACAGCCAGAATAAATGGCACATGGCAATATTTTCAAAGATAGAAAATTATTTCTTCATTTGCTGTGTGTGTATGTGTGTAGTGTGTATGTTTCTCTGTAGCACAGGAAAAAAGTAGCTCTAACATAAATTATAAACCTATAACTTTTAGGATATTTTATTTCTATTTGTCTTACATCTATAAACTATTTTTAAAAGTTTGTAAAAGTAGCTTAATCTATTTCATATGAACAGTACAATTTATATTCTCAAATATAATACATGCTATAGTTATTTGAGCTTACCTGAGGCAGAATAATGTTATTTGGTAAGACAAATAGTGTGAAATATAAATATTCATCTCATTCTTCTCATAAAATATGAGGAAGATAGTAGGTTTTTTTTTTAACAGCATGTTTACTGTTGTGGGGTCTTTCATCTACTTAATGTGTGGCATTTAAATTTCAAAGAAGAACAAATATATAAAAGAATAAATGCTTTTTGAACCTCAACTCAAAACTTTATTTTGTAGTGATTGTATACTTTTAATTAAAATTGAATTATATCATCCCTTTCATTCTTCCAACCCCTCCCAGTTTTTCTCTCTCAAGCTCGCAAGTTCGTAGCCCTCCTTTCTCCTTGATTATTATTAGGAAGACTATAGAGAACTAAAATAAGAACTAGGACAATATGGGACTAAGACAAGATCAAACAATCTTTCTCCAGACCTATGCCTCAGATGAGGGTATCTGATTTAAAAGGGTGAATGCCAAAATGGTGAACTCATTACAAAAAAGTCGTCTTCTGTCTTTACCCCCTTTTGGCATACTCCATTTGAATGTATAAATTGATTTTCATATGCAACTTTTGACCATGTAAAACGGCACTTCCCAAAGTGAGAAGTAGGAATGGAAATTTTTAAAGAAGCACCAAATTATTTTTTTTAATAAAAATTAATGTTCAGATTCCTAGATTTAATTAGTAAACTTTAGTAAATATATCAATTTGAGTGTGTTCTTGGGATTAGGAAAGATTCCTTATTCTCATGAGAATAAACTTTTCTATGTGCTATTGTAATATGCTAACAAAATCTTCTAAATGCCAGTGAAAATGGACCAAATTCTAGTGATGCTGATTCTTCTTCGACCCAGTGCTATGAGTTTGTGATAGGTGTCTTTCTGGTGTTCTTGTCGATGGTAGTCCTGGCATTAGAGATTAAATCCTCTCACGTTTGTAAAATTTTGGAGGCCCTTAGGCTGATTAGTGAATGGCAAGACTGAAGACTATTTTCACTTAATGTCCTCTTTCAACTAAAGATCTTGACAAAGAATGATTCTTGTTTATAGTTCATTTTGCCAGTCATAATTCTGTCTACCCTCCCTGTTCCCTCTGTATCTATTTATACTTGAGTGTGAATTTTTAAGGAAAGTAGAGACCAACAAATGTCATTTTCTGATTTTCTCAGTCATGTTTTATCATCTTCAGTACCCCATTAGAAGTATTCAAAGAAGAAAGAAAAAGAGAGGAGAAAATAAAGGGAGGAATGCCTTGACCAGTGGCACCAGGACTTACCCTTACTGCTTGTACTGGCTTTTTGGGAACCTATTCTATTTTAGTGGATACCTTCCTCAGCCTAGATATAGTAGGGAGGGCCTTGGACCTTCCCCAACATAATGTGCCTTACCGTTTCTGATGAGTGGATGGGGGTTGGGCAGGTTATTGAAGAGAATGGGAGGAGGAAGAGGAGTGGGAACTTGGATGGGTATGTATAATGAAAAAAGATTGTTTTCTTTTTTTTAAAAAAAGGAGAAATACCTACAAAGGTTTGTATTTGTTTTGTATTTCTGTACTCTTGCCAGTCCCAAAGTCATGATAAGTCTGAATATTCATGGGTTTTTTGAAGTTGTAGAAGCTACAGAACAGACTTCCTTTCCTAATCCAACAGGTGTTCTAGCCTTCTCTCAGAGAGTGAATCCTGGCACTGCTGTGGATTCACCTTTTCCAACTTCAGTATTACCTGCAGGAAACCCATGAGCTCATCTGACTGTTTTACATCATTATGAAGATTGTTTATCTGTGCTGTCAGATCTGCAAATGCTTTATCAGACATTTTCACACCTATACAGTCAGTTCTCTCCTGACTCTGGTGAGGCTACCTGCCTCTGACCATTCCCCTGGATGTGAGGCTTCATATCTTGAGAACAGTACTCTCCTCACCTTCTGAGTTTTCTTGAAGTCCTGGTACCAGGCAACTGTGTCTCTCTCAGGCTCAGAGCCCTTGGCTCCTGTGTTTGATGAATCACTAAGCAGCCTGCGCCATCCCAAAATTGATCCATCATAAATTCAGAGGATGCTAGGAATCGCAGACTTTTGGGTCTTATTCCTCGGTCTCACTCATGGGAACTGTGTCATCATTTATACCTCCTTAATCCCATTGGGATACTTTTTGGAGACCCACGGAACTCTCCTAATCAGCTACTGTTGCAGAACTACCAGCTGCTGGCCACAGAGCTGGAGGTGCAAGATTACCAAACCTGTCCAGGCGATGCTGTGGCGATGGAAAAAGAATCAGGTGCTTTAAGCCCTAGGGAGTCACCTTGGATCCACCTTGAACAGCATTTTTGATAGATCCAAGCAGTGTTTGATGGTTCCACAAAGCCTGGACAGTGACGTGAAGCAGCCAGATACTCTAGGATGTAGCTAGCATCCCAGCTTTCCTAGGTTCCCTGAAGTCGAACAATGCCCCCCTAGGCCAGCGCAAAGTAGTCTCAGGAACACAGCGTCCTCATTCCTGCCTCACATGCTACCCCTTTCTAACTCCTTAGCTTTTTATAGTAAAAAGGGAGGAATGTTAATTTTAATGGTAATTTGGATATTAAGAATGTTTATTTCCTTATTTATTTAATATCATGGAGGTCTCAGCAAAAGGCCTGTGTCCAATTCTATCAGTGGTCTATATTTGTACACAATTTTATGTATATTTTGAGTCAAAGTATAAGATTTTCTGTCATTCTTTAACTACTTATTATTATTTGATTATTACTTTGAGTATTATTTTTATTACTTTTATTGTTATTTGATTAACAATGACTTATTATTATTTGATTGACTAAAAAACTATTTCTTAAATTTAATATTAAGTTTGAAACTTTTCTTCCTTTCAGTTATTGTTGGGGAAATGAGAATTCTGTCTTAACCTCTAATTTCTGAGTCCTTTGCTTCAAAGTACAAACATACTATAACTTATCCCAGCTGAATAGTGGTGCTTGAAATATATTTTCCTTAGTCTGTTCATCACTGTAACATTGTTGCCTTTGAGCTCGTCACATTTGTGTCAGCATTTATGTGTGTCTGTTAGCTGGCTTTCCATTTGCACGTCTGTCTATGATACCATTTCAGGTTTTCATAAGTTTTCATACTGACAAAAGTTTTGTTCTCTGTAGATTAAAAAGCAAATGTTTTAAATGCCTTTATTAATAGGTAGTAAAAATAGGACTCGAATTTGAAGGAGAGCAGGGAAGGATATATGCAAAAGGTTAGGAGGTAGAAAAGGGAAAGAAGAAATGATATCAAATTATAAATTCAAACTATAAAAAGAAGAGTTGGAGGGAAGGGACTTGGGATGGCTGGAGCTGTAGGAAGGAAAAAAGAGCGATAATGTGATATGACTATACGTCAATTAAGATTAATAAAAATAAAAATGAAGTAAAAAAGAATGTAAAATGTATGCCTCACAAAGCAAGCACCTTTGTTTTATATCATGCTGTTGCACTTCATCTACATCTGAAATATTCACTATGGTTTCTTACTAAATAACTATTCCTAATTTTAGACTTCCCTTTTTAAATTTTTTTTCACAGCAGCTTATATCTTTTGATATTGGTGTTTTGTGAAGAAAACACCATGAATACTCCAGGATTTAATTTTATCTATGTTGAAGGTTTTCAGAACTGTGTATCCAACTGAGACTCTTGTATGTCATATCCCATTAATCAGTTTCATGATGATTGATCTACCAACTTGCCTTAGGGCAATTCACATTCTAAATATCCCAAACTCAATTTATCATCATCTCTTTAAAACCTGTATCTCTCCCCTTTTGTCCAACTTGTAGACAAAAACCATCTGGTGGTCCTAATTTGACATACAGATGTATTATCTTTATTTTTCATCATTTATTTTTATTATCTTTATTCTTTACTCAAAAGAGACACCAAACAGACAGTATTATTAGTATGTCAGTTTTTACTATATTAATCTATAGTTTTAGGAAAACCCTGACAAAAATTCTAACAAATTACTATCGGTATGATGATAAGCATGTTTTAGGTTTGATAGAAGGAAAAATAACCCAGAAGAGGTACAAAACTGAAGGAAAAGAACAAAATTCAAGGATACAGAATCTCCACACTTTAAGGCTTGCTACAAATTTGCATCAATCAGAGAAGTGCAGCCTTATCAAATTATAAATAATTGAATAAAATAAAGAGCTCATATATGTAACCAAACAAATACAGCCAAAATATCTTTGACAATGTTGCAATAACTAATTCAGTGAAAAAGAGACAGACTTTTCCAAAAATAGTACATAAACATTTGAATGTCTAGATGAGCAAATGAATACATCTCTGACATGATTCCTTTAAAAATTAATACTACCTGAATCATGATGTGAATTGAAAATATAAACCCAAAAAGATAGCATGAAATAAAATGAGTGATGTTCAATTTGGCAATACATTTTTTTTCTGTGTGGTAAGTGTACATGACTTCAATTTAGTGCATAATCATTGTAACTATGTACTTTGGTGGCACATCAACATTTTTGCTCTAGAAAAGAATTTGTAGACACAGTTATAGTATCCAATTCCATGAAATAAAAAAATGATAATGCTACTTTTAAAAAAAAATAGAAATCTCAACTTAGGCAAGCCATAGACAGTGAAAAAAGCTGCAAAGCACATGTTTGATGAAAATATTGTATGCCAAATATGCAAGTGACTCAGAAAAAAAGAAAAGTCACCTACATATTTTTTATGAAAAATAGGCAGGCAAAACTGTGCTAATCTTCCTCTGTTGCTGGAGATTTTTCAAACTAAAACAACAAAATGATAAAATAATTAGAATGGCTGGTACCGTGGACAGTGACACCAGCAGACGCAGGGATGCTGCAGAGTTGCAGAAAAGATGAGTCATTGTTGGTTGGAATGCATAACTGGCATCTCCTTGAAAGGCAGTTTGAAATTTCTCACAAAGGTAAATATAGCTTTACAAATTATCTAGAAATTGTAGCACTTATTTGTCCAAATGACTTGAAAAACACTTCATATCTGTGACATAAACTTTTATGCAAGTATTACTACTTGGTTTGCTCTAGATTGACAAAGCTTAAAAGTAATCAAGAATTTGTCCAATGGTTGAGTAGAGATGTACTTATATACACACATATATGTACACAGAATACACAAATACACTATATGTGTGTGTGTACATGTGTGTGTGTGTGAAGGCATGTCCACACAATAAAGTTTGATCTAGAACTAAAAGAAATAAGTGATCAAGTCAAGAGAAGTCATGGGGGATCCTTCAAAACGTAGAAATCTGTAGATCATACTGTTCCAATCTTGCGATATTCTGAAAAGGGTATGTTCCTGTGAAAGAGCAGGTGTTTGTCGGAGACAATTGTGGAGGGGACTGAGAGGGATCCCACCAGAATGCAAGCTGTGAGCCCTTTTCTTGTTCTCGTTCAGAACAAGAGCATTGATCTGTACGATATGTCATACCTACACAGTACATGATTCATTCCTGTTGTTCCATAACCGTAAAGCTGGCTGGCCAAGGAAATGACTAGCAGTAGGTAAAGATGCCTCAAATTTGAGTCATCAGCTGTAGCAAGTCACCAAATTAATTCAGGAAGCCATCTATAGTTAAAACCCAGGTAGTGGTTGGGTGGCTAGTTTCATATGGATTTGAAACTGCTCTACAGAACTGGACGGTCTTCTCAAGCTGCCCCTCAACTCTGGCTCCGCTGTCACTCCTTGTTCTCTACCTCCATGATTGTTCACCTGTGTGGCATGATAGAGCCTGTTTCTGCCAGCTTCTAGTTCATTTATTTCAAATTCCTGCCCCACGTGGCTTTCAAAGTGATGCTCCTGGATTTTATTGCACTTTTCTGTTTGTAATGTTTCAGGAGTTTTTGTCAGAGTGTGTTTTTCATCAAGGAATTGGCTTCATTGGTTTTCTGCCTGCATGGTCTTGTGTGAGAGTGGGTTATGCTAATTTACCGACTTCACATATCAATAATTAACTACTTTCTCCACCTGGAACTCAACTTACCACTTAAATTGTCTAAAACACTAACTTACCCTCTTTCTTCCATTCAATTTCTTTTGCATTTTCGTCTGCAATCATTGGTTCCCTTATTTGTTTATGATGGCAAACTGGTGGGCTCCTCAGTCATAGTTGCTCTGTATTTCCTGGTTATTTATCTCTAGTTGCATATTGATCTCTTATATTGCTATAAATTGGTGCAAATAGACATATGACCAAATTTAACATATAAATGAGTTAAGGGTACCCCGTCTGAGATACTAGGTATAACTATCAGTTGTAATTTCTCCTTAGAAGGAAAATAGAAATATACTATTTCCCATCTGCTAGAAGACAAAATCAACCAATTGAACTGAAGGCTAATAAATGAGAAGTTGAAATAAGCTAATGACTTTTGAAAATTGGAGTTAAATGATTAAAGATGTACTTTAAAAAGATTAATTAGGCACTTGAAGAAAGCAGAGAAGAGAAAAAGAGTCGGTAGTGAAAACTAATTACCAGACCTTAGCAACAATTCAAAACCTATGGCAATAAGTATGTCTGGTGTGGAAGTGAACATAACAATGAAGTCTAAAGAAAAAGACTGGCTAAATTCAACAATGACTGGTTCTTAAGGGCTTTTTTATAATACAGCTCTGTTCGAGAGGAAAACAGCAGGATTGGAGGTATCAATGCACAGCACAACTTGCATGGAAAGCTGTTCTCATAGAGAAAGAGTTACATTTAAAACAAGTTTGCATTATTATACTAAGTCTAATGTAAACTTAAAATATTTGTCTATCCCGACACTTCTTCAGAACAGGCTCCTCTTTTCATTTCCCCAAGCCCCCACTCTTACATCAATAACAAAGAGGCAAGAAAACATATCAGAAGCATCATGATTTCATTTGAAATAAGTATATTAAATAGAAGCATGCTGTTGTGTTCCAAACATTTTCCAAGTAATTATACCTAACACATGATTTATTCTAGCTCTATTAGTAGATTAAAAATATTTTTCTCCTTTATTGATTTTCTCTTCCTAATTATACCCAAACATGATTTACTTCATGCTTATGAATAGATTATAACTATTAGTAGGACATTTTTCTCCAATACTAATGACACAACTCTGCATGAAAGCCTTTATTTATTAAAGATATCTGCAATTTAAATCTGTTGGGATTCATGAACTAATTTTCTTATTTCCTTCCAGGATTTCTAAGTAATAGATCTCATCTCTTTAGCCTGCGTTTTGCATAGGTTAACCTTTTTAACTCTTGCCTTTTTGCAGGCAGCATTTCTTGCTCTTCTATTACTTTTTACCTGATTTCTCATTTATGTTGTATTTAACCTTTTGCAATTTATCTTCTGCAGGTTCTCCCAATAAAATGTTTCTCTAAAAGGTCACCATTGGCCTAGATCTTGCCATTTCCAATAGAATTTGTCTCCTTTATGTTCTATAGCACTAGGCAGACCATTTAAGCAATCAGAGAGAGCTCTAGAGAAAGCTCATTGAATAGGATACTTGCTCCACAAGCACAAGGACCAGAATTCATGTCCCAGAACCCACGTTCAAGAACTGAGAGTATCTGTAGACTCTCCTGTAAAAACACAGTGCTGAGGGAGGTGTAGACTATATGCTTGCCTGTAAACTCAGTTCTGTGGGAGGTAACCAGCAAATCAAAAGGACTTTCTGGTCAGCAGTCTACTTCCTGGCTCAGTGAGAGTTTTGTATTAAGAGCATAAAGCAGAGATTAACAAAGCAGGACCACATGATGGTCTCCTCTGTCCACTATGCACGCAGGAATGTGTGCATCATATATAGACCTATACATACCACACACATGCATACCATACTTTCCATCCTATACACGCAAAAGTGATAGCAGTAACTGTAACAACAGTTAATAATAATAGTGATAATGATAATAATAAATATGTCATCTCTGGTATTGCTACTACATTTCTTTTTAGGGCGGAATGGGTTTATTTCCAGCTTATATGTCAGGCTCTCCAGGCAGGTACCTGGAGTAAGTAATTGAAGTGGAGGTCATGGAAGAGCGCTGCTTATTGAATTGCTCGGCTTTGCTCCTTCCTTCCTTCTTTCCTTCCTTCCTTTCTTCTTTCTTTCTTTCTTTCTTTCTAGAAAGGGTATACTACATAAATCTGGCTTTACTGAGACTCACTATGAAGAACAGATTGGGATCAAACTCACAGAGATCTGCCTTTGCCTCCCAAGTGCTCAGATTAAAGGCATGCACCAACATGCTTAGCTTCAGCTCCCTCCCTCCCTACCTCCCTCCCTCTCTCTCTCTCTCTCTCTCTGTGTGTGTGTGTGTGTGTACTTCTTTTACACAATACATTTCAACCATAGTTTCCACTCCCTCTATTCCTAATAGCTGCTGCCATCTCCCCTCTACCAAGATCCACTTTCATTCCATTTTCTCTCTAGAAAAGATCAGGCATCCAAGACACGCCAGCCGTATAGGACAAAACAAAATACAATAAGATAAAGCAAAAGCCCTCATACTGAGGCTGGACAAGACAACCATATAAGAAGGAAAAATTCTCAAGAAGAGGTAAAAGAGTCTCAGAGAAACATCTGATTCCACTGTTAGGAGTGTCCCACAAGCACACCAAGATGAGGATTAGGGTTACTTTTTTTTTCCCCAGTTATTACTGAGATTGCTTAAAGAGAATGAATGTTTCGAGGATTATTGAAGTTTCTCAATCTAGAGGCACTATTAAGTCAGGCTGTATAATTGTTCTATAATATTAAAAATTATTTCAAATCAGTAGGAAAAAGGACCCTGAACAGTGAAATGTTGTGTGGGAGGATTAGGGATAAGAAATAAAAAAATATGGGAAATAAGTAAAATAAAAGCAGTAACTTGGATCAGAAAGTCTTGCATAAACTGATGACTTATGCTAAATAAGTTTATTAAGGAGTAACAGAATCTTGCATACTATTTGAAAGCAAGAAAGAGATCTATATCAAAAAATGTTGTCAAACTCTTTTTGTAGACTACAATTACCCAGATACCCAAACCACATAAAGACATTACTAAGAAAGAGAATTACAGGCCAATCTCACTCACGACCATTGATACAAAAATACTAAATAAAATACAGGTAAATCAAATACAAGAACACATCAGAACCATCATCCACCTTGATCAAGTTGGCTTCACCCCAAAGATACAGAGATGGTTCAACATACAAAAATCTATCAATGTAATCCATCATATAAATAAAATAAAAAAAGCCTTGTGATCATTCCATTAAATGCTGAAAAAGCTTTTGACAAAATACAACATCCCTTCATGATAAAGGTCTTGGAGAGAACAGGGATACAAGGAACATAACTAAACATAATGAAGGCAATATACAGCAAGCCAATAGCCAACATCAAATTAAATGGAGAGAAACTCACAGTAACCCCACTGAAATAAAAAACAAGACAAAGTAGTCCATTCTCTCCATATCTATTCAATATAGTTCTTTAGGTCCTAGCTGGAGCAATAAGACAACAAAAGGAGATCATGGAGATAAAAATAAAAAAATAAGTAAAACTCTCACTATTTACTGATGGTTTACATAACTAACCCAAAAATTTTACCAAGGAACTTCTACAATACATAAACATTTTCAGTAATGTAACAGAATACAAGATTAACTCAAAAATATCAGTAGCCCTCCTTTCCATAGACAATAAATGGGATGAGAAAGAAATCAGAGAAATGCAACACTTCACAATAGCCACAGAAAGCATAAAATATCTCAGAGTAACTCTAACCAAACAAGTGGAAGACCTGTAGGACAAGAAATTTAAATCTTTAAAGAATGAAATTGAAAAAGACACCAGAAAGTGGAAAGATCTCCCATGCTCTTGTGTACGTGGAATTATCATAGTAAAAATGGAAATCTTACCAAATGCAAACTACAGATTCAGTGCAATGGTCACCAAAATACCAGCAAAATTCTTCATAGATTTCAAAAGAATGACACTCACCTTCATATGGAAAAGAAAAAAAAACCCAGAATAGTCCAAACAATGCTGTACAATAAAAGAACTTCTGGAGGCATCACAATCCCTGACTTCAAACTCTACTAAAGAGCTACAGAGTACTAAAAACAGCCTGGTATTGGCATAAAAACAGACAGGAGGACCAATGGAATTAAATCAAAACCCCAGATATTAATCCACACAAGTACAAACACTTGATTTTTGACAAAGAAGCAAAAAATATCAAATGGAAAAAAAAGTATATTTAACAAATGGTGCTGACATAACTGGATATCAACATGTAGAAGAATAAAACAGATGTATATCTATCACCATGCACAAAACTCAAGTCCAAATGGATCAAAAATCTCAACATAAAACCAACCACACTGAACTTCATAGAAGAAAAAGTGGGTGTGCACTTGAATACATTGGCACAGGAGACCACATCCTAAATATAACCCGAGCAGCACAGACACTGAGAGAAACAATTAATAAATGGGATCTCCTGAAATAGAAAAGCTTCTGTAAAGCAAAAAACATGGTCAATAAGACAAAACATCAGCCCACAGAATGGGAAATAATCTTCACCAACCTCACACCAGAGAGAGGAATGATCTCCAAAATATATAAATAACTCAAGAAATTGGTCATCAAAGAACAAATAATCCAATAAAAAAATGGAGTACAGACTTTGTGTAGGAAGCCCTTCTGTTTATGTGTTGCTTTCATTGGTTGAATAAAGAAACTGCCTTGGCCTTTTGATAGGGCAAAACTTAGGTAGGTGGAGGAAGACAACTGAATGCTGGAAAGAAGGGCAGACTGGAAGACACCATGGAGCTCCTGCCTGAGACAGATGCTGGTTAGAATTTTGCCCGAAAGCCACAGTCACGTGGCAATACACATTAATCTAAATGGGTTAAACTAATATGTAACAGTTAGCCAATAAGAAATTAGAGCTAGTGGGCCAGGCAGTGTTTAAATGAATACAGTTTCTGTTTGATTATTTTGGGTGTAAGCTAGCCGGGAGGCCAGGACCAAAAGCAGGCCCTCTCTCTCCTCTTACAATTAGCACTCCAAGGTGGTAAACTGACTCCACATAAAACCTGAGAGGGCTTTAAAAGGAATTCTAGACACAAATATAGAGTTTAACACAACTTTTTGCTGTTTGCTGGCAGAGTGTCATGGCTCCATTAAGAGAGATTTCCCTGACTCAGCAGCTATACCAAAAAAAAAAAAAAGTTGTGTGGTTTTAAAATGGAGCTTTCTGGGCAGTGCCTTCAGCACAAACTCTGGCTATGAAGCATTTCAATGCCTTTTGTAGGCCTGATGTTTGTGTGCCTGCACGGGATCAGGAAGAAAGTACTCTGAGACAATGCCAAGGTCTCAGTGCTCCCCACCAGGACAGGAGGCAGGATCAGGTCTACTAGGCATGCACAGGAAGGAAAGCATGGAAAATTCCTGCCACCATACACAGAGATGTTTCCAGGCTATGCAGTGCTCTGCATGGCAGATTTGTCTGTAACTCAGATAAAAAGAGTTTATGTGTTGTATACTCATTTTCAGAGTTAAAGTGCTGAGTACAGCTCTTACCTAGCGGCCCCAGAGCAAGCAGAAATGGTACGTCAACCATTTTGAAATTGGAAAGAGGTGGAGCCAACATCCAAAGCAGCTGCAACCAAACCACTTAGCATTTTAAAAGCTCTTCAAGACAATAGAGAATTAAAGATAATGCAATAGGACAGATTCAGACATAAAAGACCTCTAAATGGGTCATATTGTTAGATAAATGTACATAGGCTTGGGAGAGAGAAGGGAAAAAGTATAAAAAGTCATAAAGTTAATGCTTAAGAAAGGGTAAAGTCTTTAAAGAGACAGAATAAAATAATAGAGTAAAAATAAGCCACATAAAAATGGAAAGTTCACAGAGAGTTGGATTCTGTATATTATTGTGTTTTCTTTAAATTTTTTGACTGTGGAAGAGCTAAGTGCAGAGAGACATTTCATTGTGTGGGCTGCTAAGCTAAACCAGCATGTATATTATAAAGGTATTATGACTTCACAATTTGGGTCTAAGGATATGATGCTTGGAAAAGAGGTTCTGTTGTTTCTTTTGTGGAATCGGAAAGGAAACACGAGACACGGCGATCCCACGTGGCCAAATTTATTGGGGGAAGCGACGTGGTGACAGTGAGGAAAGGGGGGTGAAAAAGGGGAATAGGGTAATGGCGTCTTCAGCTTTTTAAGGGATGCTAGGTACTCCTGGGAAATGTGTGTCCTGCGCACGCATGGCCCTTTAGTCGAACGCTAAGTGCTTCTGGGAAATGTGGTATGGCAGGACACTATGCTCTTTCCGTGGAACGCTGAGCACTTCTGGGAAATGTGGTCTTTTGGATCAGTCAGGCAGACACTGTACTCTGCACATGTGGCCTTTTGTCGAACTCTGGGTGCTTCTGGCATATGTGGTCTTTTTGGGTTAGGCGCAATGCCATAGCCTCTACACGCAGGGGGCCTTCTGGGAGATGCAGTCCCTCCCAGAAGAAACAACAGGTTCTTCTTTTGTTTTCACAGAAGATGAAACCCTGTGGATTGCTTCTACACCAATATGGTACAATAGACCATGCCCTCCAGAAAGGATGCTGTAAACACCCTCAAAAATTTACTTCACTCAACTGCTGATGGAGATGACCCTAGCACACAAAATATACCATGAAGGACCCAATTAATAGCACCCCCCATACAGCAGGAAGAAATTTAGAAAGAAATAACTATGTCCATATTCCCAAATAATGTTTATAAATATTCGTTTACATTTAAAGGGGAATATGATATAGATATGAATAATTTGCATTGGTATGAATTTTGCTTAACTGATATAAATTTTAGGTCAATCTTGTTATATGTATATTTCTGCTTTTGATTAAAATATTGTGATTGGGTAGTTCATTTAAAAATGTAACGTATAATTAAGAAATATAGGTTAATTGGTAATATCTATAATAAGCAAGTTTGTAGTCATGTTAGGTAGATTTTCTAGATTTGCACTTCAGATGGAAAGGTGTTCTTCATATCTTTCAAAGAGTAAAGAATATGGCATTTAATGTTTAATAACTTAGAGATTTTCATGACAATGACACATGTTTGTTCCTGGAAGCACCAAGCTGCTTCCTGAGGAAGATGGGCATTAAAAAGGCTCCTTATTGAGTTTGTTAGCCATTTGGGCAAGAAACTGCTCTTGCCTGGACTGTTGCATAAACTGGACATGAAGAACCTGCAGAGAGATGACTGTTGAACTTGCCTTGAGATAGTCCTTCAGTGTTTCTGCTTCATGAAAGAGTCTGCAAAACATTCTGCAAGACACAGAAGAAAGTGACTGATTTGTCTTTGGAATTTCCAGCGTCATGGAAAAGTCTGCTGGATACTATGGGCTTGTAGGCTAATGATGGATGCCCCAATGTTACAAAAGAACTTTGGGTCACTGTCCAGGCAGCAAGATGCCTCTGTCAATTTTAGCGTTTTGAGAGTTGTTTATAATGTACTTCCTGTTTACTTAGGTAATATTATATCCTTCTGGAGTCTTTGATGGAGTTGAAGAATAGATAGTTATAGTTGTAGTTTTCCTTTGTTATGATAAAAGATAAAATAGATATAAATATTGTACCTGTAATTTTTGCTTGATAACTGTTCTGTTCTATGTAATTTTACTATGTTAAAGTGAAAGCCTTTCTTTTTTGTTTAAACAGAAAAGGGGAAACGGTGTAGGAGATCCTTCTGTTTATTTGTTGCTTTTTTTGATTGAATAAAGAATCTGCCTTGGCCTTTTGATAGGGTAGAACTTAGGTAGACAGAGAAGACAGAACTGAATTCTGAGAAGAAGAAAGCAGAGTCGGAGAGAGCCGCCATGTAGCTGCCAGGTCCGACATGCTAAATCTTTCCCGGTAAGCACCATTACCTCATGTTGAACTCAGATTAATACAAAGGGGTTAAATCAAGATGTGAGAGTTAGCCAATAAGAGGCTACAGTTAATGGCCAAGCAGTAATTTAATTTATACAGTTTCTGTGTGATTATTTCGGGTATAAGCTAGCTGGGCGGCTGAGACCAAAATTAGGCCCTCTCTCTCCTCTTGCATACTTAAACAGAGAACTCTCAACAGAGGAATCTAAAATGACTGAAAGACACTTAAGGAAACTTTCAACATCCTAAGTCATCAGAGAAATGCAAATCAAAACTACTCTGAGATTCCATCTTACACCTGTAAGAATGGCTAAGATCGAAAACAATGATGACAACTTAGGCTGGAGAGGTTGTGGGGTAAAGGGAACAACACTCCTCCATTGCTGGTGAGAGTTCAAGCTGGTACAACTCCTTTGGATATCTGTAACATGATTTCTCAGAAAATTAGGAGACAACCTTCCTCAAGACCCAGTAATACTACTTTTGTATATATATCCAAAGGATGCTCGATATTGCCACAAAGACATGTGCTCAACTATGTTCATGCCAGCATTGTTTGTCATAGCCAGAAACTGGAAACAACCTAAATGCCCCTCAACAGAAGAATGTATAAGGAAAATTGGTACATTTACACAAAGGAGTACTACACAGCAGAAAAAAAATGACATCTTGAAATTAGCAGGCAAATGGAAGGAACTAGATAACATCATATTGAGTGAGGTAACCCAAACACAGAAAGACAATTATCATATGTACTCACCCCTAAGTGGTTTTAAACATAAAACAAAGGAAACCAGCCTACAAATCACAATCCCAGAGAACTTAGACAACAATGAGGACAGTAAAAGAGATATACATGGATCTAATCTACATGGGAAGTAGAAAAAAAACAAGATCTCCTGAATACATTGGTAGCATGGGTATCATGGGAAAGGGTTGAAGACAAGCAGAGAGGCAGGAATCAGAGCAGAGAAAAATGTAGAGAATCAATAAAAATCAATATAAAAAGAGGGAGAGTAAAATAAAGAGATGCCTAAAACAAACAAACAAACAAACAAAAAGTTGTCAAAGAAAATACAGAATATCAGACAAAGTTGCCTATGGTCTCAGAACCACAGACCAAGGAAAAGAATGGGTGCCCAGAAGTCACAATCTTGGATACTCTTAGGAGACCCTTTTTCCTGTTCTAAACCATCCTTTCCAATTCAACTCCTGGACTAGACATAGATCTAAAGTGCCCTCTGTCCTTTCATCAGGGCCTCTGAAAAAAAGTCTTGGATAGATCTGGCTATTCAAAAACCAAGAAATTAATAAAATAATTACAAAACCCCCTACCACTTAGCAAACTTTAACTTCTTTTCCTCATACGGATGAGGATTGAGGTTATGGCTTGTCCTTTTCTCGGGGTCACTTGCTACATTGTGTGTGTGTGTGTTTTTTTTTTTTTAATCTCTCCTCACCTATTTGGGACACCATGAAGATCAGAAATCCTGGACAAAGCACAATCCAAGCCTATGTCCTCTCTGTTTGTTTGTGTGCTTGCTTTTTCTATCTGAGACACAGGCCACCTATCTTAGATCTTTAGAGGATGGAAATTATAAGAAATAATACAGATAATTTAACATCATAAGTAATGTACAGAGAGAGACGGAAAAAGGAAAATTTCCAACTTGTATATTTAAAATTATTTTATCAATTTTCCTGTCATTTCTACAGGTGGCCTTACTTTCTGTTATCAACTAGGCCTGTCAGTACAACAGTATTACAATCGCCTCCTCTGTCTTTGTTAGCTTAACCTCTTGAATTGTGTCTGTGCTGTCCCAAGACAGGATCTCCTTCTCTTCAAGCCTGCGATCTACTCACACTTTGTTGTTCATTCATTAATCTCACTCTTTAATCTACTTTCCCCCAGTCCACATATAACACATAAAAAATTGGATACATGATGGAAAGACTGAAAAATATTCCCGGACTTCTCTGCAGTTCCTCTTGTGTAGTTTACATCTAAGACCTGAGATTACACTCTATATTTCTCTATCATTTCAGAAGGAATTGGGTAAGTCCCACCCAAGTAACTTCCTGGTCTGTGGAATTAAATGCAGTGGCCTCACATTAGATCTTTAAAGGGTCCCAGATCTAATCTGACAGCAAGAGAAATGCCACTATTGTCTGCTTACATGATTTGTAGGTACTGTCTTTTAAAGTTAGAAGCATAAAGATGTAATACAATTTCTTTCTAGCATAGATACTATCAAAGACACTGGGGGACTTCAAAGAAATGTTAAGAGAAAAGTATTAGTAACTGAAATAGCTAGCCTGGAAAACTTAATTTCTTTATTATATACGACAAACATTTGAAACCACCAGACTAACTTTCCTCTGAAATGTATTTTTGAAGAATTCATCCAGTTTTCTTTTTCCTCAATGACTGTTCTTTTAACAGCCTTAGCTTCATCTCCAGACAGTTGCTTATCTGAGCTTCAGGGCTATGTTTCCAACTCCTGTTGAGTATTTCTACAGGTCATACAACTCTAAAATCAACTTAACTCCCTTACTTTCACAAAACTCCTTGGATTAGCAGTATATTAAAAGCTGTAAACTATTTCTCACCTAAAAAACAAGATATGCCCACTGGTCTAATAGTGCCATGGATGTCATGGGAGTAAGAAATCACTCTCTGATTTAATCTCAGATCTGCTCCATGAGGTGGAACACATTCCTGGCAATGTTACCTGAGCCCAAACACCTGTGGCTAAAGAGTTCATCGACTACGGGATAATTCACTACTACTTTTCTGCTGAGAGGACAGACAATTGACATGATTCCTAATGGTTCATTGATTCATCCATAGATCATACTCACCACTCATTAGAGAGCCTTCTTCTTGCAGAAGATGACAATTAACACTATAACCCTCAAACTGACAATGTACATAAGATAAGAGACCTCAACTCTAAATGGAATACACACATCACAGGCTTCTTCCTCTGAGGCTCAGGAATAATCACAGAAGTGGGGTGGAAAAATTTTAAGAGACATTGGTGGGTAATGTCAAGCAAACATTGTTTTCAGAATATGAAAGGCCAGTTGCACATATGAATGTAACAATTGTGGTATATGCATAAGACCAGAACAAGTTCAAGATAGAAGAATATCCCAAAATGGAAGGGGTTGTATGCACAAAATCTCATCAGTAGCCATAGAACTAAAATCAACTTTCTGTAATGATGTAATCCCTGGAAACTCAACCACAGTCCAAAGCAGGACCAAGTCCGAAATTGTAAAGAGTACTTTAAGGGTTTTATTGAAATAGCAATATTGTCCTGAAGTAATATATCTGACAACAATGAAAAACATTAAGTTCTGGTTTGTCTGTTTGATAGCAACTTTATATGCATAGCTTGTGAATGGCTCAGAGCCAAACATGCTGCTATGGAGTTACTGTGAATTTTGAATGCAGATTATTGAGCTTTGTTTTTTTTTACTCTATTAATTACCTTTAGACAGAAGTAAAATGCTTAAAATGTTTCTTTAGGTGGCTACCTTTGGCTCATTTGAGGTCTTTATGTTGGAACTGAAATAATACTGATTTCTTACATGTATGTGTGCAGTTATAAGTATGTGTGGATTTGTATCTGAAATCTGCCTTGGTAATACTATTCTTGTTATTTTTCACAAGGGAAAAATCTGCTAATGAAAATGTGTTTGAAACACTGATTTAGTCAATTCCAGGTTACGTAAATGCACATTGTTATCTTCTCCCTGCAACTCAGACTTCAGGGTTTCCATCTTCTTTTATGTGGGCTACGAGATCCCAAATCTAAAGTTAATCACATGAGATATGTTTCCTGCTAAAACTCCAGCTCAATTTCTACCAGGGTGTTTCCCTCACATATATATCTTTAAACCCACAATTAAAGATGTGACTATTGAGTGTTTAGTCACTATGTGCATATACCTTAGTTACTTTTCCCTTGTTATGATACAACACCATGAATGAGGCAACCGACAGAAGAGAGTTATTCAGTATATGGTTCCTGAGACAGAAGGGTCCGTCATGGTGGGAAAGTGTAGCAGTAAGTAGCAGACATGACAGGTGGAGCAGAAACGAAGATATTAACATCTTTAACTGTAATCACCAAGCAGAGAGTGAACTGGAAAAGGCATGTTACTTCCTTCACCAAGGCCACACCTTCTAAACCTACACAAATAGCACCAACAACTGGGGACCAGGTGTGCAAATACCAGAGTCCATCAAGGGCATCCATATTCAAATCACCATGTTACATTCCCTGTCCCTGTTGGTCCTGGCCCTACCATAATACAAAGTAAATTTAGTTTTACTTCAGAATCTCCAATAGTCTCTCACTCTTGGCATTGTTTCAAAGTCTAAAATTCAAAGTCTCATCTGAGACCAATGTCAATCTCTTAACTATATCTCCCTCTAAAACCAAAAATAAATGACATACTTCCAACATATAATGACAGAGACTATACATTATCATTGTCAAAGGAAAGGATGGAGGCATAATGGGGAAATAGTGGACCAAAGCAAGATATAATCCAGCAGGTCAAATATCAAGTCCTGTAGCTCTAAGTTCTATGTCAAAGGGATTGGACAGCTTTGCCCTTCCAGCTTTGCAACCTATAACTACTATTCTTTCTTTCTGGTCCCACTCCTTGTGTGAAGCGCTCCTTGGCATATATCTCACAGTTCTGACATCTCGAACATCTTTGGATAACCAATGCAACCCAGGATTCATTTCCATAGCTCCATAAAATGCTCTCTGAGGACCTCCATGCAGAGACTTCCCTGACATGCATTGTGTGGCCTAAGTGATTCCTTAAAACTGTGGAGGGACATTCTATGAGCCTATTATTTATTCTTGCATTCATTTTTACTCTAAAGTGCATGAAAGATATTGACAAGTTTATCTGTTGACTTGAACAGAATCCAACCCCTTGAAATATACTGGCAGCAGCTTTTATGTATTGTCTTTATTAGAACAAAAAATTACTCAGGATTTTTTCTTTCATAAGTTGGAAACTTACTAAGTGGCAGACCTGCCTTCTCTTTATTCCATTGCAGATCAGGATTATCTCTTTCAGCAGAAGTCATGGCTGCAAAGTTAAGTTTCCTGAATTTTTTTTTTCTTCTGACTAGGTATTCCTTTTTCTCAACTTGCAATTTTTCGTTCTAGACCTGCATAAGAGTGACTACTAATAACAATGTAACAAAATTAATATTAGGTTGTCTTGCAATCTTCTATACCAAATAAATCACCCCATTACTTTTGAGTTTAGCATCGGTCAAGTTCTTAGGACAATCGGAAAGCAGCAATATTTTTTCTACACTATCTCAGAAACAGTCTCTAGCCATGTAACTAATTTTGTTTCCCTAAAGCCTCTTGAGCTGAGCGTCGAGAGTACACATATTGCTCAGAACTACTGTCTTCTAAGCTTCTACTAGATTGGCACACTCAGTTCTGCTTTTATGATTTAACTGACTTTCTTGTCCAAAGTTCCAAAGTCTTTGTATTCCTTTCTTACCACAATACTCCACTCCTGGTACCAACTTCTTCTTCATTAAGTGTCTATTGCTGTGATAAGGCACCACAACTTAGAGAAGTGGTAT
Source organism: Microtus oregoni (assembly GCF_018167655.1). Classification (NCBI taxonomy): domain Eukaryota; kingdom Metazoa; phylum Chordata; class Mammalia; order Rodentia; family Cricetidae; genus Microtus; species Microtus oregoni. The sequence goes on along the minus strand of NW_024543218.1, from coordinate 7,548,565 downwards.
TTGTTTTGGCTTATGATTTTAGAGTGACAAGGAAGCATGGCAGCAAGCAAATGACATGGCAGCTAGAGAAGACCCTGAAGCCTCACTCTGTATGAGAGCAGGAAGCAGAGAGCAAACTGAGTGTGGCTGGTGGTTTCTAAAGCCTCAAAACTGTCCCTAATCCATACTTCCTAGCAAAGCCACACCTACTAAACCTACTAGAATAGCATCAACAACAAGTATTTCAAAACTAGAGCCTACAGGGGACATTTTCACTCAAACTACTACAACAGTCGCCAGCGGAAGCATTTCTGATTTGATGACTGATATGCATGAGACTCACTGAACTAAGAATTCTTAATAGCATTTTCTTATCATGTCATGAGATCTCCTTGCAACTCCTTGAAGTATGTCTGACTTCTAATGACTGCCAAGTAGGTAGGTTTCAAATGTCTCAAAATTTACAACATGTGAATTTTCCTACTTTGGAAAATAAGTTTACTTGTATCCCTTAAAACTACTTTGATAATTTAATGATTTTTTTTTGTAAATTTTGAAGTCCTCAGATAATTACTTAAAAAAACATGCATATTTCTGCGTTTAGAAATGTGATATAATAATTTGGACTGTCACATATCATAGCTCTATAATCTTGCTTTCTAGGATTGTTCTCAAAGGTGAATTTCCACAACTAAAATAAGGCTTTCAATTAAACTCTTCATTTTTCCTTAACAGCAGCCTATATGACATTACTATTACACATATAAGAAATATCCAAAGGCATTTCATATACTGAACAGTTGAACTACACTTTCACTTGTTAAAATGTCCCAACTTAAATTTCAGCATACAGTTTTCTTCACAAATCACATTTATATTTATCCATTTTGCTCTTCATGCATTTCTGAAAAAAGTACTCACTTTTAAAATATTTTCATAAATTAACAGACTGTTTTCTAAAGAATATCTCAGCCAACATATGCTTTCACAGATCCTAAGTGTAATGATGAGTGTGGTGATTAAGTGACAAATATATGAGAGAATATCAGCTACCTATATTATCTTGTTATTAGAAAGTGTTAATGAATTTACTTATAATTAAAGCTTTTGGGGAGATTGGCTCAACCAATATGTATTATAAATAAATGTAAAAAGTACAAAGACAAAATTCAGTGGAGTGTGGTCAGACACCTATACTAATAAACAAATAAATGTCTGTTGATTTGTATTTGTATTTTAAAGTCTAGATTAATCAGCTTGTTTTTCAGTTTTGCTCTGAAAATAAAAGCAGAAAAAATAGTTTTGGAATAATGTAGCTATAATTTCTGTCAGAGGGTCTAGAGTTTGAGGTTAGAGTAAATTTTGAATCTGTCACTATATGACCCTAATAATGCCTTCAACTTCAATTCATCTTTAATCAGTTTAGTAAATATCAGATAAAGTGGTTCTCTGGTTTGTGTAGTAGTAGTGGCAGCAGTAGTAGCAGTGTCTATAATACAGAGACTTTAATCAAGATAATCTTAAAAACCCTCTGCTCCCCTTGCCTCCATCACCAAAGTGCTTGGATTACACGCACACACAACCAGGCCTGGTTTATGTAGCTTTTGCAGATCAGAGTCAGAACCTCTGGAATGATAGACAAAAATGCTACTCATATAAACAATATACACACAGTACACCCCATGCCCAACAACAGATGACCAACACTAAACAAACTCGTGACATCTTTGGAGCATCTTTGTCTCATAATTTTGTGACAGGACATTTTTTTTAACCTTACATTTCCATTACATATACGTTATGGCTTCCAGGTTTGTGTTTTTGTGAAAGTCCTGTTTTGTGAACATGTATTTCTCTGTGTCAGGATGTGTTTCTCCTGCTCTCTCTCTTGGGTCTTTTTCTTCTGTTCCTTTGTTTGTTTTGTTTTCTTGTATCTTATTCTATTGTGATTTTTAAGTTATTTTTATTGAACTCTACATTTTTCTCTGCTCCCCTCCCTGCCTCTCCGCTCCCCTTTAATTGTCTCCCAAAGTCCCCATGCTCCCAGTTTACTCAGGAGATCTTGTCTTTTTCTACTTTCCATGTAGATTTGTTCTATGTAAGTCTCTCTTAGGGTCCTCATTGTAGTCTAGGTTCTCTGGGATTTTGATTTGTGTGGTGGGAGTTTTTCAACATCTCATGTTTTCTAATGAGAGACAGAAAGAGTGTGGATTTGCACAGTCGCTGGGGATAAAAAGGATCTCAGTGGAGTTGAAGGGGAGACTCTAATCAGAATATATTACGTAAGAAAATCTGTTTATAATTAAAGAAAAATAGTAAAAATGCTGATCTCGGCAATGTCTCCACTCGACTTTGTACTGATTAAGGAATTATTATATTACAATTTTTTATATTTATTGTATATATTATAATTTTATTTATTTATATAATTAACCTTCATTATACTGATTAAGGTCAGTGAGCATCAATAGAGGTCAGATTTATTTTTTACTTAACGTGCCTATTGGCTTAATCAATCATGATATAACATTTGGTGCTGAAACATAGAACTGGTTTTGAGGCTCAACACCCCAACCATCCCATTTGGGCAAACTTTCCTCTCTCTCTTTACCTGTCTCCTTTATTTCAGACATACATCTCATCAAGAAATTTCTAAAACATCTGATCAGCCTCTAGCTATGGCCTGAAACCTCTGGGTTTCGTTGTTGGTCTAGAGGTTTGGTGCAAATGCTGTTCTGGGGCTTTGTTGATGTGCCATGTGAACTTAGTTTGCCTCCTTTCCTCATCTGCCTTTGTCTCTCCACTCTCCCTACCTCAGAGTCAGAGGGTTTTACACAGTCACCATGTCAGCGAACCCAACTTTCAAATCAAAGTTTCTCCAATTCAGAAAAGCAGCTTATAAATGTAAACAGCTATGACCATTTCTAGGTAATGCAGTCAGAATTCTATGCTACAGTTTTAATTCAATTAAATTTTTTATAACTCAGTCTTGCTGTGTAATACTGGCTGTCACAGAACTTTCTCTGTAGACAAGGCTGACCTTGAATTCAAAGACTTCCACTTGCCTCTGCCTCCCAAATACCGGAAATGAAGATGGACAACATCACCCCTGGCTTTCTTTTAGTCATAATTTTAAAATAATTTTGATAGGTCTTTCCTTTAAAATATGTACTGCTATCTGTTTTCTATTACTTTCGAATAGTTTCACCTCATGGATTTCTATTTTTAAAAAATAACTTTTAAAGCATATAGTCATTGAGTCACCAAAAATTGATTAATATTTTTGTAGGCAGTGGAGAGGGTGCTTTGGTTCTTTGCTGGTAAATTATTTAATATTTGGTTTTACTTATTTATTTGGTGCTTATTAGCATGGCCATTCCTTCCTTGTAGCTAAGTTCCCATTGTCCATCAGTATTGCCTCTGCTTCCTCCAACTTAATTCACAGATTCAAAAGCATGGTGTGAATATCTTCCTACATTCATTTATGTCAATAACAAGCCTGCAGGCTACTAAACTGGATTTGTGAGCCAAGCAAAAGGAAATTCAGCCTCCTAGTAAATCTGCCAACAAGGTGTCACTGAAAGAGTCTTCACTCTGATCACAAGCAAGCAGAGAGCCTCAGAAGTGCTTAACAGACAGATAGGGGAGGTTGCAGCAGTAAATGAAGGTGAGATTTGCCTGAAAATGCAACTGCACGTTTTCCATTAATGTAACTGAGGAGCTCAGCATTAAACCGCATTCAGGACTTAGCCTCAAGCAGTCTGTGTAAGTGGGTCTTGCAACTGAAATGAGTTTCATGATATGCAGAGATTAAAGAGCAGCAGTGCTAAGCAAGAAATCTGTGCAGGGAATGGTTCAATATGTGAAGATGATCTAGGAAGGTCCAGAGTATCAGTTTTCTTGCATAATTTCAACTTTATTTCATTTTATACACAAGTAGTTCCTCAAAAGTGCTGTTGGTCAGCTACCAGGAATAGAAACCAATAAATATGTATTTAGTGAGGAAACATTGTAATAAACATTACCTTAAAGAAGAGTGCAATAGAAAGCATATGTTCAAAAACCTCAGTGGGATAGATAAGTATCATTTTAATACTATAGGAAAGAACATTTCTGTAATTTTGTACTTATACCTTCGTACTATATTAGAATAAATAACTGAGAAAAACAACTAATTAAAAGTGCAAATTAGATACAGTGGTGATAAACACATGGCTTCTCCTATCACATGATGCGAGAAAAGATAGTTCACTCTGGAGTCCAAAGTGATTAATCTATATCATCCATAAAGTAGTGTATGATGATAATTAGTAGGCTTACTTGTCCCAGGATCAACTCTCCCACATTATTAACTTTATAGTAATTATCTGACTTTTATTTATTTTAAACCATTTTCCCACTACAATTCTGTGATAGTGTACAACCCAAAACATCTTGTACCTGAACAATAAATTCTCTTCCTGCCTATAACACCAGCTTTGTCATATTTCTTTTTGATCTTCAGCTATGAACATACTGGATGGTGAAGTCTTATAATGACTTTCTTGGGGTTTCTGTGAAGAGACACCATCACCATGACCGTTCTTATAAACTAAAACAAATTAACTGGTAATTGCAGTTTCAAGAGGTTTAGTCTATTATCATTACGCCAAGAAGCATGGCAGTATGCACACAGACATGGTGCTGGAGAGGTTGCTGAGTTTTGTACATCTGGATCTGAAGGCAATGGGAAGAGAGTGACACAGGGCCTGGCTTTAAACCTCAAAATATGACCTGGTGATGCATTTCCTCCCACAATATCACACCAACTCCAACAAGGCCACACCTCCAACAATGCCACTCCCTATTTACCTATTGCAACCATTTTCATTTAGACCACCACAGTAACCCATATTTGGTGGAGGAAGGTCATTGGCTAATAAAGGCACTGCCCTGGCCCATTTTATTGGTTAGAGGATAGGTGGGAGGAGTAAACAGAAGAGAACACTGGGAGGAAGAGGAAGTGAGGTCAGAGACTTGACAGCTCTCCTCTAGGGAGCAGACGCCTGAGAGAGACGCCATGCCCGCTCCCGGCATGAAGCTCCGACCCAGGATGGACTAGGCTAGAATCTTCCCGGTAAGACCGGTTCTCACAGATTATTAGAGATGGGTTGATTGGGATGTGAGAATTAGCCTGTAAGTGCTAGAGCTAAAGGGCCAAGCAGTGCTTAAAAGAATACAGTGTCTGTGTAATTATTTTGGGGCATAAGCTAGCCGAGCTGGCTGCCAGGGTGCTGGGAATGCAGCCCTGCCGCCCCTTATTACTTCATATGGCGCCCACGTGGACAACTGCTTCCACATAAAGCCTGAGACAGCTTGGGAAGTAATTATAGAACAAAATGAAAGCATTGTGCCTGGTTTCTTGGTAGCAGCAATTTCTCGGTTCTACTCTGCTTGCTAGAGGCAAGCAAGCGCCTCATCTAAGAGAGGCTTCCTGACTCAGCTTTAGCTGCAAAGCCTGCAGCTCATTAAGAGGTCCTGCCACGAAACACTTAAACGGTGTTGACGAAAAGCTGATCACATGCTTTTCGGTTTTCAGCCATAGCAGGAAAAAAGCTGCGCCGTTTAAAAATGCCGGCTTTCTGGGCTGTCCTGCCAGGACAAACTCTGACTCTTTTACGCAGGCGGTCCCTGCGGTTTGCAAACACAGGCTGCTGAAGCTCGCTTGCTGGCTACAGCCAGTACCTCAGCCATGAGGCTGGAAAGCTAAGGAATGGGCTGGATCCAGCCGGCAAAGCCACGCCTTTAATCCTACTGATATTGCTTGGTAAATTAAAGATTCATGTGGTCAGAAAAAGAGAGATATACAGTAAAGAGAGATTCAAAGACAAAGAAAATTTCTGAATGGTTTAAAGTGTGTTAAAAATATATGCAGACTAAAAGTTGAAGTTCTTAAAGTAAAAAACAAAAAAAAAAAAAGGAAGAGAGTTGTTGTGTGTGGTAGCACACGCCTTTAATCCCAGTGCCTAGAAGGCAGAGACAAACAGATCTCTGTGAGTTCAAGGTGTAGTAGCATACACCTTTAATCCCGAATGCCTGGGAGGCAGAGACAGGCGGATCTCTGAGAGTTCAAGGACAGCCTGGTTTACAGAGTTACTTCAGGTCAAAGATACAGAGAACCTGTCTCAAAAAGCAAAAAGTTAAAAGTAAAAATAAACAAAATAGAGGTTAAAATAAAACGAACAAAGATGGAAAATACACAGAGAATCTTGATACTGTATGCTATTATGCTCTCTTTGAATTGTTTGAATGCTGAGGAAGGAGCAACAGCTACTAAAAGATATTTATTTATAAATACTGCTGAACTAATCCAACATAGATATTTTCAATTTGGATCTAAGGATATGATACTTTGGAAAGGAGTTTCTTATTTTGTTTTCACAGAGGATGAGACGCTGTTCATTTCTTCTATTCCGATTTGGTATGATGGACCACGTCCTCCTGAAGGGTTGCTGTGAACATCTTCAGAAAATTGCTTCGCTCAACTGCCAACTGAGATGAAACTAGCACACAGGTTATACCATGAAAGATCTGATTAACAGCACCCCCATTCAGCAGGAAGCAGTTTGGAGAGAAAAAACTACGCCCATGTTCCCAAATATGGTTTATAAACGTTCTTTTACATTTAAAAGGGGATATGATATAGATATGAATAATTTGCATTAGTATAGATTTTGCTTTATTGATAGAGATTTAAGGTCAATTTTGTTATATATATAAGTGTTTCTGATTTTGATTAAGGTATCGTGATTGTGTAGTTTATTTAAATATGTACTGTATAATTAAGAAATATAGGTTGTTAATGGATAATCATCGATAATAGTAAAGCTTGTAGTCATGTTAGATTTTCTAGATATATAGAGATATATTTTAGATAGACATTCTTCATGTCTTTCAAAGATTACAGAATAGGACATTTAATGTCTTAATAACTGAGGACTTTTCATGACAATGAGACACTCTGCTCCTGGCAGCACCAGTCTACTTCAAGAGGAAGATGGGCATCGAAGAGGCTCGTTATGGAGTTTGATAGCCATTTGGGCAAGAAACTGCTCTTGCCTGGACTATTGCATAAACTGGACACAGAGAACCCGCAGAGAGAGGACTACTGAACTTGCCTAAGGTGAGATGATCTTTCAGGGTTCCTGATTCATGAAAGAGTCTGTGAGACATTCTGCAGGACACAACAGATAGTGACTGAACTGACTTTGAATTTTCCTGCTTTATGGAAATGTCTGCTGGATACCATGGGCCTGAAGGCCGAAGATGGATGCCCCAACGGTACAAAAGAACTTTGGGTGACTGTCCAGGCAGCGAGATGTCTTTGTCATTTCTAGAGTTTGAAGTTTCTTAGTTCTTGTTTACTTAGGTAATATTATATCTTTCTGGAGTCTTTGATGGAGTTAAGAATAGTTAGTTATAGTTATAGTTTTCCTTAGTTATGATAAAGATTATTGTAACTTTTACTTGATAACTGTTTTGTTATATGTAATTTTGCTATGTTAAAGTTAAAGCCTTTTTTTTTTTTTGTTTAAACCGAAAAAGGGGAAATGGTGGAGGAAGGTCATTGGCTAATAAAGGCACTGCCCTGGCCCATTTTATTGGTTAGAGGATAGGTGGGAGGAGTAAACAGAACAAAATGCTGGGAGGAAGAGGAAGTGAGCTCAGAGTCTCGACAGCTTTCCTCTCAGGAGCAGACGCCTGGGTCAGAGCTTCATGCCGGGAGCGGGGCATGGCGTCTCTCTCAGGCGTCTGCTCCAGAGAGGAGAGCTGTCGAGTCTCCTCAGTCATGGCCTCAGCAGAGACGCCATGCCCTGCTCCCTGGCAGACACACGTGATGAAGCTCGGACCCAGGATGGACTAGGCTAGAATCTCCCCGGTAAGCACACCTTGGGGTGCTAAACACAGATGATTAGGAATGGGCTAAATTAATATGTGAGAATTAGCCTAGAAGAGAAAGGGCCAAGCAGTGATTAAAAGAATACAGTTTGTGTGTTGTTATTTCGGAGCATAAGCTAGCCATGTGGGCGGCCGGGTGTGGGGGACGCAGCCCTGCCGCCCTTATTACTTCACATATTAAGTTGTCTGGAGTATTTGTTTCCAAACTGGGTTCTGGCTGGGCCGTGGTGGCACACGCCTTTAATCCCAGCACTCGGGAGGCAGAGGCAGGCGGATCTCTGTGAGTTCGAGACCAGCCTGGTCTACAGAGATAGTTCCAGGACAGGCTCCAAAACCACAGAGAAACCCTGTCTCGAAAAACCAAAAAAAAAAAAAAAAAAAAAAAAAAACTGGGTTCTGCATAGATGTATGGTTGATGAGTACAGGGTTTAAAGATGTTGGAAAGGCTGAGAGATACACTTACATCTAGTTTTAAAAATTTCAGACCAGGCATGGTGAGTCATGACTATAATCCCTGCACTCAAGAGCCTTAGGTTGGAAGATTGTTTCACCTCATAGACAAGTGAGACACTATCTCAAACAAAAACTTGAAAATCATTAAGGAAAGATGTATAAATATGTAAGTACTTTGCCTACTTGTTGAAATTTCCATCTGTCAACTTCTATAGTTATCTTAAAATCCAGTTGAATGTTAAATTAATAACTAAGTTTTACCTATATTTCAACAAATTTATTATTTTTCTTGCTCATTGGAAAAAACACCAAATTTAATTAAATTTAGAAAATAGGTACCAGGATGATGAAACCTATAAATAATAAAGGAAAAAATTCTTTTTGGTGTGAAGAAGCAGAAAAAAATCATAAAATATGTTTTAATCCTTTTTCCTGCCCACAGCTTCTCCAAGATCATTTTTGTCTCTTTAGCAACACAAATATATGCCCCCTCCCCACTTCTTTCTCTCTTTCTTTAGAAAACAAATGGACCACAAAGGTCAAAGCCCTGTAGAGGTTAAAGCTCAATGAGGTCCCAGTTCTGATAGGAAAAACTGAACATGGGCTGTGCTAGGTAGTTTTATGTCAGCTTGGTACAAGTTGGAGTCATCTAAGAAAAGGGGACCCTAATTTAAAAAAAAAAGTGCTTCTAGAAAATTGGTCTGTATGCAAGCATAGAAGGATTTTTCTTAGTCAGCAATTGATGTGGGATGGCCAAGCCTACATTGATGTAAGTGGCCACCCTGTCCTGATACTTTTGCACTGTATAAGAACAACCTGTAAGGGGCAAGCCAGTAAGAAGCACCCACCACAGTCTCTGCAACAATTCTTGCCCCTGTTTGAATTCCTATTCTCACTTCCATAAATGATTAATAAAACTGTGGAAGCATGTTCCAAACAATATTTTTCTTTACCTGAAGTTGCTATTGGTCATGGTGTTTCATTATAGCAATAGTTACCCCAAGTGAGAGAAGCTCTCATCTCTAACCAAGAAATTAAAACTGCTTTTCTCCAATAGAGTTTCACTGGACAAATTTATTATTAAGAAAATTGATTACTTGCACTGTTTATTTCCCAACACTCATGTATATCTATATAGTTATTAATTTGGACTCCAGGTAGAATTTGTGTTATCTTTTCAACATATGCTTATATTGTGATGCAGTTACATACGATTGTTCATTGCTTCATTACAGTACTATAACAAGAACCACAGATGGAGGATAATTTTTAAAATCCATGATCTCATTTGTAGAGACATTAAAGGTCAAAATCAAAGTACAGGCAGACTTTCTGTCTGTTGCAAGTATTTTCAGCCTCCAAGATGATGCTTAGTTGCCTCATCCTTGAGATAGAAGGGATGCTGCACGCTTTTGACATAATATGCAAGACAGGTGAATTTGCACCATCAAGCTCCTTTAAACAAAAGGGCCCTAAATTCTCTACATAGTGGCTGGGACCTCATTTCTTAGTTACCTTTCAAAGTCACAGCTTCATATAGCATTGCTTTAGGAATCAAGTTCAATACAAATTTAGAAGGTATTAAAGACAGAAATTCAAACCATAGCAAACACATTGTATCACCTTAATAGCATATTGCAATTTTTAATCTCTATATTTTGGGGATATTTATATTTTAACTTTTATTCTTTGTGGAATACAAAGACTATACTATATTTTTGTTTAGCATGTAATTTTAAGCCAGCAGCCTTTAAAATATTTTAATTGAGTTACATTACATTATTTCTGGGTCTATTGTAACATATTGTTCCTTTTTTACACTATCATAAATATTGTCAAAATATGAGCAAGCAAAGGTAAACTGGAATTCATTTGATATAGAAATGTCCTGAGTCTTATCAGTTTCATGAAGTTTCTGAGCCTTGTAAGTATCCTGTTTCCTGAAACTTACCAACATTCCTCCTATGGCGAAAAGGGAATATCCAACTTGGAGGAAAGAACTGCATAGTTCAAGTCTCTGCCCTCAGCCAGAACTACTGTGCAAGGAGGAGTATCTCCAGTCAGATGGTCAACTGCCATATCACAGTAACTTATGCACTGTAACCCCAAGAATTTAATAAAGCATATCTGACTAGAATAAAGATACCTACTTTATGATGTAGACAGCAATCTCTTGTGACAGTAAAAGACAATGGTATGTAGAAAGGATGAGGAATGTGGACTTTAGATAACCTCAGGAGGAATAATGAAGCAAGGAGAGATGACTTTTGAAAAAACACCATGTAAGCTGATTGGATTTTAAGAACCTGGTTTGAGAGGTCATGCAACTAAGCAGTGTACTTCGACTCTATTTTGAGCTTTTCTGTGAATGGCAGATCTGACTGATGTTCTCTAACCAAGCACAGCACTCCTGAGTAAGCTCCCTTTCCTTTCCCTGCTCTGCACCTTAGTGTTTTACAGCTGTTTCTGGGGAAGGATGCAAAATGAACACAGTGATACCACATCTGACTGGTGCCTTTCTGTAGGTTTATAAAGTCCAGCAATTTGGTAAACCTCGACTACAGCAACCTGGGTGTCAGGAAAGCAGGCTACTAGAGACGTTTTAAGTAATTTGATTTCTCCCCTAAGTGGCATGCCTTCCCCTAACTGCTATCCAAACTTTGCCTTGTAGAACCTAATCATAATGTGTAGCAAGCTGCGTGGAGTCACACCTGATGGAGATGGATAATCAACTCCTGAGATGGCTAAGGCCTGACCTATGCTATGATCATGCAATGATTATCAGCTGCTTGCATATGAGTGGATCTATGGGCGGTGCCCACCTGGCAGTTCTGGGTTGGTAGCCCATCCCTACTTAAAGGCTGGGAGAGGTTTGCCCAGTGAGAGAGGGAGAGAGAGAAGGAGAAGGAGAAAGATTACTGTGAATAAAGTCCTGAATAAAACTGCAGTGAGAAGAGCTCTGGGTGTCGCGTCATCCTAGCGGGTCGAGGGTGGTCGTGACAATAATGGTGTATTGTGTGGCAGGAGTTCCAGTTTTCCCATTAAGCTGTTTCTTGCTAGACAAAATCCAGGCACCGAAGAGGACAGGAATCATGAAGCCACAGCCCTAGCTGAAGAGCATTTGATTGCTTCTGGGAATGAGGGAGCCGGTTTTATTTAAAGATGCTGGTGCTGAGAATGTACACATGATTCAGCAGATGGCCTTTTACCCCGGAACAAACTGCAGCACTGAATAGACACCATAGGTTTGAATAGAAAGCGGCTCATAAACATGGAAGGGACTAGTGGGCAGATGAAGAAGAGAGGCATTAGAGTAGAGAGAATGGATGATGGATTTGATATAATTTTTACAAACATTAAAATTAAAAATCAGAGTGTAGTTAAGAGCCTTTGGACTTTTGCAGAGGTGCTGAGAGATTAGTTACCTGTAGTCATATATGGTGGCTCACCACTGCCTGTAGCTCCAGCTAGAGAAGATCTGACTCCCATGTCTAGCCTCAGTGGGTACCACACACATGTAATATACATTTCCACACATAAATATTTAAGAGTTGGCTCTGTGATTAAAAGCACCATCTCTAAGTGCTTTTAATTCAGAGCTGTTTTGTTCATGAAGCCATTGGAGATGTGCTTCAAACCATCTGTTAATGTCTGCACTGGATGCAGATGGGTTTTTCTGTAATGATCTCCATTTGCTGTAAAGAGGGGCTTCTTTAATGAGGGGCAGTGCTACCCAAACAAGTGGTATAAGGATAATATTTAGAATGTAGTGAGGTATTGTGTAGGCTTGACCAGCAGTAGTATGGTGTGGGAAGTCCTTCTGTATATGTGTTGCTTTTATTGTTAGTGAATAAAGCTGTTTTGGCCTATGGCAGGGCAGGATAGAGTAAGGTAGGAATTCCAAACAGATGGAGAAAAAAGGGCAGAGTCGGGGAAATGCCACGTAGTTGCCAAAGGAGAAAGGTGCCAGCTGCCAGCCAAAACCTTACAGGTAGGCCACAACCTCGTGGCAATACACAGATTAATAGAAATGGGTTAATTTAAGATGTAAGAGTTAGTTAATAAGAACTCTAGATTAATTGGTTAAGCAGTGTTGTAATTAATATAGTTTCTGTGATTATTTCTGGTCTGGATGGCCAGGAAATGAACAAGCAGTCTCCATCTACAGTAGTAGATTATTTATTTTCTAAGCTCCATGACCTCACCAATCATGGGAACCAAGTTAGGTCAATGACTGTTTTCGGTTGGCAACTTGACTACATAGGAAATTAACTACAAGTGGCTGGGTGTGCCTTCAATAGATTTTTTTCCTCAAATCTATCATTTGAAATAGGAATATCCACTTTTAATCAGGACCTTCTGAGGTAGGAAATAAAAAATTAGTCAAAATCTTCCTAGGTGGGAAGATCCACACTTAATCTGGGCCACACCTCCTTTTGCCAACCCGTATAAAGGACATGGAAGAAGGTTGCTCTCTTTGCCTGACTTTGCTTGCTTTTACAGGCAAGTCCATTTCTTCACCATCATCAAGAGCCTACTTCTTTGGGATTCCAGTGACTACTGAAGACCAGCTGGGACATCCAGCCTCATGGACTGAACAACTATTAGATTCTTGTAACTTCCATGATAGACGGCCATTGTCAGAGAAGTTGGACCACATAAACATAGATTCTGTTCTATTCCTCTAGCTAATGCTGACCAATACAGTTAGGCTTCTGGTACCAGGCATGATTTTCCTCCTGGTGAGTGGGCCTTATATACAACTGGACAGACATTGCTAAGTTCTAATATGTGAGTGCCACTTCTTATACCTTTGTGCATATCTTGCCAGGCTGGTTATAGGTATGGACCATAGTTAATAGCTTCCCTTCCTTGGTAATTTGGAAAGTATGTTCTGGTACTGTTGAAACTATATTATGGGAAGAAAGCTCCAATCATCCGAGTCCTGTGCCCACACATACAGTCAGTCATCTCTAGGTTTTCCTTTGAAAGAATGAATTCAAACTCACAGATATCAATTGCTTTTTTTAATCATCTTTGGTTCTAAGGCTATCCTATGCTTTTACTTTATTTTGTATAAACTTTGAGTTTGACTGATTACTGTATTTTTTACTGAGAAAAGTCCTTTAAACTCCAGTATTCAAAGCTTGAACTCATTTATCCTGGGAAACTGAGGCAAATCTTGTCAGAGAACATTAAAAAATGATAAACTATTTTCCTGTTATAGTCAAGTAACATCTGCTTTTATGTATTTGTTTTTGCTGCTGTTTGGCTAGCTCTCCCCATGTTTGAAAGGGAATTGTCTCTCTTTATAATGATGTGTGATTTACATATAATTTACATCTAAGCTGCTTAATTTGAAAGACTTTAATTACTTTTTTCTCTAGCCAACATTATCCTGAGGTGATTAGCATCCCTAAATGCAAGTATTTCTAGATATGGTACCCATGGCTAAAGCCAATCTTTCATAAAATGGAATGAAATCTTTTATAAAATCCATTGAAGAAAATTATCGTTAAATTATTCAGCTACATATGAAGTGAACTTCAAAAAAGAAAATAAAAGAAAGGAGAAAGATAAGAAATTAGACAAAACAATATGGGAAATTAGGTCTTTCCCTGACTCAATATATGTCCAAATTTTCCTACAATGAGTATGAATTGTCAATCCTGACCATTACTTTATTTTGAACTACTTGTATAAAGTTTTAACTCAAACTCCACCCACTCCACACACAATTTGATCTAGTTTGTATTGTCTGTCTTCACCTTCTTATGGGATTTAGTATTTTCCATAACTTGCTCCTTTGTACATCTGCATTTGTTTCTATGTGTATATGTTTGTGTTCAGCTTAACAAATCACAAGTCCTTTAAAGTCCAGAATGGTGCAGTTGAATTCTGTGGAACAAAAGCCTTTCAAACAACACACACTTGTTTGTTTGTTTTTTTTAATCTATTTGTGGTTAGTAAGTTCAAAGTATTCTAGTTCCCAGGCAGGGAATTCCTTTCTCAATTAAAAAGATAATCAACAACGTGAGATTTTTATATTTTTTAATATTTATATTCTAATAATATCATAAAACTTCACCAGATATTTCAAAGTAATTAAGAAATTGAAAGTGTACCTGTAATATACTCTATTGTTTGCTGTCATGGTGAATACGTGAGGAAACAGCTTAAAAGAAGGATGATTCCTTTTGGCTCACTCTTTCAGAAGGATTATTCAAAGGCGGTTCTTCCCAATTGCTGTGGGCTTGTGCAAAGGCAGAAGATCATAGATGGGAATACATGGTAGAGCAAAGCTCCTCAGGCCAGAGCATCCAGGAAATGGCAACAGTGGATGAAGGTCCAGGGACAAACCATACCCTCCACAGGCTTGCCTGAGGGCCTACGTCCTTCAATTTGTTCCCACCTCCTAATAACCCAGTCAACTCTGCAGTCCCGAGCAGAGTGATCCAATAGCTGAGTTAGTGCCCTCATAATCCAATGTCCTCTCCAAACTCCACCAGCCAGCAAATAAGCAAGCCTCTAACACTTGAGGCTTTAGAGGACAATATCTGTATTGGAATAAATTTGTTTTTATTGAAGATATGTGAACTGATTTCTTTTGTATTAAATGTTATACTATTTACTTAAAATGCTAAAATGGAGTCAACCATATCTAGAAACCATGGCACACACCGCTCTGTTCCAATGCTTTAACCACTTCATGCGTTCCTCTAGAATACATAAAAATGTTGTTTGTCATATTTACTCAGGCTGCAACTTTATTGACATTCCAAGAAAAATTCTTTAACTTAGAGATGTTTCAAAAAATAAAAAAAAAATACAAATTTCAGTAAGTGAGGTCTTTAATTCCATCTCATTTAAATAGTAAAGTTTTAATGTAGAAATTCAGAATAGTGAACATTGGATATACGTGGGGCATTGACCACAGGACTCCTGTAAACACTAAAGCAGAAGAATTCTAAAGTCCCTACATGAAACTGCATGCTATTTGTAGATGCACATGGGTATGTATAACTTTTAAATCATCTCTTTATTATAATAACCAATTCAGTTTAAGTGTTAAGCAAACAGTGGTTAAGTTACATTGTTAGGGAACCTTTATGACTGGCATAGGTAGAAATCTTGTCTGAACATTTTCAGTCCTTAGTTACACCCGTGGATGTGGAGGGCAATCTCTGCAGCAGGTTCCAGCACATCCGTATACCTCCTGATAATTCATGGTGGTGAAAGGAAAACAGTCACTTATTAGATGTGGAAATGCAGCTTACCTTTGTGCATAAATATTTCAAAGTTGTGATGACTAAACCTATTTATTTTATGTCTTTAAATTTAGTAACTGCTTGGTAAAATCCAAGGAATACTTTTTCAAATTGTAGCTTTTAAATTATTCATGTACCAAATTCTCTAGAAT
The DNA here is from genome assembly GCF_018167655.1 of Microtus oregoni. NCBI lineage: Eukaryota > Metazoa > Chordata > Mammalia > Rodentia > Cricetidae > Microtus > Microtus oregoni. The sequence continues at coordinate 7,532,775 of NW_024543218.1, read as the reverse complement.
AGTCTCCATCATAGTTAGTTTTTTGTTTGTTTTTTTGCTTCTATTTTGGGGGCCTGCAATACAGTTTCCAAATAAATACACAGAGACTTATTCTTACTTTTGAATGTCCAACCTCGATTGGCTTATTTCTAGCCAGTTTTTCTAACTTAAATTATTCTATTTCTCTTTAATTACGTTTTTGTCTCAGGGCTTTTTAACTTTGTTTATTCTAAATATCTTTCTTTCCTTCTTTTTCTGTGGTAGTCTGTGTGGCTGGGTGGCTGCACCATGGCATCTTCCTCTCCTTCTTTACTAGCTCATCCCTATTCTCTCTCATTTATTCTCTCTACCTGGCAGCCCCGCCTGTCTCTCTCCTGATAGCTATTAGCCGATCAGCTCTTTATTAGACTAATGAAGTGTTTAAGGCAGGTGAAGTAACAGAGTTAAGCAAATGCAATGTAGGAGAATGCAACACATCTTTGCATCAGTAAACAAGTACTCTAGAGCATAAATGAATGTAACACATCTTCACTAATATTCCACAATACTCCATGTTATATGTCAGATAGAATGACCTAGAATGCAGTCTAACTGAATGCTGGTTAGCAAAGGATTATTTAGTATGAATTTGCAAACAACCAACATATTAAATGTCCTTTAAAAGTTATGGCAAAATACATCTTCATCTTAAGTACACACTCATCATATGCACATTAGCAAGGTATGTCTAATTAAAAGGATATTGACTTAAGAGTCAGCTGAGTTTCATTTCAATTTTACTTTGATATTGTAATTATAATACATTTTGATGATTTTGATGGTGCTTCTGCCTACATGAGGAGTGACTGTACAGATATTTGTATGTGTGCTCAAACATTCATGAGCAAATATGGAAAAGTTACTCTCTGTTTCTTCTAAAGCTAAATAAACCAAAATACTTGCTTTGGATTGCCACTAAGTTCTACTTTAGCTAGGAATATGCTGGTAAATTTTAAAGACTTTCTGTACTGCCTTAGAATATGTAGGTTAAAACATTGTATACTGACACATATGAATATATATATATATATATATATATATATATATATATATATCCTAAAACAATGGGAGAGACATGTTTCCCAAGACATAGTCCTGCAGATCTAAAACACTTTAGGAAATATATAGAGCACAGTGAATTGTCTTGTTATATCAAAAGTTCATTGCTTAATGCAAAATTCATTGTCATTCCTATCATGAACAAGCCATTCAATGATCTTGTCTTATTTTGTTTTACAGTGTAAGACAGTTCCATGCTAGACAGATACCCTACCACTGCATGCCAAGCCCAATTAAGGAAAATGTTTGAACACTACTGCCTCGAGTAAGAAACTCAAAGGGTAATTAACCTAGAAGGCTGTGTTTTCTTTATTTCCCAGAAAAGACTAACAGGCTAATGCATTTCATAATACTATTTGCGTATATGTTTTTCTTTGGGTTCACCTTCTTATTTAGCTTCTCTAGGATCACGAATTATAGGCTCAATGTCCTTTATTTATGGCTAGAAACCAAATATGAGTGAGTACATTCCATGTTCCAGGCGATGAAAGGAGACAGAGACAGAGACCCACACTGGAGCACCGGACAGAAATCTCAAGGTCCAAATCAGGAGCAGAAGGAGAGAGAGCACAAGCAAGGAACTCAGGACCGCGAGGGGTGCACCCACACACTGAGACAATGGGGATGTTCTATCGGGAACTCACCGGGGCCAGCTGGCCTGGATCTGAAAAAGCCTGGGATAAAACCGGACTCGCTGAACATAGCGGACAATGAGGACTACTGAGATCTCAAAAACAATGGCAATGGGTTTTTGATCCTACTGCACATACTTTCTTTGTGGGAGCCTAGGCAGTTTGGATGCTCACCTTACTAGACCTGGATGGAGGTGGGTGGTCCTTGGACTTCCCACAGGGTAGGGAACCCTGATTGCTCTTTGGGCTGACGAGGGAGGGGGATTTGTTTGGGGGATGGGGAGGAAAATGGGAGGTGGTGGCGGGGAGGAGGCAGAAATCTTTAATAAATAAATAAATAAATACTATTTGCAGAAGAATAAAGAAGAAACAGCAAAAGAAAAAAAGAAAGAATAAAATATAAAGAAGAGCAGATGTAACGGGAAAGCACTGGGCAGCTGACTGTGCCTCTGCAGGATGCCAACTCTTTGCTTGCTAGCCCTTTCCTGAAATGCCCTGGAGCCATTACCACAATATCTTTGGAAAATCCTGCTAGGAGAGAGATATGGGTTCGTATCTCTCTCACACTTCAAAGTTGGCTTTCACAGGTACAAACTCTTAGCATATCTATGCTTCGTAGAATGTGTCTGGAACAACACTAGTGGGAGGAAGAAGTAGTGCTAGGCTGTCCTCTAAGCCTGATATTAGAGACACCAGCTGTGGCCGTAGCTAGAATGCAGGAAAGGTAAAGTTACCAGCAGGAGCTCTCAGTCAGACAGAGAGCCGAGAGCAAACCTGTGGTTGACAGTGAAGCAGAATCAGACACAGTGCCCATCAATCTGACTCATAGCTCATCACTTTGCTCTTTTTGACAATTAACTACAAATCAGTGTTGACAGTGATCATAAACATGGAAAAGAAATAGCTTAACAGTGTATATTCATATGTATGTATACGTAAATGTAAATATAAACACAGACACACAAAAGTATATACTTTCACATACACACAATGTAATTAAAGTTAGAAGCATAAGTTGGTAGCATATAATACAAATTGGTACGACTGCAATTTAAGAAAGTGTAAATAGGGAGTTAAAGGTGATCGTGGTCTTATCCATTTTAATACTATCACTCTAAGACTCTTGGTTACATTACCAAAATGAAATGCATTAAACCTCTAAGACTCTTGGTTACATTTCCAAACTGGAATGCATTAAACCTTTAAGCATATATCAGTTTTGTGTTGGCCCTGCATTGCGACATCATAAAAATCAATAAACACACTGAGTTCTTTGAAATTTGTGCTTCTTTTCATTTTTTAAAATGTACACTATGAACACTAAAAGGAATAATTTGGCATGGATTCGATTTCATACAAAGACAAATTTACATTATAACTGCACTGCCAAATTGCTATAGAAAGCTCCCAGACAGAATTTACATGTTATAAAAACTATGCACTGGATCTCACTTTAGCAAACTTTGAAAAAACATCCCATAAAACTTTGTATCCTGTAATTCTACCATCTGTTACAGGATTAGCAGTCACATAAACTTTGCCAGATATGATTGTTAAATGGCTCAATAGTATCTAAAACTAAGGTAGGGCAAATTCTATCCTGATTTATTAAACATAAAATGCTGTTTTTTTTCTGTGCAATTTATCCTCCAAAATTCTTTTAACTTTCTTGTTTAAATACATATTCTTGTATTAATAAATTATTCCCACCAATCAGACACTTTAATTGGTACAATTTAGTAATCACAGTATAGCCTATAAAAGCTTTTGGCAAATGTACTAGCTTAGGGGGCTGAGATACAATCTCAAGATATGAATGAGTATTTAATTCATTATAAACATATGCAGGAAAGAAGGTGCAAGATCTAAAAGTGCTCTCTTAGAGCACAAATGGTGGCTGAATTTATACCCTGCATAACAAACAAGTTTTGCAATTCAATTCTCAGTTCATCCGTAGATCCTACAAAGGCTTGTAAATGTTTTTGCTAGTACCTGAATCATTTTTTAGGAAACTGTTCAGTCAAAGTCTTCTTAATTTAAAAAAAAAAATCAAAACACAGCAAGCAAGCAGAATAGAAAATGATAACATACTCTCCGAACTGGCTCACCAACGATCTCATATTTAGTCAGTAGATTAAGCCAGGGAAGATTAAAGTAGAAGCCTGCTCAAGGAATGTAAAAATGTAAAATACTTGATTTGCAAAAAAAAAAAATGTGAAATGTAAAAGAGGAAAAATGGCTTGGAAAAGTAATCATGCTTAAGATGTCCCTGAAGAATCTAAATATCATTCCATTATGTTTTTGAGGGATTATCATAGTTTTTAAATAACCCATTAAATCTATCAGAGTAACCAACAGGAGTGCAATCCAAATGATAAAGCCATTCTAATGGAATGCAGACAAACATTCAAAAGAATTAGAAGTGACAAGTAAATTCCATTAGAGAGCAGCCCTTAACTACTGTAATCAGGAGAAGATTACTTACCTTGTCAATTAACAGCTGTGCACCTCCTTTGCACATAGACAAAAGATCCAGCAGAGTGTCACAGAGACCCTTGTAAGGCATACAGAATGGAGCCATTCTGTGGCTTGCAGATTATTCCTGCTTCAAGTGAAGCATCCAAACATGGTTGGTTGTACCAAACCCACAGTCAACTCTGTTTCAGTGGGCTAATACACTTGCAGGCTGAACTCAGCAGATTCAGGAAGTAATTAAAATACCATGGTGGAGCAAGTCATTAAACCCAGCACCTGGGAGGAAAGGCAGGCATCTCTGAGTTTGATGCCATCCTGAACTACAAAGCAAGTTCCAAGACAGAAAGACAGACATGTTACACAAAGAAACCCTGATTGGAAAACAATAAAACACACACACACACACACACACACACACACACACACACACACAAAGAAAAAAGTTTGGAAATAATTCTAATACAATTAATCAACTTCAAATTTTCTCATCAACTACCAAAGGGCTATTTAGTTAGAGGTAGAAGGAAAGAAACAGAGAGTACTCTCAGACTATTTCAGAATCCTTAAGTAACCAGAAAACAAGTGTGATTTAATGTTGGAGTTCTACACAACTAAATTCCAATCATTTCTTCGACCATCTATTGTAAATCTTGCAGTATTCCAATGAGACCGGAAGAAACTAGAAACTCTCAAACATAGAATAAATCTCAATTTAAAAAAGCTCACCAACAAAAGCAACATTGATTTTGTTTCTGAAAAGAGCTTTGATTTTGACAAGCTTATTCTAAACTTACAGAATGAACACTGAATAAGGTTGTGTGATTTGGAAAGATTAATCTAAAGAGTGTTTAAGGAAAAAGACACTTTATACAGAATAATTCATTACCTTGAACATAAGAGCCACAGTGTATGTATTTTCAAAGTCTATATTCATTTTATTGCAATAAAATTACAAAATATTATTTAAAGAAATTTGCATACTTCAGGTTTTATCAACAGCAATAGATATGTCTCAGATTAGAGACTCAAGGGTGACACTTGGGAGGACTTTCCTTTTGGGTAAGAAGTTTATTAGAAGAGTTACTATTAGCATGGACTTGCAGACAGGCAGGAGAGGAAATCTAAAGAAGAGTCCAGGCTCCAGTGCTGTAGCTAGTAGACAAAAAGCTCTGATCTTAGAGATCTATGATATGTCTCAGAGAAAAGGGGAGTGATTTTACTACTGGAGCATGTAACCAAGGCTGACCCTGATTCTTGAGTGTTGACGAGAGTGGAGTAAATTCAGGTGTGTTTGCAAGACACCCATTTCCCAGGAAGTCTGCCAATAGGAGATCTTTGAACTGTCTTAAGTGTGTGAGTAGAGAGGCTGACATTTTCTGGGAATCCTGACACCTTAGTAGGGGTCACTCAGTTGAGGGCTCACCATATGCTTCAAAGAAGTGGATGCTGCCGATGCATGGCCTGAGCAATAACCTGCAGTGGATCCTTACAGTATATGGATTATAAACTACCAGTGCAATATTTTATTGAAATATTAAAATTTTAATTTAAAAATAGACTGGAGAGTGAGGGGGAGGGGAGTGGAGCGTGGGGAGAGGGGAGGAGGAGGGAAAAGGGAGGCGGGGAGGAGGTGGAAATTTTTAATTAAAAAAAATTTAATAAAAAAACTATTAGCTTAAAAAAACAATAATAATAATACATTAAATGAAGACTAAGTAAATAACTAGTTGGCATTTGAGAGGGCTCATTCAATAAAGAAGAAATAAACAGATCATTTGAACATCTAAATGAAGATATTTAGAGACACTAAATAGCTGTCAGTCTCACTAGCTGTACCTACCTAATACTTTTTACAGGAAAGTCTAGGTAGAAAGGAGAAATTTGGAAACACCCTTAATTAATGGAGTTGACTGATCTGTAGTGTCCTTAAAAGCAACTTCTGAATAGTACTGATAAACTTTCAAACTCTAGAAGCCAGCAGCAGGAAGGACAATATGTCACAACTTCATGTGCAAATGAGAGAGTCAGGATCTGTGGACATTTGCATAAACCTAGAGCTGCATCCAACATGATGGGATCACAGGCACAACACACCAGAGGCAAGCACGTTCACTCTGCCTAGTCATTCACACCTTACTCTCACTTGATTTATATCCAGCTGCTTCCATGAGACATTATAATTGCCCTTCCTGAATATACAATAATGTGGCCCAAATTATGGCCGTCTTCTGATTCTGGCCATCAGATACATCACATACTCACACCTGAAGAATATCTTCAGCCACTTTAACATAATCTTTCATATCATTTGGGATTTTACACAGAAACAAGCCTAAGAGAATTTTCTTTGAAGTTTGAATGTGACCTACAAAGTGCAGCTTTTAATAACTGGAAACAAATGTATCTTCAAAGGTTAAAGGTCTCAAAAGTGATTGATGTTAATGTTACCTTCATTTATTTTGAAAATATATTGGTTTCCTAAGCCTGAAATATTCTGTGAGCTTGAGCATGTGTTACTGAGCAAAAAACTACAAAAACATTGTTTTCAGAATAATACCTAATAACCAATTTGAGCAGTAGGTAAATATTGCCTACACTGTATGATAACAATCAATGTCATTCATTCTTGTCATAGTTCTTTGTTTCCTTAATTCTTTGGTGGGCTAATAACACTGTACAGTTTATTTCCACCTAATAGAAACTCAGAAGCAAGAGACTATATTCACAAAGAAAGAAGTGATTGATAAATAGACATTATCACAGTAACTCATTATGAAACTTGCTATATTTTATAATGCTCAAATCTTTGAGGAAATCTAATAAACCTTGAATTTTCAATAAGAGTGGGAGGAGTGAGAATATGAGCAAAGAGGTCAAAACTATGATGGGTACACCCACTGAACTGAGTCTTTGTACAGAACTATGTATGAATAGGAGACCTATTGAGTTTGGGTGATTTCCTTCTTCTCTTCTTCCTTTCTTTCTAAATCACTGAACTGAGCCTTATAAGTTAGCTTAGTAGGAAGTAATTTAACGGTAAATTTTATTCTTCTCACCCCTCCCATTATTTCTTCCTCTTCCCCTTACCCCCACCCTTTTCCCCTTACCCCCATGCTCCCAATTTTTTCAGGCGATCTTGTCTGTTTCCAATTTCCAGGTGAATCTATATATGTTTTCCTTTGGGTTCAACTTATTTCTTAGCTACTCTGGGATCATGAGCTCAGTTTCCTTTGTTTAAAGCTAGTATCCACTTATGAGTGAGTGCATACCATATTCATCTCTTTGGGTCTGGGTTACCTCACAAGATGGTGTTTTCTAATTCCATCCATTTGCAAGCAAAATTCAAGATGTCATTGCTTTTTATGGAAGAGCAGTATTCTAATGTGTAAATGTGCCACATTTTTTTTTTTTACCTATTCTTTGGCTGAGGGGTATCTTGGTTGTTTCCAGGTCTGGCTATTACAAATAACGCTTCTACGAACATAGTTGAACAAATGCCTTTGTAGTATGATTGAGCATCTTTTGAGTATAAGCCCAAGAATGATATTGCTGAATCCTGAGGTAGGCTGATTCCCAATTTTCTGAGAAACC